>NC_143104.1:7275000-9675000 GCF_061535455.1 Colias philodice
TAATTTTCTTAGTTACTTACTTACTTCTTCCATCAGGTATTTACCATTCGTTACGAAGTGTCATGCATGAATGATCATTTAACTTTATGCTTGACTAGCAGTCCGCCCCGGCTTTGCCCGTGGTATATACGTTTTCTCTCCATAAGAAACATCCTCGTACTTCAAGGAATATTATTAGAAAATAATTATCGAAATCGGTCCATCCCTTCACGCGTGATATGACCAAGGAAAAAGTTATTCATTTTTATTTATAGACTAGATTTCCGCCCGCGGCTTCGCCCGCGTTTTCAAAGGAAAATCCGCATAGGTCCCGTTCCCGTGGGATTTCCGGGATAAAACCTATCCTATGTGTTAATCCAAGTTACCCTCTATATGTGTGCTAAATTTCATTCTAATCGGTTCAGTAGTTTTTACGTGAAAGAGTAACAAACATCCATACATCCATACATCCATACGTACAAATTTTCGCCTTTATAATAGTATTAAGATTAAGATATGAATGACATGCAAACTACGTACTGATAGCTTATTGACTTGCCTTTCAATTTTCTATCCTGTAATGATAACTGAAGGTAATATTATGATCTTTGATCGGTGCATGACATGCAAAACTTCGAGTGTATCACGCATTATATTCAGGCTGGACGTGAATTGTAAAAACGCATGATCAGATTTTTTCGGTCACTCATGCAGCATGACAATTCAAAAACCGCATGTCATGCTTGCATTACCGTCTAGAGGCGCCTTAACGTGTTAAACATTGTACGTCATTTGTAATTAACATGTGTAATTATCTCGTAGAAATGTTAAACAAATTTCATAAGGAATTGAGGCAAAATGTGTTTGAAACTTGAGCGATTTCTTCCGCCCTGGTTACTTTGAGAAAGGGTAAAACGCAATAAAGGATCTTCTTTGATATCGCTTCTGATATTATATTATTTGGATATCCGAAGATTTTTCTCGTGATTGCGTTGTTTCAAATTATAAATGAAATATCCCTTTATCCTGTTATTTGAATCTCTTTGAAAATATTTTTCTAATATGTCAGATTAATAAGTTTTATTAGAAACTTTTAGTATAAAACGTGATATTCGTGTGTTATCTATATTAAATTATAGTTTTCATAAACGCGTCAAATATGAACCAAATAACGAGATAACCGCTCCCCTCCAATTAAAAAACAATTCATTAGCAATCCATTACTGGTACGAAGGTCACTTCTGGAAAAACAATTATCGAATAATCGATATCGAACAGTAACTGATAAATTATGTGGAACCACACATTTAGAGGTTGCATTTTAACCTATTTCTTTGAATAAAAGTTCCTGACTTGTATATTTATTTATTTATTTAATATCAATCCTTTATTGCACTTAAAGAGAATAAAAAATGCGCTTAAAGATAGCTTAAACTAAGTACAAACGGCGGTCTTATCGCTTGAGAGCGATTTCTTCCTTACAACCTTGAAATTTTTGCGGCAATTTTTATAGAAATGTAATAAATGTTTTCAATGATATAACTAAATGTGCTATGACGTAATAAGTTATTTTATCTACAAAGGTCTACTGAATTTTATAATTATGTATATAAAACACGAAATTAAAAAAAATATACTTCATAGCGTAAATGTCTGGTTATAAAAATGTTAAATTCGAATAAACTTAAAGTCTAAGGTCGACCTAGTTTACGTGTTGATTTTAAATACTTAGGTTTTAAAATGTATATAAATAACAATTTTACTTTATTTGTGTGCTAATTAATGAATGTTTTTTTATAATATTTTTTATACAAATTGTTTCATAATACATACATATATAATACAATGATGACTAAGAATGGACAATGAATAAGTTATTTTTTTTAATCTGTGTTTGAGGTTGACTGGAGTCCGATTTGATCATATTATAAAAGTTCATCAATCTGTCAAAAGACAAACCTTTCTGGCTTTGTGATGGCGTAGTACCAAAGTATTTACCTAATAGATAGTAGTTATTAACATGTTCTGTTGAATTCTAGTACTAAAAAATGATAAATAATAGTACTCGTAATATAAATGCCGTTTTACATTAAAATAATTCTCATTGGACGTGTTTAATATGTAGATATAATTATAGTTAGTACAGCTGCTAGACTAATTAGTTTTAAGTTTATATAGTACCAAATTATTTACGTACTCGCTAATTACTCTATGAATTATTTGTAACCTAATTATTAATGTATTTAATCTTTGAGATTGTTAATAGTAAAACGGTATACTTTAAATGAATTAAATATACAGTACAAATTATTAAGTTAACCCAACACTCTACCCCTCGAAATTTTCAATTAAATCTCTTTAGTATATTCAATAGACTTGAATGCAATTCATTCATTAAAAACTATGCTTAAAAGACAAAGTTATCATATAATTACGAGCTAGTCCTGTATAATAGTTGTATAATACAGTTACTGAAGATATAGACTAACTAGAGCGTAAAATAGGAATGAGGGGAGGTGCGAACGAATAACGAAGGCAATTACATTCCCTCCGCTTATTGGGATGCTTCTTGATTATATTCCGCTGAAAATTAATAATAATAATAATAAAGGCGTAGGGATGTGACGACCCCATCGCCCCCGGTTGGCATATCTACAATAGATATCCCAACCGTGCAGTCAGTCACCCCGCAGGGCACCTTGTGGCGAGGTGTCGGGGAGTAGCGACCCCGCGGGAACCGAGCGCTCCCGGGGGAGGTCCCTGTCCTCACCTCTGGACTGCCCCAGTGGCAGTTCGGAGTGAACAATGACGAGGTTCAGGATCCCCCACCTCTGGCTTGCCTTTGTTGGCCGTCCAGAGTGGAGCCGCCAGAGCTATATGCTCGGGGGTGGAAGTGTCTAATGGCGTAATAGCGGGGAAACCCGCTCCGGGCCCGCGGGCCCGCGATGGTGAAACCGGTGCCGCACCTCTCTACACCCCTAGCCGTTCAGCTGATGTTGCCCCCTTGTTGCCATTCTCGGTAACCTTTTTGGGAGCCCATCGACCGAACTGGCGAGTCACCGTCTGCCATTATTTTCAATTTTTAATATTGAAAAGGCAGACGTCCATAGTCCCCATAGAACCAATATACCAGTCCATCTAACACCCCCTTCCATAACCCAGTTTTGTTCATTTCCATTTTTCTGCAATAGTCCTACATTGGCCGCGGACTGCCCAGGGCTGTATCTCTATAGTGCAGTCATGGGCAGGCTGCGGCTGGTGTCCCACAACACATTAAATTCTCTAAAGGGCCTCTGCGTGTTGGACCTGTGTCCCCACGTAAGCCTTCCAAAGGACCGGGTATCTTCCTTCTGGTGGTACCCGTGTATTATGGAGAGAAACATAATAATAATAATAAATTCTTTATTGCACACCAAATAAAATAACAGAGAAGAAAACAGCGCATAGGAACAATGTACAAAAGGCGGTCTTATCACTTACAAGTGATTTCTACCAGACAACCTGTGATATTGGAAAATGCTGGAAGAATACATTTATGGAGGTGTGAGCAAAAGAGCACTTAATATTTAAAAATAAATAAATAAATAAATAAATAAAATAAATAAAATAAAATAAATAAAAATACATGTATATATAAATATATGTATATATATATAGTACACCAATATATATACCTACATATTATGTTATAATAATACATACAATGTTTAATAGTATACATAAATTTAAAATATATAAAAATAACTAATAAATATATGTATAAATTTATAACGAAAAATAATATTTTTTTACCAAACTATCGAACGTAGATATGGTTTGCGCATGTTTGATTGAATTTGGCAACGAATTCCAAAGATTAATAGCGTACATAGTAAAAGAGTGATGGTAGAAGTTAGAGTGATGAGATGGAATTAGAAGAGAAAGGGAGTAAGGAGATCTCAATACCAAGCTGTTGGAGTGACGAAATATAAATCTTTCCTTAAGATAGTTCGGTGTTCTAGCGTCAAACAATATGCCGTAAAGAAGATGAAGTATGCGTGCATTCCGTCGAGAACGTATTGGCAACCACTTGAGTTTCGTACGGAAGTGGGATACGTGGTCATATTTTCGCAAACCGAATATGTACCTTATGCCGAGGTTCTGAAGGCGTTCGAGAGCATCTAATTGGTTTTCATTAAGATCGGGATAGGCACAGTCACAATAATCGAGGATTGGATGAAGTAAAGCTTGTACCAACTCAATTTTAGTGGGGATGGGAAGAAGGTTACGTAAACGTCTGAGAGAACCGTAGGAACCGAACATTTTTTTTCGCACTTCTTGAAGCTGCTGTGTCCATGAAAGAGTCTGATCGAAGTATACTCCTAGGTTTTTGACACTAGAGCTGTAAGGGATAATAACACCGTCAACAATAACTTTGGGGATGGTGACCCAGTCAATTTTATTTATGAAATGTCGACTCCCGATTATGATTGATTGGGTCTTAGCTGGATTTATATTCACTCCGTGTGCTTTGCTCCATTTTATTATTGATTCAAGGTCCTTATTGATTTGACGTACTGCATCAGGCAAATTCTCGTATGATGAGTGAGTATATATTTGCAGATCATCTGCGTACATGTGATATAAAGAGGAAATATTATGAGTGATGGAATTAATAAATAGAGAAAACAAAAGAGGAGACAGTACGCCGCCTTGAGGAACACCGGCAACGACATCACACCAAGATGAATGACAGTCATTACTGTAGATACGTTGACGGCGTCCTCGTAGATAGTCGTACATCCAGCTAATTATAGTGCCACAAACTTATCTGACACGGTGACAGTGTCACTGATGTCGCTTTTTTTTATATAAACAAAATATTCCGTATGAAAAGTCTGTGAAAATGTGACATTTCAAAATGGCGGCACGTAGTTCCAGTTTTTGCCACCGGGTCAGATAAGTTTGTGGCACTGTACAGTAATTATTGTAAATTACCGGGAAAATATTATCTGTATCATTTGACGGATGGTTTCAACGCTTTCATCTTTGGTTTTTGATATTAATTACCGGTCTTGAAGGGTTTGAATTTGATGTCTTCTTAGATATTGCGGCGGTGGAGAGGGAATTGAGGTAGATTGCAAATAAAAAATAAAAGAGTAAAAGTGTGTGCAATTTATGTTATCTTATTCTTCGTTAAAATGAATAAATTCTTCTGCTTATATCTCTTTTTGATAAAATCGGTTTTGTATTTATTTTTCAATATTACGACTGCGATCATAATTTATACACATTATTATATTATTATTATTATACATTTAAAAGTACACAGATTATTAAATTTACCACATGAATGGAACAGTAGATACATACTTTACTTTGTATTTTAATGCCACGTGTTTAAAACTGCAGCATGAACCGTGTAGAAAATGTATATTTCAACAAAACCCACTATATCAAAACGTACACGTATACAGTGAGTGGTTAAATTGCTCAACATAGTGCGACCTCATCTTTAAGGGTTCGGTGAGCGAACATGACACTCGTTATCTGGGAACTTGCTTCAATTGCTCTCAGTTCTGAAGATACGTATTGAAATACTATGAAAGCAGAACAATTTTATTTATTTATCAGCAATATTTCTTTGGTTTATAAGCAATATTTTTTGGAAAATAAAATTATTGTTAATTGATTATTCAATAATTCATTTACATTCGATTCTATAAAGTAACTGTAGAATACTGTATACATAATATTATTTATATGAGCTACAGATTTTTCATTAAGTTCAAAAGATATTTTCTGAATGAATGTACATATTATACAGAATGACCGTTCGTACTCGGTTCCCTTTTGGTCTATTTTTGTAACCATGTTTCTAGAACATGATGGTTGACGAAATATTAAAATATTTTTCCGCTCACTTTAATTATAAAACACGTATCGCTTGAGATTGTATTTATCTTACCCAAGGTCATTTATATTAAAGAAACCTCTAAAAACTGAATTTAAACTTATTGAATTAATGGAAATTGTGATTTAACCTGCAACCAAGCCAACTGCATTCAATTGATACAACAATAATATAATATATTACGTCATAAATATAATTACAATATACGTTTGAAATATCTCTACATAATCCTCATAAATGCTATTCAGTACTGTTTTCATGTATTTCTTAATCAGATCGTTATTTCCGGACTTCGAATCGGATGCATTATCGGGCTAGCATTTCTGTTTAGCAATTCATCACGGAAATACTGCCAGTAGTTCGTCATTTATATTTTAACAGTATCTAGCTGTATTTTATTATTTTTATTCATTATGACGTACCGCTTTTGTAGAAGATTAAAATGAGGAATGAAATGATGAAATCTATGTCAAGTGTTTCAGATTCAGTTATTAATAGAGGCAGATAATCTATTTTTTTATCGTTGCTACTTTCTGGAATTGAGGTTATATTGTTTTATTTTGAATACGACCACTTTAGAGATTAGAACTGACTATGATAAAACTTCAAGAGGTAAAAGTATAAATTAACCATGCATCATCTGTGACTTCACACTCCGAATGGATTTTTTGTGACGAACTTGAACTCTATCAATCGATTTCGTTGTTTTTTTGGCATATTCTATTAAAGCTGTAGTTTCAAGATACACATGATGTAGTGTAAATGATATTTTTAATTTTATACAGCCAAACTGCGCGTAACATTTATTTTTAGGTGGAACCCCACCTTACGTTATATTTAGAAATTGCATACGTGGATAACTGCTTTATTCTTTTAAGTAGGTACTTGTAGTATATGAATGCAGCATGAGTTGCAGTAAACAATAGCAACATGGCACGCTTACGCTGTTGTCATACAAGTAAGATGGATAATCGTGCTCTAATGAATGGTGAATGCACCCTATTGAAGATGAATATTGTAGCACAACATATATTATTATATGCAATAGTAGATACTATATTGGATCAAATTGTTGTTCAAATTGATGAAATTTATGATAGTTTATTGAATTTGAGAATGATTGAATGAAGGAATGTGAATTTTTTCAGTTAATCTGGATTTTTTTTTGAAATTTCAAGGTCGCGTCATGGCAATACCGTCACTTCATGGAGTAAGGTGACGATTTTGGTATCTTTGAATCTTGCCAAAAGAAATTTCACTTCTGGCACGTGTGCTCGGCGAAACAAGCTCTTATATTTTCTAATACAGTGTAATAAATAAATTTATATGAGTTATGTATTTATACGCGTTTTTTACACGTTTAAAAATCTTAAGTACATTATAATATATACATAGATAGCAATTACACAAACGAATGAAGGATGACAAAGTTTGCAAAAATCAAGTGAAGTTTTTATTTTTGGCGTATATTGGATTAATTAATTTTAACTCGGAACAAGCTGTGATCCTCTCAAATTGGACGCTTGTATTTCAACAAAAATATTTTTATTTGAATACATTTTATTCGATATCGAGTGCTTTTTCAGACTTCGTGAATACGTTGACTGTTGAGGTATAAATTAAATCTATTTATGATTATGATTTCAGTTTTTCACAACTAATAATAGAACACCCAAAATAATACGTCATAGATACAATCATCTATGTTTATATATTCATATTATATATATTAAAGGGAAATATGTATATAAAATACGAAAATATTATGAAAAAGGTGCAGTTCTGAAGTGAGCATAATGCATCTAATGCATTCAACGTCCCCTCTATATTGGCTACATACACTAGAATAAATGTCATACTCATAAAGTTATACCGTCTCAAATGTTTAATAAAAAGTAATATTAAACATTTATACTACGAAATTACATATATCTCTTTGATGTCTTCTGTAATCGAGATCAGTCGAACTACTGTAGAGATTACAGAATCATTCCATCCACGTTTATATTCATCCTTATTCTGTTTATATGAAAATCAGTACCTTTGTTTCATTCAATTTTGCTATGAGTATTAATCGAGGGACAAGATCTTACATCTAATTAGGGGAAGGACAGAAAGGTGTTCAATTTTATGTTAGTCTATATTATAAGCTCTTTTCTTACATTCTTCTGGGTTAGCTACACAAATTATTTTTTTTTGTTTTCGTTAAAAAAAACAAATACATACATCGAAATTTGGGTTCGTTCAATATAATTTTTTGGAAATTTAAAAAGACTTTTTATTTTTTTAAACTTAAGCATTGGCGAAGCAAGTAACAACATGGAGTGAACTGAATCTATTACGACGTAGCTATGCTTATGCTTATATAAATTAAGTGTTAAATTTTCAGTGTTACTTGAAATACAGACACATTTATTTGTATCATATTCATCAATGTATTTGTAACTACGCAATTATATAATACCAGCATAAACATAATTAATACATAAATATTATTGTTCATTAACATTTTATGAATTCGCAATGAAGCTTACTGTTGTAACGAGATTTGTAATGATCGGATTTAAATTGATATTCCAATAATATTATTGCTTTTAATTAAAATTCAATATAATATATTAAGTGAAATGTTAAAGGTATTTTCAAATTGTTAACGTATTTTAATATGATACGAATGGAAAAAGGAAGGCATAATTAATTCTATGCAGGTTAACCAACTTAAGTTTGTTATCTTTGGATAAATAGGAATCTAGGATTTAGATTAATTAAGAATAAAGGACATCGAAATGGTCTTATTAGTGGAAAATATATGGACTAAAGGAATAAATCGATTCGTAAAGTCGAAGGGTTGATACTAGCGTGTAGAAAATAAATGTATATTAGCCTTCATTCGTCGTTCATAGATACGTATATGGCGCACTGGTATTAATTAATATGAAGTTATTTACGGTTGAATGCGACTGGATATTGTGGCTGATAGGAGACTATAGTGGCAGACCACTAGGTATTTGATCAAAACTTATGTATCAACAATATGTGGTTAAAATAATGATAACTAATTTCTCTACGTACGTCTGGAAATCGCTTTATAGCGATAAGCTTTAATTGTTTTAATTTGTAATAAGATAAATTTTCAGATGAATAAATAATTTATATTATAGTCTAATATCATATAATATTACAGTCTTAACAACATTTTTTCACGTATAACAGTGTAGAGAGCGTCAAGTTAGAGTAATCAAAAAATAATGCAGTGTGTTTTTCCCCCTAGAATGGAACACGGATATCCTTTTTATCAATGACTATAATATGTATACAGTATGTATGTTTTATTGAGCGTTTGTTTGCTATCTGACATTTCGTCACATGCCTCCACGGGATTAAATTGAAAACTCGTTTTGTTTCCATTGGAAAAAGGCTACAATATGTATAAACTGTACAGAAAAATACAGATTTAAACTGAAAAACGGCAGTTGAATGATTCTAAATGTTTTTTTGCGTTCGGAATTGAAAATAAATTATTATTATCAAACAAAACTAAAAATAAATTTAAATTTACGCGGAAAGCTATTTAATTTAGTAAAGCTTACGGTCAATCAGATATTTCGGAAGCCGTTCTGATTTCAGTTTCTTGTGTATTTCAAATAATTACCGATTAAAATATCTAACATAGAATATCAAGTTTTTTTTGACCTTGAAAATATCTATAGACGATTTGACCTTCAGTATTAGTTATGAACTGTTATCATTTTACCTACGTAATATTATTATTCCTTAGTTATCATAATTGTTACAGTATATTCGCTTCAATAATTTGTGATCGATTTGAATAATTGCAATCAATACAGGGACTATGTACGTATATAATTACAATACCTTACAAACAAATGTAAACATACAGATCTTTAATTTTTATTTGTGGACAAACGGAACAAGTGTATTGTAAATAAACTTACACACAAATCTCGCTAGATTACACTTCATCTATTAAAGAAAGACGTTTATTCACGAAGCCGAGGATGGACTAAGATTTATTATGAATCCGTTTGAGTGTCGGAGAGTGAAGTCCGCCATATTGCCTAAATAAAACACCCACATCAGATGCAATTTATATCCTTTTTATATCTGAATCTGCCGCGCTTGAAATACATCGACTCGTGTTTTATATTATTTTGATTGTAAAGTACATATGCTAGTAAATTGTAGTAGTTTACTGCGTTGTGTGAATACATTTTCAGAAATAGCAGGAATAATTTGAAGTGGCATAACTGCGATACAATGGAATGAGAACGTCTAGTTTCTTTCCGCGTTCTTAAGTCTGTTGTACATCGAAATTGTTAGGGAAATGAATGCTGTGTATACTTTTGTGTATGTATACTTATTGTGTATGATATCAGCTTAGATTAAAATTATACAGTCGTAACATTTTAATAAATGAACAATATACATATATCAAGTAAGGTTCTAATCTAATAATTTCTCGTTTTTTAACTAGGTACCTATTTGTTATTATGAAAGACCTTAGTTAATTTATACAAGTACATTGTCAGTGTCATTCGAAGGGTATTATTGATCGAATATTTATAGATAAAACACGGTCAATAATTATTATAAATAACTTTCAGTTATCCATGATAATAATTATTATAAACTTTTGTTGTTTTTATGAATTATTTTCGTTTATCATTTAAATTTACTAACTATTTAGCTAAAATATCGTTCAACAAATATTAAATTTTACTTTTTCATAATATCTGTAAAGGCCTTTGTAGCTTTGTTCAAGAACCCAGAAAACAAACATGAAATCAAATTTGTATTTAGCAGAAAACTGAACAGAAGACTGCTATTTGGTTTCTGAGCCGGCATAATTTCGATCATAAAATGTGATATAGCCAAAAAAATCTCATACAATGCTTAAAGAAATGAAAAACTAAATGAACTACGATTGAGCCATTACACATCAACATACTCGTAGCATTTGTCGGGTCGGTAACATTTGATAAAAAGACAATATCGTCTAGACGGAGAAAGCTTTCGTTAATCTGATAGGGACAAGTGATTGAAGTCGGTTGCATTTTATGTTTACAGCACGTTTTATTGCAATGCTCTCGTAATCATTGTGCTTTTAGTGTTCTCTTATCTTTTGTTATATTACTGCGAGTTACTTACAGTTATTACTTTATTTGAAGTATTTTTATATTATTTTTATTTCGAATCGAAACATTTTTTGGTATTTTACAACGTGAATTTGATTATTTTTTGTTAAGTTTGAATAATGTGCCTCTAAATCGTCAAATAAATTATTGGACTTAAATATAGAAACAAATAGAATACTCGACGACTGTCTCTACTAAAACAAACAACTATGTAAGCATATTTACGGATTGTGTTTATCTAATTTGCCAACGAACAAATACGTTAGCGTTTGACAATGCCCGGATTAGATTAAGTCGAGGTAATGTACACACGGCATATACTTCTATTTGTAAAATACATGTATGGATAGGTCAATACATATTTAACAAAGAGCATTATTATGTCAGATAAGTCCTAACAATGAAATGGTAAAGTATGGATGTAACAATGATTTAATTATATGACACATATTGAAGGAGTATTCTCGATTATTCGGACGCATTTAAGTGTTGTATATTTTCTTTTACTCTATAGCAACTAACATCTCAGGTTACGAAGTGAAACAAACTTTAAAATATTGATAAATTAAACGGTTTAATTATAGAAGGCTATTCACATGTTTTCAGCAACATTGCGCTTACCAATTATTTTCCAATTTATTCCCACTTCGCGGGAATCGTGAAACACGAGAATTGTTATCGTTTTTATTTTACAAACATTTGAAGTTCACGTTACCTAAATTCCTTTAAAATTGTTCATAATCATTTCCATGAATAATTTCTTTGTGCGAATACAATGAAAACATTAGGTCGTAATCTATAAGAATACAATGACCTCACTTTTATTATTGTAGCGTAGACTTGACCTGACTTTACCTCCTATAGTAAATGCTTAGTGGATTAGAGTGACCTCACTATGAACGTTTTAGAACAAAGAATAGAGATTACTTTGATTTTGATTTGATTTCATTATATTGTCCTTTCTATACCATCGCTTTATTGGGTGTCCCTATCCAATTTTCCCGTGTCTGCTCCTATCAAGTCGCGAGTAGTTATCCTTGTTTTTTCCAATGTAAGGACAGTACATTAAAGTGCCATATACTGTCGTTCTTAATTATATTTATAGCTATATAAGTTCTTAATAAAAAGTATACTTTTTAAATTATATACTATCTGCTTGTCCATATAATTTAATTTAAATTTAACTGTTTTATGCAAGCAAGACTGAAACGGATAAATATGCAAGCTTTACCAGTTATAATATTCATAGGATTGCTGTGAGCATAACTTCTTCTTTGATTGATGTCGTATTAGTTCCTTTTGATCAATCAATGGATATTGTGACTTTATACTAGATATCTATTTTATAATATATGGCACCAGTTTCTGCACAATAGCGACTAAAGCGATTTTATCATATTTTTTACTATTGGTAATTTTTGAATATTTTCCGTATAAAAATTAAATACATTTTCCTTCAACTTAGGTTAATAAATATACAAGCACTACAAATATTTGTTTTTGTTACTGTCGTTCAGAAACACGTTTCAATTAAGATCACAGGTATGGTAGGGTCACTCGTGTGTCCAATTTACCTTTCTAGATATAAACGTCAAGTACCGTAGGGAGAGAACTTGACCTATATCTATACGTATAATTACCATGTAACTATCGAACCTTTACCTACCTACCTAAACATAAAACATGCTGGTTTACTCGTGAATATTGTATCGTATTATGTGTGTAATTATTTATGTAATACTCCTTGTGTTTACTTGGTATAGTTATGTAGATTTATGAGTATTCTTATAAGTTTCAAATAAAAATTTATACTAAAATACAAAAATATGTGAATAAAATGAAAATGATTGATGATTGTGTTGCTATCTTATCTTTTTATTCATAACGTTCTATTCATAAAGGATGTTAGAGCGATTTTATAAAATTTTAATATAGATATCGATTTAAATGGATTGTTTTAAATATTATTTGATAGTTGCAATATTTAAATACATATTATATAGTCAATATAAACTGTGTATGAGTATAGTTGAACACATATGCACACAAATAATTCATACACCAGGGATAACATTTCAAGCTGAGGCAAAATATCACATTCAGTATTATGATTAACTGTGCAGAAATTCTAATTTCCCGCCAAAATTAATTAGTAGTGGGCTGACTGCTAGTAAATTACAACATGATTTCACTATGGTTGGCGTCTCATGTTTTCGGTTGCTGCATTCATTAAAACATATTTGAATTAACAGAATAATTAGCGAATCACAAAAGCTGCCTGTATGTTTGTGAGTAAATAAAGTATTGGTACCGCACGCAAGCCTTGATTCGTATTCAACATCATTTAATTACCTATTTATTTGTTTTTCAATACGGATGCTTTTTTAACTCTTGTTAAGCACTAACGTCTGGCTTAGCTAGCTCTAGACTGTTAACGACGGTCTATATACATAGTCATATATAGACACATATATGTATTATGTAAGTGTTGGTTATTGTTAAGTCGAGCATAAAACATTAGTGTCCCCGCGTTGAATATTGTATTTACAGCGAGACTATAGTGATATTTTGATGTTAAATTAAAAGTCAAAAGCTTATAAAAGCTTTGCAAGTTGTATGCGTAAATCCGATAGAAATTGATCACATTAATAGTTTATACCTGCCTATATTTGTATCAATGTAATCTGTGTACCATGCGATTGAAACTGACTTAATTTTGAAACTTTAACGAATTTTTAATGCCATTTATTCATTATATTATTTAACCCGACGTAACGAACACTTAACAGCGAGTGTGGTCACTGGGATACTAGTCTAAAATCGTCAAAATAGTCACCTACAATAAGCCTTAAATCAAACGCAACATACTATATAGTGATAATTTAAACTATCATATATTTATTTCATGGATGTGTAGGAAAGTTTCTATCCAATTTCGATACAGCACCGTCTCTTTGTGGTGTTCTCCTGAGACTATCGGATCCTTTGTTTCTAAACTTATGGGTATTACTTTTGAAACACTAACTTTAAGATCTAATCTTTGAACTTACACTTAATTTAAACAAAGTTTGAACATACGAAAATTACTGTTGTTATTTTTTAGAATAATGCTATCCATTCGATTAATAATATTTTAGGTTGTAAATATTTGTCTACGTAAATAAAATAATAAATAATAAAACAGGTGATAAAAAATATTTTTACTGGTCAGAAGGCACATTACTTTATCCTATAAAATGTAAATGTAAATATAATTTTATAGTTTGTCGTTTTAAATTACCTTGTTTTCATCAATAAGCGTTAAAATCTTAAACACTCTTATAGAAATGAAACCATTTCCAAGGCCTTGAAAATAATTTTCAAATAGTCAATACTATTTGTCAAGGCTTTAAAAAAAAAACAAATAACTAGTAACAACAAGCAACGGCGACTGCAAATGGACTATCTCCGATTCAATTTTCCTTCAAATTACATCATGCATTTTGTATGCTCTGTTTTTCACCTCAAATATTAAATTTTCCTGATACACTTGGATTTATTAATAAATCGATACATGCCAAGTCATGCAAGTATTTTCACTTTATATGCATCGATTTTTGATGAGCTTTTGAACATCTGAATTATAAGTTTATGATTGAAAACTAAAATTACAGTAATATGATTTACAGTACAGATGAATAGGTAATTCAGTGTAACATTTTCCTATGTACCTTTTCTTTATTAAGTAACCAGCTATTAAGTTTTAGATAATGAATTATTTGCTTTTACATTATGCCACCCATTTATCACTATACTAGATTTCCGCCCGCGGCTTCGCCCGCGTTTTCAAAGGAAAACCCGCATAGTTCCCGTTCCCGTGGGATTTCCGGGATAAAACCTATCCTATGTGTTAATCCAAGTTACCTTCTATATGTGTGCTAAATTTCATTGTAATCGGTTCAGTAGTTTTTACGTGAAAGAGTAACAAACATCCATACAAACTTTCGCCTTTATATTAAGATTAAAGTAATGAAAAAAAAAAACTGTCACCACAAATTATTAACATAATAGTCATCCTCTAAATGTGTGAATAAATAATGTTTATTTAGCCTTCACATTTACATTTACAAAATAACCCTAGCTATAAGGTTAAAGTTCCTAAAAAGTCGGTATTCTCAATGAATTCGACCCATATATTTCTAAACATCCTTGAGACTAATTAAATAATAATAAAGGAGGTTGTTTCAAGGCCTCTATTGTATCTATATTAAGGTATAAAGCTGAATAGTTTGTGTTTGTTTGTATGAACGAGCTAACCTCAAGAACAACGGGGTACATTGAAAAATATTTCACTACTAGCGGTCCGCCCCGGCTTCGCCCGTGGTACATGTTTACGTTTTCTTTACATAAAAACCATCAACTTCAAGGAATATAATAAAAAAAGAATTATCGAAATCGGGTCAGCCTGCCGTTCTCGAGTTATGCGCTTACCAAAACATTTTGCGATTCATTTTTATATATAAGATTAGATAGTTCATTTATCGAGGAAGTCTATATAATTATCATCATGGTTAGACCAATAAGAAAGGATCAATGCGTGTAAAACCGCGGGGTACAGCTAGTTTGATATCTATTATTAATCAGGTTTCAAGTTGCACTGATAAAAACGTTTAATATCGGCTCGATCTTATCGCTAAGAGCAATTTTCTTTCAGAACGTTAAACGTAACATAATTATAACAAGCTCTTAATATTGTACAAGTCATTCAGAGCTTATCTTGAAGCCTAGACAACAAATAGATTATCTAGATTCTAGACGAAGCTCTATATTATGAATGGAGAAGTAGGTATTCAGGAAACTTATACGAAATGGTTCTTACACGTGTTTTTGTATTATTTTTAGAAACAAATATTATGTAGTTATTTTAATATATCTTTATTTAGTACATTTGCTAAAATGTTGATGTAAAAAGAGTTCATTAGGAAGGAAATATAAACAATATACAAGAAGCAACAGTCGGATGATAAAATATGAAAATAAGAAAGTTTATACCGCCATTTATTTATTAAAATTACAATATTTCTTATTTTTCGTAGCACGTAGCCCATGCTACGATTTTTGTGGATGATTGTTATTAGTGGCATAACACTTTCTAGCATATCTGTTGAATACTTTCATCATTATCATTATTGAAAATAATTATTTAAATACTTCGTGAAAGGTTAATCCTTGAAAGGAAAACGAAAACAATAAAAATACCATTATTTGCAAATGGCGCTAAAAATTCCTCGCAACAGAAAATTCATTTCATTGCTCTTTAATTGTAAGTCTATTTATGTACCACGTAATATGAATTATTGCCATAATAATAGGTTCAAGGTAAGCGGGCAATATGTTAAATTAACATTAACAACGAAGTCCACTCAAGTAAAGCGAACCCGGGCTAATCCTATTAGTCATTTCTCATTACATACGTCGACTGACCACATAAGGGCTCGGTTTCAGTCGATAACTCAGTCAATATGTAGCAGTTTATCGTTGCATGCGGTATATAAATGAAGTAAATAAACTCTTGATAAAGTTCATACAAGAGTAAACGAGTAACTATTCTCGAGCCTTTGTTGGGGATCAAACTGAACAAGGAAGAAGCAAATAGCTGTTGTTCATACGTCAATATTACTTTGTTTTCTTTTCTTTTTATTTAGGCATTCTGTAAAATAACATTAGACATTTAGTTACCTTTTATCCATACACAAATTTTTTTTTTTTTTTATTGGCAATAGGGAAGCGCTTGACCACAATCTCGCCTGTTGTTAAGCTGAGATGTGGTCTAAGATGGAACGCGCTTCCCTAGAAGGTACCTGTTCACTCTACGCTTGAAGACCCCCATGTTGTACTCGTCGGGGAACACAGACTCAGGAAGCATGTTCCAGTCCCTCGCGGTTCGGATAAAGAATGTGGAACCGAACCGCTTAGTCCGGGTACATGGAACGTCCACCATAATATGGCGATCAACATACAAACAAACGTAAAATAAACGTAAAATAAACGTAAACGTAAAATCATCAACATACAAACGTTTAAAAAATGTAAATATGTCAATATTAAAATACTGAACTATATATTTCCCAAAACAAAATATCGATCAAAATATTACAAAAAAAAGTAATACATATAGTTGTAAAAGCGTAGGTCGATAAGCGATGATCGATTTACGTACATATCGAAGACCTTTGTCGCTGACCCGATATTAAGTGTCTGAGACGAGTTCGAAACATTTTGCATGAAAATTGTATCGTTTACAATAGATACAATATAATGTTGTAATATGATAGACGCTCGCCCCATTCGATTAGAATGAGAAAAAGCAATAATATGTAACTTTGGAATAATAGGGTTAAAGTTGTTAAATCATTTTTACAATTGTAGAGTATTTTTTGATCTATTTAAAATAATAAGTAATCAACTGTTTATGGTTAGTATTAGATTCTTATACATTTTTTTTATATTACAGATAGAAATTTATTCAAAAAGTAAATTTAAAATATTTTTAATTTTATTACAATATTATCCTCTTTAAGTACTTCAAATGTACACAATTTCGCACACTCATCTCTGTTGAGAACATTGTAATGACTTACAAAGTAGCAACTATGCAAGTCTAACTTTGTCCTATATTGAACAAAACAAATTAAAACTACGTTATTCCATCATTTACAAGATAACTCGTCTATTCTAACTCTGCACGAGTAAAGCTAATCACACTTGTAGTAAATTTTCAAAGGAGTATGATAATTTCCATGAACAATATGAGACACAATTTCATACAAATAATATTTTATACTTTGTTACAAGGAGTCTTTGTGTTTTAGCATTATAGGACGATTTTTGTGATGTAGCTGTTAACTATGAAATTATGTAATAAGTTTTTAATCGACTTCAAAAAAAAAGGACAAGGTGCTATGTTCGTCTATATGTATTTTCTACATGTAACTAACGGTTATTGTATTAAAACAAGAGGGAACGATTTTTTAAGTACCCTTGACACGCTGGCGCTCACCTGAAGCAGAGAATACAATAACTGTAGTATCACCAAGCGCCTATCAATAAGCAGACAATATCTTTACCTACTCAAACTGTAGGTCGTTAACCTTTCAAGTATTTTATTTAGGTGTTCGGTTTTTTGTAAGTACTACATCTATTATTCAATTGTGTTTTCGCTAATATAATAAATAAATATTTCAGGACAATTTCACACACGGTACGATCTGATCCCATACTAAGCTTTTTTTTAACATCCAGACACAGAGCAATATCTATGTTCATCACACAAATATTTGCCCCGGGTGGGAATCAAACCCACGACCTCTAGCTTGGAAGGCAGGGCAACTGCCAACCAAGCCAACCGGTCAGTCTAAATAATATTATAGAGATTATTTATTGACTACTTCTGCTTGCGACATCATCGTGCTCTTAATTGTTAAGTGTAAAATTATCTTGATAATGTCACTAACAAACATTGGGTTTTTAAATTAAACTGTAGAAATAAAATATGTATGTAGGTAATAATTGTAATACTAACACTAGAATAAGATTTTACTAATACTATAAGGGCTATGTGGCCTGAAATAAATGAATTTTATTTATTTATTTATATTTAAATCCACGTAGTTGTATGTCGAGAGTATAGGAAGAAATTTTTCTTTATGTTTACTTTCTAAGAGTGGAAAATAAAAATAAATTTAAAATAAATAAAATAGTAAACTCATTTATAAAGGTGTAAGAGTTAATCTATAGTTCGTGCTCTATCATTGAACGAGAGGCTTATCTGAAGAGGTATTCATTAAGGGAATGCTTCTTAGCCTTAATTCCTATTAAGTAGTAAATATACATTTAAATTAAATGTTTCATATTAAAATTCATTAATATTGAATGCTTATCGATACTAATAATATTATAAATTTGAAGAGTTTGTTTGTTTGAACGCGCTAATCTCGGGAACTACTGGTCCGATTTGAATAATTATTTCAGTGTTAGATAGCCCATTTATCGAGGAAGGCTATAGGCTATATATCATCACGCTAAGACTAACAGGAGCGGAGCTATTCTAGGGTGAAACCGCGGGACACAGCTAGTTTATAATAACATTAATAATACTTTATTGAAAAAATATATCAAATGATATTATGATGATAATTTATTCAAATTGTTGGAATTAATATCATCACTTGGAATTACGTTTAAAATACTTGGTTATAGAGACGGTAGATATTATAATATGAAAATAAACATTTAACGATTAATGAAAAATTTAAAATATACCTGGAGAGAGTATTTAAGGTATTTGGCACGCTCATTCAAATGCATTTTAAAGTATCTTTTTCGATATAATAAATGTATTTCATTTCTGATCACTTACATGATTTCACTAATGAAAATGTCATATTATTCAATACACAGAAGCTTGGATTGAACATTCATTGTATGGATCTTCCCAAGTGTGAACGGAGATAGAATTGATCGAATATTTATTCGCATGCTTTCATATTGGTATTTATTCCTGTTTTATTATTCTTCAATGTATGTTTATGTTCTCTACAATGTATTATGAGTTTTAGTACTAACATTTATTGCTTTACGCTTGTATGAACGATGTAGTTGGCGAATCAGTCCAATCCCATTGTTTTATGTTCCATCACACTGCGGTCTGCGATGAATGCTACAATTCATATGGTATACGAGTTTAAGAGTGACTTATGGTACTTTTTTGCAGAGAAAACATAGCAGCTAATCCTGATGAAGTATATTATGTTATTAGGAAATGAAATTATTATTGGTCATCATGCTAATTTGGCCTGATTGAGATTTATATTATGATAGAGCTGAAATATTAACTTTTTTTAGTATTTCTCGTAGTGTCTTTGTACAAAATACAATATGTAAAGTCTACAGTATTCATTTTGTTAAAATATTAATTTACTTATTAAATTGAAATTCATACGATCGTGTCATATGTTAGGAAGTTTATCAGTTATAGTATAACTAATAACAAATATCAACTATCAAGTATTGTATATTATATCGGGCATGCTGTTTACTATCAATAATAATTAATATTGCATTTTGCTCATAAAATAGACGAAGATAACACGCTGGGTTCGCCCGTGTTACATGATATTCATAGAAGCTATAAAAATAAATATTGATACAATATATATTTTTATCGTGCGATATAACGATGCAGACTAGCGTAGCCAGCTGGTAGCGTTTTAAATATTCAATCAAAAATATTTATGAAATTATATTTATAAAACTTTTAAATTATTTAAAAATTATAGTATCACTTTAAAAAGGTTTTAAAATGGAATTCATTTATAGATCATAATACATATTACATAAAAATATAAACTTCTCCTATCACAGTGGTTTTAACGAAACTTTCAAATGGCTTGATCAATGTTTGTGATTATTATAGTATGGATCTTAGCCCCGAGTCATTATCGTTTTGACAGTCACACTGTAGAGACTGCAAATGTGTGTGTTAACGCTTTATGGTTGGCACATTTGTGACGAGCGTAAAAAAAATTCGCGTTTTTCTGATGAAATACATCCGTAAACAGCACAATATCTAACCATTTTCTACGAAAGACGATAATCACAAATCCAAAATAATAAAATTACTTTAAGTCAATTTGATTAATGTTGTCAATCTTTGTTGCGTATCGTCCTTGCAGAAAAATGTGGCCCATTTTAATCACGATCGTGCGGGGTGAGGTAAGTGTAAACATTTTGGCGGGAGGCGGAGAGTGTCCGTTCTGTAGCGTTTAGCTACTATTATGTATTCTGTGCCCGAGTGTAAAAGTTGTCCTCGTAGACCGTCTATCAGGTCAGCTAGAAGATAGCAGCTAGATTATATATAGATATAATCGTTATAAAACAATCATAATAATCTTTCAAGTAATGACAATAGATGTTCATAAAAGCGCTGCAAATAGTGAAACACGTTTTGGAAATTACCGTTTTGCCTCACCTTACAAATAATGGCACCTCATTTAACCCTGAGAATGACATTAACTATTCCCAAATAGCCCATATTTTATGGACGAGAATTGGTCCTTTTGGAAGTTCAGAATAAATAGACAGTCTCTAATTTTCACTCAAAATGTTACGTAATAAATTTATGACTGGAAATTAGGCTCATGACATTTATTAACTTTATTTCTTGAGATCAAAGAAGTACTTTACAACAAAGTTATTGTTTTACTATGCTTGGACCTTATAATACGCACGTTTATAAAGTCTACAATACATGTTTATAATTATACTGTGTACATTCATCACATTTCTGCGTTATGGTTTTTGATAAAAATCGGACCCTTATTAAAATCTGAATGAACACATAGACAATTATTACCTACACAGGCTTAGCCTTGGTAAAGACAGAATGAGCGATTCATATTCTAAAGGTCTGTTTCAATAATTCAGTTGTGAATATTATTGATCAAATAATCGTGTGAAACTGCCAATCGACACGACAGTTTACATAAGGTATATTTGATTTTCAATCCACGATTCTATCACATTTCTTCACGTGTGTACTTTATATGGACTCATTGTAAATTGGATCAAGCCCCACATTTATGGAAAATATGCGTGTTTAGCTGCTATAAAATAATGTACGAGAGATGATATTTGTATATTAATAGAGACAGCAGTAGTGTAATTAGTAATTGATTTAATTGGTATTAAATTATTCTTGCATTTGAAATACAGTTATTTTATTTAAGCTGTAAAATTGATTGACATTGTTGTATTAGATTATAATCAATAATAAATAGAATAATATTGCAATAGTCTCAGGTGTAACCGATTTGTATCGTGTATTAAATCAGTGATATTTTTATATAATTGCGGTTTCTTTTAAATATATATTCGGCCGTTAGCCACTAAACTAGACGTTGTGGGTGTTTTACGAGCTAAAAACAGATCATGGTTCATCTAAAAATTGGTCCTAAATTAAATGAGTGGGAATTTTATGATGGCATAAAAATATTTTGCCGTTCTGTTAGAGATGATTCACATAATTTGCCTCTACCACACGTGAACCGAAAGAGTTTCTAAGCGCTCAGTTATTTGAAAAAAACAATATTTTGAAAACAATAACTACAAATACAGTATAATATGTATTAGGTGAAGATTTAAATAAAAGGACATGATATGGTCACTTATGGTTTATATTATTTTCTAATATTTAATATAACAATATCATTTTATGGTTTCGACTTCACGATATATTAAGCTAATATTATTACCTGTAACATGAATACTTAATATTAGTTTAAAATTGTGAGTTTGCATACCTAATAAGGAAATTAAACCGCCGTGAAAGTGAGAAAACAAGGAATTATGGGGTCACAAATAATAATTTTAAAATTATGACGTCCACGTCGTTTTAAAAAGGTTCTACACATAGCCTTTTATATTCAGAGTAGTAAAGTTTTCACGACGGGTTAAGTGCTAAGTTAAAAGGGTAATAAAATCTATTCGGATATCGTATATATGAGAGTTTTATTGGAAGAAGTACTTATTATATTTGTTTTATTGATATCGATAATGATATATTATAGATTAGATGTATTGTATATTTAATAAATATTAAAAGTGAGGAATGACTGAAAGTTTGAAGTGGTGAATAATCGACTAAAATAGTAGATATTAATAGCAGATAGAGGGTGAAGTAACTGCATTAATCGATCATGAATAATAATATTATGGAAGGTATATACCTAATGATAATATAATAAGATAAAATGGAAGTCTTATGTATGATATGCATGAAATAATATTTATAACCTCTAATATAAACCCGGTCAGGTTCTGTAATTCTTATTAATGTTTATTACATATTGATATTATTCGATATTTCAATATTAAGATTATGTTTTATTTTCACGCCAAGGTTACTAGAGGTGCCTCATAGTGCCGCCATTTTTGCAATTAATAATACAATTGATTAAACCATAAATTTTATTCATGATTAATCGATTCACCAAAAGTTCAATGACTTGTTAAATGTTGTATCCAATTTTCTTAACAGCTAGTGATTTAAGACAGCCCTCCAATCAGACTTGAAGCTCTTTAACGAATTGACTGACACTGCTTTGAAATTTATGTACAAATAATTTTATCGGCTCGCCGTGAAAAAGTACTTTGATTTCAATTTAAACTATTTTCAAGGAATGTTTGCGATATTGACAAAGGTGTAATTTTCAACAAGATATTGTTGAAAATTTTATTGCTAATTTTGTGTATTGTTTTGTGTGAATAGTGTTCGTACTATAGTTGCTGTTTACGTGAAAAAAAAAGCGAAATTTTCAGAATTTCATGTTTCAAAGCCAAAGCCAGTTAGACTTTGCGTCTATAAAGTAATCAGTGAAACAATAAGGAGTCGAGTTATTTTTATATACCTAAAGTGAGGTCACAAATAAAATGTTATTAAAAGAGATGACGTGACCTTGATAATCTTAATATTTATAAATCTCGTGTCACAATGTTTGTCCTCAATGGACTCCTAAACCACTTAACCGATTATAATAAAATTCGCACACCATGTGCAGTTCGATCCAACTTGAGACATAGAATAGTTTTAACATGTAGGTACCACGGGCGAAGCCGGGGCGGACCGCTAGTTATTAATAGATTTTCCCAAATTTTTATTCTTACTTTTTGTTGAAATCTAGTTTAGAAAGTTTTCCAATAAGTTGATGAAAATAGATGAAAATGAAGTGAACACAGCATCCATTTAGGCCGTTTGCAAGTGAAATAAGATTAATGGCGGTGGTAAGAATAAGACAAATCGGCTCGGTCTTGTTATGTCTGACATTTTAAATTTACTGTGTCGTCTTCGGGATTTCTTTTTGCAGTATAACTATTATTCTATGTCTTGAATATCATTAAATTGTATTGCGGTAACTTTACTGAGGACGTGTGTCAAGTTTCTTGAATTAATGATGGTAAATATTGCAATATTTAAAGGTTAATAATAATAATAAAACACTTTATTGTACAATGCACAGATATTAAATACAATTTCATACAGAAGGAATCTTCACCGTACAAATTGGCGGCCTTATCGCTTTGAAGCGATTTCTTCCAGGCAACCTTGGGATATAGGAAAATGAAAAGATTGAAAAGGTATAGTGCATTACAAGAAGTGAATACACATAAATATAATAGATATAGGTAAAGGTATAAAATTATAATGGACAGCGCTAGTCGTCCGCTAAACGGATTAATAAAATAAATTAGTTGTCCGATTACCGGATGAATAAAATAATTTAATCGTCCGATAATTCTTTAGAGAACTGCCGCACGTATTATAGGTTTTTTGTGGGGGGAGGAGAGGGGGGAGGAGGGCACACGTAGGTATTTGATTTTTTTTGCGCGTCGACGGAGCCCCGCTTAGCGGGGCTCCTATTTCTGTGTAGTTTTTTTTTTAAGAAACCTAACCTAACCTAACCTAAACTTGATTTTTTTTTGCGCGTCGACGGAGCCCCGCTTCGCGGGGCTCCTATTTCTGGTAACCCCTATTTCTGTGTAGTTTTTTTTTTAAGAAACCTAACCTAACCTAACCTAAACTTGATTTTTTTTTGCGCGTCGACGGAGCCCCGCTTCGCGGGGCTCCTATTTCTGTGTATTTTTTTTTTAAGAAACCTAACCTAACCTAACCTAACCTAAACTTGATTTTTTTTTGCGCGTCGACGGAGCCCCGCTTCGCGGGGCTCCTATTTCTGTGTATTTTTTTTTTAAGAAACCTAACCTAACCTAACCTAAACTTGATTTTTTTTTTGCGCGTCGACGGAGCCCCGCGTCGCGGGGCTCCTATTTCTGTGTAGTTTTTTTTTTTAAGAAACCTAACCTAACCTAACCTAAAGGCCATTTTTGATTTAAGAGAAAAGTTGTTCCTATAAAACATGCTTATATTAGCGTAATCTTTACGATAAAACAATAATAAATAGGTGTTATAAATTATAATGACACCAACTCCATCAAAAATTTTCTAAGTCCTGAGCCCCCTTTGCTTTAGTCCAACCCAACTAGCTTTAGTGTTAAAAGGTTATCTAGTAATCCGAATAATTGGACGATTAAATTATTTTATTCATCCGGTAATCGGACGATTAAATTATTTTATTCATCCGGTAATCGGACGACTAATTTATTTTATTCATCCGTTTAGCGGACGACTAGACACTTCGAATTATAATATATATAATACTAGCTTTCCGCCCTAAGTACTAATTTTACAATTGTACAATCGATAAAGTTCTTTTTATTACTCGAATATAAGTATGGCTGCCATTTTAAATGTAACAAATTACCCAAAACGTAATCCTCTTTGATGAAACACAAAAATGTACATTATATTTACGAGATAAAAGCGTAATCTACGCAAACGGGCCAAAAGGTTTAATTTGTAATATTTTTTATTTCTAAGCCTCGTAATGAATGTAGCCGACGAGTTTTTAATTGCGGCATTAAGTAATAATGACGTATCAAGGTTTCATTATTATAAGGCTTTGTTACACTGTTGGTTTTGTGTCGATCAATACAAGGTAAGCTAAAGGTTAGCGGTTATTTATTTACTATGATTACGAACAGCTGGGAATCCTTCAAGACTATTGCTCTTTTATGTAGTTTTTCTATTATAAGAATATAGATATAGTAATGTTTGTCTTAACTTAGAGTTACTAGGTCTTTTTGTTTGTTAGTATTATATAGAAATAGCTGGAAAAATAGTAGGTACCTATGGAGAGTACCTATGGATTATGAAAGGTATTATACCTTGGTATTTAATTAGAGTTTATAACAATTTGCAACGAAAAAAATTAACGTCATTAGTCTAGTCTGTCTAGACTATCATTATTTAAGGTTAGTTAAAAATAATATTTAGAGCCATAAAATAATATTATATGAATTATTACTAGTAAATGGAGCATATTATACGGAAATGAAAAGGGTAAATTAGGGTAGTTTGTAAATTTAGTACCTATATCAGACCTTAAAGTTTTGTAATGGCCATAAACATGATAATATATTATATTAAATTAAATACAATTGTTATACACGATTTATCACACGTTAATAACTATTACTTAAAGCGAAATAAAATTGGATTAATACAATTTAATATTGTTATGTTATTGACGAACAACATAACAAAGTATTGCGTTTTTATTTATTAATTTAGATTGATATTCCTTAAATCAAAATTTGTAGATATTCATGTTTTTGGATACGTCTCTACCAGACAGTCAGACAAACTATGAGCACATTTAAATTTCTAGTTTATTTAGGTTATTAATATCGCGTTAGTTGGGTTATTTGGGTGGTTCATTAATTTTATAGATATAAGGAAATACACCACAATATAAATACTAGCGGTCCGCCCCGGCTTCGCCCGTGGTACATATTTCGCAATAAAAGGTAGCCTATGTTCCTTCTCAGGGTCTAAAGATTATCTGTGCCAAATTTCATCAAAATCGGTCCAGTAGTTCATGCGTGAAAACCATACATACATACATACAAACCTTTCCTCTTTATAATATTAGTACCTATAGATTAATATATTAAGTCAATATAGTCAGCAATCGATCTTGATGAACTCCTGATAATCATGACTCTAGGAACCCGATAATTGGAGCTGGGAGCTCACCGCAAATTTAATGAATCCAATAATTATTATCTTTGTTCGTGCAAATGTGCCGTTAATTAAGAGCAGTTTTGTTACATTACCTATATTTAAATGGAATATTATAATTATTATTTTTGCAATGGCTCTCGACATTCATTCGAACGATGTATTCTAAAATATAAATGCAGAATATGCTTGAAATTAATTTAAACATCAGATATTTTTTAAAATTAGGTTGTCTTTTTAATAGATCATCTACTATATTTTACTCACAGTCATTTTTTTACATAAGGTTACTTAAATCAATCATTATTAATTCTTTACGAGTATTAGATGAAGAGTGACATAAAACAAACTTATCTGGAATATAACATGTCATATATAACACTGAAACGTTCGAAGACAAATCAAAGCTAATAATAAAAAAAAGACGGGTTGCACTCCGGGAGTGCCGGCAGAAGTGAAAACTTGATTATTAACGTTGAGCATGTTTGATATTTTGGAATGGTATCCGTCTTACGCTTTTTCGGTCAAGTCACGTGTCCTGACGCGAGTTTAAGATTTGATACCCATTACAGAAAAAGTGCTTAACACCGCTAAAGAAGTTTTCACTTCAATAACTTTCCCCTATGAAACTATCAAAAAAAAGGATAGCTCAGACCTGAATAATTGTAAAGAACTATCTACCTACTTCTCAAAATATCTCAATTCGCCTTTATATATTTTTTTGGATATAAAATAATTCTTTTTTATTTGAAAGCTTGTGCTTCCCATATGATCTCATTTAAATTTGGTTGATTTTGACAATTTCAACGCGGTGTAGGTTTTCTTAAAAGAGAGAAGAAAAAGAAGTTAAGAATTATATTCTATGTAAACTTCGATCGCGCCCTCAGATCCTTTCAAAGCATTTCAAGGGCTTTGTAACTGTATGTAAATGACGTGATAAGGTTATCTCTGACATCGTGTTATCCAGACCCTTGAGTAAAACTTTGAATCGGTCAAAGAGGATATACTTTGAAATCCCTTTTTACAACATAAAGAGGTCAGTAACTATGTTATAAATGAATTTTCCGATTGAATGGAAATTCATTTGTACAAACGAAGTATCCAAGTCCTACGTTAATTAATGAAAGATGCACGTTATTATTTCAGTAAATTTTGAATAAATTGCTCCAATATAATTATGTATCCCTTTTATAAAAAAATATTTTGTGTGTAAGTACATACGCTCTGAAATTGAGAAGAACTTACATACATAAGTGAAGTTGAATCCTAATTATGTTTGGCAAGAATTGTGCTGTACAAGCTAATCTCGGAGGACGAAGCCATGTTTAATAATTTATCGTCTTTATATAAATGGTATTAAGACCTGAAGTTGAATGAGTATCCGAATTTTCTTTAAGCTATGCTATAACCTTTTTGTTACGATTATTTTAGTCAACTTTTGCGTAAGTTACATAAATGTTGTATCTTAATACTATTATAAAGGCGAAAGTTTGTAAGGATGTATGGATGTATGGATTCTTAATACTATTATAAAGGCGAAAGTTTGTAAGGATGTATGGATGTATGGATGTATGGATGTATGGATGTTTGTTACTCTTTCACGTAAAAACTACTGAACCGATTACAATGAAATTTAGCACACATATAGAGGGTAACTTGGATTAACACATAGGATAGGTTTTATCCCGGAAATCCCACGGGAACGGGAACTATGCGGGTTCTCCTTTGAAAACGCGGGCGAAGCCGCGGGCGGAAATCTAGTTGAAAATAAATCGATTCTATACTATTTACCTTGTACTACGATACTGTAAGTAATATAACGTAACTGGAATAAAAGTTCATTGAACCACGCTTATTCTATCATGCTCTACTTCCCCACAAGTTGAACTTTATGAATTGTCAACTCAATAACACGCTTACCATGGCTTACAATAATACAACAGTAATTTTGACATGGATATTGGATATGCAATAATGAGTTATTTTTGTCATCATTAGTTTTCGTTGTATTGATTACGAATTTTATATTATGTAGGTGGTTTGATTAACATCGATTTCTTTGTTGTACAAAAAGAATTACCTAAAATATAACCAGTGAAGATAACTCTGATTCTTTTATTGACAAATTAATTACATTAATGTAAG
The DNA here is from genome assembly GCF_061535455.1 of Colias philodice. Lineage (NCBI taxonomy): Eukaryota > Metazoa > Arthropoda > Insecta > Lepidoptera > Pieridae > Colias > Colias philodice. The sequence goes on from NC_143104.1 coordinate 7,303,850, forward strand.
ACCCGCTTAATAATTTGATACTAAAATAGTACACCATAAATAACTTATTATACAGTTCGATTAATTGAATATCTGGTAGGCATAAAATATAGCTTAACACAAGCTAAAAATTTAAAAATTGTCCTATGTCCACCAAGTGCTCTACAAAAAACAATACTCCGAATCCTTCAGAATTATTTTCATTTAATTTTTATTTAGTGTCTGCATGCATCCTAAAAACGCCCTACGCTATTAGAGTTACTATATAAATAAACACTCTAATATAGTGTGTCGTGGGAAAAGTACAAGCAAATGCCATTACGCAAACACACACAGTGCAATTTCATATAATTTAATTACCTCTTCATTTCTCCCGGTTATATGCAACTTTTAAAACGAAATTGCTACAACTCTTTTTAGCAGGGTTATACTAGCATAAAATGAAATGTGCTTGCAAGTGATATGTATGGCTTTACCGTGAAATTAAATCCTTGTAAATTACAACCCTTTTGTGTAACGTTTTTCATACGGAAAATTCGCATTCAAAGCCTTCATGCTAATCAAATGGGTCCCAACTTTTGATTAAAACTCGTATATAAATTGAATAAATCCAAATTATGATATGACTTCTCTTGAATATTTTCTTTGTCTTAAAATTTATTATTTATCTCCACAGAACGAAAGTAAACAAAAAAAAAGCCCCGAAATATTGTGTATATTTTTTTATTTGAAGATATCAAATGATGTAAGACGTTATCGATCTGTGTTATGATTAAATAATATGTAATAACTGATTTTAGATTTACAACAGTGGACATGAATTTTCAATAGGTACTCCCACTGAAACAAAAAAAGGTTTTAAAAACAAAACAATTTTATTAATGTTTTCATTTTGTTTTCTATATTTCCATTGAATATAATTGAAATTGTATAACTTTCTAAACGCAATTTTCGTTACTACTCTTTATATTTTGCTAAAACTTTAAACTCTTTCTTTTTAACTATTGTTATAATTTATGAACTAAATAATACATTATATAACATATTAACAGCACGTGAAAGTCCCCTGCGAAGAAACTTAAAACTTTAACTCTTTAAGAAGTTATTTATCACTTAAGTACAAATACTATTGAAATAATAAATTCTAGCAATATATCTTACTTTCTAAATGAAGCCCCGTAGAGCTAATAACTTTCGTAATGTTTTCCAACCCATTTCCCAGTATATTAATTTCTTGTGACATCGCGTCATAATAACAGGAATTTTGTCATTTTATGTGGCCTTTTAGCCTTGTCACATATTTTGTTATATTTTACTTTATTGCTGAAGAACGTTATTTTAATATTTTATGTATAGATTACCAAAATAATATATCTCCTGGCAACCAAGAATGTGTGTCTGTTATAAAGTATTGTTTTGTAGACATTAATTTATTTGATACGATTAAATACATAAATATAAAACAACTGATTTCAAAATCCGTGTCTGTGTATAAAATAACTTTATTAAGATAAATAAATTAAAAAATCGTTCATTATTATTACATTAGTGCACATTGTTAAAACGAAACAGTTCTTAGGTATATATGAAAGTATAGAACTTTATATTTTGTAGAAAAATCAACCTACCTCGATATATTATTGCTTGATATGGTTATATTTTTAGTCTTGATTATGACTTTAATACAAACTACAACCATATGAACCTTAAAATAAAGCTGAGAGTTGTTTATATCTAATCCAATTTGACTCGACGAGTGATGGAATAGAGTGCACTTATGTTTACACTATTTTTTGCACTCATACTGGCTGCTCTTTGCTTTGATAACCATGCCAGCATTCGTCAGGAAACAACATTAAATTGAAGTATATTAAATTATTTCATGTTTACAAGTTACAAGCTTTTCGGCCGCAGCTTCGCCCGCGTAATCGAAGGCAGACCCGCACATTTCGGGATGAAAACTATCCTATGTATTAATCCAAGCTATCCTCTATATGTGTGCCAAATTTCATGAAATTCGGTTCAGCAGCATTTGCATGAATGAAAATATGTTTTTCAGTGGTTTCATAAAACCAAACAATACTTTTTTATTGTACAAAGATATTATCAAAGTATAGCAAATAATTCCTTAAAAGTATTTTAACTACAAATCTGTCTTACCGCTCTATGCAATCACTGCCAGGCACGTTCTTATGTTTATTGTGGTCATAAGATAATTAGACCTCCATTTAAAATACACAGAGTATATTAATTTTTTATTTTTCATGCCATCGAGTTCTCTTCGTTACATAAATAAACAAATGCGATATAGTATATGACTATTTATAATTGATAAATAGATTCCATTTTTATAATAATATGTATTCTTCAATAAGTAAAATATGAATTGAAACACACGTATAGATCGTAGTTCGAATTTCTTTTTATACGATAGTAGGACCATTTATTACAAAGTTGTGTGTGTTATTACAGTAACCTAAAACATGGCTTTCGCCCACTGAAGGAATTGAAGGTCAAATGAATACCTTTTATAAAGGTCGGGCCTATCAAAGTTTAGCGGAACCATGTACAAAAGAATGGAAATAAATTTTTAGTTCAATGTTAGGAATTTATTATGAACGCTCAAACTTTTTTGAGGTTATGTTTTATATTACATGGTAGCATGAGTCTATTTAAAATATAACTAAACCTCAATTTCTTCGTTATAAATTTAAATTCGAAATAACTGAAGACAACTATGGGGTTCTGAGTATTATTATTGTGCCCAATAAATATTTCTCATGTGCTAATAATTAATTTAACAATATCAACCAGTGTGTTTCTTAGTTGAATACGTACAAATAATATTAAAACTTATCAACTAACTAACGCCATTCACAACTAACAAGAATTTAGAACATTTTCAATAAATACAGAAACAGTAAAAAAACTATCTAGAATTGTTATACATTACTATATAAATATCGTGTAATTGCTTTCAGAGGTTTCACTGTTACATTATTCACGGCATTACGTATTCTTGAAGCAAACGTTCAGTAAACTAAATAAATAAGTACTTCCTGAAATTTTCACCTGATTTACATTAACATTAGCGTTATTTGGAGTCCTTTTAGTTCCTTTAATTGTGAATTGCAACACTAGTCGTATGACTTGACTTCATTTATCGCGGTCTCTTACATAAACTTTTAAAACATTGCCTAAAAACCAATGTTCACCACGCTCTTGATAAAATGTTAATTGGAAAATTATTTCCTTATACCTATGTCCGTATGATTTTTAAATTGAAGATTTTATGAGATTGCTATGACTTGATACTCATGCTATGTCATTGATACTCTAGCGCTTTTCAAATAATAATCATAAATTTAAAGAAACTTGTATTTTATAAAAAACAAATGCCTAAAACCCATCCATACACCTCATATTCTATGATGTATGGAAAGTTTTCTAATATTCAAATTGTTTTAAGACTTAAGGTGTTTGTATGGCAACTTTGGAATAATAAAAGAGAATGAATAATAACAAGACTCTTGAAAGAAAACATAAAGAACATTTGTTTTTTTCAGCCCGCCCTTTGTAACAAAAATGATTTTCTGTGTGTCGTTTCGACATTTTCTGTGATAAACGTTGAAGAAAAATATAAATTTAATATACTAGGGGCCGATTTTTCAATCCTTGGATAAAACTTATTCGTCGAATAATGTATAAAACTACTATTTTAAAAACGTATTCTAATTGCCTGTATTTGACAGTTTACGTGACATTTTAATATTATCGTGTAATACTTTATTGGACGGATAAGTTTTAACCAGGCATTGAAAAGTAGGCCCTAACTAATATAATTGTATATATGATTTGGTATACTGTATTTTCAGTTAATAAACATGACAAAAATTCCAAAACAAAAGAATACAAAACCTTAGATTGATTTAGAATGCAACAGTTTTTTAATTTGGAATTTTATTTATGGAATATATTTAGAACTAGCTTTCCGCCCGCGGCTTCGCCCGCGTTTTCAAAGAAAAACCCGTTCCCGTAGGATTTCCGGGATAAAACCTATCCTATGTCCTTTCTCGGGTATCAAAATATCTCTATACCAAATTTCATGCAAATTGGTTCAGTAGTTAAGGCGTGATTGAGTAACAGACAGACAGACAGAGTTACTTTCGCATTTATAATATTAGTATGGATAGGGACGTATACTGCCACTTTGGTTTGCAAAAAATGTTCTTTATCAATTTGTTGTAGAGTTTACTTTAGAAATTTTGAGTAAGAACGATTTTCCAATAAAATGTACTCAATAATGAAAACGGAAACCTGTATGTAATAGAAATGAAGAGTCACACGATATTTGATATTTGTACACATTTCTACGAATCTTGGAATTGACATCGTCGTAAGTTCATAAAAATCGAAATCTTTGGCTTTCAGAAATAAGTGAAATGGAAATATAAATAGGATATTTTGTAAGAACTCAAGTATACACTCGTAATGACAAATGAGTGTTGGCAACGGGCTCTGTTTACCGTCATCTGGTTTAAATTACTTTATTTTGGACGAACATTCACTTGCGAATTCATGCGTATAAACATGATTTTGGATTCCATCTCACAGTTTAGGAATAATGTAGCAAATAGCTGTATAAATAGTCAAAATAATAATTATTTTATTATAAAAGTTTTCTTTAGTATATTCCGTCAAATGCAGGCGACTCTTCAACGTATCCATGTAGTCCAATTATTTTGGTACTCAAATCAAAATAATTTATGGAATGACGCATCATTAAAAAATCAAAAAAATTTAAATGATGCGTGAATGCGATATTGTATTATAAAGAAGTACTCGTAACTGTGTTTGCATGTAAACTGGCATTCAATCATGCCAACTTATTTTGATCTCTAATCGTGCGTGCATTTAGGATGCCGATTTTGAAGATTGAATGTCGTATTAGTAAGCTATCTGCACCTTTTAATATAATATAATATCTATAATGTACAATACCAGTAAATGGTGTTTTAATGTCAAAGGAAAGCAGCCCGATTGTTCAATTTACTTACTTGATTGTACAACTTTCCACACCAATGAATGAGCTTGATTTATGTAAACAGGGTTTAATGGGCCGCGATCGATAGACCTTGTTAATATTAACACCTCGTTTTATATTTCATTGGCATTTTTACTATACGTACAAGTTAGTACCTATCGTTTTTTAATATTACAATAACAGCTTTGTGATTATCTATGTAAGTTTGTTTATAACATACTGTTTGAGTTATGACATAACATAAAATATACCTTAGAAGAACTGGAGAAGGGGCATATTATTATTGTCTTTGATATATTTGATATGTAATTATTACCAAAATTATTATTCAAAGAAACGAATCATAAAATTTTATAGCCAATACAATGCATTTGATTATTCTTATTTCTTCAGATAATCATTACAGTTATCAACAAGTAGTCCTCAATACTGTTACAATTTTAATGGTATCATTATGAAAATGTTCTATACCAAGGACAAATTCACCAACACCAAACCTTATCGTACCTTATAGCCCAATAAAAACAACAATTAAATTGAATATGACGGGAAAACACCGATTAGATTGAATCACAGTAAAATATTGTAAAATGATTTTTACACGGAATGTTGTCTTTAAACATAATTCTAAATTATAAACAAATATCAAACATACTTTGTATGTATCGATAGTGATGAATCACAATTATTAATATGCGGAAGCATATACGAAAATATTTTGAATATATTTGCATTATAACTAAGAACATTTTGACGTTCAGCCAACATCGCTTCAGCTTCTTGGATTTTGATAAACATTACTCAGCTCTGTTTATGAAAATGAAATGTTATGAAAAGTGTGTTTTTTCTACTCAAGCTTATTACCTATTGGTGTAAACAACTTTTAAACGATAACAGACAAGTTCAGATCAGTAATCGTTTTGTTTCAAGATCATTAGATATTGAAGGTTAAAAATACAAAACAATATTTGTATACAGATAATTAAAGTAATGGCGTACTATGTTATATATCTAATGACTATATGTTATCTATTACACGGAAATATTATTAAATGAATACAATGTACTTTCCATCTTTTGTAGAAGCATCATGTCCTATTTAATTTAGAAAAGCCCCAATTCTAAGAGTTATGTACACCCCACAAGCTGGTATCTTATATTTAACTGACACTTCTTTCAGCTCACTAGTAAACAGTAAACACGTATAAAATATGAACGTTAAATTGTATCAAATATTATCAAGAACGGATGTATAAAACGCCCACAGACACCCACAAATAATCTCTTAACGTAACGATGTTTCTAATCCCATGGAATATTCTGAAAGAAAATAAAATCGGACGGAGAGAAAATAAAATCTCAACTCTGATTCCAATCGATGTCAAGCTTCATTTATATAGCCCAGGAGGAATCTCCTTATCGTAAATTAATTTTCTATAGAACCGCAAAGTTTTGGAAGTTAAAAGCGTAACTAATCTATCTAATCATTTGTGAAGTTTCACTTTTGTTGCGTGGGAGGTCTTAGAAATATATAGAAGATGATTACAAGTTGAATAGTATTACGTATTCCAAAGTTATAGTTAGGGAATAATGACTGATTTAATTTGAAATTTGTTTTATAAGACTATACAGAGTTTTAATAGTTGAAAATTCTATATTTTACGAGTACGGTCTAATATTCATAAATTAAAAACTTTACAACCGTTTAGGTGACATAATGAAAAGGTCAAACCAAATAAAATATTAAAATGAAGTCTGTTGTATTTTCACTTAAATTCCAAAAACATACTCATGTATATTGAATAGTGTAGAGTTCGCTCGTATAGTATTATAAAACAAATAATTGTTCAGGAAGAGCCAAGTATCAATTATGTTAGTATAGTCTAGTACCTACTGTTTATACATAACGTCATACAAAAGCATGTTTGAGTTTCAATTAGGTTCCGTGCTGACTGAAGACTTTTGAAGAACGTTTGGTTCAGATGTTCCAACTCTCAGTCTCATAGTATACTATCCCCTGTAATTGAAATGTGCATAAATAAACAGACGTGGTAACCTGATGATTGGCCTGGAAAGTTATTTTGGTGGAATTAGAGTTTGCATTCATAAAATGACATGATTTCTTTTAAAGTACACTTAGGGCTGATTTTCAATCCTTGGTTAATACTTATTCGTCGAATAACGTATTAAACTATCAATTCAAAAATGTATTCTTTGCTGTGATTCTTTGCCTGTATTTGACAGATTACGGGTGACATTTTAATGTTATAGTGTAATGCTTTATTGGGCGAATAAGTTTTAACCATAGATTGAAAAATCGGCCCTCAGTTATCATAAAACCCGATCAGAACGAATTTTAGAACAAATTCTTCTTTATTTATCACGTAAGCATTAAAACTGGAATAGCATTAACATGAAAATCTCACAATCCATGCAATTCAATGGTTTTTTTTCCTCTATTATACTCATATGCCCATAATAAGAAATTTTTTCCCAAGCTTAGATCGATTCCCAGGTATTATAACGCTAATCTATACTTGCTGAAGAGTTTGTTTGTTTGTTTGTTTGAACGCGCTAATCTCGAGAACTACTGGTCGAATTTGAAAAATTCTTTCGGTGTTAGATAGCTCATTTATCGAGGAAGGCTATAGGCTATATATCATCACGACCAACAGGAGAGGAGCCACGGGGGTGAAACCGCGCGGAGCGGCTAGTTAGAAATACGATTGATTCAAACGCTCCAATGCAATTAGTAGGCGGTTGTTTACGAGAATATTTCGACCTTTGATTGGCATTTCCGATGGCTAAATGCTGTTTAATTTTAGACTATGGAGTGCTGGTTGGTATCAAACGCTTTTCTTTTCAGGTCTTACGTATTGAAAATAAAACGTCCAATAATATGTATATATCAACATTATAAATATGAAAGTATCGTAGTCTGAGGTAAATGAAAATATTATTTATTAAAAAGAATTGTATTGTAGGTTTAATTTTTATGATTATTAATATTATAATATTTTAGTTTACATTTATGTCGATAATTTATCCTGAATTATCGAACCGTAATGTAAAACCATTCAATTCATTCTGTACGTGACCAAAAAGGTAATTGAAAAATTTCACACAAGTTCAGTTATCAAGGGCACAATTTTCCAATGATTTATGTTTATGCGTTATACCCTAAAGTTTGGAACACTCGCATAGCAGTAATAAAAACTTTCATATTACTGTCCCGGTGGGAATGAGGTAATACTTAGTATGATTTTTATTTCAGCGTATGTTGTAGACTAACCTTTCCTTCATTACATGCCTTTATACATAAAATCAAGTATGATCTCTCTGTTAAATTAATTCAAAATAAGAAGCAATAGCCTCGTGTACAAACGATGTTATATTATTTTTTCCATGCTTTAGATTATACATATACAATAACACCGCATGCACCGCACATTTTCTGAACTTTTAACGTAGTTTTGGAAGAATAATATTTTTTATTTGTATTAAATTACAAACATTTATTCATAGAGACTTATTTGAGTGGAATATGAAAAAAGAATAAGCATATTATATTAGGCAATACTGTAATGCTTTGTAAGCGGATTAAATATGCTATCAATACATGAGGCTTTTACATTTTCAGTACCGTCAATTTCAATTATATTTTTTGGTATTGAAGTTCCCGTTTGGTTCACGGTTCAACAAATACGTTTATCACACATACTAAGGTTAGAAAATAATACTAAATTACAAACCCTTAGCCCAAAAGCTTAAGTGTCAATATTTGATGTTAAAGTTACAAAAGCTATAAACATACAACGACCGTTCATAATATGTAACGTAAACCCGAATATTCAATTACCGGCCATCTCGACATAAGCTGGCCATGGGCCAGGCTGTTGTGTATTGGCGTTCTCAACAAGAAATTTAGACCTTCTGGAACATTTGGGCATAAATTAAATCATAACTTTGCAGTTTCTTAAATAACTTCTTGCAGTTATATAGTACACATGCACAATTAATATGGCTTACTTCTAAATTGCATGTAAGTTTCAATTATATTTAAGAAAATACATACACATAATAATATCTGACATATTATATAAGTATCTTGTTTTTATATCTTGTTGTATTCTACAATTAAACCAATAATCCTACTCTATTTGATGTTGAACGCAAAATCCATTACACGAAAACTATTCCTAATTGGTTACAAAGAAAACAATGTCCTGATAAATGGACCAATGTAATAATAGATCTATTATTTCAATGTCACCTTGACAGGAGATACATCTTGTTAGTCCCCACAATCAATCGACACGTAGTCAAGTATCGGGGAAGTAATTCGAGAATACCTTCACTAATTGACTCAAACCATAGTATAAAGAGAGAAGTAAGTTATCTTCGAATAAAGGTACATCGCGCCGTTTGTATGTACGCGATGCGCTTGGCCACGTACACGGCGAGCCGTTCATGTACATACGCAAGCACACAATGCCGCTCGGTTTCCACTCCGCGATCTCATGAGGGCCGCACCATTGCTGTGAGCGTTCGGTTTTTGTTTATAAAATTAAGTTAAGTTAGTTAAATGACAACCCTGCGCCTCGTTTAGGTACCGTGCGCTCCTAAATGCTGGGAGTTGGCTTACTTCTCTCTTTATACTATGCTCAAACACCAGTTTCTTAGTTAAACTTTGAAGAATGGCTAATGAGTAAAAGTGAAGAGGTCACTTCGCTGAAGTTTACTACTCAAGCTACTTCCATATTTTATGAAGTTAACGAAAATTTTCTCCAGGTTTACAAAATCAATTTTAATCTGAAGTTAGGGTTTCCTTTATTTCTAGTGTTTACAGGCTTTTGTTAGGTTTTAATTAATAAAATTTGTTGTTAAAAGGCTATTAAATTTAATCAAGAACCAATATGTGCTAAATCTCTTGTAAAAAATACGTTTTCAATTATAATAAGTAACTTTGTTTAACACCATTGTTCAGCTTATAAAATTTTATATTTTCGTTACTTTTTATGTCTTGAACGGAAAATGGCAAACGCTCTCACTTTGTTTGAATGTATCATCGATATTTGCTCAGTATTGTAATGTAAAGAGGGTCTTGCTCCAAGGCGCTTTTTGTAAGATGTTTTAAGCACACTCAATCTTCTCGAAAGTGCCATTCTTTTCAATTGTCTATCGCTTTCGATGAATCCCTCTTATGTAAAGGTTTCACATCTTTTGACTACGCTTCTGAATTGTCTTTTCGATGTCTAGACGACTTTTGACTTTTTTGGAGGAGATTTGAATCAGTTTGAATAAAATATATCTTATGTTATTGCCTCTTTATTAAAATACTTTGTAAAGTATACTGTATGTACATTGTACAATTGTACAGTATACATTAGACAGTATAAAATATTTTACGTCTTTAAATACATTCAAAAGAATAGTATTAACTGAAGAGTGATAAAAAATAAGAAGAACTATTTCAGTAATTACTATATACTTCATTTTGGTCTTTTCTATTTGTATTATTGAATTATTCGAATATAAAGCACCATCAAGATAAACTATCAATAAATAGCACAGTAAAACGATAAAATTGAGCTACGGCGTGCACTTAGATCATAAAATTTTGATCGAATTTAAACTAATTCGTGAATTAATGGCGCCGTTAACTCTGCTAGAGTAACATTTATTTATTCAAAGCGAGAAAATGGTACCAATTAGCGTCACCATTAAAACTTTATCGGATTCGGTTGCTTATTGAATTTGACTAATTTTGATTTGGACATATTTATTACAGATTTGCGACAGTATAATAATTAATTTAGAAGTTTATTCATTGATTTGTTATTAATATTAGTTACTAGTAGAGCAGCGCAGTTTCACCTGCGAACAAACACACGTGTAAAATATATCGCTCATGACGTGTTATTCTGATGTATCTGATGTAAACGTGTCTATAGCAAAGTTCCATTCAAATCCGTCAAGTAATTTTTACGTGAAAGAGTAACAAACATACATGGATGTACCATCCATCTTGTTTTAATGTGTTTTGGATACATTGAATGCTAGCAGTTAAATGATAAATAAATCTTTATAAATTTGAGTCGTAAATTTGGTTTATTTCTTGAGAAAGTTTTCTAAACTGCACCATTTATTTCTCAAGTCATTTGCTATATTGGAAGCGTATTTTTCAAATATACACCCTTGAAAGAATCGAGGAAGGCTTAAATTTTGTTATTTATTCCCCGCTGCAGTTCTAAACTTATAACGAGGCCGAGTTCATAACTTCAGGTGAATCTCAATTCTTCTCAATAGAGAAGAATATTTTAAGTACTATAAGTATTAAATATTAAATTTCCTTACCTTATTGATGCTTTTAAAATAATCACCGACATTGACGATATAAAAAAGCAAAGTTTAAATTAATTGTCGTACGTTATGATGAAATTTTGTAATACAATATGATAAAAACAGTAACCCAATTCACATAGAAACTGAAATTTAATTAGCTCGTTTGTTTTATCTTAGTAGCACATTTTTAATATTATCTACATTAATAACAAAATGCTTTCTTCTTTCAGGTAATTGAAGAACAACATGTTACGTATCGGAGGTTTTAATGGAATATCGTAGTCGCCAGAAAAAGATCAGTGGTAAAAATTGTTTGCTGAGAAGATTTGAACAAATTATCCACCTCATAATTGATATTTCAAATTTCTATCTAATTTAAAAATCAATTCTTTTACCGTGCTCAAAAATTCTACAACTGAACTCAAAAGTTATACACTAAAAAAAAGAACAATTTTTGTATTGTTCTCTAGAGAAAATATTAACATAGATAATGTTTTATCGAGGGCTTCTGAGATATCAATTTCTGTCACAATGATTTAAAAAATAAATCGGCTTACAATATTCGAACACTGATCATAATTAGTTCTCAAGATTGCGGATATTAGACTTTGCAAATGTTTCCCATAAACGGATATTGGCGGGAAGTATTCATTACTATGGGCTTTATATTTCTATAAATATACGGTTTAAAAATATAGTGGAAGTAATTAAGAAGTCTTTGGGGCGATTTTTAATCGTAACGAATACGTCAATAATACAGCATTGACGGAGGTTTAACCAATAAAATACTTATGCCTATTTCAGTGAAGTGTGGCACGTGTTATAACGTGGTTTGAAACTGTCGAGAAAGCCTCAATTACTTTCTACAAATGAACCGGTATCATTCAAAGATTTCCGAGATCTTTCGAACCCTTATCAAACGTTAAAAGGGACTCGATTAATGGAAATTCAATTTAAAATTCACTTAATCGGAGCTGAGATTATTCAAGACGTTTGATATAATGAAGCGATCAAGCTTGAATAAAAGTTTGATTCTTGGAAATATTTGATAATGATTTTGTACTTTAAAAACCACCATATTATAATGTTCATTGGGTATAAGCATAGACTACAATGTTAAAGCATTACCTATATTCTAATATTTTTTTACGGAACCAATACCTTTGTCAAATTGTAAGAAGGCGCGAGAATAGTCTTTTAATATGAGTCCATGTTATTAAGAGTTAAAATACATAAAAACATAATTTTTAAAATAGCACTGGACAAACGGTTGCAGTGGCAATTTCTTTCTTTTGCCATACAAATACAATGTACCATACCATACCATACCTACCATATTTTAGTTAATCAAATACTCCGAAAACTTTTGTTGTAATATACCTACCAAATGCCACATCCAACGGACAAAATGGCCATTGCAATTTAATAAACGTGAAACGTGAAAAAATAGTGATGGAATTAAGGCAAAAATCCTCGCGCACAGTGTAATTAAAAGTTGAGATTTTGCAAGCTTAATTATGTTAGCTCGTTTTGACGACTGAGATTCTCGTTTGCTCTAGTAATTGGGCACTCTATGCCTTTTATATTACATCTCCTGAATAAAATTTGCAAGCTTTTCAGCGAAAACATAACAGCTGTATAAAACAACGGAAAAGTTATAAGTGCAGGAAAGTATGTAGTTCCTTTTCATTGTAAAAAAAATGTAATGTAATGTTATTTTTTGCAGGTAACAGATGTTGAAATAAAGAGTATAATTTTCTATAGCATAAATTATTCTACTCGATAAGAATTTTATTCGTGATTAAATGGAATAACAAGTAGGTATAACATGCAAACAATTATTAATTTTCAGTGAATTAATTTTTATGTTATTGGTTGCGATTAATTTCGCTTCCATGTAACAATTAGTATCTATTTATTTTCTCGTCTAAAAAGTTTTTTGAATAATTTGATTTGTTATTGACATTTTTTGTTTTCTTTAATATTAAAATAGTGCCTACAAAATCACCGTATGTGTATGTATTAGATACTGTAACAATGTAACAAAAAATATGCTTTTCGCGACTCTTGTTTCCATAATACGCGGGATTCTCGCCAACTTTTCAAAAGTTAAAATATTTTCATAACACCAAGTCATACGAAAGCTTAAGAGCTATTGCCGCTAAAATGTGTAGTTTATGTTCGGGAAATAGCCATTGTAGAATAAAACTTGGGGAAATATGAAATTTTACAATAGTTTTAAAATATCTTGACTTAAGTTGGTAAGTTACGATATAACCTTTTATTCATAATTCTTACTTTAATATACGTGTACAATTTGATACCTAATTGAATTATCATCTATTTAGATTAAATAATAATTTTCAATTGTCATTGTTGCAAAAGCTTCAGTTCTTACAAGATTTTTTTTAAATGATTTGTTTCCAGAATATTCTGAAACTGTGATTTGCTAACATGGACCATATGTACAATGTACTCGTACAATTGAATTTATCAAGTTTTTGATCGTTGGCCATCGCATTATTCCTCTTTTTTAGTACTTTTTTATGATAACTGTAGTCGAATCTTATAATTATCGTTAAATTGATTAGTTAAATAACCTCGGTTGTTGAAATTAAAAAAATGGTTAATATATCAAAATAAGTTTTGATAACAAAATACACAGCTGCTGATTTAAGATGACCGAATACCGCACGCAAATGTTTTCAGAAACTTTTGAATCGACTTTATTATAATTCTGCAAATCATCTGGAAGTCTGAAAAAGGGGACACCAACAAAAGAATAATTGATTTTGTCGGATGGAGTTTCTTTGTTCTGCTTTCTTTGTTAAACTAAATTGCAGTGCGTGGGCTTATAAATGCGTGACTTCGGTTTAATTCTGTTTTCAACAAGAATATAAAGTTGTCTCTAGACGATAATGCAGCATGACATGCGTTACGTGGTGTCATGCATTTGATCGTTTAGATCGATGATTGAAATGCATGACATGCAAACTACGTGCTGTAAGCTGTTTGATGAACCTTTATATTTTCTATCCTGCAAGTATGGACGCATGGTCGTTTAGACATGCAAAAGCTTAGAGTTTTCATAAACTATAGTATCTACTATCACAAATCAAGGCTAGACGCGAAATGTATTAAAATGCATGATTCGATTTTTTGTCAGTCATGCAGCATGACAATTCACGTGCTTGTCATGCTTTCATTATCGTCTAGGGACTACTTTACGTAAATAATCTTACAAGAATCTATTTTCATTCGTTATTTTTGCATTTTCTGCTCGTACTAAGTTAGGCAAGATCAATCAAACAAATTTTATATCTCCGTTGTAATTTATGATCTGAAACAATAAATAAAGATTCATGAATGTTGAGTGTATGGAGTAAGTTTTCTTTATTTTCAAAGAATTGAATGCAATCAAAATACAATATGAATAGTGAACACTGAACATGTAAAATACCTACAATATTTTTTTTTTTTTTTTTTTTTTTTTTTTTTAAAGGCACCCGCCATCACAGGGTGTTCGCGCCACCTCTGGAATATTGTCCAGAGACGTTATTTTCATTTTTTTTTTTTTATTTATTTACAATCACAATTTATATCCACATAATAAATTAAAAATAGAATTATTACAAAATAAAAATATTACAAATACAAAATTAAATATTAAAATACTGGTAAATAAAATAAATAAAATAAATGCTACAACAATTGAAACTATCCCTAATATCACAGAATCACATCACACCCCATTATTTCGCTTATTGACTACTTCTACAATATATTTACAATATTTAAAGAAAGTATCCCTAAACTTATCCCCCAGGGCGGAAGGTAGATTCTCACCCGTCATCGCCATGCCTAATTTTTGTTCAATAGCATATCTATTGCTTGCAAAAATAGGGCACTCGAGTAACAGGTGAGGAACCGTCTCCTCTACTCCGGGCTGACATAGACACGACGGATTCTCCTTCAGCTTGAATCTGTTCAAGTAGAAGGCGAATCCGCCGTGACCAGTCAGTACTTGTGTGATGTGGTGTGTGATGTCTATTTTTCCGACTACTTTGTATGCAGCAGCAGCGCTTGGGAAAAAGAGCTTCGTGACTCCGGCCGTTCCTCCTACTTCGTATCTCCTATCCCATTCGCCAATCGTATCCTGTCTCAAGATACGCTTGACGAATGAAACAGGACACAGATCGTAATCCGGTTTCCTCCTCAACCCCAGAGCGGCCCCCTTGGCTAACTCGTCTGCCCGTTCGTTCCCCTTCAGCCCTGCGTGCGCCTTGATCCAAAACAGGGAGACCTCCCGCCTCTGCGATGCAGCTTTTCGGAGGGCCGCCCGTGTTTGCACAGCCAGGGGATGAGGGGAACTCAGGGTGACCGCCTGGAGCGCCGATCTGGAGTCGCTGAGGACACCGACCTTTGCCGCTCCACTCTTGCAGGCTATATCTACTGCTCTTTTGAGCGCAAGGAGCTCAGCCTGATAGACGGTACAATACGGCGACAATGCAAGCTTGATGGCCTTTGTCTCGATCGCACCTTCCCATACAGAAAGGGCGGCTCCGACTCGACCCTCAATCTTGCTGCCGTCCGTATAGATCCTATGGACGTGGCTGTCAACCACGTCGGCATAGGTGCCCTCATCTACCAAGACGAACCCCAGCTCTACCTGCTCTGCCGGATGTGGGTCCTCAATCGCGGGTGCCATTCGTTCCACCTCCCTGTCCCTCATCACCGCCGGGTGCGACACGCCCCTCTTGATCTCATAAAGCCTCGAAGCTTCGAGTATTCTGAGATCAAGAGGGAGTATCCCAGCCAACAGCAACGCAGAGTTCAGAGAGACAGTCCGATATGCTTTGCAGATCTTCTGGGCAAAACCTCGTTGAACGGTGTTGAGCCTCTTTCGGACCCCCATCCTTTCCGCTGTGGGCGCCCACGCTGCTGATGCATACAAGATAGTCGGTTCTATAACGGCGATATATATGGTCTTAACTACTTGGGGGTTAAGCCCCCAACTTACTCTGGCTGCTCTCGCTAACAGCTTGTAGCGGGCGATTGCCTTCTTACAAACGCTCCCGACATGGTCGTTGAATGTCAGGCCGCCATCAATAATTAGGCCCAGTATCTTAATATTATCGTAATATTGGATGTCCACACTCCCCAATGTAAGTCGTGGCTTGTCATATTTTAGTTTTCGTGTCGAGAGCAGGGCACATGTCTTGTGTGGCGCGAATTTCAGCTTGTTTCTGACACCCCATTCGTCAATTTTTGCTAATATGCGGTTTGCCTTGACCTCTACTTCTAAACCCGTATCTCCATCGAACACTAACACTATGTCGTCAGCAAACGCCTGACAGAACACTTCCATCTCCTCTAACATCCACAGCAGGGGATCCAGCAAGAGGTCCCACAGGAGTGGTCCACCTATGGACCCCTGTACGCACCCCTTGTTGGTCTCCCTACTTACTTCCACACCTGCATACCTTACGTTCACTCCCCTTTCACTCAGGTAGCTGCTAATCACCCGCCTCATGTTCACCGGACACCCAACTTCGGCCAACCGCACCTTTATGGCTGGCCACCAGGCGCTGTCGAAAGCTCCCTCTATGTCCAGCGAAACCACAACAGAAACCTTCTTCTCCTCCCTCTTATCTCTGATATGGTTCACTAGTCTATAGAGGGCGTCTTCGGTGCTCCTCTGTGGCATGAAACCATACTGGTGGGGGCTTATTTTGGGCAGCAAGTAGAACCTGAGTCGGGCGACCAACATCTTTTCGAAGATTTTGCCGAGAACAGGTAAGAGACCAATCGGTCGATAGGCTTTCGGTACCCGGTATGATTCCCTGCCCGGCTTTCTCAGGACCACCACAGTCGCCCACTTCCACTGTTTGGGGAAGTAGGCGACAGTGAGGCACCTGTTCAACAGCGCAAGGAACCACTCCGGGTTACAATCTACAGCGTGCTTGCAGATGTCGGCCGTGAGGCCATCCGCCCCGGGGGCCTTCTTGGGATTGAAGGACCTAACGGCTCCCTTCAACTCCTCCATGATGAAAGGAGGATCGTCCGGACCCATCGGCGGTTCGGTGTCCAAGGACTCCGCCCGCCGGCGCGTCAGACGATGTTCCTCACTTTCACCACTCTCCAAGTCCACGGGGTAGAAAGTCTCCGCCAACAGTTCTGCAGAGCTTCGGGCGTCGAGGGTTTCACCGCCCCTCGTAAGAGACAGATCCTCCTCTCTCCTAGTGGCTCTGTTCAGCACTCTGTAGATGCCCTCCCAGACCCCCTCTCTATCCTGTTTCCGGCAAAACTCCTTCCAGCTCTCGCATTGCGCATCTTTCACAGCCTTTTCATACTTCTCCTTTTGTTCAAGATACAATCCAACAACGCGGTTTCTGCGAACAAGTGCTGCGTTTCGGATCCTGCGTCTCCTCGTGGCAACTTCCTTTTTCATCTGCGCGAGCTCATCATTCCACCAAGACAAATTGAATTTTTGTGTGTGTTTTTTGGTCGGCATAGTGTTTCTGCATGTCTGTGTGATTGCTTGTGTGTAACTGTCTATTGCCTCGTCTATTTGTTGTGTGCTGTGTATTGTGTCTATGTCGTGTGTAGTCAATTGTCTGTCCGACATCAGCTGAGTCAGTTTCTCATGAAACTGAGTCCAGTTTGCCTTGCGTGTGTTAAATATGCGTGTAGTTCGTACTATGTTCGTGCCTGTGGATTTCTGTTGTCTGATGCCGAATGATATGCCGTTGTGGTCCGAGCTCGTGAGACCCTCCTCTACTCTCCAGTTGCCCACTCGGTTCAGCAGATCGTCGGAGCACGCTGTCACATCCACGTAGCTGGAGAATCTTTTCCCCCCTCTCACGGTGTCGAATGTTGGGATGTCCCCGGTGTTGAGTATGTGCATACCCATTGCTTCCAGTACAGCAGACATATCCCTACCTCGCTGGTCTTCCTTGTCGCCACCCCACCACGGGCTCTTTGCGTTCGCGTCGCCTCCCAGGACCATCTTATTGGAACCCAACTCTCTTCCTATCCGCATAAGATGGTCCAGGTAGGGCCCTATTGGCTTGTCGGGTTCGAAGTAGAAGGACACTACAATCATCTCCCAGGCTTTGGTTCTGAGGGTGGCCACAACAATATTGTTGTTGCTAAGGCGTGCATGTAGTTCGACGTCCAGTGAATCATCGAGTACCACTACAGACGCCTTAACTACTCCACCTCCTTCCCCATCGCACTGAAAGATCCTCACTCCATTGTATGTCCTCATACTCCGAGCCCCACCTACGTAGGGCTCTTGTAGTAACGCTGCGAATACCTACAATATTACGATTGGCATTTGATACATAGTACAAGAATTAAATTCTTGTACTATGCATAGTACAACTATGTATCAAATGCCAATCGTAATATTGTATTTATATGTATAATATTATAGATTGTGCTAGAGATTATGTTATTAGGCAATATATGTAACATCACATGTACGTAGTGAAATCCATTGTCCAATAGTTAGGTATTGAATACATTTGATATGCAAAGCAATCAGTGTTAAGCTTGTCTTGGCATTAATTTATACGTACGTATAATTTTCTAAAGTAATATATCATCATATTTAAAAAAAACGTAGCAATCCTCTTTTTTTCAGTTTTATGCTAAAAAAATATCGTAATATGTGGTTATTCAGTTGTTTTTTATGGAGAAAGGTATTAAATAAGTATGTTCAGTAATTAAAGATATAACAATAACGTACATAAAATATGATTTATTTATTATTTTTTCGAAAGCAATGGTCAAAATGAAATAAATTTTAATGGTGGTGATGTACAGGCTAATAGAGGTAAAAAAATGTTCAGTTATTCGATAGAACTTTCTTAAATGTCGTAATAATCGGTATTTCAGTCATTTATAGTTACGACTCATGGTCAGATGTGCATTCGATCCAGATTCAGCTTGAGACCACATCGCAATACGCAATACTAAATATAACTGGTCTTATTTTAGGCTCTTCCGCATGTAAGCTTTCATGTATTTTTATCGATGTGACTCAAATGCTCGCTGGCCGCTGCCTTAAAGTGCATCGCACTTGCATTAAAATAGATTCGCTGTCATGTGCTATAAATAATACGTGGAGAAATTATAAAAATATTGCGAAGAGGAATGTTTTAATGCAATTTATTTTGAAATGTTCTTTTATAATTATTCTTGAATGGATATATCGCCAGGACGTGGAAACGTTAATCATAATAATTATTACTTTAGATTCTATTGAATTTTGCATAATGCTACGCTTGAACCTTAAATTATAATAAAGAAAGACAATCCTTTTAGATAAATCTAATGAAGTTCTAACGAATTCTATTTCTTAATATCCAATTAAAGAACGTTATAATGATCTGAATATCAAATGTTATATTAATAATTTTAATGTGGTGGCCGATATTAATTCAGTTTTCATACAAGTATTTTCTATTTTCTCAACGGTATTTTAATGATAAGCGTAGAACATTAGAATAATAAAAGGAATCATACAGACAGGAGAAATTTGGTGCATTGCTAATAGGTACGCATTATAAAATGTAAATGTTTTGGGTTTACAAAGATAAACATCAAAAAAAAATTACCTTACAAATGGTGAATGAATTTATTCATCAGTAAGATGTACCCAGCACTGATTAAAACCTCTTGATAAGATATGAGAAGACCCTTTGAACCTTAATCGCATTGTGGTTTAAACAAACATGCTTGTAGTTACTGTGGTACTCCAGGGAGGGTTTGCTTTACATGTTAACCTAAATGGTGACCAATGAAATGATTATATTTTGGTCATGGACGTATAAAAAAAGACGGACGGTATATCGCCTAAATATTGAGTGAAGCCTAGTAATGGCGGCGAAACATCCATGCGTGTGTGCCATGTTGCCATGGCAACAGCTGTGTTGATGACAATGGCGGCTGTATTTTTTTCTATAAATTTTGCCGTAATAATTTTGTCATTAAAACATAAAAGAAATAACTTGCTTCCCTGTGGAATGTAATCCCTTGTGTTTTGTTATTTAAAATTGTACTGTTGCGACACCATTTAACCACGCAAGACGGCATTTTAAATATTTTTTGTGAAACAGTGACGCAGTTAATCAGTCGGTAGTTCACGACGTAATGGCGGCCGACTAGCTTACTATGGTGAGAGTGTGTGCGTGTTTATTGTCTTTACGCGATCGCTAGCTTACTATGGTGGCTTCACGTTGTTTGTTCGTAATACGGCGTCCGTCTTTTTTTATACGTCCATGATTTTGGTTCACTTTTCTATTTATAAAGGTAGGTATTTTAATTTGCTATTCTTATTCGTTATTCGTTCAGCAAATTAAAGTATCAGTATTATAGGATTACAATTTTTGTTTTGGAAGTATGTCGAATAAATTTCAATAATTTTTTATCCGAATGAATATCCGTTATGTACTTTAAAAATCTAAACATAGATACATAAGGGATAAATAGATAACGGAATGCAACTTGTTTTACACAGTTGTAGTGATATAAGGATATACTTATTCTTTGTCATCCTTTACGACGATCGATTTTGTTTAAGTGCTCTTATAGGATATAATTTTTCAAAACTCTCATACTTAACATTTTTGACGACTGTGGATTGAATCCACACCACATTCGATAAGCACTGAGCAAGAGAGGTGCTCTTTAAATTATATAATTGGCTAGATATATATTTGTCCATAATAATTGGTAATTCTCAATTATTTTACCTTGGTGTTTGTGAAATTTATGTAGGTAATTATAATGTTTAGTTTTATCAAATATTGCTGATTTTATAATTATCAAGCAATTAACTAAAATATTTTAAAATTGTATTTAAGCATCACTGAAAGTTTCCATTTAAAAATAAGGCAAGAAATATCTTTCGAGGTCCGAATGATTTTTTTAATTAATATTAATTATACTCATGCTTTGAATATAAATTGAGTCATATAATGCTTTCAACGAAGTATTTAACACTGAATATTCCTTCTAATAATGTATGGATACTTAAGAGATTTCAGAAGCTAAATTTTTAAATGCTTTACATATTAAATGTTTTTCTTTATGAAGCTCTTAATTAAATCCGTAAATCTTTACAGTCAAAGCACCGTATACTGGGTTCATTCATTTCCAACCTGCTTACCTTGAATTACATAATTATTTTCTTTTTCTATTTGATTCAATGTTATTTTCAAATAGCGCTCACAAAGATTTAGAATCACAATTTGTGAAGGAAAATATAATTTTGTTAAATAATTGAGGTTTTATATAAACTATATAAACTGATGAACTGATATATATATTAGCTGGTGTTAGAATTATCTGATAGTAAGTCGATATTTTATTTATTAAGGAAAGCCAATAAAGATGCATCATAACAAACGTACGATATTTAAAGTACAATAATTATCCACTAAAGTGTTTTACGACACTTACAAAGTTAATTGAAGACTTAATATTAATTTGATTATTATTATTATTATAATGTATACCCACATAACATTAAATAAATTTGCAATATTACAGATTATTTTTCCGACCCAAATATCGACCAATAGAATTGCATCATTCGACGTCACGTGGTACAAGTTACAACCTACATGGTATTATACTGATAATTTTTTGAAAATTTTCTCTGGTCGTTGACGTCAAACTGACAGGTTAAATTCAATTGTGAAATTATTGGCCGACATTTGGGACGGAAAAATAATCTCCCGAATACCACACGAGCTTCAAAATTATCTGGCATTTCCCTCAAGGTTCCCTGCAAACAAATAAAGTCGTCAAGTTTTTCAGGAAAAATCACTCGCGCTTCGCGCTCGTGATTTTTTAACCTTGACTAAAAACTTGACTCCTTCATTTGTTTGCAACGAACCTATCGGAAAATACCCGATAATTTTGAAGCTCTTGTGGTATTATAAGTGATTATTTTTCCGACCCAAATATCGACCAATAGAATTGCACCATTCGACGTCACGTGGTACAACCTACATGGTATTATACTGATAATTTTTTGAAAATTTTCTCTGGTCGTTGACGTCAAACTGACAGGTTCAATTCAATTGTGAAATTATTGGCCGACATTTGGGACGGAAAAATAATCTCCCGAATACCACACGAGCTTCAAAATTATCTGGCATTTCCCTCAAGGTTCCCTGCAAACAAATAAAGTCGTCAAGTTTTTCAGGAAAAATCACTCGCGCTTCGCGCTCGTGATTTTTTAACCTTGTCTAAAAACTTGACTCCTTCATTTGTTTGCAACGAACCTATCGGAAAATACCCGATAATTTTGAAGCTCTTGTGGTATTATAAGTGAAAACTCGCACTAATCGAGTTAAACTTTTCAATTTACGTATAAAAAGGATTCTCAGAACTATTAACGACGTAAGATAAAGCTTCAAGCACGTTAATAGAATCCTACCAATGCTTTTTGAAAGCGGAAACTTTGGAATAAATACGAAAAGGCCAGTATCTCACATTTCCATAGCATAGAGATAATTAAATTTCTATTAAGGATTGAAATTAAACTCGTTTCCAGTCGATAAATCGCTCAACGTACAAAAGAACATTTAATTAAATTACATTAATAAGATTACTGTAGAGTTGTAATTGTAGAGTTTTCGATTAAACAAAAATTAATTAATTATGATTGCTTACAGAATTACAGACTTTTTCTATTCATAACAAATGATGAATGAACGTATTAGTAAATATCGTGGTGCATATTTATGTTTATCATTCGATGCTCTTAAAAATATAGTTAATTTCAGTTCCTCTTTAAAATAAGGAAAATACGACTTCAGGGAATTACGGAATCTACATAATATTAAGTGGTATTGAAGACGACTTTATGGACTTCAAGTGCGTGTCGAAATTAATTCTCGGAAGGTCTCCTATAGAATATCTTAAAACCATATTATTGCTTTTGAATACATGATATTTCTAAAACAAGAGTAAAGGTAAATAAATTGTAGTACATTTTTTAAAGAAAGTGATACTTACCCTTTGTTTTTTACAGTGACCATAAGGTTCTATGAAATAGTTGCTTTGTGAATTGCTCATATTCAATTTAATTTTATTAAAAAAGCGCGTTTTTGTAGATTTAGGTTGAAATATGGCATAATATAATTAAATATAAATTATTGTTAAATAATAAATTATTATTTCTTATGATTCATAGACCAAAGTTTTCTTCACCATTCAACAACTCTAACCGAGATGTTCTTATCAACTTGGTAAAGGAAGAAAAAACATTTGTATTAGGTACCTACATTACAATATGTTATACTTAACTGGTAGGTTTTTTTTGATAGGATAATTATCATATCCTCGCTTCATATTCTCTTATTAAATATAAAATGTATTATGTCTAGAAAATATTAGTGGTTGAAAGTTTAACTTAGGTAATATAATTAAACAAACTTTTGTTTACAAGTTAAAACTTATTTTGAATAAACCTTGAGGATAATATTTTAATAACAAGTCAACCTTCATACCCTTTATAATCTGTCAGATTACGTTCCTAATGAACATTGAACGAAAGATGAATTTCATACCATTAGTTAGAAGCTTTGAAACGGACTCTGCTATTTTAATTAAGAAATTGTTTATAATTTATAAAGAAATTTTCTACAAAATTAAGTAAGTACTATTTAGATTTGTGCGCTATTTTTTCAGTTCAACCTTTGCGAAGCAGATTTTTCTGCTTAATCACGGTGTGGCTAAAATTATAAGCAGATACTAAATGGCTACAGTTTACTAGAACGTCAGGTATTTTTGTTAATTTTAATGCTTAATACGTAATTCTCTTTCCTTAAATTCTCTTTCATTTACAATAATTCCATTTAGTAATCTTGTAGAGATATAAACTGTATTTGTATTTCAGTTAAACGTTCCTTATTTATCCCTAAACTTATTTATTTTCTTGAACGACATGCGACCTTTATTCTGTGAAAATTATTAAAAATAAAAAAATACTATAAATGCGAAAGTTTGTGAGGATGGATGTATGTGTATGTGTAGGTGTGTATATGTAGGTGTGTATGTTTGTTACTCTTTCACGCAAATACTACTGAACCGATTACAATAAAATTTTGCACACATAACTTGGATTAACACATAGGATAGGTTTTATCCCGGAAATCCCACGGGAACGGGAACTATGGGGGTTTTTCTTTGAAAACACGGTCGAAGCCGCGGGCTGCTAGCTAGATATAAATTGAAATTTGAACTTAAATAATTTCGTAGGCTACGTATGTAGGTGTAACCCATAATTTATTATGTTGTGCATTTGTTGTTATTTCGCCATATTGAAGTTGAGTATTTGAATAATAAATTCTGTTCATAGTGTGAGTGAATTGTACGCTTAGCGCTCGCTAATTGCTCCCGTATTTAACACATATTTACCTGCTTGTTTCACTTTTATTTAACTTCGCACGACACCTTTGTATACTGCAAAAATACTTCTGTACTAATCACGAACATATTGCACAATATTTTAATAAAATTATTATTAGGAATTATAAGAAAGTAACAGTAGTGCCTTTTAAATATAGAAAATATTGTTCGCAACTTTTACCAATATTTCAAGACATTGCCTTCGCAAAATCTGTTTACATTTTATCAAAAGATAAGGTGCGTCAATAAATATGTTCATACATTTTTTATTATAAATAACGTAGGTAGCTGTGAAATTACAAAGAGATATTTCTAAAAAAGGCAGCGTCACTCAGTGTCGCAAACTAATGGGATCAGAGATTTGTAGAGAAAATACAAGATAAAAAAAAATGGTGCGTATTATTGACCAAAACCAAAACCAAAATAATGTTTATATTATTTTTGGTTGTAAAGAAAATATCGGACTCTCTAAATACCAATGTGTTAAATAATAGACTCCATAAAATACACTGTGGTTGTGTTTTGTTATATTGTTGGGAAGCCTAGTTTAAAATTACCTTCTTTAAAAATCGAACCAGTTTAGAAGACAATACAGAAATAGGTATTGAACTTCTTTATGTATTAACGACGGTATTAAGTACGAGTATTCATTTATGTGAAAAAGAACATACGTTCAAATACAATTCATACATTCTATTTGTAAGCCTTACTGAATAACAACAAAGAAAATGAAAAAGCAAAGAATGCATCGCGACGACACACTGAGTAAATGAGATACGGGTGAGGTGAAAATTACTTGCTTGGATTTTCCGTATACATTTCTTATGTGCATGTAGGACTGTAGGTCTTGATAGAAAATGAAGTTCGCTAAAACTGTATAAAAGCCTAGTAGTGTTATGTAAATGTTGTATTTTAGTTTGGATTTTAAAGTGGAATCGTATATATATTTTCCTGTATGATTGTTATGTACAATTCGAATGTCAGGATAAATAATTTGAATAATTCGCGTCTGAATTTATTTAAAACGTATTAAATGTATATTTTAAACTAGCCGCTCCGCGCGGTTTCACCCCCGTGGCTCCTCTCCTGTTGGTCGTAGAGTGATGGTATATATATAGCCTTATAGCCTTCCTCGATAAATGAGCTATCTAACACCGAAAGAATTTTTCAAATCGGACCAGTAGTTCCTGAGATTAGCGCGTTCAAACAAACAAACAAACAAACTCTTCAGCTTTATAATATTAGTAAAGATGACTAATTGATTTCCGAAATTCCCTTAAAAAAATTCCAAGTTTAAATTTAACATAATATGGTATTTATATTGAAAATATTGATCTTAAACTTGTCGTATTCAACGAAGAATATAAAGTGTGCTAATTTGTATAGAGATAATAAATGTGTTATCTAGACAAACAACAATCTAGGATCATTAAAGCTTAGTCGACTTGAGGTTCAGTCTTGCGACCATTATTTTGCAATGCAAATTTAATCTTCAATATAACAGTGTATGGCGCCGGCATAACTCAATTATCGGTTATAGCAATATAGACTTTAACGTGATTAACATAGGATAAATATTGTTATGAATCTAATTACGCCTGTATAAAGGGAAGCGTAGCATTTGGTTTTTCCATCAAAAGAACGATATTGATTGTAAAGTGCTCTCTAATTGGAAGGTTGTACATTTTTGGAACATTTTATTTTATTTTTATTTCCGTTTTATCTATTTTAATGTAATATTTTGTGTTGATTAAAATGAAATTGTAACAAATTGTATGGAAAAGTTATTTGATATTTATAACAACACGATTATGACTATTTTAGCTAAGTATTTAGTCTTGAGCTAAAAGTAGGTCAATTATAATGAAAAATTAAAAGTTGGAAGGATTTTTTTCTAAAATGGTCTGTCTTATTCTAATTCAATTTGTGGCGTAACTCTACTTTATAATTTAAGTTAACAATAATATGACACTTAATAAAAATTTATATTAATAATGATGATTACTGAATGATAATTTCCCATAATTATTATTCTACTAAAATATTCCTTTCCCAACTTGTATTATAATCTGAGTGCAATTAAAGTTCTTATCAAAGGAACATTTAAATCTGTAACTCCTGATCAAGATAAGTGATAAGGTACGTTAAATAAAACTGAGACAAAGAAACAAAAGGCTCATTTTTGAAAACCCCATTAAAAGTTTGAAAACTGATTTGTGACTTAAATCCAATTCAAAGTTTTTATAGATTTCATCTGAGGCTTTATAATTTTTAAATGTATTATCTCGTTTCATTCTCATTGCCTACGTTTTTAAGTTCATAAGGGAATTTGTATAATTTTACTTCATATTTCTATTCAATATTTTTTGTAAAAGAATAAGTCATTAGCGAGCTTTCCCTTTGTTTTAGGATAAAAGAAACAATAAACGAAATTGTACTGTTTGAACTTGGAACCATATTATCGTCTAACACGATGGAAATCTATTTATACTTCATCAAAACGGAAAATAGAATATTATTGTTATTTGTTTTAAATAAACGCACTGAAATGTCTCGATTTATAACAAAAACATAACAACGTCTCAGAAAAATATTAGTGGAAATCAAAAATAGGTTAAGTACTATGTAGTACAGGTACATTCTAGGGCAACGCGCTCCATCTTAGGCCACATCTCATCTTATCATCAGGCGAGATCGTGGCCAAGCGCTCCCCTATAATTGTACTGTAAAAAAAGTACTATTGCTCTTTCATAAAGGAATTAAGTAATATTTTTAGCCATTTAATCATAAAATGTAAATTTTCTTAGAGCTTTTAGTTTAGTTTTTTTACAAAAATGTTTTACGTAGTACAAAGTTTGAAAACATGCTTTGGAAGTCTAGTTCTTAATTTTATCGTAAAGATGCCTTCAATTTTTTTTCCTATGTTACCAGTTAATTAGCTTCCTGAGTTTATTTTTAATTACTGTCGAGTACACGGTATCTTTATCCGTCTAAGCTCAATCACTAGATATAAACCACCACAATTTTCAAAATGATTCGACAAAATTTTCAAGTTATTTTTTTTCTTGTAGTTTATTGTTTAATATCAACATATTTTAATATAATAATAGAGCAAAACTGAACTCGTGTTGACATTTAAATTCGACATATTCTACAGTTGAAAGTAACGTAAATAATCTTAATACTATTATAAAGGCGAAAGTTTGTATGGATGTTTGTTACTCTTTCACGTAAAAACAACGAACCGATTACAATGAAATTTAGCACACATATAGAGGGTAACTTGGATTAACACATAGGATAGGTTTTATCCCGGAAATCCCACGGGAACGGGAACTATGCGGGTTTTCCTTTGAAAATGCGGGCGAAGCCGCGGGCGGAAATCTAGTATAATATAAATAAAAAGTTCAATTTCATTTTCAGGTTCCATATCTTTGTTATTTACAGTCAACGTAAATCTAGGTTTTACTATACGTTTCCTCGATGTTCTATTAATTACTACATAGGTCGTGAGTACCATAACTCAAATACAGTTTCAAAAATATAACCTTCATCTATTTATAATTTCGGGTTTCGTCACGCACGCCTTGGTTTACTATTTTAGTAGTAATATTTGGAGGTAGGTATATTGCTCGTAGGAAATTCGATAAATTATAAACCTAAGTTTAATACTTTTAGGCGTAGCACTAATTTTAATATGCTCATAATAAGATTATAAATATGTGTGATAGTTGCATAAAGTTTTATAAATACTTTATTCCATAATAATATTGTATGATCATAATATTTATTATTTATTAGTTTTCTATAGGAATTAAGAATTGTGATAATCATATTTTCATTTAACAAAAAATCTAACCTTACGATAAAATCATATGAATTATAACATTGTACGCGAAACTTTCAGAGCCACTTACAATGAATTTATTTATATACAAATAACCTTAGGCGTTTTGAACGAGGTCTCGGCAAGTTATGACATATTGTTGTACTAATGTTCGTTTGAAATGCTTTGCGTAGGGGAGACCGGGTACAAAAGTAACACTTTGTACTTGTACCTTGATTTCTGACTGGGTGTTACTGTTATCATTAAATTTATATAACCACATATAAATTTAGTTTATATTCTTTACACTAGCAACTCAATTTATTATATTATGTAGTGTTTTATATTAATAAAATAAATTTAAAAAAAAATCGTGAGTTGTTACTTTCGACCCCGTAAGCAGGTCGAAAGTAACACGTCGTGGGTCGAAAGTAACAAGGCAAAGGGGTAGATAATTAATACAATATTATGATGGTAAATCAACAAATTATTTGTTTAAAGACTTTGTATTAATAACACATATCAAATCTTGTATTTTAAATATAATACTTACAAATATAATACAAAACAATCGATAAAAAATATTCGAAGTTCAAGTAATGAGATTAATTAAGGGAATCATTCTTGTATAATTAAAAATTCTCCATCCTGCATCCATCCACTAGCATTCCCATCTCCAGCACAACCAACAGGACCCTCGGCAATACGAAAAAAGCGGAATGTGTTCTCCTAGAGCATTAATGGCAACAGCAACAGTTACTAATTTTCCAGGCTCTGCTAAGGTTATGGCACCTACTTGTTCAATCCCTTGTTAATCTACAATTTTGCTAGGTTTTTGGACAGTGGTCACCCCTGTCTCGTCCATATTCCAAATATATTTTGGCTCAAATTGGTACCTTTCCCAATACCTCAGCAAGGTTATCAAAAAAATTATTCATATTATGCTTGTTGACGGAGATAACTGAAAATAAACTGCAGAGCACTCGATTAAATAGTCGCGTAGATTACTTTACTTGTTATTAGTAAATCTCGATCGACGCTGGTAGCTGTATTACCGGTAACTAGTATTACCGGCTTTTATTTTTTTTTATAAATCTATATAATGTTACATGGCAAATACATATTATATTTTTGCAAGGCCTCTAATTGTTGCACCATCTTTCAAAATGCTCTTCAGCCGTGTCGCAGTAGTTCTAATGCGTTGTCGCGGCATTATGTTGAAGTAAAGATGTACATAAAAATATACATAATCATAATGGGACAAAAATAACATGTTACTTTTGTACCCATAGGGCTATGTTACTTTTGTACCCGTCTATATTTTTGCCAAGACGTGCAACAAAACTTTAAAACGGAACGTGCTGCATAAAAATGATTTTGAGCAATGTACAATTACTCTAATCAAGAATGGATATGCAAACATTCAGATTTCTATCATCCTTTTAAGACTACGTAAACGTTTAATAAAAAAATGTCGAAAATCTTACTTTTGATTCGTGAAAACACGTATCGTCTTGTCACACAGCCTAACAGCGCGTGGCGCACGTGGCGAATGAATACAATTAAGGGGGCCACTCTCGGCTATCGCCTGACAGAGGCTAAGCGGTGTTCGCCCATTGGATAAATCTAGAGAGCATTTGTTACTTTCGACCCACTGTTACTTTTGTACCCGGTCTCCCCTATCATGTATTTTTATTGCGAGTAAAATTTATTAATATGCCTTTTGCAAAGCATACGTTTATATTCTCAACCACATTTTCTGAAATAAGGATAAATGAGCCATGCAATGCTACGTGGTTTATAAAAACAGAAAATACAGTACAGTTCATAGTGTCCTGTGAAAATAATTTATAATAATTTGTTCGTGTGATTCTGAATTGATCATAGTTATATTTTAATTCGGTGTCAATTATTAAAGTATATTTAAAAAGTATTTGTAGGTAGGTATTTTAAATAAACTTTTTTATTTTATATTTATACAGGGTGTCCCAAAAAGTAGTGATGAACGGAAGCTGGGAGGTAGAGGACCTAGAGGGCTATTCGAGTCACCCCCATGTATGTTATGTGATTTTTCGTATTTTCGGAGTTATGACATTTTTTTTCAATTTTTCACCTATCGCCGAGTACGATGATATTTTCACTCATGGTGACGTCAGTTATTGCGCTAGATACTTGATTTTTTTTGTTTGCTAAGATGAAAGATAGGCCAATTCAGTATGGTAATATTTACTATCGTTAGATCTTCGAATGGAATAAAAAAAGGAATTAAATGCCAAGAAAGATAAAATTACCCAGTATGTTCACCACTTCAAGGGCCCGTAAAAAAATAAAATCACATAAAAAAAAGTTTTCCGTTTGGCTTTTAAAAACTTGCTCTATCTATCAGGTAGCTACCCTGAAAATTTCATTTTATTATTCAGAAGGCTTCAATCGAAAAATTTAAATCTAAATGTGGTAAGTGCAAAAATTGAATTAACATTATGATCAATAAAAACAAATTAAAACCAATAACAAGGTGTTTAATTTTTAAAATGACCCCGCTGTTGCTCAGTGCAAGTGCGACATCACCGTAAAAAAGTTGTCTTTTAAATGTCTGAATGCCCTTTTATCATTTTAAATGGTTTCTTCTGCTACTATGAATTTTCGGGTTATTTCGTTCAAATTAATATAGATAGAGCAAGTTTTTAAAAGCCAAACGGAAAACTTTTTTTATGTGATTTTATTTTTTTACGGGCCCTTGAAGTGGTGATGTTCACCAGTCACCACTGGGTAAGTTTATCTTTCTTGGCATTTAATTCTTTTTTTTATTCCATTCGAAGATCTAACGATAGTAAATATTACGATATTGAATTGGCCTATCTTTCAGCTAAGCAAACCTGCCTGAAAATCTCCGTGTGAAAATCTCTGTGTGAAAATCTCTATGTGAAAATCTCCGTGTGAAAATCTCCGTGTGACAATCTTCGTGTGAAAATCTGTGTGAAAATCTCTGAGTGAAAATCTCTTTGTGAAAATCTCCGTGTGAAAATCTCCGTGTGACAATCTCCGTGTAAAAATCTCCGTGTGAAAATCTCTGTGTGAAAATCTCTGTGTGAAAATCTCTGTGTGAAAATCTCTGTGTGAAAATCTCTGTGTGAAAATCTCTGTGTGAAAATCTCTGTGTGAAAATCTCTGTGTGAAAATCTCTGTGTGAAAATCTCTGTGTGAAAATCTCTGTGTGAAAATCTCTGTGTGAAAATCTCTGTGTGAAAATCTCTGTGTGAAAATCTCTGTGTGAAAATCTCTGTGTGAAAATCTCTGTGTGAAAATCTCTGTGTGAAAATCTCTGTGTGAAAATCTCTGTGTGAAAATCTCTGTGTGAAAATCTCTGTGTGAAAATCTCTGTGTGAAAATCTCTGTGTGAAAATCTCTGTGTGAAAATCTCTGTGTGAAAATCTCTGTGTGAAAATCTCTGTGTGAAAATCTCTGTGTGAAAATCTGTGCCTGTCGCTCGCAACTGCGCTCGCGACAGGCACAGATTTTCAATAAGTGACATTTGGCTTACAGTTGTGGGTAGCAGAGAGTTATATTACGTGATGGTCATATTTTACTAAACTATATACTTATTTATAATGTCCAAACTCAAGTAGGTATATGAATTCATTCAGAAGTATCGTGAAAGGCTGCTTATGGCCTTTCACGATGGCCAGATGTAACGCTATGAAATATCATGATTCATGTAGCTGTAGGAACTCTAGCAATGATTTTTTTAAAGTATAGATACGTCACCCGGGCACTTTTTTTATGTGATTTTATTTTTTTACGGGCCCTTGAAGTGGTGAACATACTGGGTAATTTTATCTTTCTTAGCATTTAATTCTTTTTTTTATTCCATTCGAAGATCTAACGATAGTAAATGTTACCATACTGAATTGGCCTATCTTTCAGCTTAGCAAACAAAAAAAAATCAAGCATCTAGCGCAACAATTGACGTCACCATGAGTGAAAATATCATCGTACTCGGCGATAGGTGAAAAATTGAAAAAAACGTCCTCCGAAAATACGAAAAATCGCATAACATACATGGGGGTGATTCGGATAGCCCTCTAGGACCTCTACCTCCCAGCTTCCGTTCATCACTACTTTTTGGAACATCCTGTATCTTACAAGTATTAATTTTCAGGTAAGACTGTAAATCAACCGTACCTTTTGAGTGTTTACACATTATGCAATTTTCTTCCTTTTTTCGTAGTACAGATAGATTCATTGCGTGTTCTACACATTACGCTATTATATCCGTTTTGTATCGTAAAAGTAGTGCATTTTATGAGTGTACACTTACTTTTATTGCTTCCTGTAATAGAGGATATGTTAGGATATAAACAGAAAGTGTCTCATATAACATATTCTTCGACATTAAGTAGTTTTAGTCTTAGTTGTGTGTTAATTTCTTTTACATTGTTCACATTTTGAACAATCAATCATACATTCCTTAACCGATTCCACGTTAGGTTTGTTTAGCTTCAAGTCGTGTGATCTTTTCCAGTTTCATACAGTAAATGATGAAACTCATTTTACATAAAACTTCCGTGACACAGTGTTAGTTACGATATTCATCGGAAAAGGTTGGACCGATTCTCATGAAATTCTCTGTGCATGTTGGAAAGATCTGAGAAACCGTTACCATGTATTTTTCATACCCTAAGTGATAAGAGTAAGACAGAACAACGTTGGCCAACTAGTAAGCCCAGCAAACGTTAACAGCTATAAAATCATTAACATTAAAAATATTTTATCACTCTACCAACAATCAAATCGAAACAACATTCACTTGTCACTTGATTTGCAATAAATGACCAATTTATATGAACACTGAACATTATGACATTGTAAATATTGAAGTTGGAATTATTTTAATTGACTCCTCGCGTGATCGCCCTCGACACAGTTTCGTACAAGCTTTGGGCCAACCGTTTTATATGATGGCTATTGATTTGGTATCTTTACTATTTGATAGTGTCTAGACTGATAAATGTCATAAAATAAAACACAGGACCAAGAATAAAGTTTATAATTTTGACTAGTTGAATAACATTTTCATGCGAATGTAAGCAGCTTTCCGCCCGCGGCTTTTTTTCCCGGGTCATCAAAGAAAAATCCTCATAGTTCCCGTTCCCGTTAGATTTCCGGGATAAAACCTATGCTATATCGTTTGTCAGGTCTCAATCTATATCTGTACCAAATTTTATCCAAATCAGTTCAGTGGTTAAGGCGTAGAAAAGAGACAGACGGACAGAGTTACTTTCGCATTTATACATAAAAAACAATCTAGTAAGGACTTTAGGTTAAGTGCGGTTAAAAATGTAGGTCAAATAATATTCGTACTAAGCAAAGTTTTTCTATGTAAAACACATCCAAGAATTTTTACATGAATAACTTGAATTTGAATTTTAAATCTTCCTGCGGCGGAAATTAATTAAAAGGAAGAAAACACTTTCAACTTACAAGATGTGCTTGTGAAAGCAAGTAATTACGATCCATAAATTATGCAAATACTTCTTAAATTTGCGACATCGGTTAGTTAGTGGTGTGGATTTGTTTTACGTAGGTTTACGAAAATTTTACACAGTTTTAAACCGACTTTAGAAAAAGAGGAAGGTCGAGACGACGTTTTCTTAGTGTTGTTACCGATTTACTTTAACAAATGTTATTCAGACCTTTGTAATTCATAATTATAAAATGTTATTTTATAATATTAACTGGCTGACTGACTAGGCAAAATATAAGAGGGACTGTAACTGGTAGGCACCAACTTTCAAATAAAAAAGAATCATCAAAATCGGTTCACCCAGTAGAAAGTTCTGAAGTAAAAAACATAATAAAATACTATTTAATTGAAAACCTCCTCCTTTTCTGAAGTCGGTTGGAAATTAATTTACATTGTCATGTAATGACTCATTCAACTTCATAATGTCGTTGAAAATTTGTATAACTACACAGAAATTTCTTCAAGTAAAGAGTTTAGAAAGTTCACCTAAAAGTTCTTATAACTTTGTTGACAGTTGATATATTAGTGAATGTCGGGAAAGCCATATTTAAATACAAACAAAATACACAAGTAGGTATATATATTGATTATATTACCTATACATTAGCTAAGCATTAGTAAAGCTGAAGAGTTTGTTTGAACGCGGTAATCTCAGGAACTACTGGTTCGATTTGAAAAATTATTTCAGTGTTAGATAGCCCATTTATCGAGGGCTATAGGCCATGCATCATCACGCTAAGACCAACAAGAGCGGAGCAATGCGGGTAAAACCGCGGGACTCAGCTAGTATTTTATAATATTATTTTATGTATTTAATATAGCAAAATAAATACAGCATGTTTGGGAATACCCAATGTTCAAAAGTTTACAAGTTTTATCCAACCAAACCTGTTCACTTATTATCTTTCCAATCTTCGTAAATAAACCCATTCAAACTTTTTCCATTTGTTCCCATTTAAGTAGGAATATATTTCACGACTTGTTAAACATATTAACATATTTATTGGATCAGAAACTTCATTCTATATTTAGTTGGAATATAATTAAAATATCTATTAATCCGATAACAGTTTACTGAAGCACTTATAAGATCGTGACTAATAATGTACAACTGAAATTATCCAGTTTACAATTACTTAGACTGTATTTATTCAATATTAAAATTAATAAGCAAATAAAATACACCACCGTTTAAGGCAACATTGACGGACCAAATTGTAGATGTCGTTATCAATCACAGTCATCGTCTGAAAAGTAGAGTTTAAACCATAATTCAAAAAAATATCGTATTGTGAAGAAAAACAAAAGAAACAAGTAATTCCATACTTATTTTACACTTCTAATGTACTTAGAAATCATTTATAACCTTCTAAATAATTTTACATGAGGCCAGTTTTTATAGCATCTCACATTCCAAATGGGTTCTTTTAAATTGAATTTCTCGCGTATTTAAAATGGCGAGGCAAACACATTTTCCCGCTCAAATACCGATCTGTCTTAACACGTAGTTAATGGATTTTCACTGCAAGACTTTGCACCGCTTCATGATGTATTATTTTACACTCTATTACAAATTATTCTCATGTTTTCTTTTAAAAAAATTATTTAAAATACTTTTCACTACTCGCGCGTAAAATGATGACACAACCTATCTATTATTATAAAAATTTTACTAGAAATATGTTCTTTGTAAGGTTATTTAAAAGTGTTTATAAACTGCATCTCAATACGTTGTCGATTTGTTATGAATTCTGAAATATATGTTTACTTATATTTTAATTGACCTGTAACCTCAGACTTCTATGTGGTCTATTGCAGGCACCAGTTTCTCACAACGTTATCCTCTACCGTATTTTGTGTAGTATTATTAAGTTTTATAACCATTTAATGTTGGGAGAACCAAATAAAGACGATTTATTATTATTAATTTATTTAAACAATTCCTCGCAAAGTTGAAACATGATATTAAATTGGTAATGTCATTCACTAATGCATTCTTCATTGTTTGCTTCATAAAAGCGTCCATTAAATTTATCAAAATGAAATCGTTAATGATTTATAGTGTTTCATTCGAGCTGAAACGCTGATAATCGCTGAATGAACTCCGTGAATTTTGTATTTAGTGCTGTATTTGATAATTTTTCTTAATTTAAATGAAAAAAATGGATGAATGAGTTTTCATAGGATTAAATAAATAAATAGTATAGGACATTATTACACAAATCGACCTAGTCCCACAGTAAGCTCAATTAAGGCTTGTGTTGTGGGTACTAGGCGACGATAAATATAATATTTAATAAATACATATATAGATAATAACACCCAGACCCAAGAACAAATAATTGAGTTCATCACACAAATATTTGCCCTGACCGGGGATCGAACCCGGGACCGTCGGCTCAGTAGGCAGTTACTTTACCACTGCGCCAACCGTGTCGTATAACGAGAAGTTATATATGCTCAATTAAACTGCGAGTGGAGTTCTGTTTCTGCGACTTGTAATTTAGTGTGCATAATGTTTCCAGTTCGTGGTGTTTTAATCGTTGTGAAATTAAGACGATACACAAAAAAAAATCTACTGCTTGGCGGGCGGAGTCTAATAGCTCGCTATCGCGAACGCGGGTGTGCGCGAAGTCATTCTTGCTAACTCGCCGCGCTGCCGCTGGCCGACTCGGGACAAACATGTATGGAGTCGTCATACAGTTATAATATTCTTATACATATATTTAATTGTTGATTTATTGGTTTTATTTTCTTGCTTATAAACAAATAATCTTCTTTTTAACAACTACTTAGACATTATTAATAATTATTATTATTTCGTAATGTTTACTTTATTACAAAATAATACAGGTTATAAATAATCTTTAAAATAACAAAAAATATTGTTACTCTGAAAAAATGAAATGGTACTCAATAACGCGGACTACTGGATGGATTTAGATAGAATTTGATGCTGACGTAGATATTACGTCATGCCCAGAAATGAAAGGTAATATTTCTGAAAGAAGTTATAAACCCTAATTCTTCTCAGTCAAAGTCAAGAGTAGAAGATATCACTAATACAGTAAAACTGATGCGAAACTTTGGATGTTAAATTGTATATTTTTTTGTTAGTTGTTACTTAATCACGTCAAGACTACATTACCAATTTTGATAAAATATAGCTAATTGCCTGGATTTACACATAGGATACTTTTTATCCGAACTGAACACTTCTGTGGGATAAGACAGGATTCACGATATAATCTAATTCCACGCGGGCAAAGCCGCGGTCGGAATGATATTTTTTTAAATAAAAAAATTGTTTAAAAAAAACACAAAATATATTGACGCATGTATTTATTTTTTGCACTCTATTATAATTGTAATTATTCATTACAAATAATCAAAATAAAATAGCCAGAACAAAGTTAGGCCCTGGTAGGGTAGGTAGGCAGGTACAGCAATGTGAGACGAACACTGGCTTATTTATACCAATAATAATGTATTATAAACATTAAATTAAGTTTACTTTCTAACAACAAAAATACATAATATTAGCTAATGTGAAAGCGAATCAACCAATCATCCCACAAAAATGAAATGTGCACACAAATATTCATCCAAATCGGTTCATGTCATTAGGAGGAGTGACTGCAGCGCCATATTCCGGGCCCAATTGTGTTTCCAGATCACCCAGGAACTCAATTTAATATACTTACACAAAATTTTTCGAAATGAAAACTCACATTACTATGTAAATATGAATATAAACCTGTTTTATTACTAAGCAATTTCCCGCACAGGTGTAGTAAGTATAAATGAAATAAATATCATCAAATTCTTTATACAACATACTTATCTACCACCTTCTAAGAAATGTAATTCTTGAAATTATTTCGTATTTTTTTTTAAATATAATACTACTCCAATGAGCTCCTGTTCCATATTATGTCCGCCATACTTCCACTAAGTTCACCATGATTTTTTATTTCTTTGCACTTTGTTGCTTTTTGCTAAAAATGGAATCATGCGATAAAACCAGTAGAGCTTTGATAACATACATTTTTGACTGAATAAAGGTACTTACGAAGGAGTGGATTCACATTGTGAACAATCAGTGGGTTTATTTTCCTTCTGGATTCCGGATTTCTGAACAGATTATTTATGCTATAAATGAAAAAATCTTACACATTCGTTATGTACTTAAAACAGGGGTACATATCAAACATCGTCTATAATACAATTATCATCAAATTTAAAATAAAACCAACTTATTTCATTAATTTGTTCCAATTGTAAGCATTCTTTTTCCTCCAACCTTTATATTTCTTCTTCTTATTTTCTTTATTGTCCCCATTTGTCTCATTTTGTCTTATCGTGTTGTCACCCTTTTTTACGATTGCGCGAGCGACACAAGTTCCCCGTGTGACGGCCGTAGCGGGAATGACTCGTGCAGCGATCGGGGTAGGAAGGTACAGGGCGGCTCTCGCTATATTGGCTGGTCGCGCGCTAATTTCAAGTATTTCTTGTTTATTTCAAAACCATCGCATATTTCAAAATTCTAACACGGTAGACGTATAGGTTGTATATTTTATAGTTAATATCCAAAAAGTCGTAACTTTACATTTGTTATTTTGAAGATGCCAGAGATTAAAAAAAAATAACAATGATAACTTTGTATTTTTTTTCTATCGAGAAAATATCATGGAATCATGTTTCTAAAACGGTAGACGTATTGTGTTACTATTGAACTTTCTTGTCAAGAATTTTCATCACGACAACTTTAATAATATAAAAATTACGAAGGTTTGAAAAGGGCCGTAAATGTTAGAAAAATTAATTCATCACCTTAAGTATACTTTATAAACTTCTAAAAGTTCAAATATTTTATATGAAACTTAAAAAGTATAACGTCCTCGCTGCATACGAAACTATACTAACATATAGGCCGATTAACTAAAGCTGGCATGTGGAACACATTGTTCATTTTTTATACTTTACAATACACGTATTCGTTTTACAATGACATATTTCACTTTACCAAATATATAACAGTTAAATTATGTCTTCTTTTACCGGCTAAATCGGTTCTATAAATTCACAAACCACTGGGATTAGCTGCATCCCGGGTAGCTATCCGTAACGTTTCAATTACTTCGGAAATGTCACATAAATGTATGTTTCGTTTGCAATTTGGGTTCGCCTTTTGTAAGGGTCGTTTGTAACATATTGTAAATTAGAATGAACAAGATGTTTGATAATTGTTTGAATGGTATCTTCAACGTTTGTTCATTTATTAATTCAGTATTTGCTATCACAGTGGGACAAATGAGAGAAAATCTGGTATAATGGAAACTGTTAATGTTATTTTATAAAACTTCTTACAGTACTTAAATCAAGTGTTATATCTTATATGTGATTTAATGATTTTATAGTTCAAAAACGGTTCCACTGTTCCGAAATATTATTTCATCCAAATTCCATATATTTCTTCGTATAGACTAACTTAAATGTTATAGTTCAAAAACGGTTATTTCATGCAAAATTGTAGAAAATCTCATTTTATATTACAGACATTGGACAAGATGCTAAATTCTAATAAAGTGAAAGGAATTGAGATAAGTAGGAAGAGATTTCGCGAATATTATAATTATTTAATTTCTTGCAATTCTGCACAGAAGTTTTGTTGAGTCTATTTTGCACTTTACCTTCCTGTAATTAGTTGAAGAACTCCATACAAAATTGTTTCTATTCAGAATTTTGTGAGCAAATTAAAATCACGTAATTAAGCATTTAATAAGAAATAAGCAATGTCTGAGAAGCTATAGACTTTCAAAACCA
The DNA here is from genome assembly GCF_061535455.1 of Colias philodice. Taxonomy (NCBI): domain Eukaryota; kingdom Metazoa; phylum Arthropoda; class Insecta; order Lepidoptera; family Pieridae; genus Colias; species Colias philodice. The sequence continues at coordinate 7,343,825 of NC_143104.1, forward strand.
TGTTCTTAGAAACAACAACTTGTATGGAGTGTTTCTATATTAATCAATAATATTAATATGTCATATGAAGTAGAATATTCCACGAATAATTCAATCTGAATCTAGTTAATTACTGCCTACTGCACTAATTTAAAGTTCTAATATAGACTAAGGAACGTGGAATAATAGAAATGTAGGTTTACTTATAAATCCGGATAAGCTAATAGAAATAACCGGAATTTCTAAGGAATTAAATCTGGATCTTATTCGTATACTGTCGTTGCGGACTTTTGTACATATAATATAGATAATAAATATAAATAAAATATATTGATTTTTTTTAACATAAATCACAGATACTTGTTTAGGTTCATGGACACGTTAAAAATAACTCATGAATGGAAAGAAAGAGAAAATTTAAAAAATATGTATGAGAAGCCTTATATACCTAATTTGTCTAATGAAAATATTTTATCTATGTAATTACTACCATCTTAGGACTATGAGAAGCATCTAGTCTTAAACATACATTACGTAAGTATGTAGAATCATTGCCAAGTGAAGAAACACGTTCAAAATCCTTTGTAATTAAACTAGCGTATTTAATTGTTTGAATTAAACTCATTGTTATGTAATATGTTAGATTCATTGTTAGATTCTGGGTTTCAATCCTATAGGCATTATAATAGATTATAGCGTCTTAAGCGGATTTGGTATTGTAGAGATTTAAGCGTACGAGTATGTGTGTGTACTTAATTATAAGGGCCGATTTTTCAATGCTTGGATAAAACTTATCGCCCAATAAAGTATAACACGATAATATTAAAATGTCACGTAAACTGTCAAATACGGGCAATTAGAATACGTTTTTAAAATGGTAGTTTTAAACATTATTCGACGAATAAGTTTGTTAATAAGTTGTTGAATAAGTTTTTTTTAAGCATTGAAAAATCGGCCCTAATATAAATAATGGTAACAATTTTTATAATATGTCACTATCTGTTCTTAGCGGTTTAACCTGAAGGAAAAAACGATAGTAAAAACTTTTTTATCTTATTAAAACCCTTCAGGGGTTGTTTTTTGGTGTTTAGTCATTGAAGCGTATTTTTATTTTTATAATAATAGGATAGTCAAGGCTTAACACTATTGCGACGAAACTTGTCAAAATCCTGGGATAATACGATTTATATTATCTTACTCCAACGATGGCTCAATTATTGTAATGTAATATTTTTAGTAGAAGATTTCCTCAATTTTCTTGAATTATTTCAGGTCCATATTTCTGTGAATCCTTATTCCGCTATGATTTGAATAATATAATTCTCACATAAAAGATAAAGATTTGTTTTTTTTTTTATATATTAAATTGATATAAAAATATAGAGATAATCTAAAAACGTGATGGATCACTTAATAACTTAACTATTATCATTCTAGATCTTCGTTTTATGGCTTTATCTTCATGTTTAACATGAAATATTACTTACAAATTCCCTGCTTCATAATGAGACATGATTCACGCGTCTCACATAATTAGAATATACAAAATAAATTATGAATGCACATGATACACAACCAAATTTGTACGTCTCAACTCCAGTTAGACGGTAAATTACGGACGGAATCAAGTTGAATTTTATGCATGTTTCGTGTCGGTCAGAATTAAATCTAAAGTCCAAATCTAGACCCATTTGCGCTTATAAAATAAATGAACCGTGTCTGCGGTTTTACCCGCATTTTTCCGCTTCTATCGGTCTTAGCGTGATCTATACATATAGCATAAAGCGTTCTTCGATTAATGGGCTATCTAACACCGAAATAATTTTTAGGACGCGTAATACCTGATTTTAGTGCGTTCAAATAAACAAACAAACTTCTTAACAATATAGTAAAGATGTGTGCAGTGTGTAGGTACTGTAAATAAGTGTAGCTAATGATGTTCAGGGGATAATATACGAGTCATGTCCGTGTTTATTCATCGTATTGGGTCCCCAGTGAGGAGATAATTAGGTTAGAACCCGCGGGAGACCAGAGTGTCTTTATTTTCCACGACGTTACTAGAAAGACTGCATGAGTGTATGTTTTATTATATTATGCTAGCTTAATTAACGAACGTAATGATAAATCATTGTATATCTTTCTAATAGTTTTCTGGTTTGACAAATAATATACTATTGATGTTTTTGCAAGCAATTAAAATATTTGCATGTAGTATTTTGTTAATTATCATTGACAACTGACGCGTAAAATTAACACGTATCTACACTGTATTTTGACAATTAATGGGAAAATAGGCGATGTGTAAAAACGTGTATCACGAAACTTTATTTTGTGAACATTATTTTTATTTAAAAATGTGGATAACAATAACATTGATAATCCAATACGAGGTTTAGTGACATAACGTTTAAAATAAGTGGACACAGTGCTTAATGAAATAAAACCATTAATTATTATCTTACAGATTTCGTTGTTCATTAAAATATTTACACCAACCGATGTATTTGATAATAATTAATCCCGCTACACGTGGCCCTAGTAACTTGAGAATCGATGTTCCGAAGGCCGTACATATTACCATACAAATTGTTGGTTTGTTTCTCACAAACAGAACGCTTACCGCTTGAATACTGAATGTTTGTAAACAAAAGCAATCGCAGATTTAGGAACGAATCGCTCTAAAGTTGAAACCGCAATTGTAGAATATATGCTTATATGTGTTTATTTTGTAGGTGAACTAAAGCACATGTTTCGAATTTGTAGCCGCTTCTTCTTTGCTTTACCATGGTGTAGTTTTTGAATATAAAGGGATTCAAAAGCGTTTATAAAACGAATGAAATTAATAAACGTTTGAGTGAGTTAACCAGGAAATTAATACCAAGATATATTTACCAGTTGAAATGAAAAAGTAAGCCCTACGAACCTGTTTGTCGTGGATTTCTATTTCTAAGCGCTTTCCTGTAAAATTGCTAGATTGAAAAATAATGTTCCATACCATATAATACCTATAATAACCATATAAGCTCAAATAGCATAGGCCATAGAGCATAAACATTAATATGCACTTTGTCTTATAGAGACGCAGCAAAGAGATTCTTAAAAGTTAAATATAACACCTGAAATATGAATAACTACACCTGTATATAGCATACTATGGAACCTTTTAAAATAAAATTTTTGTTTCACACGTGAAGAGATATTGTGACTCGCACGCCTCGTACGAAAACTAGCTGCACAGCACTCAGACAAATGACGTAAGTTGTACTTTGTCAAGAAATGTGGACATCATAACTTATACGAGCTACTCTCGAGTAGCTTTCCAGTGCATTAGGATAAATTGTAAGCTGGAGATCTCGTTTTCTTTACAATTGCAAACTTAGCTACAAATTACGCTTCACAGTAGGAAACTGGTGCTCATAGCGCAGTTTTTATAGCAGCTCGACCATTATTTTTAGCATAGTAAGTATTTCACACTGAGAGCTGGCTCTCACCGGTCCCACTTGATATTTCTACCTCTTGTTTGTAGAGCGTTGAAGTTCTTCTAGTTTCTTGTACACATAATATGTACAATAACAATTTTCCAACACTACAGTAATATATGAACTTTATATTGTATTTAACAAAGAAATTAACTTGAATGCCGTGAATTTTTTCTCACATGGCTAACCGTATCTATTTGCAGCTTTCTTATACTAAAACAGAAAGCCATCAGTTCATTGGAAATTATACAAATTTATCTTCGTACTTGGCACATAATTAAACATTTACTTGTATATAAATTTGCAGAAATGGTGTACACGTGTATTACTATAATCATAGAAAGTTTTCCTCTTTCTCACAATCCAATAGAAGTTAAGGCGTTATAATAAATATACTTAGTGTAATATTTATTTATTATTATTTTTACTGCAAGCTTAAGATTAGGTTCAAAAAGTAAATTATAAAAATATTGTATTTACATAATATTAATTATGATAGTATGATAGTTACTATATTCTCCATGGTTATCATATTAATGAATATCAATAGATATAATTTTTAATTCGATACTAACTCTTTTTCTTTAAACAACCTGTAATGAAGCATGCCTTACTAAGGAAAAAAGAAAACATTCCAAACGTTAAACGAAAAACTTAATTTCGGCAATAAAACCCGTTGTTAATCAAAACTTCGTTTTATGTTTATTGTTTTTTGAAAGTCTGCGAACCATTAAAGGACACGAAAGCCTTTCTGAGCATTATACGATTCCATTAACAACTTATTACCTTTCCAATTTGTTTTCCTTAACAAAACATTGTTCGGGAAAATGGGAATGAGTCAAATAACAAATATAAAATATTATGTTTTAATACCTTTTTATGTTTCGTATTTTTCGCCTTTTGTGTAAAGGATAATTAACGACTCATGGTATTGTTCGCTTTTCTTCAGAAAAATTTGAATATATTATAATCCTCCATTGTCATGAAACTGCTTTGATTAGACAAGCGTGATTTAATAAATTTAAATGTTATGTATATCGCCCAGGCCCATTTACATGATTTTCTTGTACCTACATTCAAGGACAATTAGTCAATACTTTAGGCGCGATAATGGATTTTCAATAATTGTAAGCAACTGTTTACACGCGGGTCTATGTAAACAATGGAATGAAAATACCAATAATTTTTTATTTCATACCTTGTGTGACAAATCTTGCAACGTTACGTTTTGTTTAGACTACGCAAGTCATTTATTGCTTCAATTGTATGCAACAAGAAAGATGTTTGCGTTACAATACTACTATAAAGCAGTAAAACATAATCTTAACTTATTAAATATTCACTATTCAGACAATATTGTTTGATGTTACGTGTGTACGTGATAAAGGTAATTATCTCATATAACTCAATTATTGTTTTGTCTCGACAGTGGAAACGTAGTTAAAACTTGTGCAAATAGAGGGAAGTGTGATAAAGGTACCAAGGCATAATATTATATTATGATATGTTGAATCAATCGTATGTTATCGAAGTTTCAACAAAATCAACAGAAAATATTGAAACATAATACAGATAAAGAGAATGTGTGCCGAACACATGAGCCAGAAGTTAAATTTCTTTAGTTCAAAGATACCAAAATCATCGCCTTTCTCCATGACGTGATGCTATTGCCGTGGCGGAACCTGGATATTTTACTCTCAACGCGCCTAAAGAAGTTTCACTTTAAAAAAGTTATATAACATAAGAAATATGAGAAGAAAAAATATAAATAGCAAATCGTTCTTCTACATTCTTTTTCTAAAAAAAGAAAAACTAAGGTACTTAGACTAAGTTTTCAAACTTATTGTACACCTAGAAAATAAAATTATAAAATTAACGCAGCATACAAGAGGTACTTTTTGTATAAAATTCAAACTCAGCTACGTAGTATGAAATAAGTGGCACTTAACTTTTTCGCTTTTTACAACTGAAGTTTTCCCATCGTCTGCTGGCGACAAGACTCACTTGTGGTTTAAGGATTTTTTCTACGCGAATTATTATTTTAATCATTTGTTAATATGTTAATTGTTATTATTTTAAGAATTATTGTGATGGAAAATATATATGAAAATAGAGATATTCTCGAATGTGTGAATTGAATACATTTGAATAAGTAAACTAAATTGAACGTTATATTTTTACAACCAATAAAATAACAGTGAAAAAGTTATTGTTAACTTTGTGTAAAAATTTAGACAAGATATGATTGAAATAACATTTAATATGAAAATGAACTTTGCAAACTTTGGAAATATTGCGAAATTCGCTCTAACCCATGTTGATTAATGATTGAAAGAAAAACAATTATAATTTTGTTTTTATTGTTTCAGGTTAAAAATGTCTGTACCCACGACTGATAGTACAGAAGCCATTACAAATTCCGGTTATGGAAGCAGCGACGAAACGGCTAGCCTCCTTGTATCAGGCCCTTCAGTTACCGTAATCGTGCCGAACGAAAACAGAACTGTCAAACCAGTGCTACAAAGACAAGACTGCACTACCCATCTTAGACCTCAGTTATCTGGTGGCCCCGGAAGCGAAGAAAGCGCTGCCTCCATACGCGTAGAAGACGGAACAACTAGAAGCGTCCCCGACATAGAATTACAATGCAGAGACCATGCGGACCGCCCGCAAACTTTAGTATCACCAGTCGCAACCTGCTCTCACAGAGGCTCTGTAACCTGCCAGTTAGTTCCACACTCATACAATAGATGTCGCGTTTGCGAACGGAGGCAGTCAACGGCGCCAATATCAGCGCTGCAACTAGCGCGATCTGTGTCGCGGGAAAGCGTACGTTCAGCTTTGCACTATCCATGCGGGTGCAGTTCTCTACATGCCGTTAGCACGTGTCCTGTCATTCAACCTCCAGCCTTATTACTACCGGCGTCAAGTAATAGAATCATTCGGCAGAGTTCGCAGCCGGAGTCTAGCGCATGCGCGGCGCACTGTGCTCATCATAGCCACCACCACCCTAGCGCCTCCCTGCGGCAATTGCGGGAACCAGGCGATGGAATCGCTGGCATCGCGGCGGACTCCCTGCGCATTAATGGAGGGATGCGACCCTTCAAGCAGGTAAGGCTTTAGCGGGTAGATGGTGCTAGTAGTAGCTTGCTTACTAGATGGTCGGATTATACATTAATATTTGGATATAGTTGCAGTATATACGCAATATACATTAATGTATTGTAATTTTACTATACTTCGTAGCAGTAGCGATTACACATTTAACACAAAACACGTTTACTTTCTACCAATAAAATCATTAATATTAATTAAAAACAGAATTGGAGTAAATTCTAAATGAGTTCATTCGCTTTTTTAAATGAAGCAATTAAAATGAACAATAAAAGCAATGACAACATAAAACTTTAATTTTCATATTTAATTGATACCGGACGTACACTATATCGATTATACGTCTAATATGTTACAAGAATATTAGTATCCTTTATAAAAAGCTACAATGAAATTTGACCTAATGTCATAATCTGTATCACTGTGGCAAGAAGCTAATCTAATTAAATTGCTAAGTGAATTGCCTCGAGGAAACATCTGTATAATTGGCTAAGTATATTTACTTAGTAAAGTGATAAAAGAAAATGGAACCAATAACATTTGGCTTACAGATTAAACACGTTAGGAACAATTTAGATGCAGACGTAATCATATCGTTGACTTTAATAAATATAAACGACCTTTTATCTAAAAACAAAAGACAACATAATTGGAACGTTGTTTTAACAGTTTTTAGGAGTACGTGTATTAAAAAATGATAATTCTTCTCGTCTTTGTGACATCATACTTCTCTTAAACATTTATTTATATTTACTTAAACAGTTCCAAATAATATCTTCATCACACATTCAACTTTTGGTTCGACGCGTAAATTACAACTTCAAGAACTGATCTATATGAAGGCATCCTTAGAAAGACATAGTATCGTGCCTGAGCTCAACGCGACTCGTATATCTTACCCATCCAACGCTACTTGGAACTGTCTCGACACATTTCACCGTCATTAAAATGATCCCCAGCTTCACTCCAGACACTATTATGTAAAAACACCGTTGATAATCAAAGAACACGTCACGAATATCGCTTCTCAGCTGTTAAGACTGCTTAACCGGTGTAAGTGCTGTGTAAGGGTCTTGAGGTTGTCTCCGAACGAATCCATTGTTTGATTTGGTATTTTACCTGCAGGGGCTGCTCCTCTGCCCACAAACCCTGTCGCAGACTCGCCGGGCCCGACTGAGGCGCGCATTCACTGAGGCCACGGGAGATACAGTGACCTACGTTAGAACGGTGGGCTCGTATTCTTCAATTATGCACCGCCAACCACAATCGACTGTACAATCTCCCACGATTGGCATTCCAAATTTCTTCGACACCGATAAATAAATGACACCGAAAATTCGACGACAAAATTGTGAACGCTTCTAATGCTTCTAAGCGTGCAGTAGTGATTAGCATGATACACCATTTAGATAGTCCCCTTAGACTTCAGCTTCTAGTATAATGACACGGAACACTAGGTTGTACAGTCGAGGATCAGTTGATCTGTGGTGATTTATCACCAAGCAATTTGTTAGTGGCGAATGTGACGTCCCTGTAGCTTCGTTAATATGACCACGGTTCCCACGTCCCCGATTACCCCAGCACCCAAAGTAGCTTTTCATCAATGAATTGTTTATTTAGGAACATTTTATACGAACAGAAATACGCATCAATGCACACTTGGCACGGTGACAAATTGGCTTTGTATGTCGAATGCCTATGGCGTATCATTTTTTCGTCTACATCAGCAACCGATATATTTTGCTATCATCTTATTTGACTCATGTTCTGGGTTGTTTAAACGTTATTTTACGCTTTGGGAACATCAACTCAAGTCACATACACAGCACGTACACATTAAGTTCATTTCACTTAAAATATTTAGCGTTCGATGCACTTTAGATGGATTGTTAGATTGCACTAACGTGTTTTATATGATCGTTGAATACACGATCTGTGCGACAGTTTTGTAAAGCTTTTTCAATTAGAGTTTAGCTTATGTGTAATCAGTGCTAAAATGTGTTCTATTTATATTTTATTTTAAGTCTTCAAATTAACATATAACATAACTCCTGGGGTTTTCCGCCAAATCGAATTCCCTGAAAGGGATTTACTTTTAAGCGTTAAGCCTTGTATCCACTTGAGCATGCTCGGGCGAATGAGCGGCTCACATGGCCGAGCCGCTCAAGTGGAGACGCCTGAGCACGCCTGAGCACGCTCGGCCCGAGCAAATCCGAGCGCGCTCAGGGCGAGCCGGCGTCTGTCGGTTTTTGTCCGTGCTCAAAGGCGCTCAGTATTCGCTCGGCGCTCAGTGTGGACGGTTGTTGAGGTGTTTGAAGTATTTGAGGCGAGCGCGTCGAATTCCCCAAGTTTAGTTTAGTTTTAGTTTAGTTTAGTTTAGTACTTTTTCTGTTACCTATTTGAAAAATGAGTGGCTTGTGGGATAACGAGACTTGTTTCACATTAATTGATGCATATGAATCAAAGAGGGTGTTATGGGATAGTACATACGAAGAATACTATAATCGCATCACATCACGGAGCCGAGCATATACTGAGCAGCCTGAGCACAGCTTTGGCTCGTTCGACCAAAACATTCATTATGTTCCCCTGAGCATGCTCAGGCGAATGAGCGGCTCATTCGCCCGAGCATGCTCAAGTGGATACAAGGCTTAAGTGATCTCCAATGTAATGTAGATACCCTAAAATAATCGCTCACGTAGGTAGGATTAAACAAAACTTTAATATTATACTTACACAATTTATATTTAAAATATTAGTAATAATTTTCTTTTTGGTAACCTTATATATAGACCGGGAGATACTGACACAAAATTTCGAGTCATTTGTAACAGGATGGCGGTTCTACAGGGGTCTTAGTACGCAATGATAAAAAGAAAAATGATGGTGTGATCGCTGGTATCGGTGGTTTAGTCGCGTGGGCGTTAGCCGAACTCGTCGGAAAAATAGCGAAAGTCAAACGATTTGTAACACAAAAATTTTAGTATTTACCGATAGCCCATAAAAAAGAAGTAGGCGGTAGTGTCATGCCATACTTTTCCGGTGTGACTTACAGCCCGCCATACCGACGCGAATATGTTGATTTAAATAAAACAATTATTCAACCATTTGTACCAGGCTAACTTTTGCACAGGTAACCATCGTCGTGCAGCCATTTACGAAAATCGCCATGCCATACTTTTCGGACGATTCCAAATGGTCGCCATACCGCCGAAAATCTGCAAAAAAAATTTATTTCGCCAAACTTTTTGTACCAGTATTGCATTTGGATTTTTGGAGAGTATTTGATAAAATGTGACCATTATTATATTTGCCATACTTCTAGTAGGGGGAAAAAGTGCTGTCATACTTGAAAAATTAATTTAGTATTAATTTATATAAGTGAAGATTTCCAACACCTAGATCTTTGAAATTTTGTATTTATATTCTTTGATCCTCAAACTTCCAGGAAAAATAAGTGCCATACTGTTACAAATCGTTTGACTTTCGCTATTTTCCGACGAGTTCGACTAGCGCCCACGCGACTAAGCCGCCGGTACCAGCGTTCACACCATCATTTTTCTTTTTGTCATTGCGTATTAAGAACCCTGTAGAACCGCCATCCTGTTACAAATGACTCGAAATTTTGTGTCAGTATCTCCCGGTCTAATACAATTCATGCAAATTTTCTTCAATACACGCAATTTGTGTGAATGACAATAATAAGAAAACAATCAACGAAACATATAACTGCTTGCTTTGCGCATAACCACAAAACATATAATTATTACAAGCAAAAAATATTTATCGTTTAACACAAATGGTTCTAAGTCGTTCATTAAAAGCTTAGTATAAGCTTTCATATCCGTTAGCTCACTTACGGATACGAAAATGGTTCAAACCAAGAAAAAAATTGAGAAAGTTTAACTGCGCAATAATTGGTATAAATTTAAACATAAATTATATTAAACATGTTAATTCTTTTGAATTTATTCTTATTTTTTTCAAATCGTCTTGTTCTTAGTATTATGTAATCTGCTATATTCATAACACTAAAGACGTCTATAAACAGACTATATTACTAAATGTGGCTACTATATCAACAGACGGTCTAAGCAGCTTTACTTCGTATCGTCTCAGAGCGAGGCATCAACTACCAAAAGCGCAATATAGAGGTGCATTCAAGCGTGTTTTATGCAGCTATTGAATCGAAATACTGAGCATCCCTGCTAAAAGGGTCTGATCATGAAAATATATAGCAGAAAGTTATGTTTCATACCATCTTGGGTTTAAGGATGCATTTTTAGGTACATTATTATTTTACATAGAAGAGGTATCATGTGTTTAATTTAGTTATAAGTATAGTGTTTTCTTTATAGACGATATGATGTATAAATTAATTAATTGATTTTTAAACATAACAATTTGTAACAATTATAATATATTATGAAACTTTAAAAACTAAAAAGTATCCAATAGGTTGTAGGTGTTTTGTCTAAAAATGATTTATCTACTTTAAAAATTAAAAATCATTAACGGAATGAACATTTAATTCGAAATGAAATAAAAATGTTCAAGCCAATATTCCAATTAGAGAGTTGAAAGAATAATGTAATTTAAATTTACCGCACACTCATAATTATTTAAAGATTTTCCTCAATTCAGATTAAATTCGAACCAGGTAAAAATAAATCGCCAATTTTAGCGCAGCCACATTGCTATTATCAATGACTTGTGAAATTATCAATCATTTCTAAGCCCATTAAAGTATATTATCTTATTGAAGTTGAGACTGGTGTTACATTTCCAATAATTTCTTGTCCAGGCTTGCTTTAAAAGTATATCATGATAATATTAAAATGTCACGTAAACTGTCAAATACGGGCAATTAGAATACGTTTTCAAAATGGTAGTTTTATACATTATTCGACGAATATGCTTTATCCAAGCATTGAAAAATCGGCCCTAAATTGTATTAATTGTATTATTTATACCTTAATAAGAAGTAATATTTTATACAAAGATCTTAAAACTTGACTGAAATCCTTTGTTATCAGCTTTAAAATTATGGTTATTAATCCTAATTTAAAATAACTATTTTACTATTCATTAAAAATTCTAATCATAGCAACGATAAAAACGTTTCGTTGCACTTAAGAACACTGTTTTATCTAACATTATTTAATTTAAATAACCACCTAACTATGCAAATAGTCGACTTAATTAGCTTTGCAAACTATCGAGCTATATTAAAACGAACGAAATTCAGGATTTTAAAAGCCCTAACGTATATAACGCGCAGCTTAAGTTGTCTCAGATTAATGCAGCGCGAGCGTCCTCTCGCCTCGAGGGAACAATATTGAAATTAACTCGCTTAGCCCTCCCAAGATTACGGCTATATTCAAACAAATTTCTGCATTTATTATACGAGATTATGTTAATATTATTTGAACACGTTCACCATATCGTATAATGGTTGAATAGAATGTTATATTAAGTATTTTTAAGGATAATATGTCCATATAAGATTACAAGCGTTGTAGTTTGCATCTCTATCTTACGGATATGACTGAGTTTTTGAAATTTTATATTCGATAACTCATTTTGGATTTAACGTTCATGGACTTTTTTTGCAGAAAATAGAGTTGATGAAAACAATGAAATCAAATGAATTTAGAAACTTCAAGTCTAGAGCCAGTCTAGAGACAGAAATAGAGCGCAAACAACGTCACGGTTTATAACTAAGTATTATTATATAAACTCATTTATTACAACGAATTTACGCGATCTAATTATGATAGGAATATAGGATGCAGATAGTTAATCAAAGGATGATTTAGGACCTAATTTGGTTGTGGTAATTAGATTAACAGTTTGTGTTAGTAAATAATTAGGTTAGTGCTAGTAATGTAGTCATTTACCGTGAATAAACCTGTTATATGAAGATAGAAGTATGGAGGTGCAAATACGCTAAACCTATAACACCCTAAATATACTGGCTTCTAGATAAATATACGTATAATAAGACATTTACTTATAGCAAAGGGTAAATATATAACGTATGTGTGTTATGTGAGCATTAAAAACTTTATGAATCTGTTTATTTCTTACTTCAGACACAGCTTCATATAAAATAATGTATATAATTGTTATTGTATTAGCGCGTCGTACCCAATGATGAGCAAAAGCTTCCGCAAGGCGCTTCCATGAATCTTGAAAAGTATAATAGGTAAAAAAATCAAAGTACGTGGTTACTAGTGATATCAAAACCTAAGTAAGGAAGGTCTGCCTGAAACTTACAGACAACCTTTATAGGTTTTTGATTACTGACATAAAAATATTCGCTATTATCATGCAAAATAGATTCGGCTCGAAATGTCCTGAATCATACATTTCTATTCAACCTACGAGTACTTCATGCTTGTCTTACCTTATTCGAATAAGCATTGTTCTACTTCAGCTTTAATCGTTATTTAAGCGGATAAATTAAACGGTCTTGAGTTTGATTGAGCGATAAAATAGCGTGTAAGATTACTTGAATTAAGTAGAGATAAGAAGTTGTATACTACAGACATAAAAGTAAAAAGTAGGTAGAACAGTTCGAGTGTGAAGTTTTTCTTAGCGAATGTTCTTTGTTGTGTTGTAAATTTTATGTTTATTCACTTTTTATAACGTTAAGCTGTATAATGTTCAGTGAATACAGTATACAGTTTTGTTTTCCTTTCACGTCTTTTATTTTAAATTGTTTCATAAATTAATAACTGCTGTAATATTAACAACATAATTATGTAATATTTTTATAATAGATTTGAAATGCTTTTTTCATTAACCAATTCATATTATCATCAAATTGAAGACATTAAAACTAACATATAATAACAACAATTAGTTCCATTAACAATCGCAATCAACGAATCAAATTAAAGCCCCAAAAATGACCGATAAGCTAAAAATAACGTTACTACAGGAAATTAGACCGTATCTCAACGCCATATCGTCTATTCGTAAAGTTAACCTTGACACACTTCCTCATACTGTTATTGTTTACCGCATATTGTATTGGAGGGACCACTACGTGACTTACTGAATACATAGTTTAGTAATAATTTATTTGCACCCCTACAAACTGTGGAAACTAGGACTGTGCGAAAGAAGGCATGGCTTCTTTTAATATTGGTTATAAATATTGGAAGAATCTCGCTAATAATAATCGATCAGTGCGGTGCTAAATTGTTTAAATAACGTGTTTCCAAGGGTTACAGAACTTAAGACGAAGCCAGGTTCAGAATACTCGTAGACAGTAGCAGAAAACGTCATCAAAGCGACTCTGAATCTGCTTCCATAATTAATTTCCTTTGTCCGTCCTTCGAAAAAGTATGTCAGTCCCGCAAGTTTAGACACCAAAACATTGATCAGGAATCACACCATAAAACGCTTCTTATAGACTTACTATACTATTAGTAAGGCCAACGACGGCAACAAACTTATATTATGTTTTTCTTGATACAGAAATCCTACTGTTTTGATTCATTTCTTACTATTACAAATGAGATAAATTTGTAAAACGTGAAATATTTACTAATAGAAACGAAATTATTTATCGTGAGCAGAAAAATAGAGGTATTGAATAATTTATTTGTACCCTTACTTTCAAACTATCTCGTGATTTACTGCTTTTAACATGTTCGAGTAAATCTTGTAGGAAATAGTAAAATAGTATTCAACATGAACACGTAAAACATGATTGATTTACTTAATATGCAAATAGGTAGGTAAATAATGTAAAATAATGAATATCTTCTTTTACAAGTCTTTATTTATTAACGAGGACCATTATTATAAAATTATATTAAATATTATGATTACATATTACGATATATCTGCTATCTCAAAGTACCATGTACAAATATACAGACCCAAGGAGCCTAATCTATTTATTTAGTTTACTACAATAACTCTTGATCTTATTATAGACTTTATTTACTTTCAGAATGATCGAATTGAGTTTGAGATAGAAATAAAACAAAAGATCCGTTGTTAATAAATCATGTTTTGTATAGTTACTGAAAAATAACGTATAATAAAAAGTAATGTAAAAATAATTTGTAGATTCACATCAAACAAAAACTATTGATTCAATATAGTATTGATGTACAAACTGATGAAATAAATAAAGTCGAATACAATATCTTGAGAATTAATATTATGCCATTTTCAATTTCCTATTAATCTATATATTGTGATAATAATCTTATAAAATATTCAGCATTTCACATTAGTAGAGTGCAATCTTTTTATGAAGTGATTGGTAAATTTGTATTCCGAGGTAAATATACACTACGACAAAAAAAGTGTACTATGGAAAACTCACATACTTTATAGAAAATGTCGACTTGGTCGTATTTTAACTACATTTCAATAAAATTTAATTTAAAAGCGTTTGCGTCAAGCTCACGTTCAGAATATGCTGATGTGACACGGCAAATCAATTCAGAGAAAGAACGTTTTAATAATTATAACATTTTTATTACTTTTAAGGCATAATGATTAGTGAATTTCACCTCGATGTATGCAAATTGTTACATGCAAATTTATAGTCACAACACAAATTGTTGTTTGTTGATTTAAACCGCTTCCCCATAGCCCGTCATTACAGGACTAACATCAATCTATGTACCAACAGTCATTAATTCCTGGGGTCAATATCAGATGTGTGTTTATGTGATTGAGTAGGAAAACACAATCATTTAAAGCTTAGTTATCTCAAAGTGTTTGGTGACTAAATTATGAATAACGTAAATAATAAATAAAAGTTTTCCAAAAGGCTTCGCTAGCGTTGTCTAAAAAACAACAAATTATATACTACACACACACACACACACATATACACTCTCACCCGCAAACACATACACATGCACACGTAAAATATTTTCAAACTTTAGTTAAGGAAGAGCGGGTTCTCCTGACACAGGTTTCATTTTCATTTCAATTTAAATAACCAATTCTTATTAACCGTTCTATCTATTTATCACCAAAAAACCGCATTACAGTTCGTTATGTAGTTTTAAAGATCCAAGCATACGTAATGACAGACAGCGGAAATCTAGGTTTTATACTATGTTGTTATTTATAGAAAGTAGGTACTTATATTATTATCTCGTTAAAGAAACCGAGGAAGGCTATATATAGG
This sequence comes from Colias philodice, assembly GCF_061535455.1. NCBI lineage: Eukaryota > Metazoa > Arthropoda > Insecta > Lepidoptera > Pieridae > Colias > Colias philodice. The sequence goes on from NC_143104.1 coordinate 7,359,566, forward strand.
CTATACAGGGTGTCCCAAAAAGTAGTGATGAACGGAAGCTGGGAGGTAGAGGACCTAAAGGGCTATCCGAATCACCCCCATGTATGTTATGCGATTTTTCGTATTTTCGGAGTTATGACGTTTTTTTCAATTTTTCACCTATCGCCGAGTACGGTGATATTTTCACTCATGGTGACGTCAATTATTGCGGAAGGTGCTTGATTTTTTTTGTGTGCTAAGCTGAAAGATAGGCCAATTCAGTATGGTAACATTTACTATCGTTAGATCTTTGAATGGAATAAAAAAAAGAATTAAAATGCCAAGAAAGATAAAATTACCCAGTATGTTCTCCACTTCAAGGGCCCGTAAAAAAATAAAATCACATAAAAAAAGTTTTCCATTTGGCTTTTAAAAACTTGCTCTATCTATCAGGTAGCTACCCTGAAAATTTCATTTTATTATTCAGAAGGCTTCAATCGAAAAATTGAAATCTAAATGAGGTAAGTGCAAAAATTGAATTAACATGATGATTAATAGAAACAAATTAAAACCAATAACAAGGTGTTTAATTACAAGAAATTTTTAAAATGACCCCGCTATTGCTCAGTGCAAGTGCGACATCACCGTAAAAAGTTGTCTTTTAAATGTCTGAATGCCCTTTTATCATTTTTAATGGTTTCTTCTGCTACTATGAATTTCCAGGTTATTTCGTTCAAATTGTGGCAGTCTCTCGTCTTTGTAGTATCCCCACGGAAAAAAATCAATAGGGTTTATGTCCGGGGACCGTCGAGGCCAGGCTAAAGGGCAAAGATACCCTGAAAGATGGATTGGTCGTTGCAGCCTGCGCATGCGCTGGTGACGCCTGCCTTAAAGCCTGGCCTGCACGGTCCCTCGACCTAAACCCCATTGATTTGTTTCAATGGGGATACTAAAAAGACCTCGGCTACTTGAGAGAATGCTACAATTTGGACGAAATAACCCGGAAATTCATAGTAGCAGAAGAAACCATTAAAAATGATAAAAGGGCATTCAGACATTTAAAAGACAACTTTTTACGTTGATGTCGCACTTGCATTGAGCAACAGCGGGGTTATTTTAAAAATTTCTGGTAATTAAACACCTATTTATGGGTTTTAATTTGGTTTTAATGATCATCATGTTAATAAAATTTTTGCACTTACCACATTTAGATTTCAATTTTTCGATTGAAGCCTTCTGAATAATAAAATGAAATTTTTAGGGTAGCTACCTGATAGATAGAGCGAGTTTTTAAAAGCCAAATGGAAAACTTTTTTTATGTGATTTTATTTTTTTATGGGCCCTTGAAGTTGTGAACATACTGGGTAATTTTATCTTTCTTGGCATTTAATTCTTTTTTTATTCCATTCGAAGATCTAACGATAGTAAATGTTACCATACTGAATTGGCCTATCTTTCAGCTTACCACACAAAAAAAAAATCAAGCATCTAGCGCAATAAGTCACGTCACCATAAATAAAAATCTCATCGTACTCAGCGATAGATGAAAAATTGAAAAAAATGTCATAACTCCGAAAATACGAAAAATCGCATAACATACATGGGGGTGATTCGGATAGCTCTCTAGGTCCTCTACCTCCCAGCTTCCGTTCATCACTACTTTTTGGGACACCCTGTATATCATCACGCTAAGACCAATACGAGCGGAGCCACGCGGGTGAAACCGCGGGGCGCGGCTAGTAAATAATAATCGAATTACCAACAAAAGTTAGTGTTTCATGTGTCATTTGTATGTACGTCGTGTATCAAGGATTTACACTATAGAAAATTCCCTTGTGCCGGTTATGCATACGTTAGCAGTTAATTTTGCGACTCTATCATAAATACTTAATTGTAATTAATTTTGAAGCCAGCTCGCGTCGTCGCGTACGAGTTGCTGTGTGCGCATTTGTATGGGATTTAGTTGTTTAAAGCTCTTATTATTTTAAGCTTTTCAATTAAGAATTAAATTGGGGTTTTATTCGTTTTTAATTTCTTTGTCATGTTCATGTGTAGTAAATAGTTGGGTTTTATAGGTTGTTTTTAAGTAAAGGTCGATGAAAATGTCGACTGTCGACGAAATTAAGGTATCCTATTGCCATTAAAAAAAGTAAGAATTGTAGGTATTGCAAATAACAATTTGTAGAAGTAGCAAATAAAAGCAAACAGAAATTACTTAAATTATTGTAGTTTAAGTTTATTATAATCTGCATCCTTCAAGCTTAATTGGTTAATTTTGATTTATGATTAAAAAGCAGAGCAATTTTATTACTGTTTTACTGTTAATAATATTTCGCCATTGTTCAAGTCTGGGTACACTTTTATAGCTGCACTTTATTACTATATTAACATTGCTTAAATCTTATCGATATGATCAATCTCTGAATACATAGGGAGGTTTACGACGAAAATAATATTACGTACAGTGAGAAAAATATTCGTAACCGATATGGATTGGGTATGTAGGTTACTGTGATAGATTTGGAAGTATGGGCGTTATTTTTTTCTATTAACAAATTGCGTATTTATTATTGTTTTGTTATAGAAAGTATTAATTTTTTTCCTGATGCAGCTAGAATGCTATTCTACTTTAAATTTCAAATATAATATAGATTGTTAAGTGTAAAATATTTGTACGATGGAATTGTCATCATCGTTTTGGAAAAAAATCCCTAAATAAACAAAGATATACTATATACATAGTATACAATTATACATACAGATATACTATATTTTAATAGAATAAATATTCGTGACCCATTCTTAGGTAGGATATTTCACTACAATGAAAATATTAATTACAAGGAAAAGAAGAAAACTTTTTTTTATATAAAAATGTTACTAATAATTAAAAAAAACTTAATCATCACGAGCAGTTATCAAATGTATTTACACAAACAAGGTCCCAATTCACTTACAAAATAGTTATTTATACCAGACAATTTAGTACGACCTTCGGCTCCCATTTCAGTGGTACAATTACTCCCTTTGTGGAGTTCGGCTGAAACAATAGGTTAGGCTTTGCTCTTATTCTCATATCGTAAAGACAAGCCAAATCTATTTGTGCTATGAATTCAGCAGGCAGTTATGTTGACAACCTTGAGTAATCGTGTGCTGTAAACAGGTAATGCAGAAATGTGTTCACAGTTTTAGAAACAAAAGAGAATCAAGTAGGAATTTCTATGTCATATTTTGTGCATACATTTTTTGCGAAAAAAAATACCAAAAGTTTATAGAGGCAGTTAATTGCCATTGATATAACAGACTAGCTTTCCGCCCGCGGCTTCGCCCGCGTTTTCAAAGAAAATCCCGTTCCCGTAGGATTTCCGGGATAAAACCTATCCTAGAGATATTTTGATACCCGAGAAAGGTCTCGGGCATCAAAATGTCTCTATACCAAATTTCATGCAAATTGGTTCAGTAGTTAAGGCGTGATTGAGTAACAGACATACAGACAGAGTTACTTACGCATTTATGATATTAGTATGGATTGTTTATGAAAATTAAGTGTTTTTCACAGTGATAAAATTTTAAATAATATTCAATTCAAATACTTGATATTTTAATTTTGCATAACAACAAAAAATCGTAGATACTACAACGATAAAGCCGTAATCTTACTCATATTGTGATTTTAACCTCTAATAAATTAAACCGTATATACTTATCGCATAAAAACTGTGAGGAAAAGTCATTGCGTCGTGTGTAGAGAATAAATATTAAAAACGTGCAGCGAACGCTGTTTGAACTGCAGCAATTAACTTTGAGGACTAACGTGTTTTAAATGTTTCAGCCGATAGTAAAGGTGATAGAGACAGAAATACACGTGAGTGTTTTGTCTCTTTTTATTGATATGTGGATGCGATTAAGGATTATTATGAGGTCTTCGTGAGTGAAGCTTATTGTTTTGGCATAAATATATTGAAATAAAAAAAGACACTTGAATTTTAACTCTAGTTATTATATAAGTACAATATTTTGCAAGCACTTCGAGGAATAAAATTAAATTATATCAGTTTAATTTTATAATTATAACTTAATAATTTCAAGAAATTGTTATTAATCTTCTTAATTGGTAATTTATAGAGAGTGGGTTAGATCCATTAAAGATACAAATAAATCTTGTTTTGTCTGGACACTATGTAGGTTATAGACTAAAGTATTGAAGTAGGAGGTAATAAAATATATTTACGTGGGCAGCCATATTCCAATGAATCAATTCAGATTACAAGCGAGGAAAATATAGTCGAGTTTTTATTGATAAAATAGTATTGTAGATCATTGTAAGGAATTTTCAATTATTTTTATTGGTTACTATCACTATTTCCATAAATATCCACTTAAACTATAAAAATTACCAATTATTTAGTTAAAAATCAATAATTTAAAGTTTATGATGCTAAGGAAATTAAAATATTTATCCAAAGTACAAATACAAGAATATTGGTGGCAATAATAGAAACAACGATGTCAATTCTATTTTTGAAGTGAAACTTCTTTATCGGGGTTCGAAAAAAATTTAGTGTAACATTTTTTCGTTACGCGTGACATTTTTCCGTTACGCGCCATCTTTTTCTTATCCCTACCACGCGTGATTCGACGTATTTCTGTAAAGTTGCATATAGTAAATTAGTTTTTGAAAAATAAGGTCATAAAGAAGTTTCACTTCTTACATGTGTACACTAGTACACGCACACATTTTTATTTTTATAAAATGATATTAGTTTCAGCGGTGAAAATGCACTTACAATACTAAATTAAACTACATACTAAACTGCGCATTCATTTATCTTAATAAACAAACTACAATATGGTTCGTTGCACACATAATTATTTAGCTGTGTACTTACCGCAATCCGAGACATAGCAGACAGGGTCAACTACCTAATTATGTTGTTACTAGCAATAACCCGCAGGTTTGCTCAACTGTTGTTCCTATGTAGAGCTGCTTTAGCGCTACATTGTTTCATAATCTAAGAATTGGTAGATATAATGGTATTTTGTAAATCATACATCTATGTTCAAATTAATTTTAGAGTAATTCAAAAACAAATCATTATTCTTAACAATAACTTACCACCTTTAAATTGTCAGAACCGGACAAAATTTAAACGAAAAAGGCACTAGCTTTCAAATAAAAAAAAATCATAAAATTCACCTGTTATCTAACAAACACAAACAATGCAATCGAATTGAGAACCTGTTCCTTTTTTGAAGTTGGTGAAAAATAATAAATGAAAAATAAAAACTAGCATAAATTATATTTAAAAAAATACAAGAGAAGAGAACATACACAAGTCTGTAACAGCTTATATTGCACGCGTAAAGTTTCATAACGACAAACCTTCTATTGTGTTTAACTGTTTATTTCACATAGAAAATATAAAGTAAAACGGAAAAAACTACACTGCAATTACACTCTTATAATTTTTCATTGCAGCGAATGAAATAAAGAAGGGAAATAGAAACGGGTTGAATAATAATGCTTTATTACGTCTTTCATCACGTGGAAGAGAAACTAAGAAACGAAAAGGTAATAAAAGTATTAGGTGCATAATACAAGATAAAATAATATATTCAAATGCAATTTCAAATTATTTATTTGCAAGATAATATGTAGCTACAACAATTATTTACAGATGTTAATATAATATAATTATTAAATTAGCTGTGCTCCGCGGTTTCACCCGCATTGCTCATATAAGCCCGTTTATAATATAATCCCGCTTGATAAAGATAAGACCAACAGGAGCCTTTCTCGATAAATGAGCTATCTGAAACCGAAAGAATTTTTCAAGTCGGACAAGTAGTTCCTGAGACTAGCGCGTTCAAACAAACAAACTCATCAGCTTTATAATATTAGTATAGATTATTCCATAACCACCAACCCGCACTTGGCCAGCGTAGGGGATTATAGTCCAAACCCTCACAGGAGGCTTGTGTCCAAGCACTTGAAACATAATATAATGATTTAATTTTTCCAGAACAACTTGCAAATTGGTTTGCATTGGTTAGAATATTAAGAACGAATGTTAGTTGAAGTTTCCTTAAATGGTACGTTGAATGACAAACGAAAGCATTGGCACTTAAAACTAAAGTGCGATTAAGATTTGTGTAAGATTTCCATGTTGTTTGCATAAATGGCTCATTATGAATATTATTTGCATTAGGAATCCCGTTTTATGATACGTTGTAAAGCGGAGCTTGGAAAACTGGCAATTATGACTGATATAAATCATTGCAGATGAGATCATTTGTCAAATTTGTTGGAAATGCATACATAAGAATTATTTATGAGGTGCTCTTCGGTGTATTGTTATGACAGGGTTACATGCTGTAAATAGTTACATGGTTAAAGGTATTTTTGATATTTAGGTTATGTTACATAGCATGAAATATTCGTGTTAGATCTAACATAGACGACATACTTAGATACATCTATTTTGTTCCAAGTATGTAAATATCAATTATTTCTTTCAAAAACTCATACTTTTATACTTTTCTAATCTTTTACATAATTTTATTTATTATCGGTTGAGTAAAATAACAGCTTGATTCGAAACGTAGTATTCCGCACAACAGCAAATTATTTAAATTTATTTTATTATTTCTCGTATTCCCCAACGTTTTAGCGATGTAAAATTATTCCTTCCACTACACGGATACATTTATTACCCTTTAAACAACTTGCGATATTTTATTTTACAACTATTGTACATTTACCTGCTTCACCAATCTATACTAATATTATAAAGCTGAAGAGTTTGTTTGTTTGAACGCACTAATCTCGGGATGTACTGGTCCGATTTGAAAAATTATTTCGGTATTAGATAGCCCATTTATCGAGGAAGGCTATAAGCTTATATATCATCAAACTTAGACCAACGGGAGTGGAGCAATGTGGGTAAAACCGCGAGGCACAGCTAGTGTAATATATACAGCGTATGTTATTAACCTTAAACCCAAATAACGCTTCCGCTATAAATCTCTTAACGTTTCGTTTCTTATTGATGCATTGATAAATTGATATATATCTCATATTCACACGAATCCGGGCTTTTCAATCGGACATGGGTTCGTTTGTTTGATTTGCTGAAGACCGATCCATCAATGTCCACCCATACATTCATTTTATTCATTTCATTGTTATTGTTGTGTGTATTTGAAGAAACTTCGATAATAGGCATAATATTTAAAATGTGCATTCGTTATTGAGAATCTGGAGCGGTATTGCATAAGTCGATAGAAGATTGATAATGTTTCGATGCAAAGTGCTTGAAAGAAGACAGTCTTGGATTACATCAAAAGTTGTTATAGAATTATATGATAATAGAAATAAAAATAATATATTTTGTTACCTTTTTATGACTTAGATAAAGTTATTTATTTAACATAGTGGTCTCAATTATCTTTTTTATTATTACATCGAACTATATCTATCCACTGACTGCGTTATTTCGAATTTTCTCGAGAAATGTAGTTCTATTGTAACTAGCAGCATAGAAAATCAAAAACAAATGTTTGTGTTTGTATATGCTGTGGTTCTAAGGAAACTGTAGTAAAAATAACAAAACTATTTTAATTGAATCGAATAAAATATACTTTTAGTTTACTATTATTTTTGCGGACTTTATTTTGTGAAGTAAACAGACCAGTAAAAAATCCAAATAGCAAGAGTCGGTAGAACATACAACCAAAAAAAAAAACAATTTTTATGAATGTCTGTGAATTTGCATAATGTTATTAGTTGTATTAATAAATTATTGTGATTGAGAATTGATAATCTTTGATATAAAAAAGTACGTCATACTAAAAATTGTTTATTTAAATATTGCAAGACGAGCACACTCCGAAAATGTGAACATAAAAATGTCAACACGACTCGTGAAATTATTAAGTAAGGCGACTCTATAAAGTTATCTCCGAGCAAAAATCTAATTTAAAAGTTGGTACTGAAAATGAGTCCACAATTTGCTTATAAACAGAAACTTCCAGTTCCCAGTCATTTCCATCAGTGACTTATTGCAACCTTAACACTTAAGTCGGGAAAAACAAATTTTCGCAATTTACCAACTATGAGATATTGAAGTGGCCGTACGTACTTGACTCTTTAATTAAAGTCACCGTTTTTACTTTCCCAAACTTTCTTATTTCTAATTATAAAAACGTTCATTTCCGAATGCGAAAGAGTTTAATTGAGATGGTAAATGCTTTAATTTTTAACTTTGCTCCGCTTGTTAAATACACATCGATCAATTAAATTGCGATGTTTTTTTAACGATTCATACGATTGTTCCTTTATATATCATTAGATATTACACATATTTATATCATTAGATGCCATCGCATAAATTCATACACATTAATTTCTTAAGTGTTAAAGATACTTGAAAAATCAGAACAATCCAATAAAATATATCAATATGGAACAATCTCAATCTCAATTTTTATTATCTTTCAACCTTGACAAGTATACTGTTAGGGTAAATTTAAATACATGGTTTTAATTAAAGAAATAAAAATACTACTGTTTCTCAATTCCTTTTGAAATTTATACCTGACAAAGAGTTTCATAAAACACTGTTATATTTATTTAAATTAATTGTGATTAAATATAACAGAGAACACGGACGAGTAGTTATACACTTTTGATAAACACATTGAAAAGCATTTCTCTTAATGCTGTACAACTTGTTTCATTTACATTAGAAATACGATACTATATTTGCATATTATATTTTAGAAAGCAATTTCATCGTTCTTGTTACGAATTGCCAGCGGCTTAGACCCTTGTCAGCGTTTTTGTGCTGATTTCAATTTTAATTTGTACCAAAACAATTAGCTTATCATAACGTTTTTGTGCTTGTGGTTTCATGTTGTTTTAACTATTAATTATCTTGTTATAATTAGCAAGGTTACATTTAAACACACACATACAATGTGTAGAAGGATTTTTATTTTATACCCAAAAACGTATTTTAAAGCACAATTTTTAATTCAAAAGCTAAGTTAATTTTATATGAATATTGGAAAATATTCATCCTAGCAATAATAATTATTGCTACAATAATTATCATTGTCACGGAAGCATTGACACATAAAATCGAGAAAGGTAAACGTTTTTGAAACCATATTTCCTTTTGTAAAACCGGAGAAAATCCCGGTTACTATTTCATTAAGTCCGACTATGGAACTTTACTGTGAAATTTCAGTATCGAAGGAACATGATCTTCAAATAGACCAATGACAAAGTTGGAAATTTAATCAAATTAAATGACTAGTGGGATAAAGTTTAATGCGAATTAGATCACGTTCTCGCAGTTAATTGTTATCATTGGTTTATTCTAACAAACAGACAGAGCTTAGAAAGGTGAAATTTAAATACTTCGGTAATATTATATCCTAAGTTATTGAAGAAAATTTATTGGCTCACTAGAAACAAGAAGCACTTAATGGTTCTTTTAAATTTTTCACATCATAATTTGTTGTGCAATTCTCTTACGCTCTTATATGCCCTGAACTTCTCTTCCTATTATTGTATGAATATAATTTCAAAGGAGTAAAAGAAAACATATTATCACATAAGATTAGCCAACGATCTTTCAAGGCCTATCACTTCCCGGTACACAAAAGATCGTCGCGAACTTTAGAACAACTATTATAAGGCTATAAAGCGTACATAAATTTGATCCTAAAAGTTTGGCAACATATTCAGTTTCTATGCATCATCAGCATTTTCCCGTTCCCGTATATCTTGAGATCAGTGCGAGTATATTAGATACCATTTGGCGAGCGAGGAAGTTTTTGCTCAATGTAGCACATAGGAGTTGAGAATGATGTTGTGTTTTATTGTAACAGGAGAATAAGATGTCGATATTATCTTCATAGATTAAGCATTTTGTTTTATCGTTTTTAAGTACTGAATTGTAAACTATTTAGCAGTCTTTACAAAATTGATTTCATTGTTAACCAACTAGTTTTTAATAACTTAATTATACCTAAAAACGATTATTCAATCAAATTGACTTCTGATAGAAGCATTTCTTATCATCTATAACACAAAATATATCAAATTTATAATCTACTAGCTTTCCGCCCGCGGCTCCGCCCGCGTTTTCAAAGAAAAACCCGTTCCTGTAGGATTTCCGGGATAAAACCTATCCTATGTCCTTTCTCGGGTATCAAAATATCTCTATACCAAATTTCATGCAAATTGGTTCAGTAGTTAAGGCGTGATTGAGTAACAGACAGACAGACAGAGTTACTTTCGCATTTATAATATTAAGTATGGATTATCTCTTCAGACTAATAAAAGCCAAAACAAACACCTCGTTGTAATGATTACATATTTAATCTAAATCACATCATTCCATTCATAAGAGCAGTAATCTTAGCACTACCTCTAAAATCAATTTAAGCATATCATGTTTAGAGGCAGGACGAGTAAATTGCATGCATGTATTATGCATGCGGCCGCAGAAATCTGTCGTGTTGGACCCGAGCCAAGCATATACTAATGCTACACTTAACTTGGAAGTTCAAAACTTTATCTCTTATAGATCTGGGATTTTCAATTGCTCGTATGAACGGATCGTGTAAAATAATCGACGCTGAAAGAAGCTATTGGGTTATGTTTTCAGTTTTCGATGTAGTTTTAAATATACGTGCCTATAGATATAAAAACAGAACATAACAGTTGTTAAAACTATATAAATAATTGCTTTTCAGGTTTTCTATTACATCTAGTGCTCAATCATAATACATCGGTACCTACGTATTACAATCTCCTCGATAATATAATATACTTCAATGTGTTCTTAAAATTTTAAATCGTAAGATACAGGAAAAAGCTTAAATTAAATAGAAAATCTCATAATTCCCACAGGTAGGTAATGGAAGAAATGGCAATCTTTCTGAGCTCGACGCTCTTTGTCTATTTTTTTTGTTTTAAATCGAGTCAGAACGTACCGTCAAAGCTTCAATGTATTTTTCTTCTTATTATGTTTTTTTGGTATTTCTACGTGTAAGAAGCATTCCCATTAAATACTATTTTTCGTTTTATGTCTATAATGTATCGGAATTTTGTGCCCTCAAAATTAAATTCAATTTTGGCGCGAGCTTTATGGCATTTCTGAGACAGTTTAATATAATCAGATATCGAGTGAAAGACACTGAATTCTATCTTAATCTCTTGACTAAGATTGAATTGGGAATGGAATCAAATTTCAATATTCAAGAATAGATTTTGCATAAATGAACATTGCTTTAGTTTCATTCACATCGAGACGTATTTAATAGCCAATAGGCTTCATTCAATTGTTACTACTTTAAGTAAGTTCTGTTCAGTTTGATAATCTGCTTTTGTAGTTTATGTAGTTTGTTTTATTTGAATAAGCTACTGCTCTTAATAATATAATCAATCTTTATTTAATCAGCACAGAGTATAGTTTTTTTTTAGATCGAGTTTTTTTCTCGATCTATAGAAATATCTACAAGTAATATAATATGTAGTATGTAGTTTCAGGTTAAAGGCTAAATAGGTAATATCTATAAAAAACTATAATTATGGCTTTAATAGTTATCTAGCTGAAGAGTTATTACTTATTACCAATAAGAAACTTTTTCCATCCACATAATGTTTATTAAACTATATACAGTCAATAACGTAAATATACCTAATATATTTATGTCATTGACGCTAAAAATAGTAACGAAGTCTCGAAGGTCTCTTATTTGATTATAGAATATTGGTCCCAGAAGTTGTAAATTCAGGTATTGATGTTTCAAGTTTCCTTCTCAATTATAATGAATATAGAATTTGTATCTTGTTTAGTTTTTACGTAAATAATTTTAGATATTTTATCTGAATACAACTTATTGATATATGAATTATACCTACGTAGAGTCATAGTTGTAATACTAGTATAGTAATATATTATTTGTGGTAGGTAGTAAGTAGATTCTACTACCTACCTACCTATTTTACTACTTAGTAGAATGTCGATGATTTAAAAAGTATTCTTGATTGCACCTTATTATTCAATTATTGCATATAACATATGCATATCATGATGTACTCTAGTTCAAAGAAATTACTAGCAAATAACGTAATGACCTGAAAATTACAGTACTTAAGTTATCGGTTTATATCATTTACTGTTTGTGTTATTGGTTGTTTTCCTTTGAATGTACTTTTTACTCTATTATTGTCAGTTTTATAAGGAGCTCAGCGATGATAATAAAATACTGCTTGAGGTTGAGGTAATTTTGCTCTTGTCGTAGTTTAATTCAATGAAAGTACTTGCTTACTTTAGTCTTTACTATATAAATGTGAAAGTTTCCCTGTTGCATTAACAGCTAAACTAAACCAATTTTGATTAATTTTTTTAAATGAATATTATAGTTAGACACTAAGTTCACTTCTTATAATACCTACAACGTTATGGAAATTTATGCGAATATCTACCTTTCTCTGAATAACTTCAAGGAACAAAATATACAAGTAAGTAGAAGCAAAAAGTGGATCTTTATTTAGTATTCATCATTCGCTTAAAACTTTTACGAAGCCAAACTTCTTGAGTGAACTAAATCACGGGGTTAATTTAGAATTAAATTCTAATTTAAATCCAAATCACTTAAACAACACCCGTGAGACTATAAAATGAACTGATTTAATGATCTCTTATAATTACAAGCCCACGTAAACGTGGGGTATTTTCATTTAAAAGGCAAGAACTATAATTATGTACACTGCTGTATATTATAGCCCAATTACTATTATGAAAATCGGTTGCAAGTGGTTAATTTATCAATAAACATACAATTTATACATAATATAAAATGAAATGTACTTACATAAACAAAAATTATTAAGGAAATTGTTATATAAAACCAAGATATTCCTTAGTAAGTGTGAAAAAGACATGATTTGCATACTCATTTTCTTTATTTCTATTGCGCAGAAGTTTTATTATAATCTCCTTCTTATACTTATAAGGCATCCATAAGGTGACGTCGTGTTCCTAATAATTTAAATGGATTACTTTGATTTATTTCTTAAAAGTATGAACGTCTTGACTCTTGAACTGTTTTTATATTCAAAGTTTTGATTTATGACTTCAAAAATTACTCATAAACACCGAAGTTTGAAGCGATACTGAATGATTAAAGATCCCGTTTCCTTTCATACCTAGGTGTTTTTAATATTACAAAAATATAATTTTTCTTAGAATTATAAGATAAAATAAATTATATTTCAGTACAGACACATTTTTTCTTTATATTTGAAACCAAACATATACAACTAGAACACGTTACAAAAAATATATTTATTGTATAATCCACTTACATGCCTTATATCAAAACATAACGACAAAACATGGATATCCTTTGGCAAAACCTCCCACTGTCAAGATAGTAATTTACATTCGTATCATAACTACGAACAATATCTTCTGCTTAGTTAATGGGTGTCTAGGAGCAAAAACACTTAAGCGATAGGCGTATATTATTTCTTATACACCTACTTAGTAAATTATCTTGAACTAAATAGTGGGAATATTTTGATTCAGAGAAGCAGTAATATTCACAATTTACTTTGAGTATTCTTATGAATCGTGAATAAATTAAATAACTCAAGATTTAGGCCCTATTAAAATAATTTCCTAATTAGTCTTGCTCGCGGTGACCTGGGTCTTCTACTTGAGTACCTACTGTTCACCAATATTTACTGGTGATGAAATATTTTTTCAACTTAAATAGCATGTTCTTAGCATTGAGATAATATTACTACGTATGGAGTAGACACCACGAACAAAATCTGTGCGCCATTTTTTTGCTCTAACTAAGTTTTAAAAATTATTATCTAGTTAGGTACTAAACGATGAAAGTTATTCCTTTGCACTTTTCCGTATTATTTGTATTATTTGTGCAATATCGTAACACACACGAAGGCATGTTTGATGCGTTTCACTTTAAAACCATTAAAAAATACCGCTCAACATACGTCACATGACGTATGTTGAGTGGAACATAAGTGATGTAGGCGGTGTCATCTCCATATTAATATTATCTCAATGGTTCTTAGTTCAATTTTTAATATTAAAGCTTCGTTGTAAGTATAAAATCAATACATTTCATTTACGGGGTATCGTTTCCCTTTGCTTAATAATTATAGACTTAAACTAAAAGATTTTTCACCAATGAACAACTTAAAAACGTATCGTCAATTACCTCTGATTCAAAGTTGTTCAATCGAAAGATAACAGAACTAAGGAAGGTTCTAGACGCGAAATGCGCATTCAAAACTGTAGCCTCAGGGGAAAGACTTAGCAAAACGTTCCATTTCCTTGAAAGTTGAACAGCGGTTGACCGATCAATTATTCGTTTGCTCTAGCGAAGCATCGGGATCGCACGCCATGGTATCGATTTCGATATCGAGTTATATAACTGGTAAGCGATTGTTTTAATTTAGGCGCGAATCTAGAAACTAATGACGTAATTTGGAAGATAAGTGTCTCACGTTTTCATCTGAATAGTGCAAATGTGTGTTTAGTACGCAATCAATTTTATGAAAATTACAAATTTGAAGTGATCTTATATTTTATTTTGGTAATTTATGAAAAGAATTTCTGCATATTCTAAGTAATTCTCCAAATAAATATCTATTAGCTATCTTTGTTACCTACACAAAATTATCACAATAATCGTTTTTATAATGATCAAAATTTTGTTTTTACTGCAAAGACACGCGTCCCATAATAGTATAAATAAAAATGTAACATGCTTTCAAAGCCCACGCCTTATCATTCATGCAGGCCCATTGTAAAGTGCTATTAAAATAAACGCATTAAACTGAACATAAATGTTCGATGTCGATTTCCGATACAACAATGTATTGTTAATATCAGTGCAATTGAACCAACGATATAATCAAAGGTCAATCTGTGAAGGCATTTACAAAATTCAATAATTTTTGTTCTAAAACTAGCTGTGCTCCGCGGTTTTACCCGCAGTGCTCCGCCGCTGTTGGTCTAAGCGTAATGATATATAGCACAAAGCCTTTCTCGATAAATAGACTATCTAAAAGAAAGAATTTTTCAAATCGAACAAGTAGTTCCCGAGATTAGCGCGTTCAAACAATAAACAAGCAAACTCTTAGCTTTGTTATATTATAGTATAGATATAAGATAATAACTGAATTTGACGCTTTTAGTTAAGTTTAAGTTACAAAAAAGTTATTTATAAATAACACACTATAATAATAAAATGCAAGGACAATACTAAACCATGTCTTATAAAATTGCATGTTAAATAAACTTATTGAGTTCAGAGTGTGAAAAAAATCCTTGCATTTTAATTATTTCAATGTAGTTTTCTTATAAAAGTCACGCCATCAAATCACATGCTCCATTTAAAATCACGAATACATATAGTTATGAAATCAACCGTAAAGTTTATAAAAATACGTTGGAATGTTCTAGATCTGTCATCTGTGATAATATTATTTTCGTCCTTAAAAACGATTACTGACATTATTCTAAAGCGAATTTATCACTTAAATGGCCAATAGGTAGGTGCCTACCTATGATAAAACTCTATTTTTTACAAACGTTATTAAAACATAAATGTGACCCACTAATGCCTTAAAAAACAAAATTACTTGATTTTGGAACAACTACACGATACCGTTTAATTTAACTAATTAACATCATAATTATTTAAAAATAGACGAAAATCATAATTAATCTCTTTAATTATACGTTGTTACAAAGCATAATTTCTAAAAGCCTCATTTTAGTCTATAAATAATTCTAAATTTAACTGTTACAATATTATGATATCGCAATAATCAGCAAAGCTTTTATTCATTCACATTTTAGAGATAGTATAACACTAAAATATGTTAGAATTTCAATATATTTTGGCCCTTAATAAATCACTCCAAAGGTACCTTATTTTACATGCAGAGAGTATTGCATAGAATATTTAAGCCTACGGAGATTATAAAATCTCACTTAATTTATGGCTTCATGGTCAAAAAATAAATCCTGAAACGGGTCGTGGCTTAAAAAAATATTTAATTGTGTTTTTGTCCACTGAGCAAATACGATAAAGAAGGATTACTTTAATTTCACACTTAACACTGGATGGTTTTTATATTTTTAAAGCGAAAACGGAAACGAGCGGATGAGTTTTTAAAGTGGTTTTTTAAAAGTACTCGAATCGGCGTCTGAGGAGCACTTTTAAAAGATGAAGTAAAGCCGTATAATATTACAGTGTTTTCTCTGAAAGTAGAAGGAACGAAGACCGATTACTTGTGCGCCATCTTTTTCACGTGTGTATAATATTTTCTTTTATATGAAACAAATTCAGATTTTTGATGTATCATTTGTATACAAATTCATACCATCGTATTGCAATGTTTGTTTTATGAATATAGAAGCTTGCTATTTTTGCTCTCTGTCAGCAGCATACTGGACAAAATTTTTTTACTTGTAACGACCAAATTTATCTTTCAACTAAAATTTTTCGCTTAGTCGAAGTTAAGATCAAGATATAGAACGAAAAGTTTTATCTCGCCGTTTTCTCGATTTTAAATCTTTCGCCATCTACATTTTAATGTCGGTATTATTTTGTGTTTGAAGAAAATGTGAGAAAGCGTTGTTTGCGCCGAGCGAGATTCGCGAAAGGACGTGGAAATTGCATTTTGTAGTAATAAATGTTAGGCGCGGGACATATACAAGCGGCGCGGCGCGCATCGGGCGCACCGCGGGCGCGCCAGCCGGCGCGCCGTGGGCGCGCCAGCCGGCGCGCCTCGGGCGCGCTGCCGGCGCGCATCGGGCGCGCTGTTGGCGTCCGAAAATGATATTTATATAGAGTGGTTAAATGCATTTTCTTCATGCATAATTTAGTAAAATTATGTTTTTTGTGCTAAAAGAGATTTGAAAGTAACGTTAATTTGAAAGTAACGATTTTGTTTTGATAATTCCTTGTAAGTAAATAGCGAGGATAACCCCACGATTGCAAATATATCTTTGTTGGAAATGTTGGAATTTACTTGGAAAATTTTATAGTACTTTTAAAGTAATTTTAAAGTAGTACTGGTGTAATGATGGAAGAAAAGAAGGTTAAAATAACACAAAATTTATATTGTACTAGCGGTCCGCCCCGGCTTCGCCCGTGGTACATATTTCGCAATAAAAGGTAGCCTATGTTCTTTCTCAGGGTCTAAAGATTATCTGTGCCAAATTTCATCAAAATCGGTCCAGTACCTAGTTTATGCATGAAAACCATACATATATACATACATACATACATACATACATACATACATACAAACCTTTCCTCTTTATAATATTAGTATAGATAAAATATGGTTTTCAAACACAGGTTTACATTTAAACCATATAAATCTTATCATTAAAATCTCAGTTCAAAAGTATTTACAGTACTGATCATTCCACAATATTATTACAATTACAAATAAATAAAAAACACAATCAAAATCAGGATTATCTTTATTTCTGACATTGTAAATACATGGGAACTTTCATTATGCTCTTCTTCATTTTCACTTTCCCTACTGCCATCACCTGTGTAAATCATTTCATCGATTAATTCAATTCACCTTTAAAAACAAAACGAAGAAGGGTATGTAATAGCAGCTCTATATAATTCCACACAGAGAGAACACATTTTTGACTGACAGGCTACCGTCTCCTACCACCCGATTTGTTTTTGATTGTGTATGACCGTGAATTGACCTCTATTTGGATGCGATGGGGGAAGCGCGCCTGCGGTACGCCTGCGGTACGCCCGCGGCGTGCCGCCTCGTCGCCTTTCCAAAATTCTTTCATACAAAATGTATAAGAAGGACGTGGTGCAAAACAGATTCAAGAGGTGCGCTTATGGCACGCCCGCGCCCGCGCCGCTTGTGTTTGACCCGCGCCTTACGTTGTAGGATTACCCATAGAATCTGAGATTGTTCCGCGTTTCATATTTATGAAATGTCTTATTACACAATTGTAGTTTCCAATAGAATACAGTTCTATTTTCGCACCATTTTCCTGTAGAATTCAGGCAGTTTCACTTTAAATTAAATTATCGTTACAATTATATGAAGTTTGAAATTTTCTTCATATTTTTGTAAATGAAAATATTTTTTAATATACTCACCATAGAAATCTAAATAACAAGACACATAGAAGGGCTATAATGTCATAATTCGTATGAAAACCGCTGTCGCCAAAATCAACACATTCAAACCGAAAGCTAAACAGTACACACAAGTAAACTATGCCTTTTATTGGACAGCTTGATTTTAGTGAAAACTAACTTATCTATTAAATTAAGCTTTTGAATATGTATCCTAACGCACGAATTTACGGTTTATTTTAGAATAACATCCCTAAGTATATGAGACTTTTTGCTCCAATACGAACAAACGTGATAATAAGAATGGTCGACTGTGTCATTCATTGTTATTTCGATTACTATGGTGACACTCGTAATACTTGTAAATATTCTATAATTTTAAGGAAAAACGGCATTATTTCTAAAAAAAAATATTTTCCGATGAAATATTATTCCTTTATAAGTATAACTACAACTTGTGGAAGAATTTCCGCAATGGGAATTGCTGAAACACACCATGTATACACTCATACGTCTCCAGAGCAACTGAACAGTGACGAATGCACTGGTGATGTGCAAATCACCTGAGTGGCGACAAGGTCACGCACGCTTACGACTTCTAGTGTCTTGTTATTTAGATTTCTATGATACTCACCTACTTAAATAATATCTGGATATTGTAATGATTGAATTAATCAATGTCATCAGTGTTGGCTTGGCCTAGTATTCAATAACGAGTGAAAAATATTAAGTTAAAATTTTAATTTTATTTCAAAGTAAAATTTTATACGAAAATTCATTTAATTAAATTAATTTCATTTAATTTAATACGAAAGTAGGTTATCTTTCAAATTATTTATTTTAATTACTTATTAATGATTTTTTTTATTCTAGTTTCTGATAGAAAAGTTAACATTTGGTAAATCAAATTGGTAATCTGTAAAAGGTATGTTTGGAAGAAATAGCAAAGAAAATATAATACAATCAAAGTGCTACAGATATTATCTTGTAGCACTTTGTCATTAATCTTAATATATATAAATCTCGTGTCACAATGTTTGTCCTCAATGGACTCCTAAACCACTTAACCGATTATAATAAAATTCGCACACCATGTGCAGTTCGATCCAACTTGAGAGATAGGATAGTTTAAACATGTAGGTACCACGGGCGGAGCCGGGGCGGACTGCTAGTATTTTATAGGAACAAATGACAAAAGTGGTATCAATATTCGAAACTTGAATATCCATTACTTTTCTGCACTTTTAGCTGTAGTGCCATACAATTGTAATTTAAAATAGATTTCAAATTTATGTCGCAAAGAAAGTTGAAATTTCGCTTAAAAGTTTCCACAACTTCGGTTATTATTCTTAAAATATTGCGTTAAACTCAAAATATGAGTCAGATACTGAAAACTGCACATAAAGTGCAGTCAATTGAAAAGTTTCAATATACATAAAATTACTCTCAATATTCCATTGAAGTAATAAGTACTATTAACGTAACGATAAACTGATTGGTGAATGAACTGTGAAACCCTAGCAATTAATGTATGCAATTTTATTTGCATATTGCGCGTTCAGAAATAGCTATCGCGTTACAAGCGGAATTAAATTTTATTCCGTTTTAAAAGTGTTCATTTTCGATTTATGGCGCTGAAATTATTTTGCTTTGTATTGTAACCATTTCACTTGGGTGGAGTTTTTGTTCGAATGAATTGTTCGCATATGTCCGGACGTCCGAGCGACATACCAAAATGTTTGACAGGTTTTTGTCTGGCATTTAATTCTAAGCCTTTTAAGCGTTCTGAATATTGCACAGAAATAAAATTGGAACGTGTGTGTCGTAGACGTGCAATCAAACGTGCTTCTATTTTTCAACAGTTTGAACGGTAAATAAATCGCTGTTTTTACGATTGAAACAAAATTTAAGGATTCCATTTAACTTGTTTTCAGATGATGTATGGTATTAGAGAGCAATGTTATGCTCTATGTCACTCATAATTTATTGATTATGAAGCCTTTAGTGGAACCCTTTTATTGTTAAATTTTTTATCAAAATCGGTTTTGCCGTTTTGGCTGGAGAATCGAATATAACAAAATGTAGTATACTTTAATATGAAACCATTTGCTACGCTTAATTAACATTGAAATTTCAGCAGAAAATCACAATTTGTAAGCGAAATCTGTACTGACCGATCAAATGCAGTTTAAATGAAAATTGAAACGTTTCATAATTATTATGTACTAGATTTCCGCCCGCGGCTTCGCCCGCGTTTTCAAAGGAAAATCCGCATAGTTCCCGTTCCCGTGGGATTTCCGGGATAAAACCTATCCTATGTGTTAATCCAAGTTACCCTCTATATGTGTGCTAAATTTCATTGTAATCGATTCAGTAGTTTTTACGTGAAAGAGTAACAAACATCCATACATCCATACATCCATACTTACAAATATCCAGATAATATTGGACCTGACGTACTTTTGTTACAAATAAACCCGTAAATAAATTGAAATTTCGACGAACAAAGTTAAAACGAGTGATTATAAATTCGAAATACTAAAAATAAAACAAAAACGTAATCTGTGTATTCAAATGAACGTTTGTATTTTCTCTTGTTTTGATTATGTAAATATTGTTGTAGTTCGCGAATATAAATATTTCCTGTTACGATTAATGTAAACATTATAGTTTTAGTTCGTTTGGGAATTTTTATACCTACTCTATATTTAACTAATCGATGTTATTAATACGAAACGTGATTCTTGTATTTTTAGCGAATATTATGTTCCATGAAATGTTATCTTGAATTTCTCACACTTATTAATATCTCTTTATGGTAGATTTTGTCACAAGAGGTATCATTTGCTATTTCCCAAGGTATCGTCCGTATGCGTATCAAATGACACCAATCCATATTCTTTCAGTGGTTGAGGCATAAAGGAAATGAACGTTCATCATGTTATACGAATCGAATTGATAATACTGGTGGAATATAGTAATTTTAAATACATTACATTAAAAAAACAATGCTGAATTAGCCTTAAATAAAACACTTTTTAACATAGTACATTCAAAACAATGCTGAATTATCCTTAACGCATATTCGCAGTATATAATATAAACAAGAACAGCAATTGACCAAATCTACAGGCTACAAGGCATACAGAAATAACGGAACATTTTGTATGTTAAATCCAGGCGCATCTGGTGTAGTGGTCACATCGAAGCCAGCCCAGCCGCAAATACAGTTCACACTGTGAATGAGGAAAATTGCCTTGCAATGAGTTTTTGTGGTAAAAAACACAATATTTGAGCGCGCTTTTTCATATTGGTTTATTGTGATCGATGGAATGTTGGTGCAGTAGAGGTGATGTGAAAATATTGTATGGTTTATTTTAGAGTAGTACATATTGTGATTGGTCTTTTTATTGTGGCATATTCTTAATTTTTTACATGAATTCTGATAGCGCACAATACTACAAATAGGGAATAAAGAAAGAGCTTGAAGAAAAGACTGCACAATTTCCTTAAAAAATCCAAATACCTTAGCTATTGTATAAAGAATCTAATCATATGGAGCTCATAATGTATTTTGTTCACACCAACAAGCACCTCCATTTATCTGAAGATTGTGCAACTAACAGTTCTCAGCGAAAGAGCAGTCATAGCCCTAATCCTTCATAATCCTTCTCTGAGATATTGCCCTCTCGTTCCCTAGCAGCACATCTGATAAGGACGACAAATTACACTTATCACACGGTACGCGGAATAACTTTTCCTCTTACAAAACTCTGCGTTTACCTTCCATGCCAATTCTAAAACTAATTTTGAAAAATCACACGTAAAAGAAACCACAAACGATTCTCACGCAAGGAAAACCTTTTAAAGAGTTTTTGCAAAGCCAGTTTACTCACAATGAAATCTGTCAACAATTCCGCCTTTCAAATATTCGATTAAAGGCAACTCTTTGAGTCGCTGTTCTCCTGGTAGCGAGTGAACGAGGGCTCGTTAGAAATTGCATTCGGATGCGGAAAAAAACTGCGTTTAGTGTTGCTGTTGTTGTTGATATCGCCACACTGTAAAGCATTTTACTTTCATACATTTAGAATGTACACTTTTAACATTAACACTAGAGCGCTCCCGCCTAAAATTTTTCTTGAGTGCACGCGTGGGTTACATATGTCACCCATTACGACGCACTTTTTTTTTTCATAAAAATCGTAGTTTAAAAAGTAAACGAAGTACTTATTTATGAATCAACTTTATTTTTAAGTGATGAAACAAAAAAATATCAATATTTTCTCATTTTACTTAAATTATGAGCTAAACATAAACCTCTGTGAAAAGTAACTAATTTTTTACTTATTGTGATCAATCAGTTGTTTTTACTTTGGAAACTACAAATTTGATAAAAATAATCATCTAATTATACAGTTTAAGAATAATTTGTTCTTATCCAATAAAATTTTATTTTCAATAAAAAATAAGTATGTCCTAGCACTCGAATATGAGTATTTTATTTCGATTTTAGTTACCAATATATATTAATAATTTCTTAAAAGTATAAATTTATCATAAGAGCAGTAAAAAATAAAAGGGGTATACTTGATTTTCACTCGTAATTGTATGATTTCAAAAACTTCCTAGAACGCTCGCGCGGGGGACATGCGTCACCCATGTACTTTTATATTTTCGCAGAGTACACTTCGTTGTACCAAGAAAGCTGACACGCTGCTAAAATGTCCGGTGATTGGTAGTCGGGGAATACCTGAGACAACAACACTCAAGCACGATTCTTTAAAAAAATATTTAGCAATATAATACACTGGGTGACCTATGTCCCCCGCGCGAGCGCTCTAGTGTTAATGGGAAGTTAAAGAGTAATTGTTATCCGCTCATATGCTTGAGAAAAAAAAAATGACCCCTTACTTAGCTACGCGCAACCACAGTTGCAAAAACACGATCGAGAATCTTGTTTCGCGCAACTGTGGTTGCAAAGCGACTTTCTTATTTCAATTGATTATAAACTCTATTTCATACTCTCAGAGTCTAATTTTTACGTATTTAAACCAAAGACAACTAATTGATTCGTCTATTTCTCCCCAGTACTACCAACCTTTCAAACAGAATTTTGGGAATATCTTAGTTTGTATCTTACGTGTCTTACAAGGAAGTGTTAAATTAAGCCGTAATTGTTGTATTTTATTGATTTCTACTCGTGTTTACTTACCAGATTATTCTCTAACATGTGTTTTATTGTTATAAAGTAATATTTTAGTGACCGTTGTAATAAATATGTAATAAAGACGACTTTAAAAGTTAGTAGACTTTAGACGATTTCATAACTTTTTAAGGTATACGGTAATCATATATTGTAAAAATAACACAGTTTTGTATAGTATTATTACAATAGCAATCGATTACAGTCAATATATTTGAAGTACTCCTCTCGCGGAAGTCATAAATTAAGTTTTAATAGCGGTGCGTCGAACGCGCGGCGCACGTTCCAGAGCACTAGCAAAGTAGGCTACCTTTATTTTTTTTGCAAGCTATTTAGCGTATTTTATTTTTGCAACTGTGGTTGCGCAAAGCATATGAGCGGTTATTGTTATTCATTTAGCACACAGCATGTACCTTTCTTTTTAATTTCTCTCAGTTTCAATATTTAATATATAGTTTGTCTCCAAATAGGACAACAATCATAAATATAATTTCAACAGCCTCTTTTAAAGATAAATATTTCGCGTTACAAAAAATCCAGTCCAAAATGTCTACGTCTCTAAAACAATGGGGAGACTTAATAATTCCAACATGCCATGAAATAGAATAGGCTAGGTAACAAAGGCTGATCATAATGCGTGCTGTATCGCTACCAGAGCTTGAGTAATGAAGCCTTCAATACGCCCAGATACCAGCTGTTCTTTTATATACGCCTGGTACCTCAACCGTTTATTAGACTGGTACATACCTTTACAACGACAGCTGTTCTTATAAATTTTGTTTACATTACGGTTTTTGTTTGATTTATAGGGCTGTCAAAGCTTGTATACAACGCGAAATTATTAATCAATCGATATTATAAACAAGCTATAACAAAATTCCTTATCGAGACCGAATTCGGAATTCGGAATCGAGACCGCGTTTTAATATTTATAGTTTAAGTCATAATAAATTGCTAATTATTATTGAATAATAATCTCTACAATAAACTATCTCAACAACTACTTTATATCAAAACATGCTGTTTACTTCTACGAGAAAGTATTTTATTTAGTAAAGTGAAAGAAATTCATTCAAATACTATTTTTCTCGATAGTATAGTCGTCTAGTGAAATAGCGAGGTAGGCGGAGTTGCAACGTCAGGAAAGCCCTTATATATCAGTGCTGCTATATTATTTACAATACAATTTATTTTCTGATGTGAGAAAACGATATCTCTTATTTGAAAGAATAAAAATACGAAGATTTAGTTTGTCTGTAATTTTATACAGTACTCCAAAATAATAATGCGCATGCAAATCTTCGCTAATTGTCGTATTTCCGAAAACACTCGAATCATTGAATCGTAGAGCCCTAAACAATGCACTTGCATTTTACACCTTGTTCAAAAGACATAGGAGTCAATTCACGGTCATACACAATCAAAAACAAATCGGGCAGTGGGTGACGGTAGCCTGTCAGTCAAAAAACTCGAAAATCCGTCAGTCGTCTTTAAATATTGGTGGTGACTGCACGTGTTCTCTCTGTGTGGAATTATATAGAGCTGCTATTACATACCCTGCTTGGTTTTGTTTTTAAAGGTAAATGAATTAGGCGATGAAATGATTTACACAGGTGATGGCAGTAAGGAAAGTGAAAATGAAGAAGAGCGTAATGAACGTTACGATGTATCTAAAATGTCAGAAATAAAGATAATCCCTGATTTTGATTGTTTTTATTTTTTTTTAAATGTCACAATATTGAAGAATGATCAGTAGGTAGGTACTTTAAATACTTTTGAGCTGAGATTTTAATGATTAGATTTATATGGTTAAAATGTAAACCTGTGTTTGAAAACAATATTTTATACAATGTACTATAAAATTTTCCAAGTAAATCAATCCAACAAAGATATTATCGCAGTCGTGGGGTTATCCTCGCTATTTACTTACAAGGAATTATCGAATCAAAATCGTTACTTTCAAATCAATATTAATCTTTTTTAGCACAAAACACGTAATTTGACTAAATTATGCATGAAGAAAATGCATTTAACCTCTCTATATAAATATCATCTTCGGACGTTCCGGGAATATGACAGTTGCCGAACATTGATGAAGATTTCTATGCGCATTATACTCCATTGAAATGTTACATTTTTTAGGCCTAACCTTGCAGTTTTTAGAGGACGCAATTTTATGTTTTTGATGTGTAGGGGGGGTCAGTGAGTAGCTAAAACCAAGTTTGTGGGGTTGCCACCCTCGTCCCACGGCCGCCATCTTGAAAATAGCGGTTGAAATGGTTTTTACGATATATCTCTTAAACTATTTATCTGATAAAAAAAATTGTTAGCATTATTTGTTGCAAATTAAATTTTCTACAACTTTTGTCCAGTAACTTTTTGTCGTAGAACTATAAATAAAAAAGTTATAAGTGAAAACGTTCAGAAATTAGAGCTTTTTATATTTTTCAATAAAACTTTTTTTTTATCATTTTACGAAGAAATGATATCAGACCATTTTTGTAGATTGTTTTTCGAGGAACAACTTTTATATACAACATTTTTTCATTACGTCAATAGCTAAGGTTTTACAGCGCTCTGAAGTGAGTACTATTTTTCAGTACTCCTAACTATACATATAATGGCTATTGGCTCTTTTCCCAGACTCCAGAACAATGGAAGCACACTGCAGAACATTTCAGCCCTGCTTTTCGACGTAAAAAAAACGCGCTTCCAGACTTCAAGTCAGTTCAGTCAATAATTAATTATTAATAATATTGCAAAATTAATTATTAATTATTAAAAATATTAAAAACAATTACTGATGACAAATTATTATTAGTACACACATAATATATGTATACTGTATAGTTAAGAGTACTGAAAAATAGTACTCACTTCGGAGCGCTGTAAAATCTTAGCTATTTACTTAATGAAAAAATGTTGTATATAAAAGTTGTTCCTCAAAAAACAATCTACAATAATGGTCTGATATCATTTCTTCGTAAAATGATAAAAAAAAGTTTTATTGAAAAATATAAATATCTCTAATTTCTGAACATTTTGGCTTATAACTTTTTTATTTATAGTTCTACGACAAAAAGTTACTGGACCAAAGTTGTAGAGAATTTAATTTGCAACAAACAATGTTAACAATTTTTTTTATCAAATAAATAGTTAAAGAGATATATCGTAAAAACCATATCAACCGCTATTTTCAAGATGGCGGCCGTGGGACAAGGGTGGCGACCCCACAAACTTGGTGATAGCTTCACACTGAACCCCCCTACACATCAAAAAAATAAAATTGCGTCCTCTAAAAAATGCAACCCCAAATGTAACTTTTCAATGGAATATTATTACTTTTGGAGTACTGTACAAACACTATATACCAATAACTTAAATAATAATACCTGAACTAATAGATACTTAGATACTATCGGTGACCATGTGAAGAATTAAAATTACGAAGTTATTGGTAAACTATAAACTATTAAGCCGATGTGCTCTTGCGTAACGTGATTTTTTTGGCTAAAAATATAAACCAAAAAATGTGCCAAAATAAAATGAAAACGTAGTTCTTAATTTCAAGGTACGTTTTTATACATTGCATTATACACGAGGCAAGACTTTTTGGCACAACTTCGATATCCACAAAGCCTTGTCACTATTGATTTTAACACTAAATTGCGTACCAAGAAAAGCAAACATAACTTTAAATTCTAAACGCCACTTCAAAGAATTTAATAAATAACTTCGGGCGCCTGTTTTCATTATCGTCTTGAAACTTGCGTACAACTTAACCTGTCTGAGTTTGGCAGTACTGGGCCTTCGAGTTTCTTTTTCAACCGGTTGGCTGCTATTCAAATGTTTCGTTGGCTGAGTTTTATCTCTGCCTGAAATGTACTTTTCCAACTATTGGCGTACTTGGGTTTTGGCTATACTTTCGGACATTTATAGGTTAGCAAATTAGTTCTCGTAATAAATTTTCTTCGAAAAGCAATATTCGTTATTTTAGAGCGCGATTATCGCTTATTTTTTTACTTGGAATGAAACAGCTTTTGAATGTAGTATTTTAAATGTTCCTTACTTATGGTATTCAACGACATTTGGTATGGAAAAAATGTTGTAACGTGATAAGAATCAAAATAGGCTCACCTATATTGACAGTGTCATTTTCGCGACTCCAAAGTAAACCTCACATTAAATATTACATTCTTAATGTACTATTTGTTTCACGTATCCCTAAGTGAGCGGTGGCGTGTTGCTACCAAGTCAATTTGTCAGTTATAACACGCACGTATCATGGCAGATGGAGTGGTTAGCTGGTTACTCAGTTAATATAAATTGACGTATGAATCGATATGGAAACGATATACGTGTTGGCAGAATTTTGGTGATGCAAAATGCTCGATCTATTGTAGAAGAGTTAGATGTCTAAAGTTGCATAAAGATATCGTAAAGAATTTTATTCTCATGTGACTTCCAGAAAATAGACTTTAGTTGCACTTCGTAAAAGTTAGATACAAACTGTAAACAGGCACTATATTTATTTATTAATAAGTATTAAGACTTAAAAAAGTCAATTAGGTACATTGAAAAAATAACTTTTTCAAGTAGGTTTAAGGAAGGATTTAAGCTTAGCTGATAAATCGTTAAGACTACCGCAGTAATCCCAGCTTAGTCATGATTGTATAAATTATTTTCTTTTACAATAATTAATTGAAACCCACGTAAATAAGCTCATTTTTAATTTATTTTAAAATAACTTATTTATTATACATTCAATTAATAAAATTATTATTTATTATTAAGAATTATTTCAACCCTTCTACATTATTTACAAATATACATTTGTTTACTAAAATGCAGAGGATACTAGGAAGTTCTTTTTATTATTTAAATATGAAACGTTCATGCATATTTTAATGAGTTAGTATAATTTCCACATTTATGCTTCGAATTTGTAGCATAGAAATGAACTATAATAATACTTATATTAACGATTTATTAAAACAATATATGTAACTAGCTTCCCACCCGCGGCATCGCCCGCGCAATCAAAGAAAAACCCGCATAGTTCCCGAAGGATTTCCGGGATATCACCTATCCTTTGTCCTTTCTCGGGTATCAAAATATCTCTGTACCAAATTTCATGCAAATTGGTTCAGTAGTTAAGGCGTGATTGAGTAACAGACAGACAGACAGAGTTACTTTCGCATTTATAATATTAGTATGGATTACATATAATTTTGTTCTGATACGATGGTTTTCCATAAAATAACAACAGCTCAATGACACGAACAATTTTTATCCCGGAAAGGAATTCTGATTGATTGGGATGAACGTTCATTTTTCCAAATCTCACAACCATGCCTCGTATACTGATGACTTGCTGAAAAATGAAATCTGTACTAAGGGATCACTGAGATTTTAAAGGCAAATATCCATTTCATATTATAAGCGTGTATAATATAATCGTCTAAATTTGGAATTAGGTGGAATTATTTTGCGAAATTGTAAGAGATCGATAAGCTAATGGGTAAAGACATAATTAGGCTTCTCGAGTCTCGTATACGAAAAATCTAATTACTGCATTTATATACAGTTAGAGCACTTTTTGATAGGCATCATAGGCATATTTGATTATAAATTTTATTTCATAAAAAATACGTCCCATCTGATTATCAGATGAGTAAAAGTCGATCTTAATTCGGCTATTCTACTATGATAATAACATATTATAATAACAAATATTTCAATCAATTATAAAATAATATGATACCTTTTGAAAATGAGAGACGGCCTTGATGAAATGTTATCGATGGATGTAGTTCAAAGCCAACGCTTTTGTAAATAAAGTTCATGGTGCCAAAAATAGAAAAGTCAATACGTTGAGTTACTGCGCTTTAAAATGATAAATTTAGTGCAGTATGTTTAAGTGAAACATTTATTTGGATAATTTTTACTTAACATAACTTCATGTTATATTATTTTAGCAATCTTAAATAAGTTGTTCAAAAATGTAAAACCATAATGATACACCTCTTTTATTTGTCGTTAAGGTGATGAATTAATTTTTCTAACATTTACGACCCTTTTTAAACCTTCGTAATTTTTATATTATTAAAGTTGTCGTGATGAAAATTCTTGACAAGAAAGTTCAATAGTAACACAATACGTCTACCGTTTTAGAAACATGATTCCATAATATTTTCTCGATAGAAAAAAATACAAAGTTCTCATTGTTATTTTTTTTTAATCTCTGGCATCTTCAAAATAACAAACGTAAAGTTACGACTTTTTGGACATTAACTATAAAATATACAACCTATACGTCTACCGATTTAGAATTTTGAAATATGCGATGGTTTTGAAATAAACAAGAAATACTTGAAATTAGCGCGCGATCAGCCAATATAGCGAGAGCCGCCCTGTACCTTCCTACCCCGATCGCTGCACGAGTCATTCCCGCTACGGCCGTCACACGGGGAACTTGTGTCGCTCGCGCAATCGTAAAAAAGGGTGACAACATGATAAGACAAATGGGGACAATAAAGAAAATAAGAAGAAGAAACATAAAGGTTGGAGGAAAAAGAATGCTTACAATTGGAACAAATTAATGAAGTAAGTTGGTTTTATTTTAAATTTGATGATAATTGTATTATAGACGATGTTTGATATGTACCCCTGTTTTAAGTACATAACGAACGTGTAAGATTTTTTCATTTATAGCATAGATAATCTTTTCAGAAATCCGGAATCCAGAAGGAAAATAAACCCACTGATTGTTCACAATGTGAACCCACTCCTTCGTTAGTACCTTTATTCAGTCAAAAATGTATGTTATCAACGCTCTACTGGTTTTATCGCATGATTCCATTTTTAGCAAAAAGCAACAAAGTGCAAAGAAATAAAAAATCATGGTGAACTTAGTGGAAGTATGGTGGACATAATATGGAACAGGAGCTCATTGGAGTAGTATTATAACGGGTGATTTTTTAAGAGGTATAGGATTTGATTTTAAAAAAAAACACAAAAAACTTGAAAATGTTGATGTAATCTATAATGGAATTGATAAAACGATCAATATAATTTAATGTTTGAAGATGATTTCATGCAAATGATGGCCGCGGCTCCAGTTTAGATGACCCATTCGCAAGGCCTAATTTCGGCACACTCTCTACAACATATCGGCCGGTATATCACGAATACTTAAATGCTTCAATATTGGCTACCAGTGCGTCAATCGTTGCTGGTTTATCCCTGTAGGCATAAGAAATAGTCCAAAGGCGTTTGATCACGCGATCTAGGCGGCCAATCGACGGGCCCAAAACGTGAGATAAACTGTTCGCCGAAGGCGGCTCTCAATTGGGCTATTATTTCGCGTGCCGTGTGGCATGTGGCACCGTCTTTTTGAAACCACGTGTGAGGCATGTCCAATTCTTCCATTTTAAGCAAAAAAAAATAAAATCGCCAATCGATGAAGTGCATCGCGCACTTCTTAACCGACTTCACACTCTCTTAACCGAGCATGCATTTTGATAGTAAAATTCAATAATTTGCAAGCGTTGTTCGTTCGTAAGTCGATTCATGGTTAAATTATAGACCAAACTGAACAAGTTTGATAAAGACACAAGACACGATTCACGCGTGATCTATCAAAAACAGTATTGCCAAAAAGAAACCAGCAAAAAAATCACCCTATATTTTAAAAAAATACGAAAAAATTTCAAGAATTATATTTCTTAGTAGGTGGTAGATAAGTATGTTGTATAAAGAATTTGATGTTGATATTTATTTAATTTATACTTACTACACCTGTGCGGGAAATTGCTTAGTACTAAAACAGGTTTATATTCATATTTACATAGTAATGTGAGTTTTCATTTCGAATAATTTTGTGTAAGTATATTAAATTGAGTTCCTGGGTGATCTGGAAACACAATTGGGCCCGGAAGATGGCGCTGCAGTCACTCCTCCTAATCACATGAACCGATTTGGATGAATATTTGTGTGCACATTTCATTGTTGTGGGATGATTGGTTGATTCGTTTTCACATTAGCTAATATTATGTATTTTTGTTGTAAACATAATTTAATGTTTATAATACATTATTATTGGTATAAATAAGCCAGTGTTCGTCTCACATTGCTGTACCTGCCTACCTACCCTACCAGGGCCTAACTTTGTTCTGGCTATTTTATTTTGATTATTTGTAATGAATAATTAGAATTATTATAATAGAGTGCAAAAAATAAATACATGCGTCAATATATTTTGTGTTTTTTTAAAACAATTTTTTTATTTAAAAAAATATCATTCCGACCGCGGCTTTGCCCGCGTGGAATTAGGTTATAATATCGTGAATCCTGTTTTTTCCCACAGAAGTGTTCAGTTCGGATAAAAAGTATCCTATGTGTAAATCCAGGCAATTAGCTATATTTTATCAAAATTGGTAATGTAGTCTTGACGTGATTAAGTAACAACTAACAAAAAAATATACAAATTAACATCCAAAGTTTCGCATCAGTTTTACTGTATTAGTGATATCTTCCACTCTTGACTTTGACTGAGAAGAATTAGGGTTTATAACTTCTTTCAGAAATAGTACCTTTCATTTCTAGGCATGATGTAATATCTACGTCAGCATCAAATTCTATCTAAATGAATTCAGTAGTCCGCGTTATTGAGTACCTACCATTTCGTTTTTTCAGAGTAACAATATTTTTTGTTATTTTAAAGATTATTTATAACCTGTATTATTTTGTTATAAAGTAAACATTACGAAATAATAATAATTATTAATAATAAAAAAATTATTAATAAAGTAGTTGTTAAAAAGAAGATTATTTGTTTATAAGCAAGAAAATAAAACCAATAAATCAACAATTAAATAAAATATAAATGTATAACAATATTATAACTGTATGACGACTCCATACATGTTTGTCCCGAGTCGGCCAGCGGCAGCGCGGCGAGTTTGCAAGAATGACTTCACGCACACCCGCGTTCGCGATAGCGAGCTATTAGACTCCGCCCGCCAAGCAGTGGATTTTTTTTTGTGTATCGTCTTAACACCAAAAACATTCTTGTTATAACCAAGTTTACAAAATTTATGTGGTAACATAATATTGCACGCCTCATAAGCGAAGCGTTGAGGTGGGTACTACTGTCACTTCGCGCAAAACATCTGATTTTTCAAACTTAAAATGTCTTTATGTATCATACATTGCACTTGTAAGATAATACATACACACACATATTAAGAAAAAACACTATTTTTAACGTTCATGATATTTTTGATGTCATTTTTGTTATTTAAACTAGTTAAAAAACAGTTTAAAAAAGTTCTGTCTTGGACGTCCGTGTGTCTGTATGTGCGGATTCTTTTTCTTGTTAACACGATAGCGACCGAAATACTTTACTAATCGAGTCTTTTTTTTTCTCTTACGCTTGAGTATGCTCAGGAATAGAACCCTTTCATTTTTCAGGGTCTGATTCGATGTGGTTTAATTGTTATTAAATAAACAAAAATAATAATTAATAAATAATTATTAAAAAAAAATTATGAGGCGTGCACTTTTGGATTTTCCAAACTATTTCAATTTTACTGAACCACGAAACTCAATTGAAACTTTATGTTGAATATTATATATCTAAGCATTTCTCCGAACTTACTGTATTATTATCGATAGCTCATTATTTGAAGTACCTATGGGTACCTAGGTACCTAGGTATTATAGCAATAGAATATTATGTTTGCAATATAATATTATGTTTGTAAAAGTGACGAATATCAACCACATCACAATCATAGTTGCCCTGCAATGTTATCCTTGAGTTTAAGCTGATGTTCCAAACATAATTGTGTGGACTAGGGTGACGTTTAAAATTAGCATTATCCAAGCATTACCACATTATAGTGCTACAGCGTAGCTTCGTAGCACTATTGTGTAGCACTTCATGTAGATGCTAGTTACGGCTGAATGTTTGGTGTCTACGATATGGGAATTCTATTCATTTTAGGTACTACCTTTAGAGGAAATAATAAGACTTTCCTGTGTTGTATACATTTATGTCTGTCTCTCATGTACAGTGATAGGCACGTATGCATAGGAACAAGAGATCCGGGCTTCTATTCAATCGATGAATAATAAAATTATTGATTTGGTACGGCAGAAAGTTTATTTATTGCACCATAACGAAATAGATCAGTAGTTAAGGATCATTGAAACAGAAGTGCAATACATATGCATCCCACGAGGGACTAGGAACACTATAATATCGTAAGCGTTTATACAATTATTATGCAAAGACCTAACTATAATATTCCTTCTATTCTACAATCGCAAGATCCTAAATCCCATTTGTGGCTAGCACATCTGCAACTAATTGTTGTTCATGCCTTTACAGTGTTAGCACTAATCGCCAAGTGGAGCATCTGCTTTGCTTCCTTATTATATAAGATTTTCTATAATATTCCAATATTTTTTTATAAATTTTAAATGTTTATAATTGCATAGTATAAAACAAAGTCGCTTTCTCTGTCCCTATATCTCTTTGTATGCTTAAATATATAAAACTATGCAACTGATTTTGATGCGGTTTTTTAATAGATAGAAGAGGAAGGTTTATAGGAAAGCTAGTTTTCTTATAAACGTTACCTGGCTCTTTAGGGCCGGCGCCCACTGCCGGCACGGCACGGCATGGCACGGCAGAGCATCCCGCGGCGTGCAATGGCATCCCACAGCGTGCAGTGGCATCCCGCGGCGTGCTGCGTGATCCCGCGGCATTCAGTGGCATGCCGTGGCATCCTGCTAAAAGCCCCACTAATGCTGCATAAGTTTCAACCTTATTTCAACTAGCTAGCAATCATAATTCCTCGACCCCAAAGTGACGCATACGCCTCGCGGGATGCAATGCGCGCCGCGGCATTCCTTGGAATGAAACAGCAAGACACGTCATGCCGCCGCATCCTGCGGCGTGTCGCGTCATGCTGCAGCATCCTGCAATACGTCGCGGCATCGTGGCATCGAAATAAAGTAACTTGAATTCTAAACTGATTGAAATAAGATTCAAAATAACTTCATTAGTAATAAAATCCTCTGCCCTGCCATGCCACGCCGGCCGTGCCGGCAGTGGGCGCCGGCCCTAAGGAAAGCTTAAGCTAGAATTAAAAAGGGGAGTTTTTAAAATATAAAGTAGTCATAAAGAAGTAAAATGTTGTAAATGGTAATGATTTCCAAGTACCTAACAAATGTTCATCTTTAGTATAATTCGTAGAATCCACTCGTAGAATATGAAATACAACAACGAAATACTTGTAGATTACTCCCCTGGTAATCATTCAATCATTATTTATATATTTGGACCTTAATACTTTCACACGAAGCAAAATACTATGATGTATTGACTTGATTAACTCTTGCTGGTCCATCGGTCAGTGATAATAATTATTGTTCTGGGAAAACGATAATATAATATCGCCAAATTGATGAAGCTTTGGGTCTTATTGTCTGATTATATTTATAACACGTAGTCAGTAGAGGGCTTGATTACTTGATGTTAATAAAATATATTGATTGCAAAAAGAAATTTAAATTTTACATGGACACACTTATTTTCATAAATAGTAAGCCTTATTAAACTAATGTGAAAGAAATAATTGTTTTCGTAATTATATAGCAATTACAATTAGAACGACGACTATAGTCATTATTTTTAAAATGATCAAGGACAAATAAAATCTTCCATAAAACTATGAATAAGTAAAAAGGTAGCAAGTACTAAAACATTTTTCTTCTTTGTTTAAATATTTCATATATGAGTTTAACCCTAGAACCGTACCCTGGGGTACAAATGAAAAAAAATTCAGAAAATCTTCTATATCTTTTTTTCTAAACAACGGTTTCTTTTGCGCGTTCGTGTATTTGTCGGGGATGAGGAGACACGTAGATACCGTATTCGATCAGTGGTCAAGCTATTGAGAACACGTCGTACGAACCTGTCGGGGTACTCCAGTACCCCTGGGTACTACGAACGTAAGTATTTTAAGGTTCATTTATTTTATTTTTTCGCCTTTTGGTCGTTTTATTTTATATTTTTTATTGATAAATTTAATGTACAATTATAAGTTTACTTTACATTCATGTTATATACATACTGTTACTGTTAAATAGTGGAGGAATTTGTATTTTCAACAAATTTATGATTTGCTGCATGATTTGAATACCTGAGTTATTCATTTTCTTTTTTTGATGGCAAATGATGGATGAATTTTGATTTTTTGTGGAAGGTGGAATAACAAGAAGAGCTGGTACTTGGTGAGGCATCAAAATATGAACCTGACGTAAAAATTTTAATTTTTTATTATAAAAAACTTCACCTAGAAGAACGATTTCAGTACATAACTTTGCCAATGTCTCTACAAATAAGTAATGGAGATATTTTAGGACAACAATTACCAATAACTGCAGGGACCACTGCTGTTTCAAAATCTGAGATGTAACTGTGAATATCCACGTTAAAATTCCGTCAGTCCTGCACACAGTGCAGGAAGTGAAAACTTTTAATACATTTTGATCACCAACGTAAAGTGTGTGTAAATTGTAGAAAAAATATAAAAATGCCATGATAAATTAAATTATTAGGACCTAAATGAATGTTAAGATGACCTTAATAAGTCAACATTTAATAAAAGTTAATAATCTTTTTGTAATCTTGTTTTTTTCATAGGGGTACACTTGTACCCCTGGGTACCGTTAATGAAATTTTAATATGGGTACGGTTCTAGGGTTAAATTAGAGACATGATAATATAAGCCAAGTAGGATGTATCATATAATTATACATCATCATTCTGATGATGATGAATGTTGATACATTCATCATTACAATTAAGCTTCATCGTGGAAATCTCAAACACATCTAAATTCAATTGAATATTACAGGACTAAATACTCCAACGCCTTTGGGCTAACCCCACTTAACTACATAATATCTGTATAAAGCAATCCGATAATGGCTCTCGTAAGTCTTCAATGCTATGAAGTGGACTTTAAAGTAGGACAATCACGACAAAGAGTGATTTGAAGCGGCAAATAGCATTTATGACATTGTCAAAGAAAGGGGTAACTTGCTGATTGAAAAGAAATGGATTCGATTATCTTGTTGGTTAGCTTTTTAATTTGATTATGTTTGAAAAGATTGAGAGATATTTATCGTGTTTTCGGGTTCAAAATTTTTTTGTGATGTGCTTTGGGGTGTAACTTTTTGTGAGAGGTTTGCTGTGATGTTTATATTGTTTGTGTTTGGTCGGTTTTGTAGCACTTTAGCTTAGTTTTCTAATTAAGTACATCATTTTTCAGAATTCAGAAGTTAAAACTCTACATCTACATTTCATATTTGTGCGTATTTTTCAAATTAATTTCCGCAATTAAACATTACTTAATTGTTGCAGATGAATTATCTTTTGTATAATATATAATATGATAAATTGCTTTGATGTTAACGAAATACAATAGAATATAATATTAATATTAAACATTTCCTCGGTATATGTAATACTGAAAATCACAAGCACCGCAAAGCGTACAACATTCAGAGCCAAGTAAAATAACATGTTACTTCCACTTAATATTCCTTCACTCCCGCAGTTCCTAGTTTATATGCGTACACAATCCAAAGGCATGAATTTTCGTATATGTTCAACACCAAACATTATTCAGCATAGCTAAAGTTGTAACAAAGAACAGGCGCAAAGCCGCGAGTTATCAGGAACGCAAACAAAAAGATGGTTCACGTGAATGGAATATAGAAAGCGCCTCTTAAATATCGCTTTAATAAAAGTTCAATTATCTTTGACGTCGACTCGAACAGATATACCAAGTCCTTGAACTCTGAAAATCCGAATGTACAAGGAAACAATGTTCCCTATACGAATTTCTGTACATTACGTTGTCGTGGACATGCGTATTGGCCGCTGTGGGGACGAAGCACGAATCTTCTTCACCACACGCGAGCGTACAGGGGAAATTGTAATCTATTGTAAGACGGGGAAGATTTAGTTTCCCTTTCGTCGAGGGGCGAGCAAGCGCTCTATGTTGGGCGGGGGCATCGAGTTGAGGGTGATTCAGTTGAAACGTCGCCGCGTCAGGGGATAGTATCGCGCTTCACCCCGGTCCCCGCTCTGTAAATAGTCATTGAATTAAATCATTCGATATGTCACCAAATTAACCATCCATACTTATATTCCGATTTGAATGATTTGTTCACGTAAGCGTTATAAATGGACCGCCCACTGCTATGTTGATTCCACCGGCTGTCAATAACAACACCACCGAAACTAGTAACGTGTCGTTTCTTAATTATTCATTATATAATTAGCTAAAATTAGTGCATCTTTAGTGTTTAGAATTTAGTGGTCGATGATAAACACGTTTATGGATATACCTAATGCCGAGCTGCATCTGCCATGGCTGTGATATAAATCTTCGTCGCTGGGTATAAATTTCTAATAAAATTTATTTTCATTTGCTTTGAGGCTTGTAGATAATCAACACAAAACATTATTTACTTCTGAACAATCATTAAACGCAATTTGCATTTTGATTTATGCATTTTTAAATTACCGTTTAATTATATTGTAAACGGTTCCTCCTGCGGACAAAATTTATAACCCACAAAACGGGGCTGAAAAATTATATGTCAAATTTACATACGTACGATTTATGGCTCCATCCAATATTTGGAATGCGCTGCGGTTAAAATTCAAAAGGTGTAAAAATTCAAATTTTTATATTTATCTCAATATTATTGTGTGTGATTTACATAACCGTTCGCTTTTTACATCGAGAGCTTTATTTATTACGTATGTACATATTAGTTTTTTAGTGTTTCATTTTAATTCATTAAGTACTACTTCCATTCGCATTTACTTAATATACTCTATGGCACAAATACTCATTTATCTATTTTAATTCAATTTCTTAACATTATTATAAAAAAGAGTTAAAATGTTAGATCACGTTCTGACTTACGTAAATGATGGCGAAAGGCTTCTTAAGTTACGCTTTTCTCTGGTTACTACGAGTACCTTTTTCCCTTTCCTATTAATTTCCTTTCTTTTTATTCCATTCTTGAGGAAAACAATAATATGTTCACTATTTCATTATTCACGAGCATTTTATTTATTGCTTATCAACTACGATTGCCTTGCCCTATTTTATATTACCAAATATTCACTCGCGAATAAGGGGAAATTCCAAATTATTATATATTTATTGCATGGGTTAGGCATTGCTATATTATTTATAATCTTAAGCATTCATACCTTTGCATTAAGATATTTAGGTTTTAAATCAGTAAAATAAAAATATTGTAATGACAGACTTTTTATATTGTCGCTTTAGCAAAAAGTATATAATAGTATAAGAATCAATATTTTATCTTCTGCATCATTGCATGAGATTCATGAAAGCGTGAGTGGTTCATATCAACGGAGAATTACAAATTTCGATCACGTAATCGACCTTTTTCTTTGATGAATTCATAGAGTAACTATCCTTGACTAAGGTTCCACGCTTGTTGAGTTTCATCTTTGATAGTAAATTTCGAAACTGTACAAGTATTAATTTCTGTCTCGCGGTTCAAGGATACATTTATCGAACCGCAATTAAGCTTAGTTTGCTATGCTCTACATCTATACTTAATAATATTTTATTGAAGAGTTTATTTGATTAAACGAACTCATCTCAGGAAATTCATATTTGAAAAATTATTTCGGTGTTAGATAGCCAATTTATCGAGGAAGGCTATGAGGAGCAATGCGGGTAAAACCGCGGGGTACAACTAGTTTAGTATATACCGCTAAACTTTACCTAATATTTTTGTTAAATTCAAAGGAATGCGTTCCATAACCCTATATCAGGACAAGGCAAATTCCCTACACAGGAGTACGAATAAAATGATAAGAACACATTGAACTTTCGCCCTTAAGAGCTATATCTTGTTCATCTTCCGTCAATCCTCCAATACAGAGATCTCAATCCCGTGGGAATAGTTTCCTAGTCGTCACCAAGTTTTTACCCTTTTTTGTCACAAGCTGCGTGTCATGGTATCAACTGTATTGCGATTTTCTTTATGCGAGCAAAAAATTAAATTTGCTCAGTTCCCGTTCGGATGGGATTGTGAATACACTCGACATTTATGGTTTGAATAAGGTAGGCTTTTTGAACGTATGCAATATTCCTTTGAGTTAAAAAGGTTCGTAATTAGATAAATTTTATTGTAGACATAATAAATCGTCACAGTCTACACTACAACGTTTACACTATTGTATAGTTACATATTTGTAATATAATTAAAAAACATGTGTCATTTAATTTATTGATTTAATAATAGGTTCAGCCTATTTTACGTGATTATTAACTCGATTATCATTAGATTACAAACAGGATACCTAATACATTAAAAACAACCTTCAAAAACCATTTATGTTGCATAATTTATACTAAAATTGGACCACGCCTACTTTTACCAACATGCGGTATTCGTATAATTGAATTCGTGTAAGTATAGGTAACAAACATATCCTCTACTTTCACCTTAAAATATATTATTAATGTTATTATACCAACAGTATTTTTGTACTAACAAGTCAAGAAATTAATCCTTTAGAACTATTACCTCATAATTATCTTTAAAACAACAAACCACAAATCTAATCTCCCACTAAAACAATGACTTTGCAATTCCTTAAGAAATTATTTCTCTGTTAACAGTTCACTTGTTTCCATTGAATATATTATCATCGATCTTTTATTTGATTATTACTTCTCTCGACCTATATTTTGTGGTTACTCAAAGCCAAAAAGAATTATTGATGACATTTTGTCGTGACATGCTAATGATACCCCGAGAATGGTAAATGTATCGGTTTATTCAGTATATAGTGTATACGTCTTAGTGCTGTGAAAAATTGAGCCATTTCCATAACAATTCTTCATGAAACCAATTATTTCAGTACACAGGCAACGGTATTACAATTTTTATGGCGATTAATTGCTTAGTAAAACATAGTTTGTAAGCTATATTCAATTGAAATAGTTTGATACTGCACCTCAAAATATTACCTACCTATATATGTAGAAAAATATGTTTCCAAGAATTTTATAAAAACATTCAGCTGTCTTCATTTGTTACATATATTCACTCTACTGAATTAAATTGAAACAAAAAAAAAATTGTAATATAAATCGTACATTGAATTCCACATGACGCGTCTCTGCTATGTGAAGTTTAAGATTAGTCGGAGTTATTTTCTTCATAACTCTTGAAAGCAATCTTATCCTTAAAAATATCGCACGTAAAGTGAAAAGCTATGTGTGGACATAAAATACACAGAAAATGCTATTGCGTTTACGGGCTGAACGGATATGCATATAAAATGGCTATTGCGACTGGTGCAAACGCATTTAAAAATTTTATTTTCGTCGTACAAATGCAATAAAATGATGTAATATGTGTAGCTATGATATCGCGCACTTATGTCGCAAGATAGTTTATAATATGAGAGTCTGCAGCAATTGATTATACGACAGCCCCTGAGCGTTGAAGCAATTACAAGTTTATGTGTTAGTACGGGACCGCATAACATTTTTGATTTTAACTTCATATTACGGTCAAAAGCATTAAACGAGTATTGAGCCTGGACTATTTCGAGTTTTTGTTATGTCGCGTTAACACGTATCCACACCCATTTCTCGCGAGTCTATATTCACGTTAGTGAGAAAAATCCTGTATAATCTTTGGAATGGGGCTTAAAGTGTAGTTACTGTGTACCTTTTCTGCCTTTGTGTTTAGAGGGAAACGTTCTTAGGAGCTCTTTAGCTTTTGAAATTGTTTGTACCTGAAAAAACAAGATGTAGACTACGTATTGTGCACATTTCCTAAATCTTGAACTCTATTAATTCCTATCTACATATATTTAGACACACTATTCAAATAAAATTTTCTAAAAGTACACATAACTATCCTTCTGCTGATATATCTTCCTTTCAAATCGTCCCCTTATCACGTAACGT
The DNA here is from genome assembly GCF_061535455.1 of Colias philodice. NCBI lineage: Eukaryota > Metazoa > Arthropoda > Insecta > Lepidoptera > Pieridae > Colias > Colias philodice. The sequence goes on from NC_143104.1 coordinate 7,400,987, forward strand.
TCTCAATAAATATAATATTAAAAGGTTCAGATTCAGGTGATTAAGAACAACAGCTGCGCCACATTCTTACATACTTGACCTTTGAGGAATTATGCCACCAATAAAACGCGTAGAATTTGACGAGTTAGACACTTGTGACAAATTTATGTCACAGTTGTTCATAAAAATGTTATGGCAGTACACCTGAATGGTTCGTGGATCGTAGCATTACCGGATTTTTGTATTCCTTTTATATGTGAAGGAGTTTATTATAATCACAAAGGTTTTATTGAATTTCTCTGTGCTTGAGTACTTTTCGATAGATGTTAAGAGGTTTATTGTTAACTATGAAATCGTTTTACTATAACAACTTACTGGTATGATTTAAAATTATACTTTTAAAACGATCTGTGATAAATAAAGAGCGTTTGTTTGTGGTAATTTTTATATAAAATTCATATTACAATTTACAATTTTAAATTCAACGGATCCGAAAAAATGTGTACGTTCAATTGGAGTGAAGTATTAAAATTGATTTAAAATATTGTATTTTTGTAATAAAAGCATTGAAATGTTTTTATAAAAGCTGTTCAAATAAATTTTTCGTAAAATCTGACAAAGCTAATGAATTTTAAAGAATTTTTTGTACATTGAGCGATAAGTTACGTAGGAACATAAATAAAGAAATAATATAGTACTATTAGTAATGTTTAATTTATAACAGGAGTTATATTTAACATTAGATTTAAATTAAACGTAAATTTCTCATAAACAAAACGTGAGTTCATTTTAAATTATCGAAATATAAATTCGAGATTTATGTACAATTAAACTAACTCGATTTGCACATTAAATTTATTTGCAGCTACGAATAATCATGTAGAAAACGTGGTCATAAATTAGATAAAATATTGAGTCTGCGGAAATACCTCTGCTTAATAATCTATGGGTTTATTGTAACAGACTAGCTGGCGCCAACCGAGGTCGATGGTCTCATTCGATGGTTTGAGATGAAACTTCTTTTGGCTTTAAAATTTCTGAAGTTTTTATAGATATGATGTTATATAGATGTAAGATAAGATTAACTGGTGTTTTAATGGAGACATTTTATTGTATTTAATTGCAAAAAAGTAAAAAGGACGGTTGAGTTATAAGAACTTGTTATGAACGGCATACACTATACATGCTAGTCTTTTTTTATAAATATAATATTATCATCAAATATCATAAGATATTTTAATATGTGTCCTGATACTTCTTGCAAAGAAGTCAATCGTATCACGGGGTTTACAAAATATTTCGTACCTATATCAACTGATTGGATAAGTAAATAAAGTAAAATTATTTGTAATTTAATAAATCAAAGGATTCAACTGTTCAATATATAACGCTATTAAAATTTTCCACATTCAATCACGATTTATTTAAAGTAAAATTCCGCAAGCAATTCGGCTGAAACTGCAAAGCGCTAAAGCGTGGTATCGGGCTTATGCATTTAAACAGATCCTTAATAAATTCATATTTAATTTGCTGATAAAATTGTATTTTGAACCTTAATACATTTTTATTTTAGGTCAGACAAAATATATTGTTAAGCATCCATAATGTTTTGTACAAAATATTTTTACTTAATATAAATAGGAGTTAAGATATAAATAATTGCATTTTTGGAACACAGTATAATAAATCGTAGCTATAAATAACCCACGTTTCATACAATAATGCTTTATTACAGTTGTAACACAAAAAGTGTTTTTTATTAAAACTTGTAAAAGTATTTCGTACGTAACAATTGTTACGACGTAAGAGCAATGTTACGTTCATTCGACTTTTATTGAAGTTCATAACTTTTCTTTTTTTCGTTTATTATTTCTACGTGACCCACTGCAGTACTTTACAGTATATCTGACAATAAATGCTAGGAGTATTACGTTATTAACTATAAGTAAAGTATAGTTACCTATAATTTGTTGTGACTATAATAGAATGAAAGTCCTACTGCATGTTGGTAACATGTTCATTGTTCATATAGATTGTAGGTTCTAGTCTGGTTTAATCAAGAAAATGGTATAAGTTTTTCATGAAAATAGAAAAAAGAAATGAAATGGTATTTAAACTCTACTCTATCTATAGAATTATTATTGTTGGCCAGGTTTCAAATAAATACATATCAATATCACACATGTTTTCCCTCTGCTATAATAATCATCTTTATAAAATTAATATTCTTGTAGTGATCTTTATTAATAAAATACAAATTCATAAAAAATAAACAGTAGGTATCAAGTAAATCAATGTATAGTTCCTAAGAATATATTTTCGCTTAAATATTCCATCAATTTACTAACATCTTGGTTCATACACGACCACTTTATACATATTATATAATTTATTCAAAATGTACCGGGATAATATCAAGTTATGCAAATGCATACATTCTGTGGTGTCACTCGCAAGGTTAGAGATGACACAGTTTGCATTTATGAGAACAAGCTTTAGTAATGTATAGAAAAGATTGAGGTGTGTGAACGCTCCTTTATAATCGGAAAATATTTGGAAATCGCAAATGTATCTCAAAATTTTTAATAAAAATTGTTAACTACTGCTGATTAGCTACCTACAACACTAAACAATCAATACATATTGCATCTTAGATAAAAAATTTAAAAATCGATATCGAAGTTCGATAAAATAAATGAATTCTAAATTTTTAAAGTAAACCAAATAAACTATGGATAACGCTAACAAGAAAAATTTTACTCGCAGTCTTTATTCCCATAGGAAATAGTTGCAATTCGTGTCAGTGATCCCCCTGAAACAACTAAGTGATCACTCACTACCACGGGGATTAACTAGTTTAAAATTCCACGAAGTTTCATGAATATATTATATACATATTTTAATAACATATAACGAAATAACGCAAATAATATGCGACCACACAGGATCGCGGATTTGGTTTACCAAGATAATTGGTATTGAAATAATTGTGCTTTGCAATTATTTATTGTAGCTCAACATTAAATATAGAAATGCATAAAATATAGATACAGATTGGACGAGAAGTATAAAAGGCGACCTTTTCGAAATCAGTGATTTCTTCCAGGCTATGTGTGTGATTTATACGATACATAGAATGAGAAATCAATTTAAAATTAGTGAATCTTATATATAAAAATGAATCGCAAAATGTGTTGGTAAGCGCATAACTCGAGAACGGCTGAACCGATTTCGATAATTCTTTTTTTATTATATTCCTTGAAGTACGAGGATGGTTCTTATGTAGAGAAAACGTAAATATTATGTACCACGGGCGAAGCCGGGGCGGACCGCTAGTCTATAATATAAAAATGAATCCCAAAATGTGTCGGTAAGCGCATAACTTGAGAACGGCTCAACCGATTTCGATAATTCTTTTTTTATTATATTCCTTGAAGTACGAGGATGGTTCTTATGTAGAGAAAACGTAAATATGTACCACGGGCGAAGCCGGGGCGGACCGCTAGTATTATATACATTTGAAAGTGGATAATATCGCCCAATTTAGTATTCTTGCTACAACGCTTCCATAGCTTTGGAACTAATGCGAATTATAACACCCATTTGAAGGCCGTTTCTATAATTTAGTGTTAGAATGGTTCAATGAATTTCAATTAATTAGCCATATACGCTCTGGAATGATATAATTGTCCAATTACACAATAATATATAATGAACCGATTTGATTTTCAGTTAAACAACGTTGAAAGTAAATGCTGCTAATGAATATTAGTTAGCGAGAATAATTTTTGTTACTTACATAGAGTGATTTCAATTTTTATAAGGACATTTCATACTATCGTCACACCCCGGACACTCCATACAAAATTATCGTTTTGACAGTCACACTGTAGAGACTGCAAATGTGTGTGTTAACTCTTTATGGTTGGCACATTTTTGACTAGCGTAAAAAAAAATTCGCGTTTTTCTGATGAAATACATCTGTATTCTGTAAACAGCACAATATCTAACCATTTTCTACGAAAAACGATAATCACAAATTCAAAATAATAAAATTACTTTAAGTCAATTTGACTAATGTTGTCAATCTTCGTTGCGTATCGTCCCTGTAAAAAAATGTGGACCATTTTTAGCCTGATCGTGCGGGGTGAGGTAAGTGTTTAATTTTGGCGGGAGGCGGAGAGTGTCCGTTCTGTAGCGTTTAGCTACTATTATGTATTCTGTGCTATCGTTATAAAATTTACGATTTGACAGATTTTGAGAATAAACGAAATAAATGAATTTCGTGGGGAATATCCGTTTTTGTGCATATATAAATGTAAATAATGAATGAAAGCATTACATAATTCTATATACGTTTGTAGCAACTATGTTACTATGAAAAAATTGAACCAGCTTCAGTATAACCGCATCTCGTATCTAAGAGCAAATCTTTGATGTAATATTATCTTCTTCTTGCTTATACATCCAATTTCTATAAAATAAGATTTTATGTAATTTGCAAAATAATTAAAATGTACCGGTAACTACCATGAAATTGCTGTTTTTTTTATTTGTTATGCATAATAATTCATAGTTTTTATTTTCTATGATACATATAGGTTACTAGATGATAATATTACAGAAAGCAAATACATCATGAAAAATACAGTGAAAAACGGTCCAACATCCCACCTTATTTTCTATACAGTTTCAAATAAATTCATGAGTGCAATACACGTCTAGATTGGTTCGATATTTCATGGTATTTTCTACCAAGCTGGCTTAAACCTTAAGGAACATATTGCAGCTGTTAAGCTAAAATATTCCTCCCTGTCAACGCTGTTTACATAATATATTGGTTCAACTAAACCATTTGTTACGCTTATAGTCTTACTCTTGTGGTTATTGACTTCAGTGTATTGTTCTCAGTTCCTGAATCTAGAGTCTAGACAAATTAATTTTCAGTTCATCTTAGTTATCTTTTGTAATCGTAGTTGTATCTTGTATGTAGGATGTATTGTAATTACGTCGTTAATATTGTGTACATGTGTTATGTCAGTTAGATCAAAGATCATATTTTAGACTGAAAAAATAAAAAGCGTGTGTCAGAAGTGAAATTTCTTTGGCAAGATTCAAAGATACCAAAATCGTCGCCTTTCTCCATGATGTGACGTTATTGCCATGACGCGACCTTGATATCTTACATTCAACACGCCTAAAGAAGTTTCACTTTAAAACAATTTAATATCATTGAATCTCTATATTCTTGAAAAAAAAATCAATTGTAACTATGAATGTTGTTTTTTTTTCGCTTTCCAACCAACATATGTATTATTTCCACAAATGTTTTATGTCTGAGATCATTAAAAGAAAATATTGTGTCCAGTTGTAAGGGAAAAATGCGAATGGAACAATAACAGAGCAGTAAAGTACTATGGATCGTATCGCCGAATGCGATGGCTGATATTCAACTGATAGTACGAAGTAATGAAAGAAGCAAAAATAATTCTTTTGAAACTTATAGATTTTCCCGCCTTCGACCAACAAACAAAAAAATAAAAAAACGTCGCTTAATCATATTCCTTTTGATTAGGGTAATATTGATTGACGCATTTATTTTTAAACTAGCTGTGCCTTGCGGTTTTACCCGCGTGGCTTCGCTCCTGCTGGTCTTAGCATGCCTTCCTCGATAAATGGGCAATCTAACACTGAAAGAATTTTTCAAATCGGACCAGTAGTTCCTGAGATTAGCACGTTCAAACAAACAAACAATCAAACTCTTCAGCTTTATAATATTAGTATAGATAATTCTTTATTCCTTGAAAATTAATCTCGGATTTTTTAGTTCAAGGACACATTGGCCTGTAGCTTGAATCCAATTTTGCCTACGATTGCGATAACGCGACCACACTGACGTTTTGGCCCGAGATTTATATTCAATCTGTTCTAGACTGATAGCCACGAGAATATATCGACACAAAAAACTCGGTGTAAATATATTCTGTGTAATGTTAGTCGAAATATACTTATGAATCAAAATTACTTTCTACGACAAATTATCTTGATATATTATTATGTAGCACTGTAGCAATAGAGATTGCCAATGAAGATAACAATTAAATAGTGATTTAAAAATAGAGTTGGCTTGTAAAACCGTATGTATAATACTACCTGTTCCCTGTCCAGTAAAATGCAATAAAATATAAAATAAATTAATATTGAAACTGGAACATAATTGGAAAAGTAACGGATATCAAAATGTGACGTCTCTTTGCTTTTCACAACGAACTGAAAGTTCGCAAATATGAACAATATGCAATTTTCAGCACGTCAGTTCGTTTCTCACAAAGAGAATTAAACAGTAAATGTTTTAACTATAGTACAAACTTCGTACATTAACGCACTTTGTATCTCTGAACAACTATAAACAATTCAAACTTAACACTATTATATTTAAAATAAGACTAACCGCTCGTCCCTGCTTTACCCGAGAGATAAAGAAAGAAAAGGAATAAAATATAACCTTAATTAGTCGGTAACGATGAATTCAAACTGGTCGAGTAGTTTAAAACCTAAATCGTAATATAATCAAAGAAACAAAATACTTAGTCCGCGTTTCCACCTGCAAGTAGACTTGCAAGCTGCTGTCAGACAGACTGTCGGACATTTCTTGCGGAAGTTTTCTTGCAGATGGAAGCTCGGCCTTATAATAAAATTTTCCTCTTTATTACTATCCAATAAAGACGTTTTCTTTTGCGTAACATAGCCATAATGCCCAATATCAAATACTAAGGCATTTGATTACCTTTTTGGAGCAATACGATTGCTAGAAATGAAATTACCCAGGTGCGACAAAAAGCTTTTAATGTTCCAAATTCTTCTTATTTATTGAATCAATGATTTAACCTTATGATATTCGGCGCGTATAAAAGTTTAAAAAATAGTAAAACAATTGCGCTAACCATATTATTTTCTCTATTGATGGTAGCATTTTTATACTTTTTATGCTTTTGTTATTAAATACGCATATATGAATACCAGCTGACATACCACATTGATCGAATTCCTTTCCCAAAGTTTATACTTCAGATAAAATGATGAATTTATAAAATGTAAAGAGTAAAATGCTAAATTTAATAATAGAAGATGTGTAGATAATATTATACGCTTTATTTACTGTGCACTAAATTACGTATTGACGTCCTTAGTGCATTAACTATCCATAAATCTAAACATAATCATTTTAAACATTAATCTTGTATCTGGCGCTCGTTTGGTAATTTCCTAGTATCAATTTGGTCTGCTTACGTTCATTTAATTATAAGGCATCTTGTAATATACCGGTGGCCGGATTGGTCACCGCAAAGCCACTGGGATGTCTCACCACAATATAGCAGTGTATTTGGTTAACTGATTTCACAAATATATTTCGTACTGTGATGAGTCCATTTTGGGATGATTACTTTTGTGTAGGTCAGTGAGGATTGTTTGTTTGATACATAAATATGTTTAGGTTGGTTAAATTAATCATTTTTTTGTCTTTATTAAAAAAATACGTTACATTGACGACAAAGATTCACTACGTAAAGACAAAGACAACATTTTTGCACCTGAATATTGAGCAAATTATGTTTATCGACAGAAAGAAAAATATTCTTTCACATTAATAAGAAAGCTGAGAAAACAGTTCAAGGGTTAAATTTCAGTTAGCACAGTCACCGCTGGATGAAAATATGCACTTAGCACAATGCGACATCTTGACGCTAATCTGCTTCGAGAACGTTCTTACTAAGCCAACTCATTCACGTCATATTCAGAACTGAAATCCAATATAGGTTTATTTTTACCATTTTAAAATCTAACAGAACTGAGAACAAAAATTTAAACACGGATTCAATAAATATGTTGCGAAAAGGAAATACGTAAAAGTTAAAATTATGTACATTTCAATGAATAAATAAAATATACCGTAAAACCCGCCCGATTTGTTCTAAAACGCTAGCAGTTTTCCCTTGACGAATACCCGTAATATATACGCTGTCGATACCGGATCAAAGCAGTTACAGCCAGTTTCAACTAATAGTTGGGATTTTGCGTCCTTTTAAAATATAAAGCAGTTTCTTGGTACCAATTAAAGCGTAGGATCTTGTGGAAGTGTTGAAGTGAAGTGAAAATGTACAGTCAAGTAAATAATCGATCATTGGACGGAGAGACTGTACGTGAGACGAGATAATGACGACGCTGTCGACGTATTTGCACGCACACATGTAGCTGGCACAAACTTGTCCATGATAGTCTGCTTAGTCGCTGAACTAACTGCACTTCAGGTATGTTTATTAGAATTAAAAGTCGCTATGAATGAATGAAATACTCTTTATTGTACATACACAGTAATAAATTTTGTTACATAGTTAAGATAGTTTATAATGGAGATTTAAGAGCGGCATCTCGATGTAGATATAGATATAGTGAGCAAGAATTAAAGAGTGTGAAACAGTAAATTTTATATTAATTTTACTTTGTAAGCTGAATATAGCATAATAGTCACACTAGACATATAGCGTCAAAAGCATACACGTACATAATATTTTCGTATTGAAAATGAAATTATTTGTTTATAATACTAGAACAGTATTTTTGTTGCAATGTATGCTAGTAGAGTTTCAGTTTCACGTGATTTTTGTGATTAGAAATGTATAATCTAATCTAATAAGAAGATTGTGACAAAATAACATTACAGAATGTCGCAACTCCGCCCGTAAGCCTAAACTAGTAAAATCTGCATATTATTTTAAAATTAACTAATACAATTGAAATAACTACTCAGATTTAGCAGTAATTTATGCTTGAATTACGTTCTTGTTTAATTCAAGTTAACATAATGAAACACTTTGTTTGTCAACACAATGTTGCCGTCGGCGGAAAACTCTTGTCTTGATAAACTGTTCCACATATCCAAAAATTATCTAATTCTCCAAGTGTTTTCTATTCAATTTGGTGTAGACAGGCTGATAAATTATGTTAGGATCCAAATCTTGTTATCTTTGGCGAAAATGCGACAATATTTCACGACACTGACTATGTAATTCAGTCGTTAAATTAAAATTAACTTTACTTAGGTACCTACCTACAAATAAACAGTTATTCTCAAAAATCAAGAATACTTTCTCGTTATCAAAAAGGCTGTAATAGGAAATATATACGACCTACGTTAGGAATATAATATAAGAAATCGTTAATTTTTAATTCCTTATACATCAGGCTTTGATTAATTTTCATTTCAAAATAAAAGAGACCATATCCGCGTTCCTTAAAAAACAATAAATGGAACAACACAATCTTTTCATTACCACAACCATCGCTAGACACAGTGGCTCCGCCAAGGCCGCCGTAAGAAATTCACTAAGTAATGGGCCTAACAAACGGCGAAAGCTAAAGACGGTAATATTCGCAGCCTTGTCGCGTCATCTAAATAATGGGAAAAGGTGAACCCCGACACCTTTTCGCGTTTTGATAAAACACGGAAGTCGCTTCTAAGCGCTTTTACTGGCTGCAAAGATTGTCACGCTTCCCCGTAGATGTATCGTAATGGTTTATCGAAAATGCTTTTTGTTACTCTTGAGAAACTCGAATCAATATCGTATAAAAATAAATTGAGGTGAATATTTAATTTGTTATGAATATAGAACAATGTATGAACATACATAATTTGTGCGTACGGAATCGCGGCCAACAGCTGATCTAACATTGAGTCAATTATAATGGAATAGACTTGAAAAGTTTAAATATGTTTTACAAAATGCGTAGTTTATACACGTGTATTCTTACCAATGTAATAGTTAACATTGTTGTTTAGCATTTTAATTAAAAAAAAAACGCAAACAAACAAATATAAATATGAGATACGAGAGAAAACAGTGGAAAGGAAAACGGTGATAAAAGTTAATCATTCTGAATGGATCCCTTACACCAATAAACCGGAATCCCTGACGCATTTCTCAAACCGCAAAATAAAGCTATCTCCAGCGAAAGACATAAATAAATGACTGTTTTCATAAGGTGAACAATTTATAATATCCATGATCGACCGGGATTGGTAGAATTATATCCGAATACGATGAAATTGGTTTGGAGTTGCAAGGAAGGTTTTTATTAAGTTCAATTTATTTGTACTAACCTATGAAGGTATTTTAGATTTATGAAAATGAACAATCATATTATATTCGTAACTTCAGAATAGCCACATTGAATGACCTAAAAACACATACATAGTAACACAAATGTAATTTATTAAAACTAGGCAACCGTTTGTAATATAACTAAGTAATTTATCTGTACATTTCATAACATTTCTGAAATATTAAAACTACTAAAACGCATAATTTAATAACATGGTGAATAGGCCGTCATTAGTCTTTTTTAATTCAGTTTTAACTTTTAGTAGTTTCGAGCTTCATTAAGTTTCAGAGTTGCTTCATCTGTGAGTCTATAAGGTAAATGTGAGACATGCAATTATATTATTATTATTTTACTAGTGAATATTTGCAAGTTTGTAGCTGTTTCTAGTATTTATCGATCTAATATTAGTTTCCTGTAATTTACAGTTATTTATTTATATTATACTAGGTTTCCGCCCGCGGCTTCGCCCGCGCAGTCAAAGAAAAACCCGCATAGTTCCCGTTCCCGTGGGATTTCCGGGATTGCGTCATTTTCCCGGGATAAAAAGTAGCCTATATCCTTTCTCGGGTATCAAAATATCTCCATACCAAATTTCATGAAAATTGGTTCAGTAGTTTAGGCGTGATTGAGTAACAGACAGACAGACAGAGTTACTTTCGCATTTATAATATTAAGTAGGGATATCGCTAATTATAGAAAAAAATTCTTCCTGTAATACATAAAAAAAGTTTAAATTTATGTCCATTTTTAATATATTACTAAACGAGGTTTAAAGACTTAAATTTTGAGTCCCTTTTTAATATTAAATCTTCCACACAATATTTAAAGGCCATAATTAGAAATGTCACAGAAACATTAGTACAGCGAAACTATGCGCTCCATCACACAAATTATGGCACTTTGTTAACAAAACTTAATTACTTCATTTATAATATTCTCTTTCATAAAACATAATTACCGAAACGCTCTAATGTCTAAATTTTATATTTTTGTATTTGTCATTGCGTGACAACCTAAATATAAATGGTTTGTCGTCAGGCGTAGTATACTTTATAGACTTTATACAATATGGATGTAGTTTCGTGTTCTTTATTCAGTTAGTGTAATAATTAGGAAGTGTACATAAATGTTATTACTAGGAATAATAGAAAAGTAAGGTTCACTCGTCAATCATTCAATTATTACAGGTCTTTGATATATGTTTTCTATTTTTGTGTATGTGCTGTTTGTAATTTGTTTTAGAACTAAAAATACATCAAGAGTAAGAGGTTTTCTTAATATTATTTAGATTTCCGGACGAAATTTGAACTTTCATTGAAAGGTAGCTCTTGACCAACTAGAGAATTAAATTATATTTTTATATAGTTTTTATACAAAGATTAATAATAAACTTCCAAATTACAAAACTCAAAGAAACCCGAAATAACAAAGAATTTACTTCTTTGGTTGCTTACAAAAATTCTTTTACGTTTCATAAAAAGGATAATGAAAAGTCGCCTTTCAAGAATTTCTTTACTTTGACCTGTATAAAATTTGGTGCATTTACTTCTACAGCGAATTTTCGTTAAGTTGAGGTTTTATTTTATTCACCCTGTGTTGAAATATCAAAAGGGATTTATTCGGGATGTACCGAGTCAAGATAGCTTTAAACTTTTACCAAACATCTATCTTTATTATTTGTAAATTTGCGTTTCCCCTTCCTCTTATTTTATTCCTATTTTCAAGAAAAACAGTTATCTTTTTCTAAAAATCAGTTACAATACAAAAACTTTGAATCAAATTTTTCAGCACATCAATTTAAAATGCCTGAAAATACCAAATGCATCCACGCTGTAAACGGCGTATTGCTCGATAAAAAGTAGCTGGTCCTTATCAAGCTAAGGCAAATAAAAGACTGGCATGGCACACAGGCATTCGTTTAATTAAACAGGAAGCGAGGTCATCAGTCCCACAGTGGATTGTGTCCCTTGTGTACAAAGAACTTACAAAGAACAACTCAATAAATAGTCAGATCGCGTGAGTGCCAAATTTTTAAAATGCATGCTAATTTCGTTTCGTTTGTTGTGTGTGTGGTCTATTTGAAGGATCGTTTTAGTGTGTTCAGTTGTGTTGTAGTTCTAACAATAATTTTAAAGAAATTATAGCGTTATAATGCAGCATATTTCGAATAACGCTGTTGAAAGTTGTTATTTCAGACAAAGCAAAATATGTTGTATTGAATTATTTATCCATTTAGTACCAATAATTGCAGTAGTCAATTTTATACGAAGAAAGTTATTATGTTTTATTAATTTATGTTGTGTCTCTTGCTTTTTTCAAGACTGAAGAGCGAATATTTTCAACAATGTCACTTGATTTGAATGAACTGCATTACACCATAAACATTAATCAACGATAACTACATTAACGCAATAAAAAGCACCATTATTTTGCATAAAAGGATTAATAATTACTTCAAACACTCAAGAAAGAGGTCCGTCTTAGGAGTATGACATTAAATTCCGTGATGATAAATTATACGAAAAGAGGGTAATTTGTTTTCTTAAAATTTAGATGTAGACATTAATTTTGTGGTTAGCACAAATTCTAATTTCTCGTGGAATTAATTCACTCCACTGGGAGATCTTCTTTATTAGATTTGGGCTGATAGAAATAGTGATAGAGCGAGGCTGAACTAAGTCTTAATTGTTCAGTCTTTGTATTGATCTCTTCAATGCAGTTTGTGTATACTTATGATTTTTATTTTTACTTTGTTAACGTGTTTTTACAGGAAATCTATAAAAATTGAGTGAATCTATTTTAACAACGAATAAAAATAATTAAAGCTAGTGAAATTAAAGTTATTATTTTTTATATTCTATTAGCAACACACCTAATTTTTATGTATAGAATTAATTAATGTCACAGCAAGACAAATTCTCTATGAAGAGTGTAGGTGCTAAACAGAAAAAATATACGATTGTTGCATATTGGCATATTATTATGTATTATGTAAAGAATCATATTATATGTATAAAGGTTTAGGAATTATTATAAATATTTCCACACACATTCTATATTTTAACATAACTTTAAATCCAAATTGCATACAAGACAGTTTAAAAGAGCCACTTAAGTATAGACACTCGAGTTGTTTGCAGTTGCTCAGAGTGTTACTGGCTTCATTAAAGCAGACCCGCTTCACAGCACATTCAGTCATTCTAAAGACTTTAATATGTTTTGGCGGTTTTTTATAACGTTTTTAATGAATTAAATGATCATTTACTTATTGTAAACGTCGAAGTTTGTGAGGATGAATATGGTTTATATTGAATGTTTATGAGGATGTATGGATGGCCTTTTCAAAAGTCAATTAGATCTGTATAAAATTTGATATAAGGACGTATTATTATAGTCTGAACATTCCATTATTGCGTTGTTATAATAGTATTGCCTATGTTCCAAAATTTTGAGTTTAATCACAATAAACAATAGAATTAAATTTATCTTCTATAAAATATCTCTACATTTGCACATAGGTTACATTTTGCTGAAGTACCTAATAGAATGCCTATTGAATAATATTAGATTCGTCAATCATTCTTCACCTACTTTTATCTTCATAATATTCTTGTTCTGAAAATGTTAAGGGAATGTGAATAATGATGTGGAGTAAAAGTTTCGTATTGTTGCCTGAAATCGGAACGAATCTTTCTTTTCGTAACGCTTGTATTAGCTTCACCTGTATTTTTTATGTAATCAACTCCTTTAACCTCGATTTTGACCCATAAACGGACAGATTTAACCCATTGAGCCCCGAACGGCCCGATCGGTCCACGACACAATAGATTTTCTATTGTGTCTGTGATTCCGGGGCCTGAGTTATTAATTCAAACTTTGAACAATTGTCAAGGATCGGTGACAATTGCAATACAATAATTTAATTAGTTTAAGCATGTTTTAAGTTTTTTTAACTACATTAATTATAACAATTCACACACTTGTATGAACTTCCAATAGTATAAAATATGGATTTATATTATTAGATAATAATATAAACTTTTCATCTGCTAGAACGAAGTAAGGCCGAACTTATGCGAGATCTTTAACTTTAAAGCGACATACACTACGCTTATGCAATTTTTTAAAGTATGGACACACAACTTACGTGAAGTTAGAGTGTTACTAGGTTCATTAAAACAGAACTAAGTTTTAACGGAGAGAGTTTCAAGTTACATTTACTTCCTCTTGAAAATTACATATAAGAATGAATAAGATGTACTCTAACTTATAAAGTGCAGTTTTTCAATCGCAGATGTGTGCATTCGACTTGTTTGGAAAAGTGTTAAACATTATTATGTTCCACAAATGACTGATTAGATACTAAGGATATAATCATATACGAATGAGGCATAGCTTATGTTTGATCTAGAAGAGTATACTTATATGTATATGTATTGGTTCGTTATATATTCCGTCCTGTTTTATAACATCTAAGTAACAGTTTAGTGTTAATGATAACATTTCACACAATTTGTTGTATCAATTTATTTGGGTCCTAGTATCAGCTCTTGAATTCGTAAAACAATTAATTATTATCATAAAATTCGTCTGGTTTTTATGAGTTCTTGTATGTATACAGAAGAGAGGAGATGGTTGTATGTATACAGAAAAAGGCCACTCACTAGTTTGCGGTTGCTCAAGGCGTTACTTGGTTCGTTAAAGCATAACAAAGAGCATTTAGCCTTGTCAGGGACTTTGTCCTATTCGAAACTGTTCCGAATCAGAAGATTAGTTTGCAACTGTTAATTGTCGTTGGGTATTGTGATGTAGATTTGTATGCATTTGGGTTACATTTTAGTAACTATTATACAAAGTGAACTTTAAGGGCTGTATTTTACCACTTCTGATATATATAATATTATGTAATTTCTGCTGAAAGATAAGCTAAAGGGAACATAATTAAAATAATAAGCTGTAATACAGCTGTATGTTGCAGATTCTATTTCAATTATTTTATACGATTTTTTTGCTAGTAATACAACTTCATTCAATGAAACAAGAAAGCAAGACTGTTTGAAAATGTTCATTTTAGTAAATATCATCCAATAAATTATCTATATTACAGCTTTGATAGGGTTTGATAAATAAAGGCCAACGTAGACACGCTGACGCCTCAGATAATATAATGTTAATAGATATTCCCGCTCATGACATTGCATAGATTTTTTCCCTCCATTGAATTTATTAGCAGCAAGGGAGCTTTGATGCTTTGCCGTTTCGATGTTACAATGTCCTAAATTATTTATAATAGCCGGTCAAAGTGACCATGAACTCGTGAGCTAATGAGTTGTTTGGACCCAAATCGTTTTGTAGAGGAAACCAACCCACTTACAAACATATTAAGTACTTTGATAAAGTTCACTTTATAGCTTTTAAACTGTTGATGAGTTGGAGCAAATATATTACGCCTATACGATACGATGATAGGGCACTTTTAATGAAGGGGAAATTTTATGAGCTCTGTACGAACGAAAAATAGCGAGCGATGTAAAACGGTTGTCGATTATGATCGAAATTTTATGTTATAGCGTTTGAATTTTTAGAATGAGTTTGTTTAACTTTATATTATATCTATTGAATTTTACATTTTATAACAAAGCATAAGAGTTGGAGTGTTTTGAAGGTATCTACTGATACTAATAATATATAATATAAAAACAGATGCAGAATATTGCACAGTAACGAGATTAAGGCATGTATTTATTTCGAGTATATTTAATATGGGTACAATTATACTAATTAGATCAACAGTAGGTAATAAAAACAAAATTAAAAATTCTGTAATTTGCAAACCTGATTTTACTATTTAAATATTGAAACAAGAAAGGAAATTTATTTAAAAATTAGTTCCAACAATTGTAAGTGGTACTGCTGATGAGTGAGGGAACGGTAAGCTTCCGAGAATTCCCCAAGGAACTGTAGGGACCTACTCATCCTGTATAATTTGAACGTTATATTATACGCCATATTCAAAGTAGCTACTGATGTTTATGTGCTCCAGTTAAGGATGTTATGAAGCTACGAACAATACCGAAATGTATACTGTGAAAATATTTAAATATATTTGCACTGTACGAACGTAGATGTAGGGAGGTTATGTAATTCCTATGTTAAAATTTAACATGATATTTATAGCAAGAAACATGAAATAATAAGACAAATTAAGTTTGACTGATTATATTTTATGATAGAAGCGTTATAATAATTTATAAGTAAAATAATAAAGATAATATATTGAAATAAAAATGCCGTATGCTTATTCATCAATGAGAATATTCTATGTGGAGAGAACCCAACAGAATATATTGCTTTTTCTATAATTTTATCTCTCTATATAGAGAAATTTGTATTGTTTAATATGACAGTATGAATGTAACAGTTACTATAAAATGTCATCTAATAAATTATAGGTAATAATATGCTCCTGTACATAAACCAAAATAACTAAAATTTGTAGCAAAACTACGTACAAAACTAGTGAATCATGTTAAAAATTCAAGACAAACTTTATTACACATGGAGTTTTATGCAGTTCAAAAATTGCATACATTTTAAAGTTCAACATGGAATGTCGCACTTTTATTGGTGAAGCTACGATTAACTTTTTCGTTTGACTTTTGAGTAGTGCCACAAAATATGTAATAATTATACAGCAGGATTTTTAAGTTTTTGTTCACTAACTTGTTGTTTCATTCACAAAAACTTATTTACACGTAAAAGATAGATCAGTAAAATACATAAAAAATATATTTTTTTTAAATTGAACAACATTTTCAAACTAAGAAAATTCAGCGTTATTTGCCCCTTAAGGTACATAAATAATACTACGCAGAACCTGAATATCTACTACTACTACTAATACTGAAATCTTACAATTCACCATGAATAGTCATTATTTTACTTTCATAGCCGCTAAAAAGTGCTAATACGTTCATTGCCCAAAAATAATTCAACTTAATGTTAGAAGTAGTAAAGAGAAACACATAGAAACTAAATTATACCGCACGTTAATAACCTCGTACGTAGTTAACATTTTTAAAGTTTTTACCTGCATTTTAACTTTTTAGAGAACAAAATTAAAAGTGCAGTTCACGTTTGAACAATAACAGTTCTGTAAACCGTTGATGGCTTTTTCAAATGTTTTGTTAAATTGAGTTTGTTGTTATTGTGATTAAAAGTAGACGTGGTATCTTGTATCGCTTCAGATGGCTTCGAATTTAATCAATTTTATTATTATTGAATTTAAAATCTATTGGTAAATGTGAATTGAATTTTTACGAATAGTTTGGTATAAGTTGTAGTTTTGTGCATTGGCGAATGTTATACTCGCACTTGAAGCGAATTTTATTTCTATAAAATGAAATGAAATAAAGTAAATCATAATATTATTATCGCATTGAAAAATATGTAAAGTCGAATTACGCTTTCGCGATCTCTTCTACTAACATCTATTTTTCATACTCGTAAGTGATAAGAAACCATGGCCAGGACAGCTACTAGAAAATAATATGAAGTAATTAATATAAATTACATATGAATATACTATATAGCTAGTACGAGACTATCTATAAATAAACCAATTTCTAAATGTCCAATTATAATAGCGATGCAACTTAATACTTTAGGAAAGAAAACACTATCTACTTGTGTGTTTAGGCACGGAATAGTTAAGTTTACAAAGTTTTATACACAAGGTCGCATTTAATGGACAAACAGTTTAGTTTGTTGAAAGGACGGACAAAGCGTTGTATTTTTGTGTTTTAAATTATGTGACTTGTACCGTTTATTGTTACCAGGTCACAAGGGATAGTATGAGTTAAAACTTTTGCTTATTTTTTTTTAAATATACAGCCCATTGAACTTGAGATTTTTAAACTAATAAGTAAGCATATAATAGTCACGAATACCTACTTTATGAAACATAAAATAGTAAGTTTTTTTTATTATTGTAGGAGTTTATCGATAGGAGTATTATTGTATTTTTATAAGAGCAACTATCGTGTTTCTTACCAAATCACCTTGGAAGGCGCCTCTTCAAAATATCGTTAGTAAAAATACCACCATTGACTAATTTATAAGCTCTTGAATAGTCCACGTGAATTAAATATAATATGTCTGTGTGAACTTTTTTAACATTTATAAGTACCCTTCAATAAATTAATTACATGAAACAATGTATATACAATCGATAGGTTATTTTCTTCTTGTAGTTTTACAGATAAAAAATGATGAAAATAATGAATGGAAATGCGTATGGTATACCATTGACCCGCATTCATATTTATTGGTAGAGATAATAATAGAAGCAATATCGTGAAAGCTACTGAATGTATAATACACTCAATGTATTTATATAACTATGAGTACCTACCTCGTAATAGGTATACGTAAAATTCATCGACATCACATTATCCAAAAACAGAAATATATAACGGAACGTCGGAAGGCTCGGCGGTATGATCTCCGTTATCAGACATAGCGGTGGTTTAGTAGTGATGGGAACACCGAAATAAACTCACTATTTTCTCAAACGACAATCAGATAGTTTATTAAAGTTTACAGTACTTCACAATTTTGCGTAACAATCAAGATGGAAACAGATTAAGAGCCAATAGGTTAGTACGCGTGCGCCTCTGTGCACAACTGACAGTAGAATGTCAGCTGTCACCATCGTGCCAACCCACTACCCTATTCGGGACTACCCGCTCTTATTTTTATCATGTCATGTGTCTACCTTACTTCACAATATTTTCATTACTGGCAACACAAAATACTTTGACATTGACAATCAAAACAAACAATTTAACAACGTGAAATCAACTATGCTAGATAATTATTATTTAGTACAGTAATTATCGGCGCGCCGTCACGGCCGTCCTGCATATTCACACGTCCTCGTGTGTGGAGTCATTTCGCTCATCTTCATCATCTGTAAACAGGCAAACGAGAATGGTTTACATCAAGCACCGCTTGGGCATCCTGACCAAAGTGGGTCACACTCAAAACTAGGCACACAGTTCAAAAGCGCAATATAAGTCCAATTACGTCACATAAGCTTAATTACAAACTACGCAATATTTTGAGTGTCACACAGACTATAAATCGTCATAAGTTATCACACACAGCCTACAAACTGCCACACAGGCTCCAAGCAGCCACACAGGCTCCTAACTGTCACACAGGCTCCTAACTGCCACACAGGCCCCTTACTGCCACACAGGCTCCTAACTGCCACACAGGCTCCTAACTGCCACACAGGCCCCTTACTGCCACACAGGCTCCTAACTGCCACACAGGCCCCTTACTGCCACACAGGCTCCTAACTGCCACACAGGCTTCTAACAATGCCACACAGGCTCTTATCTGCCACACAGGCTCCTATTTGCCACACAGGCTTCTAACACTGCCACGCAGGCTTTTAAAATACCACACAGGCTCTTAAAATACCACACAGGCTCTTAAAATACCACACAGGCTTGCAACTGCCACACAGGCTACGCATCGCATAATTATGAAAAGCCACACGGGCTTGTATTCGCCACTTAGGCTAACTGGTACTACCAAAATAGTGATAAACTCTAAAGATAACTAATTAACTCACCATTGCCGTCACTGGCGCATTCTGACTCGGCCTGGTTGACAGGGACTTCTAGCCCAGCGCTAAACTCCAAGGAAACATAACACTCAGGCATAGCACGAGTAGATCTCTACTTACCATTATGTCATGCGAAATACTACTATCTGGCACTATATGAAACAACAACTTTACCGTATAGGCTTGAATCGAGACCGTTGATAAAATTTGGGTGTTACAATGTATACTAGCGTTACCTAGCCACAGCAATGTCACTGCAACATAATATGATCTTTTACCAGAAAGTCGTTCTGCTAAGCTCTGCCTTATCAAAGAACATTCGACACCAGAATCGAAACAAAATGAAAACTTCTCACCGGTTTCGTCCGAAAGATGATCAGTAGCTGGTTTGATGGCGCAGATATCCACACGACGTTCCACTCGAGTCTCGTTGGATTTCGCCTCCTTGCCGGGGCACCGCGTTGCGATATGGCCCTGTTCACCGCAGTTGAAGCAGGTTGGAGTGATGGTCTTCTTCGGTGCACTGCCCTCCTTTGAAGCATGAGTTACAGAGTTGCTTGAAGTTTCGGTTTGTGCTTTAGTGTCATCACGATTACCAATCCATCGACATTCAGTAGCCACGTGTCCGGACTTGTTGCAATTGTAACACCTACGAGAGTTTTCGGGACGCGGCTTCTTTGCTTCTACAGCTGATGTCGCCTGCTCTTGAGCTGGAGGTCCTCTTTTTATAAACGTAAATGCCATAAGTTCTTGTTGTAATTTTATACGGTTGTCTATTTCCGTTGTAAAAGCCAATCTCTGCAATCTTGGGTCGATTTTTGCAGTGTGTGCTAGTGTAACAGCAATGGCAATTTGTTCCGTTGATAAAGATTTCCATCTTGCCATTATTGCACTCATAAATCGGCAGGCATAAGAGGATAAGCATTCACCTTCCTTTGGATTTCCATTAAACAATCGCCATAAGTTTGCTGCAGGAGTTTCAACGAAATCGAATCTAGCTAAAAATAGATCCTTTAATTGGGCCCATGTTATTCCAGGATAACTAGACTGTGCTAGCCATGATGCCGCAGTTCCTTTGAGTGCTTTACTCATGGTTATTATCAGGTCTCCACCGGAAAGTGGTTTTTTTTGCAAGCATAGGTCAACTGTTTCGCACCAAGCACGAGCATCGCTACCCTGAAGGTCAGGATTAAATTCGGGTAAAGTTATTTTTGATACAGATAGCCGAGGTTCTTGAATTGCCCGTATCAAATCTGTCAAACTTCGTTGCTGCAATTCAAACAGTGTTTTCCAACGGTCGCACTCTTTTTCTAAAGAAGGTTGTTCAATCTGACCTGAGTGGGCTGCATGCTGCTCCTGAGATGCACGGAGTAATCCCACTTCTGATAACGGAACGTCGGAAGGCTCGGCGGTATGATCTCCGTTATCAGACATAGCGGTGGTTTAGTAGTGATGGGAACACCGAAATAAACTCACTATTTTCTCAAACGACAATCAGATAGTTTATTAAAGTTTACAGTACTTCACAATTTTGCGTAACAATCAAGATGGAAACAGATTAAGAGCCAATAGGTTAGTACGCGTGCGCCTCTGTGCACAACTGACAGTAGAATGTCAGCTGTCACCATCGTGCCAACCCACTACCCTATTCGGGACTACCCGCTCTTATTTTTATCATGTCATGTGTCTACCTTACTTCACAATATTTTCATTACTGGCAACACAAAATACTTTGACATTGACAATCAAAACAAACAATTTAACAACGTGAAATCAACTATGCTAGATAATTATTATTTAGTACAGTAATTATCGGCGCGCCGTCATATATATGATTTTCGGGTTCTATCAAATTTTTTATAAACAATAGGTTTAAAATGCATTAAATAAACAATAAATCAGAGAAACATCTTTTATGTTAATTAAAATAATAAATACAGGATGTATGCCATATATAGGTAAAGCTAATGTTATGTTGCTGACGTGTCTAGAAAGTTTGATATTTTGTGTGAAGGTTTTTGTTTTATCAAGGACTTTTGTACCTTAATAAATTCATAAAATATACACGAGAAAGTAGTACTGTATCGTTTCTAATTATCTTGAACATTAACCTCGTAGCCACAGTAGCATATCTTCTTTATTATTATTGTTATATACAACGAAAGTTTTATCTGTGCCATCCATACTAATATTATAAATGCGAAAGTAACTCTGTCTGTCTGTCTGTCTGTTGAGTAACAACTCAATCACGCCTAAACTACTGAACCAATTTGCATGAAATTTGGTATGGAGATATTTTGATACCCGAGAAAGGACATAGGCTATCTTTTATTGCGAAATATGTACCACGAGCGAAGCCGGGGCGGACCACTAGTATCCTATAAAATTAAATTAGCAAAACAAATCCTTCTTTAACACGAAAAAACTCAATTAAAGCTGTAATAAACAAAATTTAAAACACGAAAAGGAACTTGCGTGAAGAATGAAAAGATAACAAAATGCCATCGCCGTTCCCCAAAATATCTATACCTAGGTAGAGATACAGCTAATAATAATTTAGACTCAATGCCTTATTTAGAAGATGTTAATTTAAGCCTTGCACCATTTAAATGATGTATAGCTTCAATCAAAATTAATTTCCCTTAGAATCTCGAATATTAAACGAGACTCACTGAAATATCGAAATGGAATTGAATTTGAGCTTGTTTACGTTTTAATTTTGTGTAATTATTTTCCTAGATTGAGAAGCGTGATTTTGACGTATTTAGAGAACTGTCGGAGATAAGGTAATGTTTTGTTCATTATAAATTAAATGTATTTAAACTTTCTACGGAAATAACAATCGCATTATGATTAACACGACCTGTAAATTACAAGCCTTTTGAAGTATACTTTGCTGTTCAATATTCACAACACAACACGGAACATTTTTGAAATTGCCTTCTGTTGTCTTATATTGTATACTATTCTATACTATGTATATTGTAGTGTTACCGTCGTATACACCAATTTGAGACGTGGCAATCCAAGTTGCCTCGTGCACTGTACAATTTACACCCAGCAAATGTTTGTCATACTATAAACAGGCCTACCTTCACCCTATCTTCGTTTCCCCTATAATTTCGTCACAACAATCTTGTTTTTGACCCGACAATTCCAAGAACTCTTCATACGAGAATTATGGCTTTGTTTTCGTTCTATCGCGCATTTCGTTAATGTTACGCCCTTTTTAGATTTATTCGTGAGCTTTATTAAATTGTATTAAGGACAATACTTATTTGTAAATGTTGTGGGAAATATAAATTATCAGTACAACTGCCATATTATTATAATAGATAAAATATAGTACCTAAATACCGACCGTGATACGATCTTATAAAATAATTTAAATATAAAACGATATTTTAATAGATAAAATACGTTGTATTGTTCAAGAATACAAAAGTGTTTTGTGTTTCAACAGGCCTGTCGAAAACTTAGCTATTTTCTACAGAAATAAATTGTAGGATGTTTTTTTAGGTAAATACATTGCATAGTTGGGTGTCAGTCAAAAAGGTAGACAATATTTAACGACGCTGTATGAATAAAATATAAGCCTACAGCGTTCCGTTTTCAATATAATTTTCCAGTCGGAAATTTAGAGCATAGTTCTATAGGTGGAATTTTTAAATATTTGGACATTCTGTTTGATATGTTTTGGGGGATTACTTCTTTACAAGTGAAATAGTTTTCCATTTATATTTTATAATATTTTAATAAATAAATATAAGGTTCTACATTTTTGTAGTTATCATTTTAATTTATGTATTTTATGACAATGTATCATGGAGGTTATCTATTAGTTAAAATGAAAATGAAATTATTCGGCAAAAAGTTTTGAATAAGCTACTGATAGCTTATTCTGATGTGTCTGAACACATCATCAAATTGTGAAACCTGCCAAAATTTATCAGATCTAAGTACAATAAACTATGTAAATAAATATATAGGTATAATAAAAAGTAGGTATATAAATAAATGATACATTCATGTTCTAGTACAAAACACGAGACACGCACAATGTGAATATTTTATAGACGCGAAACTCGACACATTTGTATGGCTTGTCTGTTGGTCTAAATTCCATGACAATTTTGTAAGAGAATTGACCACAGATTATTATTTATCTCATAAGTAGCTTATTAATAGTAAGGAGCTCTTGTTAAATACTTACTGCATGTTTGAAAAGTTAAATAACCTGCTAACTATTATATTTTGCTTACTTACATTGAAGTTATAGGTAGTTATAAATTTATAAAGGTAGGTAGGTATAATTTATAGGTAGTTTTTTTTATTTCCGCAATTTTGCATTGATGTCAACTAGATGATATGAATTGGAAATAATAATTTTATAATTATAACTTTTCTGTACTATCAGAAAGTTGTCTGCTTCATAAAAAGTCGTAAAAAATCATAGTAAAAAATTAATAACAAATTATAAATATCTGTCTTTCATAATTGAGGGTTCATTCAAATTAACGATTCTCCGTAAATAAACGACTCAAATGAAATATTTAAAATCTTGTTTAGCTAACAGAGATATTTCATCACTTTTTCGTTCTAAATTTTAATTGCGTACGAACGAAAACTTTGATAATAACATTTATTTAGCTCACTTCTGTTTTGCTTCAATTTAAAGTTAAATTTCTGGTAATGTGACTTGTATATCCTTCGCAAAACTACAACAATCTAAGTTAAGCTGTCTAAATTTCTCTACAGCAGCTAACTGTCTAGACTTGCTATCTTTAACACACTGAAAGTTTGGATTAGGTATAGGAATCTATTTCTGCATCAATCTGTGTGGATCTACTCTATACTTAATATTATAAAGCTGAAGAGTTTGTTTGAACGCGCTTATATCAGGAACTACTTGTCCGATTTGAAAAAGTATTTTGGTGCTAGATAGCTCATTGATCGAGGAAGGCTAAAGGCTATATATCATCACGCTAAGACCAATAAGAGCGGAGCAATGCGGGTATATACGCGCGGCACAGCTAGTTTAAGTAGAAAAGGGAAACAAACGTATGTCATTGAATTCGTGTATATTTGCTGTGCCAAATCACATCCTTTTATTCTAGGACCGCGTATATTTATTAAATAACAGTCGACAATATGAATAGCTCAACCGCTTCTCATAAAATTCCTTATTGGATCTGCGCGCCCATTACATTCGAAGCTCCGAAATATTTGTATGATTAATCGAATTATTGGCCTGGGGCGCAGGAAACGTGAGCAGGTGTATGTAGGTGTACCGTAATATTATGTATTACTGATATTTTAGAATTTACCTATAAATAATGACAATAAAAAGGTCCCGTTTTGTAATTAATTTCCTACTAATACGTTATAATGACGATACAAAATTCCAGCTTTAATTTAATTAATGTCATGATGCTTGCGATGATGATATTACTAAATTAATTTGTCATTTTTTTGTAGGTACGTGATTAGAGGGGATGAAATAAGGCTATGTCATTAATATGAACTGTTTATCATGTTATCCTAAAATAATTTTACCGAAATAAGTGCAGCATATTATTATGTACCTACCTACCTATTAAGCCATGCAAGAATTTTAATAAACAAAATAAGATTGTCTAGATACTAAATCGCTATTAAATATAGATAAATCATGAAGCAAGAATAAGTGTTAAAATAGAAGTGACTGCATAATTACTATGAGGAAAGTTGGAAACCAATTTTCACTATTGAAGTACCTGAAGCGTTACAAGAATACTTTAGTTCGGTTAGTTGGAGTTATGGACTAGTTTACTGTTGGAACTTGGTGCATTATCTTTACATAAATGCAATTCTTTCTAACACCTACATCTTTGAAATTGATAAACGTAAGTATATTGTAGATCACGGTGTACTATCCATTTTTTTAACTAATTCTATTCTTTGTTGTGTGTTTTCAGTAGCTATAATATAACATTTATCACATGTATATGAATAGTGCAAATACTAGAATTACCTAAATAAATATTTTGTTTTTCATAATTGTATTAATAAAAAATAGGGAACAAAACTTAAGTACTATAAACATAATATCTTTTGTCAATTGTTGTATTACAATTGTTGTATAAAGCGAACAGTGAAAACCCAAAATGAAATATCTTCGAAGTTCTAAAACAAAATATCCAGATATTTTCAATGAAACAGAATATGCATCCATTAAGTTTCGGAACAAGCAGAACTTTCAATGCCGAATACCAGAGCGTGTTCTCGCCCAATTATTTTTTATTTTCAATTTCCCTTCTCACTGAACATCGCAAATTGTCTAAATTATTCACACGAAAGCCAGTGTACTGGGAACAGCTAAAATAGCTGCATTACGTATTTAAAATTAGGCCTCCGTTTGAGTTTATTGATCGTTGAATTAGACATGCGGTGTGAGGAAAACATGACGGTAAATTTCATTCCCAAATGAGTTCATGATGTTAACTTCGTTACGTGATGCATTATGTTTGACAAAATCTATCTTTTATCGTTTCATACAGGAATTCGGGATAATACGTTAGTGATTTTTCCTTCTTTTTCATGGAAACAGAGATAGTCTGAAATTTACGAGAACTGTATTCGTTCCGAATCAAAATATAATATTGGTATAAAAGAGCATGATATTAATATGTTTGGTTGCAAATAAGGCTACATTTTCTATCTATTAAAATAATCTCCAATTCATATATTAATTTATAAATAAAATAAAGGATTCAAACCATTTATTGCGTCAAACACAATATTAAAACACATTACAGTGCTTAACTGCTATCCTACTCGTACTTCAAGCTCAGTGTGGATTAAAATAATGTTCAATTAACTATCCGTGACAATACCCATTTTTCGCCACACAAACAAAACCTTTGGAGGTGAAAATATACGTATTTTTATCAAGTACTTATCTGTGCTCCGCGGTTTTAGCCGCAGTGCTTCGCTCCTGTTGGTCTTAGCGAGTTGATATATAGCCTTTATAGCCTTCCTCGATAAATAGGCTATCTAACACCGAAAGAATTTTTCAAATCGGACCAGTAGTACTCGAGATTAGCGCGTTCAAACAAACAAACAAACTGTTCAGCCACAGTATTACAATATATTTTTATATTGTGCTTCAGCTTTATAATATTAATATAGTATAAATGTGAAGGATATACATTACTTGAATCATGTCTATAACTAGTACAAGAACGTTGTCCTACAAAACAGAAATTGTAAAGCAGACCCTGACACGTTTCTGAGATTTTATCTAGGATAGCAAGTGAGACTGAATAAAACAAAAAGACTGGAGATTTTCATATTTTTAATGCTCGGAAAATTTTAGAGCGTGCAACATTGAGCGGGTTATCTCATATTGCGCAATTGAACCAATTTAAAAGATCTATTTTGGTAATAGTATTTTTAAAGTTCGTATATAACTTGTAAAATGAGCTTTAATATTTTTATGTATAATGTCATATATTTTCATTGTTTTTGCTATGATTAAATTCTAAATGATATAACCGTACTGGAAATAATCTTTCCGATGATAAACGCTGATAGACAAAAAGATAGAGAGCTTATAAGAAATACAAACGGCCATGCTCATTTGGTATTTGATAAATAAATATATAGCACTTTCGGTAGTACATAGCTTATAAATGTTTATAGTAAACGCATGCATTACATGCACGCGTTTCTATACTCGTATTATTCAAACCGTTGCCGTTGGTTGTATCTAACTTTTATAAAATAACATAATAATAAAAATTGTTATGAGTGAGTACATAATTTATCATTCTGCCACAGAACAACCATATAATATTATTTTATATAATTTATCAAAAGAAAAAAATAATTTATCTTTTTACGTTTAATTACAGTGTTTATATAAAAATGGAGCGTGATTTAAGTTATTACCGTTGTAAAAAGCAAAACCGCACCTAAATCCAATCCTTGAATTGGTGAAGATTTTATTGAAAGACGAAATAAAAATATATTTTATCCATTCGATTTATTTCCATTTGCATTATGAATTTTCTTACAAAAATATATCGTCTGAAAGCTGTAATTCAATTACTTAGACTTTGTGGTATGTGATTTTTATTATTGGAGCGTTATTATAATACTAGCTTCCACCCGCGGCTTCGCCCGCGTTTTCAAAGAAAAACTCGCATGGTTCCCGTTCCCTTGGGATTTCCGGGATAAAACCTATCCTATGTGTTAATCCAAGTTACCCTCTATATGTGTGCTAAATTTCATTGTAATAGGTTCAGTAGTATTTGCGTGAAAGAGTAACAAACACATATCCTCACAAACTTTCGCATTTATAATATTAGTAGGATTAACTGGCCTAAAACAAACAGTTGGCAAAAAGAAAAAAACGAAACAAAAAAAAGACGGGTTGCACTCCGGGAGTGCCGGCAGAAGTGAAAACTTGATTATTAACGTTGAGCATGTTTGATATTTTGGAATGGTACCTATCCGTCTTACGCTTTTTCGATCAGGTCACGTGTCCTGACGCGAGTTTAAGATTTTATACCCATTACAGAAAAAGGGCTCAACGCCGCTAAAGAAGTTTTCACTTCAAAAAATTACATTTGATTTTTGAATTGTTTTTTTTTGCCATAGATATAGGTACAATCATATTATAAGGATATTGCTTTGCCATAATATATTAAAGTTTTATTTAAAAACATACGCTTTATGTTATTTGTTTCGTAATTTTAATCAGTAGCATGTATTTATATAATATCCTCCTAAATAGGCCACACTGCTAAAATCTAGATACCGAATAATGAAAGGATTACAAAGGGATTACTATCAAGGGAATTTAATCACTAACTATATTAGGCGTAGGGTTTAAACTTTCATGTACACAATATCATAATTTAATTATGAATCTCATAATTAAATAAATTGATTAATATTGCGAGGAAGTGACTACGTGTGACAAGCTGGCTTAACACGCTTGTCATCACGCCATGTCATAAGTTATATCTCTCTTTACTTCCTTATTTATCACGGACTTGAATTAAAATCTATATTATTCTGTTCTTTTTCCTTATTTATGAATAGAAAACTTCATATTATATAATTGAATATTTCATATAACAATTTTGATTCAAATGCGTTAAGTTCGTGAAAGTATTTAAAACAAAGAAAGACAATACAATTATTTTAAGGTATAACAACTCTGAAAATAGCAGATATGTAAGAACATAGAATTGGTATGTGTTACATCTTTATATTACGCTCGCGTAACGCTCCCTTCAATAAATCAGTGGAGAAATACTATCGAAGCCTTTTTGTGGCATTATTAGGTTAAAAGTGACATTCGAATTTAAGGTAACCCTTTGATATCCGTTGGCTCGTAAAATCAACACCTGCCCATAATAAATGTCAGGGATAACGCACTTTTCCCCGTAAAGAATTGTTTTTGAGGAAAAACTCGAAGGCCGTGTTTTATGGTGGCTATGAGGGATTTGCAATGAAAGTTCCGTGAGAAGTAATTATGTTTCAGTTTATTTTCTAAGGGTTTTACTTGACAGTTTTGTTTTACTTTTATTTTAGGGACTGGGTTTTGAGTTTAAGCTCTTTGGTTTGGTTTTTACTGCTTTATATTATTATAGGTGTATTTATTTAGGTTATTATAATTATTATCATCTTATAAGTGGTTGAATATGAAACTATCATATCTTGAATATTATTGACCTGCTATTCGAGTACCTATCGATAGTTTTGAATTATGATGCAAAGCACAACATTCATTCATACCTACAATTTGTAAAAAAGATGTGTAATATCGGGTACCTACATTAACAATATAACCTAACCTGTATTAATATTGAGTTTCAAAATCTGTGGATATATGTGTGGATAAATCTGTAATAACATAACCTGTTTTAATTAATACCTATTGAGTGATGCAGGATCGCAGAAATATATCAATTTGAATTTAGGTAAATTAACTCAAGCATAATCTTTAAGATTACGAATTCCTCTAACGTTTTCGTTTTTCTTTCATTAAAACGAGATTAATTTCCTTAACAGCGAACGAACGCCTACAAATATCCACAAAGCTTTTTAATACTGATTGATTCGTGTCTGAAGCTGCGTCTACACTGACAGCTATCCCTATTACAGGGTTTATAAAGCCCTAATGACTTCTAGGACCAATGCTCATTGATCGCCTAACCCTATTCTTATGCTAGTAGTATGTTGTCTATATTTGTTGGTGGCCAGAGCAATAAGCATGCCACCTGTCAATGCGGACACACCTTAAGTCTGTCGACTACAATTTACGAGGAAACTAAGCCATCCAATCCTGTCTGCCCCGCGGTTCATCTTCTAATTTCTCCCACGAGATTCCAGCGGATACTACAAGTTTTATAGCGTACCTGACTTGAAATATTGCTTGCTTATACCCCGATTAGTTATCGATGTGAGCTGCGAAACGTTACAATTTGAAACTGGAATATTTTTTTTATCGGTGTATTTAGATCGAACGAGCGAATGCACATTGTAACCCACTATGTCAAATTCTTTTAGTGTAAACAGGCGTAGAGCATTCTTTCGTTGTTCTTAGTAGAAAAGATTCTATGCAATGTTCTAATACTGATTATCACTGAATACGAGTTTTCGTTTTCACTAAAATAGCACGAAGAGTTATTATCTTGCTCTGACTCTAACTCTATGATCGTTTGGTCTAATTGCACCGTATCACAATGAATGAATTTGTCACCTTGTAGTGTTGGGCTATTGATATTATGTTCATGAGAGAGTTGAGTACGTTTTGGTATTGAATATCACTCGTGTTGGTTAGATACTACTCCTTCAAGTCAATACGAGAGATCACTATAACGACAATTCATTATATTGATTCTCTCGTAGATCTACTGGTTATCTATTTTGACTATAGCTCTTAGGAAGCCAGTATTAAAATCTGGACCAATAACTTTTGTTTAGCAGTTAATAATTTTTATCGTCATGATGGACAATATGGAATGAAGACGATTTTTAAATCCCATAAGGGACATCAAGCATTGATTGTTCCTATGATAGTTATGTATTTTTGCATTAGTGCATTCTTGTACATTATAATAGTATTATTTCTATCTATCGTGCATTTGTTTTACCTCCTTATACTTTTTGCCTATAATTACTATTTGACTATAATATCTATAAACCTTGGGTTCTCATTAATCAATCCCATTCAGAACCCTTAACCCATTTTAACATAACCCACAATTAAGTTGTTTGAGTCCTTATACGCGTGTCGATTACGATCTTATTTTACTTTTATTATTTTACATTCCTTTGAAATATAGAGTGTTCTTGATAGTACTTGACCCATTATTTTAAAAAGCGTTGAACATTTGTACTGTTTTGTCTTGTCACTATTTGTCTTACTTTTATCATGTTTTTACTCCATCGAAATTTTAGCTTCACTAGCTTTTCGCCAGCAGCTTCGCCCGCGTAGCCAAAGGAAAACCCGCATAGTTCCCGCTCTCGAATGATTTTTGGAATAAAACTATCCTAACAAACACAATTTATTAGTAGTATTATAACAGGCGTATCAATTAAAAGTTTGAGTTATCTGCAAACTGGTCAAAACTATCGCAATGGGTCTCAAAGTGCTAAATGTTCACAGCAATCCATTGATCCAAGTGACAATGCTATCAACAGCTTATCAGAGCCAGCTCAGAACAAAGGCTATGGGAACAATTGATTAAATTCCATTCTGAAGCAAATTTCCTAAGGAGTTTGAGAACTTGATTTGGTGTAGATTCAGTAGCATGTAAATCTATCTAATCTAATATTCTAATATATATTATAAAGGCGAAAGTTTGTAAGGATGTATGGATGTTTGTTACTCTTTCACGCAAAAACTACTGAACCGATTACAATGAAATTTAGCACACATATAGAGGGTAACTTGGATTAACACATAGGATAGTTTTTATCCCGGAAATCCCACGGGAACGGGAACTATGCGGGTTTTCCTTTGCAAACGCGGGCGAAGCCGCGAGCGGAAATCTAGTATACATATAATTGTTATTTTAAAATAAAATTTCAATAAAAAATAAATTAACACGTTTCTTTGCTGCACGCGTGTAACTTTCATCTATTTCTGAGACACCTTCATGTGCATGTTCTAAATCTTTTACATTCATTATTATCGAGATATAATGCCTGTTTAAATAAAATATATAAGATATATTCTAATTACATAACATATCGCTCAAGAACATCAATTTAAAAGTTTTATTCCTGTCTCATACATCATTTTAAGTGTACTTAGCAAGGGTTCCAATAATAAGAGTACCACTCTGAAAACATATTTAAGAGATTCAGAAGCAAGATATCAAAATGAAGCATAACTTTTGATGGTCATATTCGAGTAACGCCATTTACCCACGCAAATGATTTTCTCGTGTTTTCCAATTGCTTTTGTACAACTTTTATCTAAAATGCAGGGTTCATGTTCTCATATATTTAGGAGTAATACGCGCTTTTTTGAATTGTTTTGAAAAATTAACCACGTTACATGCAAATTGGGTTGCGATTGAGTAAGAAATGCAATATCCGAAGTGGCCTTGTTTTATACATGACTTTCCGCATGCGGCTTCGTCCGCTTTGTCTTAAACTTGATAAATTATATTATACAAACCTTCCTCATGTATTGCTCTATCTATTAAAAATGCGTTGCGTAGTTTTAAAGTTATTCGCATACATAGAGACGGACATAGAGCAAACGACTTTCTTTTATACTATGTACCGATAAAACTTTCGTCATGATCGTTATAATTATTTGGCTTATATGAAGTAAAGGTAACATTACCAATACCATTGTAATAAAATTGAATTTCATCTTAACCACGATAAATAGAAATACACGTTGTTATGAAACTATCCGCAGTCTTATAAAGCTATAATAATATTACATAACAAAAGGCTCGTTGTTTCATTTTTAAAGCTCAAGAGATTATTCAAATAGCCGTTTAATATTCACAAATAATAGTTAATTTTCATTTACATTGAACTTCAGGCTTACTTCTGCTCAATTCAGTCATTTCAATCCCAAGTTTGATTTGACTTTCAAATGAATGCAATAAGTGGCTCGTATAACTTCTCTCTTTTTAACGTTTAATTCGTAGATAAAACGCTATATTGAGATGAATTTTTCATTACTAGTCTTATAAAAAATGAATCGTGGTTTTAAATCAGTAAGGGCTATTTTCACCGCTTGCTTATAATGTACCACACATAGGCGAATTGAGACTTCTTTGGCGTAAAAACATTATTTGTCATTTTAATTGACAGATAATTTAAACAGAATATGCTATCATGAAGCTGTGAAACTGGCCCTTAGTTCGAACGTTCGTTCGTTCGATTCGTTATAAAAACGTCACTTTATTAGGCCAATTTACTTGTGAGAATATCAGTGTAAGATTGATTGAATGTTTATATTTATAATTTATTCATTAAGATAAACAATTTTTTAATCTATATTTCTTCTACAAATTGTTATTATGAGTCTTATGTGTATGCATTATAACGCCTCCGCGTTTATGTATGCACGAGTGATAATAAATTGTAGGTATATGTGTACTCATAAAACAAAACATTACGCCCTAGAACAATGATTACATTTTCTACACTCTCTGAATTAAAAGAGTATGTTTCCGCGTATTTTAGCATTCCGTCTTATTTTACTGACGTTTTCTCGAATTTATTCATTTTCTATTTAAACATAATCATCTACATTACATTTTAATAATAAATTAACGTTAAAAGTGACATAATAAGGATAGCGAGGCGTTCTTTTGTTCCAAATCTGATTCTAAATTTGGATTAGCAAATGTAGCTATAGATAACACCTACACAATGCCCATTGGAGCTCAAAATCCCAATCCCAAAATTAGATTCACTCATCAACGATCCTAAAATATTCGCAAATAACCAATATCTGGTATCTGGAGGTATTCAAACGTTTCTCTCTCACTTAACACATGATGTTCACACGAGCGCGAACGTCACTAATTCGGATATTAATTAATTGTGTCCGAATTTCGTTGAAAGAATTTAGTTAATTTGCCTCGTTTGTTGCGTCGAGAGGGTCATTTGTTTTCGACGGTTTAATAAAGGTTACGTTACAACAAATTATTGCATAGTTTTTGCTCTCAAGCTTTGTTATTAAAGTGGATTTGAGTAAGGATTAAAAAAAAAAAAAATTCTTTATTGACAATAGAATACAACATTTTGAAATACTGAAGTCTCTGACTCCCAAACTAGGTAAAAACCTGTATGTCAGGAGTCAGCGCCCTCTTCCAGAGAATATTCAAGAAATGCCAATAAGAAAAACAAAAAATAAAAATGTATAACAAACAAAAAATAAAAATAGAAATTGTTTTTTCCGGCATGCATGTATGTGTTTTAGTGTTTAGGCCTTGAATGTGTGTGTATTTGTGTGTGTGACTGTGTGTGGTGTGTTGTGTGTATTTGTGTGTGTGTGACTGTGTGTGGTGTGTTATGTGTATTTGTGTGTGTGACTGTGTGTGTGTGTGTGTGTGTGTGTGTGTGTGTGTGTAATAGTGGGTACTATATACTCAAGTTATAAGATTTTCCGTTTCTTCGTAATCTAGAGTCAAAAGCCAGTTTTTAATTTTTACTTCTACATCACGCAGAGTACATGGATAAATATCAAGCAATTTATTAATTTTGTTATATAGATGTACAGAAAGAAAACTGTGTTGTCTTTTCAATAAAGCAGTTCGACACCTCACAGGATCAATTACATTTGTGCATGTCCGTTTATTGCGAAACTTATTTGGATCATAAGGAGTCGTAACATGTTGTTTTATAATAGCATGATAAATATAAAGTTTCCTTACAGACAGTATTTGGCATATCTCATATAATTTTGTTGTTGGAAACCTATAAGGCTTAAACAACATTGTTTTGAGTAGAGACCGTTGTGCTCTTTCCAGTTGTAGCATAGTGCTTTTAAATGTTCCGCCCCATACCCCAATACAATAGCCAATGACAGATTGAACTAAAGCAAAATAAACAGTTCGTAGGATATCACTATCTGCCACATGTCTCAGGTTTCTAAAGACCCATGTGAGTGTTCTAACTCTAGATGATATCATATTAATATGTGGCTGCCATGTTAACTTCGCATCTAAGAGAATACCTAGATATTTTAAAAATGTAACTTGATTCAAATGTGCACATGAACATGTTTTATTTATAGGCGAGTTGCAAGTATGAATCTTTACTGTTAGATTAGGCTCTTTAATACGGGAAGTAGTAAATTTAATAAACGAAGTCTTAGATGTATTTAAGGTTAATACATTTTGTTTAAGCCACAGACTAGATTTATGAAGACCGATTTCAGCATTTATCCTAACTTCGTCCCAAGTATCTCCATGGAACAACAACGCAGTGTCGTCCGCATAGGAGATGATTTTACCCTTATTTAGTTTAAATTGGCATAAATCATTTAAATATACTAAGAATAAGCTGGGGCCGAGTATGCTGCCTTGCGGAACCCCATATGTAACCGCGATGTCGGAACTGATTGAGTTACTAATCTTAACTTTTTGAAAACGCCCAGTAAGAAAACTTTTGAAAATATTCAATTCGTTACCCCTTACACCATATCTCTCCAGCTTGTCTACAAGGGTGGGCACTGAAACAGTGTCAAAAGCCTTCGCTAGATCGATAAAAATACCGATGCACTTTTGTTTTTTATCTAAATTATTACTTACAAATTCTACCAAAGATCTAACAGCCCCATCCGTACTTTTTCCAGCCCTAAAGCCAAATTGGTTTTCTGATAAGATATTATTCCTTTCTAAAAATTTCATAAGCTGATTATTCAGGACTTTTTCTAATAGTTTCGATAGCGCTGGCAAAACAGAAATCGGTCTGTAATTAGTGACACTATCTCGCGCCCCACCCTTGTAAACTGGGGTAATAACCGCTCGCTTATAAACGCTGGGAAAAATACCCTGTTCAAAACATAAAGTTATGATCTTGGTAAGATGAGGGATTAAAATATGTCTTGCCATTTTAATAAATCTATTCGAAATACCGTCCCACCCAACAGCAGAATCATTCTTAAGATTCATTATTAATGATTCTATTTCTTGTTCATTGGGAGGGAGCAATACAAGAGAGTTTTTGACACTAGGTATATTATTTGTATGAGAGTTATGATTATTTAATGACCCAGGGTGGTTGTCGTTAGTTTGTGATATATTTTGAGCTAAAAGTTTCCCCACGTTCGCAAAAAACGAGTTTACCGCTTCAGTGGCATCAAGGGGATCTCTGTGAGTTTTTAATAGATTGATGTAATTTTAACCTTCGTGAAGATGTAATAAGAGCTATTTTAATTTTAAATACCAACTTGATAGATATTCAGCTTTACTATTAGGGATGTATATCTTATATACATGATGCCAGTTAACAGTCATGTGTAGGCTGCTAATGTATGCATGAAAATTAACTTTATAATGTGAGGGTGAAATTATTAAATATAGCTATTCACAATGAATATTTACCTTCATACATTGGATTTGTAACTTGTAGCATTTTGTCAAAACATTATTTAAGAAATAGATTGAATCTAATATGATCTTTATAATAAGGTTTAGTTTATGTCCGTAATTTTTTTTTATTATCAAGAATAAAACTTTCTTTTTTATTCCCAAAATTGTGCTACATGCGCTATATAAATGGAAAAGTATAATACCTGTATAGGACACTATTCCGAGCGGTATTCAGCCATTTTTGCTTTAGGCTTACGTGATTTTATTTCAATGATTTTTTTACTGAAATATGCTCTATTTCGCTGACAGTTTCGTTATAGAAGTGCGGTATTTACATCGTGGAATAGCTTGTGGTGACGAAACGTGCACATTCGGGATAAACCGTTACGGTAAATGAAACTTTATTTGAACTGTTACTTTGAATTGTTTATTTTATTTCTAGTTACAGTTGCTGAATTTTGTTTTTGGAATATTTTTATTTGTACATATGAAAATCGGATGCTCGGGGCTATTTTTAAATAGTGGGAAGTAAAATTATATTGATGCAGCATTTCTTTTGCTGTGATATTTAATTAAATATTCAGTTCAAATAATATTATTTAAACTACATAGTTTACCACTTGTTTTCAAGAAGACGACAATCCCCAAAGATAAACAATTTAACTCCAACATTTTTTAATATCTGTAACTACATACAAACAAAAACAAACTTATGTATCCACTAATACGGAAAACCTTCAATCAGTCATTATTTTCCTTTTATTTTATCCAACATCGTGCAGAATCGCGAACTAATTGAGTTTGTAATTGTTTTTGCAACTTAGAAGCCCGCGGTAATTCGATTTCGGCGTTTGTCATAATAATGTAAGTTTTGAGGGCGTGCACACATACGCGATATATCATATAAACACACATGATACACACACGCGCATAATATGTGTGTAGGAACTGAGGGATTACCGCAAATGTATTAAAGCAGTATTTATTCCAGTTTGGGAAATATTCTTAATAGAACTCTGTCATTTTTCCACACTGGAATTAATACTGCTTAAAGAGATCATGGCCCCTTAAAGTTTTAAACTAAGAAAATGGTGGTCTTGAAAGTAAATAACTGCTTAACGAGGTATTAAACGTTACTAGATAAAGGCAAGGCAATAATTGAACCGCTATTGGAAACAAAGCTCCTAATAACATTAAATTACAGAGCAGCTTTTAACACAGCTGAAATGTGTTTCTATAGTTCAGTTTTTGAGTTTAACATTTTGTTTGCCAGTCGAAGTTATTTTGACACGACCTAAATACGAATTTTAATACTCAAAAAGCAATCAAGTTTTTGCTCATAAATCATTAAAATTAATACATGTTTCTCGTTGGAAACTTTCTAAGCGTTCTGCTAACAACTTGCATATTTTAAACTCAAAACTTCTGTACATATTCATTTGAATTACTAACAATTTCTGGTGAGAAATAGGCTCATTTACCGAGGAGTATGTATTAATCACGCATGTTATTCCAAGCTTATGAGAGATTAGACAACAGTTTATGTGTAAAACAACTTCGTGGTATAATTAGGTGTATGCAAATATTTAACTCCACTAGCAACATAATGTTTTTTTTGTTTAGTTTGGTTTTCAGTTACAGTTTCTCTATAGTTTTTTTTTTTTAAATAAAAAGAAATTATATAAAACTGGTTGGATATTATGTCAAAGATCAAATTGTAAAAACTGCAAATTATTTGAGTATGCACTATGCAGATATCCTTTAAAACATTGTGTCTAAAATATTCCTTGAATATAAAGTTACATCTTATTTTATGGACGACTTATAGTTTCTTAGCACATAGAAACTTATTTTGCATTTTTCTTATAATCAAGCATTTTCTCTAATTCCCAACAAAACGAGCAACTTTTCAAAAATTAAACCAAGGAATTATTTAAAAAAAATCCAAATGTACACAATAATATAATATTATGTACGTTGTATTTGCCACTTTGTGGAACGCAGATGAAAAGCCTTTCTGCTATTTGTCGCTCACAGATAAGCATATGTGATAAATGTTTACAGCTTGCTTCTGTTTAGCCACAATTTGTTCCTGCTTTAGCTTATTTCAGTAATACGTTTAAAGCAAACGTCTCTTTGCATTGTTTAAACTATTGCGGTATTGTGTTATGAATGCTGGATTGAATATATTTTATTGTTTAATGCAACATAAGTACTACTAGTACATTACTTTTGTATCACGTATACATAACGTGGTGCTTTTGTAAGGTTATTACTTACTGAATGCAATTAACATTATTGGTAATTACTAATTATATCTAATGCTTTCCACAATACACTAGTAGCATGCGCATTGAAATTGAACGAGATAGCCGTATCATAAATTTGTTTTTAAATGTATGGTAGTATTTATTCACCAATTAACTTTTATTGACACATTTAAACTGGCTCTAAATTATGTTTATTTAACAAATTAAACTGAGTTAAATGCATACTAGATTACACAATATAAAGTTACTTTTACATGTAAGAACTCATCGCAACATGATTTGCATTAAAATAGTCTGGTATTTGAATAGTGTTCGAGCCAAATTGTACAACAATAGATATAATGTAGGAAGCATTTGAGTTTGGAATACATTATTTTTATTGTTTAACTTCGGTATATTATCATATTATTAGTTGTTTGCTATCAATATTGTGTTTTTGTTTAGAACCTTTCAATTAGTAGATTATGATTAGGTTTGTGTAATATGAACTTAGTTTTATTTACTTTTACTAGGAAACTCTTTCTGGCTAAATATTAGGGTGGAGTGATAATGTATGAAAGAAATTTTTTTTTGTTTTTTTCAAACGGCATAGCGACAGAAAGGTGCCTTTTAATGAGTGAATTCAGCATACAAAATATTGTTTACCTGTCTTTATGTTTTGAGGTGCCCCAACCCAATTGAAAATTAGAAAAATATGATTTTTTCGCAAACTTTGATTTATTTTTTAATCACAGTATTTTTATGGCCGTCAAGTCTATTATATAACAAACTTCTTTGTGATACACTAAATAATAGCCTGATTAGTTGTTTTAACGTATTTCATTAATGAAAATGATATTATAGAGGTATGAAAATATCAGAAATAAGTAATTATTTAGTACTAGCTGCGCTCGCGGTTGCCTCGCGCTTTCACCCGCGTGGCTCCGCTCCTGTTAATCTAAGCGTATTGATATGTAACCTATAGCCTTCCTCGATAAACGGGCTATCTAACACCGAAAGAACTTTTCAAATCGGACCAGTAGTTCTTGAGATTAACGCGTTCAAACAAACAATATCTTCAGCTTTATAATATTAGTATAGATTATAATATTAGTATAGATAACGCTGTTTTTTTTTTCAAAATTAGGCATTAGCAGTCGTGATACTGATGCTCTTGCCATTATAAAATCATTTTGTTT
The DNA here is from genome assembly GCF_061535455.1 of Colias philodice. Classification (NCBI taxonomy): domain Eukaryota; kingdom Metazoa; phylum Arthropoda; class Insecta; order Lepidoptera; family Pieridae; genus Colias; species Colias philodice. Next base: position 7,440,783 of record NC_143104.1, read on the forward strand.
ACTTTTGCAGCAAACTGCACTTGAAGCTTATGTCACCAATTTGATAATATGCTTTACGGCCTGGGCAAGGCATAGAAAATCTTTGATATTCTGAAACGTAGTCAAACCGCTTTTCACGATGTCTTTTAAGGTTTCTTCAGATAAATTAGAAGTCAGAGGCTCAGTTTTCTTACATTCTTGCCACATAGTTAAGTCGGTATAATCTTTTGAGCAAGTACAAGAGAGTTAAAAAAAATGGCATTTGCAACTTCAAATATCAAATAACCTTTGGTACTGAGTGACAAAATACTTCAGTTATCTTTTCTTGTTCTTTTTTGTTAGTTTGTCGGTCTTGATAAGGTTTTAATAAGCGTCTATATTCATCGAATATGGTGTGTCGAATAAGTTGTAGTACTCTATTAAAGCTAATAGTGGGAAGCGATGCTTTTCGCCACACATCAAACATTTCCGTAGCTAATCTTTCGGATAAATCATGAATTTTGTTATTTTATCAGGTTTAAATTCATATCTAATAAATAAGTAATAGTTTTTTAGCATCAGTACAAGTTAGTAATTGAGACACTGGGTACTTCTCTGGCAAACAAAATACAGGACAACATGTCGTTTGTTGTATTTTGACTTGCAACACTTTACTGTAACAAAGCGAAATTATAGATAGAACTCACATCAAAAATATTAAATTATGATCTTAATTGTATTTAAGTGTAAAATGTAATTAAGAAATATTACTAACTTTAGTGTTATTTCCTTAACGGCACTAATTAAAATCAACGTTTCCTACAATAAGAGTCGGCGCAAACGGGCCACCGACCAGAGCCACTGGTAGCCAGCGATAGCCACTTTTTTATATATTGAAATATTATGTATTCTGTGTCTTCCTGTTGGCAACCAACGAGATAACACAGAATCTGATTTAGCGTTAATTTGTCAAAATTAAACTTTACTGATTTTCGACTAAATTTTTTGAATTTCTGAAAGTTCATGATGTTGGGGGCACCTCTAAATGTATCATCTGCAAAGTATAATTTTGCATGTGTATTTATGAGCAATAGTGACATCTTTTTACAGGTATGCCGAAACGAAAATGAAAAATAATATTTTTCACTCCACCCTACTAAATATATAATTTGGTGTGTTCTGCTTTTTGTAGGTAAATATAACAATTTTATTAAATAAACACTGTTTTGGCTATAACCGTTCTTATAATGATTGGTAAAAATATTGTTTCAAAATAGTCTATCAGAGAATGCAGATATTTTATCACAATTTCATCTAAAACGTAGAAAAGTGCACCTAATCCAGATATCTTTTGAAAACACTAGAATGATGTTAGCGAAAATCTTATTTCCTCCCGTTTAATGAAACGTCTGACTAGACTTAAATTCTTTTGGCTTCTCTCCACACGTAAATGTTGGACCAACTAGCCTGCAGTACACTCAACGAATATTAAGAGGAAATTATCTCAAATCTCAGTTTTTTATAACTCTATTAAATGTGTGCTTTATGCAATCGATAATATTATTATAATTAAACGTGATACGTGACTCCGCACCTGGGAAATTATTGACCTGATAATGGTGAATAGTTGTGAGAGTATTTTATAGGAATTATTATGATTATTAGAAAAAGAACAACTGTTAATCAATTATCCTTATATATTTTAAGTACAGGGCACTCTGTCAATGTCTCAGGGGTTCTTTCATTTAGTACATACCTCAACAATACGGAAGAGGTAACAAACGTTACAATAATAAAATAAATTTCGAGAATTACAAATAAAATTGATTATTAAAATTGTATATAATTTTGGTATCAACAATTTCAGTACTTTGCCAAAGAAAAATCTTCAAAAAATATTTTCTGTGTAGTCTACAACTTTTTTACATAAAGTCACAATGCTTCACATTTTTCATTAACCCTTTGAGCGAAATTTTACAAAGAATTTAATAACTAAAATTCACGAGGGTTTCCGGTTTCCGCATAGCGTAACATAGACAAACTTGACCGTTTTTATCTTTTGAATTCGTGAAAATACACAAGGGTAGGAAATTAAATTGACGGAGATAATATCGGAGCTATATAATGAAGCAGACATCTTCAAACTTAGGACGTTGCGATTCTTGAGAAGCACTTATACGCCAGTAAAGTTTTAGTTCAGCAGCAAACTAATTAATTTAGAAGAATCTGGGTTAATCAATATATGCATGCCTAATTTGAGCGCCGTGAATAGCTCTAAGCGCTACAGTTTAATATAAATTGACGAGAACTTTCTAGAATGGAACCTCAAGCTTACGTCTATATAATAAGGTGCATATTGATGTTGTTCCTAATTCATTTTATATCAAAGAAATGTAGTTATTGTGTGGACTTAACATTTCTTAATGGTGCGTAACATGTCTTAGATCTAATTAATGAGTCAAAAATTCAATAAAATTATTACCATATTCTTTTCTGTAAAAAAAATACGTAGGAACTTAAAAATGATGCACGTTGGTGGTGAATGATCAAAAGATATGCAAACTGCAGTTTATTAAATTTTCTGTCATAAATTTACATTATTAAACAGTATTGTTTTACAAGCATCTGCATCATTATCGGAGTTTTTGTTCTCTTATTTCAATATTTATATTTTATGTTTTGTATATTATAATACTTAATCTGGTATTGACTTTTGCAAGCACACCTTTTTGGGATTTATGTACCACTTTTATACTTACAAGCGCAATTTTGAGTGGTGCTGTCTCATATTCATTGCATGTTCTTACGACTACATACAGTATGTACGATGTTTCACGTTATTTATATATTTAAACTTACAGCTTATATTTTAAGGCATTATTTACTGCTAGCGTTTCGTATGCACGAAGTAGGTACTAAATCAAATCTTTCACAGACGGACGGTCGTAAAAACTATCGATTCTATGCTGAAAGTTTTTACGATTCTTAGTCCAAGTAATTTTGGTTCTGACCATTTCGTTTTATATCAAAAGTAAGCGGCCACCAGGTGCAAATAATCGCAACTTTTCACACCTTTAAAAATCTAATATTGCAAAGGTCACGAAGGCGTGTTAATATATTATTTTAATAATATTTTTTTGTATGTATGATTCCGAGAAATATTATATTGTTTAAAAATTATGTAGGTACCTATTGTAAATTTTCGCCTGTAAGTATGTGTAAGGTTTACATTTGATAATAAACTTTGGATATAAATGATTTAGAAATATTTCTGAAATAAAGGATTTTTCATTTTATATAATATTTTATCTGCCTTTTCTGTACCCAGAAAGTAGCGAAAAACCGCAGAGAAGCGATAAGGCCACTGCTTTTGTACTTTATTAAGCTCTGGTTTATGTATGTCGGTATTTCCTAATATTATAAATAGTATGTATTCCTTTTCACCAGTAAATAATTAAAAAAGAGCCCATATTTCTTTAACACTATTAGTTATCGTAAATCAAAGTGTATCAAACAGCTTAGTAAGAATCAAAGCACCATCTATTTTAAAGCGAATATAAGTATTTTTACAAAGCATTATCTCGCTACACAGCGCGAGAATATAACTTCTCAGCAACACTTTATTGTGAAAGATAAATAGGTTCATGTTATTGTGTAAAACTTATTAATATTGAGGGCAATAACACTCGTTTATTCAACCTTTTAATGGACTACTTTATTTGTATAAGTTTATCTTTTTGGTATTGACAAGACAATCTTTGGCATTCAAATATAGCTCCGGATATTGTCGTACGATTTTCAATACTTCTTTATTGTTTCGTTGTTTTCATTGTATTGGAACTTTGGAATCTTCGAGAGCATCCGTATAAAGTCCGTTTGATTTCATGTGATTTATTTCGTAAAACGTAAGGTTGTTTGCGATTTAACAATAACTAGAACGTTATAAAAAAAAAGAAGAATGTTACATTTTACTATAGATGCAAGAATTTTCAATGCGGGCTAAAGAACCAAATTCCAAAATAGTTTTCTCTTGAAAATTGACTTCTAGATAAACCTTCAAACAATCACACAAACGTACATACTTGAAATTAGTATGCACATAATATAAAGAAGCCAGTCCAATTATATATATATATATATTTTAATTAAACATTGAAAAACAAAAGATACTAAAGCAAGCTCGTGTAAAATAATAAATTAAAATAATATTTAGATACGCATATTATCCGGATTCCACACCTATAAACTTAAACGACACGGGCGTTAGTTCGTCACGCGACGAACAAAAAGCTCTACTTAAATCCTATTAACTTAATAATGAACCATTTATATCCACCCACTAACGTTATAAAATAAAACATATTGTTGTATCTTTGTGTAAAAGGCCTTAGTATTGTTTTACATTTAAAATAATTCTTACAAAACGCGTTGATATTAATATTGACTGTTGTCGTTAATCTTCATAGTAAAAAAATAATCTATTTAGAGCTTAAAGCTTTCAATTGCTTAGTACTTGGATAGATAGTCTATTCTCTAATCTAGACTATAGGTTATCCTCTCTATAAATATCATTCCAGTTCCGATCAACTGGTTTAAGGTGAAAGAATACAAGAATTCAACCATCCATTCTCACAATTTTTCACGTTTATATTAAAGGAAAAACCGTCTTTCTTAAAGGAGTAACCTGGTTTATTAAGTCATCTTAATTTTATACACGTTCACAAAATAACAATACCAGTACGTAACAGTACAGAAAAAGTGAGACACCATAAAATAATTTAAAATAAAAACTTTTAAACCTTTATAACCTCACGAAATGACAGTTCCTGCCGTACCCACAGTTACACACAAATTAAAATTCCACATTTTGTTTTACGACTGATCATAAACTCGCTTCCTGACACTAGCAGTAATTAAATCATGACGAAGTAATTATATGGATTATAATTAATATTTATAACTAGCTGTGCTTCGCAGTTTTACCCGTGTGGCTCTGCTCCTGTTGGTCTTAGCGTAATGATATATAGCCTATAGCCTTCCTCGATAAATGGGCTATCTAACACCGAAATAATTTTTCAAATCGGACCATTCCCGAGATTAGCGCGTTCAAAAAAACAAACAAACAAACTCTTCCGTTTTACAATATTTATAGTACAGATTTAAATTACGTGGGTGGATACATCGCTAAAGATGACTGATTTTCTGTATTTCCTTCAAAGTGATTTGGGGATTTGTATTTATTCACATGTGTTTTTCATTCATAAATATCCACCCAGAAACATTTATTTAATTTATAAATATCTCATTAAAGGGTTCAAAATTGTTTATAAATCGATGGAAAACTTCCAATCTTTGTGAAGGTTACATTTTATAATAAAGAATCGTGTATATTATTTTCATAGTGAAAGACAATGTGACTTGTATTCTTTATAGTAAGTAAATAATATATTATGATCGAAGTTTTGTCATTCATATTATGTTGAATAAATTATAATGGAAGTTCTTTACGGTTATTTATATTTAAGGGGGCGCATAAAGCAAAATAACCAATCTTCTATTAGATGATACGTGTAATATGCAAGACCAAATCTAAAAAATAAAATATATATCAAACTAGATGATATGTTCAACGATTCTGTTTAATCAAAAACATAAAATATTAAAATTTACTCGATAAAAAAAAATCACCAAGTTAGCTCTAATTTTCACACTTTTACGTTTTCTACTTGACATGGTAATACTTATTATGATTTTTTTTTCATAAACAATTATATTAAAACATTTGCAAGATATTTGTCACAGCATTTTGTGTAATTACTTTTAGTTTTGGTTTTATCTGCGATAAACCACTTTTGGCGCTCTTTTTTCTCGAGATAAACGTTTGATTTTGTCACGATAAAAGTGGTTTATCGCAGATAAAACCAAAACTAAAAGTAATTACACAAAATGCTCTGACAAATATCTTGCAAATGTTTTAATATAATTGTTTATGAAAAAAAAATCATAATAAGTATTACCATGTCAAGTAGAAAACGTAAAAGTGTGAAAATTAGAGCTAACTTGGTGATTCTTTTTTATCGAGTAAATTTTAATATTTTATGTTTTTGATTAAACAGAATCGTTGAACATATCATCTAGTTTGATATACCTATATTTTATTTTTTAGATTTGGTCTTGCATATTACACGTATCATCTAATAGAAGATTGGTTATTTTGCTTTATGCGCCCCCTTAAGCTCATTGATTGGGAACATGATTTCGTTGTATTTATTATCTGTGATAAAATCTTAATGAATGAATCACCTACAGATATGTTACTGTATTATAGCTTTGGCATAGGCCAAAGGTTATATCAAACAAAAAACATAACAAACATACACAATTGAAGGGAAATGTTCGTAGAGTTAATTGAATAGGAAAATTATAGTTTACTGGAATCAAGGCTCTCGAACGAAATACTTATTTCTTAGGCTACAGTGAGTGCTTCATTCTTGAGGCGGAAAATACATTTTGCGATAGAAATATTCTAGGAAATTTATTGTACCTTAAACTTAAAGTAAAGACGTAAAGAAAATAAATATATTATATTCACATAATATTCATGTTGTCTATGCATAAAAGATACAGTCAACACTAATAGGTTTCCATGTTTTTGATTTTAACTTAAGTGATATTTTCTAAGTATGTAGAATGTAGATAGGTATGTATAATATTATAAATTATACTTCATATTATTATAATATTATGTTATTTATTTAAGATTAGTTTGAAAACCTTCATCATTAGTAACTATACAAGAAATATTAAAAAAAAATATTCATATCAATAACATATACGTAGGTACAAAGTTTTGAAAGAAGATAATTAAAATAATCTTTACGGTATACTGAAGTAATTCATACTTACGCAAAGAAAAGATTACAGTGTCCTTTGAATTATTGTCACTGAGGTCTGAATTAGTGTCCCATTTATCAACATTTCTGACCACAAATTACGAGTTTGTCACGCCCTTAAGATGGTTTTCCGCTTTTTTCTATACGAATTACACTCGAAAGATATTTTTCTGGTATGAAGGCTAATGCTAAGTGACGCAGGCTTTTAACTATTGAATAAAATAGTTGCGTATGTAGTATTGTAATCTTTTAATGGAAGAAATTTAGAGACGATTGAAGCAATCTTATAATATCCCATAGCAAGCTATAAATATACTGCTTCTTTGTATTCTTTGAAATATTACTACAACTAAAGAACACATTTGGTTGTAGTAACCCATAGCAAGCAATCCGATTCAAATTTATAAATGTTTGTTTTATAAGATGGATATATATTTTTTTATCACGAGTAAATTGCATTTGTTTATAATATATAAAAAATGTATTTTCAAAAAATGCACGGACAATTATTTTTAATAATGATGTTAATAATTATTTAAAAATAATTATTTTTTCGAGAGTACTCATGAAACCGGTTACATATTAAATTTTTTAAATGTTTTCAATCTAGGTGTTTTTCAATTTAATCGCAAGATTGTATTATGCATACTTTACTCTAGACTAAAAATACAATTTTTTTTTCTAGTAAATTACAAACATTTATAACGTCCAATTCCAGCAATTGCAAGTTATCCTTCAGTACATAATACAGTTCTTAATAGAGTTGATTGGCCAAGTTTTTCTTCGAAGAAACAACAATTCATCACGGGAGTTTCATATTTTGTTCAATGCTATACTAGCTCTATATTGGACAAAGATCGATGGCCCTCATTATATAGTTACTAAGCGCTTTGATTCTTTAGTTCATCAAAAGGAATGATAAACACATTTTTTTGATATTGAAAAACCAAGCAAGTTGTAACGAAGCAGATAAAAACATGCAGATATAGATCATAGAAGGAATAATAAGTAGGTAGTACATACTTTCTAAATAAAAAAAGACAATTATTTAATCCTAATAAACTGATTTTTTATGTTTTTTTGGGACATTTATAAAATGTTACGAAAGTCTGAAGTCTCTGAGTAGAATAGAATCTGGTAATTTTCTTTTAAATTTAAAATCCAGTTTTTGTAGAGACCCTTAATCGCGCGTAACATTAACCATATAATCTTCTTATCTTTATATATAAAAATGAATCGCAAAATGTGTTGGTAAGCGCATAACTCGAGAACGGCTGAACCGATTTCGGTAATTCTTTTTTTTTTTATTATATTCCTTGAAGTACGAGGATGGTTCTTATGTAGAGAAAACGTAAACATGTACCACGGGCGAAGCCGGGGCGGACCGCTAGTATATTATAAGATAATAATATTAATATTAATTCCCTCTTATATTAATTTCTATAAACGTTTAACTCGGATAAGAATTATACTAAAGTTGCACATAAGAGAATTTATTTATGACACTTTATTGTACAAGTACCAGTAATAAAAACATAATTTAACAAGAAAACATGAATACGGTAAGTGCACAAAAGGCGGCCTTATTGCTTAAAGCAATCTCAGACATTTGAGACCATGATCAAATGTCAAGTTAAAGTTTACACGGTTATAGTCTATATGTTGATAGCAGGAGTGTCTATATTAGCATAACTTATTTACAATATTATCATAGGGACGTCTAAAGGCAGTTTTTGTGGGAATGAAAGTCGTATATTCGTAGCTCGTTACAAGCATTACCATATCATAAATATGTATTTGTTCCATAACTTTAATATCATTTACGATTTATTACAGGCAACGCTTATCTCTTAATTTGTTAAGATTAAGGCTTATACCAAATTACGAAATGTATACGTTGCTGTTTTGTAAAAGATTTATAAAAAAAAATTGTTTTGTATGCCAAAATTTTTCTTCTGTTTTACCCTTGGTCCTGTACTGAAATAGAAATAAATAAATAAAATATATATTCCAGAACAATTTTCACACACAGCATGATCTGTCCCATACTAAGCTTTCGCTTGTGTTATGGAAACCAGATGAGTGATAAACATACATATATAATTTTAAATATAATATAATACTGATATAGATAATTTACACCCAGACACAGGGCAAACAGAGACACAGAGTATGTTTCATCACAAAAATATTTGCCCTGGGTGGGAATCGAACCCACGAAGAAGAAATGATTGAATAATTGATAATATAAGAAATAATATTATATATCCATAGAAATAATAATTGTAAATGAATATTAACATTCGCCCGCAGCTTCAATTCAAACAAAAAGTCAGCAATTTATTTACTTAAGCTTCACCTAGAACCACTTGCTATTAAAAAAAACACATTGTATTCCGTTTCATAGTTTTTAAATCTTAGCATATTGTTTTATACACCTTATTTGTACATACTGGCCTTTGTAAAATAGGGGTAATCACAATACACAAAAGGTATACCTCAAACACGAAGCGTTTATTATAGAACTTTTAAAAGTCACGGGTAGAACAATAAATATCGCTTCCGTATTATTAAGTGCTACAGAACGTTTTATCATTATTTTGGTTGTATTCTTTCTATCGGAACAATGCAATGAAGCATGAAGAAAACACCTTATTCACTCCGAGAGGTTTTATGATTTCATATAGAAACCTGAGAACTTTCTAGAAGGATTGAGTTGTGTATAGTTCTAGTGTAGATTTTATGCGAGTCATAATAGTGCAATGTGAAGTTTTTTTTTATGTATCTATATCTAAATAACAATATCACACATAATTTAAACAGTCAAAAAGGTTATTTGGCGTAATGAAACAATTTTATAAACCGCAGCCAGTTCGCATACATCAATTAACAGCCCAAATTGTGGTTAATTCTATTAACCCTTAGCTGGTATCGGGGGTCAAAAATCACCCCAGTGCAACGAAATTTTGGTCATAACTTTTTAGTGTTATAACTTATACTCTTGTTCATCTAGCTAATCTCATAACATCTCGGGCGTGAGACGGACGACATAGAAGTGTTACATTTCTGTTACAAGGAGTCGAGGTACGTACACTGCTGGGGTCAAAAATCACCCCCGATACCATTTGTGTAAGTTTCTCTGAATTTATTCTAAAGTTATTTTCTTTATTTTTTGAGTTATTAACGATCATTATGGAGAGTTTTTTGACTGACGATCAAATAGCTGAATTATTAGATGATGAAAAATAAGAAAATGAACCGGAAACCTTCAACAGACTGCTGCTTCTGTAAGTGATGATGAACAAATAAGTGATTGTGAGGAAGCAGAGATAGCTACTTGTTCTGAAGAGAGTGTATTAGAAGCTGACTCCTCAACTTCAAGTTCTGATAGTAGCAGCGAAGGAGATGATGATGAAGAAGAAGTAGCTATTCATACCTCTGGCGAACAGTGATCATATGTTCTAAATGTTAGAAATTTTACTATGAATTTTGTTACTGGTACATATAAGTTGTCATTTTTTTTGTTTTATATGTTTTTTGATAGTAGTTTATTTTTTTATTATTGAGACTATATAAGAAAACTAAAGTTAGAATATTTTTTAATTTAATTTTTAGTTTTTGTAGAATTTATGGATCTCAAAGTGAACATCATTAAAATTAAACCAAAAATAAGATATAATTTGATTTGAAAAATTAGTATGGTTAATTACTTTATAGAGCACTATATTGTCGTTAAATACTTACTTTATGAGTTACTTAATTAATAAAAGAGTATTAAAAAGTAAAAAACCTGTTTTTACAACAATTTTTTTCAAATTTACTAATGGGGTCTTTTTTTACCCCCGATACCAGTTAAGTTGGCCAAGTTTAGCGATACCAGCTAAGGGTTAATTCCATTTATAACAAATATATAAAAATATATTTGATTAAATATTACGTAAAAATATTATTTGGTACTCACTTTTAAAGCAAACATAACAATAACGTTTAATAACATTTCATTTTTGGCCGTACAGTGACCATTTCGTGGAAATACCTCTGTATATGAAGTCCTTACTAAAAGTCTAATCCGATACTTAGAACGAATGGCGTCATTACACTGACTCTGACCGAACTTTATCCGAATTGCCGACGTGATTCTGAAACCCCATTCCCCAATATTACAAGGCAACCCAAATGCTTTGCACTGAGAACCCAATACCATTACTGTTTCATTCAAATCCTTTTATTTATTCATAGGAAAGTGGGGAAATATCGCGTTTTGTTTACTGATTGGATCAATGTTTTACCGCACCTTTAATGAGTGCAATTTCATTAGTATTAATAATATGATAGTCATATTATTATATTTACTCGAGTACGATTAGCTGAGAGTGAAATTTTGATGACGTGATAACACGTGGTGCGTTTATAAATGCATATGTAGCTCTATGAGAACTTATTATAGTGGTCTTATTATAGTCGTTATTTTATATCTTATACTAAGCGGATAAAATATAGTAAAATAGTTTATTATTAATTTAACCATTCAGAGGTAGAATAATGGTACAATCTTCATTATCAAAAACTGATAGGTACTATAATAATTGTCTTTCTGTAAATAGAATATATTATATACTGTATATATGTATATTCTAATTATATAACATATCGCTCAAGAACATCAATTTAAAAGTTTTATTCCTGTCTCATACATCATTTTAAGTGTACTTAGCAAGGGCTCCAATAATAAGAGTTACTCCGAAAACATATTTAAGAGATTCAGAAGCAAGATATCAAAATGAAACATAACTTTTGATGGTCATATTCGAGTAACGCCATTTACCCACGCAAATGATTTTCTCGTGTTTTCCAATTGCTTTTGTACATCTTTTATCTAAAATGCAGGGTTCATGTTCTTATATTCAGCAGTAATACGCGCTTTTTTGAATTGTTTTGAAAAATTAACTACGTTACATGCAAATTGGGTTGCGATTGAGTAAGAAATGCAATATCCGAAGTGGCCTTGTTTTATATACATGACTTTCCGCATGCGGCTTCGTCCGCTTTGTCTTAAACTTGACAAATTATATTATACAAACATTCCTCATATAACGCTCTATCTATTAAAAATGCGTTGTGTAGTTTTAAAGTTATTAGAATACATAGAGACGGACATAGAGCGACAGCGACTTTGTTTTATACTATTTACTGATAAAAGTTTCGTCATGATCGTTATAATTATTTGGCTTACATTATAAGGTGAAGCAAAGGTAACATTACCAATACCATTGTTATAAAATTGGATTTCATCTTAACCACGATAAATTGAAAAACTCGTTATTATGAAACTATCCGCAGTCTTATAAACCTATAATAATGTTACATAACAAAAGGCTCGTTGTTTCATTTTTAAAGCTCAAGAGATTATTCAAATAGCCGTTTAATATTCACAAATAATAGTTAATTTTCATTTACATCGAACTTCAGGCTTACTTCTGCTCAATTCAGTCATTTCAATCCCAAGTTTGATTTGACTTTCAAATGAATGCAATAAGTGGCTCGTATAACTTCTCTCTTTTTAACGTTTAATTCGTAGATAAAACGCTATATTGAGATGAATTTTTCATTACTAGTATTATAAAAAATGAATCGTGGTTTTAAATCAGTAAGGACTGGTTTCATCACTGTCTGATATTGTACCATATAGGCTAATCGACACTTCTTTGACGTAAAAACATTATTTGTCATTTTAATTGACAGGTAATTTAAACAGAATATATTATTATGAAGCTGTGAAACTGGCCCTAGTTTGATCGTTCGTGCTTTACTTGTGAGAATATTAGGGTGTAAGATTGATTGAACGTTTATATTTAAAATTTTTTCATAAGGATAAACAATTTTTTTTATCTATATATTTTCTTCTACAAACTGTTATTATGAGTCATATGTGTATGCATTATAAAGCCTCCGCGATCATGTATGCACGAGTGATAATAAATTGTATATATTGTGTTGTACTCATAAAACAAAACATTACGCCCTAGAACAATGATTACATTTTCTACACTCTCTGAATTAAGTAGGATCCGACATAAGAGGATGTTTCCGCGTATTTTAGCATTCCGTCTTATTTTACTAACGTTTTCTCGAATATATTAATTGTCTATTTAAACATAATCATCTACATTACATTTTAATAATAAATTAACGTAAAAAGTTACATAATAATAATAGCAAGCGTTCTTTTGTTCCAAATCTGATTCTAAAATTTCAATTAGCAAATGTAGTTATAGATAACACCTACACAATGCCCATTGGAGCTCAAAATCCCAATCCCAAAATTAGATTCACTCATCAACGATCCTAAAATACTCGGAAATAACCAATATCTGGAGGTATTCAAACGTTTCTCTCTCACTTAACACATGATGTTCACACGAGCGCGAACGTCACTAATTCGGATATTAATTAATTGTGTCCGAATTTCGTTGAAAGAATTTAGTTAATTTGCCTCATTTGTTGCGTCGAGAGGGTCATTTGTTTTCGACGGTTTAGTAAAAGTTATGTTACAACAAATTATTGCATAGTTTTTGCTCTCAAGCTTTGTTATTAAAGTGGATTTGAGTAAGGAAAGGTGTAATTTTAACCTTCGTGTAGATGTAATAAGAACTATTTTAATTTTTAAATACCAACTCGATAGATCAGATTTACTATTATACATGTATATCTAATATCTATACCAGTTATAACATTCACGTGTAGGCTGCTAATGTATGCATGAAAATTAACTGTGTAATGTAAGGGTGAAATTATTAAAGTTAGCTAATCACAATGAATAATATTTACCTTCATACATTGGATTTGTAACTTGTAGCATTTTGTCAAAACATTATTTTAGAAATAGATCGAATCTAATATTATCTTTATAATAAGGTTTAGTTTATGTCTTTAATTTTTTTGTATTATCAAGAATAAAACTTTATTTTTTATTCCCAAAAATGTGCTACATACGCTATATAAATGGAAAAGTATAATACCTGTATAGGACACTATTCCGAGCGGTATTCAGCCATTTTTGCTTTAGGCTTACGTGATTTTATTTCAAAGATTTTTTACTGAAATATGCTCTATTTCACTAACAGTTTCGTTATAGAAGTGCGGTATTTACATCGTGGAATAGCTAGTGTGGTGACGAAATGTGCACATTCGGGATAAACCGTTACGGTAAATGAAACTTTATTTGAACTGTTACTTTGAATTGTTTATTTTATTTCTAGTTACAGTTGCTGAATTTTGTTTTTGGAATATTTTTATATGTGGATATGAAAATACCTCACTAGGTATTTCAAAATAGCCCCAAGCATCCGATTACCCACTGGTAAAATTTTAATGATGCAGCTTTTTTTTTGCTATATTGGGATATTTAATTAAATATTCAGTTCAAATAATATACTTAACCACTTGTTTTCAAGACGACGACAGTCCCCTTAGATACCAGCAATTAACTCCGACATTTTTTCATATCTGTTATATATACGTATATATTGTATACAAACAAAAACAAACTTATGGATCCAACTAATACGGAAAACCTTCAATCAGTCATTATTTTCCTTTTATTTTATCCAACATCGTGCAGAATCGCGAACTAATTGAGTTTGTAATTGTTTTTGCAACTTAGAAGCCCGCGGTAATTCGATTTCGGCGTTTGTCATAATAATGTAACGTTTTGAGGGCGTGCACCTTAGAGTATAGATATAGTATAGAGCGCGTTTATTGCACAAATTGCTTTGTGCACATCGTAGGCAGATGAGCTATAGATACTATATAGATGTGTGTGTGACAAATAGGGATGGATAGATATCAATTGCGTGATGAGCTATCGATAAGTTATGTAAATAAATATGTATCATATGTAAATTTTATGTTCAATATGTTATTAAAGGAGAAATGTATGAATAAAGTATAAATATGTAATTTTAAATTTGTTTACCAAGTGAATAAAGTGTGTTTATTCCATTTGAATATTTTTTTGTATTAATTATAATTACTTTAAAAAATATATTTATTGGAATATCAGAAAAACGTATGCACTTCTTAAATATTAAAATTAATAAAATAAAAGATCGGGTTTAGTGCTATTTTTTCAATAATAAATAGAACAATAATAATAATGTTTTAAAATGAGAAATAATTAATAATTTAAAATGAAATAACTAATAAATAATATTAATAATTCTTTATTTAATTTTATCCATTCTATACCTACCAAAATCTTCAAAATCAATTTAGCGGTCCATATATCGTAACATTACATACTTTTCATTTACACTATAATACATTCGCATTCATAATATTAGAAATTGTATCATACCAAACACAACACAAAATTATTTATAATACATTTCTAGAAGAGTTTTAATTTTAAAGTAAAATAAATAATATGTTAAAAATATATAGTTCTTCTAGTAAACTATCGAGTACAGCCTTGGTCAAGTCACATCACTACGATCACGTGAGTTGCGCGAGCGAGCCTGCGCGGGTCCCCTCCCACTTTCCCTTCACCCCCGCGATGCTAGATTTATTTTCATAAAAATAATTATAACAATCGACTTACCGATGAAATGTGATACTGGATTTCAATTTTGTGATTTTTCTAGTATCGTTTTTGCAAGATAGCACTGCACATTTCAGCATGTTTATTCGTAAATATGAATAAAATTCCAGAGCAACGCACTTCGTCAGCACTCAACCACGACTACGAGCGCGTGCGGCGGGAACGTCGTGTTGTTCCCACCTGTGCCTACTGTTCCCACTTGGTTGTTCGCGCTCTATAGATATCTATACTCTAAGGCGTGCACACATACGCGATATATCATATAAACACACATGATACACACACGCGTATAATGTGTGTGTAGGAACTGAGGGATTACCGCAAATGTATTAAAGCAGTATTTATTCCAGTTTGGGAAATATTCTTAATAGAACTCTGTCATTTTTCCACACTGGAATTAATACTGCTTAAAGAGATCATGGCCCCTTAAAGTTTTAAACTAAGAAAATGGTGGTCTTGAAAGTAAATAACTGCTTAACGAGGTATTGAACGTTACTAGATAAAGGCAAGGCAATAATTGAACCGCTATTGGAAACAAAGCTCCTAATAACATTAAATTACAGAGCAGCTTTTAACATAGCTGAAATGTGTTTCAATAGTTCAGTTTTTGAGTTTAACATTTTGTTTGCCAGTCGAAGTTATTTTGACACGACCTAAATACGAATTTTAATACTCAAAAAGCAATCAAGTTTTTGCCCATAAATCATTAAAATTAATACATGTTTCTCGTCGGAAACTTTCTAAGCGTTCTGCTAACAACTTGCATATTTTAAACTCAAAACTTCTGTACATATTCATTAGAATTACTAACAATTTCTGGTGAGAAATAGGCTCATTTACCGAGAATTATGTATTAATCACGCATGTTATTCCAAGCTTATGAGAGATTAGACAACAGTTTATGTGTAAAACAACTTCGTGGTATAATTAGATGTATGCAAATATTTAACTCCACTAGCAACATAATGTTTTTTTTTGTTTAGTTTGGTTTTCAGTTACAGTTTCTCTATAGTTTGTTTTTTTTTGGATATTAAGTCAAAGAACAAATTGTAAAAACTGCAAATTATTTGAGTATGCAGATATCCTTTAAAACATTGTGTCTTAAATATTCCTTGAAAATATATAAAGTTACATCTTAATTTATGGACGACTTATGGTGTCTTATTTAAATTTGCACATAGAAACTTCTTTTGCATTTTCTTATAATCAAGCATTTTTTCTAATTCCCAACAAAACGAGCAAATACTTTTCAAAAATTAAACCAAGGAATTATTTAAAAAAAATCCAAATGTACACATAATATTATAATATATGTACGTTGTATTTGCCACTTTGTGGAACGCAGATGAAAAGCCTTCTGCTATTTGTCGCTGACAGATAAGCATATGTGATAAATGTTTACAGCTTGCTTCTGTTTAGCCACAATTTGCTCCTGCTTTAGCTTATTTCAGTAATACGTTTAAAGCAAACGTATCTTTGCATTGTTTAAACTATTGCGGTATTGTGTTACCAATGTTGCATTAAATATATTATGTAGTTGCATTAAATGTAGGTATGTTATTGTATAATGCAACATAAGTAGGTACTATTAGTACATTACTTTTATATCACGTACCTATACATAACGTCATGCTTTTGAAAGTTATTATAAGGTTATTACTTATTAAATATAATGCATATAATTGGTAATTATATCCAATGTTTTTCGCAATACAATAGTAGCTTAAGCATTAAAATTGAACGAGATAGCCGTATCATTAGTTTTAAATGTATTTGTTTTTAAATATATGGTAGTAATTGTTTACCAATTACCTTATAACATTAATATTGACACAATATTATAATTGGCTTCATATTATGTTTAAACATCAAATTAAACTGAATTAAATGGAGTTAAACTTAATAGAGTCCATACTAATACACAATATAAAGTTACTTCTACATGTAAGAACTACAACATCGCAACATGATTTGCATTAAAATAGTCTGGTATTTGAATAGTGTTCGAGCCAAATTGTACAACAATAGATATTATAATGTAGGAAGCATTTGAGTTGGAATACATTATTTTTGTTGTATAACTTTGGTATATTAACATATTTTTAGTTGTTTGTTATCTATATTGTGTTTTTGTTTAGAACCTTTCAATTAGTAGGTTATGACTAGCTTTGTATAATATGAAGTTAGTTTTATTGCACGCCTCATAAGCGAAGCGTTGAGGTGGGTACTACTGTCACTTCGCGCAAAACATCTGATTTTTCAAACTTAAAATGTCTTTATGTATCATACATTGCACTTGTAAGATAATACATACACACACATATTAAGAAAAAACACTATTTTTAACGTTCATGATATTTTTTATGTCATTTTTGTTATTTAAACTAGTTAAAAAACAGTTTAAAAAAGTTCTGTCTTGGACGTCCGTGTGTCTGTATGTGCGGATCCTTTTTCTTGTTAACACGATAGCGACCGAAATACTTTACTAATCGAGTCTTTTTTTTTCTCTTACGCTTGAGTATGCTCAGGAATAGAACCCTTTCATTTTTCAGGGTCTGATTCGATGTGGTTTAATTGTTATTAAATAAACAAAAATAATAATTAATAAATATTTATTAAAAAAAAATTATGAGGCGTGCACTTTTGGATTGATTTTATTTACTTTTACTAGGAAACTCTTTCTGGCTAAATATATAATTTGGTGTGTTCTGCTTTTTGTAGGTAAATATAACAATTTTATTAAATAATACTGTTTTGGCTATAACCGTTCTTATAATGAATGGTTAAAATATGGTTTTAAATTGTATATCAGAGAATGCAGATATTTCATCACAATTTCATCGAAAACGTAGAAGTGCACCTAATCCAGATATCTTTTGAAAACACTAGAATGATGTTAGCGAAAATCTTATTTCCTCCCGTTTAATGAAACGTCTGACTAGACTTAAATTCTTTTGGCTTCTCTCCACACGTAAATGTTGGACCAAATAGCCTGCAGTACACTCAACGAATATTAAGAGGAAATTTTCTCAAATCTCAGTTTTTTATAACTCTATTAAATTTGTGATGTATGCTATCGATGATATTTTATAATTAGACGTGATACGTGACTGCGCACCTGGGAAATTATTGACCTGATAATTGTGAATAGTGATGGTATTTTATTGGAATTATTATGATTGTTGAAATTATAAGGGGAATAAGGTAAGTTATTACATGAAATGGGACAACTGTTAATCAATTATCCTTAAATGTTAGTACAGACCACTCGTTCAATGTCTCAGAGGTTCTATAGTTTGCTAGATACCTTTTATATCTCCACTATCATAAGTTTAACAAACGTTACTAATAAAATAAATTTCGAGAAGTACAAATCATAACTAAACGCTTAAAATTGTATATAATTTTTGTATAATGTCATAGACAATTTCAGTACTTTGCCAAAGAAAAATCTTCAAAAAAATATTTTCTGTGTAGTCTACAACTTTTTTACATAAAGTCACAATGCTTCACATTTTTCATTAACCCTTTGAGCGAAATTTTACAAAGAATTTAATAACTAAAATTCAAGAGGGTTTCCGCATAGCGTAACATAGACAAACTTGACCGTTTTTATCTTTTGAATTCGTGAAAATACACAAGGGTAGGTAATTAAATTGACGGAGATAATATCGGAGCTATATAATGAAGCAGACATCTTCAAACTTAGGACGTTGCGATTCTTGAGAAGCACTTATACGCCAGTAAAGTTTTAGTTCAGCAGCAAACTAATTAATTTAGAAGAATCTGGGTTAATCAATATATGCATGCCTAATTTGAGCGCCGTGAATAGCTCTAAGCGCTACAGTTTAATATAAATTTACGAGAACTTTCTAGAATGAAACCTCAAGCTTACGTCTATACAATTAGGTTCATATTGATGTTATTCCTAATTCATTTAATATCAAAGACATATAGTTATTGTGTGGACTTAACATTTCTTAATGGTGCCACCCACACATCTTAGATCTAATTTTTGAGTCAAAAATTCAATAAAATTATTACCATATTCTTTTCTATAAAAAAATACGTTGCACGTTGGTGGTGAATGATCAAAAGATATGCAAACTGCAGTTTATTAAATTTTCTGTCATAAATTTACATTATTAAACAGTATTGTTTTACAAGCATCTGCATCTTTATCGGAGTTTTTGTTCTCTTATTTCAATATTTATTTATGTTTTATATATTATGATCTGGTTTTAGACTTTTGTAAGCACACCTTTTTGGAATTTATACTTACCACTTTTATACTTACAAGCGCAATTTTGAGTGGTGCTATCTCATATTCATTGCATGTTCGTACGACTACATACAGTATGTACGATGTTTCACGTTATTTATATGTCTAAACTTACAGCTTATATTTTAAGGCATTATTTACAGCTAGCGTTTCGTATGCACGAAGTAGGTACTAAATCAAATCTTTCACAGACGGACGGTCGTAAAAACTATCGATTCTATGCTGAAAGTTTTTACGATTCTTAGTCCAAGTAATTTTGGTTCTGACCATTTCGTTTTATATCAAAAGTAAGCGGCCACCAGGTGCAAATAATCGCAACTTTTCACACCTTTAAAAATCTAATATTGCAAAGGTCACGAAGGCGTGTAAATATATTATTTTAATAATATTTTTTTGTATGTATGATTCCGAGAAATATTATATTGTTTAAAAATTATGTAGGTACCTATTGCAAATTTTCGCCTGTAAGTATGTGTAAGGTTAACATTTGATAATAAACTTTGAATATAAATGATTTAGAAATATTTCTAAAATAAAGGATTTTTCATTTTATATAATCTTTTATCTGCCTTTTCTGTACCCAGAAAGTAGGGAAAAACTGCAGAGAAGCGATAAGGCCACTGCTTTTGTACTTTATAAAGCTCTGGTTTATGTATGTTGGTACTCCCTAATATTATAAATAATATGTATTACTTTTCACCAGTAAATAATTAAAAAAGAGCCCATATTTCTTTAACACTATTAGTTATCGTAAATCAAAGTGTATCAAACAGCTTAGTAAGAATCAAAGCACCATCTATTTTAGAGCGAATACA
Organism: Colias philodice; assembly: GCF_061535455.1. Taxonomy (NCBI): domain Eukaryota; kingdom Metazoa; phylum Arthropoda; class Insecta; order Lepidoptera; family Pieridae; genus Colias; species Colias philodice. Next base: position 7,461,330 of record NC_143104.1, read on the forward strand.
AGTATTTTTATAAAGAATTATCTCGCTACACAGCGCGAGAATATAACCTGCTCTTAAACTGTCAGCAACACTTTATTGTGAAAGAACAATAACATGAACCTATTTAGTTCATGTTATTGTGTAAAACTTATTAATATCGAGGGCAATAACACTCGTTTATTCAACCTTTTAATGGACTATTTCATTTGTATAAGTTTATCTTTTTGGTATTGTGACAAGACAATCTATGGCATTCAAATATAGCTCCGGATATTGTCGAACGATTTTCAATACTTCTTTATTGTTTCGTTGTTTTCATTTTATTGGAACTTTGGAATCTTCGAGAGCATCCATATAAAGTCTCTTTGATTTCATAAAACGTAAGGTTGTTTGTGATTTAACAATAACTAGAACGTTATTAAAAAAAAGAATAATGTTACATTTTACTACAGATGGAAGAATTTTCAATGCGAGCTAAAGAACCAAATTCCAAAATAGTTTTCTCTTGAAAATTGACTTCTAGATAAACCTTCAAACAATCACACAAACCTACATAGTACTTGAAATTAGTATGCACATAATATAAAGAAGCCAGTCCAATTATATATATATTTTAATTAAACATTGAAAAACAAAACATACTCAAGCAAGCTCGTGTAACATAATAAATAAAAATAATGTTTAGATGCGCATATTATCCGGATTCCACACCTATAAACTTAAACGACACGGGCGTTAGTTCGTCACGCGATGAACAAAAAGCTCTACTTAAATCCTATTAACTTTAATGAACCATTATTTATCCACCCACTAACGTTATAAAATAAAACATATTGTTGTATCTTTGTGTAAAAGGCCTTAGTATTGTTTTACATTTAAAATAATTCTTACAAAACGCGTTGATATTAATATTGACTGTTGTCGTTAATCTTCATAGTAAAAAAATAATCTATTTAGAGCTTAAAGCTTTCAATTGCTTAGTACTTGGATAGATAGTCTATTCTCTAATCTAGACTATAGGTTATCCTCTCTATAAATATCATTCCAGTTCCGATCAACTGGTTTAAGGTGAAAGAATACAAGAATTCAACCATCCATTCTCACAATTTTTCACGTTTATATTAAAGGAAAAACCGTCTTTCTTAAAGGAGTAACCTGGTTTATTAAGTCATCTTAATTTTATACACGTTCACAAAATAACAATACCAGTACGTAACAGTACAGAAAAAGTGAGACACCATAAAATAATTTAAAATAAAAACTTTTAAACCTTTATAACCTCACGAAATGACAGTTCCTGCCGTACCCACAGTTACACACAAATTAAAATTCCACATTTTGTTTTACGACTGATCATAAACTCGCTTCCTGACACTAGCAGTAATTAAATCATGACGAAGTAATTATATGGATTATAATTAATATTTATAACTAGCTGTGCTTCGCAGTTTTACCCGTGTGGCTCTGCTCCTGTTGGTCTTAGCGTAATGATATATAGCCTATAGCCTTCCTCGATAAATGGGCTATCTAACACCGAAATAATTTTTCAAATCGGACCATTCCCGAGATTAGCGCGTTCAAAAAAACAAACAAACAAACTCTTCCGTTTTACAATATTTATAGTACAGATTTAAATTACGTGGGTGGATACATCGCTAAAGATGACTGATTTTCTGTATTTCCTTCAAAGTGATTTGGGGATTTGTATTTATTCACATGTGTTTTTCATTCATAAATATCCACCCAGAAACATTTATTTAATTTATAAATATCTCATTAAAGGGTTCAAAATTGTTTATAAATCGATGGAAAACTTCCAATCTTTGTGAAGGTTACATTTTATAATAAAGAATCGTGTATATTATTTTCATAGTGAAAGACAATGTGACTTGTATTCTTTATAGTAAGTAAATAATATATTATGATCGAAGTTTTGTCATTCATATTATGTTGAATAAATTATAATGGAAGTTCTTTACGGTTATTTATATTTAAGGGGGCGCATAAAGCAAAATAACCAATCTTCTATTAGATGATACGTGTAATATGCAAGACCAAATCTAAAAAATAAAATATATATCAAACTAGATGATATGTTCAACGATTCTGTTTAATCAAAAACATAAAATATTAAAATTTACTCGATAAAAAAAAATCACCAAGTTAGCTCTAATTTTCACACTTTTACGTTTTCTACTTGACATGGTAATACTTATTATGATTTTTTTTTCATAAACAATTATATTAAAACATTTGCAAGATATTTGTCACAGCATTTTGTGTAATTACTTTTAGTTTTGGTTTTATCTGCGATAAACCACTTTTGGCGCTCTTTTTTCTCGAGATAAACGTTTGATTTTGTCACGATAAAAGTGGTTTATCGCAGATAAAACCAAAACTAAAAGTAATTACACAAAATGCTCTGACAAATATCTTGCAAATGTTTTAATATAATTGTTTATGAAAAAAAAATCATAATAAGTATTACCATGTCAAGTAGAAAACGTAAAAGTGTGAAAATTAGAGCTAACTTGGTGATTTTTTTTTATCGAGTAAATTTTAATATTTTATGTTTTTGATTAAACAGAATCGTTGAACATATCATCTAGTTTGATATACCTATATTTTATTTTTTAGATTTGGTCTTGCATATTACACGTATCATCTAATAGAAGATTGGTTATTTTGCTTTATGCGCCCCCTTAAGCTCATTGATTGGGAACATGATTTCGTTGTATTTATTATCTGTGATAAAATCTTAATGAATGAATCACCTACAGATATGTTACTGTATTATAGCTTTGGCATAGGCCAAAGGTTATATCAAACAAAAAACATAACAAACATACACAATTGAAGGGAAATGTTCGTAGAGTTAATTGAATAGGAAAATTATAGTTTACTGGAATCAAGGCTCTCGAACGAAATACTTATTTCTTAGGCTACAGTGAGTGCTTCATTCTTGAGGCGGAAAATACATTTTGCGATAGAAATATTCTAGGAAATTTATTGTACCTTAAACTTAAAGTAAAGACGTAAAGAAAATAAATATATTATATTCACATAATATTCATGTTGTCTATGCATAAAAGATACAGTCAACACTAATAGGTTTCCATGTTTTTGATTTTAACTTAAGTGATATTTTCTAAGTATGTAGAATGTAGATAGGTATGTATAATATTATAAATTATACTTCATATTATTATAATATTATGTTATTTATTTAAGATTAGTTTGAAAACCTTCATCATTAGTAACTATACAAGAAATATTAAAAAAAAATATTCATATCAATAACATATACGTAGGTACAAAGTTTTGAAAGAAGATAATTAAAATAATCTTTACGGTATACTGAAGTAATTCATACTTACGCAAAGAAAAGATTACAGTGTCCTTTGAATTATTGTCACTGAGGTCTGAATTAGTGTCCCATTTATCAACATTTCTGACCACAAATTACGAGTTTGTCACGCCCTTAAGATGGTTTTCCGCTTTTTTCTATACGAATTACACTCGAAAGATATTTTTCTGGTATGAAGGCTAATGCTAAGTGACGCAGGCTTTTAACTATTGAATAAAATAGTTGCGTATGTAGTGTTGTAATCTTTTAATGGAAGAAATTTAGAGACGATTGAAGCAATCTTATAATATCCCATAGCAAGCTATAAATATACTGCTTCTTTGTATTCTTTGAAATATTACTACAACTAAAGAACACATTTGGTTGTAGTAACCCATAGCAAGCAATCCGATTCAAATTTATAAATGTTTGTTTTATAAGATGGATATATATTTTTTTATCACGAGTAAATTGCATTTGTTTATAATATATAAAAAATGTATTTTCAAAAAATGCACGGACAATTATTTTTAATAATGATGTTAATAATTATTTAAAAATAATTATTTTTTCGAGAGTACTCATGAAACCGGTTACATATTAAATTTTTTAAATGTTTTCAATCTAGGTGTTTTTCAATTTAATCGCAAGATTGTATTATGCATACTTTACTCTAGACTAAAAATACAATTTTTTTTTCTAGTAAATTACAAACATTTATAACGTCCAATTCCAGCAATTGCAAGTTATCCTTCAGTACATAATACAGTTCTTAATAGAGTTGATTGGCCAAGTTTTTCTTCGAAGAAACAACAATTCATCACGGGAGTTTCATATTTTGTTCAATGCTATACTAGCTCTATATTGGACAAAGATCGATGGCCCTCATTATATAGTTACTAAGCGCTTTGATTCTTTAGTTCATCAAAAGGAATGATAAACACATTTTTTTGATATTGAAAAACCAAGCAAGTTGTAACGAAGCAGATAAAAACATGCAGATATAGATCATAGAAGGAATAATAAGTAGGTAGTACATACTTTCTAAATAAAAAAAGACAATTATTTAATCCTAATAAACTGATTTTTTATGTTTTTTTGGGACATTTATAAAATGTTACGAAAGTCTGAAGTCTCTGAGTAGAATAGAATCTGGTAATTTTCTTTTAAATTTAAAATCCAGTTTTTGTAGAGACCCTTAATCGCGCGTAACATTAACCATATAATCTTCTTATCTTTATATATAAAAATGAATCGCAAAATGTGTTGGTAAGCGCATAACTCGAGAACGGCTGAACCGATTTCGGTAATTCTTTTTTTTTTTATTATATTCCTTGAAGTACTATATAATTCTCTGGTTCGCAGTCACCTCGAGTTTGCTTGTGTGGTATGGAATCCCTACTATGCCGTACATTCGCAGCGTATTGAATCTATTCAACGTTCCTTTACGAGACACTTGGCTTTTACCTCTCGAGGTATATCACATCGCTGCCCATATGGTGAACGCTTAGATTTTTTTAAAATGATTTCGTTACGTGACCGTCGCAAATTACACGATTTACTATTTCTCCATAAATGTGTAAACGGTGCTGTTGTCTGCGAGGACATTATTTCTAACATCGCTTTTCAGATACCGTATCGCCTTCCCAGAAAACCGATAAAACACCTTTTTTGTGTTCCAGTTTGCAAAACTAACCTAGGCAAACATGCTCCATTATCGAGAATATGTGCTACTTATAACCAACAAATAATGCTCTTACCAGATCTTGATATATTTTTCGGATCCCTCGCACAGTATAAGCATCAAATTATTCACAGTTTTTCCAGTAGCGTTTAGTATATTGATTATGTTTTTCTTTCTATTATGTTTAATTGTATAAGTGTTATTAATGTGAATGTTGTGTACACCTATAATTGATAAATACATAAGATACAATTATGTAATTAGATAATGTCATCCTATATATAATGTAATGTGTATTTATTGTTGTGTGTTCCATAAATAAATAAATAAATAAATAAATAAATAAGTACGAGGATGGTTCTTATGTAGAGAAAACGTAAACATGTACCACGGGCGAAGCCGGGGCGGACCGCTAGTATATTATAAGATAATAATATTAATATTAATTCCCTCTTATATTAATTTCTATAAACGTTTAACTCGGATAAGAATTATACTAAAGTTGCACATAAGAGAATTTATTTATTACACTTTATTGTACAAGTACCAGTAATAAAAACATAATTTAACAAGAAAACATGAATACGGTAAGTGCACAAAAGGCGGCCTTATTGCTTAAAGCAATCTCAGACATTTGAGACCATGATCAAATGTCAAGTTAAAGTTTACACGGTTATAGTCTATATGTTGATAGCAGGAGTGTCTATATTAGCATAACTTATTTACAATATTATCATAGGGACGTCTAAAGGCAGTTTTTGTGGGAATGAAAGTCGTATATTCGTAGCTCGTTACAAGCATTACCATATCATAAATATGTATTTGTTCCATAACTTTAATATCATTTACGATTTATTACAGGCAACGCTTATCTCTTAATTTGTTAAGATTAAGGCTTATACCAAATTACGAAATGTATACGTTGCTGTTTTGTAAAAGATTTATAAAAAAAAATTGTTTTGTATGCCAAAATTTTTCTTCTGTTTTACCCTTGGTCCTGTACTGAAATAGAAATAAATAAATAAAATATATATTCCAGAACAATTTTCACACACAGCATGATCTGTCCCATACTAAGCTTTCGCTTGTGTTATGGAAACCAGATGAGTGATAAACATACATATATAATTTTAAATATAATATAATACTGATATAGATAATTTACACCCAGACACAGGGCAAACAGAGACACAGAGTATGTTTCATCACAAAAATATTTGCCCTGGGTGGGAATCGAACCCACGAAGAAGAAATGATTGAATAATTGATAATATAAGAAATAATATTATATATCCATAGAAATAATAATTGTAAATGAATATTAACATTCGCCCGCAGCTTCAATTCAAACAAAAAGTCAGCAATTTATTTACTTAAGCTTCACCTAGAACCACTTGCTATTAAAAAAAACACATTGTATTCCGTTTCATAGTTTTTAAATCTTAGCATATTGTTTTATACACCTTATTTGTACATACTGGCCTTTGTAAAATAGGGGTAATCACAATACACAAAAGGTATACCTCAAACACGAAGCGTTTATTATAGAACTTTTAAAAGTCACGGGTAGAACAATAAATATCGCTTCCGTATTATTAAGTGCTACAGAACGTTTTATCATTATTTTGGTTGTATTCTTTCTATCGGAACAATGCAATGAAGCATGAAGAAAACACCTTATTCACTCCGAGAGGTTTTATGATTTCATATAGAAACCTGAGAACTTTCTAGAAGGATTGAGTTGTGTATAGTTCTAGTGTAGATTTTATGCGAGTCATAATAGTGCAATGTGAAGTTTTTTTTTATGTATCTATATCTAAATAACAATATCACACATAATTTAAACAGTCAAAAAGGTTATTTGGCGTAATGAAACAATTTTATAAACCGCAGCCAGTTCGCATACATCAATTAACAGCCCAAATTGTGGTTAATTCTATTAACCCTTAGCTGGTATCGGGGGTCAAAAATCACCCCAGTGCAACGAAATTTTGGTCATAACTTTTTAGTGTTATAACTTATACTCTTGTTCATCTAGCTAATCTCATAACATCTCGGGCGTGAGACGGACGACATAGAAGTGTTACATTTCTGTTACAAGGAGTCGAGGTACGTACACTGCTGGGGTCAAAAATCACCCCCGATACCATTTGTGTAAGTTTCTCTGAATTTATTCTAAAGTTATTTTCTTTATTTTTTGAGTTATTAACGATCATTATGGAGAGTTTTTTGACTGACGATCAAATAGCTGAATTATTAGATGATGAAAAATAAGAAAATGAACCGGAAACCTTCAACAGACTGCTGCTTCTGTAAGTGATGATGAACAAATAAGTGATTGTGAGGAAGCAGAGATAGCTACTTGTTCTGAAGAGAGTGTATTAGAAGCTGACTCCTCAACTTCAAGTTCTGATAGTAGCAGCGAAGGAGATGATGATGAAGAAGAAGTAGCTATTCATACCTCTGGCGAACAGTGATCATATGTTCTAAATGTTAGAAATTTTACTATGAATTTTGTTACTGGTACATATAAGTTGTCATTTTTTTTGTTTTATATGTTTTTTGATAGTAGTTTATTTTTTTATTATTGAGACTATATAAGAAAACTAAAGTTAGAATATTTTTTAATTTAATTTTTAGTTTTTGTAGAATTTATGGATCTCAAAGTGAACATCATTAAAATTAAACCAAAAATAAGATATAATTTGATTTGAAAAATTAGTATGGTTAATTACTTTATAGAGCACTATATTGTCGTTAAATACTTACTTTATGAGTTACTTAATTAATAAAAGAGTATTAAAAAGTAAAAAACCTGTTTTTACAACAATTTTTTTCAAATTTACTAATGGGGTCTTTTTTTACCCCCGATACCAGTTAAGTTGGCCAAGTTTAGCGATACCAGCTAAGGGTTAATTCCATTTATAACAAATATATAAAAATATATTTGATTAAATATTACGTAAAAATATTATTTGGTACTCACTTTTAAAGCAAACATAACAATAACGTTTAATAACATTTCATTTTTGGCCGTACAGTGACCATTTCGTGGAAATACCTCTGTATATGAAGTCCTTACTAAAAGTCTAATCCGATACTTAGAACGAATGGCGTCATTACACTGACTCTGACCGAACTTTATCCGAATTGCCGACGTGATTCTGAAACCCCATTCCCCAATATTACAAGGCAACCCAAATGCTTTGCACTGAGAACCCAATACCATTACTGTTTCATTCAAATCCTTTTATTTATTCATAGGAAAGTGGGGAAATATCGCGTTTTGTTTACTGATTGGATCAATGTTTTACCGCACCTTTAATGAGTGCAATTTCATTAGTATTAATAATATGATAGTCATATTATTATATTTACTCGAGTACGATTAGCTGAGAGTGAAATTTTGATGACGTGATAACACGTGGTGCGTTTATAAATGCATATGTAGCTCTATGAGAACTTATTATAGTGGTCTTATTATAGTCGTTATTTTATATCTTATACTAAGCGGATAAAATATAGTAAAATAGTTTATTATTAATTTAACCATTCAGAGGTAGAATAATGGTACAATCTTCATTATCAAAAACTGATAGGTACTATAATAATTGTCTTTCGTTTATTTATATATTATAATAATATAAGAAGTGTGTTTTAACTAAATATACGAATATATTGCTTTGCTTCTCATTAGATACTGATATTTCTATGTGGACATATTCAAATACTTTACGCCTGATTATTTACTATACCACAAACTGAACTCCTCTTATAACCTTTACTTACATTGCACCCAAAAAATTCCAGTTGCGAAAGCCGGTGTCGACGCTCTCGATCCCGGGCACCATGAAGGCCTACTCCAGCGGGCGGGAAGCGAGCGAGGAGGCCGGCGTGGCGCTGGTCGGAGTGCACAGCGAGTACCCGCGGTTCGGCGAAGAGAGGGCGCTCGGAGGCGGCACGTATAAGGGCGGGGGGACTGCTAAGCATAAACCTAATATAGGATATAGGTATGTAAAATGTCAATATACTATTTTGTTTTGTAGAAGCAGACGCGTCACTTGACGGTTAGTGACCAGCGTCGCCCATATTATGCACCTGCAAGACCAGTGGCATTACGTGTTGTGTTGAATATTATTTAGTAATATTACATATTAAAAATACCTTAAACCACCTACCAATTTATAAGAATCTTAAATAAGATACTGAATATGCGCATGTGATGAGTTACACTTTTTAGCACTTCGCTGCTTTGTTATCAAATCGGTTTTGTTTGTTTCTTTTTATAGCGTCTTTTTTTTTACGTTAAATTCAATTTTTGGTACCGTTCCACACGACTCTACAAATGATAGCATAGTAATACATAAATAGTTAATTTGAGAAAAGCAAGTGCTTCATTTTTTTCTTTACTTAAGATTCATTTGTGAATAATGTCTATTGGTTTGATCGATTTCGTAAGATTTATATAATATTCATTTAAAAAAGAAAATGGAATTTAGTACGCCTAAGTACCCACGCAAGTACCCACCATTTCGCTCCTTTTCGTATAAAATAGCTAGTGCTAAGAATTTTATCTATAATGCTCCTACACAAATATTATCAAACATCTTTAGGCCTAACATTTACATAGTTTAGACTACCCTTCTTAGTGGAATGTTCTGGATCAAGGTTAGACGGCTTGATGAAGGCTTTGCAAATTAAATTATTGGCTGTGAAAGTTTTGAGAATCTTAGTAACTTTTGTTTGGAGAATTTATGAATGCATAAATAGTTTCAGAAGTTTCAAATAAGATTGACTTAATATATAAAAAACGTTATAACGTAAAACTATTGATTTTATAATTAAAATTTACTCATTATAAAACTCTGGCGTCTATTTATACACCTAATAATATTATTAAAGTACTTACCTGTTTTTTTTTAATAATGTAAACAAAAACATTGAATGATATTTCTGTAGATATCTATCTAATGGATGGATTTTTACATTAAAATTATATGTTAAAACATAATACGCTCCGAACTTATTTGCTCATTATAATAAAACCATATTGGTCGAAATATTTTACGAAGCGTATGTTCGTTAACAAAATGATAAATAAAATCCCAAAACAATAATAATTATTGTAGCCTTAAATATTATTTTAATATGACGTATCATTACTGAAATATATAAAATACTAGCTGCGCTCCACGGTTTCACTCGCGTGGCTCCGCGTCTGTTGGTCTTAGTGCAATGATATATAGCCTATAGCCATCCTCTACAAATGGGCTATCTAACACCGAAATAATTTTTCAAATTAGATCAGTTAGTTCCTGAGATTAGCGCGTTCAAACAAACAAACTCTACTCTTTATAATATAGGTATAGATATAACAACGTTCTATAAATTTCAGTTTACTGATTAAAAACATTATAAGGTATCAGAATGATTTTACAATCCACTTTCAATCATCATTTAAGTCAATCATTAACCAATGTTTACATTGTAAGTTACGATTTATTGTCTAATTATTATTTATCTGTACCGATTTGACAGCTCGTTAGTCACATACATTATCTGTCTTCATAATGATTATCTGCATTTGACGTATCATCGTTGCAATATAGAGGGTGTAATCTTGGTGTAATCGTTAAGTTTGCACAGGCGATTATTCCGTAACTATTACAGATATCACAAATCTATAAACTGATAAAAGTACTTTACCTAATAAGTAAAATGACAATAATAACTTTAAAAATAAAACGGAAAATATCCTAAAGAATTAAATGTAACACTCCCATGGTATGTAATAGTTACGGAATAATGACCTGTGCACACTTAACGATTACACTCTGTATAGAGACTTGCTATAGCAAGTTAGATTATTTTTTAACATCGAAACACTATTAAAGCTTCATACATCACACATTCATACAATCCACTCCGAGGTTCGCAAATATTAGCTGTCATGTCGGGTCAAAACAAATATTTGGTCCGGGAAATCACTCTCGGTCCGCTGGACTAGCAACAGTTAGAGATTTTTGTAATCTATTACACATTAGCCTAACCCTTTGTGTATGATGAAGTACTTCTTTTATCAGAAGCTCATATTAACGATATACACATACTTTCAATGCTTTTTACTGATGCTTTTTCATATCTTTATTGTCACTTCAATGTCTTATTTATTTATTTACCATTTAATACAAGTAAACGGTCTAAGGTATTTATTTGGCGGTCTAATCACTTAGTGGTGATCTCTTACAGGCAACCATGGCAGTACGTAATGTAGTTACACTTTAGTTCAATAAAGTGTAAAAGGTAGGCTGGATAAAAATTATAAAAGTAATCTTGTTAAACCGACACATACAATCGTTTTGCCACTCGAAAAAAGAAAAAAGAAAAGATTTAATGTTCTTTTTTATTCCGTGAAGGGCTTGGCTTTGGAAAGAGTAGTAAAAATACAATAAGGTAATGCAATTACGACCATAAACTGTAAGATACGTGACGTTTACCAACCCATATAAGATAAAGGTCCACTTAGCAAGGCTGAAACCCTACGAATGGGACATTATTATATTATTATAGAATATAATATTTTCATAGTGTAAATTTAAAATATTATATAATAAACTGTATTACCACAGATAATAACATAATACTATACTAGGTATCACGTTTATCAATTTTAAAATTGGATACATTTTCGAACACAACATTCTTGAAATCTCTCTTTAAGACTTTTAATTACGTTGTTGATATAAATTTATTATTCTTTGAAAATACTACAAACATTTAAGCCTCATCATTTATTTTATAAGTAAACTTCAATTGTTAAAATAAGCAGTTGCTAAAAATACCCGAGTAAATAATTTATACTGTAATGAAAAACACACCGTTGCCACGGCAACGAGATAATTGGAGTAGTAACGAGAGATTAAAGTGCTTGCTCATTAAACTTGCACTCATAATTTCGGGCCTAATATTAAGTGTTAATATCCGGTGTGCGTTTATGAGTTCCTCCATTTTAGCTAACGGAAGCCTCCTTAAGTTAATTGTGAGCCCATTAATTAAACTGAGTTTATATGTAAGGTCGTAAATAGATCGTGTATTTTGAGTTAATTTACAGAAATGTTCCAATTCGATTTACTCGTTGTTACCTGAAGAACCGCTGTTTAAATTCAAACAGTGACAGTTCTAAGAACGAGGATATTATAGCAATCGTTGAGGGAACCCCGAACATTTATACAATGAATCGATCGATAATTAAAATTACAATTCGACATTTCAATTACAACTACAATTCAATTCGATGGCATAATTGAATGTTTATAATACTTAATTTTTACACTTACTTTTTAGTAAATTATTAGCTCTAGAAATTAGTATACTTAATTATAATGAACATGGCACTGCGTCAAGAAGAGTCCCAACATTTTAGTCTTAATCCATCTAAATTATACTCATTGCGAAAACACACTGCATTCGAATTAAAACTTTCAAGACGAGTTCAACAAACCGCGATACGATTCAATTTAATACAAATGGGAATTGCACAGCAATTTTATATAACGTGTTCGCAAACAAAGCGAATAAACTAATATTTTTTAGCTGAATGACTGCACTAAGCGTTTGCGGCTTCATTCAATGCAAATGGCCAGTATTGTATGCTATCTGATGATGGAGGAAATTGAAATATTTTCATCGGAAACGTTACTTTTTTACTGTTAAATGTATTTGAGGTAAAAACGGTAAAAAGTTGTAATGTAAATAATTATTTGATTAAAGGATAATATTGTTACAGTAGGGTCATAAACTGTTCTATTCATCCATACTAATATTATAAATGCGAAAGTAACTCTGTCTGTCTGTCTGTCTGTTACTCAATCACGCCTAAACTACTGAACCAATTTTCATGAAATTTGGTATGGAGATATTTTGATACCCGAGAAAGGACATAGGCTATCTCGAGAAAATGACGCAATCCCGGAAATCCCACGGGAACGGGAACTATGAGAGCTTTTCTTTGACTGCGCGGGCGAAGCCGCGGGCGGAAATCTAGTATTTAATAATTTTGTATGCATGTAGATTAATTTATGTGATTGTGAAATTGTGAGGATAAATAAATAAATGAATTCGAATATGGTTAAGTATATAAATATTTTTTGATTAGTTTGTTATTCCTATCACTCTCATTGAATCAATTATTTTTATCTATTCCTTTAATTAGATAAGAATATACTATGCCATAAACCTCGACTTCATGGCAAATATTTCTCAGTGATTATAATAAAATGTTTCATTTCTTTTCCTGCAAAATAGAAATTGCTCAATTGCAGAAAAGTAACTAAACCGCATAATGGTTTTCAAGTAATTAAAGTGCATTAAACATCGTTTTCGAGTCATTTACTTTCAATACTATCTACTCCTTTTTATGGACGTCTAACTGCATATTCAAAAAGTAATTTTATTTTATTGCAAATGAGAAATAATACTATCGAATGTTTGTTTAACTCTATATTAACAAAATATAAAATTTATTAAATAATGTTCTAATAACATATTCTTTAATATCCTAAAAATATCATGCTACAAGTACAAGAATATAGTATATTATATAATAAATACAAGTACATAGTTATAACTAAGATGTTATTAAAATGCAATTCTGCCTTTCACATATAACAATACACGACTTTACCACACAAGTGTATTAAATCCCATTCATAAATCTTTCTATCATATTCCACACTAGGAAGTCCACACAAAAGAAGAGGATAATACATAAACTTAATGATTACTAGCTTACCACACGCGGCTTCGCCCGCTTTGTCTAAAACCTAATAAATTATATATTAAAACCTTCCTCTTGAATCACTCCTTTTAAAAAAACCGTATCAAAATCCGTTGTGTAGTTTTAAATATTTAAGCATACAAAGGGACATAGGGACAGAGAAAGCGACGTTGTTCTATAATATGTAGTGATACGGATTCAAGAAAGGCCTTTCAGTAAATCGGTCTACAATTTCTCCATTACGGCAGTATGGTTTTACCAATAACCTAGTTACTGTTTTCATTAAGTCTCGCGGGTTGTATAAAACCAATAAGATGGGTAATAAAATTGGTACGGGTCGGCTTGATCGTTGAGAAATTTCGTACTGTGTATGTATGGCACCTCAATCACTGAAATATTACGTTTATATCGGCAAGTGTGGTTTGAATGGCACTTCGCTGGGATTTGTGTCCTGTTTTGCCTTGAACTGTGTAGTGTATTTTGTATCGCTTAGTATATAACTTTGATTATTACTTTGCATTGTATGATACTTGGTATTAAGGTTGTAGAACTTTAAACTTAACCAGTACTGATCCAATATGCAAAAATTGTCATGTTAAATAAATTTATTTTCATCCCTTTTAAACTCAAACATTTATACATTCCTCTAATCCGCTTAAATAACATGCAACCCTCAATATATAGAAGTAAAATTTACCATAACTAATCTTGCTGGTCATTAGGTTATAATATGAAAAAAACGATAAACAGTGAAATAAAAAAATGTTTTACAAATCCACCTACAGTAAGTGTTGTTATTGCATTTATAACCATTAAGCTCTTGGTAAAATGGAAAAATAATGCAAAGCAAAAGCTATTATCAATAATTTCGCGTAGCACGCTACGCGCTACGGTTCGTAGCTCTACATCGTAGAAATGTACCTGTCCTACAAACGTATGCTTTTGATATGGGAATTATGTACTAATGGTACTTAACGTCATTTAAATGTTGAAACTAATATCTAAAGTATATATTAAGAGAAGAAGTGAGAAGCCGAAGTTTCATTTTAATATTTTTTTGTGTATACACGTCCTCTTCTTTATAAAAGCATGACTGTTACTAACTAGAGGTAAAGGAGTAAGGTAAAGCAAACATAGCTTGTTAAAATTTTAAATTTCAAACTTAAGCCTTACAAACGAGGTATATGAATTCAAAGAAATTCAAGTAAGGAAACGAAGGAAAACCGATATAATGGCATCATTTGTAACTAACAAGAATATACAAAACGTAAGAAATACTCCAAGTTAGAATCGGTTCATTAATTCTATAGCAGAGTCTTGTTATATTATAAGGGGTTGGAGACGGGCCAGGATATTTCTTTTAGTTAAGTTCCCTCTCAGCTTTTTGAATGATAAATTGTATGTTTTAAATTCCAAAGAGGTCTCCATCACTTCTTTATAATGCTGGTAGGGTTGAATATAAATATTTTTGAGCAAAGTTATTGAAACGAATGTGTATTCTACCAGTTTTCTTGACATAATACAAGACTGCTTATACGGTTACAAAAAATATAGTCGCGTAATCTTAAAACTATTTCGTGAAATATTATGGATACTTTAAAATGAACAGTTTATAATTTTATTATAAGCTCAATAAAAGAAAATGTATGTCTCACTGTTTTTCAAGGATATTACAATATCGTGTGCACTATTACATTATATTCCCAATCTTCACATTATCAAAATATATCGATAACGCACATCACTATTTCATTACAATTACCCGATTCGCAGCAGAACGCCCTTAAGAAGTCGTAAAAAGCTTCTATTAGCGATCAGCCTTGAATATCGGAAATAACTTGCAGTGTGACCTATCGATTGTCCATCATTAGTATCGATGCAAGTCTTGTAATTTATTAATGGGACACTTTAACTATAAATCAGTATGTCTTTGTAGTCGGGACTGCATGGAACGTACGGACGCTACATCACTATGAAACCTAACAAATATGAGACGCTGTAAGCATTAGAAATTATTATATTAAATTGTATAAAGTAAAATTTTTTACATTAATTATAAGAAGTGGTATAAAGAAGTTAGATATCGATTCGACGCTATCAATTATTTACTTTTAAGTCCGTAGTTTTGAACTCTTTGTATCAAAGTGTACAGACATTCTTTTGCGATTTTTTATTAATTTCTTTCATCTTTGTGATCACGCTAGCCACTACATTGTGATAGATTGGAGTAGTGCTTAAGCTTCAAGATGATGTATCTATTATGTAAAAAAAATAATGTATTTAATTCTATTTTGTATACCTAATATAATATTTTTATGTATAAAAGTTTGGTTTGCGTCTATGCAGAGCATGACATGTAAACTTTTGGGTTTTAATGATATACCAATTCAATTGCACTATCGTATGATTCCTTAGCATCGCTATAGATGGTTTTAGCTATATGAAATATATACTAATATTTTAAAGCTGAAGAGTTTGTTTGTTTGTTTGAACGCGCTAATCTCAGGAACTACTGGTCCGATTTGAAAAATTATTTCGGTGTTAGATAGCCCATTCATTGAGGAAGGCTATAGGTTATATTATATGAGGCCACGCTAAGACCAACAGGAGCCGAGCCACGCAGGTGAAACTGCGGCGCTCAGCTAGTTATTAATATACGGTCATTGAGATAATATTACTACGTATGGAGGAGACACCACGAACAAAATCTGTGCGCCATTTTTTTGCTCTAAGTTTTAAAAATTATTATCTAGTTAGGTACTTAACGATGAAAGTTATTCCTTTGCACTTTTCCGTATTATTTGTATTATTTGTGCAATATCGTAACAAACACGAAGGCATGTTTGATGCGTTTCACTTTAAAACCATTAAAAAATACCGCTCAACATACGTCACATGACGTATGTTGAGTGGAACATAAGTGATGTAGGCGGTGTCGTCTCCATATTAAATATTATCTCAATGTATACGGTTTATACTGTCGGGTACCTACTTTACGACAGACCAATTGACCTCGCTATTAGAAGATTGCCTAGCAACTTCGTCCACTCGTGTCGAATTATGTAAAATTCCCTTATAATTTTGTCCAAACGAACCAAACTATACGCATACAATTTAAAACATAAACCCGTGGATCAATAGACCAATTGACCACTATCTTCCGTGACCCATCCATAAAGCTAATCCAGTGATACTAAGCGTTCGGCACGAACTCTATTCTGGGCGGAATTATTTTGTCAGCCGTTAGATACTTTCGATAAATTTGATATCCAATATCCTCTAAATACGTTCATAATTTTTCCAGACAAATTTGCTAATATTATTTATAGAATAGAATATTATTTTTTTTCCAATAAAACGCTGTTTCGCGTATCGCTTATGGTTCGGAAATGTATGGATCGATTTTGATTGCTGATTAACTTGCTTGAAATGAAAATGTAAATCATATTTATTTTCCTTATACGATTACACAAACATATTTATTAAAAAGTTAATTCTAACTTTTGATATTGATAATTGTCGATCTTATAAATGTTATGTTAATAAAAATGATAATTTTTTAATATCATCCTTTTTTAAATTGGTTCTCCTTTGCAAAGTGCTTTTTTGTGTCGGACGTTACTATTACAGCAAAAAATATGACTATTCATATTATAGATTTTAAGTTAAGTTTCATCGAATATTGTCTAATCATATGTTTATTTTTTATTGCAGGTTAGGTAGAAGAAAGGCACTATTTGAAAAGAGAAAAAGGATAAGTGATTACGCTTTAGTTATGGGCATGTTTGGTATAATAATAATGGTAATAGAAAACGAACTGTCGAGTGCAGGTGTATATAGTAAGGTAAGATATTTTTTTATTTAATAAAATTTTAAATTTACAAAAAAAATAATTAATGTTTTTTGGAAATAACAAAGTAAATGTTTCCTTTATTGTTAAATGAAAGTTTATTTTGAAACTATTTTACTTATTTTATAAGAATCTCTATTGTTATTATTGCTACTCAATGTAGTAATGCTGGTTTTTGAATTTTCCAGGCTTCAATATATTCTCAGGCTCTCAAGACGCTTATATCAATGTCAACTGTGATTTTACTTGGCCTAATCGTCGCGTATCACGCCTTAGAAGTACAGGTATGGTCATTTATTTATTCATAATATTTTATTCATATGCCTTTTTTAGGATTCGACTTCAAACCAATAAATATCCACGTAATACAATTTTAGTACGCGGATAAAAATATATATACCTAATTTCTCTGAAATATTCTTCAGGAAAGGGATTGAATTGAAAAGTGAACATAAAAATATGCTTTGTTTAATAATTTCCACATTACCACTTAATCGTATTATGGTATTTAAGGAATCATAGTAATATTAAGTTCGAGTTTCTTATACCATACATAATATTTGTACATTGAAGGAGCATGTCCGTTTATTCAACTTATTTTACTATCTTCATTTGTTGTTGATAAAAATGGCTGAAACTAATTATATGTATAAGATCCTACTCTCCCTTTCTTCCTTTCTCAATACCATTTATAAAAATTCAAAACGATATCTTATAAATTCCAGTTATTTATGATAGACAACTGCGCTGACGATTGGCGGATAGCAATGACGTGGCAGAGGATAGCTCAGATCGGACTCGAACTGGCGATATGCGCAGTCCATCCTATACCGGGCCAATATACATTCACTTGGACCACTAAACTAGCCAATAAGGGAGGCGTTATTGGTGTAGAAGTTGTAAGTTACCAATATATTAAAAGCCAAAAAAAATATAATTTTTCTTTAGTTGAAATAAAGGAAACAGGTCTAAAGAGCCTCTTCACAATGTTCAGCGTTGGGCGAGTAGAGGCATAAGAGTGGCCTATGAATATTAGTCAAAAACTATTGGAAATATTTTTATAAGCTTGCTAAGCTGCATAGCATGAGATAAGCGTAATGACATCGCTTATTGCAATGATAGATGAGAAAAATAAGTTAAATAAAAATCTTTATTTTGCCCCTAGTTATGTTACATTACACGAGTAGAATGAAAATATTTGTTAAGTAATAGGAAATATCCCTTAAATATCTAATATTATAACACTATAATATGAAGAATATTTATTAGGCAGGTCCATACAGAGCGAGCAGCCTCGCGAAGCATTGCTGCGCGAAGCGACTTGGTCTATGTAGACGTGGTTCGGCCGAATAATGACTTCACTGTGTTGTCACTTTCCTCGGACGAGCCATGTTCACATAGACTAGCTGTTTCACATAGCAATTGCTTCGCGAGGCTGCTTGCTCTGTGTGCACGCCTATTGTATAGTTTATATAACTCTTCCAAGAACTCTTTTCAGTCATGTCTTTCATTTTTATTTGTCTCTTTATATCTTTATAATTTTTTTATTTATCTGTTCTCAACTGATATTTATTTTGATTTCCTCTCTAGGGCACAATGTATAAACAAATACAGGTCTGTATTATGATGAGTTGTGTTCAAGTGCTGTTAGTGTGTCCGTTTTGGCATGTTTATTTAATTTTTGTTCAATTTTTCGTCATCTAATTTTTGTCATGATGTAATAAACTTATAGACATTATTCAACACAAAAATGTTTTAGATTTGCGTGTATTTTTTTGATAAATAAATCACGTCTTAGTATATGTGTGCTAACCCCTTTAATCGATTTCATAAATACAAATCTCTGATTCTTAATTTTTGATACTAGTTAATTAGTCATTTAAAATTAAAAAATACCGTTTTTCAAAGTTTGTGTGTGCTTGTGGTTGTGGTTTTTCACGTCCTAAAGTTAATTATTGCATTAATAGTTTTTTTCTGCGTGAATTGAGTAATTTTGATACAAAAGAAACATGTTTATAAATTATTATATTGGCAAGGCGCTAAATAATACTAATTTCATGGCTAAAATAATATTTTCACAAAATTACCTGTATAAAATGATGTATCTAGCTTGTTTATGTCTCCAAAAATGTATTGCTATTTCAAATCTACTAATTTTTGTTTAATTTCAGGTACCGTACGATGTAACTCTATCACTACCAATGTTTCTTCGTCTTTACCTTATATGCAGGGTTATGCTACTACACAGCAAACTATTTACTGACGCTTCTTCTAGAAGTATAGGAGCATTAAACAGGATTAATTTTAACACTAGGTATGAAACTTTTACCATGGATGTTACATATTGTATTCTATGAGAATCGTGACGTTGTTCGTTGTTTTTTTTTTATAATTCTTAAAATATTATTGTTGTATCACCAGATTTGTATTGAAGACTCTTATGACTATATGTCCGGGAACTGTGTTACTTGTATTCATGGTTTCCTTATGGATAATTGCAAGCTGGACGCTTCGTCAATGTGAGAGGTTAGTAAGGATCATTGTAACTGTATCGATGTGTAATAAGTTAAAATATACGCTATAATAAGTACCAATAATAAAGACGAAATCATTAAAGGTCTCATTAGTCACATTCCTGTATAAGCTATTCATTTGTTTTATTTGTTCATCAGTATTTTGGCTTTCATCATTTAGTTCGAACACCAATCATATGTTTTGAATTGTGACAGTGTACTCGATGTAATGCCTAAATGGACATGCAATGCTTATGTATTGTGGCGTTGTAAAAACATTTGTTTTGCTTTTTATCCCCTGTGTTTCCTTACTTATATTTGTTTCGTATACTTTGAAGAAACGTAGTTGATTAATCAACGCAATAAAATACAAGAGTTTGACTTTGACTATTTTTGCAAAAGTAGCTTTCAGATGTGTTAGAACATTGATGTAAAAATGTCTGTATAGATATGTGTTATAGAATAGAATAGAATAATTGTTTATTGTGATTTTCTTGGTGTTGCAACTCAAGACAAAGTTTAACCGCAAGATTCTGTCGCACAGTGGTGAATCGTAATAAGTGTTAACATGCTTTCTAAAACGAAGCGCTTAATGGCACAATGTATGAAAGTGATTCACCTTTTGATTGTACAATAAACATAGCTACGCACAAAATGGCTCTAATGGTAACAAGACTTTCTGTTTAAGCTTAAAATAAACTAAACGCACAAATACTGCACTGGTGCAATCTTGAGCAAAGTTATAACTGTAATTCGCAGGCGCTTTCTAATACTTCTCTCTGTGTCTCTTCCTTCCTGTTGCTACGGCTCTCTTATAAGTGTTATCTGTTCTTGTAGCCCCGTATCACTAATTGGTATTTCACAGCATGGCTATCTGTAATTGGTTTCGATCAAATTAAATGTTTAGTCTGCACGTTGTATTCGACCAATAAACCGTGTTAGTGTGTATGTAGATAAAATATTGTTCATCGTTGAGAGGCATGCGAAATTTGCTTGGTATTAACATTGTGATACTTCTCTATTTGATGATATATCAAACTCAGTAACTAACTCAATAAAGCTTTCGATCTCTAATTAACGTTAATTGGTGAAGTATACGGTTATCATGTGGTTCTTGTCGGGCATTTTCGCTCTCAGGTTCCACGATGAAGACCATGCCAATTTGCTAAACTCAATGTGGCTGACGGCTATAACCTTCCTCTGTGTCGGCTACGGTGATATCGTACCCAACACATACTGCGGCCGTGGCATTACTCTCACCTGCGGTATGGTGGTATGTATGACATTGCGGTAGGCATTTTCAATAAACAATTAATTTCCACCGACAGCTTACTCAAATTTAGATAAAGCAAGGTAAAACCTCACGCTCTTGCTATGTCTAAGCTACAGGTATACAATACGTCGGCAAAGGTGAGCCATTTTATGTGCCAATGTTAAATGCAATCGGATCAATGTTAATGATCAAAGTCAAACTCTTCTAGGTCGTTGTTATTCCTTCTTTCCACAGTTTTCTTCTTATTTCGATCAACTCTTTCATTTCACCAAATGAAATAAGCTTGCGTACATCTGTAGGTAGGAGAACACATACAGGATATGTTTCATTTGTACAAAATACAATATTGTGCGTGTAACGTTAAGGAGTTGAATTTATTTTCGAAAGGTTTCACGATGAGGAACATGCTAACCTACTCAATGCGATGTGGCTTATCGCAATTACTTTTCTCTCCGTTGGTTTTGGTGACATTGTGCCAAACACATATTGTGGCAGAGGTATCGCTGTTAGCACCGGCATTATGGTAAGTTTCTTCATAAATAATGTCTATGTGTTGACTGACAGTTTTCATTCACACAAAAGGTTCTGATACATTTCAGAGTTTTCTTTTTCCTTCACTTTATGTTTATAACGTCAGTCAACACTCAATAGCGGATGTACAAGTCACAGACGAATAATGTATGTACATCATATTAATGTGTCGAACTCACTAATACTTCGATGTAATAAATGTTAACTGTATGTTCACAGAATAAAATGCCGAAAGTGTGTGTAATATTGCAATATGATATTTAAGTATATACTCTTACACAAAGCCTTCTATCACTCACACTCGATGTACACTTTAATAGAACTGTTATTAACAATTGAGCAAATTGATGCAAAAATGTCGATCACGTAACTATCGTTGAATATATTTGAAGTAATGAAACGTCCATTTCCCTGTTAAAGCCAGCTAATTTTTAGACATATTCAGTAGTATGGAATGCTTCATTTCTCCTTTCTATCTCTTGCTCTCTTCACTTGACTCTTTCACTAAAATGCACAATAAATTTATTTTTAAAATGGCTCACTTTTCCTAAAGTAATCTTACCTTGAAAGTGTGTAAAGATTGCACTTCTAATAGTTTTGTGTGGGTTTAAAAAAGTGTGGTAGTTTTCTAATAATTATTATGAAGTCGATTCGCACAATTAGATGAAAATGCACGGATTGGAAGTATTAATCACAAAATCATGACTAAAACTTTCTTCTTGTGAAAAAGTTGAAGTGTGAAACATCGTTGTGTTGATTAGAATAGTTACTGCTACGTTTCGTTAGTGTTCTTATTTAACTAGCCAACGATATTTTCATACTTTCCGTAACTCTATTGTCATTAGGAACATTTTATTAAGCACAAAGTTAAATTAACTCTTATTAAAATAATATAATTACTAATTACGAACAAGTGTTGAAACACTTACTAATATACCTTAACATAAATGATGAGGGTGATCGATGCAAAATGGAAACGAGGATTACGTTAATCGATTTTTGTTACGCTTTACATATTTATTATTGCATGTTTGATTTATCTTCTGACTGAATTGTGTCTATTATCCTCGCGCTACTTAAATTCTAAGTTAAATAAATCACTTAGCCAATAAATAATTTTGTTTTTGTTTCTAGCCTCGATAACGCATTTTCGTTTAAGGAATGAGAAATTTTGAATGCTTTTACACGTTCGCTTGCATTTTACATTAAGGTATTCACTTAACAGGGAGCTGGATGCACTGCGTTATTAGTCGCGGTTGTTTCAAGAAAATTAGAATTAACTAGAGCTGAGAAGCACGTTCATAACTTCATGATGGACACACAACTTACTAAAAGAGTAAGTATTGTATTGATGTCGGTTCATCACAATTATTGTAATCTAATTAACAGGGGGCAGGATGCACAGCCTTATTAGTGACCGTTGCTTCGAGAAAATTAGAGTTAACTAGAGCAGAGAAGCATGTGCATAACTTCATGATGGAAACTCAGCTCACGAAAAAGGTAAGGTGATTGTACGAAAGAATACAGGATGCGAGGTAAGACAATGTGTGATTTCCATGCTTTAGTAATCTTCTTGTAGGTCTATCAAATCCCAGAGGAATGCTACCTATTTCATACTTTTGCAAGTTTTAGAATAGGTGTGGTTTTGAAAAGGATATGATTCTTTTCCAAGTGCTAACAGTGATATCGTGTGTATGCTTTAGTAAATTAAGTAATAAACAATAGTTATGTTATAAAGCTATATTTTTAGGTGTGATATAGGTGTAGGGTTTTAAGTTTCGGAATGTAGTGTTTTATCATTAAATTATCAATTATATATTCTAAGTAATTTCCACAAAATTAAAAATATATATATTTTCAGAATAAGAATCAGCATAGACCTAAAATATAAAAATATTGCATTTCCTATTTCATTTTCGTATCGCATTATATATATACAGATATTATTATTATCTGCTCTCTCTATATTCTTATAGTATCTTTAGAGACAAAAAAAATGAGCCATGAGCCATTTAGTTTAGTGATTTGTGTTGATGAAGATCATTTGCGATAAAAAATCTATATGTGTGAGTGTGAGTAGAGTGCTACCAGTGTGTTCCAAAACTAACTATACCTATATAAATAATAAATATATACAATGATAATTGTTTTCAACCCTTAGAAAAGTATGTTAGAAATTAGTTTTGCTCGCATTTACCCTATTTTACATAGTAATAACGATGCATGGATTATAAAATTTCAGCTGAAAAACGCTGCGGCGAATGTGTTGAGAGAGACTTGGTTAATATACAAACACACACGACTCGTGAAGAGGGTACATCCCGGGAGAGTAAGGACGCACCAGAGAAAGTTTTTATTAGCTATTTATGCGTAAGTTTGTTTTATTATTTGGTGAAAATCATAGATTAGATACATCAGTAATATAACATCATCATTCTGATGGTTGTACCAAAAGTTCATGAAGCGGCGCCATTTCGTAGACATTTACGATAAAACCGTATAGTGCTCGAAATGTGGAGCACTTTATTGTACTTTTTACATTAGATTTAGTTATCATAAATGTTTTCATTTCATATGACCAATTAATATAATACGACCAATTGATTTCGTTTTAAAAAATGTGATAATTCTGTACGTTATATTTTTATATCAGCTACCTATCTCATAAAATTCATAATGCCCATTGTTTATTCATAAATACTAAGTAAAAAAAAGTATTTTCTTATTTAAACACTATTATTTTACAGATTAAGAAAAGTAAAAATGGATCAAAGAAAACTGATGGACAACGCCAACACAATAACAGACATGGCGAAGGTAATTCAAAATCTAATCATTTTCAATTGCTAGTAAATGCTACCAATATACACTCCCATTTAGATATTTAGAGAGCACGGCTCAAATGTTTACATCCTACGCACACCTTGATAACTAAATAAATAAATAATAAAACAATTAATTGTATCTATCACTCCTTGGTTCTTTGTACGGATTTAATTTTATTCTAACTACAAAATAAAGCGCTCGATTTTACTTACGGAAAGTAACTTTTTTATAGTGATTGTCTATTCATTGTGATTGGTAAAAAATTGTAAGAATTATTTTTTGTAAATCAAATCAGTTAGTGGCAGTAATAGTCCGGGATACATCGCCCATTTTTGCAAGTGATTACTATCAAGCTAATTTTTCGTGAGTAGCTTTATTTTGATGAGATGCCCAATAATTTCATGTACGAAACTCTCGATTGTGGTAGCTTACAGAGGTAACAAGGATAAAAATTTTTGATTTAACGGTTCTCAAATATTTA
Source organism: Colias philodice (assembly GCF_061535455.1). Classification (NCBI taxonomy): domain Eukaryota; kingdom Metazoa; phylum Arthropoda; class Insecta; order Lepidoptera; family Pieridae; genus Colias; species Colias philodice. The sequence continues at coordinate 7,486,589 of NC_143104.1, forward strand.
TTACGCAATTTGTAGGACAATATGTCTGTTGAATTATATAAGTATTAAATAAGTAAAAATAAAAAAATCAGCTTGTTAGTAATCATTTATGATGACTTCGTTATCGATATACATTGGAAAGGGGGACTCTTTGATCAAACCATAGATTTTGTAGGACAAATATTTTTTCGACTAATTTAGATAATTATCTTTAGATTGAACAAAAAAAAACATTCAGTTAGTAATTAATATTTGAGAACCATCAAATCAAAATATTTTATCCTTGTTTCCTCTGGTAGCTACCACAATCGAGAGTTTCATACATGAAATTATTGGGCATCTCATCACTTGCAAAAATGGGCGATGTATCCCGGACTATAAGGTAACAAGAGTATTTTTTTACCCCAGTAACCAAAAATGATAGATACAATTTTAAACATAAAGCCTTACAGGCCACACCCAACATTTTCACAACCATTATTTTTTTATCCTTAGAAAAGTTAGATTGAATAGACGCTTTCATTAGAAAACACGTCACAAATTCATTAAATTAAACATAAATTAAAAAATAAATTAGATTTTCTTAGTTTTTGTAGCGAAGCCTCTATCGATTTATTTGGTTCCCAATTCCAAATTTGCTATAGACTAGCCAATTTTTTGTAGAATTAGATAAACTAGTTTATTGTAGAATGTTCCAGACCATTCATTTTAGCTACGCGAATGATACCTAGCTGATTTAGACCGTAGCTTGCATGTTTTAATAATTTTTAATTCTATTTCATTATAATGGGAAAACAAACAAACACAACGTCTTTTTAAACACATATCAGACGAGGAATTTAGTTTTATTAATAACATAATCTTCATAAGCAAAATATTAAATTGTCAAGAGACCAAACAACCGTAATGTACAAATAAATATTTTATTTGTGTAAAACAAGAAAAGCGACATTACATTATTTATAATAATATGTAGAGTCATAATATCTCTAAATGAACTTACTACCTTAGATACTTTTTTTTGTTAACTGACTTATAACAACACAATATAACGTCAAGATTTAATTTAAATTCAACTACTCAAAACAAATTCTACACATACATGACACTAAACACATTATAGTGACTAATACCGTCAATAACTATGGAGCTGCAATGCGATTGATAGTAGGACCCCTTCTTGTTACAGACCCAGAACACAGTGTACGAAATTGTATCAGACATGAGCACAAGACAAGATAGTATAGAAGAACGATTGACGAGTTTAGAAGAGAAGTTAACTACATTACAGGTATGGTGACATTCATTAGAATCTTAAGTATACAACACATTCAAAACGTAACAATTACAACCTAATAAAAATTAATCGCCAAATGTGTTGCTAAGCATAAAAACTAAGATGGGCTCGACCATTTCGATATTTTTTAACGTTTTTTTTAATGCACAAGGAAAGTTCTTATGGAGAGAAACACGAAAAAGCTGTAGGGCAAAACAACGTCTGCTGGTTTATCTAGCATATTTACAAAATCTTGCAAAAGTCAAAAACATTTCATTGAAATAATATGTTCTAATTTAAACATTACACACATTGCATTTATAAATAAATACGTTGATCTATTAAATTTAGTTGAAGACGTAGCAGTGATTAATTATTATTACATTTTTAAATATATCGTACTATTTTATCCCTCCCTATCTACTTCTATAATTAATCATTGTTCAACATCGTTGACTATCATCATCAAATCTTGCTCCTTATATGTATGCATGTACATATATGTATACTTAAAAATAGGTTATATTATCATGTACCAACTAATCAATGTTCTATAAATTTTTCCAGGAACAAGTGAACAGTTTACCAGATGTGATGGCGCGGTGCTTACAGCAGTGCTGGGAGCGGGCGGAGCAGAGGCGGAACTTTTTGCACCCAGACGCGGCGGCCGTGCCAACCCCGCCAGCTGCTAATATTTCTCCTTATGCCAGGTTGAATGAATGTTTCAGTCAATGTTTTTGTTTGATTGAAAGTTGTCCGATAATCGTCATGGAAAACTTTATATTAATATATTACAAGGAAAGGGTCAAGGCGTAGATACTAGTGAATAACCAAGCTTGCAAATAAAAATACAATTCTTGCTAATTAGTTTAATTATTTTATTTAGAGCTAAAAAAATCCACTCATTACTTAGAGAAAAAAAAACATCGGAGTCAAAAGATATCTAATCTATATCATAATTTATCTTTTATCTGAAAAATATCGGCTCTATCTACTGAGCGCTATATTATATTACTATAAACCGTGTAAAACAGAATATACTTGTGTGTGCATCATGTGAATAGCATTATTGTTTCCTTAATAATGATGCTTGTTTCCAGAACAATCCCTGCCAGCACGCACGGCTGGCCGGCGAGCCCCGTGCTGCAGCCGGCGGCGACGGCGCGCGCGCACTCTGCGCCCGAGAGCGCGGGCGCGCCGTCCCCCGCACCACAGCCCCCAAGCCCCGCGCCTCACCCCCGCCCGCCTCTGCCCAGCTGAGTACCGCCCTCCAACTCCGAACTCCTCTGCTGAACTCGACGAAACTCGGCGCCCCTCCTCTGACCCCCCCTTTTGTTACACGAGGCCATCGGGTAAATTGTTTCACGTTATATTTCGACGACTTTACCGAGACTTTCTTTTTTACCGATGTTTTTTAATGGACGTGTTCAAAAAGTGCTAAATGACTGTGAAATATTTACCCCGGATCGTCAGCGCGGAGCGAGATAAGGCCAGCCGCAGTTTTCTTCGCTGTTCCGTAAAGTTTCGGATGTGATGGACTGTTTAGTGTTACATAGATAGTGAACGGACGGAAGGACGAGCCGATGTGATTACGATGCTTTATTTAAAGACGCTTTAGCCAATACCTTAGATGATATTTTGATTACATTATCAGCGTTTGTAAAAATAATGTTCATGTCTCGTTTAAGGTGAATCCGAAATTAATTTTATATAAACTGTATCAATAAGTTTAATTTATTTGTACATTCGATGAATCACGTCACAAATATTTTATTTGTTCAGGTGTGTTTTGTAAACTGAGTACGTTATTATTAATCAACACATGTAACTGATGGCAACTGTTTGAGAATTGAATAGATCCTTTATACACACGTAGTATATAGATGTTTGAAAGCAGCGAGATATAGGTACAGATATTAGTCTTGGTCACTTCTTTATAAGTATAAACTTTACATAGTTCAGTTAATATAACGTCAGGAACAATACGCATAGCAGAAATGTTCAATAAATAAACGATAAGGTATAAGGTAAAGCTCAAACATAAAATTAATCTTAAAATTGCTATTACTCGCACAATATAAAATACAATTTAATAAATTATATGGTTTTTAAAGAAATAGATACGGTATCAGTATAGGGTATAGCAAAAACATTCTAATAAATGAAAATTGAAGGTTAAATAATAACTGTGACATTTCTACTATACGTAGAGTTATCTGCTACAACCATCTTACAGACATTATAGGTTTCTTTAAACTGTATACACACTTAGTTAATAGAAAAATTGTTATTACTTATTGACGTAGATGTAATTTTTATAACATAGACTAAGCAAGCTTCGTATTAAGACATTAAGATTGATGGCTGTCTAAATAGTGCCTAAAACACTACAAAAATTTCGATAATTCAGTTTTATTATCTTAAATTATTAATAATCTGTAAATAGTACCTAGTTTGTAATGAGAGTATAATAATTATTACTAGCTTGTATGGGAAGGAGTTGTGGGAACAATTTATTTATATTTTTTGTTAACATTATCGTCTAAAACATTTTCACTTTAATAATGTATCTCCCTATTGAAATACCCAATATTTATACCTAGTCTTACGTCACTGTTGAATTCATTCATAGATATTTAGTAAGTAACATAAAATCTATAATTGTATGTTAATCTACTAAGAATAATCTTGAAATCTAAATCACATTGTCCAATATAGTAATTATATGATGCGTTGAATTTCAGTAGCCCTAGGTAATACCAATATGTGTTTTATATCCTGACTGTAAACAATTTAATATGTTTGTTATAAAGGTTCTTAATAAATATCTTATGTAGCTATCGAATTTGTTTAAACAATACTTTTATACTTATATGGCGAAAAAATATTATATTTGTTAAGACCGAATATCTTGTACTAATGCATTTTTAATCTGTGTATTATTACAGATCATAACTATGTTAAAATTTTTGTTTGTAGCAAAATTATATGTATAAAGATTGAAGTAACTATATTTATAGACAAGGGTAAAATATTAGTAAGTTATCAGTATGCGGCCTTAGTAATTATTTAGAACGGTTAAAATGTTTTAGTAATTAGGTATTATGTTCGTTTGTGTTGCGTTATGTTTTGCTATAAGTAATTGGTTTCTACATTTAGTAAGAATATAAATTCCTATTAGACGTTCGATATGAAACACCAATTAGTGTAGAATAGAATAATATTTGTCTAGCTGTAGGTGTTGATTTTACACAACCTTACTGTTATTACAAAATGTGTTTATTTGAGTTTTTAGTTACTAATAGATAGATGCTTAACTTACTCGCTACCTTTTCAATTACTAACGGTACTAAGTCTTTGTTTTTTATCCAAAACTATGTTTCTGTGTTGTTTTTTCGTCTTTGATAATGTGTTAAAGGTTTTTCTATGCCTTGTTTAATTGTTAAGCTTATTAAATGTTTCATTTTAATTTGTAACTTGTAAGTGGTAATGTTTTGCCTAAAATTATCGTTTCTAGTCTTGATTTAGTCACTTATTTTATATGAATTAATGTTAATAATTGTAATGTATTTTATCACCTTAAGAGGTTTCACTATTCATAAATATATTCAATTAATCAACTTAAACAACCAAATAAATTAATTTTTAAGAAGCATTGACCAAATGTTGTTAAGGTTATGGAATAAAAATGTAAATTATGTATCATAAAACACAATGTATAAATATAATGTATAAAGTTAAACTTGCGAATTTTAATGTAAATATATAATAATAAGATATAGGGTTCAGATAAATTGTTTTAATACAATTATGTTTGAATTTATTGAAATTTTATTTGTATGCAAATTATACGCGGTGCAAACAAAAGATGATGAAACTTTTGTGATTATTGTTGATGAAATGAAAGTGTAACTTCGAATATATTATGAGCTGTAGTATTTTCTAATATGTCTTTTAATTAAATAACAAACCCTATTCTTAATAACCCTTATATTTTTTTAAACAGATACATTTTGTAGAGACATTTATAATGTCCGCACACAATTGAGTAGATAGCTATAAAGACTTCATATTTCTATAAATAACTATTATGTGTCTTTCTAAAACACACAGCGTTGGTGAAGAAAGCTGTCTATGAATCCTATATATCTCTATGAAAAAGGGTCACCTTACCGAATATCGATGGATCTTTCACCTCACTAGCAAGAGCGCGTCCCTAGTATGTCATCTGTCATAGCCAATTTGACATCACCTTTGAAGCGCTGTCATCTGCCTCTGCCGGCATAGCGTTTATGAATTCGTGCGCAGTAACATCGCGCAGAATATAATTAGTATTTATCTCTAGTAAAAGTGATCAGATTAAGTTACTTTTACCTGAATAAAACACATAAAGCGTTAAATTTTAGTAGTAATTGGTTTAGGAACGGAATTAGTTCCAATATGAAACACAAAAGACCACGTTGTCGGAAGAAAATTCGAAAACCGGTGCTTTGGTATGTATAATAGTGGCGGGAACTCTTTTTTGTCCTCGGAGGACGAGAGAAGCAATGGTTCGTCACTGCCCAAGAGACCGGGAGACGAGAAATTCCGTAAGTACAATCAGACTTGTCATAACATGTCCGGACTCGTGCATAGAATTCCATGCAACACGTGGCATACATATTTTCACAGTAATTGACACAAATACATCAATATTTAGATGTAGGTAATTAATAATAAAACACAATGCATGCCTATAGTGAGATCGCTATATTATCATCGGGTTTATTTATCATACACAGGCACATTGGTTACTGTGTCAAGTATTGCTTTTAACCAGAATTGTGAGATATCGTTAGGCTACCTAGGTAGAAGGTACTTAGGTTTATGGAATCGACCGTGATCCCCTATGACTAACGAGCCCCAGCAGCAGGTAGTGAGGTATCTCAATCACTTTGACCATTCAATTGTAACTACCTCAACAAAAGTGAGTACCTACTACTTAGTGCCCACTACTACACAATTAGTTCAAAACAATTAAGAGGTACTTATATTTTAGATAGGTACAAAACCTGTCTATCACAATATTCTAAAGAGAAGAAATTGTTAATTAACTATTATAATATAATTTACATATCTATCATGTATCAAACATGTCAAATATAGATTTTACATTACTTAAGATATGATATAGAATGTATAATGTGAACAACGGTCTCACACAATTTTCAGTATGAGGTACTGATTACTACAAGTTGAGATTACCTAGTTTATGGTAAATAATTCTTAACATAAAGAGCGTGTTTTCATAGTCAATTGATACCAGAATAAGCTTTGATTCTATGGGTACTTATTTGAATAAGTATTGAAAAATCATAAGAAATAGACATTGCATATTAGGAGATGTAGATATGTTTATATACGTTATCATCATCAAGGACCCATATTTACCATATCCCCGAACAGTTGAATGATATCATTCTTGCTTATAATGTTACCAATGATAATGATGTTTATCTAGTTCCTTTCTTACTTAAGTGAAAGAGCTTGCCTTAAAATTAACACTCAGGCGTGATATTATAAATATAATTGATAAAATTTTTATAATATCAACAGTAAAGTAACCAAAATCTTTGTATTTTTTATTTGTATCTTCTACAAAAATATGTACTGAAAATATGTACAAGGCGTCCTTAGCCATGATTAGCTTAGTATGGTTATGCTGAAAGAACTGAGTGTCCAGAAAGACACAGAAAAATATATGCCATACTTACATTCAGATATGCTTCTGGCAATAAGAGCTGATGGCTCCGCCAGGTTGATATTCAATCTGAGACACCTAAACACCTAGGTATTAACCAGGTAATTTTGATACATATCACAGGTTATAACGGTAATTAAATTTTTACAAAGCCAGGATTGGCTTGTAAAATTAGACATCATTGGTAACAGTAATGAGATTCTTCCAAGGCCAGGATTGGCTTGTACAATCAGGCATCATTGGCCTATTTTCTGCCTGCATATTGCAGCCATTTCAAATGGTCGCGGAGACCCTACAAGCTAGAGGTGCCCTCTTTCTGTTTTATTTAAGCTATTAAGTTTAGTCTATTGAGACCGTTACAAAATTAACTTCACAGGTCTTGTAGACTGTGAGGATTTTGGAAAAGCTTGATTGGCACTACAGCCACATAAAGTCCATTGCCTTCTGGTTTAGTTGGACAATTATCTTTTGGGTCTACCATGACTAATCCAATTTAACTTCACAGGTCGCGGAGACCATGGAGGTTTTGGTAAAGCCTGATGGGCAGAACTATTCCAATTCAACTTCACAGGTCGCGAAGACCATGGAGATATTGGTAAAGCTTGATTGGCACTCCAATCACAAAAAGGGCCACAGCCCTCTGATTTAGTTAGACTATCAGGATTATTCTAATAATTTAACTTCACAGGTCTCGGAGACCATGGAGATTTTAGTAAAGCCACAGAATGAGCCACAGCCTTCTAGTTAGACAATTATCTTTTTGTCTACAAGGATTGTTCCAATTAACTTTACAGGTCCCGGAGACCATAGAGATTTTGGGAAAGCAGGTTTGGCACATCAATCACAAAATGTACATTGTAAACCTGGATACTTGTGCCTCATGTGTGATAGTATAGAAATGTCTGTGTTATTGCTAGTCCCAAAAGCTTCAAAGATAGAGCATACTGTGGTAGTCATTAAGAGGACCATGTCTTGCACTAAATAAGAGTTGCAGACAGTTCTAGACATCTAACACTGAGAGGACTGTACAGTTGTCGCCTCCAGGTATTTCTCTAGAGTTTCGCGCACAGCAGACCAAGAGAGAAAGGCTTTCCCTCTACATGCTACACAAGACTTACGAGCTGTGGAAAAGACAACATACACAGAAATGTCATAGTCTTTGTAAAAGAACAAGTTTGTCACTTCCTAACTACAGATACCGCGGATGCGGGCTGAGTAGGACATCTGAACAGTACTTACCTGTCAGAGAAATGGAGAGGGAAGCAGGGGACTTGGCCTTAGAATTTCTGACTTATATGTAGTGTACCATAGGTATGCAATAAAAATGCTTCTGAGTAGATTGAAAGGGGCGCACATCCTGTAGCCCAAGCAACCAATCAGACTTTGGTCGCCCACATACAAAGGTTGCTAACTCTCTTAGCCCTCACAACTGAGTAACTGTACCTAGATGAGAAGTTGAGAATAACTCTTGGCACGCTTCCAGGACGCCTAAATGGCTTTTGATTTAGATTGCCTCTCAAGAAATCTACCTGTACCGGAGTGGCTTCTCCTACCTTGTGCAACAGGAAATATATTTCGGAGGCTCCTGATATGGTCCATTCCGCTATCCAAAGAGGTGCTTTAGTGCCAGGGCATATTTGCCAAAGCCTGCTTCGAATTATGCGACATCTGCAGTCGTTGATGGAGCTGACGCCTAGGCTGAATATTCCCTTCCAAGGATAATCCTCCAAGTGTACTAGCGCACCTCGCACCCCGGGACCCGGGCAGATACATAGCACCCAAGGGTGGCTTATGGTTAATATAATAAATAATAATAATATACGGGCATTTCTCCGCAACTCGATGTCAAGCGCCTAAAGATGGCTTATGGTTATTGACTATTATGGTTATATATGGTTATTGACCCGGCAGTCAGGAGCACTCAGACCATTGGTGAATGGCCTTACCCCCCAACTGCTCAGTCAAAAAAAGGGGGGGGGGGGAGAAAAAAGCCCATTGTAGAGCAAAGGAGAAAGAGCAGTTAGGTAGTGGTGCCCCTCCACAGTGCCAACATATGATCCTCCAAGCAGGAGGTGACTTTCATAATGCAAAAAAAAAAAAGAAGAATGCATGTAATCTAGTACACAGAGATTCTATTTAGCTAATTAAATTAAATTAATTAATTTTAATTAGCCTAGGTCTATCATAAGCAAGCTGACCCTATTCTCTCAGGAGCTCTTATGCTATTACTGGGGTCAGGCCGAGAAGCTCATGACATGAACATGACTTCTGAAGATCTCAAAATAGAGTTTTTTATCGCAGCAAAATAAGATTATAACCTGACCTGAATTTGGATATAAAATGGATACAACAGCATATTATCCATCAGGGGTCGGTTGTGAGGACAACCAGACACATAAATATGCCCAGTGACCCATGTGGAAAGGTTGGTTCAAGTAACAAAGGACTGATTTTCAGTCTTAAAAGTAGATAATTGATTCTTATCTATAGAGGGGCGGACCCTTTAAGCTTGCAACACAAACCTTTATGTCTGGCTAGATAAGGTCCTTCCAGATCTTAAAGACAGTAGCAACCCTGTCCAGCAGTGGCTTCAAGAAGGTGGTAAGGGCACCAACCTGTTGAGGCAATGGAAGGACCATACAGTCCTTTATAAAGTTTTACTGTCAATCAGTCAATTTAGCCAGTGCCAGTGAGTCTGGTTTACTTTAAGGTAACCTTAAACTGTTTAATTAATTATTTAATTAATTGTAATTGATTTAAGATCCAAGTAATGATCAATGTGTAACAAACATGCTTAAAGCTTAAGGTACAGTTGTGTTAACATTGGTATTATAGTTATTTTATATACAGATGTTATTTACTGTAGTATTTAGCCTTAGAGGCTCCATTGTTTATCCTTGATGACATTGATCTTCCTTTGAGTTACAATTTTTAAAATGTTATTTTTATCTTATTATTTGAACTTTGATTTGTTTCAAAGATACAGAGAAATAATAAATCAGTTCTTAGGTTCTAAGACTTAGTTCATTAGTATTGGCTTATGATTATCTGAGGAGAATAATTTAAAATTTAGAGGATATATGGTTAGTTCTTACATGAAAGAAAAACAATTTTTGTTGTTGCTACATAACCCCCTTGTATTGTTTTTAGAATTTAAAATATAACTTTATTTTACAATACAAGAGGTTCATTTAACATTCTGAAAGGAATGAAATTTAAGTTGTTAATACTCTTAGGTATTACAATATTAACAAGATAATTTATTTTCAACATAGCGTTTGTATGTCTTTCTTCACCAGCAGATATCAAACACATCTTCACCAACGCTGTGTGTTTTAGAAAGACACATAATATTGATGTTTTGCATTAAAACAAAACATGTATTATGTGTCGAATAAAACACACAGCGTTGCAGTTTACTGCTTGCTGATGAAGATGCTATGCCGGCAGAGGCAGATGACAGCGCTTCAAAGGTGATGTCAAATTGGCGATGACAGATGACATACTAGGGACGCGCTCTTGCTAGTGAGGTGAAAGATCCATCGATATTCGGTAAGGTGACCCTTTTTCATAGAGATATATAGGATTCATAGACAGCTTTCTTCACCAACGCTGTGTGTTTTATTCGACACATAATACATGTTTTGTTTTAATGCAAAACATCAATATTATGTGTAGAAAAACGAAGTACTATGAATATAAAAGATCACGAAATAATGCTCTTGCTCTAGCTCTATGTTCATTGGATGTAAATACACCGTAAAATCAAGGTAAGTTACGATCGGGTCGATTTTTCTTTACCACTGCTGGCTACTATTTACTTCATATTGTACATGGACCTACGTAACATTTGGAACTCTTGCATCGTAAGTAGATGGTCCACAGAGTGAGCAAATCGCATGTGCTGCCGTTACCTCGGCCGAACCACGCCTGCACTGGTCTCCACGCGCAGCAATGCTCTATGTGGAAATAATAGCGACAAATACTCCTTATAGACTCCAAGGCAATTCTGCTCTTCAGTTGTAATGTAAAGGTTTGCCGTTCTACGTATCATCAGGTTTCACACAACCTTGTTCTAATGTTTAGGATAAAAAGAAAGCAAAACATAGATTAAAAGATACTTTCGCCTTAGTCACGATTTAACTTGAGAATGACTATCATTTTCATTATTCTTTTGGAAATTTCAAATACTTTTAAATTCTTACAAAAATTTGAAAATAGGAAGCTTACAGAATACTTTTTGATAATGTGTGACAAAAGAAGGCGAATTTTAGCGAAATTTCATGGACAGGTTCCAAATAATAAAATGCAACTAAACAACTAGAGTTTGATTTGTTTTCTTAAATTGTTCTGTTTATTTCTTCTGTTAATTTACCATTTCACAAATACATCAGTATACAAGATCAAAATAATTTCTCCTTTCAATCCCTTACCAATATGTATTAAATATAATAATTCAACTATCACCACATAACACGATGCATACAGAATAACATTATTAAACGAAAACAAAACAAACTCTCAATGTTTCCGTAAACATACCACATTAATTGTCCCGGGTCTTTAAATAAAATTAAGTATACATTGCGCCATAGAAATCTAAATAACAAGACACATAGAAGTGCTATAATGTCATAATTCGTATGAAAACCGCTGTCGCCAAAATCAACACATTCAAACCGAAAGCTAAACAGTACACACAAGTAAACTATGCCTTTTATTGGACAGCTTGATTTTAGTGAAAACTAACTTAACTATTAAATTAAGCTTTTGAATATGTATCCTAACGCACGAATTTACGGTTTATTTTAGAATAACATCCCTAAGTATATGAGACTTTTTGCTCCAATACGAACAAACGTGATAATAAGAATGGTCGACTGTGTCATTCATTGTTATTTCGATTACTATGGTGACTGTGGTTTTAAGGAAAAACAGCATTATTTCTAAAAAAAAATATTTTCCGATGAAATATTATTCCTTTATAAGTATAATTACAACTTGTGGAAGAATTTCCGCAATGGGAATTGCTGAAACACACCATGTATACACTCATACGTCTCCAGAGCAACTGAACAGTGACGAATGCACTGGTGATGTGAAAATCACCTGAGTGGCGACAAGGTCACGCACGCTTACGACTTCTAGTGTCTTGTTATTTAGATTTCTATGCATTGCGCATTGTTCCAAGTCTTGGCATTCCTTCCTTGTTTTAATGTTATGTTACTTGGCTAAACATCTGCGGTACGACTGTAAAGAATACTAAGGAATGACATAAATGACTGAACTAAGATTATTTAAAAAGATAATTCTGTATGAAAATTACATCAAGGAAAATCGCAGAAATGCATTCCGACCATATTTTTATGGTGCAATAAGGTTATGTATTCGTATTTATTATACGTATACTTTGGTAATTTAGTGTGGTTTAAAGTTATGGGAAAAAAATTGAAACGTATGTATGTATGCGCATAATTTTATTAACAGCTTCTATCAGAAGGAATTATAGTCTTACGATTTTCCAAGATGATATGGCTTCCCGAAAAATAGATGATTAATTATCTTACTATGAAAATGCAATTCGTGTGTTGCAAGCACATATAGGTACCAATTTTTATAATAAGTAAATGAACGTATATTCGATATAGAACCTTCGAGACACACAAACACACACGTTAACCATAAAAGACACACACACAATGCGTAATATGATAGGTACCTAGTATTAAATGAACAGCCACCATTAATAATGTAAAGCAGAACCTCAGAATATTTCTCCACAGTTCTGAAATCGTACACTTAAGAATTATTATTATGTCATTATAATATTATGGCCTAGTCAATGGACTTGGTTACAAAAAAAAGATATACAATACTTTAAGAAGCAGTTACGCTCGAGACATTTTTAGAAGCTTTTGATTGGCTGCACCTGTCCGTTGTCGGTAAGTATGTCAAATATAACACGCTGAATATCACCCGAAGCTCAGTGATGTGAATCTAAAATTAAAATATATATATATATATATATATATAATTATTACAATACAGTAACATGCCCTTAATACTTTTGAGAGAAAAATATGTTAATTCAAGTGTTATTTCAATAAACATTAGTCGTATAAAAGACGAGTTCATACTTTCAAGTGCCATTAATGATTCCAAAAATATTCTCATTTTGTGTCAGTCCTCACATTGCTGTTTAAAAGTAGCACAAGAACATAATACATTAAGAACAAGTGATATTACTTACATTTAGACAGCTGCTACTAACGGTCGTAGGACGGAAACTTGTAGGATTAATAAAATTTATGTGAAGTCGTCCAACGTTTCGGAAGTTAGATATTGTTGCAAAAAATATGTAAAATAGCTACACATATTTTTTGCACTTTAATTCAAACTTTTCTGATTTCTTATGTTCAAATTAAGTCATCAGAATGCATTAATATATAATATCAGCTTAGTAAATGGCCTACCAATGCGAAAAAAATTTCAGAGATGATTTATTTAAAGCGGTTTGAAAACTTGATAAATCGTTCTTTGGAAAATGCAGGATTCCGTACTCATCCGGCATGCCTGTCCCTTGTCACTTGGATATTATTACTTACTATTATGTTTATTTTTTTATGAAATATATGTGTACAAGATTCTTTGTATTCATCTATTTAGTACCGCACCCAGGCGCCTGTTATGCGTAAAGTACTTATATTTATTGATATTATATTTATAGATAGTACTGTTCAGCTTCGTTGTTTCACCAGATCGGAAGTGGCAATGCGCCCAAAGTTGGAGCATATCCAGAAAGTACCTATTCACATTTGCTTTAAACTTATCAAGATTATAAGGGTTTGTGTGGTATAATGATATGTACATGTGAAGGTAGTTCTAAGATAATTAACAATAAACAGTTGTCTGCTTGACTTGGAGTTATTAATACGTGTTCCCTGTACATCACATGGTGACAGCGGTGTTGTTATTACTTATTGCGATTATAGAAGTGATTCGATTACTTATTCGTTTAAAGTATTTATTTGGAATTGCAATATAATATTAAAATCATGGAACACGCACGGCCACCATCCGAATTGGTATTAGAAGGCAACTCCGTCAGCCGGGCTGACGCGTGGAAAAAATGGCGGACACAATTTAATCTGTTTTTAAAGGCGTCCGGCGTGCACAAAGAAGATAGTGCGGTGCAAGCAAGTCTACTTGTAAATCTTATCGGGCCGGAGGGCTTCGATTTATTTGAAACATTTCATTTCGATCAAGAAAAAGACAAAGATAATGTGAACCTGTTAATAAAAAAGTTTGATGAGTATTTTGGTGCGAAGCCAAACTTAACATTAGCGAGATATAACTTTTTTATGCGCAATCAAGAAGTCAGTGAATCTATAAATCAATATGTAACTGCGCTAAGATTGTTGAGCAAGACCTGCGAGTTTAAAGCATTGGAGGAAGAACTGATACGCGATCGGATCGTGTGTGGTATTAATAATGCTATGGTTCGTGATCGTCTATTGAGAACGGATGATTTATCTTTAGAAAAATCGATAAAAATTTGTCAAGTCGACGAGTTGTCTCACGACAGCGGTCGGTTGTTGGATACGCGTGGCTCGGATGGAAACGTTAGCCATGTGGACATTGTCGGCGTCGGAAGCAAAGGCGATGGAGCGGCCGCGGCGTGGCGTGGGCGTGGGCGCGGCGGCCGAGCGTGGCGCGGCGTGACGCGCGCGCCCCGCGACCGCCCCGACGAGCATCGCGCTTCCACCTCGGCGACGGGCTTCTGCCCCAGATGTGGGGGGCAATGCGGTTATTCTACTAAGTGTCCGGCTATTTCGGTGCAGTGTTTTGTGTGTGAAAATTATGGTCATTTTGCTAGAATGTGCAAAGTAAAAAAAAGTGTTAAAAAGTTACACGATATTAGTGTGCTAGAAAATAACGTGGACGAAAACTGTGAGTCATTTTTTATATCCGTTCTTAATAATGTTTGTGAAATCAATGGTTTGTCGAATGACTGGTTTGAGATTCTTATAGGCGAGTACGGCCCTGAGAAATTTAAATTGGATTCTGGGGCCGATATAAATGTTTTGTCGTATAAACGATTCTTACAATTAGGATATAAGTCTAATATTTTAACTATTAACAACAATATTAAACTTCAATCGTATAGCGGTGATTGTATTCCCATTCAGGGAACTTGTTATTTAAAATGGTGGCATAAAAATATTCAATATGAATTAAAATTTGCAATTGCTGATATTGATTGTCAAAGCGTGTTGGGATTGCAGGCGTGTTTAATGTTAGGATTAATTAAAAGAATTCATTCTTTACATATATCGGGTAATGAAGATTTATTTAGCGGATTGGGATGTTTACCGGGTGAATATCATATTGTTGTTGACAATAGCATAGCACCGGTTATTTGTGCGCCACGCAAGGTGCCTTTAGGTTTGCGTGATAAGTTACAAGGTGAGTTAGATAGAATGTTACAATTAGGCGTGATAAGAAAAGTGTCACATCCCACTCCTTGGGTTAATGCGTTAGTTGTTGTGGCTAAGAAAAACGGTAATTTACGTGTGTGTTTAGACCCGCGTCCTCTTAACAAAGCAATAAAAAGATCACACTTTCAGTTGCCAACCATAAACGAATTAGCTTCTAAAATGAATGGCGCGAAATTCTTTTCAGTTCTCGACGCCAATTCTGGATTTTGGTCAATAAAATTAGATAGTGAAAGTGCTGATTTGTGTACATTTAATACACCGTTTGGACGGTATCAATATTTAAGATTGCCTTTTGGCTTGAACTGCGCACCTGAAATTTTTCATGCAAAAATAAAACAATTATTTGAAGGTCTCGACGGTATCGATTCATTTATTGATGATATAATCTGCTGGGGATCTACTAAGCAAGAACACGATATAAGGTTGAATGCATTATTTAAGAGAGCTAGAGAAATTAATTTAAAATTTAATAAAGATAAGTGTCGAATTTGCGTAAATGAGGTTAAATATTTGGGTTATATTTTTAATAAAGACGGGATGAAAGTTGATACTGAGAAGGTGAGAGCAATCGTCGAGATGCCTGAGCCTAAGGACAGAAAAGGTCTAGAAAGGTTTTTAGGAACGACTAATTTTTTATCTAAATTTATTCCAAATTATTCAGAGCATATCTTTCCGTTAACCAGATTATTAAAGAAAGATGTATCGTGGTGTTGGGAAGACGGTCATAAAAAAAGTTTCAACGATTTAAAAAAAATAATTAGCTCGGCTCCCGTGTTGGCGTTGTTTGACGTAGGCAGTGACGTAGTGGTGTCGGTGGACGCGAGCAGCGTGGCGCTGGGCGCCGTGCTGCTGCAGCGCGGCCGCCCCGTCGAGTACGCGTCGCGCACGCTCACCGATACTCAAACTAGATATGCTCAAATCGAGAAAGAAATGTTAGCTATCGTTTTTGCTTGTGAGAAGTTTCATCAATATATTTACGGTAAAAAACGCATTTTATTTGAAACCGACCATAAGCCTCTCGAAAGTATTTTTAAAAAATCACTTAATTCAATCCCAGCACGCTTACAACGTATGATGTTAAAAATACAGGGTTACGATTTAGTAGTTACGTATAAACCAGGAAAATATATGTACATTCCCGATACATTGTCACGCGCGCCTCTTCCGGATTTATATGATGAAAACATATGTACGGCAGTGTTGAATCAACTTAAAATGGTTGTTAATAATATACCTATTTCTCAAAGTAAGTTGACGCTTATTAAACAGGAAACAGCTAAGGATGAATTGTTAAATAGATTGTTAAAATGTATATTTGAGGGATGGCCCGATCATAAGTATAATTTAGATTGTGATTTAAGCTATTTTTGGTCTATGAGAGATGAACTGTATTCGGTTGATGGAGTGATATTTAAAAATAAACAAATTTTAATTCCTAAATCACTAAGACACGAAATGTTGTGTATTATTCATGACGGTCATCCCGGTATCGACCACAGTAAGAGACGTGCGCGTGAGGTGTTGTTCTGGCCTAATATTTCTAAAGATATAGAATTATTTGTTAAGCGATGTAAAGTATGTCAGGAGAATCTAAATAAGCCAAGTAAAGAACCGATGATTCCTATTCTAATTCCAAGCGTTCCTTGGAACAAAGTTGGTACGGATTTATTTGAATATCGAAAAAAAAGTTACTTAATTCTTGTTGATTATTATTCAGGATTTATCGAGGTGGGATTGTTAAAAGATACGTCCGCTAATTCTATTATTAACATTTTAAAAGATAATTTCGCGCGTTATGGTATTCCAGAAACAGTTATAAGTGATAATGGGCCTCAATACTCTTGTCGGGTTTTTAAAAGTTTTGCACAAGAATGGGGATTTAATCATGTAACTTCATCGCCATATTACGCACAATCCAATGGAAAAAGCGAGAGGGCAGTTCAAACTATTAAAAAATTACTTAAAAAATCAATAGATAGCAATACCGATTTTTATTTAAATTTATTAAGTTTAAGGAATACACCACGCGAAAATTTGGATTCTCCTGCACAGTTAATGTTCAGTCGTCGATTGAATTGTCGATTACCTGTTCACCCAGATTTACTTAAGCCCAGTTATGTAAACAATCATGAGTGTCATCATAAAAAATTAATAGATAAGCAAATAAAATATAAAAAATATTATGATAAGCATTCTAAGCCTTTGTCAGAATTAAGTGTTGGCGATAACGTGATAATGTTAGAAAATAATAATAAACGAATTTCTGGTACTGTAATCGGTCATGCGAACACTCCTCGGTCTTATATAATAAAAAACAAAAAAGGTTTATATCGCCGTAATCGCCGACACTTATTGTCAACTTCTTATTCACTTCCTATTATTACTCGTAGTAAGGCAAAATTGTTAAAAGGGGAAGATGTGGTATAATGATATGTACATGTGAAGGTAGTTCTAAGATAATTAACAATAAACAGTTGTCTGCTTGACTTGGAGTTATTAATACGTGTTCCCTGTACATCACAGTTTGGAAAACTGAATTTGGTAGAGTTTCCTTAAATACATGATGTATACGCCAATAAATATTAGTGGGTCGTGTTTACTGAACCTGTAACTGGCGAACTGATGGATGTAATCCAATCCATCACTAAAATCAGACGTCTATCAATAAATACTGAACTGACGAATCACGATATACTTTACGCGTTCGTTGCCTCCGATAAGGAAAATACATGCTATGCCTTCAAGCCACACCTCCATGTCCGTCGGAGTGGGGAGCGTGAGGTTTTTTCGTTACGGAATTTCTGGATTCAGTCCCCGCGCTCAAGGCCCGCGATAGAAGCTATGCAATAGCTTGAAAACATACATACCTTTTATTAAACACAAACATTTAATAATACAGAGAAGAAGAAAAATTTACGGACTAAAGGTTTAATACTCGACACAAACATAATAAACAAATATGCATAATTGTTTGCTGTCTAGTCCATGTTTGTATTACGTTATTGTCCTACTAATATTATAAATGCGAAAGTTTGTGAGGATGGAGGTATGTGTATTTGAAGGTAGGTATGTTTGTTACTCTTTCACGCAAATACTACTGAACCGATTACAAGGAAGTTTAACACACATATAGAGGGTAACTTGGATTAACACATCGGATAGGTTTTATCCCGGAAATCCCACGGGAACGGGACCTATGCGGGTTTTTTTCTTTGAAAACGCGGGCGGAGCCGCGGGTGGAAAGCTAGTTTGTTATATTTTACTAGTAACGAATCCCAGGCAATTTCTGATCCGTATCCTCTGATATACTCTGATATACTACTGATATACTACATAAAGTGTTTCCTATTTCTCTTGAAGTTTTATTTTCATGACATAAAGCTAATATCCTTCTGTGAGATGAAACCTTTATCTCCTTACGCTATTCTAACACCCATCAAAAAGTTTGACGGTTCATAGATTCAAAAGGAAAAGTAACTACGCAGCTATTTTTTTGTTTTGCAATATAAGCATTAATCGATACTCACATTAGATAATTATTGATAAAACATTTGATATTTTCGTCCATGTTATTTAGGACACCTGTTTTAAAAGCAATTTAAAATGTATTCAAGTTGTTAGTTTTTTGAACCGCGAAATAGATTGGAGTTTAAATCACGCAAGGCACGCTACATCGGATAACCGATTTAGACGTGTTTTTGTAGAAATATAGTTCAGTGTTACACCACGTGAATATTTAAAAAGTAAAAAGGCAAATGTAAAAAGATAGTGCAATAAAAAGTTGCTTATTGCGTGCACGATTGTGCTGTTCTTTGTAGTAGCTGGAGCTAATAATGTACATTAAACGTTTTGTAAATGAAATCCTTTCCACGTCGAGTGTACTGGGAGCTACACGCGTGTATTTTCGAAAAAGGTAAATATGACCCATCCTCACAATTGATGTAACAATTTCGCGCCATGGCTAAGTTATCGATTTTTACTGTTGTGTATGATTTCTTGGTGTCTGCAAACATTTTTTTTTGCTTGTTTCTGTGAATTTAATGTTTTTGTTTGTCCAACAGGTACTTATTATAAAATAGGTACTATAAACGGATAGAATAGAAAATATCACGTATCATGGCGGGTTTAGACTCTTGTCTGACTCAGACTTACCTTATTATGATGATGAAGTAGAAGAAGAGGATCATGTTAGAGTGCAAAATGTGTTTCGAGCAGAGAAAAGTGAAAACCCGTATTCAATACCTTTTACAATAAAACTAAATATGGGGTTGACGTCGCTGATGAACTTTGCGCCTCATATGATGTGAGTCGTAACTCCAAAAGGTGGCCCCTGATAATTTTTATGCCATGTTGGACACACAGGAATTAATGCGCTTATAATACGTCGCATAAATAAAAACAAACCAAACGATAAGCGACGTAATTTTTTGAAAAACTTAGGTCTTGCTCTGGTCTTAGAACATTTGAAAATTCGCCAGGAATTGATCGATAGCAATGACAAATGGGCAAAAGAATCAGATAATTTATTGGTGGATCATCACAGGAGCCACCTGCAATTCCCGCAAAAGATTTTAAGTGTGTCCGGAAATAAAAATAGGAAAACAAAACATTTTTGTCAAGCTTGCCCTAAATTTTTTTGTCCTGAACGCATCATGGCTTTCTGTATTGATTTCATTTACAACGAAGATTATAATTAGCTTTGTAAAAGTTTTTTTCTAATATATTAGACCTAAGTTTATAAAAATGCTATTTGTAACCAAAATTACTGGTTATTAGCGTAGGAATGACATGAAAACGTAAGAGGTCTGTATTTTGTTCCTATTTTTAAGAGTTTATGTCAAAGTTGATTAAAGTGAATAAAATGTTGGTTAATTATTATTTTTATTTTATATTATCAAAACCAGAATACCTATAACCTATAATAATAACACAGAATACTAATTTTCTTAAAAAGTTTAAAAATAACAACTATAAAATATATGGGTAATATTGACCCACCTCAACGTTCGCGTATCTGTTTTCTACCACAATGACGCCGGGTTAAAATGAAATATTTTTTACGAATTCTTAATCTTTGACCATGTAAAAAGGTAGTGCAATAAAAAGTTGCATATTATATAGTGTTGAAGCAACTTTATTGAAGCTTATGAAATTTGAAATTAATTGACGCAAGCTGGACTTATTCAGCTAAGAAGAAGTTAGTTCTTATACTTAAGGTGATGAATTAATTTTTCTAACATTTACGGCCCTTTTCAAACCTTCGTAATTTTTATATTATTAAAGTTGTCGTGATGAAAATTCTTGACAAGAAAGTTCAATAGTAACACAATACGTCTACCGTTTTAGAAACATGATTCCATGATA
Organism: Colias philodice; assembly: GCF_061535455.1. Taxonomy (NCBI): domain Eukaryota; kingdom Metazoa; phylum Arthropoda; class Insecta; order Lepidoptera; family Pieridae; genus Colias; species Colias philodice. The sequence continues at coordinate 7,507,446 of NC_143104.1, forward strand.
TTTTCTCGATAGAAAAAAAAATACAAAGTTAGCATTGTTATTTTTTTTTAATCTCTGGCATCTTCAAAATAACAAACGTAAAGTTACGACTCTTTGGATATTAACTATAAAATATACAACCTATACGTCTACCGTGTTAGAATTTTGAAATATGCGATGGTTTTGAAATAAACAAGAAATACTTGAAATTAGCGCGCGACCAGCCAATATAGCGAGAGCCGCCCTGTACCTTCCTACCCCGATCGCTGCACGAGTCATTCCCGCTACGGCCGTCACACGGGGAACTTGTGTCGCTTGCGCAATCGTAAAAAAGGGTGACAACACGATAAGACAAAATGAGACAAATGGGGACAATAAAGAAAATAAGAAGAAGAAACATAAAGGTTGGAGGAAAAAGAATGCTTACAATTGGAACAAATTAATGAAGTAAGTTGGTTTTATTTTAAATTTGATGATAATTGTATTATAGACGATGTTTGATATGTACCCCTGTTTTAAGTACATAACGAATGTGTAAGATTTTTTCATTTATAGCATAAATAATCTGTTCAGAAATCCGGAATCCAGAAGGAAAATAAACCCACTGATTGTTCACAATGTGAATCCACTCCTTCGTAAGTACCTTTATTCAGTCAAAAATGTATGTTATCAAAGCTCTACTGGTTTTATCGCATGATTCCATTTTTAGCAAAAAGCAACAAAGTGCAAAGAAATAAAAAATCATGGTGAACTTAGTGGAAGTATGGCGGACATAATATGGAACAGGAGCTCATTGGAGTAGTATTATATTTAAAAAAAAATACGAAATAATTTCAAGAATTACATTTCTTAGAAGGTGGTAGATAAGTATGTTGTATAAAGAATTTGATGTTGATATTTATTTCATTTATACTTACTACACCTGTGCGGGAAATTGCTTAGTAATAAAACAGGTTTATATTCATATTTACATAGTAATGTGAGTTTTCATTTCGAAAAATTTTGTGTAAGTATATTAAATTGAGTTCCTGGGTGATCTGGAAACACAATTGGGCCCGGAAGATGGCGCTGCAGTCACTCCTCCTAATGACATGAACCGATTTGGATGAATATTTGTGTGCACATTTCATTTTTGTGGGATGATTGGTTGATTCGCTTTCACATTAACTAATATTATGTATTTTTGTTGTTAGAAAGTAAATTTAATTTAATGTTTATAATACATTATTATTGGTATAAATAAGCCAGTGTTCGTCTCACATTGCTGTACCTGCCTACCTACCCTACCAGGGCCTAACTTTGTTCTGGCTATTTTATTTTGATTATTTGTAATGAATAATTACAATTATAATAGAGTGCAAAAAATAAATACATGCGTCAATATATTTTGTGTTTTTTTTAAACAATTTTTTTATTTAAAAAAATATCATTCCGACCGCGGCTTTGCCCGCGTGGAATTAGATTATATCGTGAATCCTGTCTTATCCCACAGAAGTGTTCAGTTCGGATAAAAAGTATCCTATGTGTAAATCCAGGCAATTAGCTATATTTTATCAAAATTGGTAATGTAGTCTTGACGTGATTAAGTAACAACTAACAAAAAAATATACAAATTAACATCCAAAGTTTCGCATCAGTTTTACTGTATTAGTGATATCTTCCACTCTTGACTTTGACTGAGAAGAATTAGGGTTTATAACTTCTTTCAGAAATATTACCTTTCATTTCTGGGCATGACGTAATATCTACGTCAGCATCAAATTCTATCTAAATCCATTCAGTAGTCCGCGTTATTGAGTACCATTTCATTTTTTCAGAGTAACAATATTTTTTGTTATTTTAAAGATTATTTATAACCTGTATTATTTTGTAATAAAGTAAACATTACGAAATAATAATAATTATTAATAATGTCTAAGTAGTTGTTAAAAAGAAGATTATTTGTTTATAAGCAAGAAAATAAAACCAATAAATCAACAATTAAATATATGTATAAGAATATTATAACTGTATGACGACTCCATACATGTTTGTCCCGAGTCGGCCAGCAAGAAGCAAGAATGACTTCGCGCACACCCGCGTTCGCGATAGCGAGCTATTTAGACTCCACCCGCCAAGCAGTAGATTTTTTTTTGTGTATCGTCTTAACAATGAAATACTTTTTTGACAGAGTGAAACGGTCGTTCAAACAAAATGATATAACGCTATTAATACTTGATTCATGTATTTGTTTATACATAAGGTACAAATAATTCTTATAAATCAATTATCATATCAAATAATAAATAGGGTACTTAACAACGCATATTTTTTTTTATTGTCTTTCCTTGTTGTTTTTAACAACCAGAAATTGATTAAAAATATAGAAATTGTATCCATAATATTTATTTTCTATTATATTTAGGAATTAGACAGATTAATTATTATTTCTTATTAGATTAGTAATCAGGTGCTGTCTCAATTAATCTTCAAAAAATAACAAAAGATTAGGCTTTACGCTATGGTTAATTAACCGACTCGGCTCTTAAATTATAAGAGCTAACGGAAAGTGAGTAATATTTCTATTAATATATCCGAAAATATGATATTGTTGATTATATTGTATTGGATGTAATAATGAAAGTATTACTCACATATCGATGTGAGTATTCGGAAATTACTTTTCTTAGAAGTATAAATATAAGGGAGATAGACAACATGAGGATAATTTTATTATTTTCAAGATGGATTATTATATTTTAATGTGTTGGTAGAACTAAGTAGAAAGGTTGGCCGTACCATGATGTCTTTAAGCAGTACTATTTCCAGAGTGGATACAAGACAGTGTTATATAGGTCGTATAGCGCCATCACTTTCCCACACTGGAAACAATACTGCTATAAGACATTGTTAGGTCCCAGAAGATAGTGATATACTTAAGAGCTTCTTATGGGACAAGCAAATCGTCTTTTGTTGTAGCAGTACCCAAAGTAATACTCAGCCTGCGCTCAAAACTCAGAGCGGTTTAGATTTTGTCGGAATTTGGAATAAAGCTTCGATATTCATAAATAATACTAATACGAATCTATATCTGAGCTAATACCTATGTAGAAGAAAGTCGTGTTGATTACACTTTTATGGCTCAAGGACTGAAAGGATTTTTAGGATGTTTGGATACTTGGATTTGTCAGAATGTATTATAATATGCTAGTTGTATTAACAAAAAAAATATCGAGGTGTTTATTAATGTTTTCTTCCATAGTATCTAAATCATTATTAATTAAAGACAAATTGTACAAATAAGATAAAGTAAAGTCGAGGAAAAGAGAGAAAAAAAATAATACTATTTCTGAGAAAAGTTCCAATCGGGTGTATTCAGAAATATTTTTTAGGTCAAATTTTTATGGTTTATCTGTATCCAATGTTCATGTACATACATAAACATACTATGTCTGCAGTCTGATTAAAGTTAAGCTTGATACAAGAGACGCTTTCCTATAAAACCAGTTATTCGCATCTATAATAACATAATAAATTATCAAACCAAAGAAATTTTGCCATGTTGCTATAAGTTCAACGTAATGTTTTATAACATAACATAGTCAAATTATCCATACTCATCATTTAAATTAATATAACACGTGTATTTAATAAAAAATGTGACAAATATTGCAAACGTGTGACATTAAATTTCCAACTGAAATTATATCACCATTAAACTATCTCAAGTATTCTTGAAAGCAGCTGTTCAACCATTTCACACCTTAATAAACAGCGTATGAAATAATGCTCCAAAATTGCGCAGACAATAATTGTTTCAGGACACAAGTCAGCCAGCAGCCTGCGTTCAGTTGGTATAGAGCCTTCGATCGCGTAAGTTGTGTGTGAGGAGTAGGTATGAGCTCGTAAAACTTTCATACGAAATAAATAAAATTATTTACTATAGTTATGGTGTTGTTTAGTGATGTGCTAATAGTGTGACAATGTGAATGGAAAATTAATAAAGTTTGCAGAAACTTTGTGAACGATAATGTAAGTTTGGAACTTCTGAGTCGCATACGTGCATTACTTAATACAATATAACGAAGTATTAATAAGACAAGATTACATTCAGTTAATATGTGAACAAATTTAGTACTCAGGAATGTCTATAAAGGAATCAGAATATTATCAGAGTAAATTTTTGATCTTAATAATACAAATACTATAACATTAACTTTATTATTTTAGTCGCTGTAAAATATTTTACCCTTGCACTGCCGTGCCCCCTCCATGAAATTACTTTTAAATAACATCATATAAAAGTTTAAAATGAATTCTTATAAAATAAACTCGAGGAATTTCAACTACATGTAATTTTAATTAAACCAATTTTTAGGTAAATATACATTGTATAAAATCAATCGATCGACGCTGACGATGCATAAGTAAATGTAATAAAAACTCCCCCTTTTTCAACCCCTTTCCTTCATTATTCCACCCGCTGAAAGGATAAACTTCCTTAAATTCTTTTCTTAATATTCAAAAGCGCCTTTTCTCAAAATATTCCATGCTTCAACTTACTTTCTTGTTTTGCTATTCTTATTTCGATAAAGTTGCGACTAATAATAACAAATATTATACGGCGAAATCCTTTCTTAGAAACATTCAATATTCACTTTCTCTCGTAAATTTCCTATATTTGAATAATGCTTATGATATCTTGAACAATAATCTTGTATCAAAATTATGATTATTCGAAATGATTTTATGACTTCAAAATTGATACAACGGTACTCAGAAGGTATAGGAGTATATTATTGTTTGTTTATATTACTTCCGTTGAATATAATATTTTAACAATACTTTAGCTTATAATTCAGTAAGCATATAATATAACACAAAATAACAGGCCATATACAGTATATTGCGTAATTGTATTTAATATTGTAGATAATATAATTAAATAGGCAATTCATAGAGCGTCTATGAATGTTGTAAAATAAAGGGTTTGTACCTAAAGAAAACACTATAACATTTTTAAGTAGAACATTTATTATTATGCCAGAAAAGCAACCAATATAATAATATTTATGTATCGTCCTTGTGTTGATTTGTAATGGTTTATCTAAGAAATAACTGGAACCGATCTGAAACTGACAGGGTACTTACTTAAGGAAAGTCTTAATTAATTAAGGCGTCTTTTATTTACATAGTCAATGAAGATTGGATAGAAAAATATTTAGTAATTATAAACTTCTCTTCCTTTCTAAGCGTAAAATTTGTATAGTGTATTTGATTAAAGAACCCTGCCACAAATGCAATGTATAGTAGATACACGCTACAAAAGTGGATGATGAAACCTTTCTCTTCGGGGATTAAAAATTCAATTAATAAATTCAAATTAAAATTAAAAATAACAAACACCGATGAAAACGCGATCAAACTCAGATGCAGTAACTAGTAAAAATACGAAAGAAACAATGAAATTTTCCAGTTGATTGACTTGTTACGGCCAATGTTGATTTAGCAAGCAGTCCCAATTGAATTCGGTCGAACGTTTGATCCCACGTCATACATTTATTAGAAATGACAGCGTATTGAGGACTGTCATTTTATGGTTTTATAATGTTTAAATGACAAAGGGGTTTCTGTTTTCTTTATTCCCTCGAGCTTTTGATCCAGTTTTTGTGTATTGGATAGCCCCTTCTGTAAATAAAATACTAATATTATGTTTGCTGTCAATATTTATAGAACCTCATAGGGAAAATTGGGAAATTCCGTTAAGAAGCTCTAAAAATAAAGATGTAGAACAAGAAAAGGGTGAAATAATAAAAATATAATTTGGTTTTTGTTCCTCAAATAAACCTTCGTTCTGAAAACGGATCATGTCGCAGCTCAAATGTTACCATTAAACATTTTACCTGCAGCTCTAATGTGTAGAGTTACATAAGGCTGCAGTTTGCAGAATAACGGCTAATTTTAAGTCAAAATTGTAAGTTCTCTTATCTATCTTAATGTTTAGATTAATTTCGAAGAATATTTATAAATTATAAACATTTCGTTTATAAAATATAAACATTTACGGGGGAAAATGATAATAATTGTCTGTAAAATGAAGCAGATGACAGTGCATTTGAATTTTATTCGTTAATTAATAAAACAATATGTTGCTCTGTAAATTGTTTAATTAGTTTATTTATACTCACTATCTTATGACCAATGGAATTTTATCTGCCTTCAAAAGAAATCTTTTATAAGAATTTTCTTCAGTGCTGCATTTTGTGGTGTTGTATAGCCTTTTTCGATAAATTGCAATCCAACACATTAGCATTTTTCAATTCGAACCAGCTGTTCCTTAGATTAGCGCCTTCAAGCAAATATACTATTCAGTTTTATAATATTAGTATATTTTTATAAACGAATACGTTGCTATTTATTTATTTTTAATAATTTGTTCTTTATTGCACTTATATAAGAGATAAAAAATACAATCATGCAATTTAAACTAAGTACAATTGTCGGGCTTTTCGCTATAGAGCGATTTCTTCCAGACAACCTTTTACTTTACGCACTTTATATTGTTTTAGGAGAAAATTTCTAAAGACAGAGCAGTTTCCTGAAATTTACGAACATTTATGAAACATTTTGAATGTCCACTAATCATATTACAGTTTTCCAAAAAGCTCTGGCAACAATTCCACTAAATATAAAAACAAAGTGATTAAATGCAGGACAATGGACGCTACTTAAACCAAAGAGATACACAGAACTATGAAGTATATAAATTTACAAAAAAAAATATTTAAACTAACAAAGTTTGTGTTGTGGTATTTTAATGTTATTGGATCTGTAGGAATAATATGGGTTACTATTTTATGCTATTCTCTATATAGCTGATTTAATTTTGCTTTTTTTGTAACTTTTAATTAAATAAAATTAACTTCTAGCTTATTTAAAGATGGGGAAAGTGTAGTTAGATACGTATAAGAACTACGATAGTATGAGACTGAAATTCTTTTGTGCAGTACCTACTGAAATTCATACCTACTAATTACTATTTGTCAATAAATAATCATTTATCAATTTAATTCTGCACAAAAATTTTAAATAAAATATGGCTGGTTTAACGGGAAAGGAAGATAAAACGAAACGGAACACTGTTAAAGTGGCAGACGAGGTGTAATATTTTAAACAACACGAAATAATTTTTTGTCTGACCTTTTGCTGTTTTTCTGAGACTAATAAAAAAATAATTTCATCCAATACACTAATAGATAATACGTTCCTTTGAGCGTTAATTAAAATTGATCAAATTCTAATAACTAGAAACGTCACGAACAATTTCTTAAGGTTTCATCTCGATAGAAATATATTTGAACACTATATTTTCTTGTAGATACGTAATTTGAAGCTTAATTTTCCCGACTTTTATCAAAGCAAAATCATAATTATAACAACCAAGCAATTTACAACCTATTTATCACTGAATTTGCTTTTCGCAAAAATGTACATATTTACGAAAATTCCAACAATTTTGGTCATTGAACGAAATTATACATGTCATAATTAGACACAGTCATTACGCTTATGCGCTTAGCGTATCAAGTCTACGTAATTGTCTCTTTGGCAATGAGAATATAAAATGACCCAAGAGTGTGTCGGATGCGATAATTAGTCTCGTACATACATAAATAAAGCGAAAATTCTCATTTTGGGGTTCCGTGTACATTCACAAAACCCTTGATTTGTCGTGCATCCGACCATTTCTCCGTCTATTTGACTAAAACCCATTAAAATGAACTGCTTGTTAATGACAAGTTTCCGTGCTCTCTAAATTAAATCCTAGTAAATGAATTTCCGTTGTGCAGGATTTTAATTAAATTGTTTATTTTTTCCTATTCTTTTTCGAGGAATTTATTGTATGTATGCTATAGGGATTTCCAGTCTTCGTATTTTGTAAACAATGTATCGTTAAGCGTACAAATATGTAATTGAGAAATAAAAATTAATTTGTGTTTTCTTATAGCGCAAGAAATATAATAGATGTACCTCAATAAATAAAAAAGACATAACATACACAATGATTTTAAGTTACAAAATGAGTTAGACAATTTAAAATAAAATATAAATGCCTTTTTCGAATATTTTTTACACAAAAACAATCATCACAGTCATTATCTCCATTAATATTTCCCACATATAAAAAACTCGTTTTAGTAATTTGTTCGTTTAAATATAAATTTTATGATGTTAAACGGTTATGACTTGAATACATCAGAGAATCATAAATCTCTTATATTGTTTAAATCTTCTTTGTTTTATTTTTTATAAAATACATTATAATATTATCTATGCTTATATATTATTTACTGTTTTTATAAAGTAAAAAAAAATATATTTTTAAATATGAAGCTAATTAAATATTACTTGAATAAAATAAATACGAAAGAATAGAAAGTATCTGATTGCGATGCGGGATTTGAACCCGCATCTCGCAATGCGTACAACTGCATTACGACAATGCCTTTATAACTTTTGATAACATTTTTAATTAACTTTTAATTTAACAAATTATTTTATTATAATAATATGAATGACATTGTATCTCAATATCGAAACTAAGAATAGCCATGAAATATATGTAGAAAAAGAGCGTTGGCACATGTGTCAGAAGTGAAACTTATTTGTCGAGATTCAAAGATATTTAAAAAAAACAGTCGCTTTACTCCATGACGTGACGGCATTGCCATCACGAGACCTTGAAATTTTACTCTCAACGCGCCTAGAAATTTCACCTCAAAAATACAAAAATATTATAACAAATTTAAATACATAGATACATGCATTACAAAAGATAAAAGAAGAACAACTGTTCAAACAATGACATAGACGTAACGAAAATTTATTTTCAGTATTAACCAGTGAAATATACATCTTTAAAAATATACAGGAGGCTTCAAGATTACTGAGCTTTAAGGCTCGTTCGGTTAGAAATCCTGAACACGATTAGAGTTCACGGGATTGCATTCAAAGCAAACATGATTAATGACTTTCTGTTGGGAAGTAGCAACCTCTTATTGAATAGGTAATATTTTTCTCTATATAAAGCATAGGTATTATATTTTTATCTATATCTATACTATGTGTATTTATATAATATTATAAGCTGAGTTTTTTTGTTTGTTTGTTTGAACGCGCTACTGGTCCGATTTGAAAAATTATTTCGGTGTTAGATAGCCCATTTATCGAGGAAGGCTATAATAAGCTGTATATCATCACGCTTAGACCAACAGGAGCGGAGTAGTACGGGTGAAACCGCGGAGCACAGTAAGTATTCAATACCTAAATATATTTCCACCCGCGGCTTCCCCCTCGCAATCAAAGAAAAGCCCGCATAGTTCCCGTCCCGTGGGATTTCCGGGATAAAAAGTAGCCTATGACTTATTATGAGTCTTCAGCTACCTACATACCAAATTTCATTGTAATGGGTTCAGTACTTTCTACGTGAAAGAATAACAAACATCCATCCTCAAAAACTTTCGCATATATAATACTACTACTAGCTTACCGCCCGCGGCTTCGCCTGCTTTGTTTAAAACCTAATAAATTATATACTAAAACCTTCCTCTTGAATCACTCAATCTACTTAAAAAAAACGCATCAAAATCCGATGCGCAGTTTTAAAGATTTAAGCATGTATGCTTCATTACATAAGGACAGAGAAAGCGACTTTGTTTTATAATATGTACCTAGTGATTACTAGGATAGAAAACAAGTGATAAAATATGTCATAAAAAGTTATAAGAATAATGAATTAGAGTTCTAACAGACGAACGGCAAGTTGTGAACGGCAGAGGCTACTTCAGCCGTCGCCACATGTCAACGGCAGTCGTCGGCACGTCGACGGCAGCAGTCAATATCTCGACGGCTGCCATCGACACGCAAAAACGGATGCCGTCATACGTCAAACGCTTGCAGTTTGCCGTCAACGCAAACTGCAAGCGTCACCTCCTCCTGTCGACGTCGACGGCAGCCGTCGACGTTTGGACTGCTGCCGCCGACACTTCGACGACTGCCGTCGACATGTGGCGACGGCTGAAGTAGCCTCTGCCGTTCACAACTTGCCGTTCGTCTGTGGACGCTTAGGTGGACGTGGATTGATTTGTATTGTGATAGCAATTTTAATTACTTATATTGTGCTCGAGTCCATTTTGTATTTCGTCTGTGTTCAGAATTTGTAAGTGGCCACTTATTCTTATAATAGTTATCCGTAACAAAAATTATTGTAATTCGTTATGGACATAAACGGTGTTGTGATGTAAAAATATATTAAAAAAGCGTGTGTTTTAAGTTTTTTGTAATCACAAATTATGATTTAAACTATGCATAACTTAAAATGCATTTTTGTACCTACGTATGAGCATAAAAAATAAACTTATTCGTTTTATGGTAAACAAAATAGTATCAACGTATATTTATCGGTTATTGATTGCAAAAAATCTCACGTTCAAATCGTACACAAATAGCTACTTGATGAATATCATATTGATTAAATAATAAATCGGTGGCTTCATATAAATAGAAAAAGTTTGACGTGTAACGGTGTATTTACATCAAACGAGCGAATGCTCATTCTAACCCTACTATGTCAAATTATTTTAGTGTAAACAGGCGTAGGGCATTCTTTCGTTGTTCTTAGTGCGTTTGAAAAGATTCTATGCAATGTTCTAATACTGAACAACACTGAATACGAGTTTTCATTTACACTAAAAGATCCCCAAAGAATGCTTTTGCTCTAGCTCAGCTCTATGTTCGTTTGATGTGAATGCACCGTAATGGTGTTTCGTAACCTTGATATTCTTTGATTAGTTATTTAAATCAAGTTATGGGCTATAAATTAACAATACAAAACTTTGAATTGACTAATCTTAAAAAATATTAGCCAACTAATATTATTAAGATGATTGTTGTAATTTTCACGGTTTTTTTCTCTATTCGTGTCGATAAGTACCTATATTAAAAACTACGAAGTATTTTTTTATCATTAAAAGATTTGTGAACTTTGTGTATATCTTATTGTTAGAAACGTTTATAATAATTTAAAAATATTGAAGTAAATAAATTGTGCATACTATTGAATATTATAATGAATTGCTGCAAGGTCTTCGTCTTCTGAAAAGAAATGATAAGAGGATTGTGGATGCTCAGAACTTCAAACATTTGACACCATATACTGGAAAAGTTAATTATTAAAATATAAGTAGTTTTTGGTTAAAATAATAATGAATTTGTTTAAAATATTAAAATGTTATTTTGAATTCGCGTCAGATTTTTTCTAATGGTGTTAGAACATATTCGTTGTCAACGTAAAGATTAATATATTCTTTAAATTTTTACTATAAAAAGTTTGTTAAAGCTCATATACTTTAACATTTTCTTTAAGAATATACTATCGGATAATTGTCTATTCTAATAACATAAATAGGTAACAAAGTAGCACTTAGGGTAATAGAAAATTGTACAGAAAGGAGACGATTTTTTTTGTTTGGAGAATAGGCCCACCTCAATTTCTTAGCGTATATTAATGAAATGTGTGTTAATTTGTTCCTTGAAGTCCCCAGATTACAGTGGTGACATTACTTTTACATGTTTTAACCGGAATCTTTAGAAATACGTGTGCAAACATTCACCTCATTACTACATAAAAACTAACTGATAATGAGCGATTTGTCTTGTGTGACCCATCCGAATCATTGGGTACAATATATTTAAATAGTTTGGAAAATCCAAAAGTGCACGCCTCATAATTTTTTTTAATAATTATTTATTAATTATTATTTTTGTTTATTTAATAACAATTAAACCACATCGAATCAGACCCTGAAAAATGAAAGGGTTCTATTCCTGAGCATACTCAAGCGTAAGAGAAAAAAAAAGACTCGATTAGTAAAGTATTTCGGTCGCTATCGTGTTAACAAGAAAATCCTCCGCACATACAGACACACGGACGTCCAAGACAGAACTTTTTTAAACTGTTTTTTAACTAGTTTAAATAACAAAAATGACATCAAAAATATCATGAATGTTAAAAATAGTGTTTTTTCTTAATATATGTGTGTATGTATTATCTTACAAGTGCAATGTATGATACATAAAGACATTTTAAGTTTGAAAAATCAGATGTTTTGCGCGAAGTGACAGTAGTACCCACCTCAACGCTTCGCTTATGAGGCGTGCAATAAATTAATAAATAAATATTAGAAAACAACATATACATTGTCACGATTTAAAGCTCGGAAATCAGACACAACGAAGGTACCACAAACACAGAGACCCGATTTGGTTATAAATAGTATAGAAAATAGATATAAGTGGGTGTACCTCAAGTTTCTGGACCTTGATGCGATTTTAGCGATTGGGAAAACTGATTCAATAAGAAATTATTAGTTAAGTAGGTATGTACGTATTTAGGTAGGTACGTGATATTTTATGACTAGGAGTAGGTACATAATATTAGGATAGGTATCCATTTGCACAGCTATTTTATTATTCATGTTCAATTGTAGTATTAAACGCTCGTAGCAATATCATTTTTAAATAGGTAAAAAAAACATTGTGATATACCTAACGTTTCGTTACACGGATTTTTTTAGCTGAGTAGAAACAAATTGTTTTATTTGATAAATGACAGGATTTAAAATCGCTATCAATCATATTCTTCCATATAAATAAGAATAAAAACAGTTTCTAAAGTGGTTTATTGAAGGCAATTTTTTTCGCTTTTTGGTTTTATTTTCATTCTATCGATAAAAACGTTTCGTTCCAGTTTTTTTAATGTTGGCCATTGTTCTTGGTTTGTAGACAGCACTACAGCAGGGATGATATCAAAATAAGGCTTTTTAATTCGATTTCATGATTCCGGTTTCGTTTGTAAAACAACGAAGTTACAAAATTCATAATATAATTTTATATTTTTACACGTTTTTTTTTATGACTATACGTTACCGAGTCTTGGTGGGCCCACAAAAAATAGTCTCCATTCTGTAGCTGACCGTGAATCGAGTTTTCATGTAGATTTTATATCGAATTTGAAAATAATAGAAGCTTTTAAAGCTAGACGTGGTTTGAATATTTTAAAATATTATACGCGTTTCAATCTTCTCGATCAATATTATCTTATTGACTTCCCGAAGTAGATTTGAGATTTGTTGAAATATTTTGACCTTAACATTGTTAATAATCCACGCTGCAATTAATTTGAAAAAAGCAAATTTTAAGTTTCATCACGAAGCTAAAACAATGCTCAATTAATTTAGGTTTTTGTTATAAAAGTTCACTAGTGGAATATTTTTAAATAGTTTGTGAATTTCATAGATTGCTTTTGATAGAGGAAAACGTAAATATAGATACCTTATAGATACATTTTATCTGTTGTGTGTATTTTTAGAAACAGAATTAATGTATTATACAGGGTGTCCCACTATTGGTATACTAAGCGCGAAGGAACTTGTAGTTTTGCATACACTGATCACGTAAAAAATACTTAAAAAAAATTACGTCCAAAATTTTTTGCTAAATTTTTCCTGAAAATCCATGTTTTCTTCTCTAGCTTCGCGTAGCCGGCATATACCGCTTCTCTAATATGAGCATTTTATCTATGAAAACATAATCTTAAACGATAGCTCACGTGCTGGTGGCAAAGTTGGGCGGCTCGCTTGTTATGGGTGTACACATAGAGTTTTAAGAATTCATCTATTTGAAAAAAAAATGCGTCTGGAATTTTTTAATTATTTTTTACGTACTCAGCGTATGCAAAACTATAACCTCCTTTGAGCTTAGTATACCAACAGTGGGACACCCTGTATAGTTACTGAAAATATAAATAAATATCAAATTCAAATCTTAATAGAGAGATGTATTTCTTGAGAATGAAGTTGGTACCTGCCTTATACACAATCTTTTATAGATATATTATATTTAGCGGTGTCCCGCGGTTTTATCCGCATTACTCCAGTCCTATTGGTCTTAGCTTGATGACTCCCTCAATAAATGGGCTATCTTAAATTGAAAGAATTTTTCAAAGCAGCAGTAAATAAGATTAGCGCGTCCAAGCAAACAAACTCTTCAGCTTTATAATATTAGTATAGATACTAAATACACACATTGTTTTTATTTTGTCGTTAAATATAATAAAATCTAAATAATTCATCATTTTGTTAGCGTAACGTTGACATGTAATTAATCATATTGCTATTGTGTTAATTCTCAGTTATTAAAGGTTTACTTTGTGGAAATCCTCGACGAATATTATAAATGCGAAAGTTTGAGATTGTTAAACAAACCACTGGACGTTTTTGATATAATTAAATTATCGGCGAATACTAAGAGCTAAGAGCTTCAGCTATTTAAATATGTATTTGTTATAATAAAGTATTGATATCAAGTGAATGCTTTCGAAAATAGTTAGCCCCAGCTTCGCTCGAGTTGACTATCGATAAAAAATATTAATGGGTAGAAAATATACACCAGAAACAAATCTTAAGCGTACGTTAATCGGTAAAGATTTTTCTTTGTAGAGTTAAAAGGATTTCTTAAAATATATCTACTAGTTTTTCGAGTTAAAGTATAACATAGAAACAAGTATAAATTTCATTTAATCCCTCAGGCCCCGGAATCACAGACACAATAGAAAATCTATTGTGTCGTGGCCCGATCGGGCCGCTCGGTGGTCAAGGGACCAATTGGATAATTGCCTATAGGAAGCATAGCACTAGTAACATAATGTTTTATATCTGCTGTAGTAGTCGTTGACAATTAACTAAATAAAATAAATTTATTTCTGCTGAATATGTAGATTGTAGAGTATTAAAAGAGCAGTCCCTTTGCGAATTATAACTAATGGGTCAGATTAATTCCTTCTTGTAGTTCCGTCGTGAATCAACCCAAGGCTCTAGAGTCTACACTCATACGCTAATCATTCTATCGAAGGGGTCAAGGCCAATTGCTATACAGATATAATAGGAATCAACAAAATGTTGATATTTATGCTAGGGATTAAGTTAAAATTTATGGCATGGAAAAAATTTCCAAAGTGCCTTAAATTAAAATTTACATAACATTATACAATTTTTGTCTCAAAAAATTTCGTCGATATGAACCAAAACTTTGTTTTACCGAAAAGTTCTCTCGCACTCGCACTTTATAAATACGACGGCTTTTCAGAAAAACGTGACCAAAATCATTAGCAGATCCCTATTGAATCTTCCAAATACTTGGAGATAAAAGCCTAATATATAAATAAATATAACTAAATATAAACGATGTAATAAAAGCAAGTAAGTTTTCGGTTTATTAAGTTTTTTCAGTTGCGTGTCCGTTAAGCACTTTAGTTATTACAGAGGGTACTAAAAATAAACCCGAAATGTTACATAAGGAACATATCAGAATTCTATTACGTAATTCATGGAAAAGAAAATTATATTCTATACTAGCTGTGCCCCGCGATTTTATCCGCATTTCGTCGCTCCTGTTAATCTAAGCGTGATGATAGCCTTTAGCCTTCCTCGTTGAATGGGCTATCTGACACCGAAATAATTT
This sequence comes from Colias philodice, assembly GCF_061535455.1. Lineage (NCBI taxonomy): Eukaryota > Metazoa > Arthropoda > Insecta > Lepidoptera > Pieridae > Colias > Colias philodice. Next base: position 7,522,983 of record NC_143104.1, read on the forward strand.
TTGTAAATCGGACCAGTACCTAGTTCCCGAGATTAGCGCGTTCAAACAAACTATTCAGCTTTATAATATTAGTATAGATATAAGATAAAGAGTAATGTACTAGGTAAAAATCACTTCTACGGTATTCTAAAAATAGTTTGCATCATTACGGTATTTCTAAATAACACGGAAACTGCAATATTTAAAATTTATTCAAAAATATAGAGAAACATTCACTCAGATAAATGCCCAAAACTGTTCCACTAATTGGACGCGGCGTTGTCTGTTTGAAGCAGTAATGATTGAACCTTTCAATATAACTAAGAACAAATATTATTTCATTCAAACAGAGCGTTTATAGGCTATTCGAAGGCGTGAACACCCAGTGCAAACGGTACATAATGTGGCTTGAATAAATGTTTTGTTTTGAATCTGCGCTGCCTGGATTAAATCATGTATTGTACCAAAATAAATTGTAAACATGTAAACATTGCATTGTTTGCAGTATCTTTAGATGCATAGAAATACGTTGGCGTTTACGTTTAAATGTATATATATACATTTTAAATTTGTTTGCGACAATTAGGTAATTTTACTGTATTATGTTTAATTTATTTACGTAAATGTTTTAAGTATTTTGGCTGTCGTATCTAATGACATCTGTATCTGATGATGGAACGAATTTGTATTGAAATTCGGATAGCATTTTAGTTGCGCCTCTTTGAATTTTAATATAATACAAGTTTTTTTTGTAAGATAATAATAAAAGATATAAATGAAGGCGCGACGCTTTTAAAACAAGCCATAAATAATTTTTCAATCTAATCGCTCGTTGTAATTCAGTCCGTCTAATCCGGGATAAAAAATATAGGTACCTACATTTATATAACTAAGGAATAGTTATATAAATAATTAATAGTTAGTTTTTTCTACTAGAAAAATTGAGCAACGTTTGATTTTAATTTTTATCTGTTACAAACACAAACATATTATTTTTCTCCTCGTAATCCATACTATCCATACTAATATTATAAATGCGAAAGTAACTCTATCTGTCTGTCTGTTTCTCAATCACGCCTGAACTACTGAACCAATTTGCATGAAATTTGGTATAGATATATTTTGATACCCGAGAAAGGACATAGGATAGGTTTTATCCCGGAAATCCTACGGGAACGGGTTTTTCTCTGAAAACGCGGGCGAAGCCGCGGGCGGAAAGCTAGTACAATATAAATGTATATTTAAAAGGGGCTCCAGGACAGCATTGAAAACAGGCTATCTGCACTTTCTCCATCAAGATTACAAAGTGTTCAACACATGACATGACGTAATCAATTAAATACATAATAACATGCATTAACAGTGAACATAGTACAGTGAATGACAACACTTGTGAATAAATTGAAGTCAAATGTTAATGTGTGGTTTAAGTCTTTTCTTGCATTAGTAATGACGTAAACTCATTAACAGGATACTTATTAGAATACCGCATTAAATTAAAATAATTATATCCTCGTATACATTAAGATAGATTAATTATCTTTCTTAAGGGCCAAACAATAAATTCTTTAAACACGGAAACATGGTGCAAAATTTCTAATCTAATAAATTTTTTAATGAGCATTTTGTTAAATATACATCACGCCACATACCATATACAAGTTTTTCATATTATCTATAATATATCTAAAATTGTTTCTTCATACTTGAAAAATGTTTTAAAAACACTTCCAATCATTCCAGGGAGAGAGGCTGAGATTATCGCGTTACAAACATAAAAACAAACAAACTATTCTGACTGAATTGTGGTCTTGTTAGTCTCGTCTATGGTGATTTATCAGTTTGAGTCAGTGTAGGCAAGTTTCTAAGTTTCAAAGTTAGAGGATTAATAGAAACTACAAAGGTTGGACAGTGGGTTTCTCTTGTATTAAGATCGGTTTGTTAACACGCAAAAAGTTAAGCTCTATTAGTATTAAGGTTCAATCTATACTATTATATAATACTAGCGGTCCGCCCCGGCTTCGCCCGTGGTACATATTTCGCAATAAAAGGTATGTTCTTTCTCAGGGTCTAAAGATTATCTGTATCAAATTTCATCAAAATCGGTCCAGTAGTTTATGCGTGAAAACCATACATACATACAAACCTTTCCTCTTTATAATATTAGTATAGAGGTAGATTAGTATAGATAATAATATTATAAAGCTGAAGAGTTTGTTAGTTTGTTTGAACGCGCTAATCTCGGGAACTACTGGCCCGATTTGAAAAATTATTTCGGTGTTAGATAGCCTATTTATCGAGGAAGGCTATGTATATAGGCTATATTATATAATCTCGCTAAGACCAACAGGCGGGCAAAACAGCGGAGCACAGCTAGTAACTAATATAACAAATGTGTTTGCCTTTTACAATAATTCATACAAGAAAGAAAACCTTTATTTTTAGTGTCTATATTATCCTATTAACACTTTATAAAGACTAGCAGAAGTTCGATCACTAGGATGGATTTTAGGTTTTAAGCATGACTACGATAAAGCAATAGAAGGAGGTTTAAATCCTCTTTTATGTATTGAAAATTTTCAATGATTATAATTTCTGAAATATTGTTAAATAATTAACTAAACTTACTTAAAGCTCTCAATTAGGAATACCTAACACTGATTAAGGTATCTAGATTTATGTGGGGATGGTGTAAATTAAAACGCCAAATTAGCCCAATCAGTTTATTACCCATATACCGGTGATAAAAATACAATCCTCCATTTCTTAATACCAAAACACAAAGTAATCATAGATAACCATCGATCTACAGATAACATATTCACAGATTCTAAATAGAAAAACACAGACTAAAAATAAAATTCAGTTATGAAATACATCTTAATTTATCATATTCCCACATTTATGTTAATACTTTTTCACGATTTGTATTTTACTAAATCCCTTTAAAATTTGGTAACATTTTTGGGTCAAGTCTATTGCTGCTGAATTGAAGCTTTAATTTCCTTTAAGATTCTTCAAAGTGAATAAGGTCACGTTTGCATTGTAAATCTGTGCAGTCAACTTATTTCCTGCTTTTCTAAAATGCAATTTTGAATTCGCTTAGCACTGCTGACGCGTTGTCACGCTTTTCTTGAGACAGGATAAAATGGTGAGAAAGGCACGTCTTATAATTTGCTGTTACACCTCTGTTGTGTTTTATTTGCTAGATAAAAACATTTTTAATTATCCTGAAAATAAAGTTATATAGTAGGTAATTGTTAGAAATATGATTCTATAAAAACAATTAAGTATAGTAGCGTTACATATAGGTGCCTATGACAGAATGAAAAGTCTGTCTCTCACTAACTTTACTTATTTACTTATATTTTAATAACAATCCTCCCTCACGGCACTACAATGTGAAGAGTGATCGTATTGCACATATTTTTTTAAAATATTACAGGGATTTTAATAAGCACATTAAAATCATATCAAACAAAATTTTCATTTAAATAATGTAATCCAGTGAAAATAATGCTCCGTATACACAGTTCAATTAAATGAACAATATAAAAAGACGACCCTTCTGAACGCCCGCTGAGAGAGTTTATCGAGCGATATCTTTTAAAATTTTTTATATTTTATGTCCATAAAAATATTAATTGTTAATTTAGTTGGACGTGTATGTGTATGTGTGTGTCTGCTGTCGCATTATAGCTACCAAACGGGTGAACCGATTTTGATCATGTTTTTGTGATGTGATTTAATCGAGGATGCTGTTAGCTATATTTTATGAAAATCTGTGCAGCCATTTTAAGCTCTCTTCCGAGATGATGTAATCAGGCTTTTTTTATTATTTTAATTTGATATTATTTGAACACAATGTCGAGTGTAAAATTTAATTTAGAGTGAGTTAAAATAACAAGAATTATAGTACTTTGTTAATTACGTTTTTCCTCAGAATTGTACTATATAATTTATATACAATCATTCCAATAAAGAAACAAATAAATATTACAGTATTGCAAAATAATATATTTGAAAGGCACTAATTAAAGAACATGGTAATATACATTTATCTGTAATAAATATAATAATATCTAATAGTTGATTATGAGCAATTTCAAACGATTATGTATCATAATACTAAAAATAATAGCCTTTAATTACTTTAATCGTTTTAGAAAATAGAAAGGAATCTATGTTAATAATATATTGCAAGATATATTATACTAGCATTCCGCCCGCGACTCCGCCCGCGTTTTCAAAGAAAAACCCGCATAGTTCCCGTCCCCGTGGGATTTCAGGGATAAAACCTATGTACTAATTCAACTTATCCTCTATATGTGTGCTAAGTTTCATTGCAACCGGTTCAGCAGTATATAAAGAATAACAAACATACATACACATACACATACATCAATCCTCACAAACTTTCGCATTTATTTATAATATTAGTAGGAAGGATAGGAATAATATGATGTATCACGGATATAAATTTTACTATCCATAACATTAATATTATACAGATTTGCGTTTTTGTTGCAATTTAAAAACTAACTAATCGATCATTTGAAAAAATATTTGGTCATTAATTTTCTTAAATCTAGGTTAGAATTCTTCAATTTCTTGATAATAAACTGTTTCTAGCTTAATGCAAATATGATTTATTATTTGTCTATAAATAAAATAGTATGTACAATTTATAATAAACTAATGTCAAATTAATCTTGGTTAATTCCAAGAAATAAGCTAGAAAGCTAATAAACGAAATAAAGATGAGCATGACTCATACTCACATGTCGTTTTCTTATTAAACATGTTACACAGTCTGTCACCCTTTGGCCTATATTTTTCATTTCTCTCCTTATATTATTATAATGTATAATAATGTATTTTATTATATTAAAATAAATATAATATTCTTAATCCTAAAGTAACTTTGTCTGTCTCTTCTTGACGCCTCAACCACTGAACCGATTTGGATGAAACTTGGTATAAAACTTAGCTCAGAAAAGATAATAATAGGGGTTCTTCCGTAAGTACCTAGTAGGTATAGTTAATTTATTATAGTATAATAAATAGATATTATATTTGTGCAATGTATGATGAAATACATTTTAAATTTTATCCTCGTTCGTTGTTGTTCAAATTTGATTCCTTTTGAATATGGAAACTATTTCGCTTTCCTTAACGGAAGAATATAGACAAATTTAATAAAGTTCAGTGAGTCAGGGAGTCAGTGTTGAAATCAAATACTTCCGACGAAACATGCATTCGTGGTATAATAATGAATTTAGAAGAAGCATACACGTGTGCTTTCTTATACTTGAGAATATTTTAAAAGAATGCGTTTTATATAATAACGAATATACTGAGTATAGTATTAAGATTTGGTGCTCTATTTAAAATAGTACTTCATTTTGTGCTTCTTTTGTCTTTTGTTGATTTATGTGATTTACCTTTGTTCACACAACAGCATCTAATTTTCTGATTTTTATTTATTATTTTGCTTATAAAAAATAAAACTATTGGTATTAAAATCTCAAAGCATTTTTAAGCGTTGGTGAATATAATGGACTGATTGCTAAATTATATTTTGATAATAAATAAAATAATTGTAAAGAAAGCCCTACAAATTCTGTGAAAAATGTACTCCCATTAACATAACATTCCACCATTGTATGCAAACATGAGGAAAAGAAAATGTATTATTGTAAACAAAATAATGGGGTTAAGAGGGAAAAAAGGAAAGGGTCGAACGCAATATAGCGAGACCAACACTCCATTAGACATACTTATATTGCTGTTTCAAAATAAATTATATGTTTAAAAAACCTAACTACCATAAATTATTCAGAATCATACAATTATAGACCTTATGCTAAACAAACATTGCTATACTATAAGCACAGTATTACAATATTATTTTCCTGGTAATACTGTGCTATAAGGCAAAGGGCATTTTCTTTTAGGGACAAGTAGGCCTTTTGTGTCGTGCCAGACCGAGACATTTTTTTCTTCGTCTCCACCGGGATTCGAATCCAGGACCCCTTGGATCTACGCTCACGTGCTAACCACTGTACCAAGGAGGCGGTCAAATGGCTAGACTATACTAACTCGTTCTTATAATGCGCAATTTTTTAAATGAAAAATATACTTACTATTAGAATATAATAATTCATTAGATTATTCATTAGATTAGCCCTTTTAAGATTGAAATACTTACTATGTATTTTCATAATTAAGAGTCTAGAGTCTAGACAATATTCTAAATCTGCCATAAGATCCAAAGTAATAGTTATTCAATTTCTAAAAACTTTTTGACGATATTAAAATATCTTATACCAAAGTTCAAAGCTCATTAGTTATACACTTCGCTTGGAAGTAAAAATGTTAAAAATGTTGGTGGATTTAAGTTTCCTTATAAAAAATATTTTATTGAAGAACATTTTATGCGAAAATATGGTAGTTATTATTCATATCATCGTACGTAGATATTATAATGACGTCGTTAATTTTCTACAGTCGTTTTAATAGATATGGAAGCAAACCTTATAAAAACTAGCCACACTTATGCATAAGCCGTATATGATCAAATACACCACTATTTTTAAAGTATCTACAGTTTTTATTAACTTCAAAAATATTGTGAAATTAAGACCATTAATCTATGCATTGGCTTTATTTTATTTATTTGACAGCAGATAACATTGAAAAGGTCATAATATCACTATTGGGCCCTGTATTAATTGACCCAATTGTCAAACGTCAATAAGCACTTTACAGTAATAGCAGTTTAATTGGCTTTATAAATATTCTAATATTTGTCTAAAATTGGACATCAAAAATTTAACGCTCAAAATGTACGGTCTATCCAACTAGCTTACCGCCCACGGCTTCGTCCACTTTGTCTAAAACCTAATAAATTATATATTAAAACCTTCCTCTTGAATCGCTCTATCTATTAAAAAAAACCGCATCAAAATCCGTTGCGTGTTTTTCTAATGATTCTCTATGAAACATATCCCATACAAAATTTTATATTTAATTCTCTACCAAACATATTATTATCCCATATTTTAGTATTTTAGTGTTTTAAGAGATAAGCGCTTTTAATATTATCTACGCTTTTAGTTTGTATGCTGTATTTCAATTACATTTTCTGCATTAAGTATTTCATTTCGTACATATAGCTTTATACATGAAAATTGTAGGAACAAAGGCTCAGAAATGTAGCAGATGAATATCATCAATACGGGTATTAATTAACCACTACTCAATTAAATACTGCCTTAAATTATCTAATACTACATCCCTTTCAGCTAAAACTATTGAATTATGTTTTATTATTTTGTATTATTACAGTTGTTTTCATGCAATGTTGAATAGGAAACCTGCTATAAAACGTATCAAATATTTTTTATAATTTTTCTTTACATGTACATCTACGAAAAGACAGTGTCTGTTTTCGCAAATCTTTATCACCTAGTGTGCTCTTTTACGTTGGCACTATTATATTATTATAGTACTTAGCTATTACTGCCATTACTTGTTATTAGTCCAGTACAAGCAAAAAAGACGAGAATAAAACATTCAATTCGACCGTCTAATCGTATAATAAACGACATTACTAAATATATGATCTGATTATATATTTTTGCCAACAAAAGTAGATTTGAAAAGGCCCAATGACCGCTAGTTTCAGAGAGAAATCAAAGGGAAACTAATTCGCACATAGAGTGCAAACTACCACCACGACGCATGTAACAGCTTGTAATTATTCCACACATGTTTATACAACACGATCTATTCCCGCGTTAAACAGAACTGAATACTAGATAATGTATTTAGCTACGCACTAGAATCTATAGAATGCAATTTAATCGTTTTGTCTTAGTGCTACAGCTGTTGTATAATGCTATTTTAGATTTATCTATTCTCAGTAGTATCACGATTTTAGCAAACATAAATCAATAATTGATCTAGAATTTATTTACCACTAGATTTCCGCCCGCGGCTTCGCCCGCGTTTTCAAAGGAAAACCCGCATAGTTCCCGTTCCCGTGGGATTTCCGGGATAAAACCTATCCTATGTGTTAATCCAAGTTACCCTCTATATGTGTGCTAAATTTCATTGTAATCGGTTCATTAGTTTTTACGTGAAAGAGTAACAAACATCCATACATCCATACATCCATACATCCATACTTACAAACTTTCGCCTTTATAATAGTATTAAGACTACATAAGTACATAGCATACTCTCATTCCCGATGTCTGATTGTCCTTACGTATGCTTAGATCTTTAAAACTACGTAATAGATTTTGGTGCGGTATTTTAAGATAGGTAGAGTTTTTATATAAATTTTGTTGAGTTTTAAATGACGCGGACGGAAAGCTTGTAATTTTACAAGCTCGATCACAAAATATTGTCAAGCATACGCCAGAGGAAATGAGAAACCTCAATTTAAAATATACTGAATATCAATCTTTATAAAAACCGACCCTCAATATCTTTCGCTAACGATCCAAATCTTCATTAATTATCTCTCATTATCTTCGATATTACGTTTCTTACATTATTTCAAAGCAATTTTGTAAACGTCACAAAAATAATATTAAAGAAGAATTATTATTACGCTTCCTCGTAATAAGTGTACCAGTTTGTGTTGGTTAAAATGGATAATTACAATATTAGAATATTTACTTTCACAATAAAAAGTCCCCCGCCAACAATGGCGAGTTCGTAGAAAAACGGAATTGACAAATTTTTCCGCATTCATCAAGAATAATTGGGTTTCAATCTGTACATTGAGTATGTATTGTATTTCCAGTCCGTATATAATTTATATCCATAAAGCCAATATCATTTGTTTCACACGACACCCGGAGAATATTAATAAAATGTCGGCGTCTCTATCAAAAAGCTTGACACAGTTATGATGTTTACTTTGTTTTGTTATTACTATAGCTGAGCAGAATTCAAATTACAAAGAAACTTTTGAAGTAGGATCACGACCAAGACTCAGAGAATATACCTATTATTTATGAACAAATATGAGTAATTCGGCTTCATTCATTAGTTGTACAACAGTATCAAAACTTACTGATAAACACATCAAAGCAATTTACCGAACGGTATGTAATATTAAGGCTAATGTATTTGATACACCATGAATTAATGATAAACCATGGATACTCATAGTATCAAATGTGCGAAGGTTAATGTTGCATGCTGTTCTTTGACCTCGTTTGTATCAATACAGATAAAAGATGCGAACTCCATTGCACTGCAACACGTGTAAGAAATACTTATGAGTTCAATACATTTAAAGTGAAACACCAATGAACATTCAATTGAAGCCAATGCAATAAATCATCCATTATAATATAATATTATAATATACAGACATACATAAAAGACAATTTTCATAGATAATTCAAATCTAAAACATCATATTATGCTATATCTAGGTGTATCCATACTAATATTATAAATGCGAAAGTAACTCTGTGTGTCTGTCTGTTACTCAATCACGTCTAAACTACTGAACCAATTTTGATGAAATTTGGTATGGAGATATTTTGACACCCGAGAAAGGACGTAGGCTACTTTTTATCCCGGGAAAATGACGCAATCCCGGAAATCCCACCGGAACGGGAACTATGCGGGTTTTTCTTTGACAGCGCGGGCGAAGCCGCGGGCGGAAACCTAGTAGGTACTATAATATATAATACCATCTACTCAATGACATGGGTTCCTTGTGTACATATTATTATTCAAGATTGATACATTAGGGAAAAGGAATTTGAACACATGTCCTCAAATAAGCGAGTTCAGAATTGTGAAAAAAAGAAATCTAAAACTTATATTTACATCGACATATTCTCGTGAGTAAACCCATTTCATCCCCCATTTGGATGAAAACGAGTTAACCGTAATAAGCTTGGGGTAAAAATTCAGAGCATCAAAACCTCGATTATTTGACAAAGAATACAGTGTATCTGCCATCTAGATATAAGAGAGAACTTGCTATGTTAATAGCATATAAAATTATTAACCAGTCTGATACATGTTCAGTAGCAGACCATCGATCTACTATAATTTTATGTAGTAGTAATTATATACATCAACCTAGGTTAAGTGTTGATAGACAAACTAGCCCTAAGCTAGATTTAAACTAGTATGTAAGACAACAGCTAAGCAGCCTTTTTCCATTGTACATCAAAATATTCAAGGCTTGGCTAGCAAATTATTAGAAATAGAATTATTTTTAAATCATAATAGAATTAAAATATTTTGTGTAACAGAACATTGGCTTAAACAATGTCAGTTGTTAATAAATATTGATAATTATAAATTAAAAAGTATATACTTTAGGACAAATGCTATTCATGGAGGTTCTCTTATTTTTGTACACAATAGTTTAAAATGCAAGGAACGAACTGACATTGTTAGCCTTTCTGTAGAACGCACCATTGAACTGTCCTGTGTTGAGCTTGAGCGTTACATTATTGTTTGCGTATACAGACCTCCTTCCAGTGACTATAATTTGTTTGAGACAGTCATGGAAGAAATATTAAAGCGTTTAGGCAGGAGTAAAAAGAAGGTAATAGTATGTGGTGATTTTAATATTGATTTACTTTCACACACACAAACAGCAACACGAATAGTTAATTTGTTTCATTCATTTAATCTGTATAAACTTTTTGATGAGCCTACACGAATAACACCTACTTCTGCAACTTGTATTGATAATATATACTGTGATTGCAAATGTTTAGAAAAATATATTCTCAACACGCTAACTTCGGATCACTGTGGCCAGAAAGTAGTTTTTGAATGGGATTGCATACCTACATTTAAAAGAATTAATGTTAGGCCTATAACTAGAAAAGGCATTCATACATTTAGAAATAATATTGATAATAAACTACCTGACCTGAATAATCAATCCTTTCATAAAAATCCTTGTGAAATGTTTACAAATCTTTTTAAGTTCATTCATAGTGAATATGAAAAAATATTTAAAATTAAATCTTTAACTATTACCAAGGATTTACCATTCAGCCAATGGGCAACTCCTAGTATACACAGATGCAGGAACGTTCTTTACGAGTTATATGGTATGAAAAAATATAACAAAGACTTATCATTTCTTAGTTATGTTAGAAATTATTCAAAAACATTTAAAAAAGTTTGTTTCACTGCCAAGAGTTTGTATATCAGAGACAAAATACGCAACTCTGACAATAAAGTTAAAACGGTTTGGACAATTATTAATGGTGAATTGGGCAAAATCCGATCAAACGATAGTACCATAAAACTTGTCAACTCTGGTAGGGTCATTGACAAAAGTGCTGATGTTGCGCTTGCTTTTGAAGATTTCTTTAGTAGTGTCCCTGCTAGTTTAACTAAGAATTTAAATTCGTCTTCAGCGCTTGCAGAGTCTTTATTGAGGGATCACGTTGCTGAGTGTAACAAATTATTTGAATTGCGACACGTGACTGCTGATGAAATTGTTAAAACTTTTAAAACATTAAATTTAAAAAAAACATGTGATCTCTGGGGTATGTCTGTAAATTTAGTAAATAATATCATAGAAAACATTGCCAATCAACTAGCGTTTATATTTAATCAGTGTTGCGACTGTGGTATTTTCCCTGATTTACTAAAGTTTAGCAAAGTTATTCCTTTATTTAAAAGTGGTGACCAAGAAGACAGTAATAACTATAGGCCAATTTCCATATTACCAACTTTGAGCAAAGTCTTCGAGAAACTAATTTTAAACCAATTAAATAGTCATTTTGCATCAAATGGTTTACTGCACGCCAAACAGTATGGTTTCACAAAGGGGCGCTCTACCACTGATGCCGGAGTAGCTCTTTTATCACATATATACAAAGCATGGGAAAATTCAAAGAATGCTTTGGGGATATTCTGCGACCTTTCTAAGGCTTTCGACTGTGTAGAACATTCCACTCTATTACGGAAACTAAATTTTTATGGTATCAAAGGTTTAGCTCAGGATCTCATAGCTTCATATCTTCAGAACAGGGTACAAACCGTTGTCGTTAATGGAGAGAAATCTCGCGGTGCGCCGATTAACATAGGTGTTCCGCAGGGATCTATCTTAGGACCGTTTTTGTTCTTAGTGTATATTAATGACCTACCTTATTATTTGCAGGATATGTGTGAAATAGTACTGTTTGCAGATGACACCTCATTAATTTTTAATGTGGATAGACATGACACAAATGTTGACGAAGTAAACTCTGCTCTTTTACGCATATCCAATTGGTTTAATGCTAATAATTTACTATTAAATACAAAAAAAACAAATTGTGTAGAATTTATCCTCCCAAATGTAAAAAAGGTGCAAAGGAATATTATTTTAAACGGGGAGGTATTATACCCTGTGGAATCGACTGTTTTTCTTGGTTTGACATTAGATGAGAAGCTTCAATGGGGGGCCCATGTTACCACCACCGCTGCTAAGCTCAGCTCAGCTGCATATGCAGTTAGAAGAATAAGGCATCTCACCGATGAAGAAACGGCTAGATTGGTTTACTTTAGCTACTTTCATAGCATAATGTCCTATGGAATCCTGCTATGGGGCAGGGCTGCAGATATAGAAACTATATTTATATTACAGAAAAGAGCCATACGCTCTGTATATAATTTGCGTGCTCGAGACTCACTAAGAGATCTCTTTAAGAATACTGGTATCCTTACTGTACCGTCGCAGTATATATTTAATAATATTTTATATGTACATAATAACGCTTACTTACACACAAAAGTAGGAGATAGACATTGTTATGACACAAGAAACAGAAATAAAATTGAAATGCCATTATTCCGGCTAGCTAAAGTTAAAAATTCATTTATGGGCCAAGGTATACGCTTTTACAACAGAATTCCTCATAATATTAAAGAGTTTAGTAGTTCTACATTTAAATCTTATATAAAAAATGTACTTGTCAAGAGAGCCTATTACAGTATTAAGGAATATATGGAAGATAAAAACCCATGGAGGGTTGTCGCGTAAAAACCACAGGACAGTTCTTTGGTATATTATGATAATATATTATGATATTACATATTATGTAATTTGTAAAATTGTAAATCTGACATGATTAAAAAGAGCAACTATGGAGTTTCTTGCCGATTCTTCTCCGTAGATACTGCTTTCCGAATCGGTGGTAATGTTAAAAACATGTACTTAATGACGTTTCAAAAGTGCTTCTAGAAGAAGTCTAATTGAATAAATAAATGTTTGAGTTTGAGTTTGAGTTTGAGTTTATTGTTAAATGAAAAATGTTTGTCATGAAATTGTCCGAGCGGTTTTTTTCAGAAAGTTTGAGCGGTTAAAACGTTTGAAATACCATGTTCCCTTCAACCAAATTACATTTCATATGAAGCGCTTTGCAAAATGATAATTATGGTTGAAATATATTTACATTAAAACCAGAAAATGTTTAATTACAACCGTATGAATATTTAAAAATCTGAAATACCTACATTTGGAAGTTTTTAATTAAGAAAAATTTGTTCAAAATATGCTTTACTCTCGTTTAACATATTTAAAAATTTATATTTTTATAGTAGAAATACGTTTTGAATATTTCGTAAGATTTGTGTAACCATGATATTATATTACATTAGTATTTTTGTTATTACTTTTTTTAAATGCATCTACATTCTACATACCTATTTCAATATGTATTACATAAATGAGATTTGACAATCGCAATAAAATAAAATAACACTCGTTAAATTGCAAAGCTCGTCTTGATAAACATATTTCAATTAACTGTTCGCATACAAGTATGATAATTCTCGAAATACTTGACATATTCAATTTAAAGCATATTTCATTCATCAAATAATTTAATATTCTGTAATATCTTTTAAAGGTGGCTATAATATAATAAGCCTGAGACATTTCCAAGTATGATTGTTATGCGAACCGTACAACTTCAGAATTGATTCACACACGCTGAATTTAAATAATAACGTTTGTTTCAGATTGCCGTTCGAGACACTGATTACGTATGACGAAACATGGGGAGCGTCGGCAACAATACCACATTATATGACGAACTTCTCGATCCACGGGAGCTCACCCTTCAAAGAAAATTCAGTAACATATTGATGATCACAGACGCATGGTCCGTGGAGAAGTGTTTGGAGTTCAACTTGATAAACAATACATCGAACGAGGAGTTTATGAACAAGGTCTTCGTATATAATGGCACGGAGATTATGTGTTTAGAACACGCCCCTATATTAACGCCGAGCACCATAATGAGAGCGAGCGTCCTTTCTGTAATGGCTCTGTTATCTTTCTTGGGAAACTTCGCTACGATGATAAGCGTACAAAGAGGAAAGCGCTGTCGGAGGCGGGCTAGGCCGTCATGGACTGCTATATATAGCCTTATCTTTCAGCTTAGTGTGGCTGACTTGCTTGTCACTGTGTTCTGTATAGCGGGGGAAGCAGGGTGGTCGTTTTCAGTGCAGTGGTATGCGGGGAATGTGGGATGTAAACTGTTCAAGTTCTTACAAATGTTCGCACTGTATTTGAGTACATTTATACTGGTTCTCATCGGTGTAGATAGATGGCTAGCTGTCAAATATCCTATGAAGAGTATGGCAACTGCAACTAGAAGTACTAGACTAGTTATTGTTGCATGGATCTTAAGCTTCCTATTAAGTTTACCACAGGTGAGCTTGTTTTATTTTTAGGAAAAGTAATATATTATTCTAAGCAAGAATTTCATTATACAAACATACATTTGTATTATCTTATAAGAAAGTATACGGTAGACTTCAAAGTTCGTATGATTAACAAGTAACAATTTATTCATACAAGATTAGCTTTTATATGAAGAGAAAAATATTCCGACAGTGCAAAAAAACATAACGATAATATAATTTATATATTTAAATTACTATACATCAAAAATCATCACTTATAACATTTTTATATTTCTCCAAACAAACACATAAAATAAGATTTCGAATACGATTTCGCGAACAGAAACTATAATTTTATACAAAGTAAATAAGCAGATATTAAATTATAGAGAAAAAAAAACACTATAACATACAAAATAAATTAGGCCAAACTGAAAATGGATACATAAAGGTAGGAACAGGAAGGTGTCACGCAGTACTAAATAAAAGGATCTAGTTCAACATAATGTGATGTCAGGCTGCTAGTCATCAATCTTCATGTTTGTCAATCATCAATGTAAAATACCTGTAACGTAGACCTCTTTTTCCATCACAAAGTAAGGCTATTTTTATTCAGGAATACTTAAATCTATTATTCCCTAATCCTACTGTTTGGCTTTAATCTTTAGCGAAATAAGATCTTTGTAGAGTCGTGAACAGAAATCCAATTTATATCAGTGTTTGTGTTGCTTATGTTCTATTGTGTTGGTTTGGCGGAATGTTAATTACCAGCAATTTATTACAAAAGTTTTTACTTTAAAACGAAACAAAACATAACCGTAACATTCTGTGGTGAAACATTTTTTGTAATTTTTTCGACGAATGACGAATTGTACATGCCGTAAAATAAATCATATGGGTAAAATTTTTAAGTCAATGTAGACAAATATAGATAACATACCAATTTTATTCATTAAGTGTGCTTTATTTCAAATTATTAATTTTCCCGGAAGTGGTTTGCATAAAATGCCGACGAGGTAATTATTACGCCAAAGCCTGTTTTATTGTTTTCCATTGAAAATATCTGAATAAAGTTTAGGATAATTAATTTAACCCTAAGAAGTTTTATCGTTCCCGGTACTATTTTGTTTAGACTTGACTTATAAAGAGAACCTTTAACTGACTTGTAAAGTATGAATAAATTAAATTTCTTTGTAGGTGAATAAGGGTACAAATTGTGACCTTGAGATACTTTTGGAAGTTGTTAATTTTCCGTAAGGCGGGGTAATTTTTAAATAATAACCCTTGCTGACCCTGAATTATTCACGGAATTAAATATTACGGAGCCTGTTCGCATCTTCACATTTTGAAAATACTATTTTTTACAGAATGATTATCAGAAATAAGCTGAAATTAGCAATCAATGTGTATTTTTTTTGGAAAGTAAGTCAAATTTATTTAAGTACTTACTACCACAATACAACACTATGTTATTTTTACTAAAGTAGAGGCATTTTAATCTGAAAAGATTGTAATAATGCCCGATACGTGTAATTTTATTATCATTACACGTTAATTTGTAAAATCAGCTTTAAGCTTATCTTTACTTGTACCATTAATAATTTAATTAAAAATAAAAATTAATAATGAAATCTACACGCAACACTTTAAACTTCAACTAAGTCCCAAATAAATAGACAACAATAAACTAAGGCAGCGCGCGGTGAAATTGCCTTAAAACAAGTAAGCTGTAAACTAGAAATCATAAAATAAAAAACAACATTACTATCATTTTAACGATAGCTTTTAATTTCTGTGTGAAGAGATTATTTATTTAAACTTACCGAATTTAACAAGAAGGGTCGTGTACAAGAATAAAAGCTATAATTCTAATTAAATAGCTCTCTTTATTCTAAATTATTAGCCACTACACCCCATAGTTTCGCTCCCATTGAACTTAGCTTTTTCCTCGATAAATGTTTTATTATCACCTTAATATTTATTCTAATCGAACCCGTAGTTCCTGTGATTAGCACATTTAACCAAAGAAACAAACTCTTCATCATTATAATATTATAGTAGAGTCTCATAGTAGACTCTCATACGTTTTGAAAGCCATCTTTGAAAGATATTTTTAGCCACTTCGAAAGGAAACTTTGTATTAGAATTTATCATTCCTATTGACTCCTACTACCTTTGAGCCTAGCAACCGTAATAAAAAATTAAATACGCTACAGAATTGTCAATACCTCAATGCTATAAATATAAAAATATAATATGCTAGAATAGTTTTCAATAAAATCTGCGGTGAGTTTTGTCGTTTCTATACAGGAACATTAATCTTTCTTTTCTGAAAGTCAGAATTGAATAGAGGAATATCTTCAATGTTAAACGAGTTTAGATGACAAAACGATTTACCGCTTCAATGGTTTCTTTAAGCCTTATTATTGGACCAAATAATGTAAAAGCTAGATCAAATTCCGTGTTAGTATACTAGACTAGATATTGATAAAACTATGATTTAATATTCTGGTCTAATCTGAGTACAAGTAAAATTAAAATTAAAATTTTATGCAAACTTGGTCAAGTCATAAAAAGTTAATTAAACAAAATCTAGTAAGTATGTACATTGTACAGCATTACATAAATTTAATATGAAACTTTGGTTTAATTATACAATGTACAACAATGGTTTTGTAAACCGGGGATATATATGGGACACGTAAATGAACAATCTTAGGTTAGAAATGCAATAAATAAGGCCACAGTTCAAACAAATATGAGAAAATAGTTACTGGATACTTTATATTGTAATCTTTATTATTTATAATTTACGTACTTGTTTGTGATATTTATTTTATGAATAAGCACTTATTAAAATATTTACTCAAGATAATTATTAACAAGCTAAACTAAAGGTTTTACTATAGGTACCTAATACATACTATTTATTAATGTTTTATACATTGTATGGCATAATGCACATTAAACAAAGAATAATATTATGATTTAGTTACTAAATTGAAAGAAGAACAAAGAAAAACATAACATAAATTGAGGTAAATGAAATAATATCAACATCAATTCATTATTAAAATCAATCATTCATTTGGATAGCCCACCACGTGACACTTTAATTAGCAGTAAAATAATTATAATTTTATTTGGAGTCATTTATTTTATTTTGTTCTGTTTGTTATCAAAATATTACTTTTAATGTTAAGTGAAAAATGCTAGCTTTAAGAATTATTGATAGTTACGCATATTTTATATAATAGTTTAAAAAAATTGTAATAAGCAACGTTATTTTTCTAGCTATAAAACAAAACAAGTAAAGAATACTATCCTTGCACCATCAACATAATTAGTAATTTACTTTCGTATCTATTTGATTTTTAGAAAATAATTTTAAATACAGCTTTCAATGACTTAATTGATATTAAATCCCTTACTCTAAACTTAAAAACTATCTATTATTCTAAACATATTTTCCTTTTCAGACAGTAGTATTCCGTGTAGCCAAAGGCCCATTTGTAGAAGAGTTCTACCAATGTGTGACACACGGCTTCTATACAGAGAGGTGGCAGGAGCAAGCATATACCACATTGTCTTTGGTGTTCATGTTTCTACTTCCCTTGCTCATACTTATGTCGACGTATGTGTCTACTGTTAGAACTATTGCCAGTAAGTTGTTTAAATAATAATATGTTGTAGAATTGGAAAAATTGCTTTTTAAATCAGTTCTTAAGACGAGAAGTTTGTTTAAGATGTTCTGAAATCAATAGTAATATATTACTATTGATTTCAGAGCTATAGCTCTGAGGATAAATTTGTTACAGAAAAAAGTGTAAAATAATTTCTGAGCCCTTCGTCGTGTACTATAAAAATCTCACACATATTTCTTCCATTCCATTTAAAATGTCCACATGTTACAAACTACGACTATTTTCAAACTAAACTTTAAGTTGGCAATAAAATATTATATTTTTAGAAAGCGAGAAAGTATTTCAACCGGAGACTCGTCGGGAAAAATATCTAACGCCCGATATGAACAGGAGAAGACTTATCGATAGAGCCAAGATGAAATCTCTGAGAATGTCAATAGTTATCGTCGCCGCTTTTATAATATGGTGGACTCCTTACTACGTTATGATGATTATATTCACATTTTTAAATCCTGATAAAGGTGTAAGTAATATTTTTATTTAGACCTAGTATTAGTTGTTTATCTATTTTTCAATGGGAGGGAAAGATTTTTTTTATAGGTAGTGTTGTTTCAACAGTAGTAACAGGGAAGGATACTTAATTACTTCTAAATTTATATTATAAGCTACATTTTATTTTTGTTATTTGTTGAGTAGAGAGACTAGTATTACAAATGAATTACACCACACAATATTAAGTTATATGAAATCACATTCCTATACAGTGAATCCGTAACATACTTAATCCAAAATTGTTGTATTTGTCCATCGGGAATTTAACAAATTTTACTATTGTAATCTGCTAGCTAATAAACCAAAGTCAACCAATCTGCCCCTAATTTCACAGAGAAATATTTTTCATAATTACGAAGTCAATAATTTCGAATTGGAACAGAATTCAATGAATACAGTTTAACCTTTTGTAGTCAAAGCCATTTCTGTGTCACTTTATCACCAGGGGAAAGAACAATAAACACAACAGAAATATAATAAACTTCGTTTTCATTTTTCTCTCTTACGTTACAAAGCTAGAAACGTATACATTTTTAATGTTTTCCTTACTGGAAGCGATATAATAGATGTAAAAATTTTGGTACTCTAGATTATTCTATATTATTAATTACACTAGTTTTTCCGTGCAATATGAAAACTATAATTTATACCATTGCATTGTGACTGTCTTGTTATTCTTATTGCAAATCGTTCTTGACTTATAGGTCGTGGCTTTGGTTGTTATAATTATACGTTTCATTTTAACTGTTTGTTCTATTTATCTTTGCTTTGTAATGGACACTTAAATAAATTACAGTATAAGTTATTTTAACACTTTAGTAATATTACGGTACAAGCTGTTTTAATAAATTGCGTTCATAGATAACATAAAATTTTAATAACATAATGTTATCTTTATATGACAGCATTAAAATTGTAAACACAATTTAGATTAATCCAGTCTGTAGGTATTTATGCTTTACAAAAGGTGGCGTAGAAAATGTTTTGAAACAATATTGTTTAGGTATGAAAGGTTAATAAAAATCCAAGTTTTCGACCTTGACGGACCCAGGCGCTAGCCGCCATCTTGAATTAAAGGTGCTAAAATTAGGTATATTTTAAATAACTTCTTAATTGTTTACTAAATCACAAAAGTGTCTATGAGGGGTTCAAAGAAGACAAAATTATTTACATTTTTTTCATACATGATTATTCTGTAAGTCTTAAAGGTAAAAAGTTACTAAGGTTTTTAAGGTATTTCCCCACAGACTGGACTAATATCACTTCCTCATAATCGATAGCACTTTTCATGCGTAGGTACCTTTGTCTATTTTAATATAAACAAGGTCAGATTTTAATCGCATTAAAGGATAATATTGCCAAAATATTTTCATCCCAATACGTTACGTGGGTCGTACTAGAAATTAATCCCTTTTGTAGGATCATTTATAACATTAAAGTGCTCGCCAGTTATTTTAATAGTTTTTTACAGCTCAGCGAAGATTTGTTATCGGGGATATTTTTCTTTGGAATGTCGAATAGTCTAGTCAACCCCGTTATTTATGGAGCTTTTCACTTGTGGCCGAGAAAACGTTCCCGTAATAGTGATAAGTAAGTATTTACATTACTTCTGTTACATTGAATTTATTGAATTCACATACAAGTGTTATATTTTCTTCTTTTGTTCCTTTGTTTAGTTTAAAATTTCTCTCACTAGGAGGAACAATTGAGGTAAAAGGTTGCGTATGTACTATAGTTTTCAATCATATTTTTATATAGATAAAATAGGCCCTGCTATTATAATATCTTAATATAATAATATCTACACGTTATTTTTCATTAATTGATATAATTGCACATAATATTATAACCATATTATTTCAATCAGACTATATTAAGATTTATTTCACACTCATTGCAATGTATTGCAAACGAAGTGATTTATAAAATATTTTTATACTGCAGAATGTTTTATAATTTCATATTGATAACTCAATTATTCATCAGTTATTATCAAAGCAACGGAAATGCTCCGTTCTTTTTATCTTTAATTTTGATTAATATGTGATAATATTTGTTTACATTTTAATTATATTCCTTGTTGTTGAACATTTATCAGAACAGTTGATTTATTTTGAAATTTAATATATTATGATGCCGATGATTTTTCAGAAGTAACTAAATACTTGAAACAATTTGTACAAATTCTTATTACACAATTAATTTCGTTAGAAATCAATCTACGTGACATAGCCCTTTAAACCACACCTTATAGGAAATTATCGTGCCGTGAGATCACGCGAACTACAAAGGCGTAAACTTAGCTGAAATACGATTATTTCCTTTCATATCACTTATATTAAAGTACTTTTGATGAAAGGCCACCATTAAATAGAAATGATATGGGTCCATGAACATTTTGATAGGTTTAATGTAGGCTTAAGTGGGTGGCCATACAAGCAAAGGCGTCGTCGTTTACATGACAATAAAACATTTCGGTGTAGATGACGACTATCATTTTCGCGGGTTTAGTATGACGCTGAACGTAAATGTGTCTAAATATAAACAATATCTAAATTTAACGCTTGAAAAGATAACGATTGTTTGTTAGATATGGATTTATAAATAAGAAAGATAAATCGAAGTTTGTGTCTAGGTATACTAATATTATACAGCTGAAGAGTTTGTTTGTTTGTTTGAACGCGCAAGACTACTGGTCCGATTTGGAAAATTATTTCGGTGTTAGATAGCCCCTTTATCGAGGAAGGCTATAGGCTATACATCATCATGCTAAGATCAACAGGAGCGGAGCACTGTGGGTAAAACCGCAGGGCATAGCTAGTTACATAAAAGTCCCTTTCAGAAATTAACTTACCTTTTTTAAAATATATCTAAGTCGGCAACATTTAACACACAAGCAATGTCAGAGCACTTGTAAAAAATGGTTTATTTAGTAAGGCACATTCAGACGTGATCACATCGTGGTTAGTTCCATTTACAGTTCTTTACTTAGGATGGCTTAGGGGCTTTCCACACGCGTTCTTGGGATTAACAAAACTCATATCGTATTCTTATTGTAATATTCCATCCCGCATTTTCTGGGACTTGGCAAGTTCTTTCTCTTATATTTACAGCTTTTCATAAGTTATTAAAAGTAATGTTAATAATCTCGGCAAAGACTTTGTTGTTTGTCGTATAATGGAAAAGATGGAAAATAAACAAAGACTTTGATTTTATTTGAATGAAATGGAATATGATTTCAGGTGAATATCAGATCATTGTTGTTGTGTGATTTGCAATGATATTGCGAATTATTTCACTAAAATCCAATATCGTATAATCGTTTCAATTATATAATCTTGAACAATATACCTGTTGTGTTTAACTCTTTATTATAATGAACAAGTCATTACATTTTTATAAAGTATATCCAAGTACCCACATTATAATAATTAATATTACATACAACATCTTCCCCTTTCAATAAGATATAACACAAGGATAATAAAATAATTTGCTGACGAACGATACTAATTTTACAATGAACCTTATATATATGTCGCAGGGATATGATAAAAACAGGGATTTGCCCAAATCCCTAAGGGATTTGATCAAATCACGGAGGATGTTAAAATAACAACACGTTTTTATCATTTCCCTAAGCAAATCTAGTGATTTGACAAATCCCTAAATTTATTCAGTGAAATGATAATAAAACATGTCCAGTTCTTGTTTACGTCGCGCTCGCGCTTGCTTGTCAGTGACTGCGCCCCCTGCTCCACCGCGCACTCACCCGCGGCCGCCCGCACGCGGTTTCAGTTAGTTTTAAATACTATCAGAGACGGACGCACGCACTTTTGATTATAATTTTACGTAAATTATAAATAATGGCTTTGAATATGGAACAAAATCAGCCTCGTACTGAGTTTGTGTGTGAGGAACAGTTTAATGAAGCTATTAAGACGTTTATAGAGGGGCGGCATGATAAAGAAAAACCGTTATGGACTCAAGAGAGGATAGAAGAGGCGATTACAGCGATTGAACAATTTAAATCAGCTCCAGTACTGAATCTTAAGAGAACAAACAAGCAATATTATTACGGTAACAAATATGATGTAATGGAGGTAGGGACAACCAAGTTTTTGATATTAAAAAGAAAGCTTGCTTCTGACTCAGTGGTTAAGATAGTGCCTCCAAATGAATTTTATGCCATACTTTGTGAGACCCATCAAGCGACGGGCCACGGTGGCAGAGATAAAATGCTGTACAATTTGAAATCCAGATATTTAATTCCCACTTCTGTTGTATTAGAATTTTTGAAACTGTGTACGGTATGTCAATCTAAGAAGAAATTTCCAAGAAAAGGTATTGTTGTTTGCCCGATTGTCTCTAATGATTTTAACCATCGCGGCCAGGTTGATTTGATTGACCTACAGTCGACCCCCGACAGGAATTATAAATGGCTATTACATTATCAAGATCATGCAACAAAATTCAGTTTTCTGCGACCATTGATTTCAAAAAGAGCAGCTGAAGTAGCAATGGAACTTTTAAAGATTTTCCTGGAAGTAGGTTGTCCCCATATACTACAAAGTGACAATGGCCGTGAGTTTACAGCTGCAATCATTCAAGAATTAACTACCATGTGGCCAACATGCAAAATTATTAATGGTAGACCTCGACATCCTGCGAGCCAAGGGTCAGTTGAGCGTGCAAACCAAGATGTCGAAGCGATGTTACGGGCTTGGTTAATTGACAATGACAGTAAAAATTGGGCAATCGGCTGTTATTTTGTTCAATTTCAAAAGAATTCCTCCTTTCATCGTACCATTAAGCGTTCACCTTACAAGGCGTTATTTGGAACAGAACCAAAAACAGGACTCCGATCTACTCATATTTCAACAGAATTACTTGACAAGTTAGTTACTGAAGAGGATTTGGATCAGCTTTTTAAACAGCAAAACGTATTAGCTACTGAATCAATTGATAACAACGCTATAACTTCTGAGGAACAACTAACTATTGAATCAAATGAAGATAACACTTCGACTTCACTTATTTTAACACATGAATTATCAGTTGAACCACCTGTTGTATCAGAAAGTAAATCGGTTGTGAGAGTACCAGAAATGATTTGTATAGTTTGTGGACAAGAATCTACAGGAGCACATTCATGTGACATTTGCGGAAATTCCGTGCATGCAATATGTGGCATTACGACAAGCGCAGAAGGATATGGGTCGAGAGTTCTATGCTTATTATGCCAAAAAGAAGAGAAAATTAAAGAGCAAAGGGAAGATGCTTCACAAAATTTAAAAAGATCTGCTGATAAAATGAAAGAAACTTGTTCAAAGAAATTCAAGGATATATTAGTTGGTTCCACAGTTTTGGTTGATGTACCAAAAGTAGACAGAGGTCCACTAGATGCAAACAGTATTACGGGGATTGTATTAGATACGAAAAACAATTTATTTCAAATCGGTACTTCAGTTGGCATCTTAAAAGATTGGCTTCCAAGAAACGCTCTTCAGTTGTCTACAGTTACATTAACCGATTCAGTTCCATCGACTACGCTGAGTTTGCGTGAAATTGCAGGAAAATTATCTTTGTTTGGAGGTCAAGGATTCAAACAGTGTTCTTGCCAAGAGTCCAAAGTACGATGCAAAACGAATAAATGTGCCTGTAAAAAAAATAATGTTCTGTGTAATTCACGTTGCCACAAATCTGCTCCGTGTTTTAATAAATGAATATTTGCAATACGTTAAGTTTTTCTACTTATATATATATTTTTTTAATTTTTGTTTCTCTTTTCTCAAATAATTATGTTCTAGTGGTGATTTTTGAGATTATTATTGCACTGTGATACACCTGATTATTATAATTATGTAGGTAATCTTACAAAATAAACCTTAAAAATATCACAAAAGTTATTTTTGTCATTTCACTGAACCAATTTAGGGATTTGTTCAAATCACTAGATTTCTTTAGTGGGATTTGTCAAATCACCAAATTTGCTTAGGGAAATGATAAAAACTTGTTGTTATTTTAACATCCTCCGTGATTTGATCAAATCCCTTAGGGATTTGGGCAAATCACTGTTTTTATCATATCCCTGCGACATATACACTTAAGCAATAGAGTACATTCATTACAGTAAGTTTAGCTAAACAATCAATTAGTTTGCAATAATCTATATCTATCCATTAGTGCAAAACATAACATCATGTATGATGATATTCTATAGACATTAATTATAAATCATCTCAGCTACATTAAACAAAATTTAATGATAACCATTCAATCATAAATTTAACACATTACTCGCACTTAACCTATAAATACTTTAACACAAAAGCCAAACAATAGTAGAACATTCGATATACACATATTCCTATACTACATCATCCGATACTATTTTTTTTTTTTTTATTGTTACATATTAAACTAAAACATTAATTACATATATAGTTAATAAAGAAATCTGTCTGGAGGACGCACTACTCTTCCAGAACGAGTACAATAAAATTTTGTATTTTGCGACACCTCAGTAGGAGAAGAATTAATCTTGTTATTTTGGACATAACTTTCATCAAAATCATCATAATCGCCGATAGGACGCCTATAATCAGGTTTCTTACTTTTATTTAAAACAGGCTCGTTCTGATCGACGCCAGTCTTAATAATTTGCTGCCTATTCCTCCTATACCGTGCGCCGTCCGGCGTGCGCACCCAGTACGATCGCGGCTCCGCGGCCGGACCCTCCACGCGCGCCGGCACCCAGCGGCTGTGACTCATTCCCTGCCCATCACGAATACGTACAAAATCATTGTTATTTAACCGCTTTAATTTTCGCGTATGCTGATTGTAGAACGAGCTCGATTTTTTAGTTTTTTCTGCACGTTTTATTGCTACTTTCCCTCTGGAAGGAAGCTTCGGTCTTAAAAGATTCGAACAAACGGGTAGCCTAGTATTTAAACGCCTACCCATCAAAAGCTGAGCCGATGAATAAATCTCCCCTGATATAGGCGTATTTCTAAAATTTAATAAAGCTAGATACGGATCTGTGCCGTCCTGTTCGGCTTTAATTAATAATTTTTTAACAGTTTGTACGTTACGTTCGGCTAAACCATTAGATCGGGGATAATAAGGCGAACTCGTTATATGTCGAAATCCCCAAGCCTCACTGAAATTCTTAAACTCCCCAGATGTAAACTGCAGACCGTTGTCCGAAATTAACCGCTTCGGGATACCGTGACGAGAAAACATATCCTTTAACTGTTTAATTACCGAACCGGAGGTAATATCTCTCAATGAAGCGACCTCCACGTATTTCGAATAGTAGTCTACGACCAAAATGAAATATTTATTTTTAATCTGAAAAATGTCAGCGGCTAGCACTTCCCACGGAGTGTCCGGTTGCGGGTGCGGCAGCAGCGGCTCGCGCGGCTGCTCGGCGCGGTGCTGTGCGCACACGCCGCAGCGCCGCACGGCCCGCTCGATGTCCGCCGACATGCCCGGCCACCACATCACGTCGCGAGCTCGGTTTTTACACTTATCGATACCTAGATGGCCCTCGTGAATTCTATTTATCATTTCTTTTCTAAGACTCGTTGGTATAATTACTCTATGATTTTTGAACGCTATATTTTTAATAACGTGAAATTCATCTCTTATATCCCAATACACCTTCGCGCTTCCATCTAACAACGCTTTCGTGTGAGGCCAACCAGTTTTATAATAATCCATCGCTTTGCAGAGCCCCACATCATTCCTAGTCTCATTCTCCACTAACTTCAGTTTTTCATCACTGAAACCGGTATTTTGAATAATAAGATTCACATGTCCTTCCACATCCTTTTGAATTTTATCTTCAGTACTATGTAAATTATCTAATTTAGTTCTCGACAGTGTGTCCGCTATAAACATGAGTTTGCCTGGAACATAACATACATTTAACGAATATCGTTGTAATTTTAATAACAGTCTTTGCAACCTAATAGGTATATCATTCAGTGGTTTTTTGAAAATAGATTCTAAAGGTTTGTGATCGCTTTCCACTATAACGTTAGTATGTCCATAAACAAATTGATGGAATTTCGAACACCCATATACTATCGCCAACATCTCCTTCTCTATTTGCGCCCAGCGACTCTCGGCAGGTGTTAAAGCGCGCGCCGCGAACGCCACGGGCCGCCCCTCTTGCAGCAAACACGCTCCGAGACCGAACGCACTCGCATCGACGGAGACGGTAACTTGTTTATTTGGATCATAAAATCTCAAAGAAGGCGCATTCATTAAGGACGTTTTAATTTTATTATAAGCTTTAGTATGTATTTCGTGCCAATCGAATTGTACATTATTTTTTAGTAATGATCTCAACGGTTCCACTAATTTAGCATAATTAGGAATAAATCGAGATACATAATTGGACATCCCTAAAAACCTCTCTAACTCTTTTCTGTTTACAGGTATACTCATGTCTCTTATTACACGAATTCTATCTGGATCCGGCTTAATCCCATTTGAATTAAAAATATGCCCTAGGAATTTAACTTCTCTCACCCCAAATTTACATTTATCCCGGTTGAACCTTACCCCATTTGCCACAGCACACTGCAGCACCTTATGTAACCGCTCGTCATGCTCCTCTTTTGTCTTACCGTACACCAACACATCGTCGACGTACGTTTCAACGCCTTCACATGCAAACAATCTATGCATTACACTATGAAAAACCTCACACGCACTACTAATTCCGAAAGGCAATCGTAAAAATCTATATCTCCCGAAAGGTGTTGCAAAAGTACATAGCTTAGAACTATCATAATCCAATTTTAACATATAAAATCCCTTACTAGCGTCCAAAACGGAAAAATAATTAGCTCCAGACAAGTTTGCAATTATTTCATCAAGCGTAGGCAATTGAAAATGACATCTTTTAATTGCCTCATTTAAAAACTTAGGGTCTAAACATATGCGTAATTTACCATCCGGTTTTTCCACTAATACTATATTTGACACCCAATCGGTGGGTTCACTAACAGGCATTATAATGTTAAGCTGTTGTAAGCGATTGAGCTCCTCCTTTAACTTAGGTCTTAATTTAATAGGTATTTTTCTTGCACTCCGTACTACGGGAGGAACCCTCTCGTCTACAATAATTCTATGAAAACCTGGTAATTCTCCTATTCCTTCAAACACAGATTTATATTGCACGAAAAAGTCTATATTACAATTTTTTATCTCATTAATTCTCATAATCATATTTAATTTGACACAAGCATCTCTCGATAACAAGTTACTGCAATTTAGATTTAAAACAAATATTTTTTCATGCATTTTTAAAGACTTATATGTAATCGAGGCCATAAAGTAACCAATAACACTTAATTTATTTTTACTCACCTCTTTAAGAATTACATTAGTTTTCAATAAATCTCTTTTACTAAATCCTGAGGATAAATAGCTAGACAATGACATTACACAAACATCGGCTCCACTATCTAACTTAAACATCACCGCTTTGCCATTTACATAAACATAATCGAACCAAGCGTGTCCGTCTATCGTGTTTATTTCAATACCGTTTATTATATATTCCTCACCTGAACCCTCTGACGGCGGGGTCGAACGATTCACTTCGCGTAACGATACCGCACTATACCTACAACACTTTGCAAAATGTCCACGTTTATCACATCTATAACAACTTACGTTAAAAGCGGGACACTTATTATATTGATGCATACGATCACAATAGGCGCACTTCGGACGCGTACGCCGCACCTGATGACCTTGATGCTGCGGCGCGGCAAGCGCGCGCTGCGGCCGCGCCGGCCAGGCGGGCCCGTGCCAGCCGCCGCTCGCCCTCGCTCGCGCGCCGCGCGAACTCACCGCCTCCACCTCGACGTCACGACCGACCATTGAACGCGCACTCCTCACTTCATTCATACAACTCGATGAACTTCCCGGAATTTGTGTATCAATTACAATTTTATTAGCAGGCGGCGCGGGCGCGTCGACTCGGCCCGCTTGATGACTCGCAGCCTCCGCCGCTCGACACCACGATTCTGCGTCATTCAATTCCAAATCCTTTTTTCTTAAAAGACGCTCCCTTAACTGTGCATCTCGTATTCCTCGTATTAACTGCGTTAAAATGAGGCTATCTCTTAGTTGCCCAAATGAACACACTTTACTTTGTATTTTTAAACGTGCAAAATAACATTCGAAACTCAACACTCACTCTTCCCCCTTGGACGCAAAAGCAAACGGACGTGTCACGTATTCTTCATTTATTTTAATTTAAATTCAATTTAAATCAGTATAAAATCAGTGCAAATAATAGGAACGCATAAATTCAAGGAGGTTCGCGTAAAATCACGCATAAGCTTGCCGAGCTACCCCACCAAGCTTCACGTGAGTCACCTGCATAATATTATGTCCATCCTTCTCAAGCTTGACGATTAACCAATCAACATCCGAACCAGCCACTAACTCTGTGCTCCTAGTACTATAACAAAAGGCAAGAGAACACGTCATTGCCCTCTCCTAAAGTATTCTTCAGCGAACTCATTTGTTATTGCCTGCTAATTAGCCAATTGCTTAAAGGACACGCCCCCTGTTTAATTGCAATTAGCGAATCATAATTAACGTGCTAAGACAGTGCTAAGCCACGCCTCCTAACAGCACGAATGGTGCGCTTGCGCATCCTAATGTGTGCCTGATTGGATAGATGATTATTACCTCGTTGGATTATAGCACAGGAGCCTGAAAATAGTGTAAGAGCCAGTTTACTTTTCGCTATAGAAAGTGCTATTTTTCACTAATACGAATTATAAGCGTTTTGGGATATATTGATACATCCATATATCTATTTGCATATCTGTTTTAATAATCATGGACGTCTCAGGAGATAAGTCATTTTCGGACTCAGAAATTCCCGCTGGTAATACACCACCAAACTTTGTCGCTAAGCGCAATAAGAGAAAACGGGTAACGGAAGAAATTGACTTATCAGATTTAAGAGAAGAGATGAAGCATATGATAGAGTCTGTCTTCAAAGCGCAAAAGCAAGGATTTGAAAATAACACCACAGCGCTAACAGAAATAAAACAGACAAACATTAACATTGAAAATGCCCTTGCTTTTTTGACCGCCCAAAACGAGGAGATGAAAAATAAGATCGAAAAGTTAGAAGATAAAATAAAGGAAGACCATAAATACATAATTAGTTTGGAAGACAAAATTGAAAATCTACAACAAGAAAATAGAAAGCCCAATTTCGAATTAAAAAATGTTCCATCAAAACCAAATGAAACCAAACTTGATTTAGTAGACATGGTTATGTGCCTCTCCAAAACGATTGGGTGTGATTTAAATAAATCTGATATAAAAGATATATACAGAGTACGCGGCAAGAAGCAGGATGCAAAGAATATGCCTATTGTGGTTGAAACTTCTTCAACGATCTTAAAAAACGACATTCTTAAGATGTGCAAGGAATACAATTTTAAAACTAAAAACAAGTTATGTGCAAGGCACTTAGGATTTCGTACTTTTGAAGATACACCCATATACATTTCAAACCAACTAACAGCTAAGGGAGCTCGCCTATATTTCCTAGCTCGAGACTTAGTTAAACAAAAACTGTACAAATATTGCTGGACTGCATATGGAAAAGTGTACATTCGTAAAAATGACACATCTTCAATCATCTTGATAAAGTCTGAGGCACAAGTACAAGATTTAGTGAAGGATAAATGACTATCAATAAGCAACCACTACCGAAGAATCGTTCCAGTATTTTATAGTTCTAAAATTAACTCCACGGTTCTCCTGATCTACCTTCATAATATGTATCCACTACTTAAAATTTTAAGTATAGTATTAAGTTATTCTTTTTTTATAAAATCATTGAAAAAATTTTTGTACTCAATCACACACTCACACATCTCTCACAATTACCCACAAAGTATTATAATATATGAATCACAACCAAACAGTACGACCTCTCGAGTCATAATACCATTCCAAATAAAACACTTTAAATTCATTAATTACCGTCAAATTATTTACAATATATCTGCTGTAAAACACATATCTCTTAAACCTAAGGTGCTTAGTTGCTATATAAAAGCTATCACGAATTATCTAAAACAAAAACTGTATACTTCAACTGGTTATGGATAACTATTTACAAACAATAAATGACATCGACAAAACTAATATAACACTTTCGGTCAAATGCGATATGCATGAATTAGAAAATCATTTTCAAATTAATAAAAAGGACGTGACAATAATTTCACAAAATATTCGAAGTATTTATTCTAATTTCGACGACTTACTAGTTAACCTATCTAATCTCAA
Organism: Colias philodice; assembly: GCF_061535455.1. Lineage (NCBI taxonomy): Eukaryota > Metazoa > Arthropoda > Insecta > Lepidoptera > Pieridae > Colias > Colias philodice. The sequence continues at coordinate 7,554,191 of NC_143104.1, forward strand.
TTTTAATGCTGATATTTTGGTATTGACTGAATGCCGCTTAAATATTCACAAGAACATTCCACAACTAAATCAGTACACCTGTTTCGAATCCACTAATCACCTTAATCAAAATGACGGAGTCGTGGTCTATGTTAAAGACAATCTTAAGCCTATCATCCAGGAAATTAAATTAATTCATGCATCATGTATCCAAATCAACATTTTAAATACTACTATTTTAGGTATATATCGATCACCCTCCAAAACAAATGCGTCTGATTTCATAAACTCATTAGACTCTTACTTAGACACGATTACATCTGAGAATATAATTATAACTGGAGACATAAATATAAATTTGATATCCAAGCAAAATGAAATCTCATATGATACTAATAATAGAGAAAAATATTTGAATATGCTTGCAATGCATGGTATAGTACCTGGTCATAATCTCCCGACTAGAGAAAATAGTTGCTTGGATCACTTTATGATTAAGTTTAATAACAAGAAGTACACTGCTAACATTGCTATTTTTACAACTACTATAACCGACCACTGTTGTACATTTCTAGCACTACGTTCCTTAAAATCAAATAATTATAATAATAAGTCTAATCGAGCAACTTTCGAGTTTACTGATTACGATACGGCATATACAAAATTATTAGAAAAAAATCTATCTGTACTTTTGTTAAGCGAAAATCCGGACATTATTATAGAAAAACTAACTACGCAGATAAGGCATTCACTGGCTGAGAGTAAAATAATTAAACATGTACCAAGATCAAAGCGCTGCATCAAACCCTGGATAACACCTGGAATTCTGCGATGTATTAAGAACAGAAATAAATTGCAAGCTAAATCAAAATCGGCTCCTTATGATGAAATTTTAAAAATTTCGTATATTAGATATCGCAATTTCTGTAACAAGTTAATTAAAAAACTAAAACGTAAATATGACATAAAACAGCTGTCTCTGAACAAAAATAATCCTAAAGCACTTTGGAACACAATAAAAAATATAACTTACATTAAAAATAATAAATCTACTAACGATCACTTACTTAAAATTAAACCAACCGCAAATGAAGCAGTCGAATACATCAATGACTATTTTGCGACCATAGGGAAAAATCTAGCAAACAATATAATTAATAATGAGCCACAGATTATGCTACATAACAATAGCCCCGTTCAAAATCGTCACTCGTCTTCCTTTGTACTATTAGATACAAACCCAGCGGAAGTTGAGAGTATCATCTCGAGATTAAAGTCGGAGAGTGCGCCTGGTTGGGACAATATTCCAACAAAATTTCTAAAAATTTCCAAAAATATAATTTCACCTATAATTAGTCATCTTGCAAACCTTTGTTTTAAAACTGGCTCATTTCCCGACATGCTTAAAAGATCTTTAGTAACACCTATTTATAAGGGTGGTGCGAGAGACGATGTCAACAATTATAGGCCCATTTCTGTTTTATCTGCAATCTCAAAAGTAATTGAAAAATTAATAAACACTCGTCTAATAAATTATCTCACTAAATTCAAACTTTTATCACCTAGACAATTTGGTTTCAGGAAAGGGATCTCAACCGAAAATGCCATTGATTCACTTACAACATTAGTCTCTAAACAACTTGATCATGGTAAAAAGTGTTTATCTGTCTTTTTAGACCTTAAAAAGGCATTTGATACCGTCTCTTTACCCACCCTTATAAACAAACTTGAAAATATAGGTATCAGAGGGACTCCACTTAAACTTTTTAAGAGCTACCTACTAGGCCGTAGCCAAAGTGTTAAAATTCAAAATCTAACAAGTAATTATTCAGACATAACATTTGGAGTTCCACAAGGAAGCGTATTGGGTCCAACGCTGTTTTTAATTTATATTGATAGTTTATTAAATCTAAATATTGAAGGAGGTCAAGTCTTCTCATATGCTGACGACACTGCCATAGTTTTTACAGGTTCATGTTGGGAGACAGTTTTTAATTCTGCTGAAAAAGGACTTTTGGTAGTAGCCAAATGGTTAAAAACAAATCTCTTGACATTGAATGTTAAAAAGACCAATTACGTATGTTTTTCATTAAATAAGAGATCTCAACCAAAAAGTAGCCTAACTTTAAAAATACACCAGGAATGTACAGGAAACTCAACGAGCTGCAAATGCGATATCCTTGAGCGATTACGTTCCGTTAAGTATCTGGGAGTCGTTATCGACGACAGGCTTTCGTGGCATGATCAAATTGATTTTGTTAACGGAAGGCTCCGCAAACTTATATGGGTTTTTAAATTACTGCGTGATGTGGCTACAGTAAAACTATTAAATCAAGTATATTTTGCTCTGGCTCAATCTATACTCACCTATTGTATTTCAATATGGGGTGGTGCCAATAAATCTAAAATAATATCTCTTGAGAGGGGCCAGCGATGCTTATTGAAGGTCATGTTCCATAAACCAACTAGATTTCCTACAGAAGATTTATATAAACATTGCGGTCTCTTGTCTGTTAGAAAATTGTATATTTTAAACTCTGTCTTAAAAACTCACAAAAATTTGCTATCTAATCCTTCGCTAGATTTTGATAGAAGAAATGATATTATTAAAATTCCGCATACTAAAACATCCTTTGCTAAATCACAATTCGCTGCTCAATCTTCAAACTTGTACAATAAAATAAATAAAAAATTAAATGTAGGTAAATTGCTCAATAAAAAATGTAAAAAAGTATTAACGGAATGGTTGAAACCTTTAAGCTACTCAGATACCGAAGCTTTGCTCCAATATAAAAAATAAACGTGCTGTCACACACACACACACACACACACACACACACACACATACACACACACACACACACACACGTACACATACACACACACATACACATACATACACACACAGAGATTTTATTGAATTCTTTCTTTTCTTTTATGTTTTTGCATTGTATTCATTCATATTGTATTATTTCTGTTTCTGTAATCTAGTGTTAAGGAAGAGCGGAACCTCCTGACACAAGCATTTTATTTGCTTACTAGGAGTGTTCCAATCACAAATTTGTTTAAGACGAATGTAAAGGAAACGAAATAAATAATTTTGAATTTTGAATTTTGAAAGATTCATCTGAGTTTTGATAACACTCGAAAAACAAATGACGCTCGTAATTAATATTCTTCTTCGGGTCTAAACGTTCTTGAAACTTCAAACATAATACGTCATATTTGTTAATCTCACTACTTTGAAAATCGAGTTCTTCATATATTTCACGTCCACATTTACCAATTGAATGTAAAAATAAAGCACACTTCTCACGTCCAGGGGCATTTTCTCTTCCAGATGCAATTAAATACCAATCAAAACATTTCTTCCAATCTCGCCAATTCTCCGCCATATTGCCATGACTTAACATTGCCGCTGGCTGTTGTATCGCATTATTGATGCAACTTAAATCTTTATCACTCTTTGCCATGTTCACAAATACTTATTAACTTTTTTAATGAACAATATCTCATTTGTATATACTAATTATTCACTTAATTTGCAATTATTTTCACACCTGACACCATGTTGTGTTTAACTCTTTATTATAATGAACAAGTCATTACATTTTTATAAAGTATATCCAAGTACCCACATTATAATAATTAATATTACATACAACAATACCTTTGAAGCTATCCTTCATAGTTTAGAGGACAATATTGCAATCATCCCAAAATTTTTATATGAAAATTTTGTCACATTATATCATCATTATTGAAGTTCTATCGACAAGGATAAAGACTTCTAAATTAGCTCATTTTATTAACTGACTTCAAAAAAAGGAGGAGGTTATATTAAAAACGTTGCATTTGAATATTTAATGTGCCAAATTCTCATGATGTAGTAAAATATAGCGAAGTATATTTTATTATTCATACTAATTGACATAGTTATAGCACAGGTTATAGAATCAGCGGTAAAATAAAAGTTCACATAAAATAAAGGTATCCAACTTAAATTTGAAACTGAATAACTTAAAACTTCAACGTAAGAGCGAGGTAAGTTAGGTAATAATTTAGGTATTATTCGAGCCAAATCGTTAGCAAAACGTCTTATAAACAGCTTTTTAGTTCAATTATAACTTTACTTTGACTCAAGACCTTTACTGGTAATAATTGTTCCATTTATGGAAATAGCCAAACCAATTAAATAATATAGTGTTTTTTTTTATTGTTAAATTGTCTGATGCTTAATTGGATGATTGAGAACGGTTACATGCTTTTGAATTTGATGATGTCATTTCAAATTTTCCTACTCTTTTATTTATTACTGTGCCTCCCAGTTTTACTCACATTGCTCCGCTCTTATTGTATATGTTTGGTGATAACATAGACTATTATTGGCCTTCCTGGATAAATGTTAAAGACTATCGAATAACTAACAGTGAAATTATTTTTGAAGTCGTTACGGAGATTAGCGCGTTCAAGAAAGTAATCAAACAAACTCTTCAGCTTTATAATATTTATTTATTATAATATTGATTAGGTATTAATAATATAATGAAGTCATTAAGCTAACGAACCACCAAAAGGAACGCAAAACGGCGTAAGTGATGATAATAAATTATTTGCCTTACCGCGAAATTTCCAGTTATAATCGGAGGCCGACCCTGTCAATTAACTTAGACAGACAGACTGACAAATTATATAGCAATTACTATTAAAATATATTCAAAGAATACTCTTGTGAGGAAAATAATACTAAATTTGTTAAACGTTTTCTTTGCGCTACATCACCAAATCTTTTTGTGATTTTTATTCCTCATATCTGTTGAAGTATCCTAATTTTTCACGGAGATAAGTAAAAGGGAATATCTGAGACAGGAAAATACTTATCGCGTTTTGAAATTTACGAGCGAATAAATTTATGGTAATTAAACATGTAATCTAGAAAAACTTGAAGTTAAAATGTTGTTCACGTTATTTTTATTTAAATAAGAAACGAAAATTCTCTATAAAATGCTGAAAATGTTTCGTTCTCTTTTACGTTGAAGTCTGATACAAAAATTAAATACGAATAATCTTAGCACACTGATTTCTTAAGTGGAATGAAAATATATTTTTGTAAAATGTTTCACAATTCTATGTGTCTACTTTAAGGCGTATCTCTTATAATATGTTTGTAAAAAAAACCCTTTAATAGTTTAATTCTTTTTATTTAAATTATGATATTATCAGGAACATATTTGGGAGGTTAAACTTGACAACGTATCAGTCTTAATTAAATATAATCTCAATTGTAAATCCCAAAACCAATAATTATGTTTTTATCAAAACCCTAGCTGCTCCGCGCGGTTTCACCCCCGTGGCTCCACCCCTATTAGTCGTAGCGTGATGATATATAGCCTATAACCTTCCTTGATAAATGGGCTATCTAACACCGAAAGAATTAGTCAAATCGGACCTGTAGTTCCCGAGATTAGCGCGTTCAAACAAACAAACTCTTCAACTTTATAATATTAGTATAGGTTAATATTAATATTATTTTTCAGAGAATCCGGTGGTCACCATGCCTCCATGTTCCGTCGTGGGGAGCAAACGTCTTCAGTAAGACTTACTACGATCCGATCTCTACGGTCCTCAGCGAAATATACAAACGGACAGAACGTCAGTCTTTTATAACAAAACGTTAATAAGCCACGTGTTGATCAATGGACCATTCGCGAAGAAAGCAAGGAATGTTCATAGTGTTTGTAAATATTAATTTATTCCGTGATTTGTGCATAAAATATTATAGTTACGTGTGTGTGTGTTTAGTATTAGTGTTTAACACGTTAGTATATTGTTACCTATGATAACATATTACTACCTATATTAATAAAAAAGTAGAATGCCAAGAAGCACGAAAATCATACATTTGTTTAAAATCATCTTTTATAATATTTTATTATAATATCATAAACTTAACCATAATAATTGAGGTTATCTATTAATAATTTAAATTAATTTCTTAAAATCAACACATAAGTGTATTGAATAATTATTCTAAGAATGTTGAGATACGATAAATATAAACACTGATTATACTGATATTTACAACAGAATATGACTTGCGCAAAATAACCCTATAGAAGAAAATATGTAACTAAATGTTACCAATTTATTTACTACATACTAGCTTTCCGCCCGCGGCTTCGCCCGCGTTTTCAAATAAAACCCCTTTCCCGTAGGATTTCCGGGATAAAACCTATCCTATATTTTGATACCCGAGAAAGGATTCTATTGTATCAAAATATCTCCATACCAAATTTCATGAAAATTGGTTCAGTAGTTTAGGCGTGATTGAGTAACAGACAGACTGAGTTACTTTCGCATTTACCTATAATATTAGTATAGATTTATAATTAAAAATAATGATGGAAATATCTGGTCCTAGAAATAATTGTAAAGTAACGTAATATTATTTATTTAGTAGGTAAGATAATTTATTAAATATGAATGTAAGTTTATTAACAGTTTTGATACTGTCGATTGTGGCTATGCCTAAATGTATGCGATTTTGTAAATAAGTTTAATGTATATAGGAAAGTAATTATTGTAAATTAACATGTTGCCATGTTTAACTATTGCTATTGTTATTGAAATAAATAATACAATTATTTTGGAGTTTTATTTACTTTGATTGTAATTAGTTCTGTACATACATAGTAGAAAATAAACATGCTTAAATCTTTAAAATCACGCATCGGCTTTTGATGTGGTGCGGTCAATATATAGAATGATTCAAGAGAAAGGTTTTAATATATAATTTACTAGATTTCCGCCCGCGGCTTCGCCCGCGTTTGCAAATGAAAACCCGCATAGTTCCCGTTCCCGTGGGATTACCAGGATAAAAACTATCCTATGTGTTAATCCAAGTTACTCTCTATATGTGTGCTAAATTTCATTGTAATCGGTTCAGTAGTTTTTACGTGAAAAAGTAACAAACATCCATACATCCATACATCCATACATCCTTACAAACTTTCGCCTTTATAATATATAATATAATAATATATAATATTAGAATATATTAGATTAGGTTTTAGACAAAGCGGGCGAAGCCGCGGGCGATAAGCTAGTATAGTATTATAATATGGAAGTAATTCTATTCTGACTTTCATAAAACACAAAATCTTTTCAAAATATTGACATGGCTTTATATTAGGGAGGAAAAAACATTCAATAAGATAAAAATACCTTCTCATAGACCGTTTTTGTACATTGTGTACAAAAATCTCAAAACACAATTTGTTATTACGTCATGTAAACTCCACATTGGTTCTGTAATATCAAGTTCTATACAATACAATTTTATCAAAAATCTATAGTTCATTAAATAAATGGTTTCTTACAAAGTATAATTTAATTTATATCAATGACAAACTAAATTTATGGAATAATGTTTTTTTTTCTATTAAGCAGAGCTTAATTGGAATATTAAAAATTGAATAGTTATTGGAAAATTGAACTTGAAGCATGAATGTCACCTTTTGAAAACAATGTAAAGAGTAAAAAATTTATTTTGTATTCTGTTTCACTTTATTAATTAACTGGGGAGATCACTCATTTACATTTATTTTTTAATTTTTCAAGTGTTATTAATAACAATGCATCACCATTTTACTTAATAACAATTTAGTAAATACTAGCTGTGCCCCGCGGTTTTACCCACATTGATCCGCTCCTATTTTTTTGCATTGATCAGGCATCGCGTTGCTAGATTTAGGAATATTCTTTTTACTTCTAGTAACTCGATTATAAATGCTTTAACGAATTTTGGTAGCAGCATCTTGGCATTTTATGCCCGGCTTCTGCGTTTATATTTAAATAACTTCTAAATTGATACTTTTTGTGTTATTTCAATAACTGTGTAATGTAATGTAACTCTTGTATTTTTATTTTTGCCTAACGGATCTTAGTCGCCAATTAATGTACATAATAATTCAATAAAGGATATTTTATTTTTTTTATTTTATTTTATTTAGCGTGATGATATGTACATAAAGCCTTCCTCGATAAATGGACCTATCTAACAGTGAAATAATTTTTCAAATCGGACCGGTTCCTGATATTAGCGCAGCCAAGCAAACAAAGAAACAAATAAACTCTTCAGCTTCATAATAATATCAGAACAGATACGAGTAATACGTCATAATATAAAAAGTGTCAATAGATACTGGCATAATGAAATTCCTATCAAATATTGAAATTTCCTTAACACCAATCCCGAAAAGATCCAAACAGTAAACAACTTTTGTACGACTAAATTATTTCGACAAAAAGGCAATAAACAATGAAACACTTTGCAAAGAACTGTTTGACTTGTCACTTTGTTTACTTGCGGTTCAATATTTCAGTTGTGGGTCCATCTTTGATCCAGTAAGACTTTAAATGTAACAAGGTGAACTTCACAATTAATTTAGGCTGTAATCCGTGTGTCCAAATCATTTTTAACGCGCTTTCATTAGCTTCACTTGTATTTTTGTACGTTTGCAAATATTTTTGTATATTATTAGGTATTCGACTGCTTTAGGATTGATTTTGTAGAAGTATCGGTGCCCATACAATAATTTTATGAGTTCATATTTATTTAAGTGTTTTTTTTTTAACATTAATATAAGTAATAATATCATCTAATCTTACACGAACTGTTAAGAGACTGAGACTTTCACAATATATTTTATTGAACGCTAGTCATGCTATCATGGTATAAATAACTTTCCAAACAGCTATAAAATTAAACCCTTTAAAGTTTCCAATACTTTACACAACGCGCAGGTAGTGCTTATGTAAGAAGATATTCTGAAATCTACATAATATTTGTATTTGTATATCACGATAATAAGCTTAGATCAATTATTACTATGTTTAATATAATGACGTGTTGACATCAGGACCTACATAACCCAGCTCATTTGTTATGAGTCATGCCTGAATAATATAACCGGGGATGTATGTAGACAATATTATAGCAAACAAATGCACCCTTAAGCTTGGGAGTGGGAGTGGGAGTGGGAGAGGGAGAGGGACAGGAAGAGTGAGAGTGAGAGGGAGAGGGAGAGGGAGCGGGACAGGAAGAGGGAGAGGAAGAGGGAGAGGGAGAGGGAGAGGGAGAGGGAGAGGGAGAGGGAGAGGGAGAGGGAGAGGGAGAGGGAGAGGGAGAGGGAGAGGGAGAGGGAGAGGGAGAGGGAAAGGAAGAGTGAGAGTGAGAGGGAGAGGGAGAGGGAGAGGGAGCGGGACAGGAAGAGGGAGAGGGAGAGGGAGACTGAGGGAGAGTGAGATTCAGAGTCACAGTGAGAGTGAGAGTGAGCATGAGTATGAGAATGAACATGAACGAGAATTTTATACATATTATAGAGGTATAGTGAAGAGAATTTACATTTAAATAATTATTAATCTATAGAAGAGTCATTTTAATAGGCAGTAACGACGTCATAGAATAATATAATTATTATTTCGTTTTGTTAGAACTGCACATTTGCTTAACTTTTTTTTTCAATTACGATTACATAATATTTATAATAATAATGACTGATTTAGTTTTTTTAGACAAGTAATTTTAAGATTCGATTTTACTGATAAACTATTCTAAATATTATAATGATTATAATCAACAATTTCTGATATAAAGAACTGATTTCGCTACAATGTTGTGTCAATAAACATTTTTTTTTTAATACCAGAGACGTTACTCTAAAAATCGAAATCTGACACCTAGAATCGAATGCATTGATTACTTGTGAATAAAAATCACCGAGTGGCACGAATGGTTTTATTATCATTCCTGCTGAACACTGAGTTGGTCCCTTTTGTCAACGTGAAAATGCCCAGTACCTTCCCACATTATATGAATACATATTTTGATGATACTTACTTATTGATGATAAATAATTTAATGTGTGTATTATAATAATATGTGTGTTGCTAAATGTTTATATTGTGTAAAATCTCATGCTCTGGTGTATTTGTGTTATGTTGACAATAAACGTTTATTTATTTACTAAATTAATAAATGCGTTGTGTTTTATAATTAATAGGTAAATATTTGTCTTATTTTGCTCCTTTACGAAAGAAAATATAATATTACTGGGACAGAGATTTTCCTGATGAATTTTAAAATTGACATGTGTTACAAGTTCGATTGACAAATGTTTCAAGTTCGTATCGATTAATTCACTTTAATCGATTTTTTAAGCAGGTATCTCTACGAAGATAAAATTGATGGACGTCAAATGTTGCCTTTTAAATTGGCTCGACTAGAGTTATTATATTGCGGATGACGGCACATGCAATAGAGGTCAGTAGAGCATGTTTAATTTTGTGTCAATATACGTATCTCTACTTATGTGTAATAGCGATAATGTTTGTGTATCTATTGGTCTGTATTCGACACCTCAACCGCTGAACTGATTGAGTACATACAAGTAACATTGAGTAGAAATTGATAGAAACAGACACAGGGCCGAGCCGCCCCTGTGTGCAAAGTGTGCGGCGCACACAGGCGCCAAGACAATAGGGGCGCCGCGCCGCCACTGCCACCAAAATTATTTTTGTTACCTAGGTATATGATTGTTTTTTGTAGTGGAGTATCGACAAGTAAGTAGGTACAATAGGCGCAACATAGGCCTTGTAAACAACAAAACATCTATAACGCTTATTGAACAAGTCTCTCAATATTTAATGTTTATTATTATTCACGTTTATGGTTTCATTTTACGTTTAGGGTTTTAGTTTACATTCCTTACGAGCTCAACGTTAAAACGGCGGCAGTTCTTTGAACAAGAGAAAAAGTACTAGTTATTTTAAACCGTAGAGGCGCCGAGTTTGTATGAGTATGAAATTAGTCCACTCATTTCGTCCGAAAAAAAAGGCAAATAAAAGAAAGTGAATTTGCGCATCTATTTTTTTGATATGTTGTAGGGGATATCTAGAAAAGCTTAACTTGAGTTTTTCGACCAAGATTTCCTATGAGCTTTCGTCGCCATCTTGAAAAAAGGGGTAAAATTGGTTTTTCGGCAATAACTCGGCTATCCGATGAAATTAGGAAATCACTAATAAGACACTTTTTGTTCCTTTTTTAATGCTCTACAATTAAGTCCTGACCATTTTTACTGTATCGTGCATAGTTATCGAGATATCGATCGATAAAGTAAAAAATTATTGTAAGACCTGGCATCCGTTTTGACGAGTGTGTTTGCATTTTTTCAATTACAAAATTTTCTTGAAACCATTTTTCATTCATTTTACCGTGTGTTGTACTTTTTTTCGCTCAAATGTACAGTTCAACTTTTTTTTTACTGCACAAACAAATTATTTGTTTAAAAAATATACTTTAGTGTGATCTTTAATTTGTTCTAAAGTCTGGTCTATGTACTTATTTTTTATCCCATCAATTTCCTAAACAATTTCCCATTCGCTTCGCCATGCGAACACAACCGAGCGAGCAGCTCGCTCGACGGTCTGGAATTATAGTAGGTAGGTCTGAATATTCTCTACAAGTTCGAATTGTACGATTTTTTAAATACATGTATATGTATTAGATACATAATATTATACATAATGTAGGTATATGTATTATGTCCTAAACAAAAAAAAGCAAAAAACTAAAAATGTGTCCTGAATTTTTGAAGTGAAACTTCTTTATCGGGGTTGGAAAAAAATTGAGTGTTACATTTTTTCGTTACGCGTGACTTTCCGTTACGCGCCATCTTTTTCTTATCCCTACCACGCGTGATTCGACGTATTTCTGTAAAGTTGCATATAGTAAATTATTTTTTGAAAAATAAGGTCATAAAGAAGTTTCACTTCGTACGTGTGTACACTAGTACACGCACACATTTTTTTTACTTTATCGATCAATATCTCGATAACGATGCATGATACGGAAAAAATGGTCTAGACTTAATTGTAGAGCATAAAAAAAGGAACAAAAAGTGTCTTATAAGTGATTTCCGAATTTCATCGGATAGCCGAGTTATTGCCGAAAAACAAATTTTACACCTTTTTTTAAGATGACGGCGAAAGCTCATAGGAAATCTTGGTCGAAAAACTCAAGTTAAGCTTTTCTGGGTATCCCTACAATATATCAAAAAATTAGATCCGCAAATTCACTTTTTTTTTTAAATGTATATAACGAGTGGACTAAATATGAATGAGTGAGTTTCTGAACGCAACCCGATGCGATGCGTGCGACTGCGTCACTGCGACGCAAGCGGGGCCCGGGGGTGGGGTCATGGGTATTCCCCGATTTTAACGAACGAGATAGCTAAGGCAAAACAATACAAATGAACAATCATTGGATTGAAAGTGTGTGTGTGTGTAAGGTGCGCATTGAATTTTTATAAAAAAAGAGGTGCTTCATAGGTTTCGCACACAGGCGCTGCCGGGGGTCGGCGCGGCCCTGAACAGACATCTCTACATAGTATAAAAAAAAGTCGCTTTTCACTATGTATGCTTAAATCTTTAAAACTACGCAATTGATTTTGATGTGGTTTTTTTTATTAATGAAGAGGGTGATTGAAGAAGAGTATAATTTATTAGGTTTTAGACACAATGGGTGAAACCGCGGGCGGAAAGCTAGTTGGAAATTTAGATGGGAAATAAGAGTAGAAAGTTATGTAGTCGTTATTTTTGTTATCCTAGCGTCAGTTAATTATTACACCATAGCTATATAATGGTTGGTACAAACAAGGTAATCCATGCAAATAAAGATAAAGGAGATTTCTGCAGCCCACGCAAACAAGCCAAATGTCAAGGCCGAGCATTAGTTCGATACATTTCTGAAAAACTCTTTATATAGAAGATTTTAAAGTTCCAAACCCTGTTCGATGCTTTCACGGGTAAAAGAAATTCTGTGCAGACTAATGATTACCCAGAACTATTGAGATAGAGTACTGATCTTAGAAACATAAAAGAAAATAATTATGTTAGTTACACCCCTTATAACTTAAGATCGGATGACAGATTTTAGTGATTTGGTTATTTGGTTTCGTTTACACTGGTATTACGATAATTACTAAGAAATTATGAAAAAATAATATTATAACTAGCTAGTAATGCTTGCAGTAGTTCGAAGTTCAGATACTATCAAATATAATATGTGATAGAATCAATTGAAATGTTCTCAAAACTGTATTATGTTATTGTTAAATCGGTATCTGATCGGAATATAAAACTTTCAATAGAATATCGGAAGTATTGCGGCCAAATCGTATAAGTTTTTATAGCTTTTGTTGTGTTTTGAATTGAATATTTAGTTGGTCTATTGCAGTAATTCTTTAGAACTGCTATTAAAAATTTTATTACTTTTTTTCTTTCAATTATCCATTTGAAAAATATATTATTTCCCCAAATTCGCAAATCAGTATGTGGAACATAATATTAGAGTGATAATAATACTCGTTGAATAAATTTTCTCTATAAAAATAGAGCTTAAAATTTTTAAATGTTACAGTTTAATTTTTATGACGTTTTGTTTTTATTATTTCTACGTTTGAAAAAACGTTATAAAACTGAAAAAGCTTTTTGAATACTTAGGGTGCACTCACACACATCAGTCACCGTCAAGTCACCGATGACTGATCGGTGACGGTTTGTGTACGTATCCACAAACACCAGTCACCGTCATGTTGTCCGTCAGTCACGTCGCCGGTTTGACTGAATCATTGAACACATACATCAGGTTAGTCAGTGATTAGACGTGTGTCACGCTAGAGAACATGTAGCAATTATTGACGGTAGCACGACGCTGACTGAACTGAGACGTGACGGCACCGGGTGAGTGGGGATAAAAGTATGATACATGTATGGAAAGATTATTTGACGTGCCTGACCGGTGACGTCACTGATAGATTTCGTGCCGGCGACTGTCGTGTGGGAACAGAGTCATACTAGAACTATTGATACATATTTTTTTTTAATCCTGTCCGGTGACGTGCCGTGACGGTGACTGATGTGTGTGAGTGCACCCTTAGAATTTCCAACTGTTGTCTGACACACTCGATAGTAGAGATAAGTAGGCTACAAATGGCCTCTGCGGATGCGGTTCTACCGAATACCCGCGGCCCCGTCAATAAAGCGGCACGGCGGAACAGAGTGGAGTTTAGTCGGTAGGACCCTGCACTCAGCAGGGTGAGTCCGACATAACCCAGGGCTCTTCCCCCGAGTGCCCTGGGTATGCCTAAATGCATTCTCCACTATAAAAAAAAAAAAAAGGCTACAAATGGCCTACGGGAATGTCTGCGATTCGAAACATCTAGAATAAAATTCGTAGCAAAGTTAAACCGATAAATAATATTATTATTTACAACAATAGTTGTATGAGCTTTAATAATTATCCACTAAGTCAAAATTCTTCGAAACCACTAAAAATAAATTCACATTTTTTTATAATATTTTCTGAAAGATTCTTACTTGGTCAATCTATTTTAGAAGGTCAAAGAAACTACATTGAACTGAGTGTTTGCACATCTAAATGTATGTGTACATAATTCATATTAATAAAGGAAAGTAAACATTTAAATAGTTCTTATTATACCGAATGACAAATGAGGATTACGAAGGTTTCATTTTCTTTGAAACGATAAGTACCAACAAATAAAGGGAGCGCCCAGACCAAATTGGTTCCAACCTTCCGTAGAAATTCACAATGGCTTGCGTATTTGGTTGTTATTTTATATTAAAAGCATTGTGTAGAATAGACTCATTCATTCATGCATCGTGAATCAACGTCCATGAAGTAGGTCGAACGTGTATGTAGGTATACGAGTATAATATATTTTATTGGCAACACCTAGAGTTAAATGTTAGGTAAAATCGTGTAAAAATTGTCTTCAAAATGTTTTAATGATAATATCTAAATATGTAATAAAAAATCTTACTGGACAATGTTAAACAATGTTTACAATAGACAAAAGACAAACACATATTATTTGCAGTAATGAAACTTTTCAGCCTTATTGGCTTATTCAACATTCGGATATAGGAAAATGTATATTTTTTATTGTTACGTAGGTATGCGGTTTTAATAGAAAAAGTAGTTGATACTAATTAGTTTCATAAGTGATAAGTCGCTATATTATATCAGTTCAAATGCTTTTACGTCACATTCATAGCGTGCAGGTATTAAAGCTTTACCTTGTAAGTCATAAAGTGTTTACCGACTTCCATCAAATTAATATTCATTATTTGTTATATTAGTACGATGAAGAATTAATAATGATATTGCATTTTTTATAAACGGAGCAGCGTATTTATAGTGTTGAAACAATATTTTCCTTCATTCTCTAATAAAACAACTAGAATGAATAGCTTGGCGCTCCCTGGTAATACCATCGAGACAAGATTGGTGTCAAGAAGAAATATTTAAGAAAATATTTTTGTTCGCTAGAAAGAACGTCGACTTCATTATCCTTTTTAAGATGATTAACAATTTAAAGATTCCATGAATTCTAAATATTCTATCAATGTTTCTTTAACTGAAACTTTCTTATAAATACAATTAAATGACTAAATACCTTTTCATATTATCTTCTAATAGACCCTTTCGCAAAGTTTGATAATTAACCCGTACATAATTAAGCATATTTTAAGAAGTGAGGGTTCTTATAAATCTTTTTTATACCATTTTCTGAAAATAATATGTAAGTACTTCGTAATAGAAGCCCATTAAGGTTAGAAATTATTATGGAGCTAGAACTTTGAAAACTAGTTTGTTTGTTTTAATGGTAGAAAGTGTAAAGAAATTATACAAGGAATATATTTAGATATTAGACACTATTAGTATGAAAGTAGGTCTGTAGGATCATTTGAAAACTTTAGCGCCTGAAATGTGAGTGGGTTTCGGGTGAATTTC
This sequence comes from Colias philodice, assembly GCF_061535455.1. Classification (NCBI taxonomy): domain Eukaryota; kingdom Metazoa; phylum Arthropoda; class Insecta; order Lepidoptera; family Pieridae; genus Colias; species Colias philodice. The sequence goes on from NC_143104.1 coordinate 7,570,050, forward strand.
GTTATCAAGATGAATTTATCTTGGAAGAAGAATAAACCTTTTTTTTTACACAAAAAGTGGTAAATGTCCTCAGGTATATAGAAAACAACATACACAATGAAATGTGGATATAAACATAGTTTAATAACGAATACCAATACTAATAGAAACTGCAACAATTATTTGTCATCTTAATATGCTAAAATATACACCATCACAGTCAAAGGTAACGTAGATTGGAATTAATTTTACGCTCTAACCTCATAGTAAGCGTTTAATTAGCTTATCAGCAATCTGAATAGCATTTATCAAGATGCTAAACGTCAATCACCATATAGGGGTTTCTTTGACGCATGTTAGCGGATGTTATTACGTATCTGTACTTCATCAGAATAAGAAATGAGTGTAATGTATCATCATTATTTATTTATTTATTATGTAAAATAATTAAAAATTAAACTTTGTAGTAATTTCGACTGGCGTTGATATCATTGATTTTAAAGAGAATTTTGAATGCTGATAAAATATTAGTAATAGATTTTTATATATTATTTTTGTGTTGCAGACGCCAAATAGCTACTAAATAATATAGTCTAGCCAACCACGCAGAAAATTCTCCTAATATACTGTATACAGGATGTCCCACTGTTGGTATACTAAGCTCAAAGGAGGTTATAGTTTTGCATACGCTGAGTACGTAAAAAATACTTATAAAATTACAGACGCATTTTTTTTTCAAATAGATGAATTCTTAAAACTTTATGTGTACACCCATAACAAAAAACCACACAACTTTGCCACCAGCACGTGAGATTATGTTTTCAGACAAAATGCTCACATTAGAGAAGCGGTATATTATGCCGGATGCGCGAAGCTAGAGAAGAAAACATGGATTTTCAGGAAAAATTTAGCAAAAAGTTTTTGACGTAATTTTGTTGTTTCAGTATTTTTTACGTGATTAGTGTATGCAGAACTACAAGTCCCTTCGCGCTTAGTATACCAATAGTGGGACACCCTGTATTGCATAATCACATACACACGTGAAATCCCTATTCCATCACACTTTAATGTATATACAGTATGTAAAATATTTGAAAGTATGCGAACAAAAAATACGTAAAAAAATGTTTATAGCTTAAAATGTTTCAGGGTTACAAGAATTATTTTTCAATTGAAAAAATATAATTCCTACAGCGAAAAAATATCAAAACGTTGTATAAATTGTGTTTGTTAAATGTTTATCTTTATTAAAATTCAATGCGGTAGAAACCGGTAATAGTTTTGTTTTCTAGTAAAAGGAAAATATATTATTACATTTTGTTAAAGTAAGTTATTACTGCAGATAATAATAAATCAATGTCATTGCGTGTATAGAAAACGCAGTTCTATTGCCAAAACGAATCCATTTGGAAAAAAGGTATTATTTATCCATTATAATTATGTGTTATATACTGTTACTAGAATTTTTAGCCTGCCTGTAAATTGAAATAATAACCAAGAATTGTAAAAAATTATAATAGAATTAAACATTCCATAATATTGTTTTATCTGTTTGTTAATAAAAATAAAATATAAATTAATATTGTCATCACGTAATTATAAGAAAAAGAAATGAACAGTTCCCGTATTGAAAAGTAAGTTTAAAAGCCGAGTTAGTTGGTGCTAATCGTGTTAATTTCGAATTGAAGACTAAGTTAGCCGGAAATTGGTTTAAAGAGTTTCTCTATAGTACCTACACTACGGTAGACGAGTTTTCGAGGTTTCCATTTTGTTGAAATAAAATGTTGTATCAAAAAGTATTTCTTTCTAACGACTTACCGTGACTTACAATTCCATATTTCATATCCATTAATATGCAGATACCTTTATCTATCTTTTTTATCTTTATTTATCTGTAATGGACATACCTACCACAATTTACGTATTTTCCAAAATGTATTTGAGTCAAATATATGTGGGAGTCGAGCACAAAGAAGATTGATGTGAAATAGTAACATTTAATTATGCTACTGTGTTTCATACAATATGTTTTCATAGTCGAGGAGCTGGAGTCCCGGATTCTTTAATTCACCTTTTTCCGTATATTCCCTTATTTTCGTGGTAAATTAAAATTCTTTCATTGTACCTTACCCTTTTAAAGAGCCAACCCAAGCGTAGAGCTCACATTTTGTGTATTTGTGTTTGCAAAATATGTTCAATAGCATTGGGCAGTGGCCACTGCGATTCCCTTACCATTAATTTAAGAACGGTAGTCTCAGTTAACTGCTATGATATTAATATTATATTTTATTACTGTTATTAAGGGATATGAAAATAAATGAACGGAATAACTGCCCCAATTGTAAGACATAGGATACGACCTATAAACACCCACAACAAAATTACTATGTAGTTTGGTAGGATTATGTTGCAGGGTAATTTTGGGTTATGACTGTGTTGAGAGATTTATACCTGTCACTTTATTGGAGCAATGTGTTTTTGAAAGACAAGAAAGTCAACTATAAATTCTACTAATATCACGAGCTATTGTCGACAAAATTGTTCAAGGTATTGTTTTTGCACAGAAAAATACGGAATCGCAATCTTCACAAAGATATATCACAAATGGAGACAGCTTAACAAAAGTTGACCTTTTCCTACATATGCGATCCCTTTGTTTTAGTTCATAATTATTGTCCTTTGTCCCAAGAAATAGGAAATCGTTACGGAGAACACAAATCTTGCAAATGGTACATTGTATTAGATGTGAGATACAGAAATGCTATTTGCATTGATTGATCCAATATTAAAAATGTTGTAAACATAAAATTATGCAGTGACATGCCTACAATACTTACTAGTATAAGAGCACGGTATAGAACAACCTTCACCGAGCTGGTAAATACATGAAAAGTATTTTATTTAAAATTTTATTTATCGCGACCTACCTCAATTTGTAAGATATGGTTGGTCGATCTATTGAAGTTTGGTTGAGATATGGGGTTTCAAACATGACTTTGCAGTTAGAGGTTCTTTTTGAAAATATTGTGGAGGAAAGATCTTCTGGCATTATAATGCATTACATTTTTACACGACAAATATTTTTTCAGCTTAATCTACACGTTGCAAGCTTAAAAATAGATACTATTATACTTTAATAGTCATTTGATTGTTTTGCAACACCAACAGCAGCTGTCGAGCGATGTTTTTTTATAAATATTTCTGTAAAAGTTCATCCTTTTACATATCTATTTCTTTAATTGATGCAAAGCTGTCTCACAACTTTTTCATTCACTGCTGGAAGTTCCTTTTGTATCCATAGTTGTGTAATATCAGTGAATATAGATTCATAATATCAGTGAATCTATATTCACTGATATTATGAACTATGGATGTGACCAGTGACCTGAAAAAAAAAACAAAAGGTTACGAAAGTACAGACGTGAGACTTAAGAAGCCGTTACGAATTTTATGCAAAAACAATAACAGATTTTATTATTCAATAGGCGCGGGACGATAAAATTTTCTATTCATCATGAAGTAACGGGGTGAGGGGGATCGGTATTATTCAGAAAAATGTGTTAAAAAAAATGTGCAATACCTGCCGAGGCCCCACAGACCGTTAAAGTTAACAGTCATTGTGAAGGTCAACGAGGCAATGTCAATAACTCTTGTATAATCTAATGTCACACTTGTGCAAAAAATAACATTATTTATCAATTTCCTTTCTTATCGTTGTCGATAAGAGTTGCGTTGCGTGAAATAGAGAAAAATAAACAAATACTTTCACATTCATAATTTCAATAAGGATAAGGATAATTGCCTGGTAAGTTGTTTGTACAGGTTCAATATTTTAAGTCTCGCTGATTAAATTAATTACTTATTAAACAGGAGATTTATTTGTTGAACAATAACGAAAACAAATGCTTTATCCAAACATTTATTAATAAATTACATCGTCATTGGCTATTTCTTTGCTGTTGTATCTAGCGACTGCTTTGGTGCCTTCACTGACAGCGTGTTTGGCCAGCTCACCAGGTAGCAAGAGTCTTACTGCAGTCTGTATTTCCTTCGCAGTTAGAGTTGAACGTCTGTTGTATCGCACGAGACGCGACGCTTCAGCTGTTATCCGCTCAAATATGTCGTTCATAAACGAATCCATGATAGCCATCGCTTTCGCCGTTATCCGATTACCTCGCCTATATATCCTTAGAACTTGGTAAATATAATACCCGTAACTGTCTTTATATTTTTTAGTCCTTTTTGCCTTCATTATGCTTGCCTTAGTTTTGTTCTTGTATCTCCATAATTTCCTCATATTTTTACCAGAGGTTCTGGGTGCTGTGATCGGTTCGGAATCCATTACTTACTTAGCTCTGTGAGATTTTTTTTTAATAATGGGTAAAGATAATTAGTCGATATAACGAGCACCCACATTATACCGACCGAATGGCGAGCGCTTTCTGACAATACTGACGATTTCTAAATGATGACTCAAGAGCATTCACATCACTGTTTGAGTGTATGAGTCATTCATACCGTTACGATAAATTACGTATTGATAATTATTATTATGAACATTTTATTATTATTTTAACGCGTCATTATCTATTATTGTTTTCTTACTTATCTTTAAATATGTTTTATTATTTTAAAGTTAGTTATGGGACTTAATGAACCAATTTTGTATAATAAGACACAAAAAGCAAAAACGTAACAAAATTGCACGATGTTTTGTAAACTTCTGGCATATATCTATTTTCTTAATGTCATTTCTAATGAAACAAAGATTATATTATATGAATTATACCTATGAACCTAAATTGGCACAGATTTCAGCGTCGCTGATACAAGAAATTTGGCAATTCATCTAACAATAAGCCGTCGTTTTTCATGATCCCGAAAGGCGCAAATGACAATCCCAAAAAAGAAATAGCAATTGATCAGGCTAACCTATAAGTCGTTCTAACTTTATCGTACCTAACAATCTGAGTTTCTTGCTCCATAATGTGTTCGGGAACAAAGTTCTTCTATTTATTACCACACAAGATTGATTGTAAGAAAATTTCGAGTCAACGTTAGCGCACCAGCTTTAGCTAAGACACTTTATGGTGGTACTAATTAGAAAACAGATATCCGATTTTCGTAAATTTCGAAAATATTCATTCTTCGTTGTATATAGAGTGAAGTCATAAAGAAAATAATATTATATTAGTAATTGTATGATTGTGAATGTGTTAACAAATATAACGAATTAAATTTGAATAATTATGTAATTGTACTAGTACTAATAATACAGATAGTATTATTATTGTTATTTAATTGATGCAAATTTAGTGGAACATCGATATAGAGCTCTGAACGCACCCGGCCTGCAAATTATATAATACAGATTTGTCACATGTTAATTATTCATATTAATGAACCAATTAATTCGAATTACGTAACTAGTACAGATTGTAACCTATCCGAGCTTATAGTTTATTCATGGTTCTGAGACCCTTGATTTCCCATTGTTCAATGATGTAAGAAATTTCCTATAAACTCACATTTGAGAAGAGGCTCACACAGGCTCACTCACCTTGAGGCAATACAAATTAGATAATTATTTTTGAAGGTGTGATTGAATAAGTTGTATATGATTTAACTTACTAAGTTAACCAATACAAAGTTTCAATTGTATTCTGATACTTCAAAGGTAAACCACAAACACGCTGACCAAAATACGCAGGTTGATGAAGTGCATGATTTGCAAGATAATTATAATTACAACTCAATTTTCTTATAGCATTTGTTACGAGTAATCTCGTCCAAACATTAATTAGTACTAAATACTTCAAGTCATCGTTAACGTCACTTACAAAAACTTTATTTGTGTTTGTTAAGGGCTTGGTCTAGTAGTGCAAACAAATGCATCCTGTCATCCTATATGTAAATAATACAAATGTACTAAGGGAAAGTTGCTCCACTTAATTTTTAAAAATTAAATCATTCGTATAATTTAATATTCGTAATAAGTACCAAAAATGACAATTTGAAACAATTTTCGTGAAAATTACACCGGGTGATTTTTTTTTATCAGTACACAAAATTTGCGAATACTTTCTATTGATATCTTCAACTTCATGTTTATATAACTGATCAACTTTTACAAAGAAATTTGGACAAAATATAAAAAAAATAAGCTTTCCATACAAAATGCATAACTCTATACCTACATTTTTTTCGACCTAAGTTTCTTAGTGAAAGTTGTTCAGTTTAACTAATAAAACGGATAAACAAATTTTGTATTTAATAAAAAAAATGTAATGTTTGTGTTAAAAAATTATAAAATAGAAAAATACGCAAATGAAAACAAAAGATATTTATTTCTGACTAGCTTCCGCCCGCGACTCCGTCCGCGCGGATGTCAGTCTTCGCGTCTTCTACAGATTTATTATATTATGTATAATATATAGATTTATATTGATAAACCTAATAAATCTTTTGCTAGCATTCTGATGCTTTATCAGTTGCACTGGATTTATCTCTTTTTTTTCAATCGCTTGAATGATATAGGATGGGTCCTTGATGGGCATCGAATGCTGAAGTCTCGAATCAATCAATTCTGACAGTAGGCAATTTATGTAAAATCCAATAATGGTCCATCATTTTATTTTGCCTAAACGTTACATACTTTTTTATATATTCTATTTTATATATTCTATTTTTAACGAATGATTCACTCCAGTCCAAACAGCAAATAAGCAGACTTCTGCTTCTGCAACGTTTAGTTGTCCCTGAATTTGGAAAAAATAGTCATGATTCTTATCTATGACAAAAGTGTTATTTTTTGCATTGTATTTCAAATATTAATTTTTTTTTAACCGCATCTTCCGCATTCATGTCTTTTGCCGGAATTAGACATTTAACTTCTACTAGTCCCATTTTCCCTTTTTGATATGGGAGTGTATAAAGTAATTTTTTTAGATATTTCTCGTTATACTTTTAAAAAGTTATTATTGTCATTTTGCTCATTAGGTAAAGTAATTTCGATATCAGTTTTAAGTTTTTTGATACCTGCAATAATAACGTCATAATCGCCTGCACATACTTATCGATTACACCCTGTATACAATCCACCATCCACATTCATAATGTTTTCCTGTCCTCCTCTCCTTTACGCTGTTCACCGATACATTTTAAATGAGTAAATCTGCTACCACTGAAGGATGTTTCATTGTGATCAGCAAATTTTCACCACTGTTGTCGATTATTTGTTTTTCATTTTTAAGCAATTGGGAATCATCAGTTTTGTTTGTTGCAGATTGGTGATGTACCCTAACAATACGTCGAAAAGGGAAAGCATCAACGAATTATCGTTTTCGTCCTCTTTTTTTATTCTTCGCGTCTCTGTTACTTCTGTTTGTTTAGTTCTCAACCCCACTGAATTTTGATGATGTGATGATAATCCATTCGTTTTAATATTGGTACTTAGAGTTTTTTGGTAGTTTTGTAGTTAGACTAAACTAGAAATGGTGGACTAAATTTGTCAGCGCATCTGTAAGATCAGAATATAAAACCAACATCCTGTATTTAAGTTACAAAATTAATAATCAAACAACATGCCGCTACGTTGAAAATGACTAGAAGAAAAAATTAAAACACCTCGGATCAATTTTGGAGTAAACAAATCATTTTCCCCGTATGGGGATTTCCCCGGATGAACTTGGGAAGTTCAAGTTCTCAATACAAGTTTATATTATATTTCGTATTTCTCAAACGAAAAATAAACATTTTTGGAACTTCAAAAAAATTATATTATAAGAAAATTTATGAGCTTACTTTAGTTTTAAAGAAATATATATACATCCCTTTACTGACACCCCGTAAAATAAAGAAATTGTTGCCAATCACCTTTGCAATCTATTTGGTTTCATTAACTTTATGTTCGAAGATAATTTTTTTTCTAGTAGTTACACGCGTATTTTTTTCGTTTATTTTCCATATCGAAATCAAATGTTTAAAAATACGAATATTTGCACAAAACTAAGATAAAAATAATCAATTAACAAAAATATTAAATTTAATGAAGTAGAGCAACTTTCACTTCGGTATGAAGGAAAATCGAGCGTAGAGCACACGTCAGAACGCTCCGGCCCAAGGAGCGCGACTAAAGAAATTCGCTAGGATTTTTCCTTATTATTTTAAATATTTTTTTAATATTTAAAGAATTATCAAAATTCAAAAAAAATTTTTTTTAAAGGATTAATACTCATTGGTCTTCAACCAACTCGAATAAATTAATGGAAAAAATAACTTTTAGCAGTATTTATCAATCGATTTTGTAAGGCAAAAAATGGGAAATTTAATGAATTTATAACGCTCTAATTAAGAAAATCATAAGTTTTTCGGCAATTGTATTCAGCAGTTTTTAATAACGACTATATAAGGATAATAATGCGCTGATCACATTGTGTAAATTGTAATCGGTTGCAACGTAGTGAGTGCACAAACTTAGCTCGAAATGATTTTGGGGGAAAGAGACTTATCTTGAAGGCCTGATTAAGGTAACATAAAGTAACTTTATAAATGTGAAAAAATTCACGCGCATTGCGTATATAACACTAATTGATAAACAAGAAAAAAAAATTCAGTTTATCATTTCATTAGCCGGGAAAAAATTGTCAAATAACTTGTTGAAAACGCAATTTTGCTAGACTGCAGCCTTAAGAAAGTTAAATACTTGACCCGTTCTAGATGTCTCAAAATACATAAAAATCGAATAAGTACGGGTTAGTCACCCTATAAAAAGTCACTTTTACTGGATACACAAATAAACATCGGACATTCCGGATAAAATGTTTATGAAGCTATTCAAGGTCAATTAGTTAGCTTCTATTTTGTTTACCACAAAACACTCTAACAATAGTACCTGTGTACCTAGGCATATCCTGTGTATATAAAACTATCACTCAAATAAATTTCATTTGGTTATCAAAAGTATGAAGGTGATGAAAAAAAATCGATAAAAGTTAATTTAATTAAAAATAGCCATGACAACTTTTCGACAGGCAAGCAATTATAGGCATATTTGACTATAAAAAATATTTAATAACAAATACGTCACATCTGGTTATCAGATCGGTGAAGGACGATCTTCCACGGGCTATTAGACCACAAAAACTAGTACAAAAATTAAAGTTAATATTTAGTTATTGTTTTGCCCAACGCTTCTGAAGTGAATCCTACATTTTATATACTTTATGTAGTCCGTATTCCTTATCATTCAATGCTATTTCATTCTACTTGTATCTCGAGGGAGAAATTACGACCTATCTTGCCTATATTTCGTCAAGTTGAAAATTGAGATCCAAGTCCAACCGTCATTTCAAAGCGCCCTAAAGGTGCAATCCACAGCGAAATACTGTTATTTTAGGGCTCACAGACCCGGTTGAACCGTATAGACCATATATACCTATTTGGAAAAATAATACGTCTATTTTAAATCCAAATATCATCTTTTTAAGCTTCATCATGGGCTAATTAACAGACTGATCCTCATTTCCAAATTAATCTTTTAATGGTTTAAAGCTACTCCAAAGACCATAGATCCTACTTTACTGGTACAATATTTAAAAAGTTCTGTAAGTAATTCATTTACTTAACTTTTACACATTTATTTACGCTTTACTATTTATGATATAATATTTGGCTAATATAAAAATACAGGGGCAAAAAAATTGGGCTATATAATTTTTAGTAATTTTTGGTGATAAACAATGCCAAATTGAGCGCAACGACAATACAATAAGCAATATAATTGAACGGAGACCTAATTAGTATCACTAAAATTAGCTTATAATATGATTATACAAATGACCTTTATCAAATAGTATTAAAACCGCAGCCTAAATGCCATTATCATTGTAGTACAATGTACAATGATATTCCCTTAAGATAACCCTTAGTAAATTAACTCCTTTGTTATAGAAAGTTATCAAATAATTTTTGACCACGTGTAAGAGAGGCAAGATACTTACTTACTCCTCTGGCGCTGAAACCCCAAAGTGGGTCTTGGCCTCTGAGACGAGAACTCTCCATCTTCCCCGGTCCTGAGCGGTCTCTTGCCAATTATTATTGGCTCGTAGCACGCGCAGGTCCGCCTCTACTCGATCGCGCCAGCGATACCTAGGTCGTCCAACCGGCCGTCGGCCCAGGGGTCGCCCCAAGTATGCCCTCTTCAGTCCTCGTTCCTCACCCATTCTTTCTACATGACCGAGCCAACGGAGCCGTTGTGCTTTTATTTCTCCAAGTATATTTGGCTCGGCCATTAGTTTTTCCGGCATTTGTTCGGACTCTCCAGCTTCCATCCTCTCGTCTGGTGGGACCAAAGATCTTGCGAAGAAGCAAGATATGAATTCACAATATTCCAAAATATATCAACGCACTGTATTGTTTGAATTGGGTGTCTGTTTCGATGCAAAAAAGAGAGAACAAATATAAATTTTATTCGAAATGATATTTTTTCTTCCGTAAATATTTTGTTAGATAAAATCTATTGAAACGGAGGTAGAGAGTACATTTAAACCAAACAAGCCGGTCGCGGCTTGTGATGTAAAAGGGATATGTAAATATATAACTGTAGATAAACATGAAACATAGAATATAATATGTTAAATACAAATGTTTGTAGACCTTTACTAGTATGTACGGTGTATTAAAATAATTTTAGAGAATCTTAGCATTTTTTGCCTAGAACAACACTCTTGTGGAACAAACTACTACCTCCCGTGTTCCCCAACCAGTAGGATATGGGAACCTTCAAGAAAAAAGCCTACACCCATCTCAAAAGCCTTCCACCTCAAAGCCGGCAATACGTTCCCTAATGCTGAGCATTGTCATGGGCGGCGACCAAGAAGCTTATATCTAATACACTGGAGATTGCACTATGACCATTAACTTGTAACAAGAAAATATGACGTTGAATGACGCCTGTATGTTTTTTTATCCCTTTCACACCTAGGTAGTTAGTTAGATCAATCTCCAGTGTATTAGATAAAAGCTTCTTGGGCGGCGACCATCACCTACCATCAAGTGGGTCGCCTGCTTCATTGCCGGGGTTGCAATAAAAAAAAAATCTATATAATCACAGGGCAACTAAAGTTCAGGCACAAAAAATATTCTGTAAATAGCAAAAGCTTGGAAAATAACAAATCTACTATTTAGGTATATAATTTTGAAAATTATCCAAAACTTTACCACGAATGGATTTATTCTTAACAGATGCTGTACTTGGCCTGTATTTTAGTGAATTTATGTTCTAATAACCATTAATTACTGAAACTAGAACTTGAAAATATAAATGGGTTGGAATAATAAAGTCAGTTACGATGGGTAATTATTTTATTTTATTTACTCTGCCGTGTAAACACTAAGCCGTGACTTCGTGAAACTTTCGCGATGTAAACATTGACTAAGGGATTACAGCATTTAATGAAAATATAGTATAGTACAACAACTAACTTAATTTAATTAGTTCTGCGGCTCAAACAATCTTGGCTTCTGATAATAGTTGGGTCTTTTCGCTCGATCGCGCAGTTTCATGTACTTGCAGCTTTTAGGATACTATGTTCATCTTTAATAATACCATACATAATATATTATGTAGGCGTATTTTTCACTGAACTCCTACAAAACGGCTAGACCAATTATTTTAATAAAAAAATTGTCTGTCTGTAGGTGTATTCTAGAATGATTCAGAATAATAATTCAAACGCAAAGCCTAATTAATAATTAAAACCAAAAGCACAAAACAGAAACAAAAGAGAAGAAATTCGACTGCTTAGTCGTGAGTTGAAATCACGCTTCACGATTTTTTCTAGTATTTCAATGTTTTCGCATGTTTTCATTTAAAGTTATCGTATTAAAAGTAATTAAATTAGCTGTAATTAAGTTTCTCATACAAATAACATTGCTAATATTATGTCCTTTTGTAAATATAATTTTAGTTTTTTATTTGAAAAAAAAATGTATTTTCAGTTACATGTCAATTAATCTACATGATTGATGAAATATGAAAGGCTTCAAAGGTTCCTGGAATTTTGATTGCGAGCGATTCCTAGTTTTAAATAGTCCACATTAATGTAAACAAAAACAAATATATTATATTTTCGTATTGTTACACTTCTTTGTATTCCTTTTATGCAGATCTACTTAATACGCGTTGGTAACTATATTAAATGGTTATTTCCTTGAGATACCAAAAAAAACATGATGAATATTACGATCAAAGAAATATTAAACATAAAGAAGGATCAAATACTATCATAAAAAAGCAATCCATACGTAATTGAGCGTTTGAAATAAATAATTAATTGAAGATACGAATTAGAATATAATATGGCTTCAGGCGAAACCGAGCAATTACATACTTTCCTTAGAATTTCAACTAAAGTTCTAACTATATGAAAGTTATAATGAACGATGCTTAGAAAATCTTTGATACTACTTCATTAATAGTAGGAGAAAGTTTATCTTAGAAAATAGATAAACATTTATTATACAATCTAAATTCCAAAATGATTTGGTTTAATTCAGCTTAGAATAATGTGAAGATATTATCTATCAGTCAGTCCTGATTAAAAACATAAATTTGTGTTTAAGGTCCTTTTTATACAGAATTCTTATTTTACAATCCAATTACAGGTAGGTAATGTGGTTCCTGAACGTAACATAAATTTTAATTAAATACTTACTAGTTAAGAAAAATCTTTTCATACTCTGTAGACTTTTTGCATTTACAAATATTTTAAAATAACAAGACATATAAAATGGATTTTAGAATGATAGGTAAACCTAAGCATAAAAGGTATATAAAAGTCATTGTTCAATAACAAATAAGTAAAAAACCGATTTTATTAAAAATAACCGAAATCATAACCAAAAATATCGAGTTCAAAATAATTCTACAAAATACAACTTAGAAATAACAAACTCCTTTTTATGCACGAGTGGACAATTACAAAGTTAACTAGGATATAATAGTAAATATTAAAAGCATTCAAAACTTAATATAAATACATAAGCCTTTAATATTCCTGCTCTTTTGGGTTGCAAGAAGTTTGTTCCCAGTAATATTTAATGTTTTTAGGTATTAAAAAAATATATTATACCTATTTTTAATTTAAATATTAACTTCATTAGGCGCGTTGAGAGTAAAATTTCAAGGTCGCGTCATGACAACACCGTCACGTCATGGAGTGGTGAGGATTTTGGCATCTTAAATCTTGCCAAAGAAGTTTCACTTCTGACATGTATGCTCGGCTCACACGCTCTTTTTTATTTTTATAACACTTAGAAAAATCTCATGGACCCGGCGTGGTACAAAGGTCTGATAAATATTATGTGTTGTAACATTATGCGGGTTCTGATAAGAATTAGACAATAAGTAGGAACAATATGACATTTATTTTTATCTTCCCATTTATATATAAATGGGAAGATAAAAATAAATAAAGCAACGAGAATACATTTTTAGACATAAATTGAGCAAAATAAATATGGTGTTTCAATAAATAATTTTAATATACTTGCCGCTTACCCGGCCGGCCCTGTGAGACATACACAAAAATTACTAGACCAATAGGTATAGGAGTAATTTTTTTGTATGTAATAACTCCTGAATTTGCTTTCTGTTAGTGGAAGAATTTTCACGATCGGATACATTCTTCCGAAGATTATCCCCTTGACAAAAGTATAAAATTAGAAACCTTTCTATTACATTTATTAAGTATAATTTATTTTTATCTTTTTCGTATAAAATGTGGTCGGCACTTAACAAGATCCTTTAGTATAATAGCAATATTTCTTTACTATTTCCTTACATTGAAGTATATCCTTTTATGAATAATCCCCATAATTCTTTAGAATGATATGAGATTTAAGAATACGCGGGATTTTCCGGCAAGTTCTTTTATCGGTTTAAATATAAGTATATCGTTATTGTATTGATAAAATCCTTTATCTGTTAAGTAGATATTATAGTTACAGTAGGTATACGTATTTCATTTGAACGAATTAAACAATTCCTTATTTTAGAACAAAAGGATGACACTCAATGAAGACTAAAATGTATTGAAGTGACATTGCATAGAAGCGGATCACTATTTTGTAAATGGTTTGCGAATCCCAATCGATCACTAATTTGTTATTAGGCGGGTCCACACAGAGCGAGCAACCTCGCGGGAAACGCGTGTGTTACCATTTTCCTCGACTGAGCCACGTCCACACTACACTGACCGAGCTGCTTCACGCAGAAATTGCAAGATTTGACCAGCGCTTCGCCTGATGGAAAGCCACAAGCGCTATCTAGTATGACGCATGCTGACCTAATAAATACCTATTCACTTTTCGTTTGAGCAAGTCCAGATTATTATTTTCAGTAACAACGGAAGACGGATGTTCCATTTCTTACACACACGAGAAAAGAGGAAGCAAAAGGCTTAGTGCGCATAGGCATAGAATATAATTATTATACTCTATAGGTGAAATGTCGATGCCATAAGGGTGCTTCGCGAGGCTGCTCACTCTGTGTAGACCCGCCTAATAAGTAAACCGATCGTGCACGGAATTTGAAAACCATGGGTCCTATTAGTGTACACGGATCTTTGTAAAACCAATCAAACCCAAGGTTAAACACGTTAAGTAGGCACATGGTTACCTAGTATCAATACTACTGCTATTGTTGATAATATAATGCTTACTTACCGCTTTTTGTACCAAAAAATATATATTACAGGATAGCATCTGGCACTTAATTTTAATTTCTACGTATTATTAAGAATAATGATGTAATTAACCTGAAGCACTTGAAAATTTATCTTTACTTCTTAAAATATCACACCAAATTTTTTATGGAGCTAAAATACTTACGAAAGTATAAAATTGCGATTAATTTTATAATTAATCACGCCTCGGGTGTTAATTCTGAACGATTTAATTAGCATAATCTTTGATGTATCATAGCTCATAAATATCTAAATGAATTCTATAAAGACGACGTTATTTATGTCAATGTTGATTTTTCATGAAATATTAACTATAATTTATTTATCATACTTTTAAATATGGAAAGTGTAATAGTAGTTATCTTTTTCTTAATAGTTGAATAATAGCAAAACATTTGTTTATTGGCTTGGAGACTTTTTATTTTGCTTCGTGTATTGAATGCATTAAATTGCTACGAACAATGTGTTTTCTCTATAATCATAATTAAAGCTCAACAATTCGATATTTAAGTACGTATAGTAATTATGCCTACCTAATGCTTTCAATCAAATATGACAACATTTTAACAATATCTATAATAGGTTAAAAAAAAAACAGCATTGTCAAAAAAATACATGTCAAAAAAATAAAACCTTCATGAATCTTTGAATCTGCTTACAATGTCATGCGGGCTGCCAATACGCAAAGAGTAAAAATACGTATTTGGATCACGTATTAGTTACAATCGAGTGACTATGAACAATAGATTGAAACAACCAATTTGTTAAGCTTTTGATAATTTGTCAAGCCTAAATGAGACAGGTTAAATCAAATACAGAAGTTATACATGAGTATAGTAATTATTATTGGCTTGTTTATTTCGCTTTATAGAAGCTTTGTATAACCAAATTTATTTTCTAGTGTTTAGTTTTATCGGAATATTATTAAATTAAAATTAATTATTATTAAATTAAATATTAATAAGTGTTCGAAGCACCGTATTAAATAATAATTAAAATAAATAAATAGCGATAAAGTTCGTTAAAAGTCTTTAATTTCTTCACGTAGGTACCTACAACTTTTAAGATTTCTTACAAAAATGTAAGAAACAAAAATATTCCCTGAACGTTTCTCGTATGTATGCATTCACGCTGAAATAACGTTGGCCCATTTCCTCTGGATTATTTAGGCGTGCTTCGAGATGCCAAAATACATTTTAAATTATGCCTAAAAGCTTAGATAAGGTGAAGGCACTTACTTCGTTTGTGTGCCAACAATGTGTACAGAAATGTAGGCAATAAATCTACATAATTCAAGATTCCTTCGACTTTGTGGAATCAAATCAAGGATGAGGCTTCTCCAGTAGGCCAAACTAGCAACAAAGTTGTATATTATGACTGACAAGGGGCTGAAGGTTATAGTCTAACATGTCATCAGGCTTAATTAATTAAGACAGGGACTTTGGTTGTTTGCATAAAGTTTAAACAAAAAGAAATAAACATGTAAAATTTGATGTTAACCCTCATTTATAAATTATTTATACCTTGCAGTTGTTTGATTGTTGCTAATGGTTTAGAGGTTTTAGATGATTTTTCTGTTTCAATACTTTACAGAAACCTGATGATGGTATTAATTAGAGATGAACATGACAATGTTTAAAGAACATAAAAATACGTAAGTTTTTTGTTTTAACACCATGGCTCTCCAGTAAAAAAAATATATTTGACATGATATTGGCCTAAGAATGTTTTCTTAAAAAAATTAAGCTCAGGAATACATGACATTATGTATAAAATAGCAGTAAACATGAGAAGTTAAAACACGAGTTTTATTAGGCTGAAGTATCATATTATTATCGTAAGTAAAATACCAAACGTAATTATAATACATTTTCCGCTTGGAAACATCGAATACATTTCAAGGGAATCGCCTATTTCACCTGTAATAAATAAATAAAACTAATGATATTGATAAATTTAAATAAATCTTATAGCAAGATATGAAGAAAATAACCTAATTGAACAAAACTTATCAATAACTGACAAGCATACAATATAGAAAATTTTATTTAGGAAAAATATTTTGGAAAAATACCTCAAAAAAGTGGTCTAGGATACAAAAGATGGATCACCCACTTGTCCATTAAGATAAATCGAGGCTAGAAAGAAATGTAGAAATATGTTTAGCCTATGTCACACTAAGGATATGGGATTTCACCCAAGAGACCGTTATAGTTAGAGACAAATTGTTACAAATGTTTATGTGAACATTCATTACTTTACCACCAAGTATCAACAACGATCAATCCATCTATATTTGCTTTTATTTATCTATACATATAAGAAAATCGTAGGAAAGTCAAACTGTACATTTTTTTAAGAATACTTGGGGCGCGGTCTCGAATGGTATCTATTGCCAAAGAAATGATGGAAATGGTGTCTATTGTCAAAGCCAAAAATATAGTTTTTAGAATTTTTTACTGTATGTATGTCCGAGATTAACTCAAAAAGTACCTACTGCACGGATTTACTTCAAATTAACATCAAATTTGAGATAGCTTGAGACCTTAGAAAGTACATAGGGTTAGAGTAAGTTATAGGATCGGAAACTATCCGGGTTTTTTCTTTGACTACGCGGACCAACTCGCTAGCAGAAAGCTAGTTCCTAATAAAAGCAATATAACCTTATAAAGATGAAACGGTTCAATATTAAAGTGTCCATTTATTAATATAAATTAATAGAAACATGCAATTAGTCGCGAGCCGTTTCACATAACGTTTCCTTTGAATCAACGAACCTCTTCTCATTAATCACTTTTAATTTTGATGAGTATAAATTACTATGCTTAGCTCATGACAAATTATCATTACTGGTTATATTCCGATTATGTTGTGTATATATTCTTTAAACTTTAGTATTAAAGTTAATAATTTCAATATCATAAAACATTATTGATATAAAAATGAATGCATTAAGCTTTAAATGTATAAAGTAAGTGAAGTGTAAATTAAGTATTAAGTAAATTAAGTCGTAAAAAATGATACAATCGCGTAATGACACAAAATATGTCATTAGTCATATTATTTGTTTCCGGTATACATTTGCCTCTAATATTGACATAAACCGTAGTTGGAAACTATCCTCTAGGGTCGGATGATCCAAACTTTCTGCTTTAATTATATTGCCCCTAAAAAGTTGTCGTCATCCTGATAAATCAAAAACTGAAATTTCACTGGACAAAATGTCTCATCCTATTCACATAGCAACGTTCATTTATTTTCATTTAGTAAATCTATACTACTAATATTATAAAACTGAAGAGTTTGTTTGTTTGTAATGTTCGTTTGTTTGTACATGGTAATCTCAGGAACTACTGGTCTGATTTAAAAACTTCTTTCGGTGTTAGATAGCCCATTTATCGAGGATATAGGTTATATATCACTACGCTAAGACCAACAGGAGTGGAGCAACGCGGGTGAAACCGCGAAGCACAGCTAGTAATTAATAAATTGTGTTTGATATGTATAAATCGTCTATTAAAGTATTAATGAGAGTGTAACGCAACGTAGAATTCTACTAGACGTAGAGAAGAATCTTTGGTAAACTCAATTTTACTTCGTAAATTGTGTTGCAAGTTTCACTAATCAAATAGTGGTCTAAACCACTTGAAATTGCTGCGTGCGTCAGGAACAAACGGTTGTGAAGCTTTCCGATTTTATCGAAGACCGTGTTTTAATCAAAACATTTTGTATTACGGCCTAATATAGTAGAATATAAAAAATCCGTAATTTTAATAGAAAATAGAAATCTATGAAAGATATTGTTGCGTTAATAAGCCCGATATGATAATTCGGAAAAAGGCTTAACTAAAAAGTATGATCTTTCTTTAAACGGGAAGCAAGATACATTGAAACGGGAAATCCAGAGTATACGTAAATACATAAGGAGATACATGAACAATACACGATGTCAATAATTCTATTATCAAGAAAGTATCCAAGTTAAATGTAACTCATACATTATTATAAAGCGTTTGTTACATTTTTGTTTCTATATGAGAAAATGAAATTCTTAATATGATAAGTTGTACGATGTTTCTATATTTATAGAATAGATTATAGATAGATAATTCTTTATTGCACACACACAAGATTTACATTAAATATAGAAAAATACAAGCAGATGCAAGTACCTATGTACAAATGGCGGCCTTATCGCTAGGCAGCGATCTCTTCCAGACTACCTTTTTTTTGAACAGGGATACATTTTAAAGGAGGTGGGTGAACAAAAATTATTGCGTTGGGAAAAATAACTTGGATTAACACATAGGATAGTTTTTATCCCGGAAATCCCACGGGAACGGGAACTATGCGGGTTTTCCTTTGCAAACGCGGGCGAAGCCGCGGGCGGAAATCTAGTCTAGTATTCCATAATATTATATTTACTTACACCATTATCAAAAAATCGATAAATGACATACAAAATTTACATGGGTAAAAAGTAAACACACAACTTTCTTCCTGTTTAAAATTCTGATTTCCCTGAGGCGTTAAAAAAACAATTTGTAAGTCCAAGTGAACTTTTGTAACAAATAGGTCCTGTCCAATTAGGTAATTTTGTTCATTGGTCTTAAGAGACAATAATTTTAAACAGAATTTTCTGAGAATCAATTACTACAGGATATTGAGGCTTTCAAAATATGGCTTTGTATATTATATCCTATTATATAGAGGTATATTATTATTAAATACTCTTGATTTTATAAAAATGGATAATGTTGGTATCCGTGCATTCACAATAATCTAACTGATAGATTAAACAAACGATCGAACAAAGCTTCTGTGTATAAGTTATTGTTGCAGGAAATCGTAACCTCACCGTTGTAGGTATTTCAGATTTTTTTAAATCGATGTGCTAACAAAATTTATACATAAATGGCAGAGTAGCCAATAAAATACTTGTATTTTTATAATAACTAATTTAATTACCTAGCTCATTGACATCTGTTTCATATGCATGATTTTTTTCGAAAATATTAATGTAACTATCGTATTATTAAATTCAAACAGTCACTTAAGAAGTAACAATTAACCCGCGTCGCGATGAGTTATTAAATTCGATACATAAAGCATGAAATAGCATTTAAACAATCACAAAGCCAAAAGTACTTAACCTTAAATGGGCCAGTTTTGTTTTAAGGGTAGCGTTTGATTCTTAGTGTTGACTAAAGGTAATATTTATCCATTAACCCAGATGTTACTGAAACAATTTTTGTTATCATATTAAGGTGAAATTTACATATTGTGTCCATATTGCAAAAAGTTTAACTGGAAAAATAGTATAAAAATTTTATCTATCGTGGAAATCTCGGAAAATGGTGTCCTTTTAAAAGGACGGTAGTAATATGTACTACTAAGTAGGTAGACTATGATATTAAAATGACAACATACATTTCACATATTTTTATGTAGCAATATGAAAGTTTTCAAAACATAATTTAGAATGCAAGGTTCCATTACATTTAGGACAATAGAAATTGGCTTTCTTGTGACATTCTATACACCGAAGCTGCTTGTCTCTGTACCTAATGATGTGATCTTTTCCATCAAATCCAGAGGTTTCACGGAAACTCTAGCACCTTTACGTTCCTCATTCTTATATGTTTCGAGCAGAGCAGTTCCAACACTTCTACGAATGTGAGATAATCATAATGGCCCCCTTTTACTTATATATTTGCCAAGAATTATGTACTGCCATATCTAGTCCATGACAAGTCAAAGAAAAATACCACTTCTTGCCTCTGATAGATGTCTTGTACAAACCGATGCTCTGGTCGGATCTGTCCACCCCTCCCATCCCATTTTCTCGTACTTTTTTTACGACATGTATATTTTTCTTCTGTTGTTGTGAAAATCTCTTTACCGTAGACACAGGCTGAATCGTATCAACGTTTGATGCAACAGTCACAACACTGTTATCATTCCATTTGCAAAATAAATTTGTTCTGCTCTGGTCGATTGATGCTTGAATGTATCTCGTGGTGTCTTTTTCAATTCTCAAAGGCAGCAGGCAAAGGGCATTTCGCGACGCGATTTTCCCGTACTGTGCCAGTAGCCTTTATTCCTCGTACTCGAAGTTCATCAATGAGATGAATGGACGTAAAAAAGTTGTTAAAAAATAAATGGAATGCAGCTTTGCCCTATATTTGTCGCAGTACATCGGCATACTGTAATACAACGCTTGCACCCAATCCCAGAGGCATTTGGTATTTGTGTTGATTACCAACATCATTCGATTGTTCTTGGTATGGATCACACCAAACTCTGCAACCTAACCGTGTCGCTCCCACCCAAAATTCATACCCCCATCTTATTGGTTTCCCTCTTATGAATTGCTTGCATGGATGGCCGCCATAGTAGAGCACCATGGCTTCGCCGATGCTGTGATGCTCTTCAAAGAGTGCATGCGCAAAAAAGTACTCTGTAGTAGTACATATTACTACTGGCCTTTTAAAAGAACGGCAATTAAAACTGCATAAATATCACAAATAAAATGTAATCTAATAGTAGGTAATATATATTTCTGATAAAACACGTTTCAAATTACGTGTATTTAAAATAAATCAAGTAATTTGTTGTAATTTATTGATAATACATTTAACTTGATTTATCAATGGAAAATGACTGAAATTCTAAAATAATTTAAAAATATACCACTGTTATAAAACGACACAACACTTTAATTTTCCAATTCCTACAACCGTGAGGTTTCAAACGAATATAAACATTTTTTTCAAAAATGCCCTCATTGTTAATAACAATTTTATTTATGGTGCGTCCTTTTAAAAGAACGATAGTAACAACTGGGTTAACTCGACAATACCGTACTGAAAGGTCAATTAATTATGAATTTGTTAAGCCATTGTTTAAGTAAATTTCTAGGACATTTTACACCATGTTTACGTGAGATGTACATAGGTTCATTGTTTGTAAACTTTGAACAAATTATGTACAGTTTCCTTCGCGAAGAAACAAGAACCGGCTTCAAGACTATAATATGAATATTGAACTTTATCTATTGAACTATAACTTAAACCAAAATGTATTATAGGCCGTAATTTCCTAAAGGAGATTTTAACAAGATAAATTATTCAGATTTGAATATAAATTGGTAAAATTATGCATAATTAACTAAACGATTTATGTCCGCATAAAACAAGGAACTAACAAAAATTATTTAAAAAGGGAAAAACCGTCATTATCTACTTATGTGATAGATAATTTTATTTCGTGTTTATTATAAGTTTTTATCTTATGCCAGTTTTAGTATTAACACAACAAAACGCCACAAGCACAGCACACCTTTTCCAATGTAAGAGTTAAGTATTAAGAATAGACCAGCGATCGGCCGTTAGATGAAAAATTAATTGAAGAATTGATCTACAATTAACGGACTTCTCGGCTTCAAGTAAAGTTTGTAATCCCCAGACTTCAATTTACCTCTATTATAGTTTTCAAGTTATAGTTTTGTTACTTCATACGTATTTAGTTTATATTTCATTCAATCACAGAATAAAACTATACCTATAGCTACACAAGTTTATAATAATTTATTTTAATTGTTTATGAAAATTAACACGGAAAATAATATTTTCTTTAACTTAATAATTATTTACGAAAGACTAATAAATTTTTTTCAGCTAACACTTCAAGTATTTTCACTTATAATACCACAAGAGCTTCAAAATTATCGGGTATTTGCCAGATAATTTTGAAGCTCGTGTGATATTCGGGAGATTATTTTTCCGTCCCAAATGTCGGCCAATAATTTCACAATTGAATTGAACCTGTCAGTTTGACGTCAACGACCAGAGAAAATTTTCAAAAAATTATCAGTATATTACCATGTAGGTTGTACCACGTGACGTCGAATGGTGCAATTCTATTGGTCGATATTTGGGTCGGAAAAATAATCAAGGTAATTTCTAAATAAATTTTATTACATTAGCATTAACATTACTTACAAGAAAAAAATGTCATTGGTTCTGATAATATTATATGGTATCTATCTATGGTATTGTCCTTTTCCGGGTATCAAAATATCTCCATACCAAATTTCATGCAAATTGGTTCAGTAGCTTAGGCGTGATTGAGTAACAGACATACAGACAGAGTTACTTTCGCATTTATAATATTAGTATGGATTGTATTAACATAAGTATTATTATTATTGGTGTGAGTAAGATATTCAACAACAGAAGCAACATTATACAAAATCGGTACCTAATACTAAATAATAATAGTTAAAAAAAACTAAAAAACACGCTTTTTATAGAAAACCGAACTAAAAAATAGAAAATTTTATCAAATTAGTGTATTGTCATCGGTCCTCAATAAATCTACAAAGTTTGAACGAAATCTGGCCGTTTAAAGTGGGTCAAAATCGCGCCCAAAGAATTCGGTTACAAACAAACAAACATACAGGTGAAGCTAATATAAAGCGTGTAAAAAATGTGATAAGACAATTAAAAATAGCTAAACAAATTATCACATAAACCATCCTCAGCGAGATATTCTAAAGACCTATTTTATATTCTTTCAAAAAAATTGGTTGTCTGTAAAGTCGGTTTACTGACGATAGTTGAACGTGACAACGATTGTGCTTCTTTATCGCTCGTTCCGCGCTCTCGCTTGCACTTCAAGCCACATGAACGCCTCCGGTGCCTCCGAGCGAGGTAACGCCGCATGAGTCATGTTTTTACGTGCGTGCAGCCGGCTATATCGAATTATAAGACGTTGTCACGTCAAAAACTTCACAAATAAAAAAATACTTAATACCGATAATTCTGTATTAGTGTAGTGAATGTCAATCTGTTGTGAAAGAATTTTAATTATTTCATTCTATGTTAATCCAAATACGATTTGTCTCGCTTAAAATTAATAGCTTTTTGCCAAAGCTTGCTTGAATCAACGTTTATTTGGCATACGTTAGATATCTGAGAATCGATAACACAAAATCATTTCTTTGTATTTGGGATGCTATCATAGAAGATTGGGGTGAAACTAATAGTGTAGCTATATTTGAATTTGTACTGTAATTTTGCACTGAAATGCTCGGAATCTTATTAGATTTCCAAACTGTGATTCTTGCAGTTTGTATTCAACCTAGTTACTTTTATGTGAAGTTAAAATTATTTCTTGTCATCCGCTCGACATGGATCTACACGTCAAGTTGTTTTTTTTGCATATAGTTAATAAGAAATTTTTAACATACTAACATTACGTCGCTTAGCTTCGCAGAGAAGACTGACTTCTGAGCCATAAGGCCGCATTCGGTTCTATTTGTACAATTTATTTTGTTATTTTTTCTTCTAAATATAAAGTATTTATTTATCCTTTATTGAATGGAGAATTTAAAATAAAAAGGTCACAATATTTATAAAATGAAGGATAAAGAATTAATAACAAAACAAATTATGCATAATATGCAGATTTAAATTGCTAACCTTGGTCCTGATAGGATTGGACATGATACAAATGTAGGTATAGTAATTTCCGTGTAAATTTAAGCACCCCTTCATATCAAATAGTATATTATAATCCCGTTTTCCGTGCCACTGGGTATACACTGTATTATTACTGATTTTATTTATATGCTAATATTCCAAATTTTATTCATATATTTTATATGTGACATAATTTGTATGATTTCATATTATTTATTCTAAATCGATAAGGTGCCGATTGTATTTGCAATAGAAATCAGACCTATTTACAAGAATATTATAAATTCGTCTAAAATAACGTATTGAAAACATATTGTCTATTATGATTCTACAAAAAAAATGGCTTGCACAACATTACTAACATTGAAATATGGATGATAAGAATAATTTATGCACAATACTAATAATAATTATTGCAAGAAAATATCCTACGATGTTATTAAAATTTCACAGATTTCAAGTTAAGCCTGTGAACAAAAATAATATTATTATCACTTATTAAAAGTGCATAGTTTTTAGCAGCATCGTTTATTCATACATATTGCAGTACCTATCTACAAAAACATCATACTACTCTCGAATAAAACTGTACAAAACCAAAATAATCGAATTAGCCACTTGAGTTTTGGATCGCTTTTAGCAAACTACGTCCAACTAGCTTTGATTTGAAGTTTATTTGGCAACCATTTAAAAGTTCGGAATGAATCCCGATAACCATTAAAATTCGCTATTTCTGTTGCATTTTCATACTAAGAAAAATACGACATCTATTCTTTAATAATTATAATTATAATTATTATTAGCTGAGCTATATTAGAGTATTTAAATTTGGTTATTAACCTACAAATATGTATGTTTATAGTACGATAAATAATTTTATTAATGCTATTAGACAGTAATAATGAATTTTTATTTGGAAATAGAAAATATTGCCATAACATACTTATTACTTATCACATCAAATAATATTATTTTATAAACATTATTCACAACCCTAAAAGGGTATTTATTTTATTTGAGAAAATTTGTGAATTGTATACAAATTCACTTAGACATTTCGATTTATGCTTTGTCAACATAAGGTTGGGTCGCCTAAGATCGGACGCATATGCCGAAAATTTTATACGTACTGTATTTTTTATTTTATTTCTCATGATTCGATGTCGTTTTTCTGTTGCGGTCAACTGTAAATTGATGACAAAGAAATATTGTTTAACCCCTAATTTTTTGGTTTGCGTAGATGCTATCTATCTAAGCAAATTTAGAGCCTAAAAAGCAGACTTTTTTCGACTTACCATAGTGAAGAAAATAACAGTTCGGCCGAAGATCGGACTATGTAGCGTCTTTCCAAACTATACAAGGCCAGCACGCAACGGTGTGAAACTAATCACGTATAGTTTGGAAATAACTTTTTTACAAAGTTCTGCCAATCTATACAACAGTAGTACGCAAATACTCGCGTATACTTTGTAGTGAAGTAAGTAAGAATAGCGCTCCAAAACATACAGCGCCAGTACGCATGCGGACTAATCGTGTATGTTTCGGAGTAAGCGCGGCGTCTTTCCATTGCTCGCATTTATATTATTGTATTGCTGTTTAGAAATCTATTATTAAAATGCATGTGTATTGTGTATAATATAATGTTGCGTACTGATCGTATATTTTTTTTATCGAGGATGCTTTTGTCTTCGTTCCCGACTATAGGTACTGCACGACTTACTATTGACAATAGTGCTAAAATAAGTCCAGAAATAATAAGTCCAGAAGAAGACGGTTGTAAGGCGACGGAGCCCCGCTACGGTAGTTAAAGAAATCACGAACCTAACCTAACCCATAGGTACCCTTATCTGTTACCTATTTATTTTCCTAATAATATTTTTATTCCATATTTTACTGAATCAATAATAATAATCAAGAAGAATAAAAGTAGATGGATATAGCTGAACAAGTCTTTGATTACCTATATATTGCACGCCTCATAAGCGAAGCGTTGAGGTGGGTACTACTGTCACTTCGCGCAAAACATCTGATTTTTCAAACTTAAAATGTCTTTATGTATCATACATTGCACTTGTAAGATAATACATACACACACATATTAAGAAAAAACACTATTTTTAACGTTCATGATATTTTTGATGTCATTTTTGTTATTTAAACTAGTTAAAAAAACAGTTTAAAAAATTTCTGTCTTGGACGTCCGTGTGTCTGTATGTGCGGATCCTTTTTCTTGTTAACACGATAGCGACCGAAATACTTTACTAATCGAGTCTTTTTTTTTCTCTTACGCTTGAGTATGCTCAGGAATAGAACCCTTTCATTTTTCAGGGTCTGATTTGATGTGGTTTTATTGTTATTAAATAAACAAAAATAATAATTAATAAATATTTATTAAAAAAAAATTATGAGGCGTGCACTTTTGGATTTTCCAAATTATTTATTATTTCGCTCAAGCGTAAGTGGTGTAGTAGGTATATTTAGTTATATTTTGCGTACTGGTCGTGTATAGTTTGGAACGAAGAAGCAAGCATCCGCGTTACAAAGTATACACGACCAGTACGCGAAATTCGTGTATATATTGTAATAACAAACTTAAAAACAGCATTACAAAGTATACACGAGCAGTTTCCTATGGTTGCGTTCTGGCTATGTATAGTTTGGAAATACGCGACTATGTAGTATCTTCACTTCTATGCGTTTAATAATAATGTTAACATTAGGAAAACATCCGGACTTACGTCCATACATTGAGCATCAATGATTGAGTCAGGAAATTCCTCAAAAAATTTGACAAAGAAGTTTTTTTTTTTTATTGCGTTTTTTTAGTCCGGTCTTCCCTCCTCATCCTAATTAAGTTTCTCAAACTTTTATCCTCCATGTTCTAGGACTAAATAATGAAAATGTACCTAAGGTCTGATAGTCATAGCGTCATTGGATAGTTAAATATATTAAAAGTTAATAATTATTGCGCATTATTGCATAAGGCGCAGTCAAGAGCTAAACTTCGGTCCGATCTTCGGCATTGGGAGGGAAGATCGGATCTTGGGTTGTGAACGTCCTAGGCGTAATCAAAGTATACAGATGGAAAGAGGATTCGCTAATTCTGCCCCAAAATAATTAATTACATTATTTCAATGAAAGTACTCTCCACAATGAGCCATCAAAATTTTGTAGGTAAGATCGGATCGACGATTTTCGCCACAAAATACACCTTTTCTGCTGAATCACCTGTGTACACGTCCCGTCTGGTCGCTGGCCGGCCGCAGAGTGAAGAGAGGGGCAGAACAAAATGGCGGATCTAGTAGTGTTGGTAGCTGTAGAGAATATTGCCTAGTTTGCGAGTTATTCCATGCATCCGATCTTATGTCACATCCGATCTTAGGCGACCCAACCTTAAATCACCTAAAAAAATACTACTTTCGTACTTTTAAATCCGTTCAATCCCTCAACCTTTTTATAAAAGGATTTCGTTATATTTGTTAAACCTTTACATACTTAATGCGTATACGAATTATTAATGTACAATGCAATATTGTTTCATTATTAAATTTAAAAAAAGCATAATTTTCTAACCAATTTCTCCCAATAACAAATGAAAATCAATTATTTTTATAGTATTTAAATCTTCACATTGTATAATCAGGTGTAAATACACACCTTTAGTTGACTAAAGTTTAACAGTTTACCATCATACCTAATACTATCAAATTTCATGTCTCCTTAACGAAGAATAAAAACAGAAAATAAAATGATCGGATAATCAATTTTAAGACCAGCGTTATCGTCCATCCATTTTTTGCTTATGACTTTTATTTCCCAGAAGGTCTACAAAACTGAGAAAAGGCGGAAATAAAAGTGTTTTAGTACGGCCGTTTATTATCTTCGATCTGATGCCTTTATTCATTCATAGAGTAATTCATTCAATTTGCTACACCAATTCAAAGGTTTGCTCATCCTCTGCAATCAATGATATTTAAATTATTCATTTTTCCTGTTGAAGAATTCGTGACGTAGAATTACGTTTATACAACGTGAATTATTGACGTCATTCATGCATTGATGTTTACAAGATGTGTTTAATAAGTAGATACTGAATTGTTTGTAATTTTGTTGAACAAGCAATTTTCCGAACCTTCTAGATATACATATACCTATGGAAACTTTACTACGCATAGCAGCTGAAAAGCTTTTAAAAATTATTACATATTCAAAATCATTACTGATACTTAATAACTGTAGATATTATTTCAACAATACATTGCAATAGAATGTACTTTATTGTTTCATTAGTTTCAATAAACAGTTTTGAACAGAATGATAATTGTATATGCAATAGAAAATTAAATATTCAGCCATACTCATGTCACAAATAGTCAATATTAATTATTATTAATTAATTTTGCATGCATTTCAAAATATGGATATTTGTTATCTATCAAATCCAATAGTATCTAATATAATTATTATTTAATCTTCCGCCCATCTTTAATAGCCAATTTGAATGGCGTAGGTGAGTGAGGCTTCGAAATGAAATGAAATATCGGAAAAGTATATTGAGTGTTTGAAAATATAATCTTTAAGAATATTGTTTAAAATATATTTTACTATGCATTCGTTAATATAAATCTAATATCTACATGTATTTATTGTATAATATGAAAATGATTCGCAAAAGGTGTTGGTAAGCGCATAACTCAAGAACGACTGAACCGATTTCGTTAATTCTTTTTTATAATATTATTCCTTGAAGTACGAGGATAGTTCTTATGGAGAGTAAACGGAAGTATGTACTACGGGTGAATTCAGGGCGGACCGCTAGTTATCAATAGTATGCCAATATATTGAGGTTTTTCGTTACCAAAATTGTTGTATAGAAATAAAAATAAACTACAACTTAGGAAATATTGTATATCTAGGTTAGTTAGTAATTAAATTAATAAAATAACCACACAAATGTTGCCCAATTATATTAATGGACAAAAGTTTGGATTAAGGCCACGTTTTAAATATAAATGACGGGGACACGGTTTTGGTTTTATTTCGTTATCTAAAAGAGTTAAACATAGTCTTGTTGTTAACAAAAGTAAGAAATCAGATTTAAAGTCGCTGTAATCGAAAATAGACACGCTGTCCCTAATAATTAAAATGTAATTATATATACAAAATATAAAAAAAAAAAACATATTATGGGGTCAGTACGTAATTATACTAGGGCTGTGTAATATTTTTTCAGCATTTGACACAATAATAATAGACTAAACTGATTTCAGCCTCGGCGGTTGGTTTTTATGTATTAAATATTTTCATAAAAATATTTCAGGACAATTTTCACACAAGGCACGATCTGATCCCATACTAAGTTTTCGCTTGTGTTATGGAAACCAGATGGCTGATAAACATGCATATTATATATTTTTTTTAATAAATACTTATATAGAAAATTGTAAGCATTGACTTTGTACTCTCGGCTCCTAAAATCTGTGACTAATAAAAATTAGTTAAAGCTCTATTCATTCATTTACAAAAACTATTACGCAGACGATATGTAACACACTATTGTAAACCTTATAACATTATCGTGAGATATTTCAAGGCTTTAATCATATTGGGGTTACGAAAGAAAAACAATGGAAAGTTTGTCTTTGTGCCTGTTTTTTGGGGCTTACAAGAGGCTTCGATGATTTTCCATTAAGAAAATCGATGGTGTATTTCCTCATTCCACGTTTTTAGGGTTCCGTACCTCAAAAGGAAAAAACGGAACCCTTATAGGATCACTTTGTTGTCCGTCTGTCCGTCCGTCCGTCCGTCCGTCTGTCAAGACCCTTTTTCTCAGGAACGCGTGGAGGTATGAAGCTGAAATTTATATCAATTACTCAAGTCTACTGTCCCTTGAAGCTGTGAAAAAATCAAACTTCTAAGCCAACGCAATCAAAAGATACAGCCGTTTATGCCGCTAATTTTCGACACTTGCAAGGGAATCAAAACCTACAGGGTGCTTCCCGTGAACTCAGAATCTTGAAATTTGGTACGAAGCAACGTCTTATAGCATAGATAAAGGAAAAATTACGAAAACCATAAATTTTTAGTTACATCACATAATATATTTTTTTTAAATAATTTTAAACTTACTACCCATTTCCTCATAAACGCGTAGAGGTATTAAATTGAAATTCATACCAAATACTCAGGTCTATAATACCTTTAAGCTGTAATAAAATCAAACTTCTATGTCAACGCAATCAAAAGAAACAGCAATTTGCAGGTTTGTACGGAACCCTCGGTGCGCGAGTCCGACTCGCACTTGGCCGGTTTTTTTTAGATGAAATCTATTATTATATAAAAAGATTATAATATATTTTCATTATGTTTAGAAGTACATGACAGTTGTAATATCTGATATCAATTAATTTTTTTTTATGTTATTATGTTTACATTGCTGAGGCAGGCACTGCATGACTCGTATTATAATATGTTTATACAATTTGATTAAATAGCAAAACGAATACTTAATAGTAAAATTCACCTGTGACCTTTCTGATTGACGACATCCAATGACTATTATATTATTTAATAAATTAAGGTGATAGGTTTTCTCTTTAATTTTACCATTATAAGAATATTTATAGCTAACAGTTTTAGTACAAAGAACGGTTAACGGTTTTAGTACAAAGAACGGTTAGCTAACAGTTTTAGTACAAAGAACGGTTAACGAACAATCTATTATATAAGACAAGCGAAGGATTGAGAAATCAATGCAAAACGTTGTAAAACCTTATTTTCACTTGATGGTACTGCTTTTATAAAAATAAATATTAAAATATCCCAGCAAAAAGCAAAATAAACTAAGAATTCGAAAGCAATAGTTAAAAAGCAAAATAAACTAAGAATTCGAAAGCATTAGTTATACTTTTCATTTCTATACTCTACTACTTAATTTTTACTCACTCGAAACTTCAAGTCAATTAACAACAAAACGCCTACATGTGTTATACCTATTTTGAAATTAAGCAATACATAAATTCCTACATTAAATGTGTTAATACAATTAGGAGAAACGCGTTTCATACCCAAAACTTTCTTATTGAATTCAAGTCACGCAAACATGGTCCTTTCATGACAAACTAATTAGTCAAGTATTAACTATCTGCTTAAAGTTGTATAGAACATTGAAATATTTCAGAAAATATTATGCGTTACGTTGTATTCATAACGATAAAGAAAGAAATTCAATCATAAAAACCGAAGAAAATATTATATATTACATGAGCATACAGCAAAACGCTCAAAAACTAGTGGTGTCTTCGTGTCAACAGCACTCTGTGGAGCAGCAGCTCAGCAAAGGTAGGTACATGACGATATAAAAATTAGGCTTAAAATACATATTATTTTTATAAATAAGACTAATCGTTTTGCCTAATCATTTTTTCCACTCTACATTATGCTAGTCTTGCCTTCGTTGTTTATATAATATTAATAATACAGTTATTAGCTGTTGAAAATCATCGAAGTACATGGTTATAGTAACATACCTTTTCCTCCTGAAAAAAAAAGATGTAGTATGGCTGTAAGATTAAATTGCGTTCATTCAACCGAATTTTATTGACATTTCACGCATACCTAAGTTTTTTTTTTCATACCCCAAATATTAATAGGAGCGAAAAGTTTCAATTAATTAAGTCAGATGCTGTTTTAACTGCAGCACAAAGGTAAAATTTATTAAAATAAATTTAAGAAAAGCTTCATTTTCATTTCATATTTACATAACAAATTACGTACTTTTTCATATATCAAGAGAATCAACATTAAACAAATATATCTTGATTTTAGTAGAAAAACGGCATTTGGTATATTAAAATTTGAACCATGTAACATGTCTAATTGTCTACAAATATTAAAAAGCTAGGCTTTTCAATATTTAACACAAAATTGTTCTTATTTATAGTATCCATATAGTATGTTATCGAGAAGTGAAAGTGGAATCCAATAGAATATTAACGAAGTAATTATTATTCAAACACGTGTCTTAATTTCATCAGACGCTTCTGTTAAACGGCCTATTTCTAGGTATAAATCAAAGTCAGAGCAATGTAATCTTAGCCGCATGTTTCCGCCAATAATCTCAAGGATTTCTGAAAACGTTTAACATTTTACTTCATCGTGATTGTAATAACTTTAATAAAATATTTACGTTTAACGTATACATTATATTTTATAGCTGAAGTTGTGGCTCCGTTATGAGGAACTGTGAATGTCTTATCATCATCATCAGCCCATTATATTCCCACTGCAGGGATGTCACATGTCAAGCTTTTGATTCTTCGACGTGTCAATTTCCTGACGATGTTTAGCTTCACCGTTTCACAATGGTGATGTTATCCACATGCGCAGATAAATTGAAAAATACATTTATTTCCTGCATGCTCACCGGGTCTTGAAACCCCGTCTTTTCGTAAATTATAAATCAAAATTATACTTTATTAATAGATATAGATAATATTATTTATTTTCACATTGAAATGTTTCTTCAACTAGTTAAAATGTTATTGGCGAAAAAGGTTTTAGCGAGTATTAACCCTTGGCATGCCTGGTGGGCATAAGTTACACTCTATGCCTGGTGGGTCTCTCAGACCCCGATTTTAAAATGGTATTTTTTTCTATAAATTTTATTATGTAAGGTGATTTAATGATTCAAGACGCATGCTTAAAGGGCAAAAAAGAGATAGTAATAAAAATTACATTAGAAATTAATCAAATTTATTAAAATATTTGAAATTAAACTTTAACTCACATTTTTAAGCAACATTTCGTGACTATAACTTTGTTAACATATAATTAGTATCAAAAGTAATGAGATCATAATAAGACTTTAATCCAGTGTAAGGCACTATCATATATTTAATCCAAATAACAAAATAATTAGTCTTCATCACTTGCATTTACACTTTGTAAAGCTTTGGTTTGGTAACACTTTGCGCATGGAAAAATCGAGTGGTCAAGACAAATGTGACAACTAATTGTCTCACAAATGTACTAATGGATGGACAGAGGCACTTCCATTTCAGTATCCGAAGAGGTGGAGCCTGCATCATTTTCTTCCTCCTCAATCAAATGCAACTAAGTCTTCCTCATCCAACTCTTAGAATATTAATTAACTAGCTATATCCTCGTCTGTTAGTTGTTTATTCATGATTAAACTGAAAAAAACAATAAAATAGGATAATGTAATGTACAAACTAATATTATTTAACGCCAAATTCCAATATTTATAAGAAAAAAGAAATATAAATACTTACAAAATAAAGTCACGCCGTATGCCTGGTGGGGTCTGTGGGACCCGCACGCACTTTAAGCACATCCTTTTACGATCGTAGCTTGCCTCAGGCTGAGGAAGTGGGCGGAGGGCTTTCCGCGGTTAGTAACGGCCAGCTACTAAAAACGGTGAGGCGCGAAATTCAAATTTAAACGAACTACAACGGTTCGCGCGTTGTTGTGGGTCTGACAGACCCTACCAGGCATGCCAAGGGTTAAAATGTTTTCGTTTAATAAACATTGAATTAGAACTTTAATTTTATTAGAATATTTTTATTAATTTTCAGTTTGTACAAATTAAATGTAATTAAAATATATAGGTACGTAGTAAAACACCTATCAACATAAACAAAGAACTCTCTAAATAATTATATTAGGATAAAAATTGTAAAACAAGATTTAACACGAGAGTGATGAAATCAATTTTCTTTGTCGAAAACAAAATTTATCATTTCACACCTCTTCCTGGAATTTTGTAACTCTGAAAATAATTAGAGCGTTTTAAGGATATTAAAGTCGCCATCTGTTACAACTGAACTTTGAATTTAAACAATCTATAATATAAAAATCCGGACCGGGATCCGGAATCAGGACCGCTAGTATTAAATATTTATAATACCAACAACATTATGGCAGAAATAACTATGAAATATAAATAAGTTAAAACGTTTGATATACCATATCTTATGTAGGTACCTATATAAGAAATGTAAAAATAGCTGATTCCCACTACTTAAATATATACTTTAATTAACCCAGAGTTACATTCAAACATTTTCTTCTGTATTATGTTGTTTCAAACATTGATATTAAAAAAAAACGTTGAAATAAATACGATATAATTATGGCGACACTTATTTAATAATATTGGCGACATTATCCCGCGAAACCGAGTGTGATTGTTATTTTAGTTTAAAGAACAAAAGGATAATAATTATTTAAAGAATTTAAAATTGGGAAACCGGAAAAAACAGCTACCCTATTTTTAAAAGTACTCACTCTTCTAAAAGTTTCAACAAGGCAAGTTCAAAGTTCGTAATTCGTTCAATTAAAGTTGAATAATTTCTATCAAACAATTAATTGTTTTTTAACCCATTACAACTTTGTATAAGGCATCTATTTAAATATAAGGAAATGTATAAGATATAAACAAATCGTTGCTGTAAGTCAGAATAATTGATAAAATTTGGATAAAACTGGCATATAATTTTTTACTTTTCTACACTTTTAACAATTTTTATTGAACTCCGAACCCCTTTAACGAGAAGTTTTAAAAATAAATGTACACAATCTATAATCTTCTTATCAATAAGCTTTGGATTCATTAGTTAAATCTTCTCATTATTTGTCATCCAATAAATGCGAGATCACGTTTTGTGACGTTCGATAATCATAATCTTTCAAAAGCTGTGAATAGTAAACAGCTGATCTTCAATGCATAATATTATATTCAATTATTGCGTATAAAGGAAGATTCCCTATAAAATACGGTTTGATTTACATCTCATTTCTACGTAAAGCATTCATTCTTTTCTTTTGACATGTCTATATTTCCCTAACCATAGATAATAAGTAATAACTTACCCCTATTTCGTTTGATATGCATGTGTTCCACTTTACAGGTTTGAATCAATTCATATAATCAAGCACAAATATAAACTAGAGGCGGTTTTGAATTTGATTTCGAGTATGCACAATGCAACCAAAAATGAAATATAGTCTAGTTATATTTTATGCGTTTAGGTACAATTTATGTAAATTTGATAAATCCAAACGATCAGTGTGGATAAAAAATAAATCGCTTTTTTCTATCAATTTAGGACAGATAGTTGCATAATTAAACTACACAAAATATTAATGAAAATCTAGAGGCGTAAATATACTGGCGTTAATATTGTTGCACGTGCCTTTGACTCGAGGGAGCACAAAATAGTAGAAGTTTATTACGCTCTCCCATACATGCGCCGCTTTTGGAGTTTCAAGAAATGTTTTTAATGTGATCCTGGCAAATAAAAAGTTATTTATTGATAATATTATAGTATCTAAATACAGATTTATTTGTAGAATTCATTTTCTAAATATTATATTATTACAACATTATACTATGTAATTGTAAATTACCTTTGTTCGTATAAATATACATATTTCTAGAACCTATCCTTCCTAACTATGTAAGAAATACGAAAACGTGTACGAATCAAGTCCTAATGGAGTTATCCTAATGGATTGTATTTTCCTTGTTGGTTGAACATTATTAGGCAGCTAAAGAGTACCTACTTTTTACATAGAGTAATATTTGCCGCGGTGAAATAACTCATCTGTATAAATTTCCAAGCGGGCGAAGCCGCGGGCGGTATGCTAGTATTTAATAAGAATGTCTTCGTAATAGTCACGCACATGTCACGCTTCTTATCTATATAAATGACCATGTTGAAACAATGTAATCAAAATGTACTAAATGTGTATAACTTATATCTATATTTTTTCTTCTTCTTTCGCTTATTTTGTAATTAAAACTAATTATATCGATGTGTAAAAGTCCAAAAATAAATAGATGTCCAATACATAATTATTTACTCAAATTCAAACCAGTT
Organism: Colias philodice; assembly: GCF_061535455.1. Lineage (NCBI taxonomy): Eukaryota > Metazoa > Arthropoda > Insecta > Lepidoptera > Pieridae > Colias > Colias philodice. Next base: position 7,606,164 of record NC_143104.1, read on the forward strand.
TTTTTAGATTACCAGCCACATTAGAATTATAATCAACTAAACCTAAGTAATCAGTTTGGAAGGTTCCTAACAAAATAGTATTCTCATAATATATTGAGCCTACCGTTAAATTAATCTCTTACAATTTAGTCTGAGGTAAGGACTCCATTTAAATTAGATAGGACTGACATTTGGAGGATTTTATCTCGTAAACTCTATTAAGGTTATGCGTATTGTTAGAAAGTTTTATATACCTACTTCAATGTGCCTGAACTTTTGTGAACATCATTTATGTAAATAGGTTATTCTCGTACATGTATAAATACAATGCAAAACTTTGCTTCATGGGATGTTAAGACGAAAATGTTCATTCCCAAAATACATAAATACACATTGTTTAATTATTCATCTGATACTACAGGCAATATTATATTAATATACTCAAATAAATTATCAGTAGTGACGACTCGAACTTTTGCTTCATGCTTGCGTTTTATTATTTATCTTATTATATAAATAAGTACATATTGAATGTTGACTAAAATGTCCCTTGAAATTTTTATAAGAATCAATAATAATACAATGGACTGATGGACTGTATTACTCATTAAAATGTTTGCAATAATCCGGAAAAGATTTTTAGGGGAAGAAAAATTGGAAAAGTTGGTTGGAAATTTTGTAAATTGGAAAATAAGAAAATATTTTTAATGGGGTTTCGAGAAGAAGAATATCTTTTATCTTACAGATACTTAATAATAAAATATGAACTAGACGCACGATTACAAAAATATGGAATCAATCTTACAATATGCTGACAACATACACTTTTGTAAGACGCAACCTTTTCAGTTATCAAAAATAGACCTTTGTACGAATTATTCCTAAAATATCATTTTTATACGGTTGAAATATTTTATTATATTGGAATGAATGATTGACAGCTCAGACAGTTGAATGTCTTTGGTCTTCGTCAATTATATATTGAAGTGTAAAGGTATTCACCTAAATAAATCGTTGTCATTATATCTACCATCAAAGATGTATAATACAAAAATACTCAAATTTAGAAACAAACAAAGTTGATCAAAATCTAGAAACTAAATTACTTTTATTTTGTCGTAATAAAACTACCGCTTCCTAAATTAATTTATTTAGCACAGAAGTGAGATTAAACCCACGCAGTATGATATCAATATTTACAAAGGCTGAAAATATTTCCTCAGTTTTTGGGTTATGAATATATAAACATTCACTTCCTTTTTGGTTTGAGGTTTCCGTAGCTGGAAAAATGTTAGCGTAAACCCAATATTGGTAAAATGTTGGTATAACTATTAATTTTTCATTTCAAAACGTTTACAGGATGTTATCACCGCAAATAAACATGTGAAAAGCTTGGAAAATAACGATGTTTATTATGAATACATTGGGGAAGCATTACCTGATATTTTACTAGGCTATAAGCACTTATGTTTCCCTGAACGATACTGAATGCGAATTGAGATGCGTGTTCACTTAACACATTCCTAATAATATACCTCATAATTCACGTAAATATTACAAGAAAATGTATATAACTCGATAATTGGCTAAGTTATTTTAGAGTTCATAAACACATCTAGAAGTAATCAAAATATCAAATCTTTCTCTATAAATATAATTTTATAAAAGACGCCATCTCGTGTTATTTAAATTACGTTATATGCTTAGTTATATAAGCATAAAAATCTTCAGATTTTTCATTTGAAACGTATTCACGTGTCCGTAAGACATGTGACCTCAATTAAAATTCAGTATAGACAACGCATTATGATTAAAACTGAAACAAAAGATGAACGTTTAATTAAGAATCCGAGTGTCCATCGATTTTCGCAATGAATACTCCATGGTAACAGCTCAAGTGCACAACAAATAACACGTGAACACTGTTTGTTTACAGAAATACTGAGAATTTTATTAAATAAAATTGTTACAGAAGGTTTTTCTAACTGAATTATCAACGACAAAACAGCGTTGTTTTTATGAGTTAATTAAGAACGCTTTATTAATTATTGTATTGGATATTGACGACGCACGTCTTTGTTTTTCTTATCTATAAAATATAATCTAAACTATGTAATATTTTAAAACATATACATGTAAACAAACTGAATTTAATAACATCAATGACGAGACAAAAATATAGAAAGGTAGTATCAAAAAATGATTCAAAAGAATTATCGTTTTATCTTTATGCTATCTCATTATTTCAGCGATGATTATTATCAATCATTAAGATTCTTTGATTATCTCTTACTCGTGATGTGTTTAAGGAAATTCATATAGATTATAATTATTGACATTATTCAATTCATCGACCCAAATTGTACAATAATTATAATTTTAAACACGGACATAGTTTATTTGGCTTATATTATAACTATATTTGTACGAATTGCATTAAAGGATGCTTTTTTAAACACAAAAGATAGCACTCAATATACTCAATCAATTTTATGTGCTTAAACTTTTAAATATAAACCCTTCTTGTAATATATAGCTTATGCATAGGTGTGAAACTAAAATAATATCACACATACACATTACACATACACACATAAACATATTACGTTCTTTGCGTTCTATACACTCAGTTAAAATTAATTTGTGTTTGTCATGTACAATTACTTCTTTATTTGCGAATTTATGGCCTCGTTGATAGCAATTAGCGAGCCTTATGTTTGTTTGTCTTTGCAGTGACACCAAAACAGTGTATAATGTTTGTTTTGTAAAAAAAGGCTAATCACCTTAAAACTAAATATCATCCCATAAAAGATAATAAGTACTAAAAATAATTCGAAGTTCTGTATTTTAAATCTGCTTTTTTCAATAAACCATTCCATGTGTAGAATGGATAACTTTTCAAATACTGTTTTATGTTTGCACGCTTACTGAGTGAGAACCTTGACCTATGGAAATAATGCCCCACAGTGCTGGTCCTATTCGTTCATGTGTGTCTTATTATAGTTAAATAGACGCAATCCAAATGTATTACATTTAAATTAGATTTAGCACAGAGTTTGATAATGTTAAGAAAGTGAAAGTTTAAGGGGCAAATGTCGAAGTTGATACGATTAAAATTCTATAATGTGTAAAGCATTAAAGCCAATATGGGTATAATTAAGTAGATATTACAAACCTTTGGGCCCAGTCTGTTTGACTTCACGTTCCAGTAAGTTGTAGGCATAATATGGAGACTAATTTTTATAGTAATCAAAAACCCCAATCTATTTTAGTCATAGAAAAAGAGTAGTAAAAAGTGTATTTAAAGAATTATAGGTACCTATATTTTCATACAGATTAAACATTTAATTTAAAATAAATTTTCAATAGTCATGTTATGTCACGTTAGAGTAATAAAATGCAAAACTCGTCCGTAATATATTGCATTTCTACTCGGGCTCATATATTTTCTTACTTCCAAATGAATAACGTACTGCACATGGAAAATTGTAGACGCCTTCATGTTGTATCTGTACTCTTTAACGTCATTATATTATATGGCAACCTTCTTTACAAATTGACATCATAAGAAAATGACAATTTGACTCGGAATTTCTTAGAAATTGCACGCCCGCATTCGAAGTAGCTTTTCGTAGAACGAAACGGTAAAATTACTTTCGTAGTTTGATATTGTAAAACTTTGTAAAGATAATCTGTCTACTTATAGTTGTATTTTAGTTAAGTTAAATCCCAAACTCAAAGAAATTTCTGGAAACATAAGGAATATTAGACTGCTGACCTGTTAACTTGACTTCGCGTGAACTTTAAATAATATGTAGTTCAGTTTTCAGAAATTTTCCAGTTTTCTGCACAATTTTAATTCTTTAGTGAAGTACATTCTCCAAGTATAACAAAAAGGGAATCTTTAGGCAATATAGTCTAGGAACTAACTTTTAGATATCTTGATATGTAAAAATTAACGTAATTCAGTTTATAGATCGTCTTAATGTAGGTATGTGAACTGCGTCTGGTTAAAGATCATTAAAATTAATAGTAATCGTACCGTTCCTTTCCTTCGGAAGCTCCAAGTTTCTAGAATTGATTGATCAGGTATTATTTCACACAAGCAACAGTATGTTATTATACCTACATACTAGATTAAAGGTAACATTAATGATTAAAATAGATATAGAGATAGTTAGAAGAGTAATCTCAGGAACTAACACATATTTCAGTCTACGTTTAACATGGCTTCCAACACGATAAAGCCATTACCTGGAATTATATGGAGCTGAAACAACGGAAAATTTTATGAAGTTTTATCTGACTTTTCTTTCTTCGTACTTGTGGTAATGCTATCTTACAGAAAAAAACTATACCTACGTTTAATACGATAATATAAGTGGTATTTCAGCACGATAACTGATAAGTTGAGTTGAGGTTTTTATTACAAAGGGCCCTTGAATAAAGATTTTCACATGGAAAATGGACTCAAAAAATCAGTGCAAAGAAATTTCAAATTCACGACACGTGTATTCTAACTCACACAATTGCCTTGGGAAAGGCACAAAGAACTCATAACGAGGGAATCTAATCATAATCCCTGATACATAATACAACGGGTAAAAAAACATTTTTAACAAATGCGTGAACACGTACATTGTTGGAACTATTAAGATTTATGTATTTTTGATGGTATTTTATTTATATTTTTATATTATGTAGTACTGTTTTAATAAATAATTTTCAAATAAATTGTTCATTTCGAATATGAGAATAATGATTATAAATCAAATTTCAAATTCTAGAAAATTTTCCGCCCCTAACGCGAAGTGTAAAATAATATCACCAACCCGTTATCATAATTATTAAATGAAATTCGATATTCCTATTAACTCAACGTAAAAAATTCCCAATTAAAATTCTCTGTTCCCGACATTAAAGTAAACAATCTCGTTTAAACATAGTGGCAATAAAAACCCTTTTAGAAAAGCCCATCAATCTCTGCCACGCTCTAGATGCAAAAATAAAAAGATATATATATACTCCATAACTGTTACTATATGTATTTTAATAGTTAACTGTAAACATTATCAATGATATCAAATTTTGGAAGCTCAGAGGTGACAGGTTCTATTTTGAAAGAATTAAGATGAACCTAGCCGAATGGAAAGTGGCTGATAATTGTTTATCAAACACTTGCCTGATAGTATGTCTAAACCTTGAAGTGATTTAATCGTCTCAATATGTTAGCTAAGATATCAGGTTTAGTACTCCTACGTGATTGGAGTAGTGTGGGTAACCTTTATCACAAAACAGGAAACGTATAATACATACAAATTACAAGGATAATATAATATTATGGTAATTCATAAACTAACGTGGTGACTTATAATGAAATCTCATAACAGTTTAGAATCTTTAGACAACATAATAAATACAAACCATAAATAAATTACCATTCCTCGCGCGGCTTCGCCCGCTTTGTAGGAAACTTAACAAATTATACACTAAAGCTTTCCATAAGAACCTCTCTATCTATTTAAAAAACTCAACAAAATCCGTGGCTTAGTAAACAACGGATGCTAACAGACCAACAGGCCTTTGTTAGTGATATGTAATTTATAAACTTAGGCCCAAATTATACTGAAAGCTTATAATAGTTCGGATACAAATGGCAGAAGGTTAAATTAAATTTACTACCCATTAGCAACATAAACTTTATAACTTGAAATGACACAGGACGTGTTATTCCGGTGTCCGACATTGTTGACCCCGCAGGAAGTCGGTAAGGCTGGCTTATTATTTACACATAATTACATTCTTTATATGTATTAAAATTATTAAAAAATATAATATTTTAAATGATAAAGTAATTCAATAAAATCATATAATAAACATATTAAATTCTTCTAATTAAGTGCCTATTGATTCCGTGTGGATTAGAGATTATCAGCGAAATATTATTTATAGAATAAGCTGGCTTCCGGATCAAATTCAAATTTTAAAATATTATATGAAACAAGATTGTCATTATTTTTAGTGGCTTTTCATTTGTTTGTACTTAGGTACCTATAGCCGAGCCTAGAACCAAATCTATTATTATTTAACAAACATTATGATAGAGTAAGATGCTACACATTTTGAGACTAAGCATAAAATTAGTCTAGTCTGTTATTAGTTATATGGGCGTAAACATGTTCAAGTTTATAACTCATAGTATAAATACGCAGTATTCACAAACAAATTTTGATTAGGTTAAAATATCAAAAATGTAGGTACATTAAAAACAATACAGACAGAGTCATCTAGCGATAGGTACAGAAGCCGTAGCAAGTAAGCGTAATTTTCAGCTTTGTTCAGGCTTTTACATTAATTTGGAGGTAACACTATAGATGGCGATTTAAACACATTTTGGAACAAATATTTGTTACCGGTAAATTCCGTTCATTTAAAGTAACACGGATTTTCCTCTAGTTTGTGAAAATGTTAATAGATGGCGTTATTTTTGATAACATTTATCTACGAACACTGCCAAGTGCTATATAAAATCGCTGGAACTGAAGTGAAAATGTTGTAGTTAGTGGCCATAATTCTCAATAGATTGCGAGTTAAAAAGTTCCTATAATCACTTGTGGTGAAAATTCGACTTAGACACTTATTTTAACGACCACATAAACTTCACATAATAAATTATCGCTATGAACGTAACGCCCATGACTGCAAAAATACATGTAGCTACTTATTATTAAATTAATATTAAACAAATAAATTTACAAACGATCATAATATATTTTTCCTAATATTTTATTAAATTTAATTTTAAGGTTTAATTTTAATCTTTTTGCAAAATTTGCTTTAGTTGATACAATGTTAATTTTACCGAAAGCACCTTACACTACATGGGTTAATTCACAAACACAAACAAATCGAATTATTTTAATTTTATTATATTATAACAATGTAGGTAGCTATTGTTTATATTATAATGTCAATTTTCAGCTACTACCAGCGGTCGTCAAACATTTTCGTAGAGTCGAGAATATCAGTATCATAATTTGCAGGCACGAGATATCGTGTTGGTATTTTGGGCGTAATTTGCAAAGCCGGATAAAATTATAAGCACCGCGTACATACTTCGTGTTTTTATGGATTTAGCAAGACTAAGCTGCTTCTTAATCAGAGGATTACGGAAATATAATTCCATTAGCAAAACCTCTTAAAATGGGCGGTTAACCTCGCAGCCTCGGTAAGCCGCAAATTGAGGTTACCTACTTGAACTGTATTGCTTAGATACGTGTATTTAATTCCGTCAGATTTGCTTTTAAAATATATAAATTCTACACTGCATTGTAAACAATCTAATGTTGTTGGTATTTAAAACAATTGACTCGAAAGTTGTTGTGATAAATGTTATTGAAAATGAAATTGGCTATGATTATTGACGTAGGTAGGTACAGTAGCTCAATATATTATTAATATTTTTTGGTTTTACTTTTTTTTAGGCTATTGCATAGCTTTTATCTCAGACAGTCGAGCATGCTTCGGCACGAATTGGGCCACGCTCGCACCGGGGAAGGTACCACACCCTCACAGAATATCGGCGCCATAGTGACAGTTTACTGTCACGTTCCGCACACCAGGCCCACATCCCTTCCCATCCCCTACCCATCCTCTCCTTCCCTATCCTCATTCCCTCCCATCCTCGCCCCTTCTACCTAACTCCTTCCAAATCCCTTTGAGGATAGCAACACATCCACTTCCCAGTGGAGTGGATGCTTATGGGCGGCGTGTATCGCTTAACACCAGGCGACGCGTCTGCTCGTTTGGTATCCTATAGCATAAAAAAAAAACTTTGAGCGCGGCGAGCGAATGTAAAAATTCCGTAACGAAAAAACCTAACACCCCCCACTCCAACCGGCACAGCGCTGAGAATTGAGATGCTTTACCGCGGCAGTCCTCGAGTGCCACACGTATTTTATTCCAATCAGAATTTTACCCATCCTAAAGTTGAAAAACTCAATTATATTAATACCTACGCAATTAAAATAATTGAGTATTTTCCTATTGTTAATATTAATATTATCATAAGTACAAACAGCCAATAACGTTAACAACAATTTAATACACATCAGGGTAAGTGTCGTAAAGGGCTTACCTTACAATTTACATCATTTCCCCATGGGTAGATTCCGTCAATGGGTATTTACCCCTTCGTACGCGAGTCACGAGTGAGAATCCTTTGGTACGTGAGTACAGTACGAGGCAAATAAATTGGTCAGGTTTAGTATTAAGTTTGTACACAAAAAGCAAACCTTTTTTCTACTTTACTTCTTTTAGAAGTGCTTCTGAATTGTCTAATAGTGGATTTTTTTAATTGATAGAAATAAAAGTACCTACATTTCTTTCTGGAATGCACACGCAAAGAAAAATTAATATGTACCTACCTGTTAAAAAAAAACAATAGATGGCCATCAAACCAAACAAATAACAGTTATTGCCATATACTTATATTTAATTATGTTTGTTTAGAAGAAAGTTTCAAAAGGAAGGGGAAGCCGTGAAAAAAAAGACTTTTGTACATCTATAGACTGTTTCCAATTAACGTGCCACACACTGTACTGAATGTAGGAAAACGCTTCCCCACAATACGATGGAAACCTATCTATCAAGTATCTACTTGAACCCTTGTGAATTCATAATGATGATAGTGGCCAGTATGGTTTTATTCCATTTCAATTGACCACGCACGGTTTAATTGTGTTGTGTAGTGATGTTCATTTCGATTTATTTTGTTTACATATTTTTAATATTATGTAAATAGTTTTTGTAGTATTAAAACATTATAGTTAAGCGAAGACTAAAGACTAGGACTTAATTTTGTTTTACATTTCAATATTTATAATTATTCAGTATACGAACATTAATTAAGTTAATAGTTTTCCAGACATTCCTATATTTATAAACTAGCTTTCCGCCCGCGGCTTCGCCCGCGTATTGAAAGAAAAACCCGCATAGTTCCCGTTCCCGTGGGATTTCCGGGATTGCGTCATTTTCCCGGGATAAAAAGTAACCTATGTCGTTTCTCGGGTATCAAAATATCACCATACCAAATTTCATGAAAATTGGTTCAGTAGTTTAGGCGTGATTGAGTAACAGACAGACAGACAGAGTTACTTTCGCATTTATAATATTAGTATGGATATTCTAGTACAAATTAGATTTAGTTTTTTAAATTAGAAAAGAAGAGTTAACTTATTGCTACAAATTTCACTGATTTCTGTAGTGTTGCTTATTAACCAAGAATTTGCATTCTTAACTGAGTTATCTCAAACTAAATGTATAATTTCACGGAAGCTGTGAATTGTGCATTGAAATGCAAACCGGGAGAAATTGTCCACTCATAATATTTTGTAAAACAATTAAACTTTATAAAAATGTACTAAATTGATAGTAAAGTTGTTTATACATTTACTGATTGTGTAAAATATATTCTATAGTGTGTTGTTACCTATAGTTTTAACCGTGTTGCTGTTTTAGTTATTTGCACTAAAAATTTAAGTCCATTCATACGTACCAATAAAATCTATGAGCATCGGGTGAATTAAAAAGAAATATTAATTTAAAAACTCTACAAATTCAATCCTTAAACAAACGGATCTCGAATCTTTTAGTGGAACAAGGAAAACTCAACATTACCATATCATTTGGCAACATTGTTCTATTTCGTCTTGTTTGTATTCAGGGTATATCCCTGGATTTGGCTTCTATCGTCTTCAGTGCCTAAATCATAAAAGAAATCTCGCAATATACCACACGCTGGGCTATACAGTATACGTACCGGCTTCTTGCCTTTACTGTGTAATATTGTTCCCCGCAGGCTCCCGCTATGCCTTGTAAGGCGTTGTCATTAGATTTTTTATGATCCACTGACATTTATGTAGGAAAAGTTTGGTGAAATTCTGACGACAAATTTTCTGGTTTATTCTGTGTATCTGCCCTTGAACTTATAATAACAGGCAATCGTTTTTTTGTATTTTTTTTTTTCATATGTGCTTGCTAGTTCTTGTTTCTTTAAAGCAATAAATACACGGAAATGACTGTAATGAACATAATTTTTATTTGTTTTTAGTTTGATGTTGTGTTATATTCCTATAGTTCACATTTACCCACAGATAAAACAAATAAAAATTAAAATCTAAAATCAATATATTTACATATTAAAAAGGGAAATAAAACATTTTCATACACGCTTAAGCCAAAGAATATGCTAATGTTACGTCAAAAGAAAAATAAGGGGCTTCAAAGTAAAATAAATAAGAAGCGGAAATTAGAAAGACTCATGTTGATGCCATCTGCTGATGACACTTTGATGGGCTTCCTCATAATTTTTCTAAGTTTGCATAAAATGCGGGGTCAATTAATAATTTTTGCATAATTTCGAAGTTTTAACGTTTGTTCGAAATGGCCTTTTTATGATCTCTGTAATCAATTATTACGGTTTATGGTTACTGCAACTAATAAAACAAAGTATAAAAATGTAATCTTATGCTATAAGTTATAACGTTATAAAATAAAATCAGAATTGTATCGCTTTATTACACCTATTTATGTATCTCTATACTTAATATTATAAAACTGAAGAGTTTGAACGCGCTAATCTCGGGAACTACTGGTCCGATTTGAAAAATTATTTCGGTGTTAGATAGACGATTTATCCAGAAAGACTATAGGCTAGATATATCATCTAGTTAAGACCAACAGGAGCGGACCACTGTGGGTAAATAAAAATATATAAATAAAATAAAAATATGTACTTTTATTTTAATAGTTTGCTTTAACTGCAGTTATGATTAAACGAAAGATATTTGATGAATGTTAAAGTATTTTGAAGTAATAATATAATGCTTCGTTATTTATGCCTAATAACAAAAGATGCCACTTAACTCTATTGCTCATAAATTTAAGCACTCTAGAAATTTTGTATTATAATGAGAACTAATTTGGAGCTTAGTACAACGAAGTTATTATTAAACAAATTTCTGTCAATTAATTTAACTAGGTACATTAATTTAGGTTCTAAATTTTAATAAATTTGAATAATATATAGGTAGGTAATTATTTTGCTTTGAAAAGGTTTGATTTATAAAAAATGTTTTATAATGTTGTTTGTTATACTTTAAGCACTATAATATTGCTCTCTTCAAGAATGCGAACCATTTGAAGAAAATTTTAATTGGCATGAAAAATTATAATAATTTACAATTAACATATTAATAATATGATTTCATATAAAATACCAACTAGGTACTTATTATTATAACAGGAGTGGAATGCAAAAGAAGCATGAAAAATATCATACCATAAAAAATAAGGTCGCGGCTACACCGTACTGCAATTTACTTACAAAGGAACATTCAATTGGTTACACCGTGCCAATTTAAACACATACATAAGCACTCGTGTAATTACTTCCTTACCTCTAGCCATTTTCCGGCAATTCCGAATAAAAACCTCAAAGGTGGCTAATTTTCCTGTATATAGCGCTCATTATAACCCTTAACCTGGTTACAAGTATCTGGATTATTTTAGTGTATTTTGTTGCCAGCAATATTGTAAACTTTTATTTTTATATATCTTGCACCCAAATTTATTGTTATTCTTTACATGCTGAGTTTTCCTTCTGTTTAATTTTAGCAACTATACTATATCAGTAATTTGGTAAAGTCAAGAAAAGTGTCAATTATTTTTCAACTTTTCATACAAATAACATAATAATTACCTAGGTATAACAACAGGAGCAAAGGTAAAATATGTGACCTACGCTACGATTAAATCGTCAGTTCTAAATATTTACTCGTTTACTTGATAATAACTATCAATGAAAAAGATATTTCACACTGAAACTTTACTTCTTATAAAGCCGAGTTATACCTATTCCATTGAATAGACACGAGACACGAAATTTTATCAAGTATTTAATTTTTAATAACCGAAGTATAGAAAACATCAATCTATTCTCGATTAAAACTAATCCCTATTTTTCTTGGTCCCGCCAACTAAAAGATAGCTTAACGATTTATAAATCTCTTTTTAAGTTTTCTAGAAACTTTGTAAAAGGATCTTACTTAATGAAAAATTAGTAACTATGCAGTAGATTGAAAAATTCCAGAAAACTGAACACCTATTTAAACTTTGCGAAAAGAACAGCGTCCATCGGATCAGCTAGTATTAGATAAAATTGATTCTTAAAAAAGAAAACACAGAGTACAACAGTAAAGGCAATATAAAATTTCTATATGTGTAATCAAAATCTGTTAATCGTATTTCAACCATAATGCAAATAATTTTAATGATACAATGACAATGATATGAATTAAAAGTCTCTAGTTACTTACAACACTTCTATTATTTTACAATGTATATATACACCTCTACAACACATTTAGATTCCATCTATAACATCATTATAACTACATAACTATTTATAATATGTACATACTTCACCGAATATACATACCACGTAGCATCATTTTACGACATTGCCCTGCAAAGGGTATGCTGTCACGAACAACATATCCCACCAACAAATCTGCTACAGCATACATTTAAATAGATTTTCCGGTTGACGATTCCATATTGACACACATACATTATTCAAACACTTTTTGATGGAGGCTTTGATACCAAGTGTTATTTCAGCCGCGATTTCAATCCGCTTTCATTGCGCAGTGCAAATTATCTTTGTTTTTTCCTATTCAAAACTTATTTGTGTTGGTATAAATATAGAGTTATAATAATGTATCTTTTCAAGTGACGTCAAAAAATAAGGTCTAAAATCGACTATTTTTGTGAGAACTCTTGACTGGGTGATGCATTTTTTTTAACTTGTGTCTGTCTCCCATGTACTTTTAAATTTGGAGATGGCTAATTTTTTGTTAAAATATAACTATCTAAGTATTCATTCTAACTCTGGCATATACAAGTACCGAATTACAATGCATGAAGAGTAATATTTCATTGAAATCCAATCAAAATGATCTTCTCCAATAAACCAGGGGAGTACTAGTTTTAAAATTTCATATTTAATTATAAACGACACCTACATTCATTTGTAATACTAACACCGCTCACATTTAATGAGCTACGTCACAATAAATACATTGGCATAAAAGTTACCGTCTCACTTTGCTTGACAAGTTGGAAGCAATTTAGAAGACAAAAACTTATCGCTCCAGACAATATTATTCTTTACTCTTTACTACATCATACCGTTAATCACTTAATATCAACATTCAGTTCTATCATAATAGTATTCAGGAATAATTATCTCATACATTTCCTTTCATCTGTTTCAGCAACTTAAAAGTACAACATGCTGACCCGCAAGGCAGTAGCTAAGGACATGGAGAATAAATTAAAAGCTACACTCCATGATTTAAAAGCTTCACAATCTTTATGTGAAAAACTCATACAAGAGCGGGATGAAAGTGAATTAGAGATTCAAGGAATTATAAAAAAGAACTCTCTTCTTAAGGCCGAGCTGGCTGAACTACACATGAAATACATTTATAGTGAAGACAAGTGCAAAGCCCTACAAGACGTTGTGGACAGCTTCCAGCAGTGCTCTAGTGACCATGAGAAAGCTCTTAGCCGTATCGCTGAGTTGGAATGTAGCTTAATGGAAGCGCAAGAGGACAATCCCAAGCGGCAATGCAACACACCAAGTAGTCTTCATGATGAATTAATTGAATGTGGACAGTTAAGTGGCTCTATAAACTTTAAAAAAATCAATTTCTCTTCGCATAAGAAGTTAAAAAAATATCTTAGAATAAGTAAATTCATCAAGCGTACGCAATCTATTGTTAGAAAGAGTTCTTTAAAAAAGATAGTTCAACTAAAGAAAGACAACATAAACCTTGTTCAGGAGTTAGATAAATATCATAGGGATCTAGAATACTATAAAATCTTATATGATGTAGAAACAACTGAACTTAAGGAGAAGATAGACTCCTTAAGTCAAATGTTAACTGATGTGAACCAGAAATACTCTTCTGCCCAAATGCAAATTAATGAGCATATACAAGAGGCAGATTATCTTATTAAGTTGAGCAATGAGAATATGGATCGTTTTGAGTCGCTGACCAATAAATATGTATGTCAGTGTTCAAACAATGACAATGAGCAACCGTCGCCCCATAAGCCTGACTACACAGACATACATAGTGTTAAACCCACTACCACAATTCCAACCAGTAATACTAAATACCTTTCAAAGCAGGAAATAATTGTGGTGTCAGATAATATTGGTCAGGGATTTGGCGCTATGCTCAACAACTTAGGGCTTAAAGTTACTAATGTTTGTACGCCTAACAGTTCATTTAAATATATAATCAAATCACTGGATCATTTCAGCTTTAATAAGAATAATATTGTAATTATATTATATGGGGATAGTTTAAATATAAATAATAAGGATATTGATGTAGGATTAAAAAAAATGTTAGATATTAGTAGTAAGACTAAATGTAAATTTATGTTGTGTACCTTGCCATACCTACCTGGTTTGACACAAGAACAAAATAGATTAATTCATAATATGAATTTAAAATTGTATAACCTAACAAATCATCATCGTGATGCATTTATTTATTTTGACATTAACTCATGTATTAAATCTTTTACTTTGACAAAGAATACAGTGTATCTGCCATATAGATATAAGCGTGAACTTGCTATGTTAATAGCATATAATATTAACCAGTCTGGTACATGTTCGGTATCAGACCATCGATCTACTATAATTTTATGTAGTAGTAATTTTATACATCAACCTAGATTAAGTGTAGATAGACAATCTAGCCCTAAGCTAGATTTAAACTAGTATATAAGACAACAGCTAAGCAGTCTTTTTCCATTGTGCATCAAAATATTCAAGGCTTGGCTAGCAAATTGTTAGAAATAGAATTGTTTCTGAATGATAACAATATTAAAATATTTTGTGTAACAGAACATTGGCTTAAACAATGTCAGTCGTTAGTAAATATTGAAAATTACAAATTAAAAAGTATATACTTTAGGACACAGGCTATTCACGGAGGTTCTGTTATTTTTGTACATGATAGTGTAAAATGTAAAGAACGAACTGACATTGTTAGTCTTTCTGTAGAACGGACCATTGAACTGTCCTGTGTGGAGCTGGAGCGTTATATTATTATTTGCGTTTATAGACCCCCTTCCAGTGACTATAATATGTTTGAGACAGTCATGGAAGAAATATTAAAGCGTCTAAGCAGGAGTAAAAAAAAAGTTATAGTATGTGGTGATTTTAATATTGATTTACTTTTACAAACACAAACGGCTACACGAATTGTTAATTTGTTTCAGTCATTTAATCTATATAAACTTTTTAACGAACCCACACGAATTACACCTACTTCTGCAACTTGTATTGATAATATATACTGTGACTGCATCTGTTTAGAGAAAAATATTCTCAATACATTGACTTCGGATCACTGTGGCCAGAAAGTAGTTTTTGAATGGGATTGCATACCTACATTTAAAAGGATTAATGTTAGGCCTATAACTAAAAAAAGGCATTAATAAATTTAGGAATAATATTAATAATAATATTAAAAACCTGCCCGTACTAAATGATCAATCCTATCCTAATAGTCCTTGTGAAATGTTTAAAAATCTTTTTAATTTAGTACATAATGAATTTGAAAAAATATTTAAAGTTAAATCTTTAAATATTACCAAGGATTTACCATTTAGTAAATGGGCGACAACTAGTATACATAGGTGCAGGAACATTCTTTATGAATTATATGGTATGAAGCAATATAATAAAGACCCATCTTTTCTTAGTTATGTTAGAAATTACTCAAAAATTTTTAAAAAAGTTTGTTTCACTGCAAAGCGTTTGTATATCAAAGAAAAAATACGCGACTCTGATAATAAAGTTAAAACAGTTTGGTCAATTATTAATGGTGAAATGGGTAAAAGCAAATCAAGTAATACCATAAAACTTGTAAATAATGACAGGGTTATTGACAAAAGTGCTGATGTTGCGCTTGCTTTTGAAGAATTCTTCAGTAGTGTCCCTGCTACTATTACTTATAGTTTAAATTCGTCTTCAGCACTCGCAGAGACCTTTTTGAGGGACCATGTTGCGGAGTGCAGTACATTATTTGAATTACGACACGTAACTGCTAATGATATTGTTACTGCCTTTAAGACGCTTAATCTTAAAAATACTTGTGATCTTTGGGGAATGTCTGTAAATTTAGTTAATAATATAATAGAAAATATTGCGAAAAATTTAGCTTCCATATTTAATAAGTGTTGTGACTATGGTACATTTCCTAATTTACTAAAGCTTAGTAAAGTTATACCTTTATTTAAGAAGGGCGATCAAGAAGACTGTAACAATTATAGACCTATCTCTATTTTACCAACATTAAGTAAGGTATTCGAGAAGTTAATATTAAACCAATTGAGTAGTCATTTTGCAAATAATGATTTGCTGCACACCAAACAGTTTGGTTTCACAAAGGGGCGCTCAACCACAGATGCTGGAGTTGCACTTCTAACACATATATATAAGGCATGGGAAAACTCAAAAAATGCTCTAGGGATATTTTGTGACCTCTCCAAGGCATTTGACTGCGTTGAACATTGTACTTTGTTACGTAAACTTAATCACTATGGAATTAAAGGAAAAGCCCAGAACCTCATAGCGTCATACCTGCATGATAGGATACAGACTGTAGTTGTTAATGGAGAACGTTCTAGCGGTGCGTCAATTAACATTGGTGTTCCACAGGGGTCAATTTTAGGTCCCTTCTTGTTCTTGGTATATATCAATGATCTTCCCTATTATTTGCAGGATAGGTGTGAAATAGTTCTGTTTGCAGATGATACCTCATTAATTTTTAATGTGGATAGGCATGACCCAAATGTTGACGAAGTGAACAGTGCTCTTTTACACATATCTGAATGGTTTACTGCCAATAATTTATTATTAAATGCCAAAAAAACCACTTGTGTTGAATTTTTACTTCCTAATGTAAAAAAGTTGAACAGAGATATTACCTTGAACGGGGAGGTATTGCATCCTACTGAGTCTACTGTATTTCTAGGGTTAACATTGGACGAGAAACTACAGTGGGGAGCCCATGTCAACACCGCTGCAGGTAAGCTCAGTTCTGCTGCATATGCAGTCCGAAAAATAAGGCATCTCACCGATGAAGATACGGCCAGATTGGTTTATTTCAGCTACTTTCATAGCATTATGTCCTATGGAATTCTACTGTGGGGCAGGGCTGCAGATATAGAAACTATATTTATCTTACAGAAAAGAGCCATTCGCTCTATATATAATTTACGTGCTCGGGACTCACTAAGAGATCATTTTAAGAATACTGGTATCCTTACTGTACCATCACAGTATATATTTAATAATATTTTGCATGTACACAAAAGCTCTGACTTACACACAAGAGTAGAAGATAGACACGATTATGGCACAAGGAACAAGAATAGAATTGAAATGCCATTTTTCCGATTAGCTAAAGTTAAAAATTCATTTATGGGTCAAGGTATACGCTTATACAATAGAATTCCTCATAATATTAAAGAGTTTAGTAGTACTAAATTTAAAACTTACATAAAAAATGTACTAGTTCAGAGAGCGTACTACAGTATTCAGGAATATATGGACGATAAAGACCCATGGAGGGTTGTCGCGTAAAAACCACAGGACAGTTCTTTGGCATATTATGTAGTTAGGTAGATATAAGTTACATATTATGTAAATTTATTGACATTATTTAAAAGAGCAACTATGGAGTTTCTTGCCGATTCTTCTCCATAGATACTGCTTTCCGAATCGGTGGTAAATGTTAAAATACTATGTAATGACGATTCGAAAGTGCTACTAAATAGTAGTCTAATTGAATAAATGAATGTTTGAGTTTTGAGTTTGAAAAAACTATTTAATCAAAAGCCGAATTGACGTAATCCCGTATAATACGAACCAATAAAAGTTGTTACCAATATTAAAACAGATAACCTTTCAAAAGCAAATATTGTAACATAATATTTTACGGTATTATATTAATAACAATTGTAATTGAATCCAGCAACAATTGTTTCGTACAATTAATCGGACATTTAATACATTATTTGGGTATAGCACCTTTCATTTGTAAGCCGAATGAAGATATTTACTGTAATGGATACATTAGCGTTCAGGTATTCCGTAGATATTACATATAGGGTTTTTAGCTATCCCTCATTAGTGGATATTTCAACGTATTTCCAATAATTGTTCCTACATCATGAAGTAGACAAATAGTTTGGTAACTGAATAAGTACTATAGTTTGATTTCGGGGAAATGGCTGTTATTGATTTTCAAAGATATTTAATTTTCTATTTAAGGAGGTAAGTTAGTTGAGTATTTCATGTTTTGAACTAAGTTACTGGTGCTGCTGGTAATTTGTCCACTTTAAAGGTTCATTCAGAACTCTTCTGACATTTTAAACTGCTTTCAACTCGTTCTAAAACTTCAGCCATCGACGACTTCATCGTACGTGAAAGGTAACGTATGGGAAAGGTATGTATGAAGCTTACGGTATGTATACGTCAGTCATTTAAATAGTGCCAATCCCACCCGCACTTTTTTTTTTAATTTGTTGCTAGTAGTCGATACGAAATACATTCTACATTATTATCCAAACACAAATTTACTTTCAAATTAGAGTTAGAAACAATAAAAAAACGAAAAACAAGGTAAGCAAAAATAAATTGTCGTGCCAATGTAATCTCGCAAGAAAGAAGTCGAGAGTCAACAAGACCGGAGACATTTTTTAATTTATAGCATACCTTTATTTATGATCGTTCGAGGCATTAACTTAAAAGGGACGAAATTGCTTATGCAGGTGTTTGGCTTTATCCCAACCTCGCTTGACTCCTGAAGCCATAAAAACGGATAACGAGTATCGTTATTACAGAATACAAAGGGCCCTTCATAAAATGTATTCGCCGAATCATTCAGATGGGAAATCAAGATGCCCTTGCAAATTGGCTTATCAAGTATCTACATTGTTGTAAAAATAAAACATTAATTCTCTTTTACAGATATTTACTTTGTTTCGTAATTTTACAGAACAGGTGGAAAGATAATTATGATAATGGTATCTTCTAAAACACGCCGTTGGAATAATTATAAAGTTATGGGTGATATTGCTTTATTTTATAAAAGTTTGTTGACACAATTTTATAAAATAAAGTTCAATTCATAGACATCAATTGCTTCGCGAGGCTGCTCGAGTCCTCTTATGCTAATTAATAGGCAATAATAGCCTATTGCAATGTTTTGCTTCATTGTTTAAAAAGATAGAATTGTCTTAAAATTTGCTGTGTTTGTGTGTAATTTGGCATAAAAGAGTGATGATTAAAAAGTCTTGCATTAGTAACGTACCTGGATTTTAATTTTTCTGTGTATCATCATATTATGGCAAGACTCATATGTGTCGCACAAAGTTTAACTATATTTTATTGGTAGAAAAAATATTTTCAGCTTTTTCAATAAAATAATATCCAAATCCTTTCAACGGTGCACAACTAAAAACGAAACAGAATTTTTCTCGAAAAGATAAATAAAAATGGAACCAACCGACAAAGTGATAACATAGAAAATATATATCTTTTAATCTAATTTTTAATTCCTATTGTTAACACAATTTTCAAATATCAGTTATTCATGTTAATGTTTATTATTTTTAGTCATTTTTACGATAATTTTGGCATTTCGACGGCAGTTCCAGGATAAGCTGATAATTCAAATTCAAAATTCAAATTCATTTATTAACAGAACATCATAGGTCCACTTGTTAGTAATTTCTTAATTACTATGTTGGTACAGATAATAAACCTCACGGATCGCGGAACACTTGTTTGTCTTCTTAAAATAAAAAAAAAACGTAAAGATGTCTGACTGATTCATCTACCAACGCAAATCCAAACTTCTGACCGATCGGGCTGCAATTTAGTATGCAGATAGCCAGCATGACGTAGGCATCCGCAGAAAGATGTTGATAAATTTTACCCCAAATTTTATAAAATACAGTGTTAAAATAAAAGTTATAATATCTTCATTCTTCATATTATTTAATTCTTTGTCGAACACAATACAAATCACGACCGACAAATGTTACTCATGTACTCAGCTTCGTATAGTATTTTTCATTTCCGCACCAACAATTTCCTGGTCTTGTTTGGCTTAGCTTTTCAATTTCCTACGAAATAGGCTTTGGAACTTCTAAATTTTCACTCCAAAATAGTCATATTACGCGGTGCAAATGTGAGCTTGTTGAATATAACTTTTAAAAATATATTTGAAGGTGCCAGAAAAATTTAAAGCGACTGACATTAAATTTCGCTTATAGTATAATATATTAACCCTTAAATTGATTTCGTCCGTTATAAAGGACATAGTATTTACACACATGCTGGCGCTGTTACAGTAGACCTAGGCATTTCCAATTGGTATATTGGGAAGGTACTAGCTATGTCCTTCGCGTACATGCAGGTTTCATTAGCGAAGCGAAGTACAGTCGCGAATGGTGACCATTTGAAATTTGCAAAAAACGGATCTTTTGACTCTCCTGATAAAATTGGTAATAACTGTAAGTATTTTGGCTATTTTGCTTATAATGTTATATTATTCGTTAGAATACGATTGTAAGTATAGTATTTTGACATAATTTTTACATATTTTACAATATTTGGAATAAAAATCTTAGTTTATTTATGATGTCCTATAAAACGGACGTTGACAACTTGCAGTATACACTAGGGTATTCTTCACATGTCCTATGTAACGGACGTTGCCAATAAGGCCCTCCATTTTCAACGTCTTCATTTTGATATATTTTTCTCTATTTTTATTATGTTTTACAGGAGCATGACTTGGCAATAAATAAAAAATTCCCTCACTACCTCTGGCGGAAGCTGAAGAGTCTAATATTGAGTTGAGATGACGATTTCGAAGGAAATGTAGACCTACGGGAGTGATTTCACTATGATAACAATGTAAACCATTTACCCCCAGCACCATACCTCCGGAATAACACGACATATTGATTTGAGACACAATGAAGACCCAAAAATTCAGAATTTTTACCATCACCAAATATTATTGCTGCAGAATTACACCCATTACATGCGGTGCCAGATGAATCTTCCCTACTTCTCAGTAGTTCTTCAGCCACAGCATCATGTTACTTACCAGAAATACCACCCAATGTTTGAAAATTTAAATAATAATACCTTACAAATTAAAAAACTGGCAGCAAATGGATATATATATCAAAGAATCCAAAAAAAAGCGTATTGAATTTCGTGTTTGTTTTCGTACTTCAGGCATAGTATATACGACTTCTTTGCATACGATGAAGCAAACACATTTCAATCTGTACAATTTAGTGAATGGGAAGAGGACTTTCTTGGTGTATTAGATAAGTTTTCAGGCTATGAAATACTATTTCTATTCCCATTCTTAGCATATTCTTAGGCTGTGATTTTTGGTAGTGTCGTTTTTTAAAATCCATCATTTTTAACGATATCGTTAAAGTTTTAACCAATATTTTAAGACAGATGTTTGAAAAGCTTATACTAGATCGTCCATTATTATAATTTGATAACAATTTTGAATTACAGAGCTGAAAATGTGCATTGTATTCATGTACCACCGTTGCAGGAATAATGTGCAATGTCCATTATATGTGACGGTTCGAACATGTACATATAATTGGCAATGTCCGTTTTATGTGACATAGTGAAAACCATAGAAAAAAATAAAATTTTTAATTTTTTTTTTCATTTTCCTCTTTTCTATCCTAATTCCAACACATCCTCCAAATTTCGACATTATACACACAAGTTATCTAGGGGTGACAATTTAAGGGTTAAAATGTATACTTAATGATAAGCCTGTAGGGTATTCTCTCCTTTTAAAATTATTTTAAGCTTTTAAGTAAAATGAACTTTAAATTTTTAAAGGGAACATTATGTTATTGTAAAATTAAATAACATAATGAATAAAAAATAAATCCCTACTGACACTCATTATTTCGGTATACAACGCCTTATCTTTTTTGTTTCAAATTTAATGAAAAGTAATTTTGTAATTTTGACGGATAAGTCACTGTTCGCTAAATGCATCTATGTACCTATCTATACTATTATTATAAAGCAGAAGAGTTTGTTTGTTTGAACCCACTAATCTCAGGAACTACTGGTCCGATTTGAAAAATGCTTTCGGTGTTAGATATTCCATTCATATCATATAAACATTCTTGAATGATTAATCGAATGCTAATTGAAAACAATCAGTTCCACTCACATTTTTTGCCGCTTACGTTTTATAGATAAACTTTATAGATAAACAATGTCTTTTCAATTCCTGAACTGGTTTATGGCAGATTATTTGGTCGAAAGCCGCGGCAGGGTTTTATTTACGACCCTGCCTCGACAAATTGCACATATGGAAATCCAATGGATATATAGAAGCCACTTAGCTGAAGTATACATTGCGTAGTTGTAGATAACAAATTAATTGAACCTTTTTAGGTTATTTATAGGTTTTTTAAAGCCATCGGTCCCGTGCAAAGTCGTTTGTAATTACGTAAGAAGGTAGTGGCCGAAATTCAGGTTTATTAGTATTTATAAAAAATATTACAAGACAGATTCTTCAGTCATTTTTGTGCTTAGCTTTTATAAATTCAAACAATAAACGACAAATTCGGTTCCAAGTTCCGTAAAGAACAATTAATCGTTTTAAGAAAATATATTATGGTATAATTGCGATAAAAAATAGTAAAATAGAAGACTAGAAAGCTGTTTGGTTGTTATTGTACCTCGTAGAACAATTTTAGTACACATTTTATTCGTTATATTGTGTTAAAAAAGCCCCAAAAAATACATTGGCAGTGGTCATTTTATTGTGAAATACTAGCAAAACATTTCTCACCCACGTAACATAACTATAGATTGAAAAGAAGGAAAATGTCACCGTTACTGGGTTGAAATGTAGCAAATACAATATAATGGATCACAATATAGATAGCAGAAGATCAATAATACTCAAGGAAAAGACAAAATAACAGCAACATTTTGTTAAGCGTTATAATATACACTAGCTTTCCGCCCGCGGCTTCGTGTAGTCAAGGGAAAAAGTTCATATAAAGGTTCCTGTTCCCGTGGTATTTTTGCAACATAAACTATCTGATGTCCTTTTTCAGGTCTATCTTTGAACCAAATTTCATCAAAACAGGTTTAGTAGTTAAAGCGTGAAGACGGGGTAGAGAAACAGATAGACTGACACACAGAGTTACTTTTGCATTTATTATCAGAAGGGATAATAGGGGTTAATTATGAATCTCGGTAAATCAAGCAGGTCATTAGTGTAACAATAGCAGTTACGATCTTTTGTACATCTGACACCCGCTCTGTACGTCGCCGTCGCGTCGTAGTGCACACATTAACGTCCTGCACATGACAGACAATTAGCATCTTGATGCAATACGTCAATTAGGTTGATGATCACATATTATGGTGTGGAAATTCATTTATGTTTACGGATAATTGAATAACTAGTAAAGTAATGTATTTATAGTATTCGGATATATATAGACTTTTGTGGTTGTATCCCTTAATTGAACATGGGAATTCTTCCCTTTTTGAATTATTTTTTCGGTCACAGTATAATTTACTGATAGCTCGATGTGCAAACAAATTACTTTTTGTATCGCGTATCAGTATTTTGTGTTATGGGTTCACGGGACCTCAAATTTGCATTTATATTGACTCGAATCAATGAAATAAAAAAGCAAAATCCGGGAACAGCCGGAATCCTATTTTCTATATAAAATGTGCTATTTTCACGCCGTCCAAAACTGACCTAGATGCAGTTAGAAAAAAAAATGGAAACAACTAATTTCACGCTTGACTTCTCAAAAAGGGTCAAGACAGTCTCTCGGAGTGAACTTTATTTAGGTTGTAGTAAAAAGTAGTCGCAAATTTAAGGGAAACTCAACGACGGTGTCCAATTTAGTTGATATGCTTCGTAACATCCATTCTGATGTTCTCAGGTCATTTCCCAAATTGCTTCCGACTCCATTGTTTTTGACTGCACACTTACATTCGACTTTATGTGTATATGTCGAGTAAAGTAAGACGTTTGTTGTGTTGCTGAAATTGCAGTAGCTTTTCTTATACATGACTGAATTTTATTTTGAACACAAAATACAGAGCGCTTAATGCACTTGTCAATGAAAAACCTCGTCATTATCCAATGGTTAATGATTAAACTGTGGAATTGATAAAGCAAAATACTGGTCTTTTACGCTCGCAAACCACGGCAGTGGTTGCACTGGTGGACTGGTCGTGAATGTACGACGAAAGCTTTTAATGAATTATCGTATCTTTATTTAAAGAAGGACGCACATCACGACGAATTGAATCGCACTATTGACATAAATCACCAGTCACAGAAGCAAATGTCGAAGTGATTTAATATTTATTAATGAGCATCCTGAAAGTATAAATAGCCTGATATGATCGCTTTCTTTGTATCCCTCATTTAAACAAATCCAAGACATATTTTATTTTTTCTTTAGCAACACAATATGTCACCTAAAAATTATTGTTATAAATAACTTGAATATTGACATTTGACCTATTTACTTCATATATAAAGTCAAATGGTCAACAATCTATGAAATAGTTGGGGCAAAATCTTTACTATAATTGAAGAGAAAAAGCAATATTATATTAATTAAAGCAGCATTATATTATCCTAACTATCTATTAATTTGTACCTAGTTACAGAAACAAAAACCCGTCCTCGTGAAAACTTCTGACGAAATTAAGAGCCATTAGGTATTCTATTTTTTATTGTATTATGTTTGTTACAAAATTCATCTAAAGCTTAAAATTCATCAAGCGGTACATTTCATAGTGGTCAAAAGATTGTAATAGTTCTCGACTTGCTTTTAAACTTACATTAAAGTGTGTGTTACGTTCATTACAAAAGCATTTGTTTTCAAATGAATACTGCAATTATTCTTAAAGTTATTCATTTAATGCGCACAGCAAGGCGTAGTCGAGTTCATTGTAATAAGCTCATTGTACCAAGTTTATAATTAAAAGGCATTATACGATAATTGCAAAGGACTTTCTAGGATGTCTGATAAAATGAATTGTGCTCTATGTTTTAATAAAACACTTCATAACGAATAGGTATATATTTCTTACTTTAAAATACATTTTTATCTTTTTATTCGAAATAATTCTCAAACCACCCAGGAATATCGAGGTCAACTGTTAATGAAATCAGTTTTTGTTGTTTGTAAAATTGGCTTGTTTCAGATCTGAAAATAACTAAATTTTCTAACCATAAAGGTCCTTGTTAGAAATTACATATAACGCTCATCCATCAGTTATGCCGCCTGGGTTTAGTTATGTACAATATTTTATTTTAGTGGTAGTATGTTTGTCTCTTTTGGAGTTATAGTTAGATGAACCTAGGGCTGATCAACATTTAGTCAGTGGTCATAACATTTTCTTCGGTTATCTACTAACGTTCAAGTAAATTGTATATTAAATTTATTATGAAAGAAAAATACTTCAATGTAATCGCTCGTACACCCCATTACAGTGTATTTTATATAATTCTAGCAGTCCATCACGGCTTCGCCCGTGGTTGTGTTATTGTGTTTAAGTTTTCTCTCCATAAGAGTCATCCTCGTACTTCAAGGAATATTATGAAAAAGAATTAACGAAATCGGTTCAGCCGTTCTCGAGTGATGCGCTCTTAAAATGCGCTTACCAACACATTTTGCGATTCATTTTTATTTTATAAAGATAAAATATAAGAGTCATTCTACACTTGATGTTAATGAAAAATATAACAATAGAAAGGTCTATTACAACTTCATTTTTGAGGAACTGCAAAAATCCCATACATCTAACGGACTCTTAATAATATACTCGTGAAAAATGTTTCAGGAAAATGTAAGACACATTACGAGGGTGGGATAAAGTATGTATTAGGCAAGATTTTTCCTTAGTTGTGTTCACCTATTGTGTGTGGCTTTGTCTTTATCTGAAATAACTCCAATTTCAGTCTTCTTGCGGGTGATGAATTTTGACTAACTATTTGTTATCTACGAAATGTCACTATTTATATTAGGTAAGTATTAGATTAAATCCTACGTTTTAGAAATTGACTAAGCACTTCACAATAGCAATTGTTATGATTTTTTTTTATTATAAGAACACACACAACATACATGGGAAATATAAACTGATTTGTTCATTTTAAACTAGCAATCACACACAGGCATTGCAAAATGTAAAAAGAGCGTGTGCGCCGAGCGCAGGTGTCAGAAGTGAAACTTCTTTGACAAGATTAAAAAATACCAAAATCATCGCCTTACTCCATGACGTAACGGTATTGTCATAAAGCGACCTTGAAATTTTACTCTCAACGCGCCTAAATAAGTTTCACTTCAAAAATTACTTTGAAATGTCGTAGTAGCCCTATATCATAATATTATCAAATCCTGCAGTGCAATGCAAATATTCAAACCTTCAGTGTTATTAGTTTGAAAATCCCATGTTCTCAAACTATACATGGCGAAGAATGCTACGCAAACATCTTTAACCAAGATATCTTCGCAGTTCGCTGAAACTAAGCGATACGGGACACAAGTTGCAAATATCTTAATCTAAGTTCTGTAACGTCAAATGTTCGGACATGTCAGGTTTGAAGTAAAATTGTTCGGATGTAGGGTTCACGTTGGTCATGTTGACGTATGATTATGATCCCAATCCTGAATACGCTAGTTTTAAATCATTCGGTGTATCTGTAATTCTATATTAATAAAAAAGACGATACATCTCCATTACACAGGCTGCTCTTCTACTTACTCGGAATTCTTAGAATTACTTAGATCCATTGCTGAATTTTTTAACAAAGAGCAACATTACTAAGAAATAATTTATTATTTAAGTAATTTTAATATAAATGAATTATCATTTTGATTTTATCATTATGATCTATTTATTACCAATGTAAAACAAATACCCCAATGAAAAGGAAATTTAATGCAATATAAACATGAAATTATAGAGCTCTATTAAAACGTGTATTTTGTATAAATAAGACTTTTTTAAGAATTAAATTAGAATTATTTTATAGGTATACTATCACTTTTTTCATATTAACTCTTGTACATTTAAATTTAAAATCTGCCAACCCTATTTGAATGCACCTCTTTTCAGTTTTGCTGATAGCAGTGTCTCTAAGCGAGGAGTGTCTGAATTGTCTCATTCCTTCAAACAATATTATATTAAAAGTTGCTCAAATCTGTAGAACTCTCACAAAAATTAAATAATTTGGAAAATCCAAAAGTGCACGCCTCATAATTTTTTTTTTAATAAATATTTATTAATTATTATTTTTGTTTATTTAATAACAATTAAACCACATCGAATCAGACCCTGAAAAATGAAAGGGTTCTATTCCTGAGCATATAGAAAAAAAAAGACTCGATTAGTAAAGTATTTCGGTCGCTATCGTGTTAACAAGAAAAAGGATCCGCACATACAGACACACGGACGTCCAAGACAGAACTTTTTTAAACTGTTTTTTAACTAGTTTAAATAACAAAAATGACATCAAAAATATCATGAACGTTAAAAATAGTGTTTTTTCTTAATATGTGTGTGTATGTATTATCTTACAAGTGCAATGTATGATACATAAAGACATTTTAAGTTTGAAAAATCAGATGTTTTGCGCGAAGTGACAGTAGTACCCACCTCAACGCTTCGCTTATGAGGCGTGCAATAATGAATGTTAGATTATATTCTCGTAGATTAGTTTACGAACGACTCTCTCGGATCTTTTTACTTTGGCCTTTGTTGTTTATACAAAAAAAAACCTTAAAACAAAAATTATAAGACTAAGTACGCCGTTTCGTTAAAACCAATAAAGTAAGTTCCTATAAGGTTTAAAAATGCGATGAAAAAGTCAACTGCGAATTTTTTATAGCCAATAAAATGTAGCTGGCCGAATTTTTTCGGGATGCTTGCCAATTAGAGGAATAACATTTTTTAAGAATGTTTTCTACTTATAAAATGTATTGTTAGTCACGCTCGTAATTTAAATTTATGACGCACTTTTTACAATATTTATTAAATGAACGAGTTTAAAAGCGGAACAAATATGGCTTTAAAAGGTCAAGGCACTGGAAAGAACTGTCAAGTTTTAAATGCAAATATAAAATTCAATTTTATTCTTGTCTAATGTAAGTGCACGTCAAGCTATGTTAGTATGTTAATGGAGCTGCTATCAAGGTGGAAGGAAATTCTCTCGAGATGTCCGATGTAATTCTTTTAAAGTTGTTTTTAATATAAACCATCTTGCGTTTGAAAATAGTTATTACAAATAGGTTTTAAAAAGAAATTAATGCCTCCAGTTTGTTATATTTGACTCTAATTTTTGTTTGCAAGGCAATTGATATTTTTAGTAGTGTGAGTTGTGACTGATTCTTGAGTAGGTATATCAGTAAGGTGATAACAGCGGCTTAGCAAATGAGTTTCTGAATTGGAGCCTACATAGTAAGAACATTAAAAAATTATCAGTCAGTAAAGAATACCTTTTTGCCTTTGGGAAAAAATATTACATTATAATAAAAAACACATGTACCTATTACACATAATAAATAATATATTAATCACGTAATATGAGACAACTAAATTCATATCATTATTAGGACAAAGAAACATTTAATTATATCGTACAATACAATGTTATAATATTGACTGAAAATGATATTATATTTTACTAATATTCCAAAATACTTGTATTAACACACCTGAATATTGGAACAAGCCACTGGTTAGATACAAATGAACAAGTTTGAAAGCTGTTTCAATTAATTCAAGCTTAATTAAATAGACTTGAACCCGACATTGTTCATACATTTCATATAGCTCTAGAGGCGGCTTTGGCCCAGACTAGTTTAAAGGCACTAGGTTCTATAGACGCCAAATTGTACTTTATCTTATTCAATAGGCGCCTTGATACTGGTATTTTTGGTCCGGGAGCCAGCAGCAGATTTTATGACCAAGTTCCTCTCAAGCGGTAATTAGTAAAATGCATCAAAGTATAGTATTATGAAGCCTCGTGAACGTCAGCTGGAGCTCGGTTGGGGGGAAGAGCGGTTGTAGCCTCCCGTATCAGCTGACGGTTTTTCCACCAAGATACAGCCAGCTGACATATATATTTATCCACAGTTACATATAAGCTATCATCAGGTAAATTTTTGTTTGAGAGGAAATAACGGAAAATAAATTTTTCTTTAAATTTAACTTTCATGTTCGAGACACCAGCTGACGTATAATACACCATGTTGTAACCAGCTGACTATTTTTTTTCGTTGAGATATTGGGTTAGCTACAATTTGACAAATTTTTAGCTGAGAGGAAATGAATGAATGAATGTATTTTTTTTCCTATGTGCGTGGGAGGCTACAACCGCTCACCCCCCCAACAGAGCGCCAGCTGACGTTCACGAGGCTTTATAATACTATACTCTCATGCGTCTGACGAATTATCTCTTGAGAGGAAATAGTTAACCAAATTTGCACCTGGCTCCCTAACCATTTGTGATTTATTATATACTAATAACTCTTTTGTTATTTTGATGACTATTTACATTATTTTGTTGACTTTACTTTTACATCAATGAATATTGAAAAGAGAATTTACTACATTCAGTTACAAGTTCAATAAGTGTATAATTAATGAGTTTTAATAGAATAGAGGTGAACTAACGAAATTGAAAAAGGTTATTGAATTTTGATCTTAAACTTTATTATGAATCGTATTTTAATTTAGAAGTAATTTAAAGAGCAAGGATGTATTGTAATAATACGTGTGATATCTATTATATTATCTGAATCACAAAAGATAGAGGTAAAATTTATTCGCTTTTTATTTTAATAGTAACACTTGCTACAATAAAATGTGGTACAAACAGAATTATTCTTTTTCTCTTTTTTAATTCTATAGTTCTTCGAGTCATGCCCTATTTGAGCTGAACATACTTTGTAAGCAACCTTAGGTCAAGATAGCTCTCAACATTCAGTAGGTTAGTCAAGTCTCAGTCGGGTTATGCTTTTCCCGTGCCCTTTTGTTGAAACTGTGCGTTAGTTTCAAATGTTGTGTTTATTTTTAGATGCTCTGTTATGAGTTATGTTAAATGAGAGCGTTTTTTTGTATATTTGTGGTTAAGTGTTATTCTCATCGGGAATGAGACATCAGTTTATTGTATCTGCTCATAAAGTTAGTTTGGGTACAAAAAAAATTGAATTCATGTACCTAATTTTTATTTTTATTGTTTAAATTTAGCACGTGTGTTGAGTACATGTTCTTTTATAGCATAGATTTTTAATATATGTAAATGCTTTTACTCTTATTTGATCATCTTATCTGTATTAAAGCCTTTTGTTATTTTCCGGTATTTATTATATAATATTATCTTCTGGCAAGTAATTTTTTTACACAGCGTGAAGAAAGGACAAGTATTCTTAAATATTTATTATGTTATACTGGACGTTTTAATTTACTCACTTGCTATTACAATTCAATACAATTAATTTGAAAAAAGAAGGATAAACAAATATTTTTGTTTTTCCAGAATATTAAGTACTAACTTTGTTATTGGTCGCTCGGTCAACGGTAGTCGTATCTTGCCTACAAATTTCGTTATTTATATTTTAACTTCACAGATTCGACACTCATTGAATATTCCGATCAGGAAAGTTCCTAGCATAACTTAGAAATTCTCCGTATTTTTAAAATCGAAATTTGAAATAGAGTTGCCTTTAGAAATCCGGATAGATTTTGAATTTTAAAGTCTGCTTAGGATAAATGTATGATACCTACTCACATCTCATACGAGAAGACTATCATTGCCTGCTTAAAATTTGCAGTAATATTTTGTTGAACGTTATATCCAGGGTGACATTTCTTTATGGGATGCCTTTTTTATAATGGGGAAATCTTCCAAAGATACCCACGGCCCCCGGGGAAGGAGCCGTGGGTTATGTCGGATTCTTACCGACTAAAAACCCACTGTGTTCCGTCGAGCCGCTTTAATGATGGGGCCGCGGGTATTGGTTGGAATTCTTCCGTGACCCCCTCGGCGGCAGCCCGTCTCCAGGCCAGGCGCAAGCCAAGAACAGGAAAGGTGGTTTGCCTGCTCTTCCCTCCCGTTGGCGGCATGAGCGGAACACGTCTCAAGCCGCCTCCCTTATGGGATGCCTATGGATTTATACGTTTAAATAAGCGCTAAATAAATTAATTGTTATTAATTTGTGCCTTGCCAACCACTTTAGAAATCACTTAAATTTGGAGCTATCCCACAACAGTTGTTCGTGACAGTGCCAGATAGTTCCTAATTTAAGTGATTATGTTTGCATGTGAAACAATTATGTTTGCCGGTATTTTTCATTGAAAATTTTATTTAATAATATTTGACAAAAGAAAGTATATTTACAAATAATAATTCAGTAAAATATTTGCGCGCGTTCATGAGCTTAGCTTTCTGGTAGGTATATTGGACTTTTATGGGCGCCGTGCGTACAGGAAGTGAACAAACATATGCCTTTGGAAAACAAATATTCTTACGTAAAATCATGTTGCTTTATAAACAGGAAGAGTTCATAAGATATACATATTTACCGGCACGTTTCGCCTTTTTCACTGAAATTTATTTAGCGTAAAAATGTTGGTCGCATTTTTTTATTGAAAACCCGACAAATATTTTACTTGGTTGTGAAAATAGACATTCTTTTGCTTATGGTCAGGACGAAGTATGCTTAGCTTTAACAGTAGTAGAAGTATTAAAATAATGCTTATATCTTCACATCAATTAATCAAATGCATAGCTTAATGCTTATGTCAATCGTATGAAGATTTTTGAATTGAATTGACGAATGAAGTGCAGTCTCCTGGCACTCCGATGCAAGAACCTAAGTATTTGTCATTTAGCACTGCACTAACTCAATTATATTAGATTTCAATACCTACAATACGCTTTAAAAAGTGTGTAAAGCATATACGGACCAATGAAAGTATAGTACGTAGTTAAAATGTTAACATTTTATACGCGTCACAAATAGTAACCTCAAAACAGCGCCCAGTAACACAATTACAAAACAACATAAACGCTGCAAAACGAACTAACACACATCTGGTGATGATCCAAAAAGTTAAACAAGTTACATCTGCTCATGGAGACCCTAACACAATTACACGACGATAAAATAACAGTAAAGTACACGCAATCAGTCGAAAGTGGATCTGTGAATTTTTTTATTATTCTGAATGAGCATACGTAATAAAAATGTAGGTATATAAATCAGAATATAACATAATAATTTATTACTTAAACCATTAAAATTATAATCATGGTAAACATATTATAATATCTTAGAGTTATAAGCATCTTTTGGAATAAAACTATTCAGCTTAGAAGATCGCTGATATGAACAAACACTCGTCACTCGCAAATATCATAATATAACGATTGTTGCAAATTTTGCATACAGTCTTTGTAAGCGAATAATCGTTTAACTAAATATCATATTACCGTACATTTTGGAGCTTAACTGTGTATTTAACATATTATAGTCTAAATACGCAACATCATGTATCTCTGTTATGCTTTCGTAATGTAATTTGTACGTTAATGAAATATAAGCAGCCCGGAGGTTGACCCGGGAAGTAGCCACCCTATTGGCATTTTAATGAGCAACCGAAATTTTGTGTGATAAGGGTAATATTCCAATCTTGCCAATCTTTGACTATAAAATTGGACTTTATTAACAAATCAATAGTAACCAAATTGGATAGAAATTAGTATGCAAAATTAAGCTTTACTTACTTTTGTAAACGAAAGAACGTGTTTTTGAAATTAAAATGAGATGAACATTAACATAGATAAGAGAAAACATTTAAAATAATCTATAATATAAAAATGAATCGCAAAATGTGTTGGTAAGCGCATAACTCGAGAACGGCTGAACCGATTTTGATAATTCTTTTTTTATTATATTCCTTTAAGTACGAGGATGGTTCTTATGTAAAGAAAACGTAAACATGTACCACGGGCGAAGCCGGGGTGGACCGCTAGTATTAAAATATAAATAAGTAGGTACATCATCACACATGCGAAATGAAAGAAAATCGTAGTTTAATTTGACTTTAAAACTTTTGGACAGAACTTCAAAATTTCGTGTACAAAATTTTACAAGACAAAATTCAAGGGAAAACCGCACCGAAACATCTGGAATACCTGGCTTACATTCCGAGACACATCAACTGCGAGTCCGAATACCCGACCCTTAGGAATTTAGCAACGAAGGAGGATATGCAGATATCCCTGTTAATAATAATAATTAGTAGCAATGCAATTTGCGATCTATTAAGATGTATGAAGCTTAATATTATATACCTATACCAGTCTATTTATTCTCCATAGTTCCATAATCCTTTTAAGAGAATATAAACAAGTGGTATTCTAAATCTATTATACACAATTCATAGCAAATCATAGCTATAGGTAGGTAAACACACAACTTATGAAATTCGTGCCGTTAACCCTAATCCAAAATTTGCAACAATAATTATAATATTTCATTAAACTTAAGATTTGAGGTCGCTAATGAAATTGTTCCAATTACGCTGTTCAAATTACGATTCAGAATTTCTTAGCCTTAAAATTTGATCAAAATTTCACGTTGAAAAGAGGCTTATAAACAGATTATGGCCGACACAGCTTCTCACTTTGTGAATCAAATTGAACATCACGCTATTATTCCCTTATTTATTGAAAACAGTGAGCTGTTTAATCAATGTATTCAGGTCAATTCTATTCGCACCCGGTTAAACTTAAACGAATTAAATCGAAACATTTTTCATTACGTTTCACTATAGAACATTTTAGAGCCAATATTTCAAACATAAATAGCAATAAAACAAATATTATACTTTCATACTGTGCACATTTATAACGTGAATACTTTCATAAAATTTATTAATTTTTGTTTGTCGTTATTTATAGCTGCCAAAATAGTTAGTAATTTAATATTCAAAAATTGTATTAAATTGTAAAAAATAACATAATATTTACCTAGTCTGAATACTTTCAGTTGATTGGTTTTGATTTCATAACACTATCAAGTTAGAGCGATCGCCTATAAATGAAATATTTTTATTAAAGCTAAATTTTAATGTTATTAAAATACGCAGCAAAATATATTTTTATTTAATATGTAGAAACAATGTTTTAAAGTTTCCATGATATAGAACTAAATAGAAATCATATTATATTTACAAAGAAATAAAGCCAGTACCTCAAAGAAACGGTGACAATCCTTCAAATTAGAAAAGTAATGGAGATTTCAAACAATGTATCTGACGCTTAGACATTCTTAACAAATGTATAGGCCACATAAACACTCCCTGGGCACGATTCCAACCGGCGTCACAGATAAATGCCAAAAAATGTTCTATCTAAATGAAAAATCTGTATTGTTTTAACTCTATATCATGAAAATGACCTAAAATCGCGCACAAAGCGTCCGCGTCGTGGTGCTGAAATTCTTTTAATATTATTACGTTGTGCTGATTTATAAGATTATATCGAACATGATAATTCTGTGGAATTAATATTCGTTCTGTATTCGTTTGAAGTGCCATTTTCTTTTTTTTAATATATTTGAGAACATCGAGTTTTGTAGTAATGTTTAACACAATGTTACATTACTATACTAAAGGGTTAAAATAGTTTAAAATAGTTCAGAAACTAGAGATATAAGAATACGAATTGCACATGACTAATATGAAAATTTTATATCGGCCCTCAGTAGATAGATACATGCAGTAAATCGGATTGAATCTGTATCTTCTAGAGCAAGGCTTCTTACTACTTCACCACCATATCGACTGACTTCGTAGGTATGTATTTTAACTGAGTATTTAACAGCAAAGAAATTGATTACGAAATTATGCTTGCAAGTCTACATACATCAAAATTGCTATTTAAGCAAAGAAATTGGTTCCACTGAATGCCTCTAAATTCTTAAACAAATACAAAATCTTATTAACATTAATGAGTTACTCCTGATTATGATGTAATTAACTCCGTTGAAACCTTGTTGACCCATGAAAATACATTTTCCTAACAAAGCGTTCTAATAATACGCGTTGAACAGATAATTTAAATAAAGTATGCAAATTAATCATAATATTTTATGGACATTAGACAAAATGGCTAATGGTTCGTTTGGATAACATTAAAGCGAGCAAATAAAGGTAATATTAACCCATACGTATTGTAATTTGTATTTATGTACTGTAATTGCATATTATTATCCTTGTGTTTATGTTCTTGTTAATTTTCCAACGAATTGGATTAAAATAGAATTTGATAACAGATATTTTTGATTTGTAGAATGCAGTTTAAATTTAATATGGTAACGAGTATTTTCAATCATAATTAGATTAATAAATCCATTTTTTATTATATTTATGATTTGCATGAATAATTATGGGCAATCACGTCAAATAAAAAGAGACTTCATTTGGAAATAGAATTCGTTAACATCATAAATGGTAAATGGATCAAAATAAAATATTATGTTGAATGGTTTTGGGCTCAAGAGAGGAAATTGCTGAATACTTTTTTTGTAAAAATTTAAGAATGCGATGAGGCATTTCGCCAAACATTAGAAGACGTTAAAAGCTGATACCACATCTAATTTAAGTACATCCCTGAAGAAATGCGGCGGCAAGTTAAATTAGTACGAAAACGTGTTTTGCTTTTATTATCAGTCCAATGGGATTTGTATACGGCGACACTCGTACTCAATAAAATGTTAATACTCTTACTTTTGTTATTACCTTATTTAATATTCATGGAAACTTCGGTAAGTTTAAAATCATTTCGGCGCTGTTGATACTGCTTACATTTTCAAATAAAAGGTGTATTAATGATAGAAAAGATGGTGATAATAGGCAGGCCTTTATTTATTGTTTTATATAAATGTTTCATTTTATATCTGAATAAAGTGTCGTCATAAATTATCATAATATACCATATAGAGTAAGTTAAGCTATGCGTATGTAAGCTCAAAGCTGAAATATTTTATTTCAAAATAATTTATGAATACTTGACATTATTCACAAATCCGTGAACTTCAAAAAATTTTAAAACTCTTTTTAATAGTTACTCGCTAGTCATTATTTAAGCAACTGATAGTTAATTAAACCGTTCCGTTTTTACAGACTCTGACGCGGAACAAGATATTTTTTCAAAGAATTTCAAGTGAATTGTTGCGAAATTGTTGCATAGCTTCGCTCGGGTTTATTAAACTTGTTTTATACTATAAAGGAGATAGTTTAGCCAACTTATACAACGCAAAGTGTCCCCTAGTTCCGTGAATGACGCGAATTAGGAAAGCACTCAAATTTCAATATACATTTACAAACTATTCTTTTAGTATTTTAACAACGTAGTAAAAATGTTCTTCAATATTATAAAATAATATTATTTCATTACTTTGTCTTAACCCTACAGTAGTCACGTGGTCTACTCGTGTAATCCAGTGATACAAAATTGCAAATTTCTAAAAATCTAATAGCTCCAGTTATTTCATCCTTCGTGTACTCTAAGTTGAATAATTGCCGCATGCACTCATTGCACCGCGGAAAGTCGGGAGCGCATGGTTGTGCAACAGGAGCTCCGCAAAATTCGCGGTCTACGTATGTAATACGTATGCCGAGCGACCAACTACGTAAGTTTTTTGTTTTCACTGTTTCATATTTTATTTTTTACAAATATTATATTGTGATTTTAAAAATAACAACATTATTTTTAGACAGGCTTATGAATTATAAATTTTATACAGTATTTATTGCAGGTAAAAACAGAGTTATTTAGATAATTATGGACAACTGCAGACGAAAGAGACTGATCGAGGCTGGGTTGGCCGAAGACCATTATCGTGATGATCGTGGTGGCGACTAGTCAAGTTCTGATAGTAAATAAGACCATGTAGATACATACTTACTTATAAGAGTTTAACACAATGTAAGTTAAACTAAAGACGGTAAAATATAAATCAAAAGTTGATGATAATTTTAATTGCATTCAAAACTTAACTAAGTTTTCGTGCATGCCACTTGTTCTACAGAGTTTCATAAAGTACCATAACTCAGCCGACCTTATAAAGTATTACTAATCGGAAAACTATTAATTCTCCTTGGATGAGTATCCTGTCATTGGGAACTAATTCTGTTTGAGATTTATTGGAGTTTCAGTGCGGGAGTTTGTAACTGCATCGAAAGCTAGAGTATGTTGAGATGTAATTTCTCATTTTGTTCGAACTACGTTCATGTAAATGTACTGTTTTTTCTTGTGCTTTCGTATTTCAATGGCAACATTTTTCTTGTTTTAGCATGCTGAAAATAGAAGTACCATTATATTATATTGCTTTGTTGTGTTATGTTATATGTATAACTATACTGTATGTATGACGTATTTTTTTTACAAAACTCTTTTATGTGCTCATATAGTGCATTCATTGTTTTAGATTGATTTTAATAGATTTTACGATATAATATGCTTTCTCAAATGGTTAATCTCATTTTTCACGTCTTGTTGTAAGTTTTGATGTTGAAAAAATATCTTGTTATCGAAAATAATAAAAAAAGACTCATTCGATGTATGATTTATCAGTTGTTCAATCATATCATAATATTACAATATTTACATAATATAATATGTCGTTCCATATCTACATATTATGTAGTTGTTCAAAGTATGTATGTATCTACCTACAATAGTAACAATTATCTCGAGACAAAACGTTCACAGTAAACGAGAAACACATGATACCACAGTTTATTTGCTTCATATGGACGACGATACGGATTCAGTACGTACTGCCCCCATAAAGTCGCCCGGAATTGCCTGCCAGGGTATTGATGATAATTCCTGTTTATATCCAATCGCTAACAGGGCCGGATGGTGAAGAACTAACTAATATTTTTCTTATTTTAATGCATGATAAAATGGTAGTTAAGTTGGTAGTAAGGTTAGTGGTTAAAAAATCTGGAAATCGTACGTTGATGGAACAGTTGATTTTGATGACAAAATAGAACTATTAATTAGTAAGTGTACACAGCTAAATATAGTAACTGATATTTCACATCTTCAAATTGGGACTCTATGATGCAATAAAGAGAACGCAATTACTACAAAAGTCTGCGCAGTAATGTATAATTTACTAAAACCCATAACAATAAACGAATGGTATGCAAGACTATCTTTATATAGTTCATTAATGAGACAAGAAATAATACTTATCACGCAATTGTTATCACTCATGCCAAGCTTCTTATAATAATTTCCTACATCATTTCTTATTGTTACACTTGGATACTACATTTCTGTTTGCTAATTATTACAGAGCAATTAATTTTCATAAATTAAACAGGGTATTTGATATTCATTATGTGTTGATACTAGATTATTGCTTCATCTAATATTTTACTTAGCATAATTGGTGCTTATTGTTCAGTTATTTTCTAAGATAACTTGCTTAATAGTCGCCGAATTAGTCGATTTTAAACTAAGGAATATAATTTCAATCTAAGTCGAAAGCTTACGATACCTTAAGCTTAAGATACCTATGATTGTTCTTTCAATATCATTATCATTTACAAAGCTGTAAAAATATACATATTAAATAAACTATCAATAAATAATTCTTATTTATATTAATTAATCAACGACGTCA
Source organism: Colias philodice (assembly GCF_061535455.1). NCBI lineage: Eukaryota > Metazoa > Arthropoda > Insecta > Lepidoptera > Pieridae > Colias > Colias philodice. Next base: position 7,645,074 of record NC_143104.1, read on the forward strand.
TTATAATATATTGATATACAAATATAAAAAACTAGAGACGTTATTAGAAGTTAGAATAGTTAGAATTCCAAAAACTTTAAATATAAATGCTTCTTGAGAAACCAATCTAATTTCCCAGGTGTTGTTTACTCTTCAATAAACTCACATACAATGGAGGAATGCTATGTACAGATCACGTGACAACTTACAAATACATTGTTTTTCTGTAATGATTCGGCTCTGTTTCACAAGCAACATTATTTGTCTGATATACGTATTCCTCTAACAAGATCCGTTTGGTGCGTATCCTGTTTCTAAGCTGGCTAAGTAATAGAATCAATACTTTTTCAATGGATTTGTGTGAAATATTCTGTGTTAAATTGAGAAATACGAGCCTGTCTTTATGAAAAACTTGAAGCGTATCGTAAGTAGTGTGAAGGCTGTGAAGTGAATTGTTTTTATAAAAATAAAACAGGCAGTGTTATTTTACCTAAGTTAGTAAAAGTTATCTCTTATCCTAAAGTGTATTACTACGTTATTAATGCAATGACAAAAGGTAGGTAGAATATTATCAAGATAAAAATAAATAAATATTTATTGAGCCAAATAAACATATTATAAAAAAATAATATGTAGGTATAGACAAAAGAAACAGTTACACACTTTGGACAGTATATTATGACAGATATTATGTAGTGAGTAGAGAGAATCTTTAAATAAAACCGTTTCAACCAAGAGAGTAAAAAACAATAAAACACTTTTTGTTAGTTTGGATGTGCGTGTATGAATATTATCTGCCTATTAGGTATCAATAACTAATTAATCGTTCGATGTATTCATTAACAAAATTACTTTTAATGTGGAAAGATAGATAGAGATATTATTCTTCTGACAAACAAACAAACAGACAATGACAAAACATATTTGAACGAAAGTCCATTATCGACATACGTATATTTTATTGTAATGTTGTCGTACGGTAGTTATGTTTTCATCAAAGGCCGATGGCCACTTATCTCAAATGGAAATTGGTCGTTTCGTATAATAAAAGAGGCGCGTAATAGCCTAGGTATTCAGTTATTATTTCCTCACAGTCCTTCCTAAAATTTATTTATTGTTTTAAGCGTAGATACAGTTCAACAATAAATAAAATACTCTCAAATTTCACCAACTTGAGAAATAAAACAATAAATAAGAGGGATAAATTGATAAAATTCCATCTAATCACTCTAGGGAATAAAAAGCGGTGACTGTGGAGAAAATAAATGCAAAATTAGAATCTTCGTAATTGCTATTACCAGATTAAAAGGCGCCGAGAAACATAAAAGTGATCCGATGCAGGTAATTCGTTTTGATAAGTTCACATTAACGTCGGCAGGCAATTTATCTAAGCGTAATTCGCGTAAAACGCTTATTGGCTGTCGTGGGCTACACGAAGATAAAATGATTTATATCCGAACGGTAACTGTATCTATTACTTTTATTAAATCTGCCCACGTCGGCTAATCTGCTTTTTATATAAGGCCTTGGGGTATTTTTAGACGCGATGATAACTTTCAGATTAGTAGATAGGTAAGTAATACAAGATGGATACCAAAGACTAGAATACATGATATACTGTCACTTATTTATTAATGTTAATAACGGGAATGACGAGCTGCTTTGGATTTTACTTCACCATAATTACTAACATTGTAATTGCTTCTCCTGGCTGCGCTTGACTTCAACCGAATTTTATATATAATTTCCGTTTAATAGTATAATTATAATATAGCTTTCTACTGGTAATATAATTTATAAAATCGGTCCAATTATATTTGAGTGAAATAAGAACAAACCACAAAATTTATTTACTCTATATTATATGTTTTAGGTACATAGTAATGCCGCTGTATTGTAGTTTGTACTTCAATAATAATCAGAACTGGTGAACTGTGAAATGTGAAACCACAACTGTGAGAACTCTGTAACCTTATAGGATAGATACAATTACATAAGTCATAAACCATTTAGATACTAACACCACATTGCTAATTTCAACAAAATCACATTGCACAAGTCATCATCAGGAGGAACACTCATCACTTCACTACATCACTACATAGTATAAAACAAAGTCGCTTTCTCTGCCCCCATGTCCCTTTGTATGCTTAAATCTTTAAAACTACGCAACGGATTTGGATGCGGTTTTTTTTAATAGATAGAGTGATTCAAGAGAAAGGTTTTAGTATATAATTTATTAGGTTTTAGACGAAGCGGGCGAAGCCGCGAACGGTAAGCTAGTTCAAATATATAAGTGTAAAAAATACCAACAAAATCGAAAACCAACAATAGTAATTTGCGCTCAAATTACAAAAAGAGAAACGGTGGCTTCAGACAGACTTCAAGTGTTTGTAGCCTGCACAACCGAAGTTTTCCTTCATTATTTATACAAACATCCATGCTATTATGGTACCATTAGCGTGTACTTTTATGGAGGTTAATACAATGGCCTGTAGAAATGCCTTCACTAATGGTTGTCGCGAGCTCTTCACCACAATTATATTCTCGTAGGTTCTCAGCGAACCGCAGTGCAGTTTATGTATATTCAGAGAACTCTAGCGCGCTAAAGCACGGAAACACGTAAATAATTACACCAGTTTTACATGTGAATGGAAAATGTTAGCTAATTCAAATGAAAAATACCAACATGTTAAGTAAATCTAATTAAAGTTTTGTCTAGAATAGTTGCAGTAATTATGTTTAATTTATTTAAGATTCAACTTTACAATTGCACAGGCTAGGGAGTGGTTGAGGATCTCGTTGCTATGAACATCCGCAGCATTAATTAGTTCTGTGTGGTGATAATGAATTATCGGGAAATGAAAAATATATAGTGTAATAAAATAACAATAAGTTTATGGGCCGATTTTTCAATGCTTGGATAAAACTTATCCGTCCAATAAAGTTTTAAACGATAATATTAAAATGTCACGTTAACTGTCAAATACGGGCAAGTAGAATACGTTTTTAAAATGGTAGTTTTATACATTATTCGACGAATAAGTTTTATCCAAGCATTGAAAAATCGGCCCTTAATATTTACTAATCGAACACACCCGTATAAAAAGAGCGTGTGTGCCGAGCACACGTGTCAGAAGTGGCAAGACTTGAAGATACTAAAATTGACGTTTGAAGATACTAAATTTTACTCTCAACGCGCCTAGAAGATTCACTTCAAAAATTGAGTTTCTCTACGGCGAATACAAGCTTTCAATACGCATTTATGAAGCAACTCGCAAGGTATTACAGTAATAGAGTCTAGGAATAGACCATGTTGAAAAACCACTTTTTAAGGCCGCAATTGAAATTTGCAAACAAGAAGCTTTGTGAAATGCTTGATAACTGTTTTTCGAATGCCTCTGAAAAGTTAATTGCTTTGTCCGCAAACTGCAAGCCTTTTGCGGATTTTTAGGGTTGCTTCCATTATAAAACTGTCATTACATTTCATACAAATGTGATGTTAATTGTGTCGGTTAATGAAATCGTATTAATTAATTTTGGTTAATATTTTGTGAAGTGATGATATGCTAATTTGGTTGTGGTAACACAAGTTATTTAGTATCTCATTTGAGGTTTTGATTGATTTGGGATCGATTTAGCTGACATTATAATTGCAATGTTTTGAAAAAAGTTGATTTATAACAAGATGTTAATGGACTATCATCATAATATTCATCAAAATAACGATAAATGAAAATACATATCATAATTTTTATATCTTTATTTAAAGTTTCATCATATTACGCTTATATCGACATAATTAAGTTATGTAAAGTCGTGTGTCCATCGTATGACGTAGGGTTGATGCATCTAAGTTGGATTTTAAAACTGCGCATGTAAAAAAATTGTAATAAAACATTAGCTAAAACAAATAAAATTTCTATAGACTTTGGTAAAAACGTAAGTTGTTAGTTGTGAGGATCGAAGATGTAAATTGTGTTGTTATAGGTATATTTGTATAATAAACTAGCGGTCCGCCCGTGGTACATGTTTACGTTTTCTCTACATGAGAACCATTCTCGTACTTCAAAGAATATAATAAAAAAAGAATTATCGAAATCGGTTCAGCCGTTCTCGAGTTATGCGCTTACCAACACATTTTGCGATTCATTTTTATATATAAGATTTCAAATACTATTCTATGTTGTACCTAATGGATTCGTTGAAATCAAACTATTTGAATAGTTTAAAGTAAGCGTGGGTTTATAATAATCACAAAACGTAATAGTCAGCCCTAAATGCTAATCCTGACTGAAATATTCATAGCGTGAAATTCCGATATACATTGATCAATACGCGAATAACTTCTCCCTTGTTTGGTGTCTAATGACGAAGCGGTTTTGATTAAACACACACTATTTTCTAAGAAGTATGTTTGATGATAATAACATCAGGTCATTTGTGAATTTTAAAGAGTACATTGAAATATATTATAGGAGAAACACGCAAAGCTATATTTCGAAACTATCATTATATTCCCTACAGTTAAGAACAGTTAATTTTTTGTACCAATTTTCTTTAAAATTAAAAATATATCATCATGTTTTGATGAACAATTAAAAAGACATAGGTACTATAAAATTTCTTAGAATCCTATATTCATTGATACTACATATACATATTATTAGTTACAGTACATAATTTAAACTACTCGTTACATCTCTGATCAAGGAATTCATAACATATCTATTAACTAAACGTATATAAACTGCATGGAAACATACAAAGTAAAGCAGTATTTCATAAATTGTATGGACCATAGATTTTTTATCACGGGTCAGTCCGTCCTTTTGATACTTACACTTGGCTTGGCAAGAAAACCTATCTTTCAAGTGATCTGGATCCAGGCACACATTTATTTCTGTAAACCAATACACTTAATGTAAAAAATCCTTTCGTGAAAGACCCACGTCAATTGTACTCTCTGGAGCACATTATGTATTGATGTTATAGAAGCTCTTTAGAATTCTATGGCCTTATTTACTAGCAAATTGATTAACAATTGTTCCCTATTTCATATTCGTATAATCTATATTCAACGTGATATTTGAAATAAATAAGTACATAAATTGTATTTTAACACCATTATTTATTACATACATTTAATGACCCAGGCTCCTAATATAGTTATAAAGTAAAATAGTTTTGATTTTCTAATAATATACCTACTGAAAACTCGTATGATATTGGTATATAACATTATTGTTTGTAATACGATATTAAAAAATATTCGAAATTTCCGCTCAAATGCCCCTTGATGGATTTATATTAAAAAGGTTTTTTCATAATAAGTCCTTCGTCATATACTTTTTAACCAAATATTCGTGTGTTGTGAATTTGTAAATTTTAGATTATATAGGCAACTCTTCATCAAAATTGACTTGAAATAGTTTTCGATCAACAATAATATTATTTAGAGTTCGCAACTATTCGATTTCAGTATAACACGGTATTGGGGTTTTAATTATCCCAACTCTCAAAGACAGGTATCAAAGACCAATAACTTAGTAATTAAATTAGATATAATATAAAGTAGAAATTTATTAGTAAATCCTTATATACGCTCGATTCATAGTAAGCTCTCCGCCCACGATGTCGTTTGGGTTTCCTTGTCCTTAAGAGTTTCTATTTTTAGTAAAAATAGTAGGCTTTCGCTCTTATAAGTACTCATATCATGCAAAATTTATTAAATTCGGTTCATTGAGTTCAAGCAAATTGGAACTGACAGATGAACAATTTTTTTAATTATTATAGTAGGAACCATATATGAGAGGATCTATTACTGCGGTCTAGTATCATTTGCAAACTTTTGCCTGCCTTGCTGCCTTGCAAATTTTAAAAAGCAATAATATATCCAAAAGGTCACGAAGAACATTACCAACCTTAGAAGTCGTATCCCATGTGACTTATAATTAATAATACTCAATGGGCTTCGGTCAGATTAACTCCAGTTTAAACTACTATGATAGTTGTAGGGAAGTTAGACAAGAAACGTTCCAGATAACTAGTAACAACTATTGACAGCCCGCAGCGTGCGACGTCAGCGGCCACGAAGCGGGTACAACACGGATACGATACGAGAAAGACGCAGATACACTACGGGAACGATACGGGTACGATTTGGGAACGACACAGAGACTACGCGGGGACAACACGTAAACTTCACGGGGACGAGACGGTGATGACACGGGACCGATACGGAGATAACACGGATACAACACAGGACGACAGAGACGATGAGGGGACGATACGGAGACGACACGGTAACGACGCGGGCGCGGGGACTGCGGGAAAGAGGCAACGCAACTGTCAAACAATGTTAACTCATTTGATCCGCCGCAGAAAGTTTCAGATGGTGTGTCAAGTTGAATTTTTGTTTTTTGATAAGAAGTTGTAGGGACTACATGCGCTATTTTCCTCGACATGACCAAGTTAGAAAACTCTTAATAATCAGCGTCACTCAAGCAACAAAAATAATTAAATTAATAAGTATGCATTACTACAGAAACTCTACAGGAACATTTGTACCAAGTCACTTGAGGATGATACCTATGTTATTTACCCACACTTACCTATAGGAATTTTCCTGGATAAACCATTGCATATATTATGAATTTTAGTTGAATCGATATCAGCACAAAATTTATTCGCTATTCACATCCATTCAACCGTTGGACCGTGACTGACGTAACAAACAACCATACATCAAAAATTTCGCATAGATATTAAGTGGAGTAGTTAAAATAAAACAATACCAGTCATCTATCTTAGTTCATACACAAATATGAATTTAGCAACAAGATAATAAATGGCGTTAAATACAATTACAACATGGACGGTCAATTACTTTGAGTATTGTTTCATCAATTTCAGTAAGTGCTTCTAAATATTAATCTAGATGACCGAACAAATAGACCGGGAGATACTGACACAAAATTTCGAGTCATTTGTAACAGGATGGCGGTTCTACAGGGGTCTTAGTACGCAATGACAAAAAGAAAAATGATGGTGTGAACGCTGGTACCGGTGGGTTAGTCGCGTGGGCGTTAGTCGAACTCGTCGGAAAAATAGCGAAAGTCAAACGATTTGTAACACAAAAATTTTAGAATTTACCGATAGCCCATAAAAAAGAAGTAGGCGGTAGTGTCATGCCATACTTTTCCGGTATGACTTACAGCCCGCCATACCGACGCGAATGTGTTGATTTAAAAAAAACAATTATTCAACCATTTGTACCAAGCTAACTTTTGCACAGGTAACCATCGTCGTGCAGCCATTTACGAAAATCGCCATGCCATACTTTTCGGACGATTCCAAATGGTCGCCATACCGCCGAAAATCTGCAAAAATTTTTTATTTCGCCTATCTTTTAGTACCAGTATTGCATTTGGCTTTTTGGAGAGTATTTGATAAAATGTGACCATTATTATATTTGCCATACTTCTAGTAGGGGGAAAAAGTGCTGTCATACTTGAAAAATAAAATTATTATTAATTTATATAAGTGAAGATTTCCAATACCTAGATCTTTGAAATTTTGTATTTATATTCGTTGATCCTCAAACTTACAGGAAAAATAAGTGCCATACTGTTACAAATCGTTTGACTTTCGCTATTTTCCGACGAGTTCGACTAACGCCCACGCGACTAAGCCGCCAGTACCAGCGTTCACACCATCATTTTTCTTTTTGTCATTGCGTACTAAGAACCCTGTAGAACCGCCATCCTGTTACAAATGACTCGAAATTTTGTGTCAGTATCTCCCGGTCTAAAACTTCGTCAGCCTTGGAATTAATAAATGGACTGTTACTATGACAACCTGTGATCTTATAAGTATTCAACAAACATTATTATCACTTTTATTTATTAAACTGATAATTATATACATTTAGAACAAGAAACAAATGTAATCCATTCGAATACATAAAATCTAAATATATATAATACTAGCTTTCTGCTAGCGGCTTCGCCCGCTTTTTCAAAGAAAAACCCGTTCCCGTAGGATTTCCGGGATAAAACCTATCCTATGTCCTTTTTCGGGTATCAAAATATCTCTATACCAAATTTCATGCAAATTGGTTCAGTAGTTAAGGCGTGATTGAGTAACAGACAGACAGACAGAGTTACTTTCGCATTTATAATATTAAGTATGGATGTTGTTTTTAGTACTTAGGTACTCCAACATAATATTATTAAATGGTTGTAATAACTAAGTTCGTAAAACAAAAGTCATACTAACCTAGATTTTATAAGCCACAAAGGCAAATGGGATACATTCTCGCATCTCAATTCTCGGAACAATAAAATTTATTACACTAATAAGAACTACGTAGTAAGTACTCAGCATAAAGCCTGTCTAATTGTTTGAAAGCATTTAGAGATCTTGCCCATTAGTTAATAGCCTTAAGCTATCCCTGCTTAATGATATTTCAGACCGAAATTATTGATAAAAATTATTTCATTTATATTTTTAATTCATTGTTTGAGGAATAATTTCTGGACACATTATTTATGAACAAGTGATGTAACAGTTAAAATTATATTATTTTATATGTAAATATTTTTATGTACTTATTACTAGTTTATATTTTTTGATTTGAGCTCTATATTTTTTATTGAAGCAAATATTAGGTAATTTATATTATGGTTTAAATTTACCATTGTAATATTTGGGAATTCATTCACGTTACTAACAAAATTTTAAGCACTAACTTGAATAAAATTTTCAGGCCCCATTTTTAAATTTAGATATCACATTTAATTATCATATCCCCAAATCTCATCATAATAGATGAAGCAGTTTCCATCCATGTAAGTGGCACTCGAATAAATGCAAAAACTTTTTCCATTTAATCGTATGTATAAGCGGTTCAAGAGACGCGACAGAACAGGTGCTTGAAGACTTTTATGTCGGAAAATATGAAAGTTAATGCATACTACAAAGAAGCAATCACCTTTTGTTGTAAATGAAAGGAGCGTCAGTTAAATTCAATAGCTATAGCTATACTGAGTTTAGTGTGTGAACATTGTTTACATTTTACTATTTAGTGTAGCGGTGTGTAGAGAGACGAAATAAAGATTGCAGCCAAAAGTAATATATTCCTCTAAGTTACACAAAAATATATTACTTTAATTTACAAACTACTAGACGTGGGTCGGTGGCGCGAGTTACGGGACAACTGGGGGCAACCGGCGACGCTATGTGAATCCGAATACCGAATACCGAAAATCCTGCGTCAGCACAGCACCTACAACTAGATTCTGTTTGTATTCAAAGGAACGTAAAAGGAGGGTAGTGCAAGAAAGATGCTACATTTTATTCTTGTTTATTTATAAAATGAAATGAAAAATTATGCGTAACATAACAACTATATTATATAATGTTTGGCTATAGTTATGTCTATTATAATAAAAAAAATGTGTGCGTGTACTAGAGTACACACGTAAGAAGTGAAACTTCTTTATGACCTTATTTTTCAAAAAATAATTTACTATCTACAGTAATATTATAAAGAGGAAAACTTTGTTTGTTTGTTTGTTTGATTGATTGTAATGAATAGGCTCATAAACTACTGGACCGATTTTAAAAATTCTTTCACCATTCGAAAGCTACATTATCCACGAGTAATATAGGCTATATATTATCACGCTAAGACCAACAGGAGCATAGCCACGCGGGTGAAACCGCGCGGCACAGCTTGTATACAATATTACAGAAATACGTTAGTCTAACACGCTCGTCGTTTCGCTCCTTGCTACCTATTTAAATATTTACACCAGCCGCTGCTGCAACTCGCTCGCTTCGCTCGCTCGGCTCGTGCGGTAGTTCAAAAATCAAAAGTTAACCTAAGATGCTCGTCGCTTTGCTCCTCGCTACCTATTTAAATATTTACACCGGCCGCTACTGCAACTCGCTCGCTTCGCTCGCTCGGCTCGTGCGGTAGTTCAAAAGTTAACCTAAGATGCTCGTCGCTTCGCTCCTCGCTACCTATTTGAATATTTACGCCGGCCACTGCCGCGACTCGCTCGCTTCGCTCGCTCAGCTCGTGCGGTAGTTCAAAAGACCAAGGGAGACGCCAAAAAATTCGAGTTATATAGAGTTTTCAACTTATAAAGGATTTCGACTTAGGCGGATTTTGATTGGACATAAAGAGTTTGAGGTTTATTCTTATAAATTATATTGAATTCACAAAATCATAATTGAACACCAATCAAGCAAACACGTGTTAACGTGAGTCATAGATTTATTATCGTATACTCCTAAAATGTTTTCTAAGAAACAATACTGTACTTACATTGTCGGCAAGTTCTTAAAGGCGGTAACTTATTTTTGTTCGAACAATAGAGGTAATAAATATAAATTCCTAATGTCGAAATCTCGAAACAGTCAGAAATTAATGACGCACATAGTATATACATATTATGACAGAGGTTAAGCTTAAATAACTTGAAAAATAAATAACATGATCTCGCCCACGTGTTGGTGTTTTAAAAAATTCAATCAAAAACTGAGGTTAACTTTAAATACAATTTTAGAAAAATAAATACCACAATCAACATTCAAGTATTAGAAAAAATTGATACCATAATTCCACCCACGTGTTAGTGTATTGAAAAATACAATCAAAAAGTGAGGTTAATCATAAATAACTTAGAAAAATAAATACCATTATTACACCTAAGTATTAGAAAAATAGATGTAATTACTTATTTACTTTTTTTAGAAATTCACTGGAATTAGAATTAAAACAAACCCTTTGATTTTGCTGATCACTTTAATATAACATGTATAATGTATATAGTCACGAGTACGGCGTAACGCAAAAATGTCACGAGTACGGCGTAACGCAAAAATGTCACGCGCGCGGCGTAACGCAAAAATGTTACACAAAATTTTTGTCCACCCCCGATAAAGAAGTTTCACTTCAAAAAAATATGTGTGGCACTCGAGGACTGCCGCGGTAAAGCTATTGCATAGCATCGCATCGCTGTGCCGGTTGGAGAGGGGGGGTGTTAAGTTTTTTCGTTACGGAATTTTTACATTCGGTAGCTTAAAAAATATGTACATCGAATACTAAAGGTACCTAAAAATCAAACATAACATCATAATATTATCATTGAATGCCAAATAAAAGAAATATTAAATAAAAGCATATACTTACGATAACAAATAAAACCTTTGAATAATTGGCAAGACAAAAATAACTCATTCGTATAAATAGAAGTAAATTTAGGGCGATGGAAACATGAATAAGACATCATTTCCATGGAATTTGTTCCATCATTAACTTGTAATAACAATATTATTTATTCATGGAATATTAAATTTTATCTTATCATACTGTTAATATTTATGTGTGCCGGAGAAATAAAAAGTAAACCAGGTTCGTTTTTGTTATTCAATGAGTCTAACGTAATAATATGAAATGAATTGCGAAACAAATATACAGCAAAACTACAAATACAATAATTTCATTTTATAAGTTTCACAATATTATCCCCTTTTTTATTGCAACCCCGACAATGGAGAAGACGACTCACTTGATGGTAGGTGGTGGTTGCCGCCCATGACAATTCACAGCATAAGGGAACACTGCGGACGCATTGCCGACTTTAAGGTGGAAGAAGGCTTTTAAGGTGAATGTAGGCTTTTTGCTTGAAGGCTCCCATGTCATACCGGTTGGGAATCACAGAGTGTGGTAGGTTGTTCCACAAGAGTGTGGTTCGAGGAAAGAAATGCCGTGCAAAACGCACGGTTGTCGATGGCCATGCATCCCGATGGTGAGGATTATATATTTTTGCTTGTGTCGAACAGTGCGGTGATGAAATTGTGCAGGTGGTATCAGTGTAAAAGTTCCTCAGAACATTCCCCCATTAAAAGTGCGATAAAATCAACTAAATTATTTTAAATTTTAACTTTTAAGTTATGTTCCTTATTATTTTACTTAATGTTTTTGATTGAACTCAATAAAGCGTAACTGTTTATTAAACTTGAATAGTTCAGGCTTACCTAAATGAAATCTTAATCTAATACATTGCTAGAAAATAACCAAAATACCAATCCTACCTTTCGTGCAAATGAGGTAGATAACGCACTGATGCCCCATTTGACTTTAGTTTGAGTGAAATCGTAAGCAAAGTAAATCTTTCTCACGAGCTATCGATTTACCGAGATGTATGTAGCAATATTCGCGCGAGATGAGCCTTTCATCTCAGCTGATGTAGTCATTTGAGGAAACCGAGCTGAAATGGAGTGTACGTTCTCGACAAATGTACGACTGTAATGTGATTCAATTAAATGTATTAAGTGTACTGGATTTGTAATTATTGAATTCTTGGGACCATCATTAATTTTTTAATATATGTTTCCATGTTCGTTTCCTAGTAATATCGATATTATACATCTAAAAATATCCTTTGCCTTGATTTTAAGTTCTCATTTGTTTACAAAATATGTTTAGAACCTTAGAGATAAAAAAAAATGTAGATATTGTAATAATTAATCATGACATAAACTGTAAGTAAGAATTGAATATTCATAAAAATTCAAAAAAGGGAAAACACATTAAGAACGTTAACATGTTGTGACACAAACAACATTATGAAACTTGAATGGGACAAGAATACATAATAAATACTTTTTCATTTAGACCTCTTTGTGCGGGTCAAACAGGGACTACGATATATGGGAACATTAGGAAAAACAATGCTCTATTGTACTCGGTTTTCTTTGTAAAACACGATCGCTTGAATGGAACTTATTAAATACATCTGTGTCGGACATTTTTAACGCAGTTTTCTTAATGGTTTTTTATCCTTTCGTGTTGTTGTGACTGTATTCGGTATAAGAGATTGGAGATTTAATTATGTGGCGAGTTTATGTTTGATAGTAAGCCTCACTCAATAATACGAAACTGTCTATCTGTCTCTTCACGCCTAAACGATAGAACCGATTTGGAAGATATTTGGTACAAATATAGTTCGAGAGCTGATAAAGGACATAGGGTACATTTTTGCCTTGTAAATCCCACGAGAGTGGGAATTATGCACGTTTTCCTCAGACTACTCCAGCGAAGCCACGGGCGGAAAGCTAGTAAAATAATAATAATGTAATATAGTAGGTACGTATCATGTTGCATGTTTAACATCTAATAGATATGGCTCTAAGATATTTCAGTTATGACTTCATTCAAAGTTTACGCATACTACACAGAAGCGTCCTTTGCAAGAAAGTTTCACGTCAACACTGTTACCACGTGACACGCTTCAAAGCCTTATTGACGTCAACTGCAGTGTCTGCGATTGGCGCATGGTAAATTATGAGCTTTTGATAAACTAGCTTGTATGCTTGTAAATATGTTTTTATAATAAGTTGACAATTGATTATTAACACAACTTTTAATTGTGAAATGGTCAAAATCTAAATTGGTTCAATTATCTTGTATACTTTATATAATTATTAGTAGGTACGTGAAAAAGTCCTAGACTTACCCTCTATGGTAGGCAACACCCATAACGTATGTTATGGATGTCTATGGGCGACGCACTTTGCCATTAACATCGGGTTTTGCGTCTGCTTCTTTGCCTTCCAATAATATAAAAAAGACTTTCATTGTATTAAAGCAATTGGATTAAACCAAATATCTTTTCATGTCAGTAACGTTGTAAATAGTTTTGTATGAAATAAAAATTTCAGAATACTAATAGATTATTTTAACAAAAGTAGAGCCGTAGCGAGGTTCTATTATATTATAGATAAATAAAAATTAATAACTCGAGGATGACTGCAAGAAATTAGTGATTCCTTTTTTGTTGTATTCATTATTGTGAGCGTTTGTATAAAATTATATTCATAAAAATACATGAGTGAATTATTGTAAAGCGGCGGTGTCTAATTTTAGTATTGTAACTAGCTTTACAACTTTACACTTTATTTATTGTAACATATAAATAATATGATGAAAATTAATTTTAATACGATTATCATTCACTTTATTCGAAGCTATACAATAAATACATATTATATTATATCAGGATTTTAACAACAAATGGTTAGTTATGGTAGTATGTATTTTATAACTAACTAGCTGTGCCGCGCGGTTTCACCCGCATTGCTCCGCTCCTGTTGGTCTTAGCGTGTTGATATATTATAACCTTCCTCGATAAATGGGTTATCTCACCGAAAGAATTTTTCAAATCGGACCAGTTCCTGAGATTAGCGCGTTCAAACAAACAACCTAACTCTTCAGCTCTATAATATTATTATAAGTAGGTATACATAATGAATTCTCTACTATAATAAAATATTACATTCTACTAAGCAATATCTTAAACATTAGTATATGTTGGCACGTTTGAGTAAAGATCGCGTATTGCTAAATTTGCACCATCGTTCACACAAGGGACTACAAACTTCGTCCTGTATTAATAACAGAAATAACCTCATTTATCTATGAAATTCGTTCGAATATTAAATTAACTTATCGGTTTTATTCGTAAGGGAATTTATTATCAACATAAGAAACGGGAAGTTATAACGGAATGAATTATTGTCTCGGTTTATCGTTTGCATGTTGTGTTTTTACTGCGCATATATCTAGTATTTATAATAAAATTGATTGCCTTTGTATATTAATACTGCTTTTAATTATTCTGTTTAATGCTTTTTATGAAGCGAATAGATGTTTCACATGCCTGGTCATGTTTTGCTGTAAGATCCAGGATCACGGTGAATTAAAATTGATTGGTTTTCTGCAACATAAAATAACAATATTATTATATTATTACATTGATAACGGGTTATATTAAATGTATTTAATAATAGGTATTATCTTTTGATCGTGTTGACTTAGCTGGTAAGGTAAGTTTGGTAAGGCTGATAATTCATATTTATTTTCTAATTTTCAGGACGGTCGTTCATCGAAGCGAACCTTTTTACAAGCAAGTAGAAGATGTGGCAGAAAACTAAAAAGTCATCCTGAATGTGGCTGAAAGTTTTTTATTATCTCGCATATATTTTGTACAAGATTACATTAAACTAATAAAAAAACAACACTACTAACAACGATTAAGCAAGATGTATTGTGACGTTCTATTCGACGAAAAGGTATTTTACATAACCTACAATATGTTACAGAAATGAGCATTTCATAATGAAGTTCTTATCCAAGTTCATTAACCGACTTCAAAAAAAAGGAGGAGGTTATCAATAAATAAATAAATAAATAAATAAATATTATAGGACATTATTAATCAATTCGGCCGGTATGTTTTTTTTTTCTTTTTTTTTATGTATGTACACCGATTACTCCGTGGTTTCTGAACCGATTTACGTGATTCTTTTTTTGTTCGATGCGGGATGGTGTCGAATTGGTCCCATAAAAATTTTATTTGGATAGGCCCAGTAGTTTTTATTTTATGAGCATTTTTGTCTGTATTTGTAAATGTTGCAAGTGCAAGTTTGAAGTCGGTTGTTTTTAACGCAGTTATTGACTTGTTTTGTAAATAGGTATAGCAAGAGAGGCATTGTTTATGTTTCCATAAATAGGAATCAGTTGAACGTTATGCAATTGTTTTCAACAAAACTGTATAAATCTGAACAATACTTAGCATAATTAAGTCCATTTTGAAGTAAGGAAACTTGCCAACTGCACTAAAGTTAAGTAGGCCACTTTGATGACTTTTATCCCTAAGAAATTACAATGTTTAGTTGATATTACGCTCATAGATTTAACTGACAGTACTTCAATCTGAGATTCTTTCATTTTATGACTTTCAAATGGTAGCGGAATTAAAAATAGTTGTTATAGAGATGTAAAATGGTAGTGGATAATGAATAAACTTGATGGTTGTAAAATTTACTGCAATAAGTACTTGAAATATTTTTCTTATTTATAAATTTATTTCTAGAAATAAGATGGAGTATTTTATTTTGTAATAAACGAGCGTAGGTTGTAATGTTAAAATGTTACTTCAACTTTTAAGTAGAATTCGCTCATGTTCTGGACAAAACTAATTTCACAACTTTTGCAAATTGTGAAAATTCTTTAGCGGGAAATCGGAATAAAGAACGAACACATTTTTATTTCTTAGAGATTATGTATGGAAGTTACTAAACGACTTTTTAGTATTTTTATACCAGGCCAGCTGGGTCTCAATTATTTGAACATTTTGCGAGCTCTGTATGATATCTTTTTTCTATCCTTAACTTTATTTAAATTTCATATGGACAAAATAAAGGGAGCCATACAAATAAATAAATAAATAAATAAATAAATAAATATTATACAAATAAATGTTTTGTTATTGTTAATTATCTATTGAAGTATTTATTTAAAATTATAAATGTATCATCATGTACATTACGTATGTACATTACGTATGTACATTATGTATGTATCAGTCATCTGGTTTCCATAACACAAGCGAAAGCTTAGTATGGGATCAGATCGTGCCGTATATGAAAATCGTCTTGAAATATTTATTTATATTTAGCGGCTCTTTTAGTTTATGCGTAAGGTACAGTATTATTTAATCATTAACATTATTTCCATAGGTTGTTATCTAATCAAAATCACACAGAAAATTACTTACTTTCAAACCCGATTTTGTGATATTTTTTTCTTGGAAAATATGAATTTAATATATACGCTCGTCTTTCAAACTTCATTTGGAAATTTTCTAACAAACTTTAAAGTTTTCAGCCTATATCATTTTACGAGACGCGGTAAAGAGGGACTTGAAGAAACTTTTATGTGTCGGCTTGATCAACTATGTAATATCATTTGGGTCACTTTATAAATCTTTTCGGTTGAGTGGTTATACTGGTACTTGGATTTATTAATGTTTTTTGGTAAAATTGGAGTTTATCAGGCTGACAGTTCGTTTCAACGATATTGGCTGTTTTTTTGCAGAGACCAAATTCCAATTATAAAATTTTAGCACTCATAACCAAAGACTTCAATAAAGACATCTTTGCTCATAACCTATACTTTTCTGTAAGTAAAATAATGTAGTAACAATGAGTTAATAATAATTTCAAATAATTAGTAGTATTGATTGTAGATTAGGAGAACTTTTTGATAGTCTGCGTCCTCTTGGTACAAAACAGATGCAAATCACATTTGTTAAATTTCTTGATTTGTTTATTTTTCTTAATCAAATATGTATGTGATTAACTGCTTAATTGCTTATCTATATGGACTGACATGTACTTTCTTATGTGGGATACAAGCCAGGACACTTGATAAGTAACGCAACAGCTCTAATATAGTACGAACTGTAAGCAAACCAAATCACCTAAACAGCAAATTAAATACATAATGTTAAATTTTGAAAATATAATTTTGTATTTAAAAATAAAATTCGACACCAGCGAGCCGTAAATACCTTACCAACGAACTAAATACCATACCAAACATTTGATCCATGAAAAGCCTCCAAACCCTCACACCTCATGATACAAATAAAGTTCTGTTTCCATGTTTAGTCAGCCTGCGCGTACAGACTTCGCGTAGATCGCTCAGTACCACGCAGCCTCTCGGACGGATAGCAGGACTATAGTATTACCCGGACCGTTACAAGACTCATTTCGCGAGTGTGGAGTGCAGTGGAACGTGTTTAAATTAGAGCATTTAATTTAGCCGCTTTATACAGTGAACCGTGATACTGTGATTATAGCGTGAATGTTTATTTTGTTGTACAATGTGAGTATTTTTATTTTACTTTTGTATTTATGGTAATTGTGTATTATTATGTTTGCTACTAAAAAAAATGGATTGAAAAAAATAATTGTTCACTTATCAATTAAATTAAAATAATATGTAATATGCGAGTTTATTATACCTTTCTAATAGGTAAAAATAACTTATTAATACTTATTTTCAAACCAAACTTTAGCATGCAATCAAACAGAAAATAAATAAAATATTATCGAAAAAGCTCATTCAGAAATTCAAATGATTTTTGAATTATTTACGCAACATATACAAATCTACATAATAATATGTGTGCCACCGCTTTTTAGGGTTCCGTAGCCAAAATGGCAAAAACGGAACCCTTATAGTTTCGTCATGTCCGTCTGTCCGTCTGTCCGTCTGTCCGTCTGTCACAGCCGATTTACTCGGAAACTATAAGTACTACAGTGATGAAATTTGATGGGAATATGTGTTGTATGAACCGCTACAAAAATATGACACTAAATAGTAAAAAAAAGAATTGGGGGTGGGGCCCCCCATACATGTAACTGAGGGATGAAATTTTTTTTTTCGATGTACATACCCGTGTGGGGTATCAATGGAAAGGTCTTTTAAAATGATATAAAGTTTTCTAAAAAACATTTTTCTTAAAGTGAACGGTTTTTGAGATATCAGCTCTCAAAGTCGTAAAAAGTATGTCCCCCCCCCTCTATTTTTATAACTACGGGGTATAAAATTCTAAAAAAAATAGAGGTGATGCATGCTAATTAACTCTTTCAACGATTTTTGGTTTGATCAAAGTATCTCTTATAGTTTTTGAGATAGGTTGATTTAACTGTAATTTATTATATTTGCTGCTACGGAACCCTTTGTGCGCGAGCCCGACTCGCACTTGGCCGGTTTTATTTACAATGCGATTAATAGTGAAATATACATAAAAGAAACACACAAATTATTTGAACAACACAATTATTCAATCCCTTATTACCTATATTAGTAACGTATAGGTATGTGACCTGTTAATTATTTATTTCTACATAAATACGTTATGACACATAATATAAGAAAGCTCTTATACAAGAATACACTATCATTTTTAAACAGCATTTTTACTCAGAATCAAATTATTTTGTCAAAGCAATAATGCACTTTATATGAAACATTCAAATGCAGATAGAATACGGCTATATCAGATGCAGCAGAATATATCTCAATGCATTTTTATTAAAGTATACGCGAGAGTTTAAATATCTTCTCTACTAAACTACATCTTTATTGTTTATCGAGCACTTAGATTATTTACAGAAATAAGACATTACGAATGTATAATATACTAGCTATGGCCCGCGGTTTTACCCGCATTGCTCCGCTCCCATTGATATAATTATTATGATATTATAATAAAGGCTATAATATATAGCCTTCCCTGATAAATGGCTATCTAACAGTAAAAAAATTTGCAAATCAGAACCGTGGTTCCTGATTTGCGCGTTCAAGCAAACAAACAAACTTTTCAGCTCTATAATATATAGATGTGTTGAATTAAATTTAAAACATAGCTAGGTATTAGTGAACCAAATCTTGATTTCGCATACCATAATATCAAAGGCATTTGCTAACCAGCAGCAGATATTCCGGTCTATATCCATACTAATATTATAAATGCGAAAGTACATCTGTCTGTCTGTCTGTTACTCAATCACGCCTAAACTACTGAACCAATTTTCATGAAATTTGGTATGGAGATATTTTGATACCCGAGAAAGGACATAGGCTACTTTTTATCCCGGGAAAATGACTCAATCAGGGAAATCCCACGGGAACGGGAACTATGCGGGTTTTTCTTTGACTGCGCGGGCGAAGCCGCGGGCGGAAACCTAGTACAATATAATCTAAGCTGCATATGCATTTTTACTTTATAAAAACGATTCCTTTTATTGAAATGTGGAATTGCTTTGTATCGAAATATATTATACAATCTAAAAAGGTATTGTCGGAATAAGGAAATTTCTAGACACTTTTGAAGTTTCAAAGCGTGGGCTTTCAATAACGATATGGTGTGTAACTTTATTAGATAAGAGAAATTAACTTTCAGATGATATTTGAGTCGCCTACGTAATAATATATTGCCTATATTTAATTTAAAATTTGTGCTAATTAATAATCTTAATAAAAGATTATTAGTTTTCGAATTTAATTAGATTACACTTATAATTGTAATAATATTGTAATATTATATTAGTGTACCATACTGAAAATATACTAGTTGTGGTGTGTGGTTTACCCGCGGATGATCGCACTGCGTAATTATTCTGGTACATCCATACTAATATTATAAATGCGAAAGTAACTCTGTCTGTCTGTCTGTTACTCAATCACGCCTGAACTAATGAACCAATTTGCATGTAATTTGGTATGGAGATATTTTGATACCCGAGAAAGGACATTTTATTGCGAAATATGTACCACGAGCGAAGCCGGGGCGGACCTCTAGTAAGCTAGATAACTGCCAAGTATCATTAAAATCTGTACCTACCGATCATTTATACATCGAAATATTGTAGAATTTTTACAATTCTACAATATTTTATTAAATTGTATGTCCTCCCTGGAAAACATGAGTAAAGGGCATTTATAATTCAATTATTTATTATATCGAGAACTTATCAGCAAGCGTGGTCACAGGTTGATTGAGATAACAGAATTAATAGAACGGCTTAAATAAATTTAAATCGCCACTAAGCCTTAAATTTCCATGAGTTCCATAAATTTCGCATCAAAAACAAACATAAGAATACGTTACATAATACGTTTTCATATAAAATTCGCAGTAACATAATGTATTCAAAGAATAGCATATATTTTCAGTTTGAATACATTTTAAAATATAGAAATCCGAACATGTGAAATATCGTCGTAAAAGTTTAATAATGTAGTCACACATTGACCTATTTCTAAAATTTATAGCTATTGAATCGTTGTTTGAATATTTCAAAGGCGCTGGTAATACATAAATAATTTATTATTTTGTGCGAATAGTAGCCTAAATTTAAAATGAAGAATAACTTGTAAAATCGTTAATGCATGTCCAGGGGTCTTAGTATTCAGCCGCTGATGGGGTCACGGAAGAATTCTACCATACCCGTGGCCCCGTCGTTGATGCGGCTTGACGGAACACAGTGGGGTTTTGGTCGGTAGGAATCCGACATAAACCACGGCCCCTTCCCCGGAGGCCGTGGGTATCTATGCAAGATTTCCCCACTTAAAAAAAAAAAAGGGGTCTTAGTATTAAAAACCTACCTAGTATTAAAAAGAATATAAAAAAGCCTGTTTCTCGATAAAGAGGTAGATTTCTATCGGTAAAACATTTTGTTAAATTGGTCGAGCTCTGTGGTAAAAAACTTTCAAATAATAAAACAGTAAAGATTGGCTCTTTCTTATTTTGTTTTTCTACTTGATTGATTGATATTTCCTTATTCAACAAATGCACTAATAAACTTAAGTAATAAAGGCGTAAGGAATAAAAGCTTTTGAGATAATAATTAGAGTATTTTCACATTTTGTCTATGACGAAATGACATATAAGATGTGTTAATTTAATTATCTGAATACAATATCCAATTAAACAACATAAACTAAATAACATAAACATGAATTTCATTCGATTAAACAATAGAAATGGGAAACAATAAAATGCTAATACAAGATGCTATTTCGGAGATTGCAATTTTCATCTTTGCTTTTATTATTATTTTCCAGTGTATAATGGGCGTATCACAATCTAGATTTCTCTTAGTATTATAATTAAAAATGGTATAGCAAGAACAACACTTTCAATGCTAGTGCAGGTAAATTTAATATTAGGGGCTTTAGTATCACTCGACCTTTCAAAACAGGTCAGTTAAACCCATGTCTCTTTTCGGTTACTTTTTAACATGTTTAATATTTTTCGCGTGGAACGCTTTTTTTTTGGCCAAGTCTTAATTATGTTCGAAATTTGAGAGCGTTGGTAATTGGAGACTTGAAGTAAATCCTATAAAATTAAGGCGTAGATATTTGTTATGTTGTAAGAAATATGAGTGCTCTTCTACTCTTAAATGAAATTATTATATTGTAATTGTAATTCTAATATTATGCGATTATCTGGAGTGAAGTTCATAAATTTTCGAAACATTTTTCGAAATAATTACCCTAATGGATGATATAAAAGTCGAACATGTCAAAGTTGTATTATTATTATATTATATGTCAGCATTTTTATTGCATTTTTTAAGTTACAGACAATTGTCATTATTCAGGAGTTAGAACTCTGGCTCATTAGGACGTGTTAGGACACCATGGCAACGTCGCTGGTCGACGTGTCCAAGGAATTTACATTGAAACGTATGGTACCCAAGATGGTACCTAACTCACTTGGCGAACGATTTGGCAACGTCGCCAATTTGGACATTTGTATATCAACTGCTTAGATACGTAGCAAGCGTCGTAGCCATGTCGTCAATGGCTTTTAGACTATCTATAAAAGAAAAACGGTGAAATTTACAAATTTTAATAAGTTTTACTTGCCTTATAGAATATATTATAATATTGTAGTGCCCATTTTTAATAATACAATTAACGCGTTTACGTTAAAACGGACAGATTGTTAATTCCCAACAAACGTGACAAAAAATTCGTAACAAAATTTAATTATAAATCAAATAGAAGACGGTAATTGAATGAAAGCTAAAAGGGAGCTATTAAATAGATCGCTGAGCCACGTTTTCTTTTTATAAAGACGGCTCGAATGCCAACCTCGGAGATTCTCTTTAAAGGACGTCGTTACTGTACGTTATCGGTAAACGATTTTACTTGAATGTAAATTATATTTTACGCTGGCTTTTTCGTGTCCTTGTAGTTTGATTTCCATTTCCAAGTATACAGTAAACATATGTATTCAGATCAGAGAAAACTTATTTCGTATAAGTTTGTATATGTTATAGCTATGCTTTGATCTATCTTGATTTTAAGGTTACGTACCGTAGTGGTGAATGCAATAGTAATGTTCCTAGTCATCCCAGTTTCCAGTGATAACTTTGTACCGAACACGATCAAGATGTTTATCGATTTCCAAGGATGTATGTTGTAAGTAAATTTAACTAGAATATTTTATAGTCGGAACTAGTCGTTTTTTTATGTTAGAGCAAGCAAAGGAGCCGGTGGGCCACCTGATGTTAAGTGGTCACCACCGCCCATAAACACTTGTAACACTAGTGTTACAAGTGCTTTGCCGGCCTTTTATGGACAAATAAGCTCTTTTCTTGAAGGCCCCAATGTCGTAGTTTCTTTTAAAATAGTTTTCGTTTATCACTTGGTAGCCCAATCATTGTCATTAATGTTACACACAACTTACGAATTCAGAGTACCTAATCTAAAAAGCGATAGAGAGGTATTAACGATACACAAGTGATGTGCCAATATAGCTAGTTGTAATATAAGATTTCCTGATTAACGTCTGATTCATTAAGACATGGAACTGCACTCCAGTCTAATTGCGGTAATGAGCTAGAACTTAGAAGCGTTGAGTCTTGTTTAATGTGTAAATGCTTTGCGTTATATATGCTTGAGATTTCATTTAAATATTTAAGGAAAATGGTAATCCAAAGGAAGATTTTCCCTGTGTATTTTATTTAAGTTCGATGTTCGGTTTGATTATGGTAATTATTTATTGATAGCATGATGTAATAATTATAATAAGATCTTAGAATAAAAACACGCTACAATTTGCATAACAGGAAAAGTTTTTAGAAATCTATATATATTTATGTTTTTTCTCCTATCTGTATTTATTTTGTTATAATTATTATAATATAATATTATGTATACATTATATTATAATAATTATGTTGCAAAATGTATATTATCTTTTAATTATATATTTAATTTTTTTATCTCTTTATTGCTTCAGTGCTTCAGTATACACCACCTACCTGTATTCGTTATTTTTGTCATTGATTTCCTTGATTGGGTTACCTGGAAGAGATGGCTCTGTAGCCATAAGGTCGCCCATTGTGCAATTTATGTGTATTCCATATTTTTATGTATATGTCTGTAATTTGGTGTGTACAATAAAGTTCTCATTCATTCATTTATTTTTAAGTTCATAATAGCAAAATGTTTTTCGTTGATAAAAAGATTGAATATTCTTATCGTATATGAATAACATTAAATAAAAAAGTTTCTAATAATTTCGAGGAAACTTTTGAAATAAAAATAAATATGATAAATATTATTTTGTTGATGTTATTAAATTTCAAAATAGATCTGCCTATGCCTATGCCTATGATATTCTCTAAACAAGATAACACTATTTTTGGAACCCGTAAACTTTGAGATATGGAAACTAAACGGAACAAGAATTAACTAACTCGTATTGTGTTATCGAAAGCCTAATTTTCTCAAAGGAGGCGAAAGCCTGCAGGGAATATTAATGGGCTTACGATCCTATTCTACCCTTATTCAAGAAAAAGATGTGGACCATACTCCTTAACCCCGATACAAGTTTTTGTAGTTATTCTGTATCGAATTTATATCTTCCAATAGGTATACTAAGAATACCTATACTAAAGGTATTTCTCGATTTTTTGATTAATTTATATAATGTTATCTAAATAGGTATATAAAAAAATATTGAATTGGTAACTAATTACTTATATCAAATCAATCACTTTGCTCTGGGCTTCGTGAATGGATTAAATAGTTTTGTTTTCTTGCAGAAATAATAATTTACTTCATGAATCAATGTGATCCTTTTTATTAAACAAATTTATTTAATAAATGCATTAATGCACTTCAAAATTCCAATATAATTAATAAAGTATATCGTTATGTTTCAATAAACTTCGATTATGTATTCCAATTTAAAACAAATCTTACTAAGACGTAACAACCGATTTCCAATACTTACTCCATTATCATTCCAGAACATTCGAGAACCATCCATCAGCTCAGTACATCATCACCTTGACTTATGCATGAACGTGTTACATAACTGCTATTTGCGATTCTAATCCCCTGAGATTACCCAAGAAAGCCTGAAAGGGTTAAAATGTGTGTTTTTTGTGATAACAATGTCACCAAGTTTGATGTGCCTTGAAGAGTTTGCATAATGTTTCTTCCCCTGAATTTGAGGATATATTTTCCGTTATTGATATATTCGGTTGAAGAAATGAATTAAAATAGAATGGATGTAGGCAAAGAGATATTGGTGTTTATGTTTGGTACGCGATTTCTAATACCAGTGTAATAGTTAGTTTTATGATAACACATTAGTTTGCATAAATGTAGCTTCAAGCGTAGAGTGAAGTGGTACCTACTACCTAACTACTAAGGAAGCGCGTACCATCTTAGGCCCGTTTTTCTACTCTATCTTAGCTTTCAATCATGCGAGATTGTGGTCAAGCGCGTCCCTATCTAGAATTAAATAAAATTAGCTTTTATAATATGTTTTTAATTTAATTGATAAAAAGTCTTGTATTTTCCATAAACATTTGTATCTAGAGGTAAAATGATCACTACAGACACTCTTTATATCTTTATTCTAACGGGTTTATTGTATCGTATTTGTAATTCATATTTTCTCCCATTTAATTTATTTGCGTTAAATACAGTGTGCTTTTAAATAACGAAGAAGCGTCTTCCTATTTGCTACTCTTGGCTACTCTATATTGTTTTGAAGTATTAAATTTTATTATGTATTCTGTAGAAACTAATATCATACCATAATATCATGTATACCTAGATTATTATTATGGTCTGGATGGATTTCAATATAATCTGAGAATAATTGATCTAGATTCAAAGTTTCTAAGAATAGTCAGGTAGGTACATATTCGACGTACAATTATGATGTTCATTGATATGAACCTGTGATCAGGTTCAAACTAATCTTAATCTTAATACTATTATAAAGGCGAAAGTTTGTATGGATGTATGGATGTATGGATGTTTGTTACTCTTTCACGTAAAAACTACTGAACCGATTACAATGAAATTTAGCACACATATAGAGGGTAACTTGGATTAACACATAGGATAGGTTTTATCCCGGAAATCCCACGGGAACATTAAAAAAATAAATTGTAAGTTTTTATCCAATTGTGTTATTTAGGAACTGTATGTACGTCTTATATAGTCCAGCCATAGAATATTAAACTGACATGAATTTTAGGGCAGTTGGTTCGAAGCCACTGTACGAAGCCATAATAATAATTATATTAGGTGCTTATTTACCGAGATTACGAACAAACACAAAAAACAAAATAAACTGAAAGTAATGATTTGCTAACAAAGAATTTAATGTTCAAATTTAAAATATTATCCAAAATAACTATTTTAATAATGATAATTGCTAATGATAAAAGTTATATTATCTAGTAGAGTGCCTTAAAATTGTAGTGTTCTCATTTACCTAAGCGCTTAAACATTAGAGGTAAAGTTTGTGTTGATGAGTTATTAATTACTCGGTTTTGCTATAAAATTCTCATTTACAAATGCATTACACTATCAATTTTATAAATGAGAAAATAAAAAGTTTAATGCCTTATTTAATGCATGGAATAAAAAGCTAATCGACTTTTATGTACTGAAATCAATACATGTTCTTTTATCCAATACGCACAATTTTAACGCTTTAAATAATTTCTATTATAAAAGGTTCTATAATCTATCGGTAGAGATATGAGTACCTACTGTAAATTTGTATTGCGACAAACATAGAGCATTACGGAACAGACGTGAATATATTCTCAAGGTTTCATCTTCTCGCTGCTAAAATTAACGCATCAGAATTACAATAGTACGCAATCATCCTCGAGGTTCTATCATCAAATAATCCTTACAAACGGATATATTCTATCCTACAAGTCCTACAAATTAGATACAAATAGAGAAAGGTATGTACGTTCAATGCTCTCACGTGAAACCCACTGAACAGATTTTGATAATATTTGCCATTGTTGTAGCCAAATATACCATATACACGTAAACTATAGGAATAATTGTTTTTGCTTGGGCGATCGACCGCATGTGAAACCGCGCGGTACAGCTAGTATTATACAAAGTTAGTTCATGATGTATTTGCAATATACTGTAATAATAATACGCAATACGTCTATACTATATTGCAGCAAGATATCTAAGACAGCTTACCCCGAGTTTCAGGTACCTCTAATGTAAGCTGTGACCTAAAATCTGGCTTTTGTTCCCTGCTCAAATACCCCTTTGTCTTGTTTATTGCTTGCGTTCCAGTGTGTAATATGTACTTTATTGACTTCAGTATTACGCTCAATATTATGGATAATGCACCAAATGTTCAGTTTGATTTATTATTGCGTTCTGTTCAGATATGAAGTACTTCTCTGGTTGATTTTCTGTTTGCCTGACGTTTATTGAAGCTTGTAAATTGTAACATATATCTTCAAGTGAAATGTATTTTGATTCCGTTTGAATTTGGTTGAGTTATTTTCGAGTAAATTCAGACGAGGAAAAAATATAGCTGTATCAATATTTTACGTACGATTTTAAACATATAAATGTATGTGCATGCAGTTAATAAAAATCGTAATCCCTGTTTGTACCTACTTCTTTTTTCTTTTTTTACTAGTTGACTATATAGTATATAAGTTTATATTTTTGGCACTCCTAAAGGTGCCTAAAGTATGGCGTGTATTATGTCTAACTTTTTATAAATATATCTTCAACAGCTAAATAATAGTTATAGAATAACATGCATTATTAATATTCCTTAAACGTAAAATATCATTCAAATCTTTTGAAAGCAAGGAGTACCTATTTAAATATTTCTGATTGTATTTTAACGAATCGACAAAAAAATATATTCTGTACACAATTTTGGTCATTTAATAAACACCCATTTCGGTTAATATTTTTCAAATTGTCTTAAGTACTATTAATTAAAGGATGACCTTTATCTTAGGTTACGAACCTTTGTAAAATGTCATTCAGGTGAAGTGAGATTAAATCTTTGCGGCTCATAGTAATTAATTGTGTTAAGAACTTCATTATTAAGATTAAGGTAAGACTCCGTACACTATATTAAAGAGACTTTGGATCAAAGGGAATTCACGTATTGATTTAAAATTTATATAGAATAAATCACGATATAATTATAGTAACTTGGCTGGTATGCATTCAAACTCTGTAACTTGAATCAATTTGTAGTAAAATACGACACCGTAAAAACAATAAAAATTTACGAAGTATGGTTACAATTTATAAGTTAGTGATATACTTATCTTTTCATTTTCAAGATAATATTAGATACAAGAAAAATATATTAATAGACTACTGGAAACGTTGATTAAAAATTAACAGCTACTTAAAGATGTTATTATCATCCAGGTTTTCACCGGTGAAATGATAATTCTATTCAAATGAATATTCATTTATTTTTACACTAGACTTTCAGTTGAAGTATGCACGTATAATATATAATATACGAAAGGAAAATAAACGATTGTAATAATGGATAATGCTGCAGGCAACTGTTTACTTATTCATGTTGCGATAAAATTGGATACTAACATGAACAAAGCATGCATTCTTCATAGTTTGCTAAAACGTATTTAATGAAAAACTTTTCCGTTTACATCAGCTGCTTTGAAATGTAAAATTACTCATAATTCATAATTCTTTATTTGCTCATAAACATGGTATATAATATTATGTCGCAGGCAAATTGTATTATTTCACCGTTTACAAAAGCTCGGCATTTTGTAATAATATTATGTCGAGAATTCGTAATCATAAAATTTTTCGTTTGGATAAGGTGGTGGGTTAGGTTAGGTTCGTGTTTTTAAAACTACACAGAAATAGGAGCCCCACCAAGTGGGGCTCCGTCAGCTCGCGACCGTCTTTTTGTAGAATTTTGGAAAAAGTAAATCCTCAGCGTATTACAAAATGCCGAGCATTTGTAAACGGCGAGATTATACAATTTGCCTGCGACATATAGATGTTACATTCATAATAATAAATTATGTTAAAATAAATCATTTTACGTTTTACTGTTAGTTATCTACTTATTAATAATTATTAATACCAGAGACTAGATTACATTTAAAAAATCTTAATATATTTTTTAGATGAAACAAGTCAAAACAAATATTTTACATCAATATTGGGTAGAATGATTATCAAGCTGCTTTTTTTAATTACAATATAAATATATGTATTTTAAACTATCCATATTGAATTATTTTAAGACATTTTTTTATTAATGCATGAGGTTGATTCATAAAAGGAAATATAAAAGCATAAAATACTCATTATTTGCTATCTGTTGTATAAATAATATCAAATTACAATAAAACCGTGTCTAAACCATAAAACATTCGTAATAAAATATTACTTTCATATCGTAGAGTGGTAATAAAAGGATTCTATACTTATATCTAAACTTAGTGAGTTTTCACAAACACATGGGCAGACTGAAAATCAGCGATGTCCGGGTGTTAAAGCCCGACAGCATGGCCGAGTCTGTTCCAAATTGAGGTATATTTGTCGCAGTGTGAAATTAGTGAAGTCCCATATCCCCTACTGGGGTAAGGGGCAGATGCATTATACATCTGTTTCACTGATCGATATTCTTTAGGGACAAGTAGGTGATCAGCCTTCTGTGTCTTGCCAGACCGAGACATTTTTTTTTCTTCGTCTCCACCGGGAATCGAATCGGTGCTACGCTCATGCGTCAACCACTGTACCAAGGTATCATAATTGTCGCAGTAAAACTTGTTTCTTTCTTAATTTTGTTTTTATACTTAATTCCCAATTCTTCGTAATATTTTTCGCACTTAAAAATAAAATACATATTTATAAATAGCATAAAATAAATTACACTTAATCAAAGGCTTTTTCCTGAAATGCTTTCTAACCTAGTTCATTTCAAAGAAGCTATAATTTATTCATAACTCATTAATATTCACGTCAGAACATCTGGCTTTCAAGACAGAACAAGTTAATCATTATGACGGTCGAATTCAGTGTCAAAATAATAACTTCAATTTTTATGTCAAAATCTATTCTGGTGAACTGCCTTTGCTGTCTTTAATATAATAGAAACTGCCCCTTAACTGTAACAGCGCTGTTATTGTTGAGGGTCTGTACCAACAACCAAAGTAGTTATTGAAAATAAATTATATCATATACTTTTTTTGTTTTTATGAAACCTATATACAGTGATTGAACTTGCAGATCTGGATTGATTTTTTGTGCTGTAGTTAAAACGTAAAGATAACCTTGAATAGGGACTTGAAGATCACCCTGCGACTAATAAAAAACTCTGGCAGGACATACACAGGCACGACTAATTACTTATTAACCTGAAAAGAGATCAGATGTAAATACAGAAATTATATAAAAAATACCACAAAGCATATACAAATGTTATATACAAATGACTGTTCATAAACACTTGTAGAATAATTTTATTTAAAAAATAGTTTCGAGGTTTAGTTTGACAGTTATGTAGTTGAAATAAAAACAGCAGATACTTTTGATAATGTGGAGTTTTATTTCTTAACGATTTATACAATATGGCGTCGCAGTACAGTAATGAAAAGGAAACAGACATAGACATATAGATTCAAGATACAGTGTTGCAAACTTAATATTACATTGTCTATTATAGAATAATACCAACACCCCCCTTCAATGTAATATTAATTACTCTCAACTAAAAGTTACACATACTAATATTAACAAATTTTGATAATAACAAGGCATTTACAGGCTTAGTTAAGGCATCCGCCAACTGATCCTCAGTCTTAACAT
The DNA here is from genome assembly GCF_061535455.1 of Colias philodice. Taxonomy (NCBI): domain Eukaryota; kingdom Metazoa; phylum Arthropoda; class Insecta; order Lepidoptera; family Pieridae; genus Colias; species Colias philodice. Next base: position 7,675,618 of record NC_143104.1, read on the forward strand.
ATTTAACAACAATCTTATCTTTATTAATTAGCTCTCTAACATAATGGTAACGTATATCAATATGTTTTAATCTTTTAATACATTCAGTACTGGCTACCTTAATAGCGGACTGATTGTCACACATAATAGTAACAGGACACATATTTATATTAGGAAAAAAATCTTTCAATATGTTTATTAGCCAACACGCCTCACCTGCAGCCATACTCATAGAGATATATTCGGATTCAGTTGAAGAAAGACTTACTGAACATTGTTTCTTTGAGCACCAAGAGACTAAACAATTATTAAACATGAAACAGAAACCGGTGGTAGATTTCCTATCAACTAAATCTCCACCCCAGTTAGCATCACAATAACCTATGAGTTTACTATTATTATTACATTTGTAAACAAGTTTATAATCTAAAGTATATCTTATATATCTTAGCACTCTCTTTAATGATGACAATAACATATTATTAGCTTTATTTTGATACCTACTAAGGATAGATACAGATATACATAAATCAGGTCTTGTACCACATGCTGCATACATGAGACATCCTATTATTTGTCTACATAAGTTTTCTATACCTTTATCTGACTTTTCATTACAGTTCTGACTGAATACAAAATTCTGATCAATAGGAGATGATACGGGCTTACAATTTTCCATATGAAAACGCTTCAAAACATTTAATAAATATTCCTTTTGTGATAACTCTGTTACGCCTGTCTCTAAATTTTGTTTAACATTAATACCAATAAAATCAGATATTAAACCTAAAGTCTTCATTCTAAATTTTTTACACAACATACTTTTAAACTCATTTACACTAGTTTCATCTGTACCAAATGTCAAAATATCATCAACATACAGTAGTACATAAATTTTACATTTATCATTGCTCTTTACATAAAGACACGAATCAGCTTTAGATTTTACAAAATTTTCCTGTATCATTACTGAGTTAAACTTGTCATTCCAGTGTTTAGGTGACTGCTTAAGGCCATATAAAGACTTATGCAATTTAACAACATTATTATTACTATTAAATGCTCCTTCTGGTAGCTGTAAGTACACATTATCCTTAATTTCACCATACAGAAATGCGCCAGTGACATCCATTTGATGGATTGGTAATTTTAACAAAGTAGCAACAGATACAAACAATCTAAATGTGGTTAACTTCGCCACTGGTGCATAAATGTCATTATAATCAATATCATTGTTTTGCTCAAATCCCCTAGCTACTAATCTGGCCTTGTAATGCTTTACCCCATTAATATATTTAATTTTGAATACCCATTTACTAGAAATTACCTTACAATCATTAGGCTTCTGACAAAATTCCCATGTCCTATTTTCTGCTAGAGTGTTCAGCTCTGTTTGCATCGCTTTTTGCCATTCTGATGCATTTTCATGCCTCATAGCTTCTTGGTACGTTCTCGGCTCATCCTCATTTAACAAAACTACATTATTGCATCTGTAGAATGATGTTCGCTTTTTCTTACGCTGACTAGGTTCCCTTCTCTGTGGCTCTGAGACCTCCACGTCATCATCAGTGCAGTCCTCACTAGTAGCTGGTTCATAAACACTACCATCATCACAATCTTCAGAACTTGAAGCACTTGATTCTTCCTCTGGTAATTGCAATTCCACATTTTGGCTTGGCATTTCTCCCTTTTCTTGTTCATCGTTCAACACTATATCATAATCAATTTCTTTTGAGCATTTTAAAAATATCACATCTCTTTTTATTTGAACAGTATTGTTTTTCTCAAAGAATATTCTGTATCCTTTTGTGTCCTCTCCATAGCCAACCATAATTCCATTTTCACCTTTTGAGTCCCATTTAGTTCTCTTTTCCTTCGGGATATGGACAAATACGGGGTTTCCGAAGATCTTTAAATCATGTATGTTATAACTTTTGCCTGTCCAAACCTCATATGGAGTTTTCACTTTATTAGTACTCAGTCCTGTTCGGTTAAGTACAAAACATCCAGTATTTATCGCCTCAGCCCATAGTTTCTTTGGCAATCCCTTGGCGTACAATAGAGATCGAGCTGTTTCCACCAATGTTCTGTTTTCACGCTCAGCTTTTCCGTTTTGCTCTGGAGTGTATGTTACTGTTGTCTGATGTACAATTCCAAACTGGGCAAACATTTCCTTCATATCCTTATTAATAAACTCCAAACCATTATCACTCCGAAAATATAAAATTTTATTGCCTGTCATATTTTCACATATTTTTATAAACTTTTCAACATAAGCTCTGACTTCATATTTTCCTTTCAAAAAATATACTGTTCTGTAATTTGAGAAATCATCTTTCAGCAGAAGAAAATACTTGGCTCCTCCAATGGAAGCCTCCTCCATCGGGCCGCATACATCCGCATGAATTAATTCACATACTCTTGAAGTAGTTGTCTTACTTATAGCAAAAGGCAGGCGATGTGATTTGCCCTCTAAACATCCTTTGCAATTGTCAACAAAGTTATCAGAAGCTTTAATATTATTCTGCGCTAGTACTTTCTTCACATGTTGTATGTTTTGATGTGCTAGTTTTTCGTGCCATTCATTTAAGCTAGATTGCACCATAGCCACATTTGCTGTAACATGTTTGTAACGTACTTCTAACAAATACATATCTTGATTGCGATATGATACCGCACACACTTTGTTTTGTTTTAAAAACTTACAAGTGTTCTCATTAGTAACCATGACATAACCTCTATCCGTGACACATTTGACAGATAGCAGGTTTGTTTTCAATTCCGGTACGAATAGCACACAGTCTATGGTTGTGTCAATCCATTTTTCACCGTTGTTTACTTGCAGGACTATCTGTCCAGAACCATGCACACTACACAAGTTACCGTTCCCTACAGTAACAAAAGTGTCCGATGTTGATGGAGTATATGTTGTAAATAACTCACGATCATAACACATATGGTTACTAGCACCTGTGTCCACTATCCACTGTGCCTTTTGAAAGAGTCCACTGGCACTCTGGATTACAAACGCGTTATTATTGTCACTCTTGTCTTTATTCTTTCTAAACTAGCATTCACTTTTTAAATGACCTACTTTCTTGCAATAAAAACACTTTTTACCTCGTTTGTTATAATTTTCCGATTTATTGTTTTGTTTATTACGGCACTCACTTTGAAAATGTCCTTTGTTATTACACTTATAGCACTTAATGTCCTTTTTATCAAATCCTCTTGCAATAAAAGCCTAAGACGATGCTGATTGCACGGGCGATTCCTTTCTGTCTTTCAACCTCTCCTCTTCTATCAACAACCTTGCCACTAAATTATCATAGGTTTGTTTATTATCCGGCGCCGATTCCCATGCAGAAACAAAATGTTTGTAATAATCTGGAAGAGACATCAAGACCTTCGTAATGACGAATTTTTCTGAGATATCCTCTCCCATTTGCTTTAACTGATTTTTCATTTCTTCTATTTTTGACAAAAATGATGACATCTCTGTTCCATCTTCGAACTTATATTGAAAAAATCTTTGTTGTATTAAATGTATACTTGTATCAGATTTTTGCTCATAAACGCTCGCCAGTTTGTTCCACATTTGCGCCGCCGTAGTGCAAGTAATTATATGCATCATTGCATTTTCCGACATCCTGGTAACAATCCATGTTTGAGCTTTAGCGTCACGTTTTTCCCATTCCGCTATTTCAGTTGCGTCCCTCGGCTTCACCGAGATTCCCTGTACGACATCCAACAGACCATGACTGCGTAGTAAAATGGTGGATTGGAATTTCCACACATTCCAATTAGATGCACCCTCCAATTTTATGCTCGTGTGCTTGTTTTCTTCCATATTTATTGTATAATTTTGACTTCCTGCTCGTCCCGTCCTTGCGTTGCAAGTTTTATTTTTACCCAAGTGGTAACCTCGTGCCTCGTGGTAACCTCAAAACAATTTACCGCGCCACTCGCCGGTGTCGACAATTGTTTTTCTTCGACGAACAGTTTTCGATTCAAATGGTTTCTTCTTCCAAGTTATGTGCCTGGGCCCATAACCTGTAGTTGAAATAAAAACAGCAGATACTTTTGATAATGTGGAGTTTTATTTCTTACCGATTTATACAATATGGCGTCGCAGTACAATAATGAAAAGGAAACAGACATAGACATATAGATTCAAGATACAGTGTTGCAAACTTAATATTACATTGTCTATTATAGAATAATACCAACAAGTTAACAGCAAGAGTTTATTTCATTGATTATAGTTACTATTATACTATAAATTATTTCATTTTATTTTCAGGTAACCGGCGTAATGCGTAAGCGCCTGTGATGTATCCTCTAATATGCAGTGGAGCGGCCTTAACCTTGTGTGTTTAGCGTTATGCTGCTTCCATACTGCATCAGGTAATTAATATATTTATAATAATAATGATACTTATAAGAGACGCCATTATTAAAACCGAAAAAATGTAATGCTCTACAAAAGTACAAACATGAAATACAGCGCCTACACGAGCCTGTAACAAATAAATTGTCATTGATTGTAAAAACTCCAGAGACTGGGTGTATGTAGGATATTAATCTACCTAGTAATTGTGTGTAAAATAACAATGATACTACTACTAATTAATAAACATATATTTTCATGTTATTTTTTGAAGTGAAACTTCTTTACTTATCGGGGTTGGAAAAAAATTGAGTGTAACATTTTTTCGTTACGCGTGACATTATTCCGTTACGCGCCATCTTTGATTCGACGTACTGATGTAAAGTTGCATAAAGTAAATTATTTTTTGAAAAATAAGGTCATAAAGAAGTTTCACTTCTTACGTGTGTACACTAGTACACGCACACCTTTTTATATAGGTCGTTAAATAACGATTGAAAAACTAATTTATCAAAGAAATGTTTATAAAACTAGAAAATTTACTTTTACGATTATTTACTCATTGTGACACAATTAAAACCTCAATTAATTTTAAGAATCCAATCAGATTAACATCAATTAACAAATGAATACTGCAATCAGTGAAACTATTCCGATCCATGCAAACTTAATTTTTGACTCGAGCGATTTAAAATAGTGCTGTATTTTTAAGGTCGCTTTCAATGTAGAATGTAGAGTATTATTCGATTATATAACGATTTCTATTAACATAAATTAACGCCGGGAGCTTGAGAACGAGAATCGATGCCGAAATGAAGGAATATTATATTGTTAATTACTAGTCTGTTTTTTAATAATGAAGCCTCTTTAACTAACTAAACCTAATTTTATATATTATCTTTTAAAATGTATGTTTATGTTTACATTAAACATATTTTACCATAATATAAAGATTTTATGTTTTAATCAAATTTCTACAACTACAAATATAATATTATATTTCGTATCTATTTAGATAGAGTATATAAAATACAACACTTTACATTATATATCATTTTAAATATGGCACAGAGTTAAACTAAGGAAGCTCTACAATCGTAGACTCCGTAACAAGATTGCTACGGCGTAGCACCCAGCGTAGCATTAGCTACACTAGTACGTGAGCCTCTACGAAGTGTAAAGAGCTTTGTCTCACTAATTTGTTAATACCGGTAACAAAGTACAGTTTCTACTTAGTTGATGCCTTAGGTGGCTTCTTCGTTAGTCAAGATTTAATGGAATAATGTACTTTCATACTCGTCAAATATATACATTTAATAAAATATAAATGTTATCACGACTGTGTGATGGAATAAATGAAAACTGAATAAGCTATCAAAGGTTAAACTACTAAAGAATTCGTTTCATTTATCTGGACTATATTTACAGTACACAGTAACCTGAAATGGGGTATCAAAATAACACGATGCTACAATATTATTAAAGTAATTTATATACGTTCTTAAATAAAAAGATCGCGTAGATTCTAACAAATGTTAAATTAACAGTAAAAATAAACATCAAGTATATTTGTAACAACTTGGAAACGACCTGTCTTTAATAGAAAAAATCATAATTAAACTTCAAACATTTCGAAAGCCTACAAAGGCGGCGTTTTATGAATGAAATTCGTAATTTTTGCCTTCGCTTCGAAACTCGAGCAAATAGGCTTTAGCGGATGAATTAATAACCGTTGGATTTTAGGTTATTTATAACAGCAGGCAATCAAATTTACGTAGTACTTGATAGCTAAATGTTTCTCGTGTGTTTATCCTTATTAATATTTGAATTAAGGACTTGGAAAATTTCCACAAGGGCCGGTCCTTTACCGGTATTGGAAATTCTTCAATATAATAAAGCTTTCGTAACTTCATCGATATGTTTTACCAGAGGACCTTATTGTATTATGTTATTCTGAACAATATATTTTTGCATGATTCATATATACATACTTCTCCTATTATTTAAATACGCATGAATTGCTATGTAATTACAGTCACAAAAAATATTGTATATATTTTCTATATTATGTATGTAATCAATATTTCCTTTATTTAGAGAATTAAAAGACAATCCTGTGGGTTTTGTTGTATATAGTCTCTTCTCTATTCCTTACAAACTGAATATTTATGTTCAACATACATTCTTACCAAAACCAATTCCTACACGCTCATAACACATTTGATCAATTCACTTGTCAATACGTGACTGTAATTACATAGCATTATACGCCACTGAAACCTAATAGGAACCATCTGGACCTTTATGTTCTACAAATAAAGAATGAATTCCCTTGTAAAGGCATACCCATTCTATTCAGAACCGTTGCATATCGAAGATCACGTCCGAGCGCGTCGAAGCGATGAGAAGGACGGCCTGGCATTATCCAGAGAGATATTCAGGAACATTACTAAGAAATTGCGAGAAAGCATACGAGAGGGTCCGACTGACAACGATCATTTATTACAGGGTGAGTATCGATTTTACTTCGAGGTTGTTTTGTGATTTTTCTGTTAATATTTTATCACAACATGTTCGAAATACTCAAACTTTGTCTGAATTTCATCATCATCCTATGTACAATAATGTTTCTACAGGCTAGCATTTTTTTGCATTTATTGCGTTTTGATATTGTTTTTAATTAACTGGGACCTATTTGAACATTTATGCGAAAGTATGAAACCTTTTTATATTCATATTATTTAGATCCTAAGGTTGTATAATTTGTTGTTACTTCCTAAATTTTTTACTTCTAAAAAGTTTACATTTATTACATATTTTGATTTTGACTAGTATATTACTATTATACCCTTCAATATCAAGATCATTAAACCTATAAATAATATGCTTATTTAAAGTTTGATGAAACTGTGTTTTACATCTGTGTTAGTATTATGTAAATAATTAGTTGTTTATCGATATCTCACCTTGAAAAAGTCTCGTTAATTCTTGATAAATATTTTCTAAATTTATATAGATGTTTCATATTCAACTAATTATTTTTACATACTATTATGTCGGGAACTCACACACAATCACACAATAAAAAAAGTGACGAAAAAACTGTTCTTCTTGTAATTTATAAAATTTTGAATATTTAACTATTTCTTCCGCTCATATCATTATTAAATGCAAACTAATCTTACAACGTTAATGTAATAGATCATTTATATCGAAACAAATGGCCGAAATTAAATTTCCAACAAAAGGCGAGCGTACAATAAGCAGCACCCTTAACCAACATTTCAATATCGCACTTTAAAATAAAAAGCATATTTCAAACAAAGAGTATCCATCAAGTTAATTGTTTACTTGTCTTTAATGGAACCTTAGTTCGTGTTGAGGAATGTAGAACAGCCAACTAATGAACTATGAGTTTTCTTTCATATTTTATTTCGTAACCCTTGTATAGGTATACTTTTACCTCGTATAAAAATATTATTTTAATTTTTTTAGTAATTTTATTAGTGAACTTATATTTTGCCATAAGATACAAACAGCGGTATAATATTATACGCGTTTTAATAATAAATTCAAAGATTTTTTTTATGTTTTTGTGCTTATAGTAAGCTGTAAGACCGATGTTTATAATTCATTCACCAGATAGCAAAAGGCTACTCATAAATATATTTCCATCCGTGGGTCCAATATTATTATTTCTACACATCACCACAATATATTCATGCAATCTCTATAGTTCCAATCAAATTACCAACATACATATACCTACAGTGGACAAGCTTAAGACCCCTTGGTAGACCACCACCACGACGACCCAGCTTTGCTGACTATGACGTACCTATACAACTCAAATTTCCCAATGCATATCTAACATAATATACATCACGAGCTACTTGCAGGTAAAGCGGAAGAATCCCGCCAGTATGCGCCGTACCAGGAGCTGCATCACCACGAGCGGCACTGGGGGCCGTACTTCGAAGAGAGGAACATCACGCAAGTGACCGCCCACGTGGGGGCTGAGGCGCTGCTCAACTGCAGGGTCGTTATGCTCAAGGATAAAACTGTAAGAGAATGCTAAGAAATTGTTTCATGTCTTGCTGATAAGGTCCAGGAATTTTTAAGTAAATTTTCGTACATTATTTTGTCATACTAACTGACAAATCAGCTACACATATTAGCATATCAGGAAGATATGTGGTCTGTAATGATTAATAAGTAGTCATTATAGAATTGTCGATGTAAACTTATATTAAACACATGTTTAAGGACTTGATTTTAGTTTTTTGGCAATGGAATAACCAAATAATTTGGAAAATCCAAAAGTGCACGCCTCATAATTTTTTTTAATAAATATTTATTAATTATTATTTTTGTTTATTTAATAACAATTAAACCACATCGAATCAGACCCTGAAAAATGAAAGGGTTCTATTCCTGAGCATACTCAAGCGTAAGAGAAAAAAAAAGACTCGATTAGTAAAGTATTTCGGTCGCTATCGTGTTAACAAGAAAAAGGATCCGCACATACAGACACACGGACGTCCAAGACAGAACTTTTTTAAACTGTTTTTTAACTAGTTTAAATAACAAAAATGACATCAAAAATATCATGAACGTTAAAAATAGTGTTTTTCCTTAATATGTGTGTGTATGTATTATCTTACAAGTGCAATGTATGATACATAAAGACATTTTAAGTTTGAAAAATCAGATGTTTTGCGCGAAGTGACAGTAGTACCCACCTCAACGCTTCGCTTATGAGGCGTGCAATAACTCATTAAACAATTTTTAAGAAACATTTACTAGTAGAATAACGTTACACTATTCCTATGTGGGATATGATACATTTAATTAAGTTTCAATTTTATACCGCAATATTAAAACCCAGACATCAGAATCCGCTAGACAGGGTGTATTATATCTCTAGTTATAAAACTTGACAATCAATTAGCGAGCTCGTCTAATGCACTATAGGGAATAGATTTTCTAGCGTCTGGATAGATGTCTGGATCTAAAGACTACATTAACATAAAAGTTCTTACTTAATAATATATTTTATAAACTTACTTATGTTTATCAGTTAACTACTTACCATAAATTGGAATTTAATTGTGATACATAATATAATTTAATACCTAGGTAGTAAATAACTACATGAATTTAATTTAAAAAGAACTTTATATAATAATTGACTGGCCGGTTGGCTTGGTTGGTGGCAACCACTGGTCGTGGGTTCAATTCCCACCCGGGGAAAATATTTGTGTGATGAACAAAAATGTTTGCTCTCTGTATGGGTGTTAATTAATTATCGATATAAGTATTTATTCAAAATTATATATATGTATGTTTATCAGCCATCTGGTTTAAATAACAAAAATTAAAGCTTAGTATGGGTAGCGTTTAGCTACTATTATGACGTATTCTGTGGTATGGGGTCAGATCATGTCGCGTGTGAAAATTGTCCCGAAATATTTATTTATTTATATTTATGATTGCGCGTCACATAATTTTTTTCTCTAAAACACCTATTGTTCCCAGGTAATGTGGCTCCGTCACACAACCGAAACAGCCCAACTCCTAACCGTCGGGCCCGCGCCCTACGCCGGCGACAACCGCGTGGCTTCAAAGTTCCAATACCCGAATAACTGGAGGCTGAGCATTAACCCCGTCAAGTGGTCGGACGCCGGCCGCTACATGTGCCAAATATCCACGCACCCGCCAAGAACCATATACACTGATTTGACTGTGTTACGTATGTATTGTTATGCTATCTGTGGAGAGCTTTCATTTCATACGAATAATTTTGAAATTAAAGTAGAACTAATGTACATAACTAAATGAAATTACTTGCTAGGTATAGAGTAGGTAACATGGATATTGTGAGAACAATGAAATATTAATGTCAAAGTTAATATTACTATTAATATTCAAATTAAATATTAATATTAATGAGTTTAGTCTTAGTAATGTTTTATGATTGTCGAATAAATTCTAATTTTATTGTTCTGATTATGTTTCAAAAATTCAGCTATGTGTAATTACGTAGACAAGCCATACTATTTCTCCACCGCTAACTTTCTTGAACTTGCCATAAAATTAACAAAATTGTGTATCACAGCTGTATATTTTTGAGTCAACTCAATTTCAAAACTAATTTAAATGCATGCAGCAGTTTTATCAAATTTATTTCTTTTACGTCAACATTAATCTCCGCTCTGTACTCTATTAGTGACATTAAAGTTTAATTAAGTTTTATTACACATTCCGACGATTTACGTCTCAAATAATGTTGTTAAAACGGTATAACCCTGCCAAATTGTGTTGCGAATTAGTAGCGTTCTCAGTTGCAATAAAAGTGTATGCAAGGCTGTAAATATTTGAGGTTGATCGCCTTCAGTAGTGATCCGGAGTGCAATAGAGCCGTTTGATAGGCTCAGCTGGTGATTGGATCGCTTACATAACGATGTGGGTGGAACAATTTGTGACAGCGCCAACACAATTTTGCCGTGTTTTAGCATCGGTTCGTGCTTGTACGTGCTTTTTGTTGGGATACTTTGATTTAGGGTTCTTGAATGCATATCGCGAGGAAGTTGGTTCTTTGGTTACTGCTTTTGTTGTACACTGTGATTATGATGTTACATCTTTGAAAATTTATTCGTTCATATAAAGCTGTGAATGTCAATATATTTTAATTATTAATTTGAATAGTGAGCATAGTAGAATAACTCTACAACTCATCATGTTAAATATGTTTTTAATTAAAAAAAATTATATTCAATAAATTATTGAATAAATCTCTTGATTCATTAAAACAATCAATATGATAGTGAATAATGAATCTTAAAGAAACCTTACTTAGCTAAACACATATTCATCAATCGCTCTTCAAATGTGATTTATATATTTTTATTTCTTGAACAGCTCCCGTTCTCACGATAAACGGTGACTCGACGCACGACGTCAAGGACAAATTTTACAAAGCAGGAAGCTCTATAAAGCTCTCATGCGTAATATCCGACGAATATGTAACGACATTGCCGACAAAAGTACCAATAACATTAACTACGCCTACCACATCAGCCCCAGTCACAACCACAACAGAAATGACTACCAAAATGAGTACAATATTCAATAAATTAGATTTAATGTTAAATAAAAGTTGGAGCGTAGAAACTACGACGATAACGTCGACTGTTAGTATAAGTACGACTACAAAAAGCATTGAGGCGAAGACAGAAGCGACTGTTCAGCCGGTCACGAGGCCAGTATTGAATAATATTTATGGGCTAGTGTGGAGGAAACAAGGGAAGGACATAGTGAATTTTATTACGTGGAGGAATATGAGGTATGTTCTATGTGTGTCGTTTTGGTTGTATAAATTCTGAGTCTTTATTTTTGCATACTGTTTGTTTGGTTTTAAATGTTTAATTGTAAAGTAAAACGTTACCATAATTTAGAAGACTATAACATTAATATTTTTACGCATTTCTCAATTCTACTATTTAATTAATTTTTAAATATTGAAACGAAAAATAAAAATTTCCTTGCTGTTAACTTACTTACCATTTTTTTATTAATCGTTGATAGACTAGCACTACATTTCAATTTACTACTATTATAAAAGCAAAGCACTCAACAAATATTAAATTTACCGTTTGAGCCAGCCGTCTATTGAAACTCATAAAAATATGAAAGTTTCTTGCCGGTTCTCTGAAAACAGTTTTCCGAGCCGGTGGTAACTAATTGTTGCAATATAACGATTTAAAAGCCCTTCTGAAAGAACTAATTGAATGAATAAATATTCGAGCTTGCGTTTATTAGTTTCTATTATATTTTGTGTCAGGAATTGAACGCTTGCGAAATGCGAGCATACTCTTGTCTTGGTCGAAAATATTCTTCTGTATTTATTATGTTCTATGTAATATCACGTCCCTTGCATTATGTGCTTGGTCGTCTTGAACCAAGCCAGTTGTATAATTACAATCATTACAGTTAATTTTATATTATGTACAACTATACCTAATTTTTGAAGTTAAACTTCTTTAGGCACGTCAAGAGTAAAATTTCAAGTTCGTGTCGTGGCAATTCCGTGACGTCACGGACGGTAAGGTGACGATTTCGGTATCTTGAATATTTGATATTTTTGGTTTTATGGCATTCAAATGCTATTTTTTATTCTTTATAAATTTATATCTTTGAATATTGCCAATGAAGTTTCACTTCTGAAACAAGTGCTCGGTACACACGCTCTTTTTTAAGTACATATTAATAATCATAATTTTACAGTGCCACCTTCAGCGTTTCAACAGCTTCTCAGAACGATAGTGGTCTCTACAGCTGTCACTTGCTCAATCACTCTCAAGTTTCTATAAATGTACACGTTCTTAGTGGTAAGTAAGCTTTAATTTTGCTTTTAGCCAATGCTTAAGAATTAATTTTGTAAGATATTATGAAAACATTTTGGTTGGGAGATTGACTATTCTTGGCTCTAGTGCCAGAAATAGAAATGGGAAAACCTTTGTTAAGAAATAATGTATGATATTTTAGTAGTTAACTAATATCGTCGATAAAATATTTGTTATTTATAAGTATATACCCATTTGATATTATATTATGTTCTTTAAATCAATTAGAATTAACTTTCATCGTTTAATACCGAAGATACGACAAACAAACAAATACATTTTTACTCAAAATTCAATCAAATACGTCAGCTTATTCCATTTGCAAAACAAATATATCGGAACATACTGTTTACATAAAAATTCCTCGTCACGTAGAAAAAAAAATAAACGATACATTTACAAATATTTTTATAACATTTCACTTTTCACAAACCAACAAACAAACGTTTATTAATACACTTAAATCTATTTCAATAACGATATTTTTATTTTTGAATTTCTATTTCCGTGTTAGTTAAAAATTGGTAGGATTTAACAAATTGAATGACTGGAACGCGGATTTAAAATGCAAATATTTTTTGGGAATAATAAAAATTGTGATTTGGGGTAATTTATTCCTGTACTATTCTTATAAGGAAGGAAGGGTGGATAGAAGCAGGCTTCTTATTCCTGTTTAAGGAGATCAAAACAATGTATTATTATAATGCCGATTTTATGTAATAGACTACAAGCCCGCATAGGACAAAAATATGGGTCAAATGAACCACCAGGGGACATATCTAGAACGATAGCAGAGCAAAAAATAATAAGATTCATCACTATGCCGTCACTTGTAAGCTGTCCAACTGAGTGCAGATGAGAATTGAAAAGTACAGGTAGACTCGGTAAATTTTGGTCATATATTTTTGTACGGCATTCTTAACCATCGATAGATCCATTAAAAATAATAAGAAACCGCTCAGTGCCGTACAAAAATGGTGGTCCACCAAGTCGGAATTTTTATTTAATTTCCGAGAGTTACCGGGGGTAAATTTGGTCATTTGACCATGTACGGCATCTGTGTCATACTATTGCTATACTGCTTTTAATCCATTATTCCGCAACGCCGTACAAAAATCATGGGGACAAGGGGAAAAAATCGAGAGTTGTAATCCCCTCTCTTTCCCCACTCCAGGGGGTCATTTGACACAACACGAAATAAATTTATTTTTAAAGTATTTTATGCATAGATAATACTTTTTCATGTGCCGTACATTTTCGTTGGTTCAAAGGGGAAAAATCTGAAAAAGAAAAAAATCCATATAACGAAATGTTTGCTTTATATTTTTATAATAAAATATAAATATACATTAATATTAAGAAGCTCGAGGTGGTTAATTATCACCTTGGAAAGTCGGAGTCAGGTGGAATGGACTCCGTTAAATTGATGAACTAATAAAAAAGCTATGAACGAAAAGATGTGAATTATATGCAATCAGTCCATGAATACAGGTAAAGTCACAAGCAAATGCTAGTAATATATACATATTCAAAATGTACAAGTAAAGCGCTTTCAAATGATACCAAACACTGCATATTTATCTTAACTTTATTTTTTTACTCTGTATGTTTTGTCCGCTAGAGGGCGCCACATTAGATTTTGTGAAACCCCATATAGCCTTTAGCTAGCTGGTCGCTGGTTATCCAGTGAACAGTTCAGACGCTTCTAATGATATGTCATTTGTCGAATTCTGATAAGTAGTTTAGAAGTTACGAGGGAATAGATGAACATACATACATGACCTGTAAACAACCATAACCCTCCTTTTGCTTTGCCGTAGTTGGGTAAAAATATGTTAATGCCGTACTGTATCAAATGGCTATAAAGCACCCTTGAAATTGTAGCTTTCGTCGCTTTCATCAGCCTAAAAGATGTGGTCTGCACAAAAATGTACGGCATCGTTTTTTCCTAATTTATCTATGTTAATACTATTTAAAACAACGGATAAAGTGTAGAAAACTATTATATTTCATTAATCTACGATGTTTAAACTTTAACAAAATTTCTGGTTTTGCATTTCTCTATAACTTTTTTTAGAACGGTTTCTTTTGAACGGCAATACTATACAACAATTGAATTTTACAATATCATGTTAAAAAAAAAGTTCCCGTACAGGGTCAAATGACCTTACAGCTCTTTATATCAAGAATTCGATGAAATTAAGATGATTATTGGTATACATTTAAAAGAACAATTATTTTTTGACGGCATTGCTTTTAATAGTACTTTTGAGTGCTAGATAATGTTTTGGAACCGAAGCCGTACTTAGTCAAATGACCCCCTGGAGTGGGGAAAGAGAGGGGATTACAACTCTCGATTTTTTCCCCTTGTCCCCATGATTTTTGTACGGCGTTGCGGAATAATGGATTAAAAGCAGTATAGCAATCGTATGACACAGATGCCGTACATGGTCAAATGACCAAATTTACCCCCGGTAACTCTCGGAAATTAAATAAAAATTCCGACTTGGTGGACCACCATTTTTGTACGGCACTGAGCGGTTTCTTATTATTTTTAATGGATCTATCGATGGTTAAGAATGCCGTACAAAAATATATGACCAAAATTTACCGAGTCTACCTGTACTTTTCAATTCTCATCTGCACTCAGTTGGACAGCTTACAAGTGACGGCATAGTGATGAATCTTATTATTTTTTGCTCTGCTATCGTTCTAGATATGTCCCCTGGTGGTTCATTTGACCCATATTTTTGTCCTATGCGGGCTTGTAGTCTATAAGTAGGTCTTTGGAATGTTTTGAGGTTACTATTGGATATCAATGCTAATGAATGTTCTTTTATTTATGTGAAAGCGCGCGGAAATTTTCGTATTGAAAATTGATTTATCTATTTCTTTGCCCTAAAGGAAAATGTTGTCAGCAATTATTTTATTACGGTTTCGTTTTTTTTTTCATTTAATACCATACAATGTATTTTATTTTTCAAGTTGATATGAATGTTATCAAACGTTGGATTATTTGATGTTTTCAATTGAATACAAACTGTATTTTGTATATTATATAATATTTTCTCGTTCTTACATTTCTATGACTTCCTCAAATTAAGAATTCCTTGATGTTGTGTAGCAACAAAATCTTACAAAAATGTATTGAAATAGAAGACAGGCTTATTACTTCATATGACATAGTATTTTATTTTAAAATTTCTTACAGGTGAAAATCAGGCAGCAGTTCACCACGATACATGGAACAAGGGTTCTCTCTTCTGGCAACCACAGATACTATACCTACTCGTTATTGTCATACTGTCATCATTTTTTACTTGATCTAAGAATTATTATTACGGGCTACAAGACAAAGCTTGCATGAACTAAGATGATGTAAACTGGTGGAAATTTAATCTGGGATTGATTGATTTGATTTCTGTATAATATTATTATCAATGTATGTAACATGGTAATTCATCTGTCTGATAATTAATTAATATATTTAAGAGGGATATGGGCCAAATTTAGCCAAATCAATTTAATATAATAAAAAAAGATGATAACAGAAATAGAGCATTTCAAAATTTGAAAAAAATGTCTAAAGAATTATGTTTTATGTGTAAATTTTCGTTTTCTTAAACAAGGTGTTTACTATTGTTATTTAATGTTAAAAATGAGTTATTATTTTAGCTTTTGTGACTTCGACGTGATTCGAGACTCTTTCCTGCCTCATAATATGAGAAGGAAAAATCAGTTCAAAATACAGCATTCACTGTACATAAATGAAGCCAAATTATTAGGTTATCTATGAAAATTTTAAATCACTCTGGAAACATTTCGTTTCATTACGTAAGCCAATATTATACTGAGCTAGATAATTTAAAATATATCTTTTATAAGCGATACCCTTAAATGTATGTACATAATAATCATTAAATTAGGTTAATATAATTTATATTGTTAGGTTAAGCATTGAACTTTAGTTTGAGACACATAATTTAAGTACTTTGTGTATATAAGTATAATTTAATATTGTATCTGTAACGGGTATAATAAAATTGATATTCTTTTTGTGGACAGCCAAGCTGTTGTTAAAATTGTTTGTGTTATAAAATTGCACAATATTGTATAATTTATTATTATAAAATATAACTTCCAAATGAACGAAAGATGTTAACTGTAATATTATCAAATAAATTCATTAATTGAACTCAGATAGTTTTATTTCTCTCTTCAATTATATTAATTATTCAAACACATAATCAATTGCCATATTATTAGTTACTCTAGATTGTTCTTCCTTTTTTGTCTTGATTTATCTATACTAATACTATAAAGCTGAAGAGTTTGTTTGTTTGTTTGTTTGAACGCGCTAATCTCGGGAACTACTGGTCCAATTTGAAAAATTCTTTCGGGGTTAGATAGCTTATTTATCGAGGAAGGTTATAGGCTATATATCATCACGCTACGACCAACAGGAGTGGAGCTACGGGGGTGAAACCGCGCGAAGCAGCTAGTTATGATATAAAATTGTGTCGGTAAGGAAATTATAAACTTAATATTAATTCCTTAATACGTTAAAGCTGTTTTATTTCCTAGGGATAATTTTATGTGGACAAGGGATGTAATTTTTAAAAACATATGCACCGTGAAACTGAAGTTTTAATTAGCAACATTTTATATTACGAGAAAATTAAGATCCCTACTTAAAAAGTTTTATAAATCTGGAACACGGCGCATCATAAAATATAACCAGTGAAATTTTCTCATTTTCGTAAGTTAGCTGGGTTTTTCTTAGTGTGCACTAATAAATTTAATAATAAACAGCTGACAAAGTTCTCAGAGCTGTAGCGAACTGTTTTTAGTGTTTGCGAAACTTGTTCGTAAACTTTTATCGTTTTGTTAGAGTATGTAACTTATTTTGAATCAAAATATGTTATAGTTTTTATACAGATCTTTTATGGTATTTATCATTCTTTGAAAATATGTGTTGGTATGTTATAACCTATGCGCTTTTGTGGAAACTTCTCAAGTTTCGTGGAACACTTTTTGGTAGAGGAAAATCTTAAAGTTCGCGTCACAAACACGCTAATGGTAATTTAAATTTTAATACTTAAATTCTAAGTTTTTACTTCAAATAGCAATCCTTTTGACTGCTTACTTTTTTATATCAACTTGTATCTTACAAGACATCACACACACACACACACACACACACCATGTTGTTCCATTATTAGTAGTTTAGTTCTAGATTTTCGTTTCGGTTTTAACCCTTCATTTGAAAGCTATTAATTTATATAAAATAAATATGACGCAACTCTATCCATACGAAAAAGTTATTACTTTCTGTCTATGCCGATTACTAGGTACACACTCCACTTGTACAAAACCTTTGAACAAAATTGTACAACGTTGCCACGTGTTCAATAACAGGGCGACAGTCGAAATCTTTGAAATGTAAATCCAACGAGAACGCAATTGTAACAAGAGCTTCGGGAAAAATACATCAAAATGTTGAACAAATAACTTGAAACGGCATCTGTTTATCATTCCATATCATGTAGTACATGAAAGTTTCGTATAACGATATACATGATAGCTTTTATAAGTATGCGCTTAATAAAGGAACTGAGTATGGAAACGTTTTATACTAGACAGAAGACTATTCTTTATCATCTATTCTTTCGATATAGTTTGTAAAGTCTCGGATTATAAGATCTCGAAAGAAAGAACTTATAGATATTGCTTTAAGATATTCATATAACATTCGCATATAACGCATTATACCCGCTCCAATATTTATCAGTCAAAGAATATTGCGTCGTTCTTGGAGCAAATGTTAAAATGTTAAAATACTATAAAACCATAACCTTAATTATTACGAACGCATAATAATATAATATGAATGAATATATTCTAGATACAACCAGTCAAAACTGCATACATAAGTAATTAGTCTAAAACAACAAGACAAATTTACCACAGAATGCTGGTTTTACTAAAACTAAAATAAATAAGAACATACATTCCAAGAATACTTTCACAATGAAGACGTAGAAAACTCGAACCATAAATACATCCATCCGGAGCCTCATTACGCTTGCTGTTAGTGAGGAGTGCATACATTATTAATTTCCTCCATTTGTATACGTTCGAGAAACCGCTCTTCCCTTTTCATTCAGCCTATGCAACAAAGATTGAAATAAGTCTAACAGTTCACCCGTTGGCAATTTAAAAGTTTCATTGTAACAGAAAATAAAATAAAAATATAAAGAAGAATTAGAATTTTATAATGGACTTGTTTCAATAAGTTTTAAAAAAATTTCAACCCATTGGTGTGGCAATTAAAGAGTGACTATTGAACAGAAATATCATATATATCAATTAAGTTATTGAATTCTGATAAACAGGAATTATTGAGATATTTTAGATGTAACGTTTGTGACCTAGATATTATCTTAAATTTGTTGAATATAGCTTGACTATTTGTGTATTATAAATGCATCTTCTTATTGATTATTTTTGTTTTCTGATCATGAAATTTATTGTTTTAGTATTCGTAGAATGAGATTTCCAATGGTTGTCAATATTTTAGAGATTGTTTAACTATAACTATCACTGGCAAGCGGCTACTATATTCGGTCCAAAGATAAATGAAGCGAATTGAAAGCGTTCATGTAGAATGCAAAATTATTCTTTTATCATTCATAGCTATAGAGTTGTATTGCTTACAAACTGGTTTATTCCTAGCGAGCCATCCTAGCTTCGCATTGTAATTATTATGTATGATATTTCTTCTAATATGTATAAAAAAATCTCGTGTCGCTTTGTTTGTATTTAAACTTCTCAGAAACGGCTTCACCGATTGTCATGAAATTTTGTGTGCATATCGGGTAGGTCTGAGAACTTGACTACATTTATTTTTCATACCACTAAATGATATGACTTAGCACGGCAACGTTTTCCGAGACAGCTAGTACATATTATTATATCTATATATTATTAGTGCCAGTATCACTATATCTACTAGAAAGCCCAGAATCTATTGCGTAAATAAAGATCCAAGCTTACATAGGGACAGACAACGGGAAGCGACTCTATTTTGTGCTATACAGTGATAGTGATATTACATAACTAAATCAATCAATACACAAATCACGAACTATTCATTTGCACTAACCATGAAAGCAAATAGCCTAGATTATACATATAGTTCATCTTGTGGGCGGTGGTATGCGGTTGACATAACCAGCGGAGATTTACAAATTAATGGCTCTGTCACACACATTGTTACCGATGTTAGTGTGAAACCTCAAATTGACGTTAAATAAAGTATTGTTATTGTATGTGAGATGGGTGTTTCTTGTATGCTATTGAATTGATCCTTGGTGAACATGAAATGAAGAATAAGGGCCGTAGGCCCCATTCTGTTTAGAAATATTAATGGACATTATATACAAGTTTAATACTTAGTAGAGTAGCGTATCCATTTGTATTAGCATCAGATATTAGTAATTATGATTTTCATCATCATACACTTTAGCCTTGGAGTTCTACTACACTAGTAAGTATTAAGTACTGTAGAAAGGTCTTCATCGTGGATTTCCAACACGACTGGACAACAGTGGTTGTGCTCTGTACCCAGCAGATCTGGAATCAGAGATAGCTTAGCTTATAAGTTATGCAGTTATAAGTTATGTAATCAATATTAGTTATATCTATACTAATATTATGAAGCTGAAGAGTTTGTTTGTTTGTTTGAACGCGCTGGTCCGATTTGAAAAATTCTTTCGGTGTTAGCCATTTATCGAGGAAGGCTATAAGCTATATATCATCACGGACCAACAGGAGCGTGACAATGCGGATGAAACCGCGGAGCACAGCTAGTATTCAATATAACGTTTGAATGGTATAATGTACACATACTTTTTGTTTTCTATTTTACTCAGATTATCTGGTGAATATAGTTGTTTAATTACTGAAAAAACTATACATAAAATTCAGTTCAACGAACATTATTGCAGTTAATAACGTTAACTTCATCAATATTCAAGGATAAACTTCTTATATTATGGCAAACCACTCAACACACGATCAAGTCTCTAACACAACTGCCATCAAACTGAAAGACTTCAATCTTAGATGAGTTCCGTAAAGCCATTCCAACAGGGTTTATAGCGTGTGAAGCTGTACTTACCTTTGTTCGAGTAATGTTCAGTAATGAACACATTCATTTATTGCACATCAAACATAAAGATTGAAGATAATCTTCATAAGATGCTGGTGTTCGAAGCAATCATATCTATCTGCGTCTGATACTATTATATTACTTTTGTTAACACGAATAACAAGGATTATTAAATTATAATATGGTACTACATTCCAATTTTTTTAATAATAATGAAAAATACATTGTATAGGACTTGTACGATATCTTCCGAAACTGAATGCCCTATTACATGTTCTTTTCTTAACAAATATTATAACTGTATTGTGCAGATGCGTGACTATACGTATTTCTTGATACAATTTTACCACGAGTGAATCCATAATGGGCTTCAAGTTCATCAATTGTCTGTGTTCATTTCATCCCAAATATTAAACTCGAATATTATGTAGGATACATTTTATCAAATAACTTATTCACACGTTCTAGTGTCCTATTTGTGAATAAAATCTGAAGTTATATTGGACGTGAGCCTAATGTTAGTATTTCGATCAAAACACTGAACTCGAGTCAAGTTTGAAAGTTGATACTTTGTAAAAAGTTCCATAATGAATAAACTTGGAGTACAAAGTGTGACAGACGCCAAGATCGTGACAATATAATGACAAACTTATGGAAAATGTGCTGGAATGAAATACAATATTTATATCTTCCAAGGTTTATTCGTTTACATTGTAAATACTAAGATTAATTAATGATGGTATTAAACAAAGCAAAATAATAAGTAGTTATATTATGTAAACATGTTTTATAGGCAAGATCAATCTTTTAATTCAAGATCAATCAATCTTAATTTTTATCAAAAAGTCTTCAACTTTTTTATCACAAATTTCATTCAAATCGGTGTCGTGGTTTAATGTGAAATTGTAGACATACTGAACTTAATTATAGATTAGTTAAATGTTATTAAACTATATCTCTATATTATTCATTAAGAGCGGCTAAGGAGAGCGGTATGAAAATTATTAGGTTTTCACAGTTGATGAATCTTGATGCGCAACGCTGGGATTCCTGTTTTGTTAAATAATTACAGATTTATTTTTACTTTTTTTTAATTAAGCAGTACTTTTCTGTTAGTCACGAAATTCATTTTTAAAGCACTGAATTAATAAGTAGAAAATTTTTAACAATTTCAGTACTCAAAAGCATGAAAACATGCGCATAAATCTATTAATATGATATTTCCACAAGTTTTATATAAACTTATATAATATAAAAGAGATGGAAATATCTAAGCTATTTTTATACTTGAAACAACATAAATTTATTCTCGCCAACAAAGGTTAAAGAAAGTTATCGTATTCAACTCTCTATCTTTATAAGTAGATGTTTATGAAATATGAATAAATAAAAATTATAATGTGAATGATAAACAGGGTAGGTATTATAAACTTTTCGCTTCTAGAATTAAATTAAAATTATGACATCCTTTTTATTACTTTTCTGAAGGGTACATTTAATTTGACTTCTTCCTGGTTTGAGCGTAGAACCGTGGGCTTCTAGGTTAGATTCACGGTACCTACAGACGAAGAAAAAAAATTATCGGTCTGGTAAGACACAGAAGTCTAAACACCTACTTGACCTTAAAGAATATCGATGAGTAAAAAGTTGTATTAATTCTGAATAAATAAGCCTTTCAATACAAATACAGTATGTAGAAATCATCGAGCATTCAAAGACATGTAAAAAGATTGTAATTGATATGAATTATCACATATTATGTCTTGATAAATATTATCTTTTCTAGACATCCCTGGAATTTATCATTTATATCGAAGACAAAACAATATATTACATGAGGAATGTGATTCTCAATGGTAAGGAGAATTTATTGTTATGTGTTACGACATGGTTTATATTCTTTCATTGGTTGAGAATTAGGATAAATGTCAAACAATCTAATAGTGTGTATAAATTGTTTTTATTTGAAACTAGCGGTCCGCCCCGGCTTCGCCCGTGGTACATATTTCGCAATAAAAGGTAGCCTATGTTCTTTCTCAGGGTCTAAAGATTGTCTGTGCCAAATTTCATCAAAATCGGTTGAGAGGTTTAAACGGGAAAGCGTAACAGACAGTCAGACAGAGTTACTTTCGCATTTTTAATATTAGTAGGGATTAGATATCTTACTAGAATTGGTTAATGATGTCTATTTTGATAAAATATATTTATTACTTATCTATTGTTTCTTTGAAAAATATATAAAACTAGCGGTCCGCCCCGGCTTCGCCCGTGGTACATATTTACGTTTTCTCTACATAAGAACCATCCTCGTACTTCAAGGAATATAATAAAAAAAGAATTATCGAAATCGATTCAGCCGTTCTCGAGTTATGCGCTTACCAACACATTTTGCGATTCATTTTTATATATAAAACTAGCGATCCGCCCCGGCTTCGCACGGGTGCAATGCTGATACTAAATACACTACAGAAAAACTGTGAACGTTGTATATAAAACATAGCGGCCCGCTCCGGCTTCGCACGGGTAATAGATAGCCGGGCGGTCGGCCGGTACCGCCGCAAACGCTACGTCCCGCAATTTTTAAATATGTTATATCTTTGAAAATATTCACTTAAATCATACGGTGTAAAGGGCCATATAGATCTATATTAAATGAACAATGTATTCAAGGTATTTAATTGGTTAAGGATTAATGCTGTATTGGTTAAAATCGCATCGAAAATTCGCCATTATTTGTCGGAAAAAGTAAATGACAAAAAAAAGTTATTGTGGGTTATCCATAAGAGATAGACATATACCATCGCGGACTTTTCTGTAGACCTTTTCAATGAGTATAATACTTAGTATATTATTTTGATAAAACTCGTAGGGTTTAGCCTGCGTTTGCAATGTAAGCGGAAAAAATGTAATTATTTACGACATCACATTAGAAACCTCAAAAATAACAGTACTTTTCCACTATTTAATGGATGTTATTATACATATAAACCTTCCTCTTGAATCACTCTATCTATTTAAAAAAACCGCATCAAAATCCGTTGCGTAGTTTCAAAGAAAGTAGTAGAAGTTCAGAGTTCTTTACTCCTAAGATATATAATGGCTTATTTGGTAATAACGTAAAAGTAGTTAAAAAATATTCGAATCATAAATTTAAAAAAGAACTATTAATTATTCTTAACAAGTTAGATTACGAAGCCACAGAGAATCTATTACGGTCGTATATTTAATAAAAATTATTATTTTATTACACACATACACACACAAACACACACACACACACACACACGCACAAACATTCATGCATGCAATCTTTTTCTTTCTTTGTTTATATTGTAATTTAATTATATTTTAAGTTGAAAAAGGCAATCTACAAAAATTGTGAAGGGATTCTAAAGCCTGTAACACAGTTTCCAACTAACACAGGCTATAGTTTCCCCAAATTTTAAATGTATTATTTTACTTTTTCAATAAAAATATTCTTATTCTTATTCTTATTCTTAAAGATTTAAGCGTACAAAGGGACATAGGGACATAGGGACAGGGAAAGCGACTTTGTTTTATACTATGTAGTGATGATATGGAAAATTTCGATATAGAAATAAACAAAAAATATAGAAATAATACAAGTACACAAACATTATCTCTATCCCAATGATATCTGATAACAATTATTACGTAAAACTTCTAACAACAAAAACAGAAAAGTTGATAAAATAATAGATACCAATAATAAAGTCTGTATGAATAGAAATATCATCAATAGCGAACCAAATATTCCACACTGGAAAGAAGCCTGTCCCTTAGTATTGAGAACTTATGAATAATTCATCGTATCATTTCCTCATATATATCAAAAGCAGGCTTACAAAATTACAACTATAATTTGAATTGGAGAGGTTCCCACCAATATTATGCGAATATTTGTGAAAATTAATTCAAATACATGCTTATTGCGTATATAATTTATTGGATATTTTAAATATTATTATTAATATATGAACTATAAACTACAAACTGGTTTAAAAAAACAACTATTTTGTTAATAGTTTAAATACTATACGAAATTAAAACAATAATACTGACTAAATAATAATAAAACTGACTAAAAGGAAAAACAATCGCAAATGCGAACCAGCCCGCACTAACTAATCTCTATTAATTAGAATCCCAATCTCAAAATATCCCGTTTGATAAAACTATTTCGATCTAAAGGGTTCAATCATCACACAAAACTAACTTTCACTTAGATACATAAATCCCTTTTAATTAAAGATTAACCTTACCTATACCACAAAAAACGTATCGTGGTCTCGGCTATTTTTCAAAAAACAAAAAACGCAAACCGAAGCAAATCGTATCACAGAGTTCTGAATAAAATAATAATAGAGAAACCACTTACGGTTTATAGCACTTATATCAATAGAAAAGTATTAACATCTGAAGACACATTGGATTTGGGACACGGATCACGTCGCAACACGGTATCTTTTTTCGCCCATATTGAGTGTTCCATTGAATGGCTGTGTGGTTTGAACGTCTAGGGCGATAATAGAACAGGGGCGCGGAGATGACTAAAGAAAATATTCTTTCGTATATTATAATTATGAAATGATATGGGTATATTGTATATTGTATGAAGTGTGTGTGGTGGAAGGTTATATAGCAAAATGCTTATATATATAGTTCACTCATCTATGTTTATCATAATATGTTTTGTGTTGATTCTTGGTTGGTATTCCATAGAAATAAATAAAAAGCATTAATAATTGCTAATATAATTTATTATATTTGTAAAAAATACTTTATAACACATTTATAACATCACTCTCATAAATATTAAAGGTATGTATAAACTTCATGGAGGTTCTAAAATATACAAAGTATAGCCACAGTATACACAGAACTTATTTTAATTTCATGTATCTTTGTGAGTAGAATGATAAAAAATCTCTTTTTTGAATATTTTGTAAATAATGCATAAATAAATTCAATCACTTCACAAATTATTTCATGACCCTGGGAATACGTCACTAGCATACAGTTATTTTTTGTGATATACCGACTCTTTTGTTGAAAACCGCTGTGCAAAGGTTTTCTTCAATAGGGAACCCGATGTCATCACCTTTTCCGATGTATTAGCGGGATAATGGACTCCAGGTTCTGAAATTAGATAAAAGGTAATTCAAAACGAAGTTATTGTCATATTGAATTGTGAATGAGGACATTATTGTTTTTGGTAAAAACCTTTTTAGAAGATAAACAAGCAGTTACTAATAGTGGGGATCTTACTTTTGTTTTTACTTTAGAGTGTTCATTTTTCATTAGTCTTCCTGACCTTAGGTAGAAAGGTCAAAAATGTTAGTAACAACCTTTCATCTAATGTCACAGCGAGCAAAGGTTTTAAAAAGCATAAAGTAAAAGTATAAGTTGTAATTTTATTTCAATTATTTAAAATATACGAATCTACAATCATTATATAAAAACGTGAATATCAGCTTAATTATTTCACACTACAAGAACCAAAGCTATAAAATATATTCTCCATTAATTATAAAATAACAAATTTACGTATAAAACACTTATTTCTGCTCCATTTTCTTTCCCAATTCGAGTGCTTAATTTTTAAAGACCAATCTAAATTGAAAACCCTGTTGTAATTGCCAATTACCGAAATTGTTACAGAGGTTGCTACTTCAATATTTAAAGGTGATTTAATATTATCGTTTATGCACGCGTTTTAAGGCTTTATGAAAACATTTTATATGTAAGCATTTCATATGAAATTTAGGTTAGATTTAGCATGTATTAATTAGTGTTTTAAACTGAAATAAGTATCATTATTATAACACACTAAATACGCAACAATTTTAAATAAACAAAGGACAGTTCTTTGGCATATTATGATAATAATGTTACATATTATGTATTTTGTAATATTAAATTGTAAAACTGACATGATTAAAAAGAGCAACTATGGAGTTTCTTGCCGGTTCTTCTTCGTAGATACTGGTAAATGTAAAAAATATGTAACTAATGACGTTTCAAAAGTGCTTCTAGAGGAAGTCTAATTGAATAAATAAATGTTTGAGTTTGAGTTTGAATTTGAGTTTGAATATTGTAGGTACAAAGTATCAAATTCTTAAATCTTTTCGCATGTTAAGTTGTCATTTTTGATCCCGTGTTCAAAAATAATATAAAACACCCTGCATTATTTACAAAATGAAAGTATGTATTGACATCCCATTATTATGATTGAAGAGAAACTCTCATTGTTTGACTCATTTATCAATAAAAATTCCCCAAAGAATGAATCTTTGTCAGCGTTGTAAAGACGGCGAATATTTTTGCGTTCTCATTTCTTTAAGGTCAAAGAAAGATCTCGGCTCCAATACTTATAAAATATGGGGAGAAATTTTTAGAACACGCTCCTTTATCGAAAATTCTTGACGTCGGACAAAGCTTTATATTATTTATACAAAAGGTATGTAGCTTAAGAAAAATATTGGAAAGCATGAATGCAATTTTTATATTATTTAATCTGATGGATGCTAATATTTTTTTCTGTATTATAATATCGAATACCCACAAGTTACAGAGAATTTACATTTTGTACTAAATTAAACCGTTTCTTTTTTTTATTCAACTATACAAAAAAATCTACAACGAAGTTATAAAAAATAACTGAATAATTATAAGTACCTGTTATCGGATATACGGTTCTGATTATCTTTCAGGTCAATTCTTATAAAACAAACTTTACAATAAACGCAGAGACAATAGAAGTCTATTTCCATGAAATTTAATATTTAACCACAATTCAATTAAACTTTTATAAATATTTACGCTTCAGAAATTGTTTTGATTTAACAGTCAGCCATTATTTTATATCGAATTCCTATAGTAAAATAAACGAATTTTCTATTATTTGATGAAAGATTTTCTTACACTTTTTTCATTGAAAATTTTGTTCAGGATAAAGTCGCGTTAAGCTAATGGAAATATATTATAGTTGTAGGCAAAACGCGCATTTGCATTGATAGCATTATATTATACTAGATTTCCGCCCGCGGCTTCGCCCGTGTTTTCAAAGGAAAACCCGCATAGTTCCCGTTCCCGTGGGATTTCCGGGATAAAACCTATCCTATGTGTTAATCCAAGTTACCCTCTATATTTGTGCTAAATTTCATTGTAATCGGTTCAGTAGTTTTTACGTGAAAGAGTAACAAACATCCATACATCCATACATCCACTTACAAACTTTCGCCTTTATAATAGTATTACGATCTACTTATAACAATATCACAATTAAGGTTTTGCAAGCTGTTCTAAAACACTTATTGCTCTATATTTAGCTTAGGAATAAACATATTGAAAATCTATTTACGTTGTTGTTTGATTCAATATCTCTATTGTTTTACTAGATTGAAGATAATCGACCAATATATAATATAATCGTCTTAAATTGCATTCAGTGAAGCACCAAAACTGCATATATACTACAGGAATAATAATATTATACCGACTATTTGTAAAGCGGTTTCAAGCGTTGTTACATGCGAGATACAGTCTCCAATTTCGTCTCATCGTGAATACACATGAATTATTCAAGCCATGCGCTATCAGAACCTACTTCCTTAACGAGCTGACAGATAATAAATTAACTCATTTCCTTAAATTATAACAATTTAGTTCAATCCTTTTGTAAAGTCTGCTGCCGCAGCCGTTGCAAAATGCAATCGAAGGCATGAATGAGCACAATATATTTTACATTCAACGTTAATGTAATGCAATGAAAATTATTATCTTTATAATTTGCTTAAATGATGCTTGATTTTTGCATAAATAAACTTTTTTAATAAATGCAGATACCTACATAATATTATCTCCTAAGACTGAAAAGTATGTTTTAAAATAAAACGTAAACATATTTATTTTCATGTATCATGTATTAGATAGTTGGTTTTTAACTTAGTTCATTGAACTTCAACATATTAACATCCGCAACTCATCAAAGGTTTCGTTAAAATTACATGTGCTTTGAGATACATCACTCAAAGAGACATTCACATATATTTATGGAATACAGCGTCTATTTCTACTTTCTGAACATTTCATAAAGCGACCTTAGTTGCGCTGAATAACCTTTCTTTAAGCGCAACGTTAAAGGTTCTTTTTCTCTTGATTCAAGCAACATTACCCAAATCGCCCACTTAGAAATCCTAAAAACACTTTCCTGCCATTTACCTATTCACTCGGAGAAAAACTTTAAATGGCCCCGGATAAAGTATTTGCAAAATAACCTAGTTTCGAGAGTGATGTTAGAGACTTATATTTTTCTTGTCTATCCGTGCGTAAACAGTTTTGTAAGTTTAAGTAATCTAATTAAAAGTTCGCAAGTTTAAGATAAAAATAACAATCATTTTTTTAATTATAAACGCAACTCATGATTTTAATAAAACGTTTATTTTTTTCATAACTCAACTCAAGTACATTTTTACTTCAAACTCAAACATTTATTTATTTAATTATATATATATTTTTAACATTTACCACCGATTCGGAAAGCAGTATCTATGGAGAAGAACCGGCAAGAAACTCCATAGTTGCTATTTTTAATCATGTCAGTATTACAATTTTAAATCGAACATACTTTCCAAAACTTTTATTCACTAATAATTTCACGTTAATATTGTTAAGTCCAGACTACAAGTTACAAACTTAAACTAATATAGAACTTGGCTACTCTTTGAACACTGGAGCGCAAATGTCTGTAAAGCGAACGCTTGTTTAGTTTCGAAATGCTGTAAGGGAAAGTTATTTAGCAAGTGTTCGAAAAACCATAGTGAATTAAATACACTAACGCGTTAGCACAGAAATGTTTTTTAGCATTTTAGCAAGGTAATCTAGTTGACGAAAATGCAAAACTCTTGCTCAATTATTTATTTCTACTAGTGTTCCACTACATGTATTGCGATGTGACATACGTCATAAGGCGGGTCTCCATTGAGTGAGCAGCCTCGAAAAGCAAAAAAAACGTGTGTACTGACCTTGTCCTAGGCCGAGACACGTTCATATTGACTGAGCTGCTTCGCGCAGCAATTGCTTCACGAGGCTACTACCTCCGTGAAGACCCACCTATACGTATACATATTATGTTGTTAGATATTGTATAAATTCATATTGTTTGAGACTGAAATTGATGACTTACCAAGCGAAATTTTCCCTATGTGTTTTTTCACGTAATCATGTAAACTACGTTACAATAACTTACGTGTGACCTAAAAAGTTCTATCTCCATAATATATGTATATTTCGTCACAAATAACTTGATCATTATCAGTTTATATAGAATTCCATTTTTTCCACCTACGAATTATTGAGCAAAATACAGCTTATTGGAAGCTTGTATTTATAGTCCAATCATAAGCGTTTCCACGTGAAAACTCTATTCTATATTTTCTTTATTAAATATTAGCATGGTTTTTACAAAACATGTTTTTTATTAGAGAAGATAAGTTTTTATTAAAATATCATGAATTTTACAATTTATATAAGTATTTATTTAGAATTATACTTGAAAAAAGATGAAACGTCTATATGATGTTGGTTTTAGTTCTACGTCGCGGTCGCTCGAATGTTTTGCTGTTTTTTAAGCACGCTCCATTTTAAAAAGTGCGCTATTTTTTTAATTACAGAAAAAGTTACGCAGAAACTATGTTAAATATAAAAAAAAAATCACAAAATCTTTGCTCTATCTTTGTAATATTCTTTTTGTGCAGAATGAGCAAGTTATGTTTATTTTGAGATACTATTTTTAAGTAGCGTGGGTAAAATAAAGAAAATGGAAGCTATTCAGTCTAAAATCATTATAATTGTCGTCAGTCAGGGCCTTCGTTTTTATTTAATTCCCACTACATTTATCAATTCCATAATCTGCTCTACATATCTACGAGGCTGTCAAACTTCTCAAAGAACCAAAAGAAAGAAACCGCATTACAATTAATCGAGTTCCTAAATCCTTCTTATCGAGTTTGTAGCTCGTTAGCCAAGTGTTGCTAGAAATTCGTACAACCTAACCTAACATAGCAAGCGTTATCTTTTTTAATCTTTTTTAAGTAGAGAAATCTTGCCTGGAATGAGTCCGACCAGCCGTTTCAATGACGTGACCACGAATAATGGTAGAATTCCTCCGTGATCCCAAAAGCGGTTGCTTGACGCCGCGCTATGACGGCGAACTGTGTTGTACTATGCGGTAGCGCATCATCAAACGAAGCGACGACTCTCTGACGCGCGCTAAGTACGCATTCTATCTAAAGCCAATACCGTGTTGTACAGTACATTTATAATAGCGTTCTATTTGACAAATTCGATAGCTCGTAGTACAATACATCGTAGCGCTATATCGTAGTGTCAGCGTAAAAACGCGTTCTATTTGACAAAGCCAACGAGTGAACGTGAAAGAAACTAATCGAATTGAAAGTTGCTTAACCGCCAACTTATGTGTTTGTAACAAGGGTATGGATAATTTTATTACATTCCTCTACATCGTTCTGTGTTTCTACGACTATATGTTACTTCGTTACGACCAATTGTGACGCAGAGCAAATTATTATATTGAATAAAAGATTATTTCCGATATACACTGTTTCTATTGCCGGGGTCGTCTCCGCACTTATTTAGTCATCAATTTTTTGGGGTGGATGTCTTTTAGGCACATAAAACCGAAAGACAGAGAGACGCAGGTTCTAATCCAGCTTCGTGATCAAGATTTTTCTATTTTTTATTATTTTTTAAAGCATTTGAATGCTAAATATCAAATTATTATACCTCTTACTAATTAAATGACACAGTTTTACAAGTAAAACAACAATATTATTAATTATGCTTAATTTTCGCTTAGAATTCAATATATTTCATCATTTCACATTATTAATAGCAAAATTGAGATGAACCCTTTCACATTTCTTGAAATGCCAATCATGATTGCGTATTAATTGATCAAAGGCTATTTGATTAAAGGGGATAATAACGATACGAAAAAACTATAGCTTCGAATTATATGAAGAGAATATTTGCACGTGGGAAGTTTATAAACTATATCCTTTGGAGCATGGGTAGAATAATCGCCTTAATACATATGATCAGGGTCAAAAGTTTTAACAGTGTGGCTCGATCTCTGATGAGGAATGATCATTGGAAATTAGACTCAGTCTGAAAGGGCACGGACAGAATAGTCAGTTTCACAACTTCTGAATGTGTATTGTTATGATTATCTGTTTAAAAAATGATACGTGAACGTATGAAAGTACAAAGTGGTACAAACGTCAATAAACTAGTATTAAATTGTAAACCAGCTAAACAAATTCTACGTTTTATTTTTACTATTGAGCCAGAACCAATATTTGCAAAGCTTAATGAGTATTATAAAATGGAAAAGCATATACAGACGTTAAATATAACAACACAAGTAAAAGCCTACAGACCTTTTGTAATGATACGTAAGCCAAATAATTAGATAAAAACGTTCTATTCAGAAAAACTCAATACCCTTATATAAAGCCTCGAAATATTGTCAGTTAATTGTGTCGTTAATATCGAGTCAAACATTGAAACGGATCTTAATATACCCAAAGTGATATTGGATGATGTCCAAAACATTGTTCGACAGACAACCAAATAAAACACCGCATTTGTACGCTATAATATTCGTTTATATCCATCTTTATTGTTATTGTTGTATTCGCTTACAATGCTCTCTAAATAATAAGAATAGAAGTTGATAATGTTATGTCGACTCGTGGGATACGAATTGATAATAATTGTCGTTTGAAAATCGAGAATGTTCCGTCCTGTATTCTGTATTTCAATACAATATCATGTGGGCAATTTATAAACATGGAAACTTATGTTGATTTTGATTAAGATCTTTTCCCATTTTAAATTTGCTCCCTTGTCTAACTTTCAACATTTTTATTTTAACCTATAGGTAGGTATATGAAAATCATAGAAAATAAATCATAAATCAAGCGAATTGCGAATATGCTGCGTGATAATAATAAAAGTAGTAAGTACACATACATTTCCCACAGATAAAGATAAAAGCCAAGCTAACATCACAATCACATTTTGATATTATTATGACGACTTTTGATGTCCTCACTGCACAAAAATAATTATCATAAGCTACATAAGATGATCAAGTTACATTGAATAGCAAAACAAACTACTTATTCAAAACGTTCTATTAATCATATAAAAATACGCTATTTGTAATATAACACAAAAACTATAATCAAAAATAATGAGATATCGTAGGTACATGTAAAAATCTCACCTAAATAAAGGGTCGTGCGCAAGGGATATAAAATCCACACAATATTATCATAGAGGGTTGTTAAGAGAGCGACGTGGGATCTCGGAAGCGTGTGTGGAATAATGAATTTAATAATACTTTGTAGACAGTGTGATGTATAACTAGATACGAAAACTTTGAATACGTATGGTTAAGCGAATTTTCTTTGCAATGAACTTTTATTTCGTGGAAGTGTCTCGAAGTTTTTATGCTGATAAAAAGAAGGATAACTAAAGCTTTTTAAACCATTTATCGTGTTTAACAAAATACCTTATCAAAATGATGTAAAATTAATTGTTACTTTGATCATCAATTTGTTATCATATATGACACACTATAGCAAATTATGTTTCTATATTATTCATGTCTAAATGAATCTGAATTTAATTAAATTAACGCCCATAGGGGCCAATCAATCAAAACCCACCCTTTGTGGGAATTACATCCATCACTCCACATCACAGATATGTATGATCCTAATGATTCAATCTGTTTATTGGCATTCACATTGTTTATAAAACAGTATAAATATATATGTATGTTTACAGAAGATATATATACGTATCGGTATCGACATGGACAAAAAAAGATATAATATGACGGAAGAAATAGAACCAATTTAGATATTCTGTTCACATTTCACATTATACCTAATACTGTTTCTGTAGATCTATTTATACGTAGATATACATTTTCACTTCCCAATACATTTTGTTCAAAATGTGAGTTAATATTAATTTAAGTATATTTTTATTTTAGATGATGAAGCACTTGCCATAAGGATAATACAAAACATAACATGATTTTTTTTTATGAATAAATTTGAAGTTGTTAAAATCTATTAGACTTTGCATTCACCGTTGATATTCTTACAATTTCTGCAAAACAATAGCGACACCTGGCTACCTACAAAAACAGAAATGTTTCTTACAAACAAACGGAAAAAGAATCCTTCCATCCTTGCTCAGATAAAACTGACCTCACGTGCATATTACAGCTAGAACAAACAAAATAAGCTATTACCAGGGCATCATAAACATGATAAATGCAAGCAGAAGTTTACGAGTTGCGATGTTCCCGCTAAAAGCAGTGATACCGCGTCACGTAGACCATTACTGCATTCAGTTTGGTTACGTGCTAGCGTTTTATTTAAGAAAAGTTTGAAGCTTTGCAAGTAAACTTTCTTGAAAATTTTTGTTATACATAAAATTGGATTGCTAGATTGGTAAATGCTTAAGTCTAGGGACATTATGTGCAATCAACTCAAGTGCTTTTGTTTGAATTTAATGGCATTTTACTAAGCCTTCATGTTCTGTTACTTTTTATGTTTGCATGCCAGTAAATAAATATTACTATTATTATTAAATAATATAATTCCATAAACAGGCGTTACGTTAAACACGTATGTATAGTATGCAGAGCAAAAGCCTATATTTATGATTTTTTGTAAATGATAAATACGAATATATAATATGTGAACAGGTAGCAGTATTTGCACACAGCTGAACCACTCTTAATGCAATGGTATGCTACGGATCTTGACGAAATAGTTTAAATTCCCAATTAGGTCGATATTAAAACATACACTCGTTAAACATCGCATTGCACATGTCACTTACACATAAACGTCTTCAAACTTTGCATCTCATCTTCTACCATAATTTCACATGCTAATTGTCTAATTCCCTCAACGAAACATAATTACAGCAGTCACACCGCCATTACTCAAGGCTTGATTATGATTTGTGAACATCACGCACGCTTACTGATTAGCGGTCAGCGCTTCGTGAGCCTTAATCCGGAATGACCGGGCGCCCGGATAATTTGTGACGGATAAGTCATTATCACGCATTAAGCCGGTTATTACGGTCACTGGGCTATGAATGTTGATAAAGAACGTACCCGCTCGCTGTGTAGGTTCTGTATGTTAAGCCTAAAGAGTGTACGTATGTAAAGAGCAAAATTACTGACGAATTTTCTGTAATGATGGAGGATAATATATTGAGCAACATAAAAGGTTAAACAAAATACGAATGACGCAATGAAGTATAAATACACATATTATTTTAAATACATACCTACTTCAGTAGCTCAAAAATGATTATACATTATACCATCATATAAGATAACTAATTATTATATCAGTTTCTTTCGAAATCGAAGCTCCAAGCTTATCCTAGTTAATAATATTAGAACAAATGAATTATCTATACTTTACCGATCTCTAAAACGGAATACGGTTTGTAAACGAATCATAGCCATTGTTTCAGCGATGTTTTTTGTCCCGTAGGGTTAACGACCTTTAATATTGTTGGGATAAGGTTAATGCAATACACCTGTCGAGTTAGGGTACTAAGGGTTACAAACGTGACGGCCCTATAATTGTATCGATGCTTTTATAGATTATAACATGTATAATCAAGTGCGTTGACACGAAAGAGCTTAAACGATACTGTTTTTATTAATTTTTTAGCATACGAGCACCTGTGTTAACTTCCGCACATAATTTTCGAAGTATATATTTTTTTAATACATAGTATAAAACTAAGTCGCTGTAGCTGTCTGTCCATTCCTATGTATGCTTATTTCTTTAAAACTACGCAATAGATTTTGATAGGTTTTTTTAATAAATAGAGTTTTTACTAGGGGATGGTTTTAGCATGTTTTTAATTGTAAAGTTTTCTACAATGGCGAAGGTGAAGCCACATCCGGAGATTTAGTAACTCTATCAGATATAATTTCATGTTAACTTATACTAAATGCGGTTTAAAGTAGCTGCAACGTATTTATCTATAATAATAGTAAGTATACATATATTATTCGTATTTGTATAATTTGGATCTTATTATTCATATGATACGTTCCTAGAATCCAATTGAAATTAACAGACAACAGTATTTCACAATCTCATCAACAAAGAGACTGTTTGAGAATCAATACATATTCTATAGCTGATTCAATATTATTCTGTTATATCAAGTCCTCAATTTGTTTACCAACTACCTATGTTTTGTGTATATAAGCACTTCTATTGATATTGTATTCAATTTAGATATATTGTCTTGATAGTCTGAATAGATTTTATTCATTCATTTATGTCATATTACTTCCGTATTTTACAATGATGGTAGCAAAGATATGCCTTCGACACATAGACTAGAGTAGATAATTTTTGAAACAAAAAAAAATCGCAGTCGGATGAAACCCATTAGAAAAGGAGGGGAATATGATAAAAATGTAAGGAAAAATAAATTACGGTCAATCCGAGTTCGGGAAGCGGGAGGGGGGAGCTTTTAAGAGAAAAAAATGGTTTCTCTCGATTTCCGACAAAACTACAAGTCCTATAGAAAAAAGTTCAATGACAAAGTTGTAGGTAATTAAAAGTTCTACAACTTTTGTATTCACAATTTTTTCACATAACCTAAAAATTTAGGTGAAAAATTCATAAAACCAAGTTTTTGGTCTTTTATTTCTATCTACTTCAAAATTTATTTTTTTTCTACGAAATTTGGTGGAAACTTACTTTATTATGTCCCAAATACACTGTAATTTATTTGATTGAAAATATTTATTTTTTCGCCTTATTTTGAATTAATACCAAAAAAACAACCTAATTTTCAATCGAAAAGTCACCCGTCAAAA
Source organism: Colias philodice (assembly GCF_061535455.1). Classification (NCBI taxonomy): domain Eukaryota; kingdom Metazoa; phylum Arthropoda; class Insecta; order Lepidoptera; family Pieridae; genus Colias; species Colias philodice. Next base: position 7,712,559 of record NC_143104.1, read on the forward strand.
TATCAGCTTTTTTCAAAAACTTGGGGTGCCTTTTATTCATTGAAATCTCTACTTTCATATGGTGTAAAAAAAATAAACACCACCATAGTAAATATTCTCAGGAAATGCATACAAACAGTCTGAAAATTAGCTTTTACTAAATCAGACACACTTCTCAATTTTTCACCTAAATTTTTAGGTTATGTGAAAAAATTGTGAATACAAAAGTTGTAGAAATTTTAATTACCTACAACTTTGCCATTGAAATTTTTTCTATAGGACTCGTAGTTTTGTCGGAAATCGAGAGAAACCATTTTTTTCTCTTAAAAGCTCCCCCCTCCCGCTTCCCGAACTCGGATTGACCGTAATTTATTTTTCCTTACATTTTTATCATATTCCCCTCCTTTTCTAATGGGTTTCATCCGACTGCGATTTTTTTTATCTTTTCATTATTTTCAAAGGCTTCTACCCCAGTCTAACAATGAAATCCTCCAATAAGTTTCATTTCTACAAATCATTTTAAATTGAAAAAAAAAAACATAAATGTAAAAAGTGTTATTTAATAGTGTATTAGTATATTAGCAAAGTAGATAATATTAGCTTACATAACGATTATTAACAAATTTCACAGTGATATAAATGACCAAGTTCTGGACTAAACTGAAGTTTATTGTGAGGATCGGCACATAATTTCCGAGATAGGGTCGGCCTGGGGACAGAAACTATTCAAGCGTCTTGATAATAAATCTAACCATTTCTATTGTCAATCCCTTTCTGAGTTTAACTCGTTTTGTATACAGAGACCAATGGTGAATTACATTACATATTATATATAACTAGCTGCACTTCGCGGGTTCACCCGCATGGTTCCGCTCCTGTTGGTCTTAGCGTAATGATATAATATTATAGCATTCCTCGATAAATGGGCTATCTAACACCGAAATAATCTTTCAAATCGGACCAGTAGTGCCTGACCATTAGCGCGTTCAAACAAACAAACTCTACAGATTGATAATATTAGTGTAGATATATTATATTTATTTTACGGCGTAATAACGATGGATGTACAAAACCGATGTCGGAGTTGGCACCTGTGCCGCAGCTTGCTTAAGCTGTTTCGGTTTAATTAAGTATACGTGTGCGTTTATATGTATATGGTATTTATTCCATTATTCAATTCTGGATTTGCAGTATATCACATCGTAGCAGATATTTAATATTTAAAATATTGATACAGATAAGATCTGTAGTCAGAAATCGATTTCTCAGTGTAAAAAATATATTTTAATCAAAAGTTACTTCCGTCATCGCTCTCTTTGTCCGAACAGAACACTGAGCGTTTAGTTCACTAGCCACGTACCAGCGCGTTCCTCCAGCATACGTCGTAGAAAAGTTAATCAAACGTGAATTTCACTTAGTGACCAGAGCTCGTACATTTTGAAGGACCATTTCATTGTCGATGGAGTGGACCATCAATTTGGCTCACGCCGTCCGCACGCGGCCCCTCTGTGGACGACATGCGAAACGTTTTATTACGGTCCACGAAAACATCGTTACAATACCGCAGCCTCGGGCTTTGTAAAAGCAGGAAAAACGGTCAAGATCGATTGTTTTGAACGAGAAATCCGAGCAATTTTTCCTATGAAACCTTGCCTTTTAAATTGGATTTTGCAAAATGCCACCCGACTTCGGTATTCCCTTTCAAATTGACTATTGGTGGTGTCATAATGCAAGATTGAGATGGGTTGGATTAAAAAACGATTCTTTGCAAATAATATGCTATATTTTGTCGTCTTTATCAGAGCCTAATATTGAGCATTAAACAACGTTCAACATAATATTCTTAAGAGTACATGATATTTATTTTATATTTTTCTTACCTAAAATTAACATACACGACAACATATTTACACTGTTATATAAGAAAAAGATACATAAAAACATTGTCGACTATTGAAAAGCTTGTATCATTTTATGTAGTTATTGTTTAATATCAAACAGAAACTGTAGCAATACCTATTGTAATTGCTTGTTTTTAAAATAGCAAATATTTATGAATATTATGAATAGTATTCAATTTAAAAACATAAAAATTATTTTTTAAAGTACGAACCTTTGAAGTTGCGAAATTTTCTCCTTATATGTACCTACCTTAATTTCCCTAATCATATTGCACCCACTTCAAAAGATAAATGATACACGTATTTACATTTATTTGATCGTATTTCATCATACCTTTAATCTCCTACAAAGCCGACAATAGCCGTATTCATTTAGGTTAAAGAATCATTAGAAAATGCTTTGAAGTCATTTCAAATGAAATTGGCATAATCGCCAATTATTTCTGTAGGCTTTGAATGAGATATTCTAAGAAGAATTTTGATATTCATTTGCATAAATGTACAGAGAGGGCTGCTATTACGCCTACAGCGTGTTATAATTGACTAGCTGTGCCGCCCGGTTTCAGCTGCATTGCTCCGCTCCTGTTGGTCTTATCGTAATGATATTATAATAAAATAGCCTATTGCCTTCCTCTATAATCGGACCAGTGAGTCACTTTAGTTCCTGAGATTATCGCGTTCTAACAAACAAACGAACGAACTCTTCATTAGTAAAGATTATTATAACACATATAGAATGCTGGGTAAGTATTTTGAAAAAGTTTTTAATTTAACGCAATGTTATTTTTGTTTAAAAAACATAAGATTTGAGAATATCTGAATTATTTATCTACAAAGCATGTCTGTTTTTTTCTGAATAATTATTTTCAAATGTAAGCACATAAACAACCTACTACCTCACATTTTATAAGCATTCTCTCTCTTTAAAATAGCAATAAAAACAGTATTTAACGTACCTGTAGCAGTTACCTGAAGTGCATAACTTACAAGTTTGAACAGTAAGAATTTAATGAGTTTTTGCATATTATAGAGAGAACCGACGCGACAACGCCTGCATTATTAATAGTACTTAGTGACTGACTTCAGTCACAATATCGTAAGAAAAAAGCGAATAGCACGTACTTTCATATGTTAATATGGTAACAAATTCTGGAGGAAAACGTTCAAATTTTAACGTTCTGAATTGTTACTGGTTTAATATGATAATAAATATTATTGGTAGCGCAATAATCAAATAAATCAAGTTCTTAATATGTTGATATGAATATGAGTTAGAAAATCTAGGCTAGATTTTGGTAGTGTCAAAATAGTGCACTAATATTAATATAATATGTGGTAAAGTATAGTTATAGTGACAATAATTAATTATAATATGATATAAACATTAAACATTAAATCATTATCATAGTAGATAACATTTTTCCGCCTCCCCGACCTGGAATCTACGCATTAACACAATTTGTACAATAAACCCATTATTTTGGAGTCGTAGGTGCTTTGTAGTGAGGCTTAAATTAAGCACATGAGACGAAATTAAAATCTGCGGTTACATTTCTAGAGCAGAACCACTAATATAATTACGTGAATGTATTTCTCGAAATGTGAGTGCGTAATGAAGTCTAAGAGCGTTTATAATGTGTATGCATCCAAACAAATGGTTTTTGTTTCTATTTCATTTGTAATACGAACTTTTAGTAATTTAATTTAGATTGTAGGAAGTGAGTGAACTTTCTGGAAAAAGCGTGTCTAATGTCTATCTCATAATTGTCCGTATTTATGCAAAATGGAACCACTCGACAAATTTCGTTTTTTGCTTTTATTGAAGAATACTCATCCAAAAGTGGTCTAAATTCTTATACAAACAAGAACCACCTGATTTTTACGTTGGAAACAAGGTATACTAAAAGCAGAAAGGAACCACCAGCAACAACGAATAATACCATATTAAGCAAAACCGAACCACAGCACCACGGGACTGCTTTGTTCAAACAAATAAACGATATTACTATCATGTCATTTTATACAAAACAGATCCACACCTACTTGGTACCATTATACATTACACATATTTCTATTAATAACAATTATTTTTAATACACAAAATGGAACCAAGTTTCTGTGGTATGGTTATGCGTACAATAAATACATAATTTAATTGTAATTTTTTATTGCAAAATAAAACCACAAGCATTCGGTTCTATTATGCATAAATAAATATTGTAAAACATTCTGAAAACCATCATCGCTATATGGAACCAAATGCCTTGACTTGTTACAATGCTTCTCATCTTTAAACAACGTATTTCATAACTTAAGTGCAAAACTCCGATTTTTTAAGTAAAACGTCGAACATCTGTCAATATAGGTGACATTCAGCGAAGTAGTTCGAATACGCGACGGTGTTTTTTTCCTCCGCGAAGTAAGTTCTATTGTTTTTGTTAATTACCTTTAAAATTAAATGTGAAAATGTTTAGTAATAAATAAATAAGCAAGCAATGGGTAAGAAAAGCATTGGAGACGAACACCGAAGATAATAATGAAGATACAACGGGTAAGTAGTTTTATTTAATGCATTTAAGTACTTATTGAATCTGAGATGCAGGTACGCTTTATCCACTTTTGATTCATTCCCGATTGTGGTGTGATTTTAAGAAGATAGTTCATTAAGTAAGAACAAGAGGAATCCTCTGTGGATTTACGTATTTTAACGACAATGTCGTTGTTCACGAAGGCGAGTCGAATTAAGAGTCATTTTGTTACGATTCATCTGTCATTGTGAGATGAAACTACTAAAGTCTAAACCCTGTTTTAAAAATAACTGTCGATGATCTAGGTACCTACCTACTATTTTGGTAAAATACGTTTAGATGTATTTCTGATGCCGCTGTAACAACAAATACTAAAAAACAGAATAAAAAAAGACGTGTGGCACTCGGGGACTGCCGCGGTAAAGTTATTGCATAGCATGCCTTCAAGCCACACCTCCGAGCCCGTCGGAGTGAGGTTTTTTCGTAACGGAATTTCTCGATTCGATCCCCGCGCTCAAGGCCCGCGATAGAAGCTATGCAATAGCTTAATAAATATTTAAGAAGATCCCATACAATAAGCCGTGATTTTTTTGGCGTTTTTATAGATAATGGTACGGAACTCTTCGTTGCGCGAGTCCGACTCGCACTTAGCCAGTTTTTTGTACATGGCGCATGTACATACAACATACTTAGTCGTCTAGTAGGGACACGGCTTTATAAGAACTAATAATATTTTGCTGTCGCCATATACCTACCTACGTATAAAAGCCACGCGGCTTTATTATTTTTTCTTTTTATTACAGAAGATAACGAAGAACCTTATACGTCGCTGCCTCTGGAGAAGCTTTCTTCGCCTTCTAGCGATATTCAGTCCATATTACATCTCATTCCACAAGATGCACAGTTTTTATAACGGTCTCATTAGTGATGATGCAATAGAAGACCACATAGATGGACTAGACACGGTGGATTTCGAAATCCAATTTGATGATAACGTCGAATAAACGTCCTATATAAGTATTATTTTATGTATTTTATTAATTAAAGCTTTAATTACGATATTATAAATACATAGTTTCATTTATATCATGAAATCCCTGGGATGTGGTTCCTTTTTGTATAAGAGAAAACCTATCAATTGATAAATGTTAAAAGGAACCACATGCACATTTTCTTAATTATCTAGAAAGTTTAAGAATATTCAGAGCAAATTTATATACACATACTTAAATAAGTAATTTATCAATGAATTTAAATAAAATAAATTTTAATTTTACTTCATCTAACAGAGCTGCAAATGTTTTTGTAAATCCTTTGATATCTCAGAAGTGCGTTTTTGCTGGGTGGTTCCTTTTTGCTTAAATACGGACAATTTTATATTGACGTAACTATTGTCGATAGGTTTGTTATTTAAACGCAGCTTTCTGAAACTTAATGAAATGTAAAGAATTTACTTAAGTTAAATCTTATAATCAAACAATGAAGTGGTGGCATAGACCCTTACTATGGTTTAATCGTGGTATTCAATTATTGATATGAATGCTTCTTAAAGCTTGTACCAAAAAATTGGCAAATACAAATAACATAATTACCATCTTCTCAGAAAACATAAAATTGTAAATAAATATTTTAAAACATGGCACTTTGATGTAAAGTATATAATTTATATTTATGGAACGGGTAATAAATTATTATTCATATTCGTATGTCAAAAGAAAGCAGTGTCAGCCAGAGCGTACTCGTATTATGCTAGAATATTAAAGAGCTGTTAAAGCTGATTTTCAGTGCCACTATTTTGATTAAAAAGCCAATATTATTTGCCTTTTTATTCCCCTTATATAGTTACACTAGTGGCCCGCCTCGGCTGTGACTTGGTACATTATAACAAACATTTTTGAAAACAGTACTTTTTCAGAAATTGGTCCAGTTGTCCTTGAGATTAGTGTGTTCAAACAATATCTTCAGCTCTATATTATAAGGATAGATAACATGAATTTCTAAAGTATAAGATATTTTACTAAGATTATTTATATTAAAACCCTGCTATTTAACAGCAACCACGACACAAATCGGCAAACGTAAAGATAAAGGTATCCCAAAAATGTTCCCCCATCGTTTGCCCAAGCAAATGTCTTCCGCTACGATGAACTTAAGATTTATTCGCTACGAGTATACCGTGCTTGTAAATAAATTAGTTAGGGGAATGAGATTTTGGTTATTTTTATGTTATAAGACAAACAAAATATAATAAGTGTCATATAATCATAAGCGAAACTTATAGATAAGAAGTGACTAATGAATTTATTTGGGTTGTGAAGAAGTACCTAAAAGATGCGCTGTCTTTCCTACCACTTTCCATTCCTATATTTAGTAGTTCCCAAAGCCTCAATCAGCTAGAAAGGCATTATCAGCAAAATCACCACCTTTGCTATTTTATTTTTAACAAAATTTTGCCTAAACTTAGTTTTTACGTGTTTTTTAAATAATACGACTCTACTTTAGAAATTAAACGACTCTAGTCTCTACAATTAAGTTCCCTTACAAAAACGTAACTCCAACATGAAGTAACGTCCAAATAACAAAATATAATTTGAAATTAGCATATGCATTGTGTACACGAGTTTTCTAAGCTTTTATACCGCGTTCTCGTGGCGAGATTTTTCCCACCGGAAATGTTTGCGCATTTCGTCCATACAATTGTTTCGTGTTTACGAACAAAAATACCGTTTTGCTGTAGAAATTTTTAACTAAATGCATAAAACTTTATAAAACAAGACACGGGACTGAAACGATTCGAGCAATTTTGTTTGTACGTTACATTTCAGGGTTAGATAGAATTATGTTTTATGGATACTCGTAAGAAAATCGTGGCAGAGTGTTTTATAGAAGTTGTTTTCTTAAATTATCTTGTACTTCGGAGATATTTTTTTTATTGATATATTAATAGAATGGGTTAAGAATTAGTATAATGTCGAATTAGTAAACTAATATTATAGAAATTGACAATTCATTTTATTTTTATCATTTTTAACCTCCATTACCAATTTTCAGTATAATTATTTTAAACAAATATTAAGACCAATTGGTACAAAATTATAGCTATTCCATCCAATAGGATGCTAAGTAAAAATCAATAGTTATGTAAATTATATGTATATCACGATTAACCGCATTAATTTAAATCTGTTTTAGATAAACCGACAGTGATTTATATTTGTGCTGCGTAGGGAATTAGGTCGATGATCATTTTAATTAAGGCAATTGACTAAATTAGTTTTATCGTCATAATAATGTTATTATTAGAGATTTCTGCACCACATATCTGAGCATAATTATGGTACCTATACTAGCCTTGCCCCGCGGTTTTACCCGCATTGCTCTCGTATTGGTCTTAGCGTGCCGGTACCGGCTAAAGTCTTCCCTGATAAATGGACTTTATCCAAAAGTGAATAATTTTTCATATCAGAGCCGTGGTTCCTGAGAATAGCGCGTTCAAGCAAACAAATTCAGAAGCTTTATAATATTAGTACAGATATAGGTATAATATTATAATTATTGTATCCACCTCTTCCTACTCGTTTGTAAAAACAAAAAACGTACTTATGGCCTCTATTCCACGTGATTTGGTGGTAAATCGCTTGTTCCTTGTGAAAATAATCGTATTAAAGATAATAATATTATGTTGTGGGAATAATTTACTATTATTACTTTGCCTATAATTTTATTAAATTGCGCTATCAAAAATATTAATTTCATATTAAGATAATAATGTCTGTTTCTAATTAATGGAGATTTCAGGTATGGTCAGTTTTCCTTAGATACTATGAATTGCTTCTCAGATAAAACAAAAAGGCAATGTTATATTACGGTTTTATGTACCTAGTTTAATGACGGGTTCTAAATGCCTTCATGAACAAAGAAATAAAACGAAAAGTTTATTTCAGCTAAATAAGAATAGTTATAAGTAAAAATCTGTGGTGTAAAGGTAAAATAGCGTGTGTGCCGAGCACACGTGTCAGAAGTGAAACTTCTTGGGCAAGATTGAAAGACACCAAAAATCGTCGCCTTACTCCATGACGTGATGGTATTAAATATTGATAATCACAAATTTCCATATAAAAAATTACTGCGAATCACAATTTGTAAGAACTTTAAATTGTAACTTCTATACAAAGAGGGCAATCAAAAAAAATCCGTTTTAACCTTGACAATTATTAATGTTTAAATTGAGTCTTTACATACTTACGATGCAAATTGTTACTGATTAACAAAATTTTAATTATGAAACTTCTAGGGAAAATTCCATTTATTTCCAACAGAAAAACATAGTTATTAACAAATTTAATTACAGAAACGTTTTAAATAAATTTTAAAATGTAGACCTGTTTTATTAGCTTTATAAACGTTAATAATTGAAGCATTATATTCCCTTGAATGGTATATAATTTTATTTTTCTTTTACAACATAAATTAAGTCAAATTACTGCAAAACACTAACATTAATAAGGTGATTTTGCTCATTATAATGTTCATAAATTATTTATATTTATTTTATTTCTATTCGTTTACATGACAAAATAATAGAACATATTTTTATTCCCCAAATTTTATATATATCTTTTCAGTGTGTGGGATATGAAAATCTGACAAAGTGAGAGATAGTACTTTCAGCATCATCAGCCCATATTATATAAAGTTTCTACTGCAGGGACAAAAGTCATGCTTTTGACTTTTGCTATAATCCACCGCGCTGGCCAAGAACAGGTTGGCAGATTCAAACTCAAACTCAAACTCAAACATTTATTTATTCAATTAGACTTCTTGGAGAAGCACTTATGAAACGTCAATACATATTTTTACATTTACCACTGATTCGGAAAGCAGTATCTATGGAGAAGAACCGGCAAGAAACTCCATAGTTGCTCTTTTAAATCGTATCAGTATTACAATTTAATTTTACAAAATATGTAACTGTATTTTACGCGATAACCCTCCATGGGTTTTTATCTTCCATATATTCCTTAATGCTGTAATAGGCTCTCTGAACAGTTACGTTTACGAATACGAATACGTTTTTTACATAATTTTTAAATATTCCATAATGTTATGTCGTCGAACTATTCATATAAGCCGGTTTCCAAACCCTAATTTTTTGATTGAAGTAGCAGCAACTAACATATCACTGCTTTGGTTTCTTTCGCATTTATATAGATAATGTGGATTAAAATCATCAAAGTACATTCAAAACAAATCAATCTTTCTTACTTTGTAACTCTTCAGAAAACAAACCAAAGTTTATTAATATAAGTACGATTTTTCGATTAATTAAAGGCGAGAGTGGAAGAAACTAACAATGTGCTTGAGACTTTTAACGTTCGTGGTGTGACTTGGCTTTCTTCCAAATCTTATTGGATCATGTCCAGTGGAATTCCCGTTTTTATTCCGTGCAAACCATTCGATCTAGCCTAACAGATTCTGATTATGTCGAATTGAGAAAGCCTTTCCTTTTATTATTGTTTCAAGCTGTTGAAATATTGGAGCTGAGATTGTAACTTCGTAATAAACTTCCGTCTTTGAACAAACTATCCGATATTTGATATAACGCCATCTACAGTTCAACTGAGAGTTTGATCTTTGATAATGAGATGTACAGCGAACACTGAAGATATCATTTTGAAATTCCGTCCCATAATATGAAAAGCCAGAATGCAAACATCATTAAAAACAAGTATCAAGTGCACATCACAAGCTCAAATGCTATCTATGTCATTTCTTTCTTTTTGTATACTTCTCGCTTTTATCTGCAGATTTTAAAATAGTAATTTAATTAGTTTTATATCCTTTTATGATTGCGTCATAATGAAACTGTTTAAAATGGGAGACCGTTTTATCGACACGACTTTATGCAAATGCATTTCCCATCTAGTTCAGCGATAGCTTTTCTTCGTGAAAGGTGGCTATTAGATTTCTTAGTTCATCTGGCTGTTAGATACTTTTTTAACTGGATTTTATGTATTCCATTCGATTCTGTTTATTTGTGCAATATTTAATCATTTTTTGCCCCTATAAAAATAATATAAATATCAATCTAATAAAACTGAAAACATTATTTAGTTGGTTTGAAAAAATATTTTTACGTTACCCCGGATATCTAATTTATTGAAAGATGGACGTTATATATTCCAAGTATCAATAGACAAACAAAAGAACTACACGGGAAAAAATTCTATAGTCTCCTACACTTACGAATTATTGGCCAAAGCTATTACCAAGTAAATTACAATTACTTCGTATCAATCACATCACACATAACCTATACAAAGTTTCAGATATGTACATGAATAACGTCTGTGCCGCTTTGATTCCGTCAGCAAATTGATACTTCGAAAACCGAGATATCTAACTCCATTGTACACGGATCTTTATCAAGATACGTACTACGTAGTTGGGAGACATGTTACAAACAAAAGGAACTAGTTCCTTTAATACGCAATAGGAACATAGGAATATTTCTCATAAAACGAATGCTGTATGACAATTTGTACCTACTATAAGTTTATATGAAGAGCTTGTGAACCAAAATCTTATCTGGGATTTGTAAATGGTTTTGCTTGTCACAACAGAGCAGTAAAATCACATTTTGAACAAAATCACTGCTTAAAATATTTATTTATTTATTTATTTATTTATGATGCACCAACAGTAACTCAATTTGTAACATTATATAAATAATCGTACATAAAGTCTTAATCTAAATTGGCTACTAATTATAGGTACATACAGCATTACTTCAGAATTGGATTGAATTTAATATTTAATCTAAATAATTTACTATTATCTAAATATTAATAATTTATTATAATATTTTAATTATACACAGAAAAAAAATGTTAGATGTAGAGCAATGTGAAAACAATATTGTCAAAAATAATTGTCGGAATTCAATAACATTTTTACAGTCATTCAATAAGAGATTTTGAGGATTAACGATTTAAATTTCGTTAATGATTGACCGAAGATGTCTATGTCTCTCGAGATACTCGTGAGCTTATTATACTCGTGGGAGAGTCTCACTATGGGTGAATTTTTGCCAAGATTTGTCCTATATGAAGGCGCACTCAGGAGGGAACGGGGTTGACGGGGGAGTCTAGACGGTACATTGATACAGAACCTACTAAGTAATGCTGGACAGTCGAGACCGTTATTCAACAATTTGTATAAGAACGAAAGATCAGCTATAGTGCGACGCGATTCGAGAGATGTCATGCTAAAGTGTTTAAGCCTGCCTTCATAAGAGCTTATGGATCTTGCGATACCAGCTCGGTAAGCAAGATGGCGTACAAGTCTCCTCTGAATATTTTCAATTCTATTTTTGTGAATCTGATAACAGGGGTTCCAAACTATACTGCAATACTCCAAACGAGTGCGCACGAAGCTATTATAAAGAAGTAGAGCAGTAGAGGTGTTTTTAAATTCCTTTGAACAACGCAGAATAAATCCAAGAGAACGGTACGCCGCTGCGATGACAACATCATAATGTTCTATAAAACGTAGCTTACAATCCAAGTGCACTCCCAGATCGCGAATCGTAGACACTTCCATTAGCATGTTACCCTTAATGTGATATTTGGAGAGTATTCTATTTTGGGAACGAGTATAAGATATCTGGTAACACTTGCCACAATTCAGATACATTGCGTTTCTTTCGCACCAATTAGTCAGTCTATATGTCTATATGCTTGAATAGATTTATGTGTGACTGAAGAGCTAACAAAAATAAATATTTTAAAGTATTACCTTAAAAGCGTGTCGCTAACGAATGAAAATGAAATATCTACGTAAGTTTTAACGTGAAAATGATTGAGCGCATCCAGAATATTCGTTTTAATAGTGCACGAGGTATTCTTCTACGCGTGTTTAAAAACTATTCGAATAATTAACTAAGAAGGTTTTTTTAACAAGAAAAATGGAAAAGTCTTATCAAGGACCGTCCCTCCTTGACTTGTCATTGAAGTTGTTTAGTTTCTAAACGATATTTTATAATTAATTTTTTTAATGTACTTCTAAGGATAGAAAGGCTTAGATAGTTGTAAAAGATATGAAAATGATCCATATCTCTTCCGCTCCGCTTTTCTATAAACCGTTGTAAAAGGATCCGATTAAACTTTAATCTCTATTAAATTTTCCATTACGATGGCCATACTGTTCTGATGTTGACGAATTATACTAGTTCAAAGGATAAGGTACATTGTAACATCCTTTGTCCTCTGAACTTCCCTTTTCTTGGAGCATTCATAAGAATATAATAGCAGAGGAGCTCTATTCAAATTTTATTGAAATGGATATAATATGACATGGAATATTATTTGATTAAAGACTACCTCTTGTAAACTCGTATAACATCAAGATTATTAACAAAAGTTTTTGGAGACATTAATGTTCTAAGTGAAATAATTTTAAATTTGATTTTCAAATCATTTTAGTCAATATATCTACTAACAGGATCACTTGATGCTCCAAAAGTTTACAAACCAAATTGCAATAGAAGCAGGCCTGAACGTAACCCTTTTTATCGTTATACAAAACAAGATCACACGCTTAAAACCCTTGGTTTGACAGTCCGATTTTCTACAAATCCATTATTGAGGACTTTTATAAAGCATTAGCTTTTCTGAAAAACTATAGCCTATTCAGAAAAAGTACTGCAACTTTCTTTTGCCACATATTTAAAAAAAATTCAATTAACACAACATCCACTAACCACTTTCATTTATAAAAGCATCACATAGCATCGTAAATTTATAAACCACTGTAAAATGGTTTCTCAATGGAGTTTTAATGAAGTTTGCAACGGATCATAACGCCATTACTTTAGGGAGATAGCTTTCGCGTATCATAGGTGAGATTAATTTCCTTCGAAACCACACCTTCGGCATGTCATTAACATCAATATAAATGTATGTTATTTGAACTACAGAAAACAAAAATTTTAATGATACAGGATTTTTTCCTATATCATTAAAATGTATATTAAACAACACTCAGGAATCCTATATATTTTGATCATGTTGATCAGTACGCGGGACGATGAAGCAACTATAAGAATTGTACTTATATTATATGAATATATAATATACATACCTATATTATATAATATGAATGGGGCCATAAGCATTGAGCATGTTGGACTCTTCTGTTTTATTTGTAATGTCTTGATTTAAGCTCCTTGTTATTGCGCAAATAATACTTGTAATATATAATATGAAAAGTATGTTAATGGATCCAGTTATCCATTATAACATCAAGAAAGTTAGCAGAAAGTTACATGCAATAAAAAAACCTTTTTGGCAAGATTCAAAGATACCCAAATCGTCGCCTTACTCCATGACGTGAGGGTATTGCCATGACCCGACCTTGAAATTTTACTCTCACGCGTCTAAAGAAGTTTCACTTCAATAAAATGCTTATATAAAAGTAGATTGTCCTGGTTGACCTTCACTGCCGGGAATCATCTCACAGCCTTATAAATTACCGACGCTAGAAACTATAAAGTAGAACGCTAAGTTCTTTCTTTGATTTATTAAAGAACAAATTGAAATATAATCCTCAAAGGGACTTTAACTGGCGATGAAATATTTCTTGTGTATCAGTAGAAGTTTGAAGTGACTTTAGTATATTATATTATTTACTATATCTTAATATATATAAATCTCGTGTCACAATGTTTATCCTCAATGGACTCCTAAACCACTTGACCGATTATAATAAAATTCGCACACCATGTGCAGTTCGATCCAACTTGAGAGATAGGATAGGTTTTATTTTATCCCGGAAATCCCTCGGGAACGGGAACTATGCGGGTTTTTCTTTAAAAACGCGGGCGAAGCCGCGGTCGGAAAGCTAGTATACTATATATTTCTAATTACCAATACTTTAATATATTAGTTAGAAATAAAGCAACAATTGCTTAATAGTTTTAAGATAATCCACCTAAAAAGGAAACCAACTGAAAAAGAAAAAACTTTATTTCAAAAGATAAAATCCGACCAACGTTGGTCGTATTTGAACGTATACCGACTTTATTTTAAAGTGGTTAAAATTGAAACCAAAATCAGCTGGCTAACTTTAAAAAATAAACCTTACACATACAACGGAGGATTCAAAACAATGTTTATAAACTCCAACGGTATATTGTCGAGATTAAAATAATCTGCCCTGAGGCTGACAGATCACGGAGGGACGATGAATCAGCTATAACATTGATGAGCCTTTCACAATGGGCAGCGTTGGCCCAACAAATAATCGTCGATGTTTGCCGCCATTAAGGCGATTATGAATAAACATCTATATTACGGCCGATCATATAGACATTTAGGCCCTCTACACTATCGTGATTGCCTATACTCGCCCAACACTGCCTATTGTGAAGAGGGCCTATGAGAAGGTTTGAGAAATCAAACGTGTAACTATTTCAGGTACAATTATTGGTACTTCAGATATCGGATGAAATAAAACATTAGCTACCGTTAATAACAAGAGTATTGTATGGAATGCTTTCTTCATTTCACGACATCTTATTAGCTCGCTTTAAATTACATTGTGCTATTTACTTTTAGGTTTGAAACGCAAATAGATGAAAAAAACATATTGGTCTATTAATTTGTTCTAGTCCAATACAACAAACGAGGTTTTTTGCTACTGCTACGGTGCTACGCCAAAGTCGGAGTTGTGCTACGCGCGTTACCATCTGTAGTGGGCATATTATCTACTACCTTTTAATTTAAGGTAGTTTTCATTCCTTAATTAATTTTATGTTCAACACTAACATTCTTATACAGGGTGTCCCACTATCGGTATACTGAGCGCGAAGGAATTTGTAGTCTTGCATACACTGATCACGTAAAAAATAATTAAACAACAAAATTACGCCACAAAAAATTTTGCTCAATTTTTTCTTAAAATTCATGTTTTCTTCTATAGCTTCGCGCAGCCGGCATATAACGCTTCGCTAATGTAAGCATTTTGTCTATGAAAACATAATCTTAAACGATAGCTCACGTGCGGGTGGCAAAGTTGGGCGGGTTGCTTGTTAGGGATGTACACAAAGAGTTTTAAGAATTCATTTATTTGAAAAAAAAAATGCATCTGGAATTTTATAAGTATACTTTTTACGTACTCAGCGTATGCAAAGCTATAACCTCCATTGAGCTTAGAATACCGACGGTGGGACACCCTGTATAAATATACGTTTTATTGAGTGGGAATACCTACTGCGTCTTTCATTTAAAAGGCAGATTACATCCCTAAATGAGTGTTTAACACTAAAATTCTTATACACATATAAATTTTATTGCATCTAATACAGTACGGACTATATTCAAATTGGCATCGAACAGTTTTAGTTCAACCTTAGTACGATTCGCGGATGTGAAAACGAAATTCCAAAAACTACTTAGAAGTGTAGGAGCGAGTTCGGAGACAAGTTGGCAGTCGAGCGTGTCGCCAGTGTTTGCTAGAACTTCTTCCCGCTGATAGGGATAGCCATCTAGAAAATTCTTTGGAATCTGAATTACAAATTTACTTGTTTTGTCTTCGTCGATGCTGTATTTGCGATTCTTTGGGATCGTATGCAAGGTGTGACCTGACTTAATGAATTTATTTTGTTCAATTATTTATCCGAGATTGGCATATCTTACAGAGTCCATGATCTCAGGCTTCCTATTATTTACAGATGATTCTGTAATGGGTAAGAAATTTGTATTAAAATGATCATAGTATAAAAAATAGGTATTTAATGATTTTTAGAATATCATTAGGATTATTAAGATTCATAACTACAATACAACAAAATAACTAATCTAATCATACATAAATCCTTAATAAATCGTGGATTTGTACGTAGTGTCTTATTTGTATCATGATGTTAAATACAGACCACTATTGTATGGAACTTTATCCATCAAAACTTTATCAATCGCTGAGACTAGATACATACTGGTGTCTTCTTCGGAGTAATTTATAAACTTCATACCGTATGAGAAGCAAACAAAACTTTGCGCCTGTGGTTTTATTACGTGTAATGTCCGAAGATGTTCGATAATCATGAGTCTGAATATAAAACTAGAATTGTATTGAAGAAAGTCGTAATGTTATCAGAAAGTGGTTTAACTAGATATTATTAAGTTTTATTTGAATACTAGCGTTCCGTCCGACTTCGCCCGTGCTACATGTTTACGTTTTCTCTCCATAAGAACCATCCTCGTACTTCAAGGAATATTGTAAAAAGAATAAACGAAGTTCGGCTGTTCTCGAGATTTGCGCTTAGCAACAAATTCAGCGTTTTATTTTGCACGCCTGATAAGCGAAGCGTTGAGGTGGGTACTACTGTCACTTCGCGCAAAACATCTGATTTTTCAAACTTAAAATGTCTATATGTATCATACATTGCACTTGTAAGATAATTCATACACACACATATTAAGAAAAAACACTATTTTTAACATTCATGATATTTTTGATGTCATTTTTGTTATTTAAACTAGTTAAAAAACAGTTTAAAAAAGTTCTGTCTTGGACGTCCGTGTGTCTGTATGTGCGGAGGATTTTCTTGTTAACACGATAGCGACCGAAATACTTTACTAATCGAGTCTTTTTTTTTCTCTTACGCTTGAGTATGCTCAGGAATAGAAGAACCCTTTCATTTTTCAGGGTCTGATTCGATGTGGTTTAATTGTTATTTAATAAACAAAAATAATAATTAATAAATAATTATTAAAAAAAAAATATGAGGCGTGCACTTTTGGATTTTCCAAATTATATTTATTTATATTTTACGTTCTATGTGTGCTTTAGGATAGGTACATCTTCAATGTATTTTAGTGATCGATTTTATCAATAAGTAAACTGTATTTATATGTCAATATTATATTATCAGTTTCCTTTGATATTGACCTAACTGGCTTTCGAGACCGTGTATGGAGATCCGACACAGGACCTCTCGAGCTTTGACTGTAACAAGATTATACATGTACGCACATTACTCTATCTTTATTAATATTACAAAGATATACATTAAAAATTTATGAAAGACTAATTACAATTATAATAATGCTTTGTAAAAGATAAATAAAACGTTTCCCAAATAATAAATATTAGTCAATCATTCACAATTCAATGTGCCATAGTGATTATTCAACGTTTGCAGTAAAATTACAAGTCATAATACACAATCATTACTAATCAAAAATTCAAAATATGAAGCACATTTACAAAAAGGTCGTTAATAAAAATCTAACGATCGACTCTGTAACCTACATTATAGTCTTTTACGCTTCAACAAGTGGCCTTATTGATTGTCTTTCGATAAAATCATAGCAATGAATAATAATTCAGACCGACAATACGGCGATTAATTTTTAATCGATTGTGACGTCACACTCAGCGGTCAGTCAGTTATTCGAGCGCTTCCCAAAAGCATTTTGAGCACAATAGAGCATTGTTTTTCCTAATGTTCCCATATATCGTCGCTCGTGTTTTCTCGCACAAAGGGTGAAATGAAAAACCATTTATTTCGTATTCTTCGATACAACTTTGTATCACAGTTTGTGACATGATTCAACGTATCTATGTGTTTTTAGTTTCTGTGTTGTGCAATAATCAATTTTGTGAATAGATTTGAAAAGCTTATTTATTTCATGATTAAAGTAATGACTCTTCCGCTATTTCACAGATAAATGCCTCCTTACTTGCTATACTAGACTCATAAATTATGAGCTTTATATAATTCAAAATATCATTTTTTACACAAACGCAAAACATACTAAACATCCACATATAATTTATTATTCTAATAAATTGCACACCAAGAGCAAATTACATCCATGATTTGAAGAAATGATTTCTTAAAATACCTTTCCATATTGGCACTTGATTTTCAATTTGATTGACACAGAGATGGAATACAATAAAATAATAAAGGGGATCTTTCATACATTCATTTTATCCTCATTGAAGCATCATGGTTTTCCTCATAAGTGGATTGCTGTTCAGTCGGAGGGATGAAGAAGGATTGAATGAAATCCATTCATAAATTCCTTAAATAAACTTTTTTACATGAGTATGTTATGATAGGATGCTGTTGAATAAGGAAGTTGAGAAGTGCGAGTCAAAGTGACAGACCTTTTCTAAGAAAAGATTTATTAATTATTACACATACACGAGTATGATACAAACTACATATTATATTTAGTACCCCTGAAAAACTTCTTGTAGGTCGGGAAAGGAATATACTGCGATTTAAAAACCGCTGGTTCAGCTCAACTATCTAGAAGAAAATCAGCTTTGAAACCGTATACTTTTAATATCCAACTAATACCCAAATATCATTTGTGTAAATAAACATTCACATACATACCTATATAGGTATAAGGCCCTTCGGCCCTTCATCTATTAAATCGTGTGCTGGCCTCCGATGCCACAATTGACATTTTTGCTAGCAGTACAAATACTGTCCTAGACCTCTGTATCAGGTACTTGGATGCACATAGTAGTAACTCCGTTTTGTTTGTATTTTTGTTAACATATTGTTACTAAATTCTATGTATGCTTTGGTATTATTACAGATTACTGTTAGTACAAAGAATGATTCTGTATCAATAAATAAATAAATAAATAATAATATGTTAACCACACAATTACATCCTTTTAGCTAGAGCAACGCATATATAGCATCTGTGATTTCTTTCTAGTTCTACAGCATAGACTTTTATCCTTGTTAGAAATCCACTCTGCTATAATAATAGAACATTATTTCCACATACACTGTATTTAAAAAAACATACGAAGAAGATATTATTTTAGATGAAATACTAGTGTTCTTTTATATAGCAAGTAGTGCGCCATATCTCTATTCATAATTTTCATGACATACATTTTATTGTGTGCAATTGTAGAAAATAAAAACTAAAGGTTTTTAAAACACACTTACCTTCATTATTCTCATTTCTTTGTTCATGATATCTTAAAAGCCTTGTGGATAAAAAGTCTGGGCAATTTATTTCCCAGAAGATTTTAACTTCCATTCAAAAGAATGTCTTGTTTCAAAATATTCTTTAATTTTAGCCTGCAATTTTACAAACTGCCTAAAGTTGGGATTAATCTAGGTCAGTCTTTGTGTGAAAACAATGTAAAAATTCATTCAAACATTCGGTTAAATTATCCAACGAATAGTGACGATCATAACAGTTTTATGTAAAACTATCGGTCCGCCCTGGCTTCGCCCGTGGTACATATTTACGTTTTCTCTAGATAAAAACCATCCTCGTACTTCAAAGAATATAATAAAAAAAGAATTATCGAAATCGGTTCAGCCGTTCTCGAATTATGCGCTTACCAA
Source organism: Colias philodice (assembly GCF_061535455.1). NCBI lineage: Eukaryota > Metazoa > Arthropoda > Insecta > Lepidoptera > Pieridae > Colias > Colias philodice. The sequence goes on from NC_143104.1 coordinate 7,732,361, forward strand.
CACATTTTGCGATTCATTTTTATATATAAGATTATCATTTTAATATATAATTTATATAAAGCTGTATTCGTGTTTATTTGGGTTATATAATATCAAAGTATACTATTATATACTCTGAAAGCTAAATAATATATATTTAGTTATTCGGTGATGTATTTTTACCTTTCATTAAGGGCAGATTTTTCAATCCTTGGTTAAAACTTATTCATCGAATAACGTATTGAACTACCTTTTCGAAAATGTATTCTACTTGCCCGTATTTGACAACTTACAGGTGACATTTTAATATGTTCGTGTAATACTTTATTGGACGGATAAATATTAACCAAGGATTAAAAAATAGGCCCTAAAAATAAGTTATAATTTACCGATGATCTGGTATAAAACTTGTTTAAACCTTACATACCGCTTATACTTTAATACGGAACCGCAAAATGACATCTACTCACACCCCACATCACTTATAAATTGATAGAGGATCTTCAGATATTGGATGCTGGTATGAATCCTAAGTAGACATTTATGTGAAGATAAGGGATTGACAGTGTGGGGACTGATATTGATGCTAACAATATGCATTGTGACTGTGTTTAATTAGAGAAATGTATTCTGCTATGAAATATTGTATTTTGTAGTTTACTGTACTGCGTTCTACTGTATGTGTTGTCTAAATATAATTTTTGGTTCCATGCAGGTATACTTTATTAGAATAGTTCTTTTATAACATGTATATTCTATGTAATAAAAGAACAATTTTTAAACTTAGTTTTATATTATAATAATATTATGCAGTCTTCTATACTTTTGTATAGAAGACTGCTATTGTAAAATTTCGCAAACCGGAGATGATATCGCGGTTATCATTAGTAGATAATATATTATAATATTATTTCCTGTGAAACCTTACATATATAAAAAAATCTAACTAAACTAGGATTCATTCCTATTCAAATAAAAAAATTTCACTTCACTTTTACCATGAAAATAATGATGATATTTGTCCTTTCAAATTTAACATAAAGGAAAAAGGTTGCCTTCTTCAGACAACATTTCTCATAGAATTGGATGAAAATTGAAACTATATTATTAAAATAGGAATGAATAAAATAATAATATTATAGTTATTTCTTAACAACATCTTAAGTCAATATTCAGTGAATACTAAGCAGAGATAAAATTAATCGACTTAATTATTTTCATTACATAATAATAGTAGGTAGTTGGCGCCATTAAAGCTTATGTTAAGATCAATTGTTAACAATCTTCATAATATAGTGCTTAATTTCTCAAATTAAATCTGTATAGTTTATTGCATTTAATATAACATGATTCAAATTCACACTAATTGGTAATCATTTGCTAACTTTGATTTCATTGTAAAAATCGATACCGTTTTCCAATTGTTCAAAGCCTTGTGTAAACCAACCCTTTTAAAGCCCTTTAGGTAAAAAATAAATACATTGCACGTGTTTGTTTTGTTCAAATAAATCCGTATAATGAATATCCAACAAATTACAATCATTCATCCCTTTAATCTCATCCGGTCATAAAGAAACAAATAAAAAATGGAACGAGAATTAAAAACAACGAGCTTTTACAATTTCGTTCAATAACGAAATAAGCTGAAATTATTTTGGCGAACTGCGTGGCTGATTTAATTCGTTTGTGCGCAAAATAAAACCATATTACTCATATAAAATTTACATTAAAGTATATAATAATGAAAAACACTGAACAATAATTGTTTTAAGTTTAAATCTCACCACAGAGCCTTTTTTATGAAATTGGTAAAATCATTAAAAAAAAAACTTGTTTTATATTGCTCAAGTAATATTTAGTATACCTATTCGTTTAGCATCCTAAACTTAGTTTAGATTTGAAATATATAGTTATTTATGTACCACATTATTGTGATTAATTATAATCAAATAAATTGCCTGATCAAAGACCCACATAAACTATACTTACCGTTAAACATATATGAATTAATCCATATTAGTTCAACTATATCAAACTTTACATCAAGCCCAATAAAATAACGGTCCAGTATTCCTCAGTGTACCACACAATAGTTGGTTCGTTAATAAAGTTTTTGAACGACAAGGGAGTAAGCTGACGACCTTATTGTAAAGCTTTTGGAGCATAGACTAAGCTTCGAACATTTCTATTTGAACTCGTGTGTAGCTATGCATTGGCTTAAGGTTTTGGAAATGTCACAAGTGCTTGTTCACATGTCCATTAACATAATGAAGAGTGTGTGTTCTTGTTTGATTTTACATGAGTAAGTATTATTAATTAAGAAATTATATTTGTCTTCCCGTGGGCCGTGACCACTCTCGCTGTAAACTATTCGAAACGTCGGGTTACATAATAAAATGAATAAACCGCGTTTAAAATCCATTAAAAAGTATTTAATTTCTTTAATCTTCCTCTTCTAATAACTATCACCTAAAATTCACTACATGTACGTATAGCAATAAAATTTAAATTCAGCAAATCTATATTGATTTACGTAAACAGTTTTATTATTACAATGTAGAGAGAAATCTAAAAATAAAGGAAAAGTAATCTTTTCCGCATAGCCTATTTTTCGAGAAATCATTATAGGCGACAAAAAAATTCGTCTTATCAATTTCTATGCAAACAATGTCGCAAACACACTTAACCGTGTATTTATTATTTTATCTTTTCCAGATATTAATAGGAAAATATGTTTTCCCAGTTTAAATAAGCAAAAATTGCTAGCACCTAAATTATGTTAGCTGCTACTCAAACTAGGTAATTAAAATACTTCACAACAATACTTTCCACTCGTTACTGGGACGCGCTCAGAACTAATTAAAATAACTACGGCTTTTTCAGTCTATCTGTTTTATATTACATCACTGGAAACTTCTCGTCGTTTGCCGTTTTGATGTTATCTAACATGTGTTGGATTGGTGTATTTATTTAGGTACAAGACTAGCTAGCCGCCCCGCTTCTTCTTCGGATTCACTATCATTATGAATCTTACTTATCTATACTCATATAATAAAGCTGAATAGTTTGTTTGTTTGAACGTGCTAATGTCATGAACTACTGGTCCAATTAAAAAAAATAATATTTTAGTGTTAGATAGCCCATTTATCGAGGAAGGCTATAATATATCATCTCGCTTAGACCAACATGAGCGGAGCCACGCGGGTGGAACCGCGGGGCGCAGCTAGTATACGTATAAATCTTCCTCTTGAATCACTTTAGGTATGTATCAAGAAGAAACGTATCAAAATCCGAGCATGGTTATAAGATCGTATCATGTATAATATTCTAACAATTTCATGATCCTCATCACCATTATAAGCCCATATACGTTCAGACTGTAGGGACGGGCCTCCTATGAGGATAACAACTATTATAATAATTTAATATTCACTAGAAATAACTCATTATTATTTATTGGAACTACTCTATTTTATGAGTAGGGATACATATGTCACGTCGCGATCACATTCGCTATAAATTGGTCGTGACCTCGTCCGTGTTAAATGTTATTTAAACTAACTGTTTTAGATATTAGTTAGAATCAACAGAGAAATAGACAAACACAATTTAATATAATCTGCGATATCCATTATAAATATCATTATCAGTTAATAAACAATATGATTAAAAGCAGGACGTTTAGCAGGACACTACTAAACGTCCTGCTAACACTTGCTAATGTTAATTTCAATTATTTTATAAACAAAAAAAGACGTGTGGCACTCGGAGACTACCGCGGTAAAGCTATTGCATAGCATGCCTTCAAGCCACACCTCCGAGCTCGTCGGAGTGGGGAGCGTGAGGTTTTTTCGTTACGGAATTTCTCGATTCGGTCCCCGCGCTCAAGGCCCGCGATAGAAGCTATGCAATAGCTTAAAAATATACAAGTAAGTACTATTAAAACCTCCAATAAACAAGTTTCAGACACATTAAGTGAAAGTACTTCAAAGTTTGCAGTAGCTTTAGAGACAGATTTCCCCTGTTACCGGATTTTGGAGGCGCTAACCATCTCGAGATTTATGGTGCCTTTTCTTTGGCTTTAGGAAGTTATTATTTCTTTTCGTGGCAAATTTTTAAGGCGTTTTAGGTTGTTTGAGCTTATTTATCGCTAACTTTATGTAGATATCTACCTATTCAATTTTTTCCGTTAATGCGTTTCTGCGAAAAGTTTGCCCTTAAGCCTAATACTTTTAATGCAAGATTTAAATACTTAGGTACATCAGGCTTTAGGTAGAACTTGTTGTCCGATTTTTTATGTATATTTCAATACGTATACCAAAACAACCTCCGTATACATTTGTTTAGTTAAAATATACAGTGATAAAATTCGAGTCTCATATAGGATAGATAATATTATGTATATCTCATATAGATCTTCTAAAATAGGCTGTAGAATATGATTAAATATTTGAGGATATGTAGGAAATTTTTAAATAAAATATGAATCTAATTTAAAACTTAATTCAAAAAGAACAGCTGGCTTTGTAATGCGGAACATGAATTTTATGAATATGGACCAAAAACAGGCATAATTTAATAATACTCGCATGAATCCAAATGCGATATAGAACAAATGCGCGGACTAGCCACGGCCAGAACCGACAATGGAACTCATTCAGTATGAAAAAGTAATCCGGGAAGTTAATTAACATTCGTTTCATACAAATGCTTGAAAATAATTATTATTTTAACAAAAAACTAAAACCTTCAAATGGTCAGAAACGTACAAAATTTAAATGGGACTACTTAACTGTAAACCTAGCTTTGGACACGTGACATAAGTAAAACTTTTTTGGCAAGATTCAAAGATACCAAAATCGTCGCGTTCTCCATGACGTGACGGTATTGCCATGACACAACCTTGAAATTCTACTCTCAACGCGCCTCAAGAAGTTTCACTTCAAAAATCATCACCACAATCGGCTATCTAGTATATAATTCAAACCCAAAACAGTACAGTTGAATTCAGAACCTCCTTTTTTGAAGTCGATTGAAAATTGATAATTGAAACGTATTTCACTCACTATTTTCTAAGATCGAAGTGAAAAAAGTGGAGCAGAGGCGATTCCATTTCATCTAAAGTCGTTTAACTTTAAAAGAATTGTCAAAGACAGATTGGCCACATTATGGTAATCGGACATCGACGTTCCCGGAATCCAATATAACTGGTGACTGGAGAATCTTCGAGAAGGATTTTTCAATTTTTTCCACCCCGTGACGTATGCCATTCGTCATTGTAAGTGGAATTCCAAGTATTTTTAATTAATGTGATATTAAATCGTGCTGGTGAAGTTACGTAAAATATAGAAATACTTGTGTGTGTTAATACAATATAACATGATAATTCATTGAGGATAACATGATGGATAAGTGATGGCTTCTTTCTTTTATAATACAAATACTTATCAAAAAAAGGTCAGATAGAAATTGGGGCATACGTTATAAACGAACAATTCATTCTCCATATGGAGGATTCAGGATCGTATAAATGTTAAATGTGCTAAAAAACGTTCAGTTTTCCGAATAGTCCTCACTCAAAAATGAAGATGATACAGTGCAACTTAAACGCCAGGACGTATAAGATTCAAAAAAAGATACAGCATATTCAATATCGACCCATACTAAACTATGAAAACCTGGCAAGCTATCCGTGTTTCTAGTTGCAAAATATTTGGAGAGCCCCAAACTGATTTTCCAGAAATTTCGTATTCCAAACTCGCAACGAACTTTATTTAAACGAACAAACGCGACAAGATCACTACGTGGATGTTGTTGTGCGAATTAACTCAGCTGTTATTTTTTATTCCGATCCGAAATTCTGTTACATTTAACAAGTAACAAAATGTAATGACGACGTTGTTATAATATGTGAGCGGATTTTATTAAAGTCCTCTGAAATTATGATTCAAAAGAACGTTTCTTTATGAACAGACAAGGAACAGACAGATTCAGATATCAAGGTCTGTAAATTAATGTTAGTGAACTTAGCAGATCATTTTTAGCAGATCAAAAAAAAATGTGAGTTCTTATTGCGTGCAGTTGAGTTCTACAGTTCCTGATACTTTTTAGAAATACTCGCGTAAAATGAAACACTAGAAAATTTATTTATGTCATATTTCATCACGCCGTAGCACCATGCCGTAGCAGCATGCCGTAGCATCATGCCGTAGCATCACGCCGTAGCATCACGCCGTAGTATCATGCAGTAGCATCATGCCGTAGCATCATGCCGTAGCATCATGCCGTAGCATCATGCCGTAGCATCATGCCGTAGCATCATGCCGTAGCATCATGCCGTAGCATCATGTCATAGCATCATGCCGTAGCATCATGCCGAAGCATCACGCCGTAGCATTACGCCGTAGCATCACGCCGTAGCATCACGCCGTAGCATCACGCCGTAGCATCACGCCGTAGCATCATGCCGTAGCATCACGTCGAGCATCATGCCGTAGCATCATGCCGTAGCATCATGCCGTAGCATCACGCCGTAGCATCATGCCGTAGAATTACATCGTAGCATCACACCGTAGCATCACGCCGTAGCATCACAGCGTAGCATTACGCCGTAGCATCACGCCGTAGCATCACAGCGTAGCATCACGCCGTAGCATCACGTCGTAGCATCACGTCGTAGCATCACGTCGTAGCATCACGTCGTAGCATTACGTCTTAGCATCACGTTAAGCCGGGTCCAGGTCGGGTTTTTTCAAATGTCGTTTGTTAAGGTAAAAACGCCAGAACTATTTCTAAAAAGTATCAGGAACTGTGGAACTCTCATTTTCTTTTTGATCTGCTAAAAATGATCTGCTAAGTTCACTAACATTGTAAATTAGTTGCATTAAGGTTCGTAAAATGGGACAACAGATTAATGCTTGCTGTATAAAATTATAATGGATATTAAATCTTCATGGATAAAATACCTTAAATATTTATGACAAAGCTTACCAGTAGGATAAAACCTATAAGGTATTGATTAATTATTTTAATATTATTTGTGTGGTTTTATAATTTGAGTGAGATAGAAAATGAAAGAAAACTTATATCGCATAACATATGAATTGGAAGCCTTTCGTATTTGTAACGGGAAAAATATATTATTTGTGCAAACTGTTATTTTTATTGAATTTCAATGCATTCTATTTGCATTGCATCCGTAAAACAACAAGCGTTTTATTTTAACTACAAAGAACGGTTTTTTACAAAAATATATAAAACTTTAGCGAAAATTACATTTAAGTTGGCTAAATTGACATTAACCGAGGAAAATGATCGTCCATTAATAAAATAGGAGAGTGAATTTTTTTTCTTTTACATGACTTTGATAATAATTAAAAATCAGCCAATTTAATACAAGAAGTGGTTCTGTACAGGATAACATTTAAATAAAACTTAATTTCAAGACAACTTTTACCAATCCTTTGCTGAGATGAAGCAAACACTTTATATTCCTTCTTTATTTTTTCTTGAACAGCGCTTTGCTTGCTGCTTCTGTTTTTTTATATTTGTATTTCATAATAAGTAATAATTGTGTTGCATTTTATATAAACAATTAAAAAGTGGAGGCTGTGATTTAGTTCTATAATAAACAAAAACAATTTTTCTTTATCCTAATATAATCCCAGCAACTTCATATAAGTGCCTATGTATCTAAGTATCTAATCATTATTAAACTAACAATTGTTTTTTACTTTCAGACACTTTCAATATGAACATGGAATTATATAAACTCTCGTTGACAATTTCCAAGCTGGTGTTTCCAGACAAATAAATTATTCTTATGGCCATACTTTGGGGTCACCTATAACAGTAAATCTAAATTATTACTTAATATCTTTGGAACGTGAATAGGCAAAGTTGCTGATTTAGAATTGGCTGCTAACATCAGGTAATTCAATGTTCATCATTTTTTAACAAAATTTGTAAAGTGAAATGAACTTTGATGTATTTTTCTTGCGTTTTAAGTTTACAACATTGTTATTATATTGATTTTGATACTGTAAAAAGACTTCGTTTCGACGTTTTACCATGCTATTTATTTAGTACAGGATTTATTAAGTTTTTAACGTTACAATATTATTTGTTATTACCAAACAGAAATAGATAATTTCCGCACGTATTGTACATGTTTATTATATTCATCTAAAATACGCAACATAAGCTTCATCTATATATATAAAACTCAAAGGTGACTGATATAGTGATCTATCAACGCACAGCCCAAACCACTGGACGTATCGGGCTGAAATTTGGCATGCAGATAGATGTCATAAAGTAGACATCCCCTAAGAAAGGATTTTAGAAAATTCATCCCCTAAAGGGGTAAAATAGGGGATGAAAACTTATACCATGAAAATTTATCTTTTCCACGCAAGCGAAGCTGCGGGCAACAGCTAGTCCACAATAAGTAAGTAGATAATAAAATGTGAGGAAATATTGATATTACGTAGATATGAAAATTGGTAGGGTAAAAGCCTGCACCCTCGCCCATTAAACGCAATGACAGTGTTAATATCACAATGCTATCATTTAACTGATAGCATCTATGTGACACTTTAGCTCAGACAAATATTACACACATACTTTCGATATTTTCATATTGCCTCTAGTGGCTGATAAACATTGATATTTTTACTATGGCGAGAAAAGCTTGCAACTACTTATTAAATACAAATAATAAATTTACTCTGTTGACAAACGATTATATAATTTGAATGACTACCAAAATACAATATAGACTCAATGATCATTCGTAAATTTCTTGGTATTTTGTATTGTACACAATTTAAGTTTTTATATATTTAAAACATGGCCAGTAGTTCGAAACTTTATTGTATTTACATAAACAAGCCGCTCACTTCGACACCACCCAGAGAGATTTTTTTATGCCGGTTTTGAGAGTCATCCAGATGGCGACAACATAAATAAACGAAAAACCATTCAACATAATGCAGGCGTTCTTGAGTTTTAAGTAGCGTAAACTAGCACGACTAAGATTAATCTTATGCGAAATGCAAATAGGGTAAATGTACCTATTTGCCCTACTAAGAAATAGAGGCACCTTCTCACTCGACGATTGCCACTTGAAAAATTCCAGCTCTAAATATACTTCTTGGACGGTCTGTATAAAATCTGGATAATTGCACGAACCTCGGAAGTAACAGCTTACGCTGACTGCGCAAGTAGAACACAAAATTTTAAAGCTTTATACAAAATATTATGTTAACTTTCAAACGTGTTATGTGAAAGCTTTCGTTAACTCGTGTTTTTAATGTTACGTAACATTTATTATTACTGAGTCTCATAGTTGCTATGTGGATAGAAGCAGAAAATATTAACACTTTTTCGATCATAATGTAAACCATTCCTGGATAGGTACCTACTGATTATTTTTGTTTTTTTTTTTTTATAAATATACGTATAATAATAATCAATATTTTACGTAGATAATCGAAAAAAAATAATTCTAAGAGTTACCTCCTATTAATACATACCTACCTACTGGGTTAAAGAATTATAGTAGAATTGAACATTACAACAGGGTTTCCGCAAATTAAGAGGCCACGACACTGACCTTGAACTCTCATTAAAATTGTTAATTAGAGAAATTAAAGACTTTCCTTTGTCGCCACTAGCCACCAGCTACTTTAGCAACGTTTTAAGTTTTTGTAAGAGGTACTTCTTTTTACTTTATAATATTTAGGCTGCTCGGACTCGCCTAATTAATAGATTCTTTTTTCATATCGCTTTCAAAAACCCAATACGTATTTATCTACTGAAAAATAATAGTGCTGCTGGATTAGGTATAAATAAACACTTATATTGTTATAGGGCGTAAATTGCATGTTTCTTTGTATGTTTAATACAAAACATTATCTCATACGCTCTTACATGAGCGAATTTTACAAAATAACTCTAAAGAGTCCACAAAAAAATCTTTCACACCCAAAACAAATTTTCATGCATTAGTATAATTAACCACTTTACAAGGCCATAAACATGCCATAAACGAATTAACAAATTACAAAAATCCACCTGACATGCTTGGCGGAACTATTTTTTAACATCCATGGATTTTGCGGGCTCGAATGTCAAACTCCATATTCAGACAAATTGATTACATACTCCCTCGAAAATGAATATAATTAATAAGGGAATGTAACAGGATGAGAATCAGATAATTAATTAAAAGTACGGATACAGCTCCGTGTTCGGAAGATGTTTTGAATTATTTAATACATATGTACCTTTTTATTCGTTTTTCATTACAGTCATATTTCATTGCGGTGACAATTTTCTCACATTTTTAACACAGACACACTGCTCGATAACACACATAGAATGTTTCCATACTAATTGTTATTACCTAATTGATTTATCTAATAATAATGTATTCTACAATAGGTACTCAAAATTGAATTATTATACCAATACTTACCTATAGGTAAATATGGATTTCCTTATTTCAATGTGAAGAATTTATCCCGTTGTAATTAGATTATGCTTACCTACAAGACACTAATTTTTATTAGACAACTAGCGGTCCGCCCCGGCTTCGCCCGTGGTACATATTTACGTTTTCTCTACATAAGAACCATCCCATACTTCAAGGAATATAATAAAAAAGAATTATCGAAATCGGTTCAGCCGTTCACACGTGATGCCGTGACAACGCGAAACGGGTTTCCTTTATATATGTATATATATAGATACCGAAATTATTATACCTAATGAGCTTGCTTGGGACAGATGCTTTTTCAAGCATATTAATTTATTTCACTTATCCATCATCAATAATAACATGCGAAGTCCGTAATATATCTATAACACATAGGTATACATAACACAAATCCCAATAATTAACTTCCAAAATACAGGAAAACTTGAATTATAGCTAAAGATAAATATAAAATTACACAAGTTAAGATATAAATAAGAAGGAAACAGCTTGCCACCATTATTAAATTTGTTTCCCCAGGCGTACGCTTGTATTCATCTCATCTCAAAAGCACATTGTCAATACACATTTTTCTAAGAAACGGCTGAGAACAAGGCTTATAAACGATGACAATATTTTCTTATTAAACAAAGTTAATTTTCCTATGCCTACTTATAAGGAATTAATTTACTCATATTTATACTTACTTGGAACTGAAAACAAAATCTTTAGAAATATTATAATGAATAAATCGCGTCTAAAATACTTTAACCCGCCATTGGTGACCTCATATGTCTGTGAGACCGGGCAGTTAAAGAAACCCAAATATTTTTGTCACCGTTTATCGAATTGCACTGTGGTTTCGAGTAGCTGCCTAATTTCGCGCCCCCTACCCTACCCCTACCCCACGACAGCGACGCGGGCGCACGTTACTGAGTTTTGGCCCCAACCCGGTCCGTGAGACCGGCGTCACCAACTAAGTAAGTCAAATGGTTATTGTGTATTTTTTTTATTTTACTTATTTTGATAAAGATGTTGTTGTAATTTATAGTTTAATCATATAATGAAGAATGTTACTAGGTATGCCAAATCCCTTGAAATTGTGTCTCAGTAAAGCCTGTATGTATACAAATACACTAGTTTTTGTCGTAGTCAAAAATACCAAGTAGTTTTGATTTTATACGCATTCAAAGTTTCGAAAAATATCGAGTCCCGCTAATAGTCACGTGACCGCTTGTGACGTCACATCACAACGCACCGCGCGGCCGCGTCCCCGCGCGGTGTGTATAAAGCAAAATTACCAATCTTCTATTGGATGATACGTGTAATATTCAAGACCAAATCTAAAAAATAAAATATATATCAAACTAGATGATATGTTCAACGATTCTGTTTAATCAAAAACATAAAATATTAAAATTTACTCGATAAAAAAAAATCACCAAGTTAGCTCTAATTTTCACACTTTTACGTTTTCTACTTGACATGGTAATACTTATTATGATTTTTTTTTCATAAACAATTATATTAAAACATTTGCAAGATATTTTTCAGAGCATTTTGTGTAATTACTTTTAGTTTTGGTTTTATCTGCGATAATAATAAGTAATATATATATTATATATACCCTGTTTTTGTTTAATTCTTCCCCCGACCAACTTATATTTTAGTATAGTTCTCCATATCATTCTCATCTTAAAACAAGAAAAAATCTTACCAGCCATCTACCTATACTTAGCCCATACGAGCAGAGCAGAAGCACAGTCTAGTATACAAGTAAATAAAAACAAAACAATATATATAGTATACAAGTAAATAAAAACAAAACAATATATACAAGTAAATATAAACTGTATATTAAAACTTGTATAGAAAACAAAGGATAACGCAAAACAGCTGCAATGTTCTCAAAATATTATACCTAATATGTATGTAGCTTACGTCCTTTGCAACTATAAAAAACAACTTATCCGGCGAATTGGTAGTTGTATTTTTACATTTAGGAACAACACATGATTTTCTGGTATTTGGATTGGACATTTTTAAAAGTATTTAATTATAATTTCGACGGCACGGGCGCGCGATCGCTAGCGGACTGAGTGAGCCAGATTGAGCGTGTTGTAGTGTGACGTCACACCATCACCGGGCGTTTACAACTTCTTTTACTTCTAAATCGGAAACTAATTGACGTATCGAAGTAATTTTTTCACTAGTATTATTTATTTTTGACAGAGAATATGGAGTGCTAATAAACAAAATTAGTGAACATTCTCCATTCTATTATTAGTAAGCGTTTTGCTAGATTTGATCGATATTTTACAAGAAATTCCGTGTTTTTTGTTCAAATTGTGAACACTGTTTCAGCATGTCTTACGAAAGTAATCAGTGTCGTCTCGAGGCTCTTTTGCAAGAAGCAGTATCTGATGAGGACAGATTACAAACGTCATCAGAAAGTGAATCTGGAAGTGACTTCGAACCAGATAATTTCGAACCAGATCGCACGTAGTACCAATAACTTGCTCTAGTTGTTTGGCTGTTGAAGATGAGTGATTTTAGTATTGTATATTTTTTTTTTTGGTCGAAGTATTACCATTTATGTTACTTCATTTTATGTTTTCAGTGTCATAAGACTGACTAAGCCTAATTTTACTGTTAAATAATTAAGATTGATGCTTTATTTTTGAGTTTTAAAAAAACTTTGTTAAAATACTTGACAATTTTAGTTATTTCAAAGATGTTGTCTTATGCTAATAAAAGAGATTTGATTTATTAAATACCTATGTTTTATTGACAATAAAAGATCAAATTTTATATCTATCCCAATGAAAAGTAGCATGAAACGTAAATTACAGATAAACTCGTAGTCAAAAACCCCGGTGCGTGAGACCGGGGTCACCAACGCTGTAAGTCAAATTCACGTCACCAATGGCGGGTTAAAAAAGTGTTTTATTTCTAAATTCATTTTAATAGCGTAAAATCAAACACTAAGTCATTAAAATTTCTTACAATATAACACTTTCCAAAAAAACAAAAACATTATAATATTTATTTTTTCATTATTTATTATTTGAATGTTTCAAAAAGAGAAACATAATTTTTATTTTGTTGGAGGCAAAAAAAGGTCGATAAAAAAAACACATTCAATACTGTCGTTGAAATTTATTTGAATACCTGAAAATTTAACAATTAAAGTGATTTTTCACAAAGAAAAGACGTTTTCTTTTGTGAATAAATCCTGGAGTATCTAAAAGGAATATTTCATTACTTTTATGAATGGCCATAATAACTCTTTCAAACTTAGTATTTATTGTGAGACAATTGCGAAGCGTTTCTTTCATATTATCTCTGTGGTATTTGGTACGTACCACTTAAGTGCAAAATGGTGATTTTTGAGTATGAGCGTTTGAAAGTTTTCACGGTTGCTACCCTGTTGCTACAGATCGGAATAAACTCTTGAGTAAAACAAATTTATGATATTTAAATGTCTATTATGTTCAAGTTTTGAACACTTACAAAAAAAATAAAAAAAATGTTCTAGTTCAAGAGTAATTGTTACTTAACATGTTTGTACCAAAAGAAAAAAATGTGAACATGATGTGAAAATGTCTAAAACGTGTGTACTTAAGTGGATTAGAGCATATTTATTTGTACTCTTAATTAGTATTTATTCCTATTTTTACCCTAATGGAAAGGATTTTTCATTTTTTTTTCGACGGAGACATAAACAGACATTAAAAAACAAATATTATGGGGAAACGTCTTCCATACAAATAGATTTAACCATATATAAAAACAAAAAACCGGCCAAGTGCGAGTCGGGCTCGCGCACAAAGGGTTCCGTAGCAGCAAATATAATAAATTACAGTTAAATCAACCTATCTCAAAAACTATAAGAGATACTTTGATCAAACCAAAAATCGTTGAAAGAGTTAATTAGCATGCATCACCTCTATTTTTTTTAGAATTTTATACCCCGTAGTTATAAAAATAGAGGGGGGGGGACATACTTTTTACGACTTTGAGAGCTGATATCTCAAAAACCGTTCACTTTAAGAAAAATGTTTTTTAGAAAACTTTATATCATTTTAAAAGACCTTTCCATTGATACCCCACACGGGTATGTACATCGAAAAAAAAAATTTCATCCCTCAGTTACATGTATGGGGGGCCCCACCCCCAATTCTTTTTTTTACTATTTAGTGTCATATTTTTGTAGCGGTTCATACAACACATATTCCCATCAAATTTCATCACTGTAGTACTTATAGTTTCCGAGTAAATCGGCTGTGACAGACGGACAGACGGACAGACGGACAGACGGACATGACGAAACTATAAGGGTTCCGTTTTTGCCATTTTGGCTACGGAACCCTAAAAACGAATAGGAGTGTGATTTTCCACAAATAAGTACTCATAAAAAAGCCAGGAAATATTGTGATTTTCGTGCAATATGCAATTCCCTGATACTCTCTCTACAAAGTAAAATCCTAAAAGTAGTGTGTATGTGCGTGTGTGGTTCAGAAGTCACGGTAGTTCGCTTGCCTGCCGTGCTAGATGCTGCGGGATCAATCCCATCAACCGACATCTACGAATGTGTCTTTTTCAGATGCAGCATAAGTAGATTCTCTAATAACCAGAGATACATCTTCTATAACAAGAAAACATCATCATTTCTAATAACAGGAAAACATCGTGATGGCAACCGGGATTTTGGTCTGAAATCACCAACCAGCAGTGAGCAAGCGTGGTGATTACTGCTCAATGCTCATGCCTTCTCCTTGTGAGAAGATGCCCTTACCCTGCAAATAGTTACGAGCTGGATCAAGTCAAATAAAATTTGTTTGTAAAACGTACCACTACAACATTCATTCATAGCTCGTCATCACTGTCACTGAAAGTCATAAGATTGTTTCTAGCCGGACCATGAGACAATGATTTGAAATAATCATCATAAATTGGATCACTTATTGGCAGGAGATCTAAGAGATCTTTGAATTTCAGAGCATCGATATTGATAGGCTCATTAGAGGCCAATGGCAAAGCCACTTCGGAGACTTCTCTCTTTTCTCAGTTCTCTTAAACCAGAAATACAGCAACTCTTCATTTTCACTCAAAGAGTATTTAAAATCTACGTCATTAGACTTTTCATACATCAACCAGAAAATACAGTTCTAACCAAATGTAGTTTTGTCTGTTGCAGTATTTCTTTTGATAAAATGAGTAGGCAGTCAATAGTTTAGAAAATGGAAGATCAGATTCATTCGTTAATTTTACATCATGGCGATTGCTGGTCATTTTCATTTATCTCGGGGAACGGAGATGGTGCTGTTTCTTTTTTGAAAATGAATCTTTCAATATCTGCTTAACAGGCAAGATATTATACCGATTTGGACCTGGACAACACTGGATATAAAATAAGCTACTCTATTTCTTCTGCCAAACCGTTAATAAAATGCCATAAGCATCATGCGATTTCATCCGCACCTCTTTGAGCTATTTCTTCATACATCATCATCATCATCATCATCATCATCAGCCCATATATGTTCCCACTGCTGGGACACGGGCCTCCTATGAGGGTACAGGCCATAATCCACCACGCTGGCCAAGTGCGGGTTGGCGGATGACACATATCGTCGAATTTTTGATTCTTCGACATGTCGGTTTCCTCACGATGTTTTCCTTCACCGTTCGAGCAGTGGTGATGTTACAACATGCGCAGATAAATTGAAAAATCAATTTATTTCCTGCGCGCTCGCCCGGTCTCGAACCCCGGACTTATCGATTCGAAGACCGAGGTCTCACCACTGAGCCACCACTGCTCTTACATAACACAATGGAATGTTCGTTTAGTAGTAACTTTGTGATTTTTAAATTAAAAGTCCAAAGTTTCTTTTATAAAACGTTATATCAAGTAAGGGAGAACACCTGTTAAGTTCACAAATAATTTTATTTGATTTGGTACAAATAAGTTAAGTGATGATAATAATTATTCAAGTTTGGTCTAATTATGTTAAGTGCTCTTACGTTGTAAATTGCCGTTCGTTGATTGAGTATTCGTTTTACAAGTCTATGTTAAGTTATATTAATATATTTGTATCAAATAAAAATATTTTTTTTTGTACTTAAGGGGTTTTGATACAACCTATTTAAGGTATTTCTACTATCAGTAGGCTTATGTGACATAGACCAAACGAAAGAGGACGTTTTTATCAGTATAGATGGCCAGAAAACAGAAAATGGCCATTTTTGCACTTACGAGGTATATACCAAACACCACAGATCTGTAATAATAAGGAAATGATAATATGTCTTTTAAACTAATTAAAAACTTTAAGCTCTTATCGTTTGTGTACGTATCATACAAGTTAGATATAGTCCCTAGTTTTAGCTCAGAAAGTGAGGTTGGCTAATTTTTTGTTTCATCAAAAAAATTAACATTATAATTAATGCTACAAAAAAATTACTAAAGAGAAAAAAAAACATTATCTTCTTACTATAAAATGTGTATTTAAAACAAAGGTTTTCGAAATAATAATAAAAAGAAATTAAGACATATCCACCTAGGATCTAGGAAAAATAGAAACGAAAAGCATACAATTTTTGTATGTATGTGACTCAAAATAATTGGACAAACAGAACTTCAGCAAAGGCAACTATTTTAGAACTTTATGGCCTGGAAACATTTGATTGGACAAAGAAAATGTCGATACACGGACAAGCTCCAATTTGTCTTTACATTGTTTGTGTGCACAATTCAGAGATAAAACGCTTTATTGGCGGACAATCAATTTAACATTGGAATGCTTTTTAAATAAATGGCTGTGTGAAATTTGTGAAAAATTGAAAGGCGATGTTCTGTTAAAATTCACACTTACACCAGACTCTTACTTACTACAGAAACTGCTAAACAAGTAAAGTAGTATATTTTATTCAAAGTCCGAACTTTTGTGAAGCCCACTTCACAAAACGTTAAACTTTGTTTTTAATACTTCAATCAAAACAATCCTTTCCCAATTACCACATACTCTAGATCAGTTTTAAATATAATCCGAAAGAAAGTTTGCTCCGGAAATCTATATAATATCTTTACAAATATTATTCTTAAAGTAATAGGTACATGTTACTGGCTCAATATATGTATATTTTACAACCTCTGAATTTACAATACCTAGTAAACTAATCCTTTTACGAAATCTTCCTTTTCATACTTTTACCTAGCATAAATCACCAAAGACCTAGAATATCGTACACAAACAGTACCAAGTTTGATTAACACAATGTACCTCATTGTTTCGGCTTTTGGACTTTGTTGAGATCATCTATCAATGTCAACTGAAAGATAACTAGGTGCGTGATGTAGCAAGGTATTGTACCCAAGAGCATTGTCGGTAATTGAATTTAGCGGATTTCGTCTGGTAATTCTAATTAAGCCAATTGCTCTGTTAAAGTCAACTATTTTCTCGTGAGCGTTATTGAAATAAATTTACGTACATGTTGTGTTTTAGTATTTTGTAAAAGATCGCATATTGCCTAGGTTTTATTGGGATGAGAAAACGATATTAATACAGATAAATAAATCAATGGTAAGATAGTAGTCTCACGACAAAGTCTTGCTAAATTAGGCATTTTGTAGAGCTACCTACCATAGGCACATTTATGATGCGCGCTTTTTATTTATTTAGTATAAGGTACCTTACAGCTAGTGATATAATTTTTGGAATGAATACATTAAGATACGCCAATAAACAGGTTTCATAATATTCATTTAAATATTCGCCATGAACTTTTCATATTCGACTTCAGATTAAATTAAACAACATAATATTTGATTATTTTTCATTATAACACGATCACGATGGAAAGGGAGAAGTAAATTAAAGAAAAAAAAACTACCAAAGCGAAAAATATGGGTATAAAATGGGTGTATTAAGTTTATTATTACATTAACAGCTTGTATTTAAGCAAAAATCTTTCAATAAAACCAAATTATTAAAGATAAAGCCTTTAAATGAAGTGATTATTCGTACTTATTCAACTACCGAACGGATTTTGCTTAAATCGACATATACAATCAAGGTAAATAAATTACAAATTAATCCCGCAACTGCAAATAAATTTAATTGTATTGCATAATGCTATTACTTGATTGGGAGGAAAGTTAAATACGGTAAATTCTTTAATACTGAATATCGATGAAAACAGGTCGGTCTATACAAAATAGATAAATGTTTTGAACGTTTTGATGTGACAGAAAAAAATGCTTTATCTGTATATTTTTAAATTACTTCTAATAAATAACTAATCTCCTAAATAATTCTTATGTTTAGAAATTACCTATTTTATTCATTGTTATATTTTTAAATCGCGAAATTCACAGAGGCTACTTTGTAGTAACGAATCAACTGATTGAGATTTTTTTTATTACTATAGAATAACTAGGTATTAAAAAAAACTAATTTAATGACTACAACCCTTTCACTTGCTTATAACAACGGGTCACCATGAAATTTGACTTTGATTGCAAAGCATTAAATTTCGTAGTTTAGGTCGTAATTAGACGGAAAAAAAATATATGGCATGAAAAACTTTGCTTTTGTGCTTAGAAGACTGATTGAAGGAAATTTTTAAAAATCTCGGATTTTAATTTTTGATTGAAAATAAAACTATTGAAATAAAAATGTTTATTATTTTTATTAAGTTTTACTATCAAATTAGCTTACAGAAAAGTGGAAAATAACTTAAAAGTGCACACTTTTACTTTTTCTTTTATGTTCATAGCTACTTTCTCTCAATAAACCCCAAATATAGTCGCCCATCATGTTTTCATTGTATTGGCCTTGATAGCGTTGTTCAAAATTCATGATGTCCTGATGGAAACGTACTCCTTGCTCTTCGGAATAGGCTCCCATATTGTTTTTAAATTTATCCAAATGAGCATGCAGCATATGTACTTTTAATGACATCCTGCAGCCCATGGCCTTAAAATTTGTAATTGGAATTTGCCTTACCTTCCAAACACCTTTTACAATATCTACAAGCAACATGTGGAGCCCATGGCTTATCTTGATTCCGTACAGGACAGTCAAAATATGCTTCATAGGCTTCACAGAGAACGTGAGATGTCTTTAGTTCATATTTCACGTCTCGAACTTTAATAAATTGACCACATATAAATCAAAATGCATCAGCATCGTATTTGCACTTTCGTGACGACATTTTAAGTTATTCTGGGCTTGTAAATAATACCTGATGGTTGTTTATCACTCGGGTGCCATCTAGCGGCACAGTGTAAACGTTAATATCCCACTCTCACCGCGCGGTCTTTTTAAAAATATTAAAATCAATTAAAATTTATGAAAAAATTGAAAAATTAGTATTATTATCATAACTATCACAAAAGCAAACTTTATACCGAAAAAAGGTATTTTCTTTTCGTTTTTGTGCATAACTAACTGGAAAATAATAGTATAAAGTTTAGGACAAAGAACGAAAATTTTTTTGTCGAGTCGTGTAATTTACCTGATACAATGTATTAATACTTTTTTGTATATACTTTATCATTTTTACTAACAGATAAGATAAACATAACATAACCAGTAGCCATAAAACTGGCCCAACTATATTGTTTGCCAAATTCTATAACAAAAATGTATTGTTCTTTTCGTATTTTTCTACAATGCGTATTTAGTGAGCCAAGATAATAAAGTAAGATATAAAATATGGCCGAGAATGTAGGAAGGGTCAACATAATTGTTACGTGATATTTTTACCGCCACGCTGTTATATTTCAAATTTATTAGATAACATGATACTTTAAGAGAAGATTTATGTTTTCACTTTAAAAGTCTCATAAGTTTGTGTGATATTCAATGACTTTGTGCACAGCAATGCTTTATTTCAATAAATTTTCTTTATTAAGTGTGATAAGCGTGATTATATAGGTACTTAAAATAAAAATAACATAATTAATAACAATGCATAACATTAAACACACCATAATATTTGTGTATAAATTTTCAAGAAAAATTGAAAGGTTATGTACCAGGGAGACACTTTACTCTCTGAAAACAAAAACAACAATACATCCAATGTGTTTTAATCAATATAAAAGTGCTAATCAACCTAAGAGCTTTCGATCCATGAACCGCAAATTGTAAAAGCTAATTGATCGTCCGAAACACGTCATAACAAAGATCACGATAATATTATAGCATCATTAAACGTATCACTGGATAGTTACATGTGTCATGTTGTTAATGTGTAATTATTAGCCAATAAAAAGCAAATTAGCATTGCATTTAGTGGGATATCGAATCCCTTTAACGGCCCCGAGTCCATAGCGCTTTGGACGCGGTCCAAATATTCGGATGTAATTTTATAAGTGGTTATCGAGCTGTGCTTTGTGAGATAACAATTCGTTAACGATATATGAGCCTTGTTAATAATCTGGTATATTTTATCATGCATGTCTCTAACAAATTCCTATTTATTGATATACTAGGTACTGTGTCTAGGTACTATTGGTACTTACGAACGTAGTTTAGTAATGAATGTAGTGGATGGCTGCGTAACGTGGATGCGTATATTTTTAATAAATGTTATTTTATATATTTTGTAGATAAAAGCTTAAAATTTACGGAATTGTTTCTGAGATTAGCTTTTCGCACTAAAATGGTATTTTCTTAATGTTCTTATAGGGATTTATATTATACAATTTTCCGTTTTACCCGATTATTCAAGATCGGCCAGTATTGAAAATTCTCAAAGCCAGTATATTTTTCAAATTAAGCCGGATTTCTCTAAAAAGATGTCCCAAATTACGCCAAAGATGCTCTTCATAGTTCCTGCTTCGTTATTTAAGAACAAAGATAAATATATATTTTATCCTGGCCGTTGTAGTAAAACAAAAGTTTTAATTGTGTTAACAGACGCGGATAAATCATATTATTTTGCATCAAGAGAACTTTAAGAGATTAATGCACCGAATACGGAAGTTATGCTTCACTATTAAAGTTAGTTTAGGCAAAAACTTTTGTCATGTCATTTTTCTACATCTCTACTCATCATATAAAATATCCTCTTTATAATAATTTAATAGTAAGATTTTTTGTATGTATTTAAATTATATTAAACTAGATATAATTTTTTTTTTCTAGAGAGGGCGCGTCTGTCCAACTGTCAATACTGTACTCGTCAATAAATAAAATTTTAAAATTGCTTAAGTGATCTAAAACTAAGTGAAACCATCTAAAACGTAACTACTGTATAAACTGCTTCGAATCATTATAAATAACAAAGTGCACAAACAATACAATTTATAAAAACCGACTTGTCAATACTTACTCGGAATCCGTTAGAAAACATAGAATCCATCATTATTAAAGTGCAAATAAATAACTAGTGGAGTGTGTGTACGATAAAAAGGAACTCGAAAACACCATAACAGTACGTAAACAAAAACATTTGAAATTATAACCCCAAAAGTAATTAGTAATCATATGACGATAATATAAATCATCGATCAAAATAGCAGCACCATCTATTACAACCCATTAGAACTCCTTAGTCGAATTGTTCCACGCCATCTATCAGAAAGTAGCGACACCACTTAGTCCGCTAGATCCGATCAATTGAAGATAAAATAAGAAGTTCTCACCTTATCTCATAGAGGGCGCTGAAATAAAAAAGATATGGAGGAAATAAAAAATATGTTAATAAACATGCAGCAAGATTTAAAACAACAAAAACAAGACATGTTAGAAATGAAGGAAGATATTAAATGCACTATAATCAATAGTTTCAACGAAAAATTTAACAACTTGGAAATAAAAAATGAACTTTTGGAGAAAAAAATTGAAGAACAATCAAAAACAGTAAGCAACCTAGAAAGACAGTTAAGACGCAAAAATTTAGTCTTATTTGGCGTAGAAGAGAAAGAAAAATCATACGAAGAACTCGAAATAATAATAATGAACATAATAAATACATACATAAAAATCTCATGCGACACTAACAACATCGAAGCTGTTAGAAGACTAGGAAAAAAGGGGGAGAAAGTAAGACCGATAGTTATAACATTCAACACATTGGGATTTAAACTAAAAATACAAAAAAATAAACATTACTTACAAAATACCTCATACTATTTAAAAGAAGACTACCCAATCGAAATTTTAAATAAACGTAAAGAACTACAAGCTCAGGTACAGAAAGAAAAAGATGCAGGCAAAATCGCTTTTATAAAATACGATAAAATTATTATATTAAATAACCAACAACATCCATATAAACAGCCGAGCAAAAGAATCCTATCAGAATCTCCGGAGACTAGTCAACCTACCAACGAAAATAGTCAACAAACTAACAAACAACCACCTAAGAAGAATAAGGGGAACATGAATAATTACATTATTCATAAGCCCAAATTAACCGTTGCCCATACAGGATCAGCACAACGCCAAATGATGACACCTAAACGGAACAATGAATAGCAATAAATATTAGACCCTCTCCCAACCTCAATTCTCCCAGTACGGCCGGTCACCGCGGGAGAGTATGACCAAAACCCCCCAAATAAAAATGAAACTTTTTAAAACTAACTTTTATATTTGCACCCTTAATGTAAGATCATTATCTTCTGATCAAAAACTAACAGAGCTCAAAGCTTGGGGGAGGCTTTTACCCGTACGGGGTCCATAAAGAAACCTAACGAGTACTTAACTCTACTAAATTATATAAACTAGTATCTAAATTGTTCTACAATGTACTCAAACTGAAATTGTAACTAAAATTCTAAAATTGTATATTTTTTTATGGAACAAATAAAGCTTTATTTATTTATTTATTTTATTTTTTAGATATAATTTTAAATTAATAATGTAGTAGGTACCTGATGAGTTACGAGTGACAGAGATAAACTCGGAAAGAACCGTAGCAATCAACTAGTTTGCTATATTTTGATATAAAATTGTATTCCTTCATATTGCCATACTAGAATAGTATTATATTATTTGTGATATTGCCAAGCAAACTTATTTTCATATTATTTTTCCACTACATCCTATACTCCACAATGCTTTCGAATCACCATATTCAATGTAGATATTTCAGTGAGCATCACAACTCGCAATGAACGTTAAAAAGTCATTTAGATAATATATTTTCCATAAAATTGTTCAGTTTATTTTATTTCTCATTTTCTCTATCCGGTTAATTCTTTTATGAGAGTGACAATGCGTTTATTTTAAATTACGTCTCTCGAGACAATTTTTGCTAAGTATACAGAATGATTTAATATTTGAGGTACAAACATTGAGATAATATTACTACGTATGGAGTAGACACCACGAACAAAATCTGTGCGCCATTTTTTTGCTCTAACTAAGTTTAAAAAAATAATTATCTAGTTAGGTACTTAACGATGAAAGTTATTCCTTTGCACTTTTCCGTATTATTTGTGCAATATCGTAACACACACGAAGGCATGTTTGATGCGTTTCACTTTAAAACCATTAAAAAATACCGCTCAACATACGTCACATGACGTATGTTGAGTGGAACATAAGTGATGTAGGCGGTGTCATCTCCATATTAATATTATCTCAATGGGTACAAACAAATATTATAACATTTTAAATTAGTAATTACAAAAGTGTACCTTTAAACTATATAGTCAACAGCTATAGACATAGAGAATAGACAGTTAATATGAAATATTTATGTGATCACAATGATTAAATAGTTATCCATAATCAATAATCATGCAGAGAAAATTAAAATATGAAACCGTAGGTAACATAAGTTTGGTTTTCTACATTTCTATCTAAAATTTTCTATAGCTACTATGTCTTAAATGTCATAAATTATCACCTTTTAATGATCATAATATTAATCAATCCTCCATTGAGCATGTACTGCGTTGTAAAAAGTATTCTACACATATGTAAAATCGTCTTCAACGACATAATATAAACCCCATACCTACTCACTTACCTACATGCTCTCTTGCGAATGTGTTGCAGGAAATCCGTCACCTTGCTTCTTTTTGTTCGTTCAAAGCATCCTTTACTAATTGCACCAAGTACTTAGACTTAAAAGTACGTACTATAATAAATCTTCAAGTTTGTATCCGCATTCTAAGCTAAAAGAATAAGGACTCGTTAGCTCCGGGTGCTTTTAATCTTAAACTTATTAGTATGCAAAATAGCCTCCAATAAATAATGGATGATTAATTATATTATTTTATTATTTTATAAGTCGAGCAATGTCAATAAATAGATAAATAATGTCACTAGTTTTACTCACAATTTTGGAATATATCTATCACTAGCTGTGTTCCGTGGTTTTACCCGCAGTGCTCCGCTCCCATTGGTCTTAGCGTGATGATATAATATATCATATAGCGTATAGCCTTCCTCGATAAATGGGTTATCTAACACCGAAAGAATTTTTCAAATCGGATCAGTAGTTCCTGGATTAGCGCGTTCAAACAAACAAACAAACCAACAAACTCTTCAGCTTTATAATATTAAATTAAATAATAAAAATGTTGTGTGGTTTTATGAAACCACGGTAAAAGTGAAACTGTTCGAACGGTTCCGAACACTGCTTTGTGTAGCGCATGTCGCGTGTCGGTCGGCTGCCGAGTAGGTATACCTACTCGGCAGCCGTGATACACGCGACATGCGCTACACAGACCAAAAACTTTGAGACGATGTAATTAAAGTTTCACTTTAATAACATAGATTATCTGCACACATAAAAAGCTCATGTCAAAAATACTATATTATCAAGTAGAAATATATACTATATATGGGACCCATTTAACATCACCCGTGTGAGAAATGACCCTTCTCTGTAAAATCGGTCGATTCATGACACTTCCAAAATTGCCGATTACTTTGAGTCCACGCCGGTGGATACGCAACATTAGGTATCCCAAAACTAATGTCCTCTTTTACCAATTTATATTTGAGCAATGACACTTTCAATTTCATCTATATGTTTATAGACAATAGGCCTCTTACTATTTTAATCTTTTATTTGTGAAGATACATAATATAATTTATTTTTATATCGTAGATTATGTTCTGGTTTTAAACGTCTTGTTTATCTTAAATTGTAATTACGCGACGCTTAAATGAAATACATATTATTAAACTTACAAATTACATGAACTGTTGCTACTTTCAGCAACAACAACAATATAAAATACGGTTTTACCAATACAATTTTATATTTTATAAATATACCTTATTAAAGGATAAATATAATTCATGTCTCGATGGCTATATTAAGTAATTTCTTTAAATCAATGAAAATCATCAATTTACCACTTACTACTACTTACTTAGTTACTTCTAGGCCTACAATTTGTTGCATATATACGACTAAAGGTAGCTAAGAGTCGAGTGTATTATTCTTTTATTACCCATAATACGTTGAAATGACCGTCGTGCCCTTCAGCCCTTGCGACAAAGAATAGCCCATTCTGATCTCGAATAAAACGTGCTCTTTCACGAATCCCATTTACATAATGTTTTTCCGTTCCGCCACAATAATGCCCGGGGCCTGAGATTACTTTGAGGTAGTCAAATATTTGCTTATTTGTTGCTCAAAGTTATTGATGAGTTGATGCGAAAAGAGACATTTGTTCGGACATGTCAATTAAAGATTTGAAAGCTTGAAGCGTTTTCAATTCAAACTTCTTTAGGCGCGTTGAAAGTCAATTTCAAGATCGCCTCATGCATATACCGTCACGTCATGGAGTAAGGAGTATTTTGGTATCTTTGAATCTAGCGCAAGAAGTTTCACTTCTGACACGTGTGCACGGCACACATGCTCTTTTTTACATAAAACTTTAAGGGCGCGTTCCCACCGTGTCGTGACGACAGATAATCGTGTAGTTTTAAGTGTCGTGGCTTATATGTTTAAATGGAGGTGTTCACATTTAGAACGACACAATTTACTGTCGTATACGACAGTTTTTGCAGTGACGACACTTTGTCGTGACAGTGGGAACGGCAAGCACGACAGTCGTAAAACGATAAAAAATCGTGGACGGCAACTCTATGACGTCCATTGAACTCAGGAGAGTAAACGCACTAGTAATCACCAAGCGAACGCTGAGGCGACTAGATTTGTAGCTTGCTGATGATGTGTAAACGACAAAGCGACTGCCAGGAAACGATAAAATGTCGTCGCGATCCAATGGGAACAGCTAGATACGACAGTCGCTAAACGATAAAAAATGTTGACGACAAACAATCGTTATAATGGGAACAGGTAAAGACGACAGTCGTCGAACGATAAATTAGTCGTTACGACATAGTGGGAACGCGCCCTAAGATGTCATAAGTGTGTGTGTGTAAATAATTGCCATTCTGTAGACTTTGGGCAAATTATAATCAATCGAAAACCAAATGCCAACCATATTTTATGTTTTGCTCCAATGAATCGTGATAAACGTTATCTAAAGATATCTGTCGTCCTATGTAAATAAATACTACTGGATAAAATTTATTACTGACATAGTAAAAACGGTAATCCAGATAAATAAATTATATCCCAGTATTTTCCTATTCTTTTACGAGACGAGGCAGAATCTACCTCCAATATGCTAATTTCTACGTAGAGTAACTTTTCTTAAACAAACTTTATTTATTCACATTTCTATAAAAAGAAATAGATTCAGACCCAACTTCGTGTCTCACGTTCCTTATGTTTTTGTCTCTCGACGTTTAAAGTTTCTCTGGACTACGACAAACATTTTAAAACCAAATTGGTCCAGCCATTCTCGAGTTTAAGTGAGACTAAGTAACAGTTATTCATTTTTACATTATATTATATAGATTATAACATTGTTACATAAATGTACATTTATATACATACCTCGTTGTTATTAATTAATCTTGTTATAAAATTGAAACGATTCGAGCAGATAATGAATCTTCAGCAAATAAGTTTCAAGTAAACAGTGGATGCTAATTAATAATGTGTCAAATAGAATATTGTTCCCTTATTATTTTCCACATTTCTAATATTACGCAACCCCGCATCCCGGTTTTTGCGAGATACATTAATCAAAGTCAACCAGTTAAATAGATATCTAAGGAAATGATATATGAAGTAAAACCTAAGTGTTAAATGAGACTGGACGTTGTCTAAAATATGTTATGTGTGTTTTTCTTCGTTTGTACAAGAAGAATATTTTTATAGCAAAAACAGGAACAAAAGCTTTCCTGGTTATAATTATTTATGAACGCCATTATATTATTTATTGTCATTTTCCTATAACCGCATAGGTAAAGAGAAAGTAAAGATGTAAGTACAGAAGACAAATATTATTATAAAAATAATGATACTACTTATCTACTTCATTCGTTTATATTTTGCTCTATATAAATGTACAAAAGCTATCGATTAATTTAGTTATCTATAAGAAATTGAAATATGATTATGTTATGACTATCCTCCTATTTAACTTTATTTTAGTTCTTTTGAACAACCATAAACAAATAATATGTTCAGGCTTTCAGAAGTAGGTAATTGTGTGAATACAGAAGAGATTCCAAAAACAATGCACCCATTTGGACAGTCGTATAAAAATGGTACACGGATGTTTTTTAAAGTCCCCCTTACCAAGGGACATGAATCTTCACTTAATTTTATCAAAGGGGTATTCATTATTTCTAAGGGACAACTTTTATGCGTAGTAGATTCCGAATTTTCCGTTACTTAGAAAATAATACTTTATCCGTGATTAACGGACCAAATTTCATTTAATTGAATGAGTAATATATTTTAAAAGCAAAATAAGTTATGTTTTTAGATTGCTTTATTTATTAAGGTTTTATAATATAATTACAATTTTGTTTTCCTTAATATAATCTGTAGATCTTTGTGTGTAGTTACACCTACACTATTTGCATTTCTATAAACAACCGTAAATTTTTATTATACATGGAAAATTAACATGTATTAAGGCTGCAGTCTAGCAAAATTGCGTTTTCAACAAGTTATTTGACAATTTTTTCCCGGCTAATGAAATGATAAACTGATTTTTTTTTTCTTGTTTATCAATTAGTGTTATATACGCAATGCGCGTGAATTTTTTCACATTTATAAAGTTACTTTATTTTACCTTAATCAGGCCTTCAAGATAAGTCTCTTTCCCCCAAAGACATTTCGAGCTAAGTTTGTGCACTCACTACGTTGCAACCGATTACAATTTACACAATCTGATCAGCGCATTATTATCCTTATATAGTCGTTATTAAAAACTGCTGAATACAATTGCCGAAAAACTTATGATTTTCTTAATTAGAACGTTATAAATTCATTAAATTTCCCATTTTTTGCCTTACAAAATCTATTGATAAATACTGCTAAAAGTTATTTTTTCCATTAATTTATTCGAGTTGGTTGAAGACCAATGAGTATTAATCCTTTAAAAAATTTTTTTTTTGAATTTTGATAATTCTTTAAATATTAAAAAAATATTTAAAATAATTAGGAAAAATCTTAGCGAATTTCTTTAGTCGCGCTCCTTGGGCCGGAGCGTTCTGACGTGTGCTCTACGCTCGATTTTCCTTCATACCGAAGTGAAAGTTGCTCTACTTCATTAAATTTAATATTTTTGTTAATTGATTATTTTTATCTTAGTTTTGTGCAAATATTCGTATTTTTAAACACTTGATTTCGATATAGAAAATACGAAAAAAATACGCGTGTAACTACACTAGAAAAAAAATTATCTTCGAACATAAAGTTAATGAAACCAAATAGATTGCAAAGGTGATCGGCAACAATTTCTTTATTTTACGGGGTGTCAGTAAAGGGATGTATATTTCTTTAAAACTAAAGTAAGCTCATAAATTAGATAATTAGATAATAGATAATAGATTGCAAAGGTGATTGGCAACAATTTCTTTATTTTACGGGGTGTCAGTAAAGGGATGTATATTTCTTTAAAACTAAAGTAAGCTCATAAATTTTCTTATAATATACTTAATTTTTTTGAAGTTCCAAAAATGTTTATTTTTCGTTTGAGAAATACGAAATATAATATAAACTTGTATTGAGAACTTGAACTTCCCAAGTTCATCCGGGGAAATCCCCATACGGGGAAAATGATTTGTTTACTCCAAAATTGATCCGAGGTGTTTTAATTTTTTCTTCTAGTCATTTTCAACGTAGCGGCATGTTGTTTGATTATTAATTTTGTAACTTAAATACAGGATGTTGGTTTTATATTCTGATCTTACAGACGCGCTGACAAATTTAGTCCGCCATTTCTAGTTTAGTCTACCAACTCTAAGTACCAATATTAAAACGAATGGATTATCATCACATCATCAAAACTCAGATGTAATGGAAGATCACAATAACATAGAAAATTCAGTGGGTGTTGAGAACTAAACAAACAGAAGTAACAGAGACGCGAAGAATAAAAAAAGAGGACGAAAATGATAATTCGTTGATGCTTTCCCTTTTCGACGTATGGTTAGGGTACATCACCAATCTGCAAAAAACAAAACTGATGATTTCCAATTGCTGATTAAAAATGAAAAACAAATAATCGACAACAGTGGTGAAAATTTGCTGATTACAATGAAACATCCTTCAGTGGTAGCAGATTTACTCATTTAAAATGTATCGGTGAACAGCGTAAAGGAGAGGAGGACAGGAAAACATTATGAATGTGGATGGTGGATTGTATACAGGGTGTAATCGATAAGTATGTGCAGGCGATTATGACGTTATTATTGCAGGTATCAAAAAACTTAAAACTGATATCGAAATTACTTTACCTAATGAGCAAAATGACAATAATAACTTTTTAAAAGTATAACGAGAAATATCTTAAAAAATTTACTTTATACACTCCCATATCAAAAAGGGAAAATGGGACTAGTAGAAGTTAAATGTCTAATTCCGGCAAAAGACATGAATGCGGAAGATGCGGTTAAAAAAAAATTAATATTTGAAATACAATGCAAAAAATAACACTTTTGTCATAGATAAGAATCATGACTATTTTTTCCAAATTCAGGGACAACTAAACGTTGCAGAAGCAGAAGTCTGCTTATTTGCTGTTTGGACTGGAGTGAATCATTCGTTAAAAATAGAATATATAAAAAAGTATGTAACGTTTAGGCAAAATAAAATGATGGACCATTATCAAGATTTTACATAAATTGCCTACTGTCAGAATTGATTGATTCGAGACTTCAGCATTCGATGCCCATCAAGGACCCATCCTATATCATTCAAGCGATTGAAAAAAAAGAGATAAATCCAGTGCAACCGATAAAGCATCAGAATGCTAGCAAAAGATTTATTAGGTTTATCAATATAAATCTATATATTATACATAATATAATAAATCTGTAGAAGACGCGAAGACTGACATCCGCTCGGACGGAGTCGCGGACGGAAGCTAGTCAGAAATAAATACCTTTTGTTTTCATTTGCGTATTTTTCTATTTTATAATTTTTTAACACAAACATTACATTTTTTTTATTATATAATACAAAATTTGTTTATCCGTTTTATTAGTTAAACTGAACAACTTTCACTAAGAAACTTAGGTCGAAAAAAATGTATAGAGTTATGCATTTTGTATGGAAAGCTTATTTTTTTTTATATTTCGTCCAAATTTCTTTGTAAAAGTTGATCGGTTATATAAACATGAAGTTGAAGATATCAATAGAAAGTATTCGCAAATTTTGTGTACTGATAAAAAAAAATCACCCGGTGTAATTTTCACGAAAATTGTTTCAAATTGTCATTTTTGGTACTTATTACGAATATTAAATTATACGAATGATTTAATTTTTAAAAATTAAGTGGAGCAACTTTCCCTTAGTACATTTGTATTATTTACATATAGGATGACAGGATGCATTTGTTTGCACTACTAGACCAAGCCCTTAAACATAGAAACTACATATTGAGAGAAAATATATTATACTTAGAGCACTAATATAAATAAATATTATTTATTATAAAGAAATAAAGGTTATTTATATAAAATCAAGTAAGTTGAGAACTTTCTTCCCACTTATCGAGAACTCGAATCGTTTTTTTAAACATTTGCTTTAAGAAAGTTTTATTCCGTGCACTATTTTCTTTGTTTTACAGTCTACAAAAGATTGTATTTTCTAAGCATGTTAGTTTATTTTTAATCAGTTTCTAAATAAGATAAAACTTTCCTACTGTTTACTTTCTTCAGACAATTTCGCTTCTGGAAGTATTTAAAAATAATTTGGAAAATCCAAAAGTGCACGCCTCATAATTTTTTTTAATAAATATTTATTAATTATTATTTTTGTTTATTTAATAACAATTAAACCACATCGAATCAGACCCTGAAAAATGAAAGGGTTCTATTCCTGAGCATACTCAAGCGTAAGAGAAAAAAAAAGACTCGATTAGTAAAGTATTTCGGTCGCTATCGTGTTAACAAGAAAAAGGATCCGCACATACAGACACACGGACGTCCAAGACAGAACTTTTTTAAACTGTTTTTTAACTAGTTTAAATAACAAAAATGACATCAAAAATATCATGAACGTTAAAAATAGTGTTTTTTCTTAATATGTGTGTGTATGTATTATCTTACAAGTGCAATGTATGATACATAAAGACATTTTAAGTTTGAAAAATCAGATGTTTTGCGCGAAGTGACAGTAGTACCCACCTCAACGCTTCGCTTATGAGGCGTGCAATATATAAACGCTGGTTATTTCTACATTTCGGTTCTTTCTATATTTAAGACAATTGGTTCATTTCACTTAACAACATAATATAATGGTGCATTATAGCAGGATGAAGTACATACGCTCACTAAATTCCTATTCACATATCAAAATAAATATCAGACTAAAAATAGATTGGCCTCAATAATATTAGCAAAATACTTGGGCTAATAATTTTTCGATAAACGTGTAGTTATCCAAAATATCAGAGATTTGACAAATGATACAAGATGTTAGTTACACAATCAATAAGACTTGTATTTTACTTGTTTACTATAAGTATAGCCTCGAGACTATTTAATTAAAATTATAACATACCGCGCAAGCAAATTTATTCTGTTAACGTAAAAAGTGTTTACCTGAAATGTTAATACCATCAGGTCTAGAGAGTGTGAACCTAAGTTTAATAATTTGTAAACATCGCCGTACATACGGTAAACCCAGCTAACCTTGTTCAAGCTAAGAGGCTGGGAAAAACTTTAATCTTAAACAATATTTGCTTCAAATTTTGCTCACAATATTTTTACGCAAAATATGTAGAGAACATGATAGCAATTATATAACGGTGCGTGGTGAAAATTTGATTTTTACGACATCCTTTTTTAGATGAAGATTTTACACTGGAACTATAACTCCTTATTGATTTTATTGTCATACTCAGGTATATTTTCTACCATCGTATGATATGCAATGAATTCCTTATAATGATATAAATGAAATACTATGATATAAAATGCACCCCCAATTTCACATTAATTCTATTATTATTTTGGCCAAGACAATATACAAGGCCATATAAATCATAAATTTCCCGTGTACAAAGTTCTGAATTAATATAATATTACTTTGATCTGCTGTTCAGCCGTAACTAAAAACAACATTATGAACTTGTTCGATAATTTATTGATTTCTAATAAGTAAGAAACTTAACGCTTATCAAAGACTGATATCACACTTGGACATATTTAGTTTGATTTCAATGAAACTACGTATACCTATAGTTTTTTTATTTGGCAGATAGCCAATTTCACAGTTGAAAATTCTATTGATCTAAACTTCTCACCTGTAATGTTTTTGATCATCAAACTTATTGGCTTCATTCAGAAATTGAAAAGCAACAATTAAAAAGTTTTCGATAGAAATCAAAAACAATACAATTCATACTAATATGCTGATAACATTTTAGTTTAAATAATAATATATTATGCGCGATCTAGCACCGCTATGTAAATACAGTCACTAGAGGATTACTTTTTCATTGGGCAGTGGTTTGCCGCGATAATATTACATAAAATATAATATCTGTACTGGGAATTTGCTACAAAAAACGAAGCTACAATATATTTTACGCATTGCGGACATAAAGAGTAGAAATGTAAATTTATAAAATAACGAATAAATTTCCTTTTTAAGCGTACAAAATTTGATATCAACTCGTTTCCCAGTGTGGACAAATAAAAGGCATAGAAACTTGTCCATAAAGAAATTAAGAAAATCAACTATAAAACATATTATGTAGGTATATTTATATCTACCTCATACCCTACAAGGGGACATAGAGTACCTCATATAACTTAATCATAAATAGGTATATCATAAGATTATCCAAAAAAATCTTACAGCAATACTTTTGAAACAAGGAAGCAAGCTTCTATTAACAAAGCGAAGCCTATAAAAATAAATTATTTTATACAAAGGTAAATAACTCATTATTAATCCAAGAAGTTTTGAACATATTCATCAATTTGTTGTTTGTCGGGTACCGTGTGAGGTAGCGGTTAGAATATTTGTCCTAAACCTACACGAGCTTCTGCTATTCAATATAGGATTTAAATACATTATACATATATTTAGACAGATGTATTGAAGTTAGTTTCCACGTGTTTTTATTACTATTTAGTTGTGATTACTAATGATAAATTTTTAGTAGTGATTTGGAGTCATTGGTCGAATTTTAATATAGTAGAAGCAAATTCAATTTCAAGTGTACCTTTTTAAATCGCCTGAATCTCTCATATTCCCTTCAAACCTTTTACGATATAGAGCATTTAAAAAAACTTTCGTAATACCACAGATACTAAAATACTTATATATAATAATACATATTATATTCGTAAAAAGTAGATACCTACATAAGATGAAAGTTTTATTCCATAGAATCTGTTTTAACTCATATCAATTAATATGCTTATGTCATTGTAATTTCAGAAAGGAACTTATACAATAAGCCCATAGGGGTACATAAATTTATTCGAATTGTGACAGACTGCACCCGAAAATTTATTCATAACTCAAATACCGCTCCTGAATATTTCATAAACTGGTTTTCTTTTATATTTTTGAATGAACAACCTTGTAAATGATCTATGGAACATCCCTGATGTGGAACATATCATTTTATACAAAACTAGCGACCCGCCCCGGCTTCGCACGGGTGCAATGGCGGCCGGCCGGTAGGTACCGCCGCAAACGCTACGTCCCGCAATTTTTACACGCTTTATACCTATTAGCTTCACCTGTATGTTTGTTTGTAACCGACTTCTTTGGGCGCGATTTTGACCCACTTTAAACGGCCAGATTTCACATAACTTTGTAGATTTATTGAGGACCGATGACAATACACCAATTTGATAAAATTTTCTATTTTTTAGTTCGGTTTTCTATAAAAAGCGTGTTTTTAGTTTTATTTAACTATTATTATTAAATCTGTAATATCTTCAAAAATATTCACTCAAATCATACGGTGTAAAGGGCCATATAGATCTATAATAAATGAACTATGTATTCAAGGTATTTAATTCGTTAAGGATTAATGCTGTATTGGTTAAAATCGCTTCGAAAATTAACCATTATTTGTCGTAAAAAGTAAATGACAAAAAAAAGTTATTGTGATCCATAAGAGATAGACATATACCATCGCGGACTTTTCTGTAGACCTTTTCAATGTGTACAATACTTAGTACCTACATTATTTTGATAAAACTCGTAGGGTTCAGCCTGCGTTTGCAATGTAAGCGGAAAAAATGTAATAATTTACGACATCACATTAGAAACCTCAAAAATAACAGTACTTCTCCACTATTTAATGGATGTTATTATACATATAAACCTTCCTCTTGAATCACTCTATCTATTAAAAAAAACCGCATCAAAATCCGTTGCGTAATTTCAAAGATTTAAGCGTACAAAGGGACATAGGGACAGAGAAAGCGACTTTGTTTTATACTATGTAGTGATTTAGCCTGACTGAAAATCCTATCCTACATAATCCTACCTACTAGTAATATTATAAATGCGAAAGTTTGTGAGGATGGATGTATATTTATGTTTGTTACTCTTTCACGCAAATACTACTGAACAGATTACAATGAAATTTAGCACACATATAGAGGATAACTTGGAATAACACATTTCATTATATCTTAACTAATTACAAGAAACACATTACATTCCAAGAAATACTAAAATCAACTTAAATAAGAGGAGTTAGCGCTAACCTTAGGATTAGAACATTCATCTATGAATAATTTATTGGCTTTGTTCTTGTTCCCAAATGGTTTAACATAAGCTTCTAATAGTGGAACACTATCACAATTATCTAAGTATGGATGTATTTGAAATTATTATACTATTCTTCTAATTGGTGAATATATCACATTTATCCGTGGTATAAAAATATAATGATATTTTTTTATTATTATAAATTGTTGTTTTCTAGCCATATAAAATTAAAAAAACTTATAAGATAATGTTTATAATAAAGGAGAATGGGCAAATTGGGCCTGAAACTTGGGCTAAGACCAATACACACGAAATATTGTTTTTGTGCTAGATCATTACACATACCTTACGAAAAAAATAAAATAAAAAATAAATCAACCGGGTTCTTGTACAGTCAAGGCAAAAAGTTTTATACATTTGGCTATTATTTTGCGCACAATAACGGTGTTTTTAATTCGAGTGAAGTAAATATAAATCTAAATGTCACTGGAGTGACTGAGTTTAACCACAAAGAACGTCTAACTACGTTGAATTATAATAAACACGGTATAGGTCTACCTGTTACAAAACATAATATTAGTGTATTTCGGTTATTAGAAGGCTTAAGATTAGTAGGTATTTGTAAGTGAAAGTGAATTGGAGTAACATAAAGATATTATCATTGTCTTATAACAGTTATTTACTGCAAAAAATATTATACACAAAGAAATAAAACTTGATGTGACTGTACAAAAACCCGGTTGATTATTTTTTTATATATATTTTTCCCGTTATCTATGTGTTATGATCTATTATAAAAACAATATCTCATGTGTATTGGTCCAACTCAAGGGTTCAGGCTCAACTTCCATAGTAAAATGCCCATTCTCCTTTATGAATATTAAAAGTCAAGTTATTTGTTAATTTTCAATTGCGTTGTTATTTCATATATAAAATATACCTACCTACCTGAAATTTCAAATTGTAAATAAATAAAATTATTATGAGACGAATAGGTACACAAATCGATTAATGAAATTGATAGATAAGACATTTTCATTCGAAATATAATTCTTTATAGACAACTAGCGGTCCGCCCCGGCTTCGCCCGTGGTACATATGAAAAATAGATGTTGGCCGATTCTCAGACTTACCCGATATGCACAGAAAATTTCATGAGAATCGGTCCACCCGTTTCGGAGGAGTATGCAGACTAACATTGTGACACGAGAATTTTATATATAAGATAATATACGAATAAACGGAAGTAACCAAAAGGATTTGGGTAATACGGGTCTTCTTACGTTAAAGATAACAAAAGTAGCCATTGCTAAGGACACAATAAATTAATGTCAGCGATCTTTCGATTGTAAGTATACGGGTTGGAATTATTATTACCTCTCATTTATATTATAGTACTTCACGAATAGACCTGATAATCACTACATAGTATAAAACAGAGTCGTTTTCTTTGTCCCTTTGTATGCATAAATCTTTAAAACGCAACAGATTTTGATGCGGTTTTTTAATAGATAGTGATTGAAGAGGAAGGTTTTAGCACAGTATTAACATTATTTCCTACAGTAGGGAATCGCCTTTGATGTCGCGCGATGCCGCCGCCAGCGTAGGTAATGACGCTGCCACACGAAAATACGCTAGGGTTGCAACAAATGGGAAATAAAACAATTGTGATTATTAATATTATGATGAAATCTTTATTCATATGTACATTCAAAATAATTGCGATTATTAAATCTGATGTAATTATTTGTTCATAAATATATAATTACAGATATTGCACTGCTAAATATTATTTACGTGGACACTTTATTTTTGGATGTTCTTAATTGTATATTATAACATTTAACTAAGTAATGCATTCGCATTGGGATGTACAATCTGATTAGAAAATAATGAGGACAACATATAAACATAGCTTTGATTTTAATTCAACAGATACAATTAATACAATCTTTCTGAAATATTGTTTCCTTCTGGGATTTCAATGTAGATTTACATCCGTAAACCGAACAGTTTGTGCGCGCCATAATAGAATATGTAAGTACCTATGCATAATAAAATTATTACACAAAAAATACGACTGCGTCATCCTTTCGCGCTAGGTAAAGCAATCTAAGCGTGTTTGCTTTACGCGGCCCGCGTCGCCCGACCCCCGCCAGTTCCCCTCCGTTTCTCTGCA
The DNA here is from genome assembly GCF_061535455.1 of Colias philodice. Taxonomy (NCBI): domain Eukaryota; kingdom Metazoa; phylum Arthropoda; class Insecta; order Lepidoptera; family Pieridae; genus Colias; species Colias philodice. The sequence goes on from NC_143104.1 coordinate 7,770,265, forward strand.
CAAGTACATTCGTCGCACTACTGTAGGAAATAATGGTAATACTGTGGTTTTAGTATATAATTTATTATGTTTTAGACAAAGCGGGCGAAGCCGCGGGCGGAAAGCTAGTAAATTAATAATCTTAAGAACAATTTTTAATGATTAAGTTTTACTAGTTGATACTAGTATTATTTGTGATACTAGAAACTAGGTACTTATATTTTAATGTACAAGGACGACTATCGCTACATAACTCGTTTTCTTTGTATATAAATAAAAGATATATTGCTATTTGCTATACGCATATTACTCCAATCAAAAATCTCTTTGCCTATAAAACTTCGTCCAAATTAATTCGAAATTTTTGGCTGAACGGCAACGTACACGTGCATGTAAAATATCTTTTAAAAATTGTGAATCATAATGAAAGTATAATGAGCAATTATATTTTCTCCTTAGCTTTTAACTCATAAATGCAAATCACCAAATAACGAGCCAAGTTAAGTATCACAAGTGCATTTTGCATATTCATGCGATATTAATATCACAATCGCGTCACTACACTAGCTGAAGCCCGCAATTTTGTCCGCGTAATTTATGGTTATTATCTTCTCCTTCTATACCTATGTATAAAATTCTCGTGTCACAATGTTAGTTACCATACTCCTCCGAAACAGCTGGACCAATTCTCATGAAATTCGTATCGTAATCGTAATCTATAGTCAATAATAGACTAATGAAGAATTTGATCAAGGCTTGAACAGTTTGGTAAAAAATGTAATCTAATCAAAGTATTTTGAAAACTGAAGATTTGTACGCTTAACAATACGCATACGCTAAAGTTCACCTTACTACCAAATAATTAGGAAGAACTAACAAAATATAACATATATCACCATTCCTCTAATACACCATTAAAAGTACTTAAAAAAAGCAATAACAAACGAGCTCAAGTGAAAAACAGTGCGGCTATTACGAGAAATTGAAGCAATTAGCGAGACACGAAGTATAACCATTTGTCACAGAGTAAAAAAGGTGCTATGCCTCTGTATCCGGTGACCTACATCAAATATGACAAGGCATGTTTATAACGCAATGACGTAAAGCAATTATTTTTTCTTCCACTCCAAGATAAACTGCGCCTGCACTTAGTTTTTTGTTTTTGTTTTATAATGACTTAAAAAAGTAACAATATGAAGGCTTGAACAATCTTCAATTAATGAGTATTTTCCAAAATTATGTAAATGATTACTAGATTTCCAGAAGCTGTTTTTCTCGCGTAGGTACCTTTAAACTTTAAAGCTTTAGCGCGAAAGCCAGTTCCTGTATATATTATAATTATAAATATTAATATTTACATCTTCAACTTTAGTTATCGAATCAAAAAGCAAAGTCGCAAAGCAAAGTCGTATAAGTGACAATAAGCAACAGTCGCCCCATAAGCTAATTGACTGCACTGATATACATAGTATTCAATCAACGGCAACAATTCCATCTACTAAAACGAAACATCTTTCCACGCAGGAAATTATTGTGTTGTCAGACAATATTGGTCAGGGATTTGGCGCTTTGCTTAACAATTTGGGGCATAAAGTAACTAATTTTTGTACTCCTAATAGTTCATTTACATATATCATGAATTCATTAGATAGTTTTACTTTTAATGAAAATAGTATTGTTATTATATTATATGGAGATAGTTTTAAATTAAAAAAACATGACATAGATATAGGATTTCAAAAAATGTTAAAAATTAGTAGTGAGACAAAATGCAAATTTATGTTGTGTACATTACCATATTTGCCTGGTTTGACACAAAATCAATATAAATTTATCTATAATATTAACTTGAAATTATATAATTTAACAAATCATCATAGTGATGCATTTATATATTTTGACATAAATTCTTGTATTAAATCTTTTTGTTTGACAAAGAATACAGTGTATCTGCCATTTAGATATAAGAGAGAACTTGCTATGTTAATAGCATATAAAATTATTAACCAGTCTGGTACATGTTTAGTATCAGACCCTGGATCTACTATAATTTTATGTAGTAGTAATTATATTATACATCAACCTAGTTTAAGTGTTGACAGACAATCTAGCCCTAAGCTAGATTTAAACTAGTTTATAAGACAACAGCTAAGCAGTCTTTTTCTATTGTGCATCAAAATATTCAAGGCTTGGCTAGCAAATTATTAGAAATAGAATTATTTTTAAATCATAATAGAATTAAAATATTTTGTGTAACAGAACATTGGCTTAAACAATGTCAGTTGTTAATAAATATTGATAATTATAAATTAAAAAGTATATACTTTAGAACAAACGCTATTCATGGAGGTTCTCTTATTTTTGTACACAATAGTTTAAAATGCAAGGAACGAACTGACATTGTTAGCCTTTCTGTAGAACGGACCATTGAACTGTCCTGTGTGGAGCTGGAGCGTTATATTATTGTTTGCGTTTATAGACCCCCTTCCAGTGACTATAATATGTTTGAGACAGTCATGGAAGAAATATTAAAGCGTTTAAGTAGGAGTAAAAAAAAAGTTATAGTATGTGGTGATTTTAATATTGATATACTTTTACAAACACAAACGGCAACACGAATTGTTAATTTGTTTCAGTCATTTAATCTGTATAAACTTTTTAATGAACCCACACGAATTACACCTACTTCTGCAACCTGTATTGATAATATATACTGCGACTGCAACTGTTTAGAGAAAAATATTCTCAATACACTCACTTCGGATCACTGTGGCCAGAAAGTAGTTTTTGAATGGGATTGTTTACCTGAATTTAAAAGAATTAATGTTAGGCCTATAACTAAAAAAGGCATTAATAAATTTAGAGATAATATTAATAAAAGCCTGCCCGTACTGAATGATCAATCCTGTCATAATAATCCTTGTGAAATGTTTAAAAATCTTTTTAATTTAGTGCATAATGAATTTGAAAAAATATTTAAAGTTAAATCTTTAAATATTACCAAGGATTTACCATTTAGTAAATGGGCGACACCTAGCATACATAGGTGTAGGATCGTTCTTTATGAGTTATATGGTATGAAGCAATATAATAAAGACCCATCTTTTCTTAGTTATGTTAGAAATTACTCAAAAACTTTTAAAATTGTTTGTTTTACTGCGAAGCGTTTGTATATCAGAGATAAAATACGCGACTCCGATAATAAAGTTAAAACAGTTTGGTCTATTATTAATGGTGAAATGGGTAAAAGCAAATCAAGTAATACCATAAAACTTGTTAATAATGGCATGGTTATTGACAAAAATGCTGATGTTGCGCTTGCATTTGAAGATTTCTTTAGTAGTGTCCCTGCTAGCATTACTAATAATTTAAATTCGTCTTCAGCACTTGCAGAGACCTTTTTGAGGGACCATGTTGCGGGGTGCAGCACATTATTTGAATTGCGACACGTAACTGCTAATGATATTGTTACAGCCTTTAAGACACTAAATTTAAAAAATACTTGTGATCTTTGGGGAATGTCCGTAAATTTAGTTAATAATATAATAGAAAATATTGCGAACAATTTAGCTTTTATATTTAATAAGTGTTGTGACTATGGTACATTTCCTAATTTATTAAAGCTTAGTAAAGTTATACCTCTATTTAAGAAAGGCGATCAAGAAGACTGTAACAACTATAGACCTATCTCGATTTTACCAACATTAAGTAAGGTATTCGAAAAGTTAATATTAAACCAATTGACTAGTCACTTTGCATCTAATAATTTGCTGCACACCAAACAGTTTGGTTTCACAAAGGGGCGCTCAACCACAGATGCTGGAGTTGCACTACTAACACATATATATAAGGCATGGGAAAACTCAAAAAATGCTTTGGGGATATTTTGTGACCTCTCCAAGGCATTTGACTGCGTTGAACATTGTACCTTATTGCGTAAACTTAATCACTATGGGATTAAAGGACAAGCTCAGAACCTCATAGCCTCATACCTGCATGATAGGATACAAACTGTAGTTGTTAATGGAGAACGTTCTAGCGGTGCGTCAATTAACATTGGTGTTCCACAGGGATCTATTTTAGGACCCTTCTTGTTCTTGGTATATATCAATGATCTACCTTATTATTTACAGGATAGGTGTGAAATAGTTCTGTTTGCAGATGATACCTCATTAATATTTAATGTGGATAGGCATGACCCAAATGTTGACGAAGTGAACAGTGCTCTTTTACACATATCCGACTGGTTTACTGCTAATAATTTATTATTAAATGCCAAAAAAACAACTTGTGTTGAATTTTTACTACCAAACGTTAAAAAGTTAAGCAGAAATATTACCTTGAACGGGGAGGTATTACACCCTACAGAATCGACTGTATTTCTTGGGTTAACATTGGACGAGAAACTACAGTGGGGAGCCCATGTCAACACCGCTGCAGGTAAGCTCAGTTCAGCAGCATATGCAGTCCGAAAGGTAAGGCATCTCACCGATGAAGATACAGCTAGATTGGTTTATTTCAGCTACTTTCATAGTATTATGTCCTATGGAATTCTACTATGGGGCAGGGCAGCAGATATAGAAACTATATTTATCTTACAGAAAAGAGCCATTCGTTCTATATATAATTTACGTGCTCGGGACTCACTAAGAGATCTCTTTAAGAATACTGGTATCCTTACTGTACCATCACAGTATATATTTAATAATATTTTGCATGTACACAAAAACGCCGACTTACACACAAGAGTAGGAGATAGACACTGTTATGGCACAAGGAACAGAAATAGAATTGAAATGCCATTTTTCCGATTAGCTAAAGTTAAAAATTCATTTATGGGTCAAGGTATACGCTTATACAATAGAATTCCTCACAATATTAAAGAGTTTAGTAGTTCTAAATTTAAAACTTATATAAAAAATGTACTAGTTCAGAGAGCGTACTACAGTATTCAGGAATATATGGACGATAAAAACCCATGGAGGGTTGTCGCGTAAAAACCACAGGACAGTTCTTTGGCATGTTATTACAATACTTATATGTTGTTACATATGTATTTTGTAAAATTGTAAAACTGACATGATTTAAAAGAGCAACTATGGAGTTTCTTGCCGGTTCTTCTCCGTAGATACTGCTTTCCGAATCGGTGGTAAATTTTAAAATATGTAATGACGTTTCAAAAGTGCTTCTTTAAGAAGTCTAATTGAATAAATAAATGTTTGAGTTTGAGTTTGAGTTTGAAAGACTTTTTAAGACTGTTAATGATCACGTGGCATAGTAACTTTTTGATTCGAGCTTAGCAATACATATCGCTTCAGTTACATTAAAATTTAAAATCCATATAGGTATGCAAGCTCACCTACTATGTGAGAATTTTTTAAAGGATAGAAAATTGCTTTCGTTATTTGTAAAATTTTACATCCAAGTCTCTTCATAAAATTCCGAACTCTTATACCTACATAAATTGGATTTTACATATTTTTTATTTTATTGGTCTAGTTTAATTCACTATCTATTAGTATATGGATAATCAGTGATACAAACTTAATTAAGAGTTTTTCATTAACTGCTAATGAACAGAGTGATATTTAATTAGTCAACTTAATTAAAATTCTCGTTTATTTCCAAAACCTTCAAATGACAATTTATATAAAATTAATTTTATGGTAAGTACCTATCTGAAAAAGGTTTTCACGGAAAATTTTCACGAATTTCATAGAATACAACAAGTACGTTATTTTGCTTATTATTAAATTAAAAATATAATAATATTATATTGATAAGCCCCACTCGACTCCAATTCAATATTGGTCCCTTGAGACTGAAGAGCTTTTTATTTCGTCATATTATCTCCCAGATCGATCACATAGTGTTTCCTTAATATCTGACTAATATTATGGTGCGTTTAGAAGTGACTTAGTTTACAAATTACATAATGCTTAAATTTAATACTGCACAAAAATTAAACTACCTATTACTGCTTGCTTTATCAAAACAAATTCCATTCAGTTTTGCTTAATTGAAGTCGTATTTCAAGGTAACATAAAACAAAACAGAGACAGTGGAATATCAAGAATAAGCGAGAAAATCTCATTTGGAATATGATTAAATTATTATAAGCCACTTGAGACAACTCAGATTATCAAGTCTCATTATGACGCTGTTATTTCTTCAATTTATCCAAGATTCTTTTCATAACAAAATGTTTTGTGCAAAAGAGTATTGAGGGTACTCGATTTATTCTCAAGCACCGTAGCTGAGGATTAATAAATGCTTGTAATGCTAAAAATGTTCTAGAATGTTCGAGAACAAAACAAAGTATTTGCAAACTATTTTCTCTAGTAAATCTCGACTTAAACAATAAGGTACCTATTAGTAAATTATTGTTATTTGTATCTTCAAGATTGTTTTAATATTTAGTACTTTAGATGGTGATAAAATTATGTCATATTGGTATTTTAATTGTTTCGGTTAATGTCTCTTAAGTTTTACTAGTGCAGTGCTATTATTAGTGGAGTCACGAAAAGGGAAACTCTTGATTCTTAGTAATTCGTTTCCTTATCCAAGACAAGATTTTAAGTTGTCAAATGACATCAATTATTATTATTTTGTTTGTTTATTTTTCATAACATTATTTTCATGAGAATACTTTCATTCAAATATAGAATAGATACATTTTACGAAACGTAGAAATAAAAACAGATACAGTTTAAATATTGCTTTTAAATGCTGGAGAAGGAACCTCCGTTTCTCATTTACAGCTATTGAAAACTATTATAAAATAAAATGTTATTTTTCAAGAAAAAGATCGTTTACGTCTGAAAGCATTGATTGTTCTTTTTATTTTATTATACTGTATAAAATATCAGTGGCATAGAAATATCCTAAGGAAATATCATAGCTAATTAATAACGTAGATAACGTGATGAAGTATTCCATAGAATTCTAATGTTTATGAAATCTTGGAAGGTCTAAAAATTTTATATGAATACCTTTACATATTATGTCTTTATATATAATGTATCAAATTAATTTATAAGTCATTATTAATTCCGATAATTCGAATACAAACAGAGTGATCCGGTGAGGCCACCAAGGGATCAAATTAATATCAATAAATAAATCGCATTTAAAACTCATGCTGATGATTTAATTTCTATTTCAATACGTATCTACATTTATAATGTATGTCATTTTATATATAGAGATACAAAGTGACAAATATGTACCTAAGAAGAAAAATATTATTTGCAATTACATAATATTAAAGAAATCTCTGTGAAATAATTACACTATATACAAATAATAATTATCCTATATACAAAAATATTATTTGTATATAGGATAATTGATAAAGAATACTAAACTATACACAGAACGATAAGTCTTACAACAAATCCTTTTTCGAATATACGTATTAATAATAATGAAATTTAATTAAATAGTTCTCTTAGACCTTCAGATGTGGCTTTCTATTGTGACTGTAATCTGCCTAAAACTTTCGGTGACCACCAAACTGCTAAATAACTTGAATTTTCCGAGATAGAACTTTAATCTTTTGAACAGAGTCGCAGATTCTCAGAAGTTACCTACTTATGGTAAGTGATCCTTGATGTGTTGTGATACCTACAATTAATACATTTTGATATACTATAGGTAATATATTTATCCTGAAATCACTATTGTCATTTATTTATAATTTATATGTTTAAATCAATATTTTAATTTGATTTGTATAAAGTTCATTGAAAACGATATTCGGATACGAACTTAATACGTTCGTAAAGTAAATAACACTAAATTATTCAGGACATTAAACCAGTCTAGACGCGCTGTTAATATCTACTAATGAAGAATCTTCATTTGTGTCATATTTTTGGGAAGATTTATCAAATAAGGCAAACATTTTGTTAGTCATTGGTTTATTAGGAGTTCCTAGAATCCAATATAGAGTAGGTAGACACACAGATACCTACATTATGTAAAAATGTTTAGAATAATCCGAAACAAACAAAATTAATTATATGAACACTCAATCAAAGCAATCTCGAAAACAAATTTGCAATTTACATAAACTTGGCACGCACATAAAAAGTGTAGGTAATTCAATAAAGTCACAAAAAATATTTCTATAATGATAACCAAGTACCTATTTAAAATATTATTTATTAAACACTTATCAATAACTTCCAAGAATCTGTTTAACATCAGCTTTGTTACATTGAACTGAATGCTATTAACGTCGCAAAAACTTCAATTACGAGTTGAACACGCTTTCAAAGGGAATTCAACGTTTTAATTACATTACACTTGTTTTATTTCTAAAGTAAATAACGTTACCTTTAACACAACGTAAGCGAACGTAAAAGAGATTAAAAATGTTTTTATTTGTTATTCATAATGCTGGGCGAAATGTAAACTCTAAACCGATTTTAATGTAATGAAATGTTTGTATTTTTAATAATTATAAATTTTTTGCAAAATATTTAATTATGTTTAGATAGGATTAAGTCAATATTTTTATAGAAGTAAAAATGCTGACGCAAAATGATTTCAGTACTCGTTCAATAAACATTATTAGCATGCAGGAGTAATTAATTTGTCTGTAGATTTTAATGAAAAACATGTTCCATAATGTTTTCTCCACAATAAAATATCACTTAATACAAATTATATTTATATTTAAAGTTTGTGTTCAACCATCCAGAATTGTATTTTTTTCAAAATCGTCCAGATAAATATCCTTACTTCTTGACCTATTGCATCGACTTAGGAATATTATACTTATTAAACTATTGCCAAATATTTTTTACCTTTAATTCATTTATAAACCTAAAAACAATAAACAAAATTATTTACTTTCCTTTGCCACCGAGATAACCACTTAAACTTTTAACTAAAGTAAACTTTTAACGGTTGTTTTGTATTATAAATCGCAAAAGTTTTAACAGAAACCCAGTGATTGTTTAAGCTCAACCTTTCCATTATAAAATTAAACTTTGCATGTTGGTTGTTTTCTCAAAACATTAATTTTCCCATTAAAATGATATTATAGGAAAACATTTTCATGGCGCAGTGACTTTTTCTGATGATGATGAGACAGAGTAAAAGCTACCAAGGGACAGATTATTTAATTTTGTTTTATTGTTGCCCTTTTTTAAGTCTCTTATGTTCAGTGTGATTTTGAAAAAAAAATATGTAGATACATTTTAAGTAAGTATTAGCAAAGTAAATCTATATCTATACATCTATACATCTATACAAATATTATAAAGAGGAAAGGTTTGATTTTTTGTTTGTTTGTTTGTTTGTATGAATTGAATAGGCTCCGAAACTACTTGGCAGATTTGAAAAATTCTTTCACTGTTGGAAAGCTACATCATTTCTGAGTGACATAGGCTAGGTTTTATCCCGGAAATCCCACGGGAACGGGAACTATGCGGGTTTTTTTTTGAAAACGCGGGCGAAGCCGCAGGCGGAAAGCTAGTAACTACATAAAAATAAAATAAAAACTTATAAAAATACCACCTTCAAAAAAATAACCATTTCCCATGGACAGAATTTTAAAACATGAAATAATAAATAAAAAAGACGACAGTATGGAGGCGCCGGGTATCGATCCCGGTACCTCTCGCATGCTAAGCGAGCGCTCTACCATCTGAGCTACGCCCCCAGTCGACTAACAGTGTCAAATAGTGATTCATATTCGATTGAACTAGTTTTAGTGGCCCCGAATAGAGAACACCTTTCACATATTTTGCGGTCGAAATACGATTTGACTTGTTTATGATTACGTACCACAATCTTAATATAGGGTTCAAACTTCTTTTATATATTATATAAATTTATAAAGAATATAAAAAAATCGATCACGAGCCGGGACTCGAACCCGCATCCTTTAGTATATCCATCCTTTTATAAATTTATATTCATAAAGCATTTGAATGCTATAAAACCAAAAAAATCAAATTCTTTTATATATTTTAAACCCAAGTACCTAGTAAGTACTTATGTTTAAAATGCGAAAGTTTGGACACGTTTTTCAGTTTACCTCGTACTCCTTCAAACTATGATAGTATCAAAAAATACCAAATCACAATTTAAAAAGCACATAAAATCACATTATAGCTCTAACAAATCGTAAAGTCAATGGTCCTGCACAGTAATATACTAATGCACGAAACCGATTTCACCAAACACTTTTAAGATAAAAGTTTTAATTGTGTTCAGAGATGCGACTAAATCACATTAGTATGCATGAAAGACTCTTTTGAAATAAAAACCGTAACTATAAAAATGGTTTTAGTAAATGCAGCTTAACTTTCATCTCATTTATGAAGTGAGTAAAATATTTATTTTTCAGAACATTTTTCGCTGTCGACGAGCATCTTATCTTTGTTCAACGGCGCAAGAAAGGATTTTATTTATGAATAGTAAAACTATTGTTTACTTACATTTTTAATATTTATGTTATAAAATCTAAATTCGATTAAGAATACTTGTGTCACGTCATCATTAAACAACCATTTTAAATATCCATCCACTTTGCCGATGATGATGCCGTGACTAATGGAAATAGGGATTCATCTAAATATAACTCAAAGGTGACTGACATAGTGATCTATCCACGCACAGTCCAAAACCACTGAACGAATCGGGCTGAAATTTGGCAAGCAGGTAGATGTTAGGACGTAGGCATTCGCTAAGAAAGCATTTTGATCAATTTTACCTCCAAGGAAATAAATAGTGGACGAAAGTTTATACCATGAAAATTTATCTTTTCCACGTAGGCGAAGCTGCGGGCAAAAGCTAGTTTTAATAAAGAGATTACCTAGAAAGCAGATTACAACATTTTCAATTTTTCAAAATTCATTCAAATTCGTAATACGGTTTAGTTGCGCTGCGATGTATATATAGGTACTGAATACTTGCTCGGATATCACCATGAGCAAGTTAAGAAATCAGGTAAATGAAGTCTGATTTTTTAGCTAAAAAAACCTAAACCTAATATCTATCTCACTGAAAATATTACAATGAAATTGTGTATATTGAAGTCACAGAAATAAACATTTTATACTGAAAAACAACTCTCGACTCCCATGAAACTGTTCCCGTGAACATTTATCAAAATAAATCAACTAGCTAGTTCTATTTTAAGAAGCTAACAAACTTTGAAGCAATTACCGGAGAAATAGCAAACGTTATTAATTGGACAAATACTACGCTTTGATCACTAATTATTACGTACGATATTTGTAAGCGTTAAATTCTAATAAATACATTGCTGTAGAATATGTATTATGCTTTGGAATAGGTTGCTTGGATAACCTTGGTAAACGTAGTAACACAAATGTAATGTTGAATTAACATTGGTTCAATGGTCTAGACATCGCAAGGAAGGCGTCTTATAGCTTGGATCCATGACTTTAATTTTACGAATTATACTAATGTCTCCATAGATTTCTAGTATGGCTATACTGTCAGGATATAGTTTTAAATCAATTAAAAATGTCGATAACTTTACCTCATTCAGAAAAATTCTAGCGTGATCAACATCATTTGATCAATAGGTACATCCTACGAGGGCTACGTTTAATCCAAAGCACGTAATCGATAAAAATATAAAGATATTCTCCTGCACCAATTGAAGCAGTTGCCAAATTGATATTATGTGAATCAGTTACAAAATCAATTCATTATACCATGTCATAAATAATTTATGTTTTCATAATGCAATACGATGTTATGAAATTTTCATTTTCATCCTCCAGGCGAAAATTTGTACAAACGTTTTGCAAAGCCTTAACGCGTCATTAGGGTTACATTGTTATGAAAGCAGGAACGCAAACGAACACACGTCACCTGAAGGGGAGCGACGCAAATCTCCCACGAGATTTGGTTACAATTAGTTAGGATGCGTTAGCCTAATGCGAGTGGAAATCTAGATAGAATTATTGAAAGAGGAACATGTGCACTTATTCCTCACAAAGGGAAGGCTATAATATAATTGTATTCAATAGTAGATTGTTGCCTTTGAGTTATATAGTTCAGTTATATACACAGGTTACATCTTTTATCTATTCATTGAGCTACTTAACTGGTTTCAAATATCATCATTGGTTCAATAGTTTTCGCTTTAAGAATTAAAAACAAATATCCATACATTCTTAAAACTAACTTTCGCGTTTATAATTATAGAAGTAGGACTAGCAAGTTGTGTATTTTCTAGAGTAGCTATTTGACTTTGGTTAGATTAAGGTTTTGGTTGAATTTCAAATAAAAATTGTCATCGTTCGAGCAAATGTAATTCACCTAAAATCGGTTAAGAATATAATATTTTAATTTATATTAATTAACCGTTATCATAATACATATTATTATATGAGCAACACAAATGTACATACCGTTGCAAATTATCTTAAAATGACGAATAGGAACCCCAAGTTCCAAACAATTTGCTTTATCTGACAGACGTTCATATTTGTTTTCCTTTCTATAAATTTATCTCTCGAAATTAAAGCTATATGTACACAAGTCGTATTTAAAGACTGCAAACAGGGTACCTACATTAAATTCACAGAACAAGCGGTTAAATTAAAATCTGCGGTTACATTTACTACCGTTGGAGTTAATAAAGTTGTATGGGCATTGCTTGAACTATAGCAAAAGTTCGTACTCACAGTTTCAAGCTTTGTACTGTAAGTATAATAACTTCATAGGTAAATGGTAAATTCATAACGTACTAGCTTCGCTTCAGAAAAGAATATTATGTGAATAGTCAAGTTGGATGTTCGTGATTTATAGTAGCGTATTTAAATATAATACTGTTCTGTAACGTTCTGTATTTTTAAATAATTAACATTAAAATTGAATGTACCTATATGTAGATAATGTAGAATAATAGCCCTATTAAATAATGGGTAATCTTACTAATAACGATGCTCATGTGAAAATAAAATAAGTTTCTTTTTTCATTATTCTCTATGAAATAATAAACGTCGCTGTTGTGACTAATGTGCTTAAGTCTCATTATCAACAAAACGTAGATTATAATAATATAAGTTAATGAATGGAATTGTATTTTAAAAAACAAAATTTTAAGAAAAGGGTAGGTTTAACAATATAAACATAAATGACTGGTAAATTCTCCTCCTAAGCATATGTAGATAGGCACCACTAAAATTCAAATTTCATTCAATTATATAGGAACACTCAAAATAGTCGTGTATAAATGTATCCTTATCAAGCCCTCATCTACGAAAGGGTATTGTGAAAGGACGCAAGACGATTATATAACAATGAACATTTTACTCCCAGATATGCCCAACAATATACCTACTATGAGAAATATGATTCGCTAAACGTTGACACATTTCATCCAACCGTGAAAAGAGGTCATATTGTGGTAATAGATTAGAATTTAGAATTGTTGAACGTTATTCTCGAATATTCTGGAACGCCGGAAATTTAAAAATGACAGCACAATCATAGTTTATTTTTGGAAAAGTCTTCGGAATAGTTATCATTTTCACCGTGAAAATAGAAAACACATTTTAGAAAAATACCTTACCTACTCTCGTAGTTTATTTATATGTTCCAAAAATAAAATCTGACATATAACATTTTTTACAAAATTGTTTACAACTAAAACTTACTTCCAGTGTTCGTTAGTTTTCAGTGATATTACACAGTTTCCCTACATCATAATGCACGCTTCACATACCACATTCTTACGGAAAATTAAAATAAGCCAAGGATAGCGTTGTGTACAACTTTCAAACTTTCAAGATGTGTTTGAAAACTGTTTACACGACACAAACAAGCGCTTAACATTCTAGTTTTTATTATAACTTTAATATTCACATCTCGTTATTTGATAATCAGTTTCACTGTTATTCTTCTTAGAAATATTGCGGCATATTGTCTAAAAAGTTTAAAAATTTACTAATTGATTATTGAAATAAATTCTGGCATACCCACATATTTTGTCATCGTATCATTCTAGAATTAAAGTTTTACATGATACCTACACAGCCAAATTAAAAAGCTCCTTTGAAATTGATTAATCGTCAGTATATGACGTAATATCAATTCATTCAAAATACCCATGTTATTTATCCCATAATTATAATCAACTAGCTTTCCGCCCGCGGCTACGCCCGCTTTGTCTAAAACATAATAAATTATATACTTAAACCTTCCTCTTGAATCAAATAAATTATATACTTAAACCTTCCTCTTGAATCACTCTATCTATTAAAAAAACCGCATCAAAATCCGTTGCGTAGTTTTAAGGATTTAAGCATACATAGGGACATAGGGACAGAGAAAGCGACTTTGTTTTATACTATGTAGTGATTACCAGCTTTATAATCAATTACAAGCTTAGAGTATACATAAGCAAGAATGTATACTCTAAGATTAGCAGAATTTTCGTTTACTGTTAAATTATTATAATACATATTACACAGCCAAATTAAAAAGCCTCTCCAACATTCAATTATCGTATTATATTACGACGTTCAACAGTGTAATATCGCTCACGAAATGCCCACATCAAAGTGCGCTCATGTTATTGGCCATTTCTCATCTCATCTTGAGACATGCATGTACCTCAAAGGCAGATAAGGAAATATCTTAGTTTATAGCGAACTAATAGTGAGGTATTATAATTGGATTTAATTATGGACGAAGTTATTGGCTGTCTTGTAGGAGAGCTAATTTAAATTTCGATGGAGAATATGACACACCATCTTGTTGTGTAAAATAGACTTGAATTAATTTGCTACAGAATGTTTAACTCAAATACTTAACCGATATTAAAATACTTAATTAAATCACTTCTTAGTATAAAACAAAGTCGTTTTCTCTGTCCCTATGTCTAAATCTTTAAAACTACGCAACAGATTTTGATGTGTTTTTTTTTTAATAGATAGAGTGATTCAAAAGGAAGGTTTTAGACAAAGCGGGCGAAGCCGCGGGCGGTTAGCTAGTAATTTATAAATAGGTACCTATCCCTCATTAAAAGGACATTAGGATTCAGAGACATTATTTTTTCAATCGCAACTATGATGTTATTGTACAAAGTAAATAAACTAAAAGTTTAAATTATACATAACTGAGGACATAAATACAAAATTAACAGCAACAGTTGAAATCTTGCCAACACACGACAGATTCTAAGCCATCTTGTATATGACAAGAGACGGTGACGTTAACGCCAGAACAACTAATTTTCTATGATTGTACAATGATTACTTTAGACAAGATTTAATGTCTTGTTCTTGTTGTATCATGATATGCAATTAGAATTTGCTATCTAGGTTCAGACAAAGCAAATGAACGTGTAATTTGTCTGTACTGTTTGATATGTTTTATACGTAATTAGAACCTTCAAAGTTTGACGTGTTGTACCTATACTATATTATAAGTATTGCCTTGTACTATAGTACTTTCTCTTACGTTGACCATTAGCATCTTTCAAATTATTACTAGCTAGTGGAGTAATCAATTTTTATAAAGAACACAAAATTAAATATTCAGTTAAAATTAAATGACAACAGATTTAGACCAACTTTAATCAACATTAAAGTATTAGTTTCGAGGTCATATTTTCTCATTAAACTGTCTAGTTTAATGAGAGAGTGTGTCTACACTGCCCTGTACCTATAATAGAATAATGGATAACACTTTCAGTCTCCAGACGAATCATGGAACATTTTAATTTAAAATAATTTATTATATAGGTAAAGAATAGCTGCATTAATAATTTTTTTTACATATTTTTCGCTAGAACGTCGCTTCTTAACACTCATTTCAGTCGTTGTGACTAGTTATATATACCAAATAGTTCAGAATAAGATTAACGTTCTTTCTTCATTTTTATTATGTTTAGACTACATACAAAATTGAAGCAGAAACAACCTGTATATTGCGGAAGGAGATATAATAAGAATTTGCTATATCTAAAGTACATAATACCGAGTAATATAAAATAACGATCAAGTCAAAACAAATAACAAGAATGGTTGTGCGTCTTAGAATTTACGACCAACGTATTAGGTTGTAAAAAATGATTACGATGTTCCCTGGAGCGGGCTTATTTACTGCTTATCATGCCCCTGATTATAGCAAGATTGTGGCTGGGAATTGATGACGTCAATTTTTATGTCCGACACGTCGTGGAGACACGTAATGAGTTTTAATCGAACACTGTGTGCTGCAAATCATTTAGTAGGTAATCTCTAGAAAAATGACTTTTTAACGGATTTTAATCGCGATTTATTCTGTTATTTAACCCGACGCGACGTTTCGAACACATTATAACGAGCGTGGTTACAGTGAGACTGGATAAATCGCTTTTAAAACCCGTAAAAGTCTTTAATTTCTAAATATTAATAACAACCCTCACGTAAAATCAAACATAAGAAAATACTAGTTAACTACTCTTCGATTTAGTCGGATTAGCGCAATAATTATGTGTAAATATGGTGTAAATCATTTTAGATACTTTTTAATTTAGTCGGGTTATACAACTGATATAGAAGTAATGGTCTGCGAAAGCTGTATTTCAAAACAGATTTATTTATGTGAGTCGGGTGCCGTTTGAAGTATTGTCTGTAATAAAAAGTCTCAGACAATTCCAATATTGCATTGTCAGCAAAAAATGTCATAAATCGAAATGTCATAAAAAGCTAAGATTTGTTAAGTTTGTCTGAAAGAAATATTTTTTTTAAAATTATTCAACTTCAATCAAAAGTGGTATGAAATTAAAACTAATATTAAATGTTGGTATATTGTCGATTCTCTTTATGGTAACAAATGGTTATAAGAGATTATTAAATGGAAGCTTTATAATCCGTAAAGAGTTTAATCTGTTTTTACAAGCTCACAAAATATAAATATTTATTGATATCATCCATAACACTCGCGGCGGATACATAAAAGCGTAGGGTTATCTAAATGTACCGAGCAAATAAAGAGACTCATAAAATAAGCTATTGAAAGCGCTTCAGGGGAAAAGTTACAGTTTTATACATTGGTAAACCAAAAATGGTTTCAACCGCTATATGCATACAAGTTTTCATATTTCTAGATTGTTATTCTTTTTTACTATTCCCGTTCTTATTCGAGTAAAAATAAGTCATATTTTCGCGTCGCAAGTATACAACTGCTCTGTGTAAACTTCAATAAATACGCAACGTAAACAGTAAACTTTGCTTTTGAAGCGCGAAGAATATTTTTTCGTCTTCAAGAGAAATTTGACCTAAAAATGTGGAAAGGCTTTAAAACAAATATTGCATAAACCGTCTCTCAAGGTTCAAGATCTCCTTGGCTGAGCCTGAGTGTATCGTAAATAAGAAACGAACAAGCACTTGCTAGTCTTCTGTAAAACAAACTTATTTCAAACCTCTATTTTTAGAGTATTTCTTGCTGTACTTGTGTAATCTAAATTAAATTACTCGTGCGTGGTACGAAGCTCTTTCTTGAAAAAGGTGTTGTATCTTTTGTTAATTTTAGTATTTTTTTTCTTCTTTCTTGTTAATATCATTCAACCAATTATTTCATTTACATTAATTGCTACTTGAAGAGAAAAAGGGGGTTTAGCTCTACAATTAAAATTTTCTGGGGCAAAAGAGTCAACCGAATCAAATTAACATTCCAATGTCTGTTTGACTTTCCGTACCAGTTCATTTTTTAGTTTAGTCATGTACATAATTTATTCAGCAACCACAAACTGTAAAGCAGATCTCAGAATCAATTAACGCAAATACAATTTCAATTAGGGATCCATTAGATTGACGTGCTGTTGACGACAAAATGGTCACTGGGCGAAATAAATCGCAAACATGTGACATCAGCCATGCGGCCGGCGCTGACAGCGCAAAATGTATCGCGTGAAATATTAAACTATCGGATTTGGAATCTATAGACGTATGAATGATGGAGTTTTCATACAATGTGAAATGCGTAAAGACTCGTATTTTAATTATTTCATTTTAAATATAAACAGAGTTTTCCAAGAGCTTTTCTTTTGTTCCTTTACGTTTAAGACTGTATTCCACAATTAATTTTCGGAGAGCGAAGACCCTAAGATATTTATACGATTAAATTCACTTTTATGTGTACCTATACGAAAAATAATTTAAAACAAACCTTGAAGAAAAAGCTCTTTAATTACAGTTTTAATTGAATGAAGGAATCAAATATTTTTATAGCTCAATAAAACACACACTAATACCTTTAGCTATAATTCTCTCAAGCATTATAAAATAATGGGTTCCAGTATTTACCAAATAAAATAATTCATAATGACTCACGCTGTGTTAAAAATTTACGTCCTACTAATATCATAAATGCGAAAGTTTGTATGTTTTTTTGGTACCTTCACGCAAAAACTACTGAACCGATTTTCATGAATTTTGGCACACACATAGAGGGTAACTTTGTTTTACACATAGGATAGGTTTTATCCCGGAAATCCCACGTAAACTGGAACCATGCGGATTTTTCTTTGAAAACGCGGGCAAAGCCGCGAGCGGAAAACTACATAGTTATAAATAAACAAAAAATACCTTCATTTCATTTCTTATAAAAAAAGTGAGAAGCATACAGATAAATCGGTTTTAAATTCCAATAAAACCAATTTAAATCAAAACCAGACCACGTTGGAAACGTAAATGATCTGATGTTTTCATTTTGTGTTAGCTCCGTACGTGACTATTGGATCTTTGACGTTTAGAAAAACTACGGAACTTGGTTGAAATATGACTTCATATCTTTACAACCATTCTCGATCATAATCCTACCTTTTTGATTTAAATCACTTACGGCTTATCAACTTCAAACATTCATTTATTCAATTAGACTTCTTCTAGAAGCAGTTTTGAATCGTCATAGCATAGTTTTACCATTTGACCATTTTTACCAGAGACCCGGAAAGCCGGCTGTGTAATCATTATGGTGAATTAAATGTTAACATGTTACAGTGACAATTTTAAGGACGGTCTAGAGTCCACCCTCAACAGATACATAGTTACAGGTATGATGTGATGACAATTTGAGTTGATAGATAAAAAATATTATGCTTTGTTATATTATCTTATAACCTTAGTTTATATACCTACAGATTTGATTGCCTTTAAGTCTAGTCGCAATCTTAACTTGACTGACTTATTACTCTCTAGTGACTCATATTGAACTTTTTCTTTTTGTTCCGAATTATTCGTTAACAAAAAAAATAATACAAAATATCGAGTAATCATAAATTTCTAATTATTATGAATATTCATCAAACTCGAAGCGCGATTTGTTGGTTTAACCTACATCTTTTTGTAAGACAAGAAGCTCTAGCGACAGCTGTAAGGTTAAAGACACAAAACCTATGGAGAATGGTGCCTACAGCACACAGTAAGATCTTAACTATGGCAGCTGAGAAGGAGTCCTCACTCCTTGCCATAAGTGATAAGATCCCAAAACAATTCATCTTTGACAAGAAATATAAGATACAGCTACGTGAATACACGTCAGAACACAACAGCGTTGAAGACCTACTAATCTTCACGGACGGGTCTAAGACTGGAAATGGCACGGGTGCTGGGGTCTTCTCTGAGGACCTAAACATTAACATCTCGCACCCCTTGGGACCCCATAATACAGTCTTTCAGGCTGAATGCCTAGGACTTCTACTTGCAGCTTCGGCCATAATTAAAAGAAATGTAACAAACTATTCGATTCGGATCTTATCGGATAGTAAAGCAGCACTCATGGCAATCAAAAGCCATGAATTCACTTCAGGGTTGACCCTTGAGTGTCACTTAGCCCTCACTAAGGTATGTGACCTGGGAAATTCCCTAGTATTACAATGGATAAAAGGACACAGTAGCTCACGTGGAAACGATGCTGCTGATATACTAGCCAGAAGGGCATCTGAAACACCGGTCATGGGACCTTTTCCCATTATACCGCTACCTGCTAGCTGGACCCGGATGATGATTACCCAGCTCACTAGCACTGCTCAGAGAGCGGAATGGTCATGCAGATCTGATTGCAAGCAAGCCAGAGAAGCCCTACCGGACATTGACTCGAGACTTGCACGTCGGCTTCTCAACCTACGTAGAGTGCAACTACGCGTAATAACAGGGACCCTCACAGGGCACGGCCCCTTTAACAAACATCTCTTCAATCTAGGGATCACAGACAGTCCGCTATGCAGAGCATGCATGGAGACCGAGGAAACGGCAGCCCACGTCATCATGGAATGTAAGGGGGTTGCGGAGTACAGGGCAAGACACCTGGGGTCTCCCGGGTCCCTCCCCGAAGCCTTTGGCAGCCCTCACAAGCTGCTTGGCTTCATGGAGGAGCTCGGGTGGTTTCAATTTTAGCTGGTTTCCCCCACCTCCCTCTCTCACGCAAAATAGGCGCTTGACGTCGAGTTGCGGAGAAATGCCCGTATTATTATTATTATTATTGGTTTAACCTAAAGCATCTCTAAGCTTTTAAACGCGCCACGGTTTGTTTACTAAGAAAATGAAGAGAGATTTGAAATTTCCTGGCTGTACAAGTTTCTGACCAAATTCCCATTAAAAATAAATATTAAACGGAAAATGTAAAAAATGGATTACATGAAAAAAATACATTCTCTTAATGAAAAACTTCTAAAATAAGCGCCAATGGACATAATAAAGTCGCTGAGTCGTGAATTATGTACCAAAGTGAGTGCACACTCGCTCGCTCTACAAAGTCGTGTCAAGGTCAAACACATTGAAAAGAAAATCACGGCTTAATTAATTTAGCATCCAGGCTTAGTACTTGATTATGTTTATTTCTGATGGACGTTATGTCTACGTTGTTTTGCGTGTTAAAATACAGGAGTATTCCCGCTGGATCTATTCATATCTTTCACCTTTTCATACGATTATCTAAAAGGTAAAGTGAAACTTTTATGGAACAGAAAGTCGTCATTCAAGTCGTCAAGATAAACATATTTTAATGACTGCTATTAATGTAAGGATGCCACATTTCATTGAATATCCCAGATTCGGGTTATTAAGAAAAAATATTTAAAGAAATTTAAGTGTAATTTTCTTTCCAAACATAAAATATGTTTTTACAAATAAATCCATATTAAACATAATTATATTTATGTTATAAACGCAAAAGAACATTATAATGGTGACACGTTTTATCGAAACTATTTTAACAAGCACTTAATCGTCGTTAAAAAAGAAGCATTATCTCATGAAAAATAGAGAAGAAGTTTTCATCAAAATAAGCGACATATTTATAAAAAGCTTGTCCAGTTAATCTCATTAACGTTGTTTTGTTTCCAATCTAGATAAACAGCTTCTTTGACAAGTTTTAATCTATATACTTTAATATTATGGAGCTGAAGAGTTTGTTTGTTTGAACGCGCTAATCTCAGGAACCACTGATCCGATTTCAAAAATTCTTTCGGTGTTAGATAGCCCATTTATTGAGGAAGGCTAAAGGCTATATTTCATCACGTTAAGAGCAACAGGAGTCGAGCACTACGGGTAAAACCGCAGGGCACAGATAGTATAAAATAAACTGCGAGCGGAAAATATTAGTTAAAAAATTAATTTACTTGATCACATAGTGTTTTTAATTTTAACATGAAATGGAGCGTTGATCATAATTATGAGACGTAGTAAAACTAATTATTGGACTTGAAAATTAATTCGCTCTAAAGCCGCTTGATTTAGATATCATTAGAGCTTTTTGATTTTAATTAATTGATTTAACGATAATCTCTTTTTTAACTTAGTGACGCTAAGAAAAAAAAAATCTATGCGTTACTTATGATCTCTAGTCTTGTTAATACTAACATGAATTTATAAGAAAATCTGTATTATGCAGGTTGTTATTGTTTGTTAAAATTATAGGTTATTATACGATATTGTTTTTATTATAATATACTAAAAATATGATGTCCAAGGCTGATGACATGAAATGGAATGTCATAAAACGACTAATAAGCTTAAAAATATTATATAACCTAGATTAAATTAATTAAATTACTATTATGCCTTGCGCCTTCCTTGCGCGATATAAACGTTTATAAAAATAACTTGAACTTGCATAAACGTAAATGAAAAATATAACTTCGTAAATAATAAGTTACTTCTCTATTCGTGACGTAAAACGGACGTTCACATGACGTGCATCGCTAGAGCTATTATAAAATATACGCTATTGTAAATAACTGCAATATAAATCACGAGCTTGATTCCCGTTAGAAAAATAACATGTCTAGCCCGTACTTGAATTGAAGAAAAATCCATGTAATAGGATAACAAATCGTGTATTAGGTCACGTTCATGCAAAACAGAGCTCAGACAAATGCTCCGGAGTATATTCTATGTAATAGCAATCGATGTTTTTCTAGATTTTTCTAGAAACGTGTTTGACGGGCTTCTTTATTCTCATTGCACAAAGGCATTCATACAACTAAATATATTTTTTGTTTAAAACCTATGGTATTTAGTCAGAATTTGAATACAAAGGCTTGAACTCGATGAATGGACAAATTCTGGAAAGGGAAATATCACTGGGAAAATGGTTTTGATATTTTTGCAGTGAATTTTATAAACAAATACGTATTTGATAATTATTACAATGTAAACTGAAATGATACCGGCTTATTTCTTCGTGTTTGTATCGTTTTTGTAACATTTTGTTATTATTTAAAAATTCACGGATATTGCATATTTGTTTGCATAAATTTATGGCTGCGATCAAAACGGTTTGATCAATATCAATTCTATAAATCAACGTTCATCTGACATTTTATTTTTATTAGGGCCGATTTTTCAATCGCGAGATAAACAGTCTAATAACTACCCCTCGAATAGATTTATTCAATTATTTATCTAACTCATTACGGCTCGCCTATTTTTCAATCGTGATTTATTTGATGAATAACTATCTGACCAAATATTTCCATATTGGCAGCACTGCTCTCGGAGTGGCGAAACAAACATATTAAATTAGTCAGGTTAGAGCGGGATAGAGTCAAATCTTGCAATTTGTCAACAACCGTCATTATGACTCACGTCAGGAGTGCACTTGTCTTCTATGATTGTTGATTGTTGTTTTGATTCGAGTAAAGAGTTTGGTTAAATTTGTGTTTCAATTTATATATCTGTGCCTCCAGTGAATAAGGGAGTAAGACGAGTTATTCCCTTTGGTTTTTATTGCACCATTGGATTCAGCTCGTCAAAATACACAACATATCAAAAGGTCATATCTCTAGCTGCGTCCTAACCCATTTTTTCGAATGACCCAAACGGTATAAGTAGGGTGTGATTAACGGTATAAGTTACCTTATCCATCATTTTAGGCAATCGCAAAGGAACTATTCGTCTCGAGTCAAAAGTACCCACGAACACAAAGACGTATGTGTAGTTATACTTTTTGAATAAAGACTTAATTCATTTTGTTCCATCAGTCCTAACACTATTTTAGTATAAACGCATTTGTGTCATTTTTCTAACATGAGCATAAAGGAACAACTCTTTTAGTGTCATTGGTTCAAGTGACGACATGAGACAGTTTGGCATTAATGCCGTGTTGCTATTGGTCTATTAATTGAATACTGCACGGAAACAACACACACTATTCCTTATTATTTTTAAATCGTTTTTTCAATAAATCTGCAACAACAAATCTTTATATTTTTAAAAAAGGTACTTATCAGTTAACTTGGGATACTAATATATTTCTATGGAAATTAACTATTTTTTGCAATAGATATTAAAAATACAGTTTAATGATATTATACTCTTTGTTTCTATAAATACAGAACGATTATTGAATCATTAAAAAAAAGCCAACAAAAATGTTAAACTTATATTTTCTTCTTATAATAATTGGGTAAGTTTTTAAAAAATAACTCGTTTTTAATCTTTTTTCAAATAAATTATCTAACTACAATGATCAAGACATAATACTATAGTCTATAATAGTCGCATAAAAAAAAAGTATTTATAACCAGTCTTGACAATTTATTATAAATATTGTTTTCTCCGCATATAGCGTTTTAGCCACTGTGCTTTGTTAATTTGCCTTTTTTATAGGAAAAAAATCCGCAATATCGATACTTCTTTGGTCCTGCATTTTCGTAAAAATTTTATGGATACTCTGGTACCACATATTTTGAAAAAATTGGGCTATTGTCACGTAGAATCTCTTCAAAGTGCGTGCCACAAGTCGTATTTGCATCCAAGGCACCTTCAAATCTGTGCTTAATTTTTTCATAAAATCTTTGCGGTATTTTCTTTATTTATCTACATTATTTTGATATTATATGATATAGAAATTGTTAAAATTCTATATCATGCCGTAAAATATCGCCACTGACCACCTATAACTTTTCCTGTATTAACTGAACATACAGGAATATGGTTTTCGGGCTTCTCTTATCTCTTTATAGTGCTTGTATCCTAAGTTGTATCCTCAATGTATAGGTACCACCATGACATTGTGGCGTTGCCACTTTTATTATCTATATTTTATTATCTGTGGCGTTCCGAAACGGAACGCACTTGATCGAATTTTAAATTGATTCGACGATTCATTTTCACTAGGACAATAGCTGTTAATACTCAAAACGCAATACGCAGTTGATACGTAATTAATACCAATACTCAATGATTGTCTCCTGCTAACCTTTACATTGCTCATTGTGGTGACTGGTGAAACATTGTATAGCATTAACAACATAGTACTGTATTATTGAAAGATCGATTAAAGGTTTATTTTACAATCTACGACTTTCATTATACATGGGTAACAAAATCCCATAACATACCTATTCGGTTTTACTCCGGACAATATCTTCAGCCACCCAATCCCTTTGCTTGAAGTCCAAATCCAGCGGAGGACAATAATCGTCATTTACTAAAATTGAAAGCTTTTCGTCCTAGTATAAAAGTTGTCTGGATCCCATTTTATACTCAATCTATAGTAGGTATAATAAATACGTGTGAAACGTGACTTGGAAAAAAATTATTCAAATAAATCACAAAATAAAAATTTGAAACAATTTTAAAAGTTACGATAAGCCCAATTATACGTCAAAATGACGCACAACATCCTCTTTACAACCAAATGGCGGAATTTACCTGGATGAGCCAACTATGTACGTCGACGGCTCATAAGTTGGTTCTGGATTTTGCAGCGATTCGATGGTAAATATAGAAGAGTTCATACGTCAAATTTACGTAGATTGGACTTCTAGGGTTAAATGCATAAATACCTAAATGTTGTTTTGTTTTTATTATCTAATAACGATAAAAAACCCGTTGATTTCATTCGTTTTTCAAGCTACGTGCATAGTTTTTCCACTAAAATGCCTCAATTGAGTCATAAAGTACACAAATTTCAAGCATAATAAGTCACATCATTTCTATAAAACCAAAACTGGCAATAATATAAGTCGTGTTGTGCGATTATGAACATAGTGCATAAGGGCATAAGTCGTTATATTGCAAAGAGTAAAAAAAAAATTATGTGAATACATTGAGTTATTCCATGAAGTACTCGTTCATAAGGCCACAACTACAAAAAAACACGAAAAAACTATATTTATGGAGTAATTACAATATGTGTTCATATGTAAAAATATAGTCTAACATCATATCTTCCTCATACAAGCTTAAAATTTTGAATTAATAAAGATTTAGTATTGATATATAGTTTTTTGTCTCTCCTGAAAAGTGCTGTTTTTGAGTTATTCCCTTATTCACTGGAGGCACAGATATTTTACGATGGAAACGACATACTTAAAGGCAGCGTTCGGCAAATTTTCAATGGCATGGTCATCAGTACTATCAAAAACATCAATTTCAATATGATTTTAATTGATAATAATTATATAGAAAGAGGTTTAATTGTTAATAATTCTACGCTCTATGTTATGACATACGAAAATATCTCAAATTTGACGCGTCAGTTGTCAAATCAAACGCCTAACAGTCGAATAGCGCGCTATCTGGCCGTTGGAGCGGCAAATAGATTTATTCCTCAAATAACGTAGTTATTCGATAGATGAGTCCTATTCGTCTATTGAAAAATTGAATATTTTGTTAACTGAAGAATAAAGTCTATCTAGCTGTTTATCTGGGCATTGAAAAATCGGCCCTTAGTAAAGTAAATCATTCGCCGAACGGTTTTAGTCAAAATTTGCTAAAAAAATATTTGTGTTTACTATTTCATTCTAACGAACGGTGCCTTTTTTATGTGAAACTTAAAGTAAATTGAATTTAGTTATAAAAATAAATACAAAGTTTTGCGAGTATTTTAAACCATTTGACCTCTACCGTAAGAATTTGCGTAGAAGTTACGAATTAATAGAATATAAACGAAATTTTGTTTACAGAGGTTAAGTGGAAATTGCCGTCTTAAATAAAGACTTATTTATTTTAATACCTGCAGTTCGTGCGTACTCTTTTGAAAAAAATACTCTACAATATTAAATCTATATCTTCTTCTTTTCAGTTCTTTAAAAAAATAACTATCTAAATTATTATATCCTTTTCATTCCCTTAACCCTTAAATAACTTACTCTTATATTCGTACTAACAGATCCCCTTCATTAGAATTTGTATCATCATTGTTGAATTAAAGCCACTGTAGTTAAAAATATTACTTATTTAACTAGCTGTGCTCCGCGGTTTTACCCGCAATGCATTACGCTAAGGCTCTATCATCACGCTAAGACCAATAGCAGAGAACTCCTATTGGTCTTAGCGTGTTGATAGAACCTACAGAATTCCTCAATAAATGTGCTATCTAACACTGAAAGATGTTTTCAAATTGGACCAGTAGTTCCGGTGGTTGGTAAAACAATGTTATGATGATTTAAAAGTTCTTCTAGAAGAAGTCTAATTGAAGAATGTTTCATGCGCGTTTGAGCAAATAAACATACATTTGAGCTTTATAATATTAGTATAGATTAACTGGGTGTATTCATGAAACGAATTGCAACGAATAGTTGATCCTGTTAGCATTAACAAAGGCATTAGCTAATCTAATTTCGATGTCCATTCTCCACAGAATGCGATCTAGCTTGAACAAGCTCCGTTCAACAATACGACCAATTATAGTCGTGTCCTATGCATGGTCTTGTAATCTACTTGGAACTACATATGTATTAATAATCTGATTGTGATAAATTCTCTCATTGCTGAAATAATATGAATATTTTGATAGCTAACGCTCCGCAAAACAGATAGTCATAACAATTACATAAGTAATTTGATTTTTATTTTTACAGCATTCAAATACTTTATAAATTTTCCGTAGGCGTCGCCTCGGCAAGGCGAAAGAGGCGGGTTAGTATCCTGCCTCGTGATCGATGTTTTCTATCCTTTAAAAAAATATCAATTACGGTCCTTTTCCGGCACTCTTTACCGCGTAATCAGAATAAATAAAATACTATAGGTAAGCTTCTTCACTCACATCATTCATTGGTATCTATCAATTAAGATCTAAAAACTAAATGTATGCCCTAAGAGGCCATTAGTTCTACAAATAGGTATTAATCTAAAGTAGGTCAAAGAAGCCGCACGCAAAAGGACCTTGGTAACTATTAAGTAATCTGCCTTGGTGTAAATGTCCTTTGGGACATATTTAACTCTAATAAATATTCGATTCACATTCCAATGTACATTCATATCATTGATAGTTTACTTAAAACCTGTAAATAACATTACAATTACAATTTTCTGAAAATTTCTAAAATCATCAACTGATGAAGGTAATCTGTTCCATAAATAAATTTATAAAGTTTAGGGTCGATTTTTCAATCCTTGGTTAAAGTTTATCCGTCCAATAAAGTATTACACGAACATATTAAAATGTCACCTATAAACTGTCAAATACGGAAAACTAGAATACATTTTTGAAATGGTAGTTTAATACGTTATTCGATGAATAAGTTTTAACCAAGGATTGAAAAATTAGCCCTTGGTTAAACGTTAGTATAGTAACGTACCTATATTTCAAGACAGGTATATCAAAAACTAACAATATCTTAACGGAATTATGATCGGTATTCACTTTCCCAATAAGAGCTATAATTGATTAAAATGCAATTTGAAAGCAGATAAGTTTTCATTACTTTCCTCTCTATAAACTCTAATTAACGATCTCATTTACCTGCGCTTTGAGGTCTGAGGCCAGCCAATGTGTGAGTCAATTACACTTGCAAATTTTGCTCCAAAGGGTGCAATGTTTAACTAAATGGAATTTGTAAGTAGGATGTACTTACATTTGTAATAAATGATTGCATATATAATTGTATTGGACAATCACTATGTATTTACATCTCAATACGAATCTAGGACATACAAACAGAGATGAAATACCTCTGCCCCCCTAGACAAGTGGCTTTCTATTAGCGTAAAGTTCAATAGAATAGATTATGAATGTATGAGATTGATGTTTGATTACGACGACGACGACGATTGCTTACGTCAATCTCATACATTCATATTCTATTCTATTGAACTTTACGCTAATAGAAAGCCACTTGTCTAGGGGGGCTGATTACGATGCCATGTAAAAAATGTACATCTGACCTTGAACATACTCGTATTTCTTCTATACATTTCACCCATATATCTTTAAGTATCATAATATGGTAATGGATGAACTATAGATAACTCTAACCTGAAGATAATTCCTCATGGAAACACCGCATAAGACATTTTACTAGAGTTGTTTTCTAGGGTTGAATCCTGGCCATTATAATAAGACAATCGTGTTGGCAATTGATATACAAACAAGTTACATATATTTTCACATAAGACGAATAAAATCGACGTATAAATGATTAAAATTACAACATCATTTTAATAAAACTATTCAATACAATACATACAAAATGCATAAATCTTTGAACCATTACATTCTTTATTCGTACACAGGTCAGGAGGTAAGAAATAAATCTATTTCATTTTATTTCAAGTGTAGGTACTTCGGCCAAATATTCCCAAGTCCTTCGTCTCCTAGATTCAACAACATGAATAAATCATTTATAAAATGCGGATCTCATGTTAAGAATGAAATACTTGTCTCTATAAATCACGGACTTTCTTTGTTACCTATTTACAGTCTATTTCTATAGCTATAGAATATTAAATTTTTGTTTGTAAATTAACATATTGTTGCAATATTGTAAATTATTCTTGTTTTATAGTAGACTAGCGACCCGCCCCGGCTTCGCACGGGTGCAATGCTGATACTAAATACACTACAGAAAAACTGTGAACGTTGTATATAAAAACATAGCGGCCCGCTCCGGCTTCGCACGGGTATAAAATATATAGCCGGGTGGCCGGCCGGTACCGCCGCAAACGCTACGTCCCGCAATTTTTAAATCTGTAATATCTTCGAAAATATTCACTTAAATCACACGGTGTAAAGGGCCATAAAGATCTATATTAAATGAACAATGTATTCAAGGTATTTAATTGGTTAAGGATTAATGCTGTATTGGTTAAAATCGCTTCGAAAATTAGTCATTATTTGTCGTAAAAAGACAAAAAAAAGTTATTGTGGGTTATCCATAAGAGATAGACATACCATCGCGGACTTTTCTGTAGACCTTTTCAAGCGGAAAAAATGTAATTTTTTACATCACATTAGAAAACTCAAAAATAACAGTACTTTTCCACTATTTAATGTATGTTATTATACATATAAACCTTCCTCTTGAATCACTTTATCTATTTAAAAAAAACCGCATCAAAATCCGTTGCGTAGTTTCAAAGATTTAAGCGTACAAAGGGACATAGGGACATAGGGACAGAGTAAGCGACTTTGTTTTATACTATGTAGGTAGTGATGATACTTACCTTATCTACGTAGGTAATTACGTGAATAAGAAGATTCGTTGAGCTTCAATTTAAAATGGATATTAATTTATATAAAAACTATGTCCACATTTTTGTCTATCCTTAATAAGTTATTCATTGTGTAAGTCTATTTTTTCCATTGTATACTAGTATTTTCCTATCTCTACTAATGAAGTCCGTACTTAGTAACAAAAGCTTCGTAAATAACAAATTATTCCAACCATCGAGCATTAAAGCCGTACCAATCAATGGCATTTCAGCACATCAATTACAAACGCCCAAGCATTGGTTCTATTCATTGCAAAGTTATTGTATCCTCAATCGGGTCTCATGTGAACCTTCTCGCTTCAATCGAGTCTAGGGTCGTGATTTATGAATATTGTAGCTGTCCCCAAGGGAGGCGGGAACGTGGTCTCTGTTTTAAATGGCCGAGACTAGGCTGGAATTTAGATCTGACTACAATCAGCCTTATCTGTGATACATGCTCATTTCCTTGGAGGCTTACTGATGTTAGATCCTGTTGGGGGAATAAATTATATTGGCATGGTTTTGCTGTTGTCTATAGGTTTTATTGCCTTTTATAGCCTCAGATATGAAACAACAATAAGAATTCAAATAATTTAATTTCAAATGACATACCTTAAAATTAACATTGCTGCTCCAAAAATAGTAAATTTTAAACGCATTTAACAGTATAGCATTTTATCTCATTCAAAATTTTACATAGTAATTATAGATAAGATCACACAAAGCAATCTTAAAAAGTCGACTTACATGTAATAAACATAATCTCAAAACGTAGCAAAATTTTAAATTCTCAAATGAACAGTAACAAAAGCTAATTTTCCATTTAATTTGCATTAAACTCGACTTCCCTTTCTCTATCTAAACGCGCGAAGTTAAATCTTAAAAAGTAAATGCTATCATCAAGTCAGCTTAGGATGTCGGTAGCCTTGTGCGTTATCTCTTATCAGCTGGGTGATAAATGGCAAATGAGTCTAGCAAGACATCCTTCTAGTAACAAGGTTTTACGTGACTTCCAAAGATCTTTAGCCTACATCTTTATCTCTTTAATGAAACTGTCAAAACGTCATTATTTGTGGACTGATTAAGTAAAGAACTCAGAATTTGTTCAAATTAATAGCTGTCGATGCTATAATATAATGCAAATACATGTACATATAATAATATTTTGTAGCATTCTTCATAAATTAAATTCTTTGAGATCTCTGATATTACGTTACAAACATTTGTAATTAAACATTCGTATTATTATGGTGATGTAAGACAAATTTCATTAACGTAGTTAATTACATTTGTTTTGTATATCAGAGTTATGTTTGAAATGTTTTATTTGATTCCGTTTAGATATTATAATTCAAATTTGTGAACGTTCTTATTCGTTGGTCAATTAGTAGATATTATGTTTGTTTATGCAGAAATGTCTGTACTCTACAAACTTCAAAGTTATTTCAACGATCGAAAATAATTTTAAAATAAAATATTATGTACTGTTAACTGAATATATTTAATGTCCTATTTGATTTAAAATTGGTCTTAAAAAGCATAAGTCTATAATATAAAAATGAATCGCAAAATGTGTTGGTAAGCGCAAAACTCGAGAACGGGTGGACCGATTTCGATAATTCTTTTTTTATTATATTCCTTGAAGTACCAGGATGGTTCTTATGTAAAGAAAACATAAATATGTACCACGGGCGAAGCCGGGGCGGACCGCTAGTCATATATAAAAATATCCTTTCCTTCCCAAGAGAAATTAAACCTAAATTTATTTGAAAAGTAAATTCAAGACGTAGCAATTATTCTGCAAAGTTAATATTTTATGCATCCATACTATATATACTATATATACTATATAATATTATAAATGCGAAAGTAACTCTGTCTATCTGTCTGTTACTCAATCACGCCTGAACTACTGAACCAATTTGCATGAAATTTGGTATAGATATATTTTGATACCCGAGAAAGGACATAAGATACCCGGAAATCCCACGGGAACGGGTTTTTCTCTGAAACGCGGGCGAAGTCGCGGGCGGAAAGCTAGTTTTGAATATTTTTGAGGGTTATATGGTATGAAATGTACGACATTTGAACATTTTTAATACTTCTGGACATTTTGATTTAAACTTTGAAATTAGATTTGATGACAAAATAAAATTTTGTTGAATCCCACGTGGATGGCTAACGTCCGCTGATGGATTTAGTTCAGAGAAAACGATTACTTTTTGTACGTATGAAAAGTTTCATTTAAGGTCTTTTGAGACTAGAGTAAAGGAAAATTTTATTATTCTGTAATAAGAAATTATTATTTCTACTCCATTTAGGGGTCTGTATATAAGGCCTAAGTTGGAGTTTACCTAACATTTTTTTAAACACAAAGTTATTTCATTATTTGCCGACATTAACTACTTACGCAAAATCAACCAGACATGTCGAGAGCAACAGAATATAGGTGGAATTCAAAACACACAATAAAGGAACTTATAACTACGCAATATATTCATTTATTGTTTTATTATCATAACACGCCGTCTCATAAGCGTTTTAGCTGGAAAGGTCAAAATTTAATCAGTCCAAATGCCTAAAGTGTGATTGGATACACGATTCTCTGGCATGCGTAAATTTACATGATATAATAAAAACTCGTGTAAGACCATAAAACATGTTATTGCTTGTTGTACTGAGCTATCATTTCTGAAATATATTTTGTCGGATGCGTATGACGAAATATGAAACTCTCGAGCGTAAAAAGCATATGAAATGTAGGAATTTTAGTTGGATACTTCGATCCTCTAATAAACCCGAAGTAAATTATTATTTTCCAAGTATTAAACCACATAGATATTATTATTATACAGAAGGTAAATATATAAAGAAGCGAATACATCTCACTAATAAATATGAAATAAGCTCACCTGCAGAGCTTTGAAAGCTTTGACAATTTGTCGAATAGTTAATGATCAGTTTCTAAGAAATTATTCGAGAAAATATGAACATATTTTATGTATTTTCCATCAAAGCAGATCTGAGAGCATCTAAATATTTATTTTAAAATGGCCCTCAGTATCAAGTAGGTACTCGTTTTAATAAAAATAAATTAGTAACGAATTTGACTTTTTGATATACATTATATTATTATAGATTCTAGTCAAGTCTTTCTGTTTTTTATACACTTTCAATATATTTCTAACATATTGAGTAACCCGAGTTCTATTAATAACTCAAATAATCTATCAATCAATCAAAATAATTATTGCAACCATTTAACACACAATAAAATATATCATGAATCAAAAACGATTTATGCATCAAATCTTTATACATAACAGTTTAAATCATACTAAAACCAATTTATTGATGGTTTGACTAGATATCTACCAAATAATAAGTTTGTATGCAGTGTGGTGAAAGATAAACAAGACACAAACTTGTCTCCGCCGAGATGCGAACTCGGTATAGCAAACAGTGCAC
This sequence comes from Colias philodice, assembly GCF_061535455.1. Taxonomy (NCBI): domain Eukaryota; kingdom Metazoa; phylum Arthropoda; class Insecta; order Lepidoptera; family Pieridae; genus Colias; species Colias philodice. Next base: position 7,803,621 of record NC_143104.1, read on the forward strand.
AACTTAGTATTTACTCTATAGTTAATATTTGATTTTCCTATAATTACATTTGCTAATGGTTTGGCCTTTGATTTTTGTTTTTGTTAGCTTGATATAATATTATGTTTCAATTCTGGCGTTAACACAAGCTGTTTTATATACTTTAGAGGTTATTTTTTTGTTTGGAATAAGTTCTGAACTTGGATTTACCTTACGTATATTTTGTACACATTTTTAGACCATCTTACTAACTCATTATTTTATTCATTTATTGTATTCTATTCAAATATGCGGTTATCTAAAATGAAACTTTTTATGTAGGATTAAAGATCTTTTATTAACTTACTGTAATATTTTAGTACTTCGAATCTCATACTTGAACGTATATTTATAAACCGTAACCAAGCATTATAATTTTGTAAACTAAAATATTTTAATGCTATTTTCAATATACATACATCATAATATGATTTAACTAAACTAATTAAATTGTCCAATATTTCAAATTATTTTTTCAAAAGAATATAGGAAAATAATGCAAAACCGGCACAGAATAAGTATAATATTTATTTGTACATGTACCACCAATACAATTTTCACTCAAATCATATTTGACGATTGTTGAATTCCTTTTACTGGAACACTATTGTCGTCTCTCAAGGCTTACTCATTTGTATTGTATGGATGGAGACGCATAACTAGGCCATGTCTTTGAAACTTATTTTGTTCCTGCCGTTTGTTCATTACAACTGCTGTCGTTGCGAGTTTAAAACTATGTCTTCGTAGTTCATTCTGCGTCTTAGGGTAAAAATTACGTTATTCTATAGAAAATGTTGTTGATTTGTGAAATAGTTACGAAGTAGTTAACTTAATATGAAGGTATCCTTATTCTTAGTATCATAAAAGATCTATATTATGTTCATAAAAATCTATTCGGACGTGAAAGATAGCAGAAATATTGTATGGGTAAGGTCATATTTCTTTTTGAAGCAATATGATTTTCTTTTTCAAAATTTGCCAGTATTGTCATATTATGTTTAGATTAAAAAAATATAATTCAATCAATACTTTCCCTAAAATTGCATGTTACTCATAATAACAAACAGATAAAATTTAAAGTTCATAAATAGATTACTTATATTATATCATACCAAATTCTGAACCATAATACAAAATGGCTTCCAAAAAAATCTTTGTAGCCAAATAGCATTTCGCGTTTCATGCTTACATTATATTCCATTAAAATTACGTCGACATCAAACGCTCGTAATAAAGTTTATTGTGCAAAATTCAACTTTTGCAGTATAGCTACATTGTTAATGATGCCGTAAAATTGCGCCTGTAAAATTATTATTATTTAAATCAGTTGGCGTCATATTAAGTTTTCATTTTGGAATTACCTTTTGGTGTTTCATGTGATATTATTAAGTCATATGAACGATTATATTAGAATTGTAACAACAATATTTTTACAGTATCTAAATAAGAAGTAGTATCCTTTTACGCTCAAGTTACAAGACAGTAGTTTCATTTTGTTAAGGAATAAATCTTAGACGTGATACATAATATATCTACGTTATATAACACGGCCAATATATAGAGTGGGTATAGTGTAATTTACGAAATATACATAGACATTCTGATTAATCACATTGATAAAAAACTCCACTATTAATTGCGGTTTATGCCTTCTAGAATATAAAGATAGATATAAACAAGGAAGTGGAAATTAAAGTTCAAAATAAGTTTCTTATACTTTTAACCAATCATTATGTAAATTTCCACTAGATTATTTCACCAATTCTTGGTCTTTCAAATGTTTGGTATATAAATAATCCATCAAAATATTTAGACAATTATTATTCAATAAGTTTCGCAACAATGTTATTTTTTGAAAAAGTTCTCGGATATTATAATTTCAACAAAAATATTCGTTGCTGAGCAACCTAATTAGACATTCCAAATGGTTTTCATCATAAAGAAATTAATCTCTATCGATTTCCATTTCCCATTTCCATTTGAAGCTTTTGTCAGATATATTTCATAACTAGCTTTCCGCCCGCGGCTTCGCCCGCGTTTTCAGAGAAAAACCCGTTCCCGTAGGATTTCCGGGATAAAACCTATCCTATGTCCTTTCTCGGGTATCAAAATATCTCTATACCAAATTTCATACTAATTGGTTAAGTAGTTCAGGCGTGATTGAGTAACAGACAGACAGACAGAGTTACTTTCGCATTTATAATATTAGTATGGATTCATAATATCTGTTTCATGGATCAACCTTGAACATTAATAGAAGAGAGTAATTAATCACTTCTCTTATCTACCAGATAAACATATTTTCTTATTAGTCTCTACTAGGATTGAACTCGACTATTATTTTACTTCCGACCAAGGTTACATTCGATTGCAATACTGTAATCATTTGACTTACATAAAAAGGACACCAGTTGCCTAAATAAAAAGTTTACTTTGACCTTTGTTTTGATTCATTCGATCCATTTGTTTTCTACTTGTTTCAAGAGCAGCGAGGGTCAGGGTGTCTTTTCAAAACAGGAAGAGTTGGTAATTAAATGTAAGACATTCACGGATTCAAAATATCAAATTTGTAAAGAGAGTTTTAACCTCGTAGTTTCAACAATTACCACTATATATAAAACACACAAATTGTCTCGAATTTGCAGTCAAATTATAAGTTAAATTCATTCTGATATATTTATTAACCATAACCGAGTCTTGCCATGGAGTTAAGAACACCCAATAAACTTAAGCAGTTCCAAAAGCAATAAAAACACAGAGTTCCGTTCCTCGTTTAATGTTTGAAATATTGCCAGTTTTACGAACTGTTAATATTATGGCTTTTATACAATAAAGTATAAAGTAAGGATTCTATAATCGTTGTATATGATTCAAGGATTTTAATAAAACAGTGTAGATGCATTATTGGAAACTTCGGTTTGCAAAAGCTTGAAAAGGTACCTTAAATGTATTAAAGGTGCTTACAATTATAGTATAGTATAGTATAGTAATACGTTTGTACAATTAGTATACTTCAAAAGTATATGAACTGAATTGTATTCAAGTTTCATAACTAATACGTTTTCATAACCTCTGGTTTCCTTGAATTCAACATCGTTTCACATCAAAGTAAAGCCGCGTTATTCGCGCTTGTGAAAGAGTTTACCAACTGCTACAAAGGCATAATAATCCCATTTTATATGTGCGATGTAGGCAGAAAAACACGTGTGTTTCTTGTATTGCGGGTCGGGGCACCTACAAAATGAGGGACGTGGAATGAGCGCCTTGGGACCCTGCGACAGGTGTATCGCATTAACCTTTGGCGAATAAATTTAATATTATATTATATCGACAGGGGAATGTTGTATTGAAAACCAGAGCAAATGTTGGTACGGCGAATATACTTAGCGATTGGTTGATTAAAGTGATGTTGGTTTTACGTTTAGCATTTACTATCTTGTAAATGCTAAACATTATAATAAAAATATTTCTAAAGTATTGTCTGTTAACTTGATTTTCTTATGCCCGTAATACAGGTAGACACAACCTGAGATATGAGTGTCCAATATATAATTACTAATCATTCTTGTTACCGACTACTCTACTAAGTATGTCGTTATTCATTCGTCAATCTCCTTCCGACTTTTCTATCTATTTCACGTGTGTCCCTCACAAGAAAAACGAGTCCAATAATTATTTGAACACGTGCCCATAGCGTCCATTTCTCAATCCCAATCTCTATCACTAAAACAGATGAATTTCAGATGCTTTCGCAAATATAGATGTTCTAGGTTGATTAGTGCGACGAATCCATTTATTAGAAGACGACAGGGGATGGACAGCGCACCCACGCCGACACGTAATTACGTCCTGTAAGATTTAATCAATTCACTTTATTCGTGTTTGAACTATAATTAATGCTGCGTCTATTTATAATTAGCTCTGTAATTATTTGCTAGTCTGTAGATCAGTAATGATGCGATTATATTGTATGTATATTAAAATTTTAAAACAATTTCAATGTAAAGTTTTAATTATTCTTAATATTGAATAGTGTATAGTAATATTTGTCCCGAATTGTATTTTTCATCGAAACCTACGTGAAAATTTATATTTTAAAATTGACACCATTTTATTGTATTTGAACAAGGAACTCAAGCCTTTATTCTATAGAATTCATAAAATAGCGGTGTTGATTCCTTTTGTAAATTCCTGAACATTTAAAAAAATTCCGCCTATAACTACCCTAGAACGAGAGAAATAAAATAATAAAATCTGAGAAGTGGTTTCTCACTAAAAACAATAAAATACGTGTCAGAAAAATTAAATTAGCTTTAAACTTGTTATACCCCAGCCACACTATGCTACTCGTCCTGCTACTCGTGCTGCTCCTCGTCCTGCTCATCGCGCTGCCGCTCGCCTCGATATTGCCGTCTGGCCACACACTGCTCTACTCGCGCGATTAATCGCGACGCTCTTCACTAGGGATGGGTCGTCGACGTATTTTTCATCAACGAGACTAGATAGTTAAATGTCGTTCATCAACTAGTCATTCAACTAGTTAAAATCTTCGACTAGTCCATGTGTAAAATAAATAACTATTATTAAATAAATTCTTAAAACAATAAATTCTAATCTCAATAAAACAATTAATAAATATTTATGCTTTCTTACAAAAATTATACTCCCTAAAAAAAGTATTACTAAAAAACTTATTATCGTTTGTTTTTATAGTTTAAATTCAAAACATTGGTCTTGTAAACCAAAAATATTTTTTTTAAAAAACTTCAAAGAAAAGAATTTATTCTTATCAATAAGACTGTTTAGCCGTTGAATTCAACTAGTGCATTGGTGAGCGATGGACTAGTCGAATCGTTGAGTGTACATATAGACGGTTAATTTAACTAGTCCGTTGATTCCATGACGCCCATCCCTAATTCGCACTCGTATTGCCGGTCCTTTGACTCGCGCGCAAAAGCCGACAGCAGTGAGCAGGACGATGAGCACGACGAGTGGCATGACGAGTAACGTGGCCACACTACGTCCCTGCCTACTTCCCTCGTCACTTCCCATGCCACTCGTCGAGTCGTGTGGCTGGGGCATTATATTTGTTGAAACGCAATTTTACGGATGTTAGTTTAAAATGAAATAAACATGACACCAATGTTAAATTACCTTCGTGCATTTATGTCACAGTTACCGTAGTGTTGTTAAAAATTAAATTATCATCCGTGCTTTGCGCAATTATTTTATTTTTAGCTCTTCACTGAAAAAGCCGTGGAAATATTTTGATATATTTTTGTATTTCTTATTTTAGCGATACCGGATCTTTTTCGAAAAAAGTTCTTCCTGATTTTTGCGTTACAGCCAATTTCTATAAATTATGAAATAACAAAACATTGAAATGTGATTTTACTAGATTTCCGCCCTCGGCTTTGCCCGCGTTATCAAAGAAAACCCCATAAATAAAGATAAAAAGTGACCTGTGCCTTGTTCTGGGTCTTCAGCTACCTATATACCAAATTTCATTGTAATCGGTTCAGTAGCATTTGCGTGAAAGAATAACAAACATCCATCCATCCTCACAAACTTTCGCATTTATACGTAGGATTTATACCATACAAAATGGGTTTTATTTTACACAAACTGCAAGAACAACCTGAATTCTGTAGCTATCTTGTCGACCCTTCAATCCCTGTCTACTTCACTTGATATAGAGCACCTTTCTGCTTTTATCTTTTGAGAATCAATCACCTTTACGTACCTTGCACTCTGTGAATTCTGTATACGATTTTCTGAACCTGGCATATTGAATTTCGATGTGTATGTAACCGTACCACATGAGGGAATTTGATAAAATATTCGTGAACTAGTAAACTAGTATATAATAATATATTATATTATATAGGTTTAGAATTTAATGTTCGGTATTAATTTAAATACAAGGTTTTTATGTCAATTTAATAAAGGTATGCAATTTATTTTTCGTCTGTTTTGTTGGTATATACGTTTAGATTGTCTTTAACGAGTATAAAATTAGAAGGTATCTTGCTATTTCTTTTTATTAAACATAATATACTTCTCAGAATAGGTTATTTATTTTATAAACATTGCCAATTAAAATAGCTTTAGAATTCCTTTTATTATAATTTAATTTATGTTGTACAAAAGCACACTATTAAATATTGTTTACCTTCTATGTTGCCTTCTGCATTTATATTTAAATTTATTCGAGGTATTAATGCAAAATAAACTAAAATGTTTCAAGATTATTTACCAAGCTCTATGTTAGGAGGGTTAAAATATGTATTCATTTCAACTATTTGCTACACGTTTTTTTTTTCTTATCCGTGCGTTATATACACAAAAGGTACCTACTTAAAATTAATTTTATTAAAACTTATAGCTTTAATACTAAATATTTATTCACAATTTAATAATTTGAATATGTATTGTTATGATAATGAGAAAAATTATAAGTACATAATTTTAAATAACGTTTAACATTATAATTTGACGCTATTAATAATATTATTTCTAAATTTTTTCGATCTGAATAAGCTTTTATAAATAACAACAGAAAGTCGTTTATACAACCTTCAAACATTTCTTAAGTGAAAAGAAAAACTGAAATTTTATCAATGTACACAATACATCGGTACATTTCATACAGTGGTGCCTGATTTCCCTGGAGATAAGACTTTGACACGCGCTATTTATCTCGTCAAAGTTCACCACTGAGAAATACTGTTAGAATTCAATATGTTTGAAGTGTCTTACAATAGAGATACGTATGTGGATGCCGATATATAGATAATGTGAAGGGCCTTGTTCTGTCGTCTATTGTTAAACTTATTTTAATGCGTAGAGGTTATTTTAAAATTTATTTTTTTTATAGATACTTAAATTATAATTTGCGAATTACGTTGATGCTGTTGAAGATAAGAGAATCAGATGTTCTATTTATGTCTCTAAATCCGCTTCAGAGTAAAACACTTATTTTAGTCATATTATGTTTGTCTCTAGTTGCTACAAGAATATATTAGCCATCGTAACAATCATTTCTTTAATTGTAATTACAATTAAGATTACAAAAATTCTTAAATTTAGAAATAATACGTGTTTAAAAACACATTAAAAATTTTTTTTCACAAAGAGAATTCTCACTAAATATATGAATAAATTCCTGCAAATACCACACATAGCTAGCACATAGCAAACCGTTTCCGCATTGCATACCGTTGCATTGACCAGCCTTATTAAATAATATAAATACAGACCTTGTGTTATCTTCATAGACATAGACATAGACATCTTCAGTCAATCTCTTACACGTTTTAAATCGTTAATCCTGCAATTTAGCCAATGATAAAAGTTTCTATTTTTCCTTTATTAAATGTAACCAATCTGTATAATTTTTTTGTAGTGATAAATTTTAATATACTTAATTGTAATTGAGTAAAATTTGTAATTTTTTTTTTATAATAATTATTTATATTTTATTATGTATGTATAATTAAGTGCTCATTAAATTTTGATTATACATATAATATTTTTAATAATTTGACGAATATAATTGTAATTTTAAATTTGTAATTTATTGTGATACTTTTCTTGGTATACCTATATAATTAATGTTATTAAATTTCTTTAATTTTTTTTTAACTAATATTTTTTTAATAGATTGACGAATTGTAATTGTAATAATTATTTTGAATGCCGTAATTTCCTATAATTAAAGGTGCAGCAGATCATGTACTTAAATTAGATGTAACAAATGTAATCTGTATCCTCTGTTGGAAATTCTAAATAAATAAATTAAATAAATTAAATTAAATTAATCTTCCTAGATTGAAATAATAATTTTGAAGTTCTTCATCACTATTGAGGCAAAATAATGTGTGAGACAAACGCGTGAGCGAAGTTCATAAAATGTTTTTATTCAGGCTTAAAACATTGTATTTTCTTGGTAAAATATAATATTATAAGACAGAAAAATATTGATTATACATATTATTACGGAAATTTATTATAAATTTAATCTGGGTAAAAACACAAAATAAAAGACATTTTTTAAAAACATTCTTTATTTATTTTGTAATATCACAGACTGTAATATTCTGAAACCTCTGAGGTTGACATATGTACGGGAACATTAATTAAAAATTATATTTCAACACTGAAGAATTTTCGAAAAACTTTAAAACATTTAAACTTTTTATAATGAAATTCAAACGAAACACACTATCGTTTCCATGATAGATCTCAGAAATAAATTGAAGTCGGAATCCACGAATTCCCAATACCTACGAAAGCCTTAATTCATCAGAGGCTCAATTTTGAAGCCAGAAAATCTCTTTGCAATGCAAAGTTGAGTTGCCATTCAGATCTGATATTAATATTCATTCAAGCCATTATTTTCATGGAGCAGCCATCTTCTTAAGAATTTCTCTCGATCTATTGAAGTTATGCTTGGAATAAATATTATTAATTTAGAAGTTTGTTATAATTATTTTTGAAATTTAAGTAGGGTTGTTGATATCTAAAGACTAACATTAAATAATATTTAGTGTTTATAGTTTATGTCTAAAATAGAATAACAAGATACAAACAAATTATTGTAGTCACCGGTCCTTAATAAGTGTACAAAGTTTGAATTAAATCCGTCCGTTAAAAGTAGTTATCTGTCCGTAAACATAACACAGACACAGTGCGTATGAACGCACCATTACCTACACTATACGCAAAATATCACTTCAAGATCTATAAACAGGATTTCCCATTATAACTACTAAGGAGTTGACATTACCGTAATAAATAAGCAATTCAACCAGTTGTTATATAATGATTAACGTCTCACAATAAATCCTTATGCAGACCATTACAAATGAGCTAACTAAGATAACATGAATTTATGGTCAGTTCAAACATTACGAATTAGTCTATAATTTAGGCCTACTAAACAGCACAATGATTATTTTTTAACACAAAAACTTATACCGCATTCAAATGGTCAGAACTAGATGTAATTCAAATGGGGCAAAACTGAAGGCTTTCAAAAAAGAATCAACAAAATCGGTTCATCTAATCGAAAGATCAAGGCAATAAATAAAAAATACATTTGAATTGAGAACCTTCTTTTAATGAAGTCGTTTGAAAATTAGGAATTAGTCGTACTTAAATCTAAATAGATTTATGTGATTTATAGAGACTTCGACGAATCGCTACATAAATTATTATCCCTCATTTTGTATTATATTGTTTTTACAGGTTTCATTAAACAGAGAAGTTAATCTTGTGTGAAATTGAACGAGCTGAAGATTGAAATTTGTATCAGAGATCGACAACTGTCTAGACGAGTTATCTCACGATGACATATAATATATTAAAGCACCTGAAAGTGACATTTTATAAAACATATCGATGGATTCTTCTGACGTGATGTGATAGTTTGGTCTAGTTATAGCAATTACTAGAGTTTAGTATATTTATTAATAATAATATAAGGTTCTTAATTTCATTTTAAATTCATTTACTTATTTATATGTAATGGAAATGTGTACTTATTTAATGTAACCAATGTGAGAAAATAAACTCTTTTTTATTTTTATTTGTAGAGACTATAAAATTGTTCAAAAATAAAGAAATACCTATTTACAAGTTTCAGTTGTTAATCAGTAATCAGTTTTTTTTTTCAAGTTATTTCAGTCCATGTTTTTACTAATATAAATTTAATGATATCATGTGTATTGTGTATACTTTAACGGGACAAAAGTATTATATTCTTAACACGTAGTAAAGAGCACTCGGCGCATCTCTACAACTATCCACTTAAGTTATAGCAAAGGTTTTACGACATCATTGACTGGAATTACTTATTTTCACTTGGCTCATAAGTTGCTGGAAAAATAAGTATCTATTATTTATTTTATAATATCCTGTAGAAGATAACGTCAGTACATAAATCTATGACTTGAAAAACAATTTTTATTTATTTATAGCCTTTATTGCCAATATTACAGGTTACATTTTTACTTAAAACTAAAATTAAATTTCTTTGTGGGTGTTGGCGTGTCCTTGTGACACAAAGGCCTCTTCCAACTTCTTCCACTCGCCACGTTCTTTCGCCTTCCGTAGCCATACTCCGGACTTAAAAACAATACCAAATATTAAAAATTTCACCCAAAAAATACCTCAAATAACTAACAAAACCAGTACAATTATTAATAACTTATTGAATCGAGCATTATTCGGTTGGCTGTGATAAAAGTACCCCAAGCCCAGAGATTAATTTGCAAAATAATATTCTAACTGATCTGTAACATAATGTCGTATAATTAAGGGTCTAAATAAAATTTTAGAGAAAAAGTAATATAAATATGCACAAGAATTGATTTATATATTTTTATTTCACGTGAGGTCAACCACGAGAACATTTAAACGAGCTGCATTTTAATGTTAAATATAAAAAGTTTTATTACGTATTAAGGTCAACCTCACCTTGTGAAAACTTTGAACAAGCTTGGCCAAGGGCATGAAATGAAACCTATTGCATGCGCAACTTTGGAACTTAACATACAATTTAAAATATTTAATCGACTAATTTTCAGAGACCAATAAATTTATGACATGTCTCCACTTTTTTGAAGTGATATTTTAGACGCTTTGAGAGTAAATTTTCAAGTACGCGTCATGGCAATACCGTCACGTTATTGAGGCGACGATTTTATTATCTTTGAACCTTTCCAAAGAAGTTTCACATCTGACACGTGTACTCGACACTATACTCGACTTTTTTATCATATCAACTCTAAATTTGGCAGTTATGATCTTTTCACATCAGGCAACACAACTAGACATAGACATAGACATAGACACACATTTATTTACAAACATAACACACAATAACACACACAACAACTGACAAAACACAGAACATTACAAATAAACAAAATAAAAAAAAGACAAATAAACTAGGATGCAGTTAATTAACTTAAACAAACGAAAAAAATAAAAAAACAATAAATAGTTGTAATTATGTGCTATGGCTGTAAAATGGTCCAGGCTCAGCATATGTCAACTGCTCTATTTACACATACAACGACTTCTTATAATTTGGTACTAATCATATTTTAAACCTCATTCTAAACAAGAAAAAAGTAGTATACATTCTAAGCATACAAGAGCCTAATCGTACAGTTAATAGTCATCCCAACATCAAACTGGATCTCAATATACGCAAATTGATATTGGATGTTATCCAAACGCTCTACCGAGTGTTCTGACAAATAAAACGTTATGTTACCATACGCTACTAATTTCCATTTATAGGTAGTTAATACCTAGGTTTTTATTCGATTATAAAATAATTCAAGGTGATGGATGCATTTAGAATATTCATGGTATTTTATACTCTATAAGTTATATTATTAGGATATATTTTACTAATTGTAGGAATCGGAAAACCTTCAATAGTAAAGGATAAATATTTCATTTCTGGAATATATTAATATCTATCTCGTATTACAACACTATACTACATGTTCGTATTTCTAAGAATTCATCTTCCCAAAGCATTTAAGAAATCTAGACAATCGAGCTCACATACAGCAATTGTTTTTTTTTTTTTTTATAAACAACGACAATCCCTCATAAGGTTATTTTAATATTAAACAGTACGCAATTCAAAGTTCAATCGTATATTTAAAATGTCAATATAAATATTAGTTTTGACATGAAGCTGCTATCGATATTTTTCATGCTACAAGTGAAATATTGGAGTTTTATAAAAGTGGGACAAACTAACATGAGCCGAGCAGCTTATACGATTTATGAAATTTAATAAGATATATCTATTTCTAATGCGAATGTTTTTATCTATATACGCTTAAAGTATAAATAAACCATTTACTAGATAAAAATATACCAGAATTTCAATATAGGTGTATAGCAAGGTTTATTAACTCAATGTTGCTAAAACAATATAATTTATATTTTTCAGAACAACTCTAAATAAACAAAAGATGTTTATCTTGAAACTCGTTTATTTCTTACTCAATTTCATAACACGTTTTGTTTATTATTATCCATTAAACAAGCGAATCTTTTGTTCTCTACCGGACCGAAATAATTCAATCTTTTTAAACACTTTATTCTAAATTTAAATTAGTTATTTCACACCTTAGATTACAAAATAAAATACAGATGGAGCATGTCAATCATTCATCGCCCTTGTCAAAGAAAATACGAAATCAAAAACGAATACGTTCCTCCGCTAGTGCTATAGCGATTCTAGTGTCATGCAATACGTCAAAAGGGGTTTGATATTTTAGTAAAAAAATGCTGTCTTGTGATATTAAAACGCTGTAAAACTTGTTCCCGAAAACAAACAAAAAGATAAAACATCGTTTTACAGATTTTCTGTAGATTATTTGGCTTATTTAATTTTGTATACAAATAATAATTTTACAAATACGAAGGAATTCAAAACTTCAACGTATGCTGCCAGTATTTTGAAAATGAATTTGCCATTTTTAGGGGTAAATGGTTAAAAGATATTCGGGGTAGTGCTGTTGGATTTTTCGATCGTGAATGTGATTATTTGTATAGTGCAATAAAAGTTCATGGTCATTATTAGATTATTTTAAAAAGCATTATACATTTTTTTGTTACTTTTATAAAAAGCGTCGCTTTCGCTTGCGATTTAATTCATGTGAACATATGATGGATATGATGAAAATAAAATGTCCCGCATTCTCGACTAAAAACTACCGCTATTCGCATTCATATGTTTTGAAAAATAAAAACTTTTTTTAATGCAATTTATTTAATAAATTTAATGTAATTTATTTTATAAATTTAATGTAATTTATTTAATAAAAATTGAATAAAATTATTTTGTCCATGTATAACTTTAGTAGATAGGTGATAAAATAATTTTTACAATATTATAAAATAATATCAAAAACCCGAATTTATATTAAAATAAAAATTAAAACATGACTGCTAATAATTTATGTAGCCTACGTCACTACCACCACAGCTACCTTCATAATTCAGATGATTGCAATGACACCTCATAAGTCACAACTCAAAATCGATCCAACAGTTTATACTGCAGGGTGTGTCAAATAAATATTATACATACATACCTACACTCGAAAAACATAACCCTCTTTCTTCCGTAGTCGGGGAAAATTTTGGGAAAATTTTCAATATCTGGTAACATAACACCCACACAGAAGCACCGTGTACGTACAGTGCAGCGGCGAAATGACAGCACACATAGCTTTATGGAAATGACGATAAATTATTCGGTTTAGTTCGGCAACGCTCCATCTGTCTTTTATTTTGTAATCTAAGTTTCACACTATATAAAAATAATGTATAAATTTTATTTTTCTGAGTGTAATCTACATTTAACATAGGTTATAAAGTATTAAAGGCTTATTTAATTATTGATCATTACTAATTATAAATACTATAATATTATGTACCGTTTTTTACTGTATATACTTGTAAAGTTACCAATGTAAGAGTGTTGGGGTTTGATTGAAAATCTGAAAATCGGAGTTATTGTGTAATAAAACAAAAAAAAACATTCGAATTGAATGCCTCTTTTTTTGGGAACGTCGGTTAAAAAGAAATTATGTACTGGTGCATAAAAAATGTCGTTTTTCCATGTGACGCGGATTTCACAAAATATTGTCGACGGTCAGTCGCTCGTGTTTTAAAAATTTGAAACCGCGACAAAACCAGAGATTGATATGTATCATAGTTTCTTTTATATTGTCCCACATTTTACAATTCTCATCAATTTTCCAAAGCGTGTTTTGATAAAAAATACTCTTGAAAATCTAACAAAATATGGTGACGACAAAAAGTTTATATTTTATTAATGAAAATCTGGAAAAAAGGCCGGTTCGACGCCGACTAGTTCAGATTCTTATGATATAGGAACTTATTATTTTATTTTATAGGAAAATAATATTTTTATTTTATGTAATAAATTTTGCATGAAATACGCACATGTAAGAAAAAGAATTGTAAAATACAAACAATAGTTTATTAAAAGTTAGTTTTAAGCTATGCTATTTAAATACTGTAAAGATTTATTTAAATGTAAAATACGCTTGAGGATATACTTACAAATGTGAATTCGAACATACGAATATTTCCTGTTATTATGGAGGTGCTATCAGATATAAGACAAGATAATATTACTTATAGAAAACAAACAGAACCACTTACATAATCATAACATACTATAAATTCTGTCAATACAATGCAGCATATAAGTATGGCAAAGCAATTTCAAAAGCTAATAACACATTTTAGTCATGAAATTCAAATGTAATAAAAGAGCATTCAGCCGAAAAATTTAGTTTTGCGTCAGTGACACACGCCGGCAACATCTGCCAACGTTGGTCCAAAGTTACAAGATTCCAATTTTTAAACTGCCGACTTTTGCATGTTACCTAAACCGCCAATATATTTTAAATTTGTTGTACCTATAATGATAAATAAATTATAAAATTTAAAATATTTTGAGTTAGATGATTGTTAGCGGATGTTTGACTCACAATGCAATAACAATAGTGCTATATTATATAGAATAGAAACCTTCTTACTCTGATCGTATTAGTTTTAATTCTAAGCATTCAATCAAAAGTCAATCGGTAAAAAAACAACAAACTGGAGTGAGACCACATGAGCTATTTAACTATAATTTAACGTTTTAAAATTCATTTAACTGAAACAAATAAAGATATTTAAATTCATTTGACTTTAGACCTAACAGAATTACCTCATTAAATACCCAGAAAGGGGACTGACGAGAAATTAGGTCTCTTGCAAAATTAAAGCCTTTATCAACAATTTGGTCAATGCGGGCTGAGAGAGTAATGAGCTCACATATAATGTCATGTTAATAAATACAGATAGGATTGTATGAGTCTATCCAATCATATAAGTTTCATGCTATTAACTCAACATACTGCCTTCAAGCCGCTTTCATAATTTTGTTATTTAGCAACACGTTCTCAAGCAAACAACATTATGCGGATAAAGTCGACATAACGTCATATCAGCGTATTATCAGGCCCGAAAATAACGCTTCATAGTCGCCCAGGGTCGTAAACCCGAAAGAAAACGATGCAGACGCTGCCCTATTGTACAGAAAAAGTGTAGTTAGCTATATAAATTGTAGTATTTCGAATAAGAACGTGGCATTCCTAAATACGCAATGTCACACGGTTTTGATAAAGGTCTGCAGACAGATAGCCTGACGGTCCGCACGCTGGCTCCTTTTTTCTTCCCGTGATAAATGGATTTACTCTACGTCCCGTAATTGGTTGAATGTCTCCAGATAGGAAAAATACGTCCTGAACCATTTGCGTTGGATATTTGTAATGTGAAAAAAATCGAATGCTACTTTAGGATGAATTCATGTTAAAAAAGTAGAAAAGTACAAATTTCTACATATTTACATGCTCATTTCTTTCATTTTGAAGTATAATAAGATATTTTAAAATGAGCGAGTTACGTCGTTTATTAAGTGCTTCGCGATTCCTTCTTTTTAGCCCACGTAGGTAAATACAGTGAGATTCCTTTTTTTTATTATAATACACGTATAATATTGTTTTTTTTTTTTTGTGTGGTGTCTCTCAATGTTAGCCAGAAGGGCTTCTACATTTTAACGCGGACGCGGGGGTGAACTGAAGGTTCACCCTGGTAGCGACATGCACAAGGGCGTCCCCCCTTGACGGGGACCACGAACCTCGGCTTGAGCTGTCGCTTGAGTGGAGGAGGCCAGAAGGGCCCTAATCGGACGGGTCGTATAATATTGGTCCTTGGCCCTTCTATTTTAAACCTTTCAAAGAGCTCATTATCGCTCTATATTTTTCAAAAAACAAATGTTCGAACCCCCGAAACAATCATGTTGAATCACCAATGAAACCTAAATTAAAAGATCCTCAAGTCAATTACGGTAAAATTGCCTATTACTACACCTTTTTCGATTCATTCGGAACATAAACGAATTGGTTCACCTTTTTCCCATTAAAGCGGGATTTATAGCACTCATTCAATATTGATGAATCAAACAAAAAATCTGATGATAAGTCTTGATAACTAATATTGGATCAAACGAGGGGAAATATAATGTATTATATTCGTATTGATCCTGTTATTTATTAGGAAATAATGAATAATTTTTATTTCTATATTGAAAATACACACATTTTTGATGATGATACCTTATAATAATACAAAAAAGTAAGGCTCATATAAATCTGAAAAGCATTGAAATTGAATATGGGTATACAAATTTTTAAATAGGTACTATATTGTAGCTCATGCAAAATTATAAACTTCAACAGAATAAATTCTAAAAGATTTAGGACACGTGTAAAGACCTTAAGGTTATTTTTGACTCATCACGCAAATTAATTTTATAACTCTTACCCTTTACCCAAATCAAATCAGTAACAAACATAAATTTCTAATTCAAAACACAAAACAATTACCCAAAATTGCGGAAAGAATCGTCAGAAATACCTCTTGAATAGATCATATTAGATTTAAATTCATTCGTTAAGGCAACTCAAACACAAGTAACGAATTACCGTTTCTTCACAACAATGCCACGTCGCTGCCAGTTTTTACCCTTTCAATGGGCCAAGTTTGTTCATTAGGCAGCGATTCTGGCAACTTTTGTTCAGTATCGAATTTATATATATTTTGAACCAAACGAGAGTTTGTTCAATGTTTTCATCAAAACGTCAACATTAGGCACACTTCCAGCTGGATTTGGCACTTACTTCCATATACGGAGTGAAACATCTCGCTTTTTATTGTAACTCTTTATTATTTGTAATGAATGTTAAGGATGTTAGGAACACACAAATATTTAATGCAATTATAAAGAAAGCATCTCGATATTGATGGAGCCAAATTTTGACCTTTTCACTGAAGCCTGCGCTGACAGAAACCTCGATAAACATATCAATCAGTATACTAAAAATTAGTCGTCAAAGTTTTTTCAATTTGCTTAAAATAAGTAAGGTTAACAATGAAAAATCACAGCCAAACGAGCTCATTACAATTTTGAAGTTTTGTTTTGTTCATTTAATAAAGCTATTAAAATACACAAACGTTTTAGAACTCTCCAATATGAGGCCATTTCAAACGTTTGAGAATGACGAGTGAAAAGTTGTTAATGGTTAAATTAATTTTACTTGGGAAATAAATTGTGAGTTGGGTTTGAGTTTGACTTTGAATTTAAATACAAATCATGAACAATACTAGTTTACGGAGCAAATATTTCGTATTGTTTTACCTATTAAAATCTATATTGAATTATTTATTTCAGAAAGGTGAATTGCTACACACAGTGTATACGAAATTTTATAAGGCGGGTGCACACAGAGCGAGCAGCCTCGCGAAGCAATTGCTACAAGAAGTAGATGCAGCTCGATGAGTGTGGACTGGGCTCGGCCAAGGAAAATGTCACATGCGTTTTCCTCAGCCGAGCCACGTCCACAATGACCGAGCTGTTATCGCTTCTTCATTATTTATTTAATCCCCTTATATCGACCTAAGCTATTGATTTTTCGTAGATAAGGAAAGATCGGCTTTATTGCTATATTTCACGAGAAGGCTTTTTGTTTGTTAACAATAAGTTTTCACAAAATAGGGAAAAATAACACAAAATAATATTTTTGTAAGAAAGTACAAACCTACAAAAAAAGTTTTTCTCAGCTGTACTTTTTCTTTATGAAGTTTCTTTGGATCAGCTATATATAAACTAACTTACTTCACTAGAGCATCCTATTTATGCTAAGTGTGCACGTGGTATGCAGTCTAGCAGTTTTATAATGCAAGCGTTAGAATATTTTTATTTTACTGCAATTTAAGAATATCTCACTTAAAATATGTATAAACTGTTATTTTGAAAAAGATGCTTAAATCATTAAAACTACGCAACGGATTTTGATGTGTTTTTTTTAATAGAAAGAGTGATTCGAGAGTAATGTATTAGGTTTTAGACAAAGCGGGCGAAGCCACGTTCGGTAAGCTAGTAAATTATATACCTTCCTCTTGAAGCACTTTATCTATTTAAAAAAACCGAATACAAAGGGACAATAGGGACAACAATAGGGACAGAGAAAGCGACTTTGTTTTATTATAACTATGTAAATCTATACATATAATAAAATCGTAGGAAAGTCAAAACTGTACATTGAATATTTTTTTAAAAGAATACATAATCCATGATCTATAATCGATATAGAAGCCAAAAATATAGTTTTTAGAATTTTTGTCTGTTTGTCTGTTTGTCTGTTTGTCTGTTTGTCTGTATGTTTGTCCGAGCTAATCTCGAAAAGTACTGCATAGATTGACTTCAAATTTTGCATGAATATTACTAACAGGTCGTGTGAGGTTTTTTTAAACATATTATCATGCCATCACCTCCGGGGGAGGAGCTGTGAACCTTTACTTTTCTTACGTATTCCATGTACTACGACAGCGTACAATCTAAAGACTCATGTTTAAATGTTGTTTTTGAGTAAGCCATGCTATTATCTAGCTTTACACTATAAAAACTACGTCATTTACGTAATTTGGGCAGAGAAACTGTTTAATGAATCTTAGTACTATAAAGACAAATTTGATTCAGCGCCATCTATGAGATTTCGTAAAAATCAAATCAATTTACATGTTATCACTACTGAACACAATGTTAAAAATTAATAATTTAAATAAGGTAACGGCACCAGTCTTGTACAGATTAAGGAAAAAATTGAAGTTTTTTGCAAATTTCTCGTAGGTTTTTTAACTTTATTGGATATTGTTTAGTTACACCTTTAGTTCTATGTTAGTTTAACGTAACCAATGTTAGAAAAAAGATTACAATGCATAAATAATGAAGTTATTTATAAATTAAAAAACCACTTTTTTGCACCAATGTTGGACAGTGAAAAATCTAATGATGGACACCCAGTTTTGGACAACATCAAGTTATGAACACCCATTTATGGACTGTACCTAATGTCGTTTCTCCAGTTATTTACAATTGGAGAAGACTTATAGTTATCAATAGAATCTTGAAAATGATGGTTGGAATACAATAAATCGGGGATGTATTTATAAAAAATAGTACTTATTAATTATTTTGCATACTTATAATATTTAAAACAGTCTTAATTTGCATTTTCTAGGCAAAAATTGGACAAATGCATCGTTAAATACGAGTTATGTCTGTTAAGAAACACCAAAATGGTTTTTTTTAAGTCAGAGATGAAAAATATAACTAAAAAAAGTACTGCCATTCCATCCATTTTGGGACTTCTTCTTCGTCATATCACTCTAGGGGGGTAGATGTTACCCGCGTCACGATGTTCCGCCATATTTCCCTTTTTCCTGGCATTCCGCTACACTCGTGAAGTGAATCGCCAATCTGAATCCGCCAGCAGCCTTAATCTGATCAGTCCATCGATATGGATTCCAAATTGTAGCACGAGGCAAAAAGCTTTTTTTAAACTGTTGTCAAGATGGTGTGGATGAAATTTAAGCGTGTGTGCTATATGGTGGTGGAATTTAGCAGCAGACAACGATCCAAACAGTTCATCAGAGAACTCTCTAGATCTCTCTATTAGATATTATGTTGTTGGACCCATTAGTGTAATTTTAACAAAAAATATCAATGTCCATTATAGGAACCAAAGCAAATCCAGTCATGGACAATTGTTGTACAATATTGGAATCCTTTGTTTGAAATGGTCGTGATAGGTATATTATTAATCAGAAAGAAAAGACAATACAGAAAAGCGCATGTAATTAATACCTTTAAAAAAAGTTTATTTTCGACAAATGTCCATAAATGGATATATCCATAGAATTAAATCCAGTTATGGACACTGATGAATTTTATTTAAACAACATAACCTATCATGATACTAAATCGTGTAATATTTCGTACACTTAACTACTATAAATAAAAGTAATATCAAATTTTGCTGACATTTATACAAAAATTCTTATAACCAAAATTGTGTCCTCACTTCCTTAAGGATTTTCTTAGTAAAAACGGATTTCTTCGAAATGAGTCGCAGCAACTAAACATAACGTTCTGCCATCTTCAAACATTTTGGCCGAATAAGATGAAATGTCGTATTTTGATAGCTTATGAACCAAACTTTTATTTTAAGTATTGCCAAATTATATAACGTTAATTTTGGTCTTAATATTTAAATTTAATATTTATTTTGTCCATTACTGGATGCTTGTCCACGACTGGTGCCGTTACGTTATAATTATGTTATTTATTTATTTAACTCTTTAACCCATAATAAATCTTCCCTTCCCTATAAGGTGCGCTTATATAATTCGTGTGAATATACTACATTTTTAAAAGTGAGGGTAGATGTATACATATTATTTTAAGTCAAACTAGACACCATTACAGTTAATCTAATATTGATTGTGTTCATTGGTTACATTTTTAAAAATCTTCGTGTTTTAATAATTCGATCACGAGGCGGGACTCTAATACAAAAAGGATAGTTCGTTGATAATTATTATTCCTTCATCCTTTACATGTTGTTAGTAAAAATATACTTTGACTGTTAATACTTTTGTTCAGTATTTATCTGTATGATTATTGCTTGGTAATTAATATATTTTCATGTCGTATACCTAATTATAAACATAAGTGTGATGTGAAACTAGCTGGATTTATTTTTACACACTCACAGTCTTATATTTTGTGTTAATGTTAAAATAGTATTAATAGTGTAAATCATAATATTTTTTCAAAGTTAAAAATATTTCCTTTTTTCTGATGGTGTTGCCATCGAATTAAACCGCGCTGTCGTTTCGTTCACAAAAAGTCATGTTATGAGGACCGAATATGTAGCCGCCTCAACTTACGGAAACGAGAGTAACCTGCGTTGTCTGTTAGTTATTGTATAGTCGAATTTAACGTTACATGGAAATTGGAATCTAAATATATGTATACCTACTTATATTAAATCTGTAGAGGTCAATTCTGCACATGAAATATATTTCCTAAATAACTATCACGAGGTGATTAGAGATCGACATCGACGTCAAAAATGTTTGTCCGTCTGTCTGTCTGTATAACCGTTATAGAAACAAAAACTACTCGACGGATTTAAACGAAACTTGGTACAATTATTTTTCATATTCGTGAGCAGAGCAGCAACTCCATTTTTAAGCTTTCGTCGCGTGTGCGTTCTTAATGCGTGTATCTTAATGGTTAAAGCTACACAGAAATCAAGTATGAAAGAAATGTTCTCCATATTATATAAAAAATATCTCCCGACATCATAAATGTCTATCTTTTATGGTTGAGCTTAGGAGTTCAAAGCTTTCTGATTATATTTGTCTACTAGCTGTCCCCGCGACTTCGTTCGCGTGGAATAGTGACTATGGGACCTATGACCATGGGCTCAGGGTGGGGCAACAATAAAAAATCATTTTTATTTTCATGCTCCCACTCCCGCGCCCACTCGCACTCCCACGCCATATGCCACGTTCAGTCCTAATCCCACGCCCACGCCCACTCCCCTTCACAATTAGTACCTACAAAGCCAGAGTAAGCGCCCCACCCAGCCCCACCGTGGCTACGCCCATGCTGAATTACTACTTAACATACAATTATTGAGTAAATACGTACAACCATACTGTACTGTTGTACTACCATAAATAATTAAAAGAATTGTTATTAAAATTTCTTACTAAACTGAGCTAAAAAACTTACGTACCAAATTATTAAAGAAAATCAAGAAATGAAATGCCTAACCTATACCAAATAGTTACTACATATTATTGTAATTAAAAATTATGATTAGTATATAATATCGAAAATAAAAAAAGAAATGCCTAACTAATTCTACGTAAAATTTCTTTTAAATTATGTCATATTATTTTTTAGGAACCAGGGGGGGAGAGGAGCAAATTCTATTTCCTTCCTTTCTTAAACGGATGTTTTTAATAATCTATGGTGTAGCCAGTAGCCACTGATCAGCTTAATCGATACTCAGTTTTTATCAAATCCAGAAACAAATCCAAATTAGATCTTTCCTGTCTCACGCACGTAACTAAAGGCTGAAGAGAGAGAGAGCACGTAACTAAACCGTTGAGACGAAGAAAAGTGTATAGAAAAAGGAATAAATAATTTCATAAACTTCCCGACGATCTTTAAAAATAAATTATAACTTTCATTTTTTTCATTCCCACTTTTACCCCTATGTAGGTATAATAAGTGGATGAACCAATTTTGATACACTTTATCTAAGAACCAGCGTCGGAAAATATTCTGCCTAACAAAAAAAACCGCATCTAATTCGGTTTACCTGTTAGCCAGCTACGGTGCCATAGACAGACACACACACACACACAGAAATACATAGCGGTCAAACACATAACACCAGTCTTTTTGCGTCGGGGGTTAAAAATATAATACGACATAATTTAAAGGACATTTTATGTGGAAAATTTACCTATACACCAGGGTAGATAATTTTTGAAACAATAAAAAATCGCAGTAGGATGAAACCCATTAGAAAAGGATATGATAAAAATGTAAGGAAAAATAAATTACGGTCAATCGGAGTTCGGGAAGTGCGAGGGGGGGAGCTTTTAAGAGAAAAAAATGGTTTCTCTCGATTTCTCGATAATAATAACACCTGCTAATTTTTTTCTACATATTTTAATTGTACAGACATCACTTTTCCACAATTTTATTATATGTATTGATGATGATGATTGAGATTATAACACTCTTAGTCCGTTTTAACTTAATTTTTATTCACCCGCATCAGTGCCACCTAAAAAATCTTTATATATCGAAATTCGAGCAAAGTTAAGAAAATGAGAAATAAGAGTTCTCAAGGATCGTTAAAGATAAGAGGCTTACTATTGACCGAAAACAACATGTGTTATGCCGAACCTGAAACCGCTTCACAACGAGAATTGCGGCTCACAGCTGACCGCGAACGGCATATACTATCCTGTGAGACCGAAACCTTCACTGAGAGGGTATATATAACGTCTCACAGCTGATCGCAAATGGCATATTGTACTATCCCGTGAGACCGAAACCCTCACTGAGAGGGAATTACGTCTCACAGCTGATCACGATCGTCATATTTTATCTCGAGAATTCTGAAACTTTTACTCAATATGAAGACCGTTTGACAAATAATAGGGTGCACCATAATATTATTCGATCTCTCGAAGATGAACATGAGCATAAGCAATGACTAGAGTAGGGACGCGAATATTACCATTATTTGAGACAAGAACGATTAATAAGTTTGTTTAATGAAAGATTAAGAATTGAAACTATTGGTCTCTTTAAACGGACGAATAGCGAGAGGCCCGTCTTACTGCAGACAGATTTCGACACAGTCTTAATGACTTAGAGGTAAACATAGAAGATCAATCTACAAATTCGGTGGTGTGGTCCGACAAAATAATATAAAAGTGGGTTTGCTTATAACCTCACAATTGATTACAGATCATCTTCTGTATAGGCGATATTAACGTAATCTTTTTGTAATGCTTTAAAGTGGAGTAAGGAGTCGGCTTTCGTTTGAAGATACGCCGGAACCTTTGAAATCACTACTTTTAAGTTTTAGAGGAACATGTGCAATCTAAACAGTTCTTAGACAATATTAGCTCTTATAGTATTGCGTTTTAAATGATCCTTTGGTGCTCAACAATTATCAGATGCTCCTTTCATTCTTACTTTTAAGATACAAGGTCAAGTTTATCATTTGATAGAATCCCTTTTGCCTGAAGGCCAACCTAAGTTTCTTTAAATATATTTTGTATTCGACTACGACGAATAATCGAATACAAGAAATCAATATTTCTCGAATTTAAAACTGAACTCATTTCACAATTTTAGAACATGTTAATTCATCAGGTTAATCCGTATATATGCGTTTTAAATCGACATTAGAAGCTTTTCCTCAAGATGGTGATATTAATATAAAATTGGTATAAATGCCGATAGACGGAAGTCTATCAGCACTCAGGAATTCCCTGAGCGTGTTATAACGCCCAGGCCACAGTATTACAATTTTTCCTACAGTAGGGCGACGAATGTATTTTCGCATAGCAACGGAGGGGAACTCGTGGGGGGTAAAGTGACGCGGGCCACGTACCACAAACATGTTTAGTTTGTGGTACCGAGCGCGAAAGAAAGTCATCGTGTTTTTAGTAAAGTTACTATCTAAACTAACGTAATTTATTACTTAGGTACATATTCTATAATGGCGCGCTCAAACTGTTAATCTACATTTAATTTAGATTATTATTTTAATTACTAAGAAATGTAGAATTTAAATCACATTCATTCATGTTTTCCTCAGATATTCGATGTCTATGATTTTCGATGATTTTAAGATTTTCTTATCAGAGTATTCAATTTTAATGTAGTTAAATTTTATAAGAGACAATTAAGAACATTCAAAAATAAAGTGTCACGTATTTTTTTTAAACGACGAATGACGAAAAACGACCGAATCGCGGACGAAGTCGCGGGCAACAGCTAGTATTGTATATGATTAGATTTAAGACAAAGCGGGCGAAGCCGCGGTCGGAAAGCTAGTTTAGTATAGAAATAATATTAAATTGTAAAGAGATTATTAAATAAAGGCTGCTTTTATTAATTAAGTTATAATATTATAAGGTTTTTATTAGTGTCAGTGATTTAGCACTTAGCCATCTAAGTGCTAAATCATTGACCGCCTCCTTGGTACAGAAGGCTGATCACCTACTTGTCCTTAAAGAAAATCGATCAGCGAAACAGATGTATAATGCATCTGTCCCTTACCCCACTAGGGGACATGGTACTTCACTTTTAGGGCTTAGTGCATCAATATAATTATAGAATAAGGTACGAGTCCCTTGTATTAAAAGTGCAGGTAAATGGATATTGGATTCGTTTTCTCGAACGACTGAAATTAATTTCCTTGCGATTTCGCTACGAAAGGAGATTTATCTTAGTTAAACATTTAAAACGTTACTTGTGAAGTATTTACTATTTAGCTTGGAGTTTAAAATGAATTTTTAAATTCGTTCAGTTTCAAGTATTAATCGGTGATTAAAAAACTTCTATTGAGAATATTTTAACAGTTATAATATTCAGCAATAACTATGTTACGAATATCTTACTCGCTGATTATTGGATTTTAAGAGACCATTACTTCATCATTTTATTTATTTCATTACGTTCGCTAAGGAAGAAAGTCAAAATCTAACTAAATCTCTATATGTACATAATAATATGCAATAATACTTATTATAACCAACGAATCAACTTCGATGCACCGATCTTTTTTCTTGTTTCTCCAACTACTTTTATACACTCGTTTAATTTACTACAAGCACTACTTACCTACCTAACTACCTAAAGTACTCTTATAATCACGGTAAGAACTTGTTAAATTAAAGCCTTTTTAGCACAATAAAACTGACCGGTAATCTAGGCGCAATGCAGATAAGTAAACCCTGAAAACAACGCAGCTCAACGAAAAATGCCTTTGTACTAAACAATTTAATACCAACATAAAGCTAGTTTAATGCTTTCAAACAATAGGGACTTCTATTTACGAGCTACAATATTAAATTTTATTATGTGGATATCGCTTCACTTGAATCGTGTTCAGATTTTCATTCGATTTAAATTTTAACTAGTTTACAATTTCATGTTTGGTGTAGGTAAATTTAGAAATATTACATTATCTATTTAACCATAATTAATAAGGAAACAAAACTCCTTTTGCAAAACGAGAAAAATAATGTATTTCGATTTATACCATTCTTCACTTTGAAATTCTATCACTATATCATACAATGTTTTTAACAAGATCTCAACTCAGACCAATTTCTGGATTAAGTATCGATTTCATTAAGGTTTGAGAAAGCGTATGTCAGATAAAAGAAAATACAATCCTCATTTAACTACAGACGTTAACACGCAATTCAGAAGCCATAAAAGTCGTATTTCCGAGCAAAACAAAATTTTCATCCGAGCATTTAAAATCCGCGCTATCAGCACCAACGGTATCAAAGGCAGTGGAAAACGCGATACACTGGAGCCACTCTGGATAGATGGCGCTGCATTCTGGATAAGGCAATGCATATACATGAGGATTTTGTATGCCGAATCTGGTTGCCATATGAGAAAGCCCTTTGAATTTGATAGTGCACTGATAAAATTTTGGAATGTTGAGATTATCTTACAGAAAAATCACTACACGACTACATAATTATAATATCATCAAAGTTCTGCGCCTCATCTGGAGGAAGGTTTAGTATAAAATTTGTTAAGGAAGGTTTTAGTATAAAATTTGATAAGTTTTAGACAACGTGGGCGAAGTCGTGGGTGGGAAGTAGTATCGTATAACAATATGGGTTAATTGCAGCCAGGGTGAGGGCTAATCTCACTCGCCAACGATCCTATGTATGAATTCACTGAGTGGGCGACTGTATTAATTATTGTAATATTAACAATGTTACGAACGAGTTTCATTAAAATGGTGGATTTAATAATATTAATTAATGAATTTCCAAGCAAAGCAAGCATTGATATTTCTCAGAAAAATGGATGCATACAATTATTGTTAGAGTTAGAGTTATAAATGCTGCAATTAACACTACTTTTTTCAACATGTAACATACATAAGATAACAGAAATATTCTAAACATCACTAGACTTATTGTCTCCTTTGATTTTTCGTTCATTACAAGTGTGAAGTCCTCTTTCATCCACAGCACTTTAACTGTATAATTGAGTTAGGCCATTCACCACGAGCTATATCCACCTCTAGCAGACGCTTTCAACATAACGTAACGAAGAAGAGATACAGAAATTGAGGCAAAATGTTGTTAAATACTTTAAGACGTAATAGCATCAAATCTATCTAATAGATTTGAAGCATAAAAAATGTGTTCTGAGTAAGTATTATAGTAAGTAAGTATTATTTCCTGGCAATATTTTTAAGCTATTGCATAGCTTCTATCGCGGCCTTGAGCGCGGGGACCGAATCGAGAAATTCCGTAACGAAAAAACCTCACGCTCCCCACTCCGACGGGCTCGGAGGTGTGGTTTGAAGGCATGCTATGCAATAGCTTTACCGCGGCAGTCCCCGAGTGCCACACGTCTTTTTTTTTATTAACAAATTTTGGTAACGAACTAATTTCAATTTACTCCCTTTAAGGACCAAACAAACATCACTAACCTCCTATATATCTGCTTTTTTAATATAAAATTTATAGAAGTTTTGTCTTCCGCTATCAAATAAGCTCTGACGACTGCTATGTATATATTTCATCTCTAAAGCGCCCCACCAAAAATAGTGGGACATGTCGAACTATAACAACATGATTACATTCGGTAGAACTTAAGGTAGGTAAGGTCAATCACTTCCTGAAGATATATTAAGAAATACATAATACGTAGCCAGAATATCAAATTGCCCATCAAATATATTAGTTGTCCCAGTATACGATCTTCAACAATAGCTTATCAGTTCTCGAAACATCTTTGTTCCAGCACAATAGTGTCAGGAGAATGCCAAAGGTCACTGACACTCTAAAAAGACCTTTTAATGTAATTCCATTTCGGTTTTTAAAACACATTTACATAACGTCTTTAAAAGCTCACTTAATATCTATTGGGAATTGCTTTTCAGATCGTAATTTAATGACATTTTAAATATTCCCCAGAATTCGTCGTTTGTTCAAATTCTACGGAAGTTTTGTATAATGCCTTAATTCTGTTGTATTTTAAATGAACAAAGAGTTTTAATTTTTGCACTATTTTACTTTAGAAGGAACGTTTAATTTTGACGTGACTACTTACTAACTAAGAATATATACGAAAAATACAATTTTGTCCTAAAACACGTCTACTTACGCTTTTAAAAAGTATAAGAATTTTTTATAATTAACTTTAACATGCTCCAACCGAGAGAGCTTTGTTTCATATTTATTTTCTTGTATGTGGTAATGAGATAATTTAAATTCAGTCTATAACAAATTTGTTCACCCACAACAGTAATTAAAACTATGCGTTAAATGAAATTAGCTATTTACGTAAAACCTTTATAAACATAATTAACGATATAAGGCAATATTATATAGAAAA
Organism: Colias philodice; assembly: GCF_061535455.1. NCBI lineage: Eukaryota > Metazoa > Arthropoda > Insecta > Lepidoptera > Pieridae > Colias > Colias philodice. Next base: position 7,831,804 of record NC_143104.1, read on the forward strand.
ATATAATAAGAAACTGTAGATGAACGCTTTTGTTAATCACAAAGTAACATTTTCTTATGAATTAATTATATACCATCCCAGCGATACTTTTAAAAACCACAGATAAAAAAGAAAGATCGAACACACACTATACTGAATTTCGCAATTAATTAAGATTTGAACGTCTACTTCCAGGCTTTTTTACGGTATTATTGTTTTAGCTATATACTTCTGAATTTCTTAGATAACTGCTATAGACAATAACACAATATCAAATACGATAATTATTAACTAACATGAAAGATCTGAATTCGACATTTCATTCTCAAATTAATAACTGAGTGTGTGATTGATATCTTATTAATTACTTACAAATTACAATTACGTTACATACGTGGGAGTGAGACGTGTCTGAATAATGACGTATCAATTTCTAACTTGTTGGATAATCTAATACGCACCGTGTAGTAATTTGTATTACGAAGAAGCTGGATTTACACGTTAAAATTATGGTAATCTTGTTCTCTTACACTTGGACGTGATTTCAGATTTCGTGGAAGCTTGTCTAGTTTTAAGCGGTTAAATGTACTCTATTTTACACATAATATAGTCTGCATTGATAAATTAAAAGTAAAGGGAGCGTGATTTATTTTACAGTAGCTTCCGCCCGCGGCTTCGCCCGCATGGTAGGTATTTTGATAAAAGGTAGCCTATGTTATTTCTCAGGGTCTAAAGATTGTCTGTGCCAAATTTCATCAAAATCGGTTGAGAGGTTTAAGCGGGAAAGCGAAACAGACAGACAGACAGACAGAGTTACTTTTGCATTTATAATATTAGTAGGGACTAGTAGGGATTATTTTATGTTATCTCGGAACGGTTGGTGATATTTAAAAAGCAAATCTTGTCGTAAGATCAAATAAGTCGTAAAATCTATCAATATATTTTATCAATATTGTTCCATTTTAAATTTACGTATAAAACCTTACGAACATACACATTATGACTAATTAAATTAAAATATTAAGCCTAACTTATATGAGAAATATTAAATTTTCTGTTTTGATTTGTTCGAACAATTTCAAATAGAATAATGATTGTTAAGTGCCCACAAAATCGAATAAAATATAATAAATGACTACTGCATGTTTAATGCTATTATGGGTAAAGTCGATTTCGCAAATAATTTAGGTCGAAATAATTGCTCGACAATTGGTTTTGGTATTGAATTAATTTAATCGTTGTTGTTTTTAATATTGAAATTGTTTCTTCTGTATATATAAAAATGAATTTTTGTCTGTATGTTATTTACAGAATCGTAAACTATACATTCGATCATGTGTTGATATTTTGGCAAAGTGTTGTGCATGAGCCCACGAAGGTTTCTGTAATGGTATGATGAATATTCGACAGAGAAACACAGATGAAACCGGGATGCACAGCTACTATGTAGTTTTAACAAATATTTTTATTTAAGTCTATAGTTTTATCGCACGATGTCCTCATGATTGTAACAATTCTTTTATTTATATGTATTTGAATAAATAATAATAATGGATAAATGTGATTTTGTGGATAAATTCCGCCCTACCGAATAATTCACTAATATCTGTTGTATGAATAAATGAATATATTGTGCCTCCAGATAACTCTCTAGTTACTTCCTGAATGTGATTAGTTAGTCAACTTGTGATTTAATATAATAACAACATTTCATTTAGATACAGATATTGTATCTTGTAGAGCAAAGTGCAAGATAGGTATAAGGTAGAATAAATTTAAACAATAAATTTAATATTCAGCATAAAATAATAACCAAATTATACTTTGGAATACTATTCGGTTGCCTCAGTATATTGTTTTCCCATCAGATTATATTTCTTTACGAGACTACGTGCTGCAGTTAAAATGGATTTCATCATAGAATTTATAATATACGATATAAGCGAATGCTACCGCTTGCATAATGCAAGAGCGAATTTTATCTCACGTATATGCAGAATTGCTGGCTCATTGTACAGAACACGAATTAATTAGAGTAAGTTCCTATTTAATATTTATATAAAAATGTGAATAGTGCTTTTTGAATTGTATGTTATAAATATTGCTGGAAATTAGTTCGCCTCGTCAATGGACAATGGGTTATTCTGATTTTAGAATAGATTGTTCGCAAATTGTTTTGTAGATATAAAATCAAGAGCTATTAATTTTAAAATCGCCAATATATCTTTCTGATGGACTGCATTGATTATAAGTAATTCGTAAAATTAATTGAGAATTACTCACATGACGATAATTATGTAATTTGGATAAACTAATCATCTTTAAATCCTTTATCGCCTATACAAGAAATAACATTAATCCACCGAAATCCAGGACCATAATTACCTTTTCAGTAATATTTAAAAATTCCAACAAAATTTGAAACTAGATACAAAACCTAATCTCCCTAATGGCCTGTAATTATATTAATGGCAACGATAAAACTTGTACAATATTTGCGAAATCGGGTATTCGCAAGGCGAGTCATTAGCAAACATTTGTCATTTCCGAACTCGGCTTGACGTTTATCGTTTTACAATTGATGAACGGATGATACGCCACGTAATCAATTGTCCCCAGGGTATGATTGTAGGAAACTCCAAATTCCCTTTCACGAAGTATAATTTGCATGATGGCGAGGATTTTTAATATCCTATTCATGGTCGCCATTGTGATGGATGTAATTTATGATGCGTCGATTTTAATGTTCTACCTTACCCAATATTAAATGATGAGGAATATCCTTAAATAGATGCTTAAAGAATACGTCCAACAAATGCATCTAAATCGTTGAATATTTCACACAATTTCGTCTTAAAATAACATAGGGAATTTCTAAGACATTTCGATTAAAACGCAATAATTCAGAGCAAATAGCATCGAAGGTAATGAAACGTAAACGTGTGGTCAAAGGTCGTTTCTTGAGGACCATTACGTTGTCAATGGAGTCGATCAATTCAGCTTAACGGGCCTGAAACCGACATGTATTCTGTTTTTGAGCAAAACTCCGTATAATGGTGAATTAAGAAAAACAAAGACAAGGAAAATTTGCTCGTTTCCACTCGAATTTTCTTGTTTATTTATTTTTTTGTACTAGTTAAATATATGTATTCATTACATTCAATATCGATGTGTAATGATATATCAATTCGAAAATGATTTTGTAGAAAATATAAAAATTATATACCTAATTAAAATCTAATCACAATAAACGTGGAAATATTTCGAGTTTAGTCCTATTTATTGGCAATACAACGAATTTTACATATTAATTTATAAAATATCGAGACAATTTAATTTTTAAACAACTCTTTTGTACATTAACAAATGAAAACTAAATGATTATGCCCTTTTTAGTTTGACGTATTAGAAATAGTCATGACAACGTATTTAGCAATTGTTAGCGCAATGCAATTGTGGTAATATAAAACCACAATTATGCTTTCTATTCAAATATTTCGTATTATTAAATTTATCTAATCATTTAATCGTAATATTACTATCACATACGGCCTGATAAATCTGACTATGAACTCAGAACATACATTTAATAATTATTGATATCAATATATTTGATTTGAAATAATTCTTTAAAAATGTTTAATGTCTTGAAGTTGCTAGCTAAAAAAATAACATCTTCTCAAACTTTCGCATTTATATGTAACATTTCGTATTTCAGATAAATAAATGTGTCTTTTTCGTACTTTAAAGGTGCAATTTACGACGAAAATAAGATAGAAATAAACAGTCCCTTCTTTACGATAAATGATGTTATTTCTTTCTCGTATCAAAGTTCCGAAGAGGGATTATCGGCGGAATAAATCAGGATATAAGGTTGTATGATACTCGAGTGTGAGGTCGACACGTGTTTATAGGCCAGGGGATGACCGTTAAAAATAATAGCTCTTCTGATATTTTATTTTATTTATTTGTAATTTGTAATTGTCTGCTCTTTTGTATTATTGGAATATAATGTGTTAATTTAATTAATAATAATACATCGTAAGTTGTCATCTGTAACACAGTAACGTGCATTTTATTATAAAAATGTCCCTAAAATTATTATGATTTCTACAGATTCTCTGTTTGATTTGATAGTTTTTATATTAAAGTAAAACATATTATAATTATCGTTAAAATTATCAGAACATTAGATAGCCAAATATTTTTTTCAGTCGACTCTCGTTCGTGAGAACTTTTCAACTTTCCGTTTGAACACATACAAAACCATCAGTTTAAGGCGTCTGTCCTTCACGAATACTTTATAGGTTGTTCCTGTTAAGCTTAACATCAGGAAATGTGATAAAAGGAAACATTTGGTATTTTTTAATTACTCATCAATTCTTATGCACATATTTTTTAGGTCGATATTATGATCGATAGCATTACGTGCTAAAAGCCAATATTAAACCCTAATGGTTTGGAAAATACAAAAACATATTTTTTAGGTCGATTAAGCAGTACAGTCATTCAATTAAATTCGATGCTTTCTCAACTATCAAAGAATAATAAACTTGAAAGTTCTTACTAAAACGTTCTCCTAAACTATTCAGACTGGATATTTTGAAACAAAGTTACCTGTGTAGGTACCCTTGAAAAGTTCCACTGAGTGAAATTTTAGGGCATATTAAAACTATCGGTCAAGTGCGAGTCGGTCTCGGGATACTAAGAGATAGGGAAAAAATTGGTCACCCATCCAATTTATGACCGTGACAATCCTTGCTTAACCTATTTTTTTATTATTTGTTGTTATGGTGGCACCAGAAATACACCACCTATGAAAATTTCAAAAGTCTATCCATAACGACTCATTAGATACAGCCTGGTGACAGACGGACAGACAGACAGACAACGAAGACTCAATAGTTTTTACCCTTTGGGTACGAAAACCTAATAAACAAGTGTATTTTTAAACTCAATAGTTTCCTAGCAATCATTTAATAATGTGTTCACTACATCCTACGAAAACTATTCACACATCGTTGTCACAGATGTAAATGATAAAATCAAAGCTCGTAATTTATTTGCCATGAAAAGTTTGCGGTATAACCTAGCTAGACAATTATTTACCTCGCTCGCTGAGGGCTCCCTCGGAATCCGGGCCTTTTATCTGGCTCTTGAGGTTTTTCAGATGTAATACGAGGTTTTGCCAGTATTACGTTCCTCAGTTATTTAAGAACGGGAAGTGCGGTCCGAATAAGCCAGTGACTTTAGATCCAATGAGCTTTCGTGCATTTCAACTTATCAACGTGTTATAATATTACTTTTTATCTGAGCTACGATTAATTAGGTAATGATACTTCGTGTGTAACGAATAGTAACATTATTGTTTTCACAACATGAAGGTTTACTATTATAAACCTTGTTATTAAAAATAATATTGTTTTAAAAGTACAGTAAACCAAAGTACGTTGTTACCATAAATCTTGTGGCCATAGAATAAATAAAAAAAAGACGGGTTGCACTCCGGGAGTGCCAGCAGAAGTGAAAACTTGATTATTAACGTTGAGCATGTTTGATATTTTGGAATGGTATCCGTCTTACGCTTTTTCGATCAGGTCACGTGTCCTGACGCGAGTTTAAGATTTTATACCCATTACAGAAAAAGTGCTCAACGCCGCTAAAGAAGTTTTCACTTCAAAAATTATGACAAAAACGCATCCGTGTAGTCACGTATAGTGCATTACGTTATATATTATTACAATTACAAATATAACAAATAGAAATAATTACATTTATCGATGAAATCTCCACATGGGATCCTCCAAAATTAATTCCCTTTATCATTAAAGCCATTAAATGTACAATTTATCACGTGTTTAAGGGCCGTGACTTGCGGACAACTGTCCTGATGAAATTAGCCTCAGCTAGGCTTAGCGGTGGACATCGTTTGTCTTACTTAGCGACATTTCTTTGAAAGAGCCCGCTATTTTGGGAATTGTTGTATGGCTTTATGGTTCCATGGCTGCCCTGTATTATGGTGTAATGAGATACGTCTTAATATTATTACTTCCTTATTTTGGTTGACGACATAATTGAATGATATTTACTATGTATTTATTTTTTTAATTTCCGAGTATGCAATAATAAATATTCAACAAAAATGAAATAGCAATTATGTGTTCTAAATTGTGTTATACGACATACGTACCTATTTTAGAGTCATATTTAGATCACAAGTCCTGCTTTAAAGAACACTCCTTTCCTGGGATTATCAGTGGTAATGTATGATAATGTATGCGGGTCTACGTAAACAACACTTAATACATATCACAATCATTATAATATCGTTATCATTATCGCTATTTAATCTCACTTAACAACGTGATGAAATAAAATATAATAAGTGGGAACATACGGAACTGTTACAACTTTTAGGGTTTATCTACACTTTAGAAGGCGGCAAACGATTAAGATGCCCGTTACTACGCTCATTATGATAATTAGAATTGTTTCAAGAAATCCTTAAGAGGCTACTATAAGATGCTTGTTTTCTGTTTATCTCGATAATAGTCCTCTAACAGCCTTTTACGAACCTTATTCAACAAGATTCATTTATTTTTACTGGCAATTCTGGATTTTTGGTGGACTCATTTATTTCGTAACAATAGCAATATAATTATAATAATTCATTTGAAAAGTCTTACATAATAATGCTCTACATACATATATTTCCGTATTTATCTGACGGCCATAAACCTGAAGATAAGATAATCCCAACTTTAACTGTATAAATAATTAAAAGCATGTATCTATGTTATAATATGTAGCAAAAGCAAAGCATGTGTTTGTGTACTTAAATATGATCAGAAATAATGACATAGACAGGCAACACAATTTAGGTTGGCACGGTTACAAATAAGTCTATTCAAAAACATTAAATGTCGTGTATTCCTGAGTACACAATATAAAATCGATATCTATAGAACATCCTACAACTAACAAGGACCAAGATCACTTTGAATTCTCGCAATCTAATCGCACAATTGAAGTTTATTCGACATTTACTACAACTTCCCAATAATAACTATTGGGGCCTAACGACCGGCAAGTATGGTCGAAGAGCTGAAGGAATACTAAGTTTCAGTAATTGCCCTTGTTAATATAACCTTGTAATGTCATGTAACATAAATATTTACTTATATTTTTATTTGTATGTTGTTTATTCAAAGCAGGGGCTAGAATTTCGATGGATCAAGGGTCGAAACATAATTTTGTGATATAGGTACCAGATAAAAATTACTTAGTGTCAGCAATAATATATTTGAAGCTGATTAATAGAAATTCGTATAATGTATTCTTAGTAATTTTTTTTTACATTTTACATATTTTCATGCAATTATATCAAGCTACGATGAAACACAGTACGAGATGTGAATACCGCCACATGATATTTTTTTTCTATTAGGTATGTATTTCACACTTTTCCGATTTCACAGAATATCGTAGGCTATATACAGTAGGTACGTAAAGATTGAAGAGGTGTCTAATAAAATAAAAGGTGTCACGTGCGCAATATATCTGTCAAATCTAAATGATATTTGAAAGATTGCTAGTTCCAAAGAAAGATCAAAAGAAGTGTTGTCAGCGTCGGTGTCCCGTAGGAAGGAAAGATTGAAGACATTCAATTTGTCAAGGCTTTACTTCCTGTATGGATAAGGGATCTCCCAGTCGTCTCGTTTCTGTTTTACCCTTGAGCCGAATATCAAGATTACCATCTTATCTATCTTATATAATATGTATCTTAATTTAAAAACAAATATTTTGCAGAACTTATTTTTTCAACATTTTTTTCCAATTTTTAACAGATGGAGCTTTTAATTAAAATTAGTCTTGTCCTTTAATCTATAATCTGTACTTAGATTTTCACTAAAGCTTTTACTAAAAAAAATTTATAGGTAATTCAAATCTTATTTAGTTAATGTAACCATTCGCATGCCAGCTGTGACTGGCGAATTGTGAAGAAGATGTTTTCTCATAACACCAATGTATTACCACTTTTCTTGCGAATAAATTCATTTAATTTAATTTCATTTATGTACGGAGAGCTACTTAAAAGTGTAGCTCAACTTTCAACCAGCTCTATTATATTATTTTAATAACAAGAATCAAACTTTTTGCTTTCCTAGAATTTAGCTAGAATAGTAATTATTTAACATTTATTTATTTAACAATTTTATGTACCATTACAAAATTTACAATCATATAATATTTACAAAAAAAAAGGAAACATTCACAGCACATATTTAAAAGTATTAATGCATACAAACAGTGTATTTACAAACAGTATATTATGTACGGAGAGCTACTTAAAAGTGTAGCTCAACTTTCAACCAGCTCTATTATATTATTATTTTAATAACAAGAATCAAACTTTTTGCTTTCCTAGAATAGCTAGAATAGTAATTATTTAACATTTATTTATTTAACAATTTTATGTACCATTACAAATTTTACAATCATATAATATTTACAAAAAAAAGGAAACATTCACAGCACATATTTAAAAGTATTAATGCATACAAACAGTGTATACATTTCATTCAAAACATTCCATTTCATTGTTCTGTGTCTCAATAATGTTCTACTATAACACAAATAAGTTAAAAGGGAAGGGAAATAATTCTCAGTGAATATCCGTGTCCCAGTAGAAAAGAATTCCTTTTAGCAAACTAGGAAAGATTAAAGACGTGGCTTCATTCGAGCTTTCTGTTACAGATAAGAAAATCTTTATGAGACTGACATACAGCTTCTATATATGTAATTAATTAACCTGATTGACCCCTTTTTAGTTCCCATATTCAATATACACCCTTCTACATTGCCCGTAGATTAATTAGCATCCATTATGGAAAGGTGCACTTAATATATTATACGTAATTTTAAATTGAGCTGAAATTTTTGAAGAACGTGTTATTATAAAAATTACGTTGATGGCAAAGGCTCTTTGTAATAAAAATTAAAACTCTTTATTCCGGTAGGTACTTGCTTTTTATATTATAACTAGCGGTCCGCCCCGGCTTCGCCCGTAGTACATGTTTATGTTTTCTTTCCATAAAAACCATCCTCGTTCTTCAGGGAATATTATAAAAACAGAATTATCGTAACGGTCCACCCGTTCACGCGTGATGCCGTGACCAAGGGAAATAGGGATTTTTTATTTATAGAGATGTTTTAAATTCTCATAGCATAGGGTGTTAATTGGACAAATGCTAATACATTTTCTAATATATAAACACTTCTCCAAAACTCTATCTAAACTCTTATTCTATACAGAATCTAAATGAGTAAAAACTAAAAAATGCTACCTACATTATATTATATCGACAGCGTCTTAGCTCTTTTTCTTAGCGCAAGTGAAACGTCTTAGCGAACACGGCCTTGATCTAATTGTTTTGTGAAATTCAATATAAAATTATAAAGAACCTTTCTTCTAAGTTTTATAACATAATTATAATATATTAAATGGGTTATATGTGTTGCTTGGATTTAAGACATAAGTATAGAGGTAGTAGTATCCTAGAATCTTAATGAAGAACGTCTAATCTTAATTGCTAATACCTGCATACCTTTTCTTAAGGATCCTAGTTCCTGCAGAAGCGTTGAGTTCTGAAAGAAATTAAATTTCCCTCTCCTTTATGTAAGTAGTGGAGTCTCCATCAAATTAATTAGCTCTGCGTCAAAGCGATTTTAGCTCTTTATTTCATTTCATCATCTGCTTTGATATTTTCATTATGCAAGCAATTACGTTGATTTACGCCTTGTTCAAGACACTTTCGTTAATTGTTTCAATTCCTCGCTGCAAGTTTATGAATTTCTTACTTGGATAATATTGATCTAAATTAATTAACATAGCTTTTTCTACAAACTGTTTTGTTTACAGCAAACGCAGGGAAAGGACAAATAAAAGCAAATATTTACAAGCAGTTTTTATCTACTCTATGTTTGATCAATAGCTTAATCATCACAAACAATTTTCTGCTATAAAAATTCTTTAAATACCAACGGAATATATTAAGAAGCTTGTAGAAAAGAATTTGCAATACTCATCTTTTTGAAACCATTCTTTATTGCTCACCCGAGAATCACCCGTGGTCGAAATTCAATCCTTTCGCAAGGGAGAGTAGAATTATTAGAATATGCATCAAGAGAAAATACATTCGCCGAAGCTGCAAATTTGTTTTATATATTATGAAAACTATCGCTGCAATACGTGGAACCGTCCACGTATTAATATTATTTTAGTATACGTACACCACTCACCTTGAAATATATAAATTGAGTGTATAACTAATATTATATTTATTTCGAAAACCCTACACGTGTCTTAAATTTCACTCAATTTTAAAGTTCTCCATTTCATATAGAACCCGTTTATATAAAATATCCTAACAACCTTACGTCCTATTGAACGTTATTTATAAATTGCTCGATCTAGAATCGACAATAAAATGCATTTCATCCAACCATCGTTGAGCATTCTTCAAGTAAATTGAAGAAACTGTTCCCTATATTGCGTATCGCGTATTCGAGATAGCGATCCGTGTAAAGCTTTTGTGGGTAATGAATCGATAATGTTCCGGGTTATTTGAACTTTCATTGCACTGCACTTATCTTTCTATAGATGTAGCTGCGTTTCTGTTATTAGAGAATCGTCATGATATTTCAGTTTTACTATGCTGGCATGTAGATATTAATATAAAAATGATATTATTTGTATTCTAATTATATCATCCACGTCCGTATCTTCTTATAAAATAATAGAAAACAGAAGCAAAGTAAAGTAATTTTCGAAATGTCGTCATAACGTTTAATGTCGTTTTATTTTTCACCAAAACCTGCAATGCTGATACATTGTTATTTTTAAACGTTCCTCGTTGAACATAAATAAAGGGAAATAAAATATTCGGCTGGATGGTAAATCAACTTAAATTAAAGGCCTCTATAAAAAGTACATTGATTACTAAAAAATGTACATCGTATGATTAAGAAAGGCATTAAGCTTTTGACATTAAGAAATAATTTTTATTTATTTATTTATTTATTAGCCTGTATCAGACACAACAATGGTAAACTATATGTGCGTATAAAAACTTAATTAAGACTGATAAGTCGACATCGGCAGATTGGTCTGTTTGCCCTAAATTGGCAAAGACCTCCTCCATTCCCTTCCACTCTTTTCTGTTCAGTGCTCTCCTCGTCCATGTTTTTCCCGCTGTTGCTACCAGAAAATCAATGTTCTATTCCATTTTTCAAGTAATAATTAAATAATAGCAAATACTGCTTTTAATATAACAGGGACTACAAGTAGATTCACATATATTTTCAATAAATCTATAATATTAAAATGAATCCCAAAATGTGTTGGTAAGCGCATAACTTGAGAACGGCTGAACCGATTTCGTTAATTCTTTTTTTATTATATTCCTTGAAGTACGAGGATGGTTCTTACGTAGAGAAAAAATATACCACGGGCGAAGCCGGGGCGGACTGCTAGTATTTAATAAATACAGTACCTACAACATTGCTTAAATTATTCGAAACAGTAATATTTATAGGTAACTAGCTTTCCACCCGCGGCATCGCCCGCGCAGTCAAAGAAAAACCCGCATAGTTCCCGTTCCCGTGGGATTTCCGGGATAAAAACTATCCTATGTCCATTCTCGGGTATTAAAATATCTCTATACCAAATTTCATGCAAATTGGTTCAGTAGTTAAGGCGTGATTGAGTAACAGACAGACAGACAGAGTTACTTTCTCATTTATAATATTAAGTATGGATAAAGATCGTTATTTTTAACGAGAATTCATAAACGAATGGAAATTAAAGCATTTCTTAGAATACATTGTATGTAATCAATTCATAGAAGTTTCAGCAGCATAAAACAGTATGAGATTTCTTTGATATTCGATTTCTCATATAATTTATTTTTTACATAATTCTTGGAATTTACAATAATTTGAATATACCAAAATAGTATCAAAAGATTTCGTAAGAAGGTGAATACGTCTAAGTAGGTAACATAAAAAAGTAATTAGAAATCGCCGTCCTCATAATTCGTTTGAAGAAAAATAATGATTCTCAAAACTTCAGGAAAGCAGGTAAAATATTACAAGTGGTATTTTAGACGTAAATTGAGACAAAATTAATTATACCTCGATGTTTATAAAATCTATAGAGTTTCACATATTAAATAATTATATAATACATATTTATTTAAACACGTAGGTACTTATATCAAACAATCATATAAATAGTACACACTTCAGACAACTTATTATATTATTTAATAAACATCAACAATGGTTATTGATAACCAAACAACAACAGCAATTGATGAACAATTTCAATGTCTATTTTCATATTTTGCAAAATACAAATAATAAGATAAAATTATTTGTATATAGGGATGTAATTTATTTATAGGCTTCTCAAGAGGAAAATTCAAAGCTTATTACTTTCTTAATAATTTAATATGTTCCTCTAGCTGATAAAAAAGTATCCAATTGATAGGTATTAAAGTAGATTTTGTACTTTATAGAAGTTTAAGAAGCTCATACATAGTCTTCCCAAAAACAATTCTTAGAAATGAAAACAGTAAGTTAAGAATTCTCAGTTTTCTAGTAAAATAGTGCAATATGTTCATTAAACTTACGCTAGAGGCTCGAAACAATTACAAACCAATTCATTTAGCAGTGCAAAAAACTTTCAGCACGATAATTGTTCCATGGTCTACGTAACGACAGGATCTGCCAAAACCCAAACTGCTTAAGAGTAAAATAAAAGTTTGGAAGCGTTGCGAAAAGCGGGCAGATAATAAAACTTTGTGTCCCGGAGCGCCTATTATGAAATGCTCAGGGTTTAAGAGTGAGGTGTATTCATAATGTGCTTTATTCCTCAGACAAAATTAACGCCTTTTTATAACTTTCTTGATGAACGCAGTTTGTACGGAAATTTTCGAGGCCTTTCCTTAAAATGTTTGGGCGAATTTGTTTGCGTGGACGAACAACAATGAAGAATGTTGAAGTAGAAATGAATGCTTTTACATTTTTTATAGGTAATGTTCGAAATATCCAAATAATTTCTAGCATGCTATAAAAATACTAATCTAATTAAAACATATGATTTTATTAGACTGCAATATAATTAATAAAAATAACATTCGCGATAACGATAAAGATAGCAGTCAACGCAACTAATTGCTCATAATTCGCAGATATAATTTTATTGTCCATTAATTTGTATTATCTTGGGAGCAAGCATAGGCCATAATGGTCTGCAACGGGATTTATTTCAGACCATTAGTCATTAAGAAGCGGCTAACTTATATATTTATTATCATTGTTGTAAACCATAAACGTTGACTTGAAGGGAAATAAGGTCTTCATTTAGTGAGCAGCTTTTGTGTGGATTATATTTGTAGTATTATATATTATCACTTTGTTTAAAATACAGATAAATAAATTGGAGAGAAAGATTATCTCGGGATTGGTATAATATTTATGCAAAATCCGTTACATAATTTATTGACAGTTACAGCATTAAAGGCTACATTATGTAATATTACATTATTATATTGAAACAGAAGTAATTTCCAAAATCCATAGGAAATATTTTTTTTCAATCATACCAAAGTATATAACGTGACTATGTTCTACTTTGTTTATAAAAAAAGCTTTCAAGAAGCAGCCCAAATACAAAAAACTCTCTTACATAATAAGAATGCATGAGAAAGAAATAAATAAAAGTTAAAACGGTCGTAATCGAAACCAGCCTCTATTTACATTGAAATGGAATATTCGAGAAATCATATTTACATGCAATTCGAAGCAAACATTGTTTAGCCTCTTTATTTAGATTTTACTGTTATTTATTGATTTCATTGAAGCCGAAATCGCATTAGTTACGGCCTTCGGATTTTGTTTTCAATTTCCTTCACAAAATAACGGCTATAAATAATAAGCCAGCCAATGTCATTCAGAATTAATACTTTCCTCAATTACAGTAATCTTGGCTTCGACTTTGTATTGTATTAAAAAATCTTTTTGTGTATTCCTAACGTTGTTGTTCATAAATTATCGTGGAATTCGGGATTTGACAATGCACGGAAAAATGTGTAATGAACAGTAACGAATTAATTTCCTTTTACATTCCTGCTTGGCATTACATAATTAACTAATGTATATATAAAATAAAAACATAGATAGAAAAATCCTTTAATACGATAAAATACATATTGTATTGTCACCGATTCTTGATGAGTGTACAAAGTTTGAATTAAATCTGTCCATTTATAGTGGATTTAAATCGTGATTCTTTAAGAGTCGGGAACATACTAACATATATATTGAACTAATATAAGCGTGTTAAAAATCACCAATAAACCATACAGTTGAAAAATTCTAAACCTGTGTTAACAAACCGAACAAACCTATAATATATCACACATTTTTAAAATCGCAACCAAAGGAAACCGTAGCGATTTTCTGTAACGTTTCTCGTATCTCAAAGAGACAGGTTCGCTAACTTACAAACACGAGTTGAGACAGTTTGAAATACGCAGAGCCCGTAAATACAAGAAGCTTTTTAGAAAACTTAGTAATCGTGTTATATAAATCTAATTCAAAATGTTCGATTGCTGTTATTCTTTATTTTATTCTGTGAGTACCTACTTAATATTAAGATTTAAAAAAATACGATACAATCATTTCGTCGTCCTATTGATATACAATAATAACCAAACACTCAAAAAAATTGCCATATTTTTTATCGTTTTCAGCTAATAAAAGAAAAATTCCAATGAAAAATTAATTGCTAAAGAAGTCCCATTTTTCAGCATTTGCAAAAGGTTGTAATAATGAGAATCAATCAATTGTAGCAAAAGATGTTATCGGAAATCGTTTTATTTCGAAGGAACGATCAAAGCCATTATGATAATCGGACACCGACGCGACGCCATTGCCATCTAATATTTGAAATGTTAAATTTATTTTACTTTAGGAAAGCGGATTTGTACTAAATATTAGACAATTTAAAAGAATTATGTTATAAAGTTATAAACCATTTATGGTGACAAAATAATCTAAACATTATCATTTTAAGAACTTTCATATCTTGTAACTTGAACTTTCATAATTATTCTATCATAATATACCTACTCATTCCCGGAAATTTTCGGAAAAGTTCATTTTCTTCTACATTATTTTAAAGTAACATTAAAATGATATGTCAAGTTCGTGAAAGAATTTTGTAAAATAAGTAGGTACTTTCTCTCAAATATCTACTTAAATAAATTTTAACACGAATTTTTATACAGTTATCGCAATAATATACAGCATTAATAAAGTAATTGTTTCGTTCAGTAAATGCGAGATATTTGCGGTTTGTTGATGTTGCCATTATCGCTGGCTTGCCGTTTATGTAACAAACGAAATTAAGTTCAAACTGCGACTTAATTACCTTAAGTTAATTAAATGAATGCATAATGTGCACTGGTTTACAGACTGTACCAAACTGTAATATTGTATTGTGTTCTTTTAAATTTAACAAATAATTTTTTCTGTTACTATGTCAGATAATGGTCAGATAAATGATGAAAATTGCTATATAGCTATTCTTTTAATTAATTCCTTCGCTTGTTAATATATTTCTGCGTATTAAAGAACTCTAAGTCGTATTAATAATAATTATTTGGCCTTGTCGTTTTCAGAAAACAATACCTTCTGTCTTTACCTTTCTATACCAGCTCATCATGTTTATCTCCTCACCGTTGATAACTGACGGGCGTATCTATTAACATTTTGGAAATGCATACATAATATCATATGAATATTAACAAGACATACAAAATATTCATCACACGCTATTCTCCACTAGTGTAGACCAAACTCCGGCCGGGTTGCGAATATAATATTTCATTTCGTCATTTGATGTTGCCTTCTTGTTGTTTATTTGACTCACACAAACGAACTGACTTCAAAACAGTGCAAATTGGGAACCAAATTCACAAATTCATGCGGACTTAGAAGCCTTACTTCTTGCGAGGCGAAATTCGCCGACGTAATTGCCACGCTCTATATAAAATTTGAAACCCGAGCAGCCTTCGAGATCACAAATTTGTATTCCAAACTCACAATATAGTTCATTTAAATATAAATGCGACATCTCGACTTAGTAATGCTGTCTGTTAAGATGTAATTTTTCGGAGCAGCTTGGATGAATCTCCAAGCTGCTCCGAAATTCAATATTTACATGTACCTAATATTGTATTTTTTGGTACCGTTTTATCTGGTAGCGTGCAAATAAGATGCTTGAATATTAAATAAGCCTTATATTTAATATTATGAAATTTATATTCGTGTTAATATTTTTAATTATTTGAATTGTATTACTAAGTCCATATAAAAGTAGTAACTTATAATATTACTAACTTTCTACCTGCTGCTTCTCTCGCGTTACACTTCACGTTATCGCAGTTTTCCTTGGCATAAAGTACAACATAATGTAGTTACTCTGCATTTTAAAATATAACGTATATATGAGAGATACCTAAATCCAACTGATATCATAAATGTGAATATTTTGCAAGTGTCAGTGGACCGTAACAACATTCGGCATGCGAGTGACGTAACTAAGGCGGAACGTACCTACCTACGCTAGATCGGAAAATGTTGCTAAAATATCCAAATCCAAACAGCGATTTTATATGGAAAGAAATCGAAATTTAGTTTCATTGATTGAGAAAGATTTAAAATATTTTATAAACTAAAATACATTTATCATTTGAAAAAAACAATTAGGCTACTTTATTATTTAGCTTTTGAAGTGAAATCTATATAGGCGCATTGAGATTAAAATATCTAGGTCGCGTCATGACAATACCGTTACGTCGTGGAATAAGGCGACGATTTTGGTCTCTTCATCTTGCCACAGAAGTTTTATTTGATTCGACCGACCTACGAACATTTTTAAACAAAATAAAACAATAAATAAAAAGACAATCGACGTTGCAGGCAATAGACACAATGCAGACTCAAGAAAATAATAGGGAAGTTTATGTAAATCAGATCTCAGAAGCACGATAGACGTGATTGATTCGCTTTAGATAAAAGCTGAGCTCTGCGGAGAGCGGACAGGGATTGAGTGTTCAACATGAGCAAAACTGCACCTTGATATTTTCTGGCTTCGCTTATATCTCACCTGTCTTGTACAGGGTAATTTTGCGCTTGGAGGGCTGTTAGTTTTATTTTTAGTATATGAGATTTAATTATTATTTGTTTTATAATTGGATTTAGAAAAAAAATATATACATAAAGTGTCCATGCTTTTATATTGACGACGTTTTGATTGTTTTATTAGTTAAAGCTTTTTATAAGAAGTGTCGCTAATTACGCCATTTTTTTCTAAGAACTTATTATTTTGTAAATTGTGTAGCAGCCACAAATGCACTTCGGCTTTTAGTATAAAATTTTGCTTTACTTATTTATCAAATTCACGGACGCCATTAAACTGAAGTTGTAAACTTTACTCCATGTATAACTAAGTTTGTAACTAAGCGCACAAATGCCACACAAATGAGAATGTTAGTCGTTTGATGCATAATCACTACTGAAACGGATTGCGTTTGAATCACAATGAATATATACTCTTAAAGGTTTAAGAAATTCTCATCTTGCTTATTTACTGAACTATGTATTTTTACATAGTTCAGTTAGTCTATACTAATATATAACTACAATACTTATGGTTTTCACGCATAAACTACTGGACCGATTTTGATGAAATTTGGCACAGACAATCCTTAGACCCTGAGAAAGAACATAGGCTACCTTTTATTGCGAAATATGTACGGCGAAATATACACGGGCGAAGCCAGGGCGGACCGCTAGTTTCTTTATAAATTCATATCAAACGAAACGACGTGAAAACGCTTCGAAAATGTCTTTGCATTTGACATTGGAGATATAACAATGATCGAAGTCCTGTATATGCATTTGTCTCATATGGGGCACATCTGCGTCACAGATTGATTTTATTCATGGATAAGATGATGATCGAAGACTTTGACTTAAGAAACTTTACAAAATGTTATATATAATCCTTAAGAAGACTGAAGATGTAACTGAAAAATCCTACAAATACACAACAGCGTAACAATAGTACAAAGAAAATCACGTATAATACTATTCTATTCGAACATGTCTCGATTCAATTGAAACTGGAATCGTCGAGCAGTATCATCGTACTCAAGTGAGCATAGCAAGCATTCGTGAAATGAATTGCAGTGTAGTGACTGTAATCCTACATCGCGCTATTGAAGTTTATTTTACTTTCAATAAAAATACTCTATTGTATACAAATATATATATATATATATATATATATATATATATATATATATATATATATATACTACAAGCTCTGCGCGCGGTTTCATACCCTCGGACGAACCCACGGGCAAAATCAAGTACTGCCATAGTTCTTATGCTATTCTAATATCCTATATTAAAGTTTCATCCAAATCAGTTTAGTAGTTTATTCATAAAGATTAACAAACATACGTCCATCCTCACTAACTTTCACATTTATATAATACTAGCGGTCCGCCCCGGCTTCGCCCGTGGTACCTACATGTTTAAACTATCCTATCTCTCAAGTTGGATCGAACTGCACATGGTGTGCGAATTTTATTATAATCGGTTAAGTGGTTTAGGAGTCCATTGAGGACAAACATTGTGATACGAGATTTATTTAATATACTAGATTTCCGCCCGCGGCTTCGCCCGCGTTTTCAAAGGAAAACCCGCATAGTTCCCGTTCCCGTGGGATTTCCGGGATAAAACCTATCCTATGTGTTATTCTGATGTATAAGCTATATTGTGGTAAAGTTTCATTCAAATCCATTCAGTAGTTTTTACGTGAAAGAGTAACAAACATCCATACATCCATACATCCATACATCCATACATCCATACATCCTTACAAACTTTCGCCTTTATAATATATATTAGTAAATAAATATTAGTAAATTAGTAATATTAGTATATTAGTATATTAAGATTAGTAGTTAGGATAGGATGCACGACGCAGCCAACTTGTTCAATCAGCCGTTTTATTACAAGCCTAGATTCTTTATAAAACGGTGCCGCTTAATTAACTTTTCCTTAGGATACGCCGTAGTTATTTTAAACGATGCGGCTGGATATCATTCAAGTAGTTAATTTAACGGGGGCGATTGAAAAAGTTCCTTATTCCAGCCGGAGATGCAATAGTTTTACAGTTTAGTGACATATCACACTAGCGGATTGCGAGCGGTTTCAAAGCGGAGCGGGTGCGCAACGAATACGTTGCGGGCGCGCAACGAACACGCCGCGGTTGCGCAGCGAATTCGTTGCGGACGCGTCATTTTGTATACTCTCGCACAAAAGCCAGCCCTTCCGCCTTGCCTAACTTCCATTCAATATTTCCATCGTTTCTGTAGCACTCAATTTTTTAACCGTACTGTGGAAATGCACTTACTTAACAGTTAACTAAAGATGTAATAACAACTGGAGTTGTTAAATAAAGGTGCTATAAAATTGAATTACTAGGACTTTTAGAATGTACCATACATTCCAAAAGTATGTAACGACTGACCAGTATAATCTCTCCCATAGCAACGTATGTTATAAAGAGATTTTGTGAACCTAATTATGAGCAAAGTGATAGTGAGTTGCTGGTTGCTTGATAAAATTTTCTATTCACTGCTATTTATCTAATAATAAGATAGCCCTGTTTTAGTTAAGGAGCTTTAACATTTATTTCACTAATGAACTTTCTTAATGAGCAATTAAGTTATCTGATTGCATTTCGACCAAGATTTAATAGATAAAACAATACCCTAAACATTAACATGTTATGAAACTCGTAAAAAATAATGATCTCATAATTATTATACTATCACAAGTTATAAGTAACAACCAGCACGGATTCCATTTTGTTAATGAGTGTACATGACTGCGACGTAAACGTTGCGCATCTGCCACGCGTCCGCAACGAATTCGCTGCGCAACCGCAACGTATTCGTTGCGCACCCGCTCCGCTTTGAAACCGCTCGCAATCCGCTAGTGTGATATGTCACTTAGTGGCATATTATTGGTGTGAGAACAATCTACTTTATATTTATTTATCTATTTATATTACAAACCGCCGGGCCTTATCGCTTTATAATATTAATTATAGGAAAGTATATCTAATCATTAATCATACCTAACTACATTATATTTTTATATTTTAGCGGCATTTATTTCTGTAGGTACCTATGTAGATCATGTGATCTGAGCGATAGAATAATGTAAAATGTGTAGAAGCAAATTTTATTAAAGCTTAGAACTAATTCTTCAAAGATTTACGAATTTCTTGTTACGAGTAAGTATGTACATTTTATCATTGTATTTTTTACTACGAATAAATAAATATTCTTTTCTTTTGTATTCTAAGTGTTTTTTACGAGAAATATCGTTCGGGTTCTTCTCGGAATATCCATAACTGTGCTACTCGAAAAGTAATTCATAGCCATTTGAAGGTGAGATTGCCAGAAAAATGTCTTTCAATAATAAAGCGATTAGGTGCCTTTATTAATCGGGCGATGTTTCATATCCCGATTCAATTTAGAAGTATAAGGAATTAGGAAGTTAGAAGATGTTTATAGATATAGACAGTTTATAGATTTTAGACAACACTCAGTGCTTCATAGCAAAGATTTTTAAGTGAATCTTCGAATACACTATTTGCAAAAGTAATCTCATTCCTCGTTCACTCATTCAATCTGTTAAATTCGAACCATTGCCAATATAATTAATCCATAGACAATCGTAAATTGAATAGATATACAAAGAAAGTAACAATTATTAATCTTAAAATTCGTATCAAAACACTATTCACAATTCGGATTCAATTTAAGCTAGAAAAGTTAAACTGTTATCATTACACTTAGTGCAGCATAGCAAGCATTTGTGAAATGAATCTTCGAATGCACTGTTTACAAAAGCAATATCATTCCTCGTTCACTCGTTCAGTCCATTAATTGCGAATCATGAATGCACAGTCGTAAATTGAATAGAAATACACAAAAATATAAGATATTAAAATACTTTTCTTAACATTCCTGATTGAATTTAAGCTACAAAAGTTGAACAGTATCATAACACTTAGTGCCGCACAGCAAGCATTTGTGAAATGAATCTTCGAATGCACTGTTTGCAAAAGTAATCTCATTCCTCGTTCACTCGTTAGGTTCGCGACGCCCAATTGCACTCCGCTGTTTCTACGTTTTTATACAGTTTGTTTGTAATGCACTTTCTTTGATATAACAGCATCTTCAGGCTTAAAAAGACGCTCTCGAGTTTTTATGGAAATATTTTATTTATTTTAAAGTGGAGTGGTTTGCAAGTTTTTATACAAAGGAAGGGAGTGTCTTTAAATTAATATCAAAGTTATATTTATTAGATGAAAATCATTATTTTAAAACTTAGCCTATCTATTTAAATGGACTATCTTGCAGTGAAATATTTTTTTAAATTGGATCCCTGGTTCCTGAGATTAGCGCGTTCAAGTAAATAAACTCTTCGGATTTATAATATTAAATAGTAAAAGTACTTCATACCTATACAATAATTTATCGCTATAATTTTTCACTCCTTGACCACAACCGTAGCTATGAAAGAAGTAAGTCCAAAGAAATTGCAATCTCCATTATAAAGCATTCGATAATATATCAAGCCAGCAACCATCGCAATTTAACTTTACAATATAAGAAAAGAAACTGTAAAATTCCCCGACGTTATCTTGTGCTAAATCGACTATCAGGAACGACCCGAACGAGCGTCGACAGATTAATCCACGGACTGACTCAGAGAATACTTTTTACTTGTACGCTTACATTTCACTAGATAACAAATCCCAAGATCTTTGCCAATTCAGAATGGCTTAGCTTACGTTTTAAGTATGTTCTACTTTCATGTGACGCAATACGAGAGATAATGACGTATGGAGGGAATTATTGGGTTTCAAACGGTTTGAACGGGCGATTTTTTTAGTCTGAATACAATTTTTTATAATGGTTAAATTTGTCTATGTCGATAAAATATTTTTTTTGGTTTTTACGATAAATAAATGAAATCTACAATCAATACAGCTTTTAACAAATAAATCATACAACACATGTTACAGCTGTCCAATAAATCCTTTGATATATTATATGCCACGTTCTATTCCTAATATAATAATTTAAAACAGTATTGAGTAACGTACTTCTATGTGGTAATCCGTTCCTTAATTCCTGGTATATTTGGATTTAGACTTAAATGTAAATGAATTCCTTTCCAACAGAACAGTGACAAATTATATTGGCACAACCAAATTAGACGACCGCGGTAAATCTTCATCCTTGAATTCGTTAAAATGGTTAATTAGTGACATTAAAGCCCTATTTCACTTGCTGTGGACCTTTGCAAATGCTTGGTTGATAGAGAATTTGTGATTCGAATTTCGATCTTATTGACAGATAGTTATCCACAGAGAGAGAGTTAGAGTAGATACATTTTGTCACGAAATCTAATCTTCCTATTCATTTCAAAAACATGTTGATTAAGCTAACTTAACTTGCTTAATGTTTTATATATACAGGGTGTAATCGTTAAGTGTACACAGGCGATTATTCTGTAAGTATTTCAAATATCAAAAAACATTAAACTGATATCGAAAGCCCTTTACCTAATGCGTAAAATGACAAAAATAACTTTTTTAAAAATAAAACGGGAAATATCAAAAAATTTTACATCAAGTGAACATCCATACAATTTTGTCAAAAGCCACCTCTCTTTATAATCGAGAAGTTTAATTTGTTTGATACGTTATTTGTTAAATGGCTCGTCTCATTCCTCGTTTAACCAATTAAATATTGTATGAATTTTTATCTCATGCGTCCATCCCGTCAAAGTGATAAGGGTCCCTAAGGGGTGAACGGTCGAACAACGGTCCAAACTGTTCAACTGTTAAATTATTTCAGAGAAAACATTTTGTTAAATTAAATGATTGATAGAATATTAATGTGAAAACGAGTTCCCAGGGTATGTGTAATGTAAACAAATTATATATAGCTTTATAACTTAATTAGCTTCCTTTTTATTAGATATATTATTTATTTTTTGAATGCCAATTTTTTATTCTGATTCGATCAATATCATAAGTTTTATACAAAAAATATCCAGATAAAATTGTGAAATACATTTTGAAGTTCATTATAAAGGAAAACCCTGGGACAGACACTAGTAAACTTGCCCTTAAAAACAATCTCTAACACCTCTCCAAAACAAATAGCTTCGTCAATAAATATTATTCGTTTATATCTATATTTATATTTCATGAACTGGTGTTTCGGCATTCCTAATGGCGCTTCATTTTTCGCTGAAATTGCCTTTGAGGCTTTCAAGATGAAATCCTCTTGACAAATTGCGCACTTTTTCCATTAGCACGACACTTATAATAATTTTATTTAGTTCCTCCATTCACAGAAACAATAAGCCATATTTTTCTTCAATTGTTTCCGTATTGTATGAGTAATATGGCTATTATCGAATCAAGTGAACATATTTGCTGTAATTTTTTTATGACGTCATTTTCACACTAAAATTAGCTGCAGAGATAGCTTAATCTAATGATGACTACACGATGCATATTCAAATTCAAACTAAACAATTTATGATCCTGCAGGTAGGATATTAGCACATTTTAGACTATGATATTAGATTAAGTGTGCATACAAAAATGGATCAGTTAGTCGTTTTTGTATAGATATTGTGATTCTTTTTCTTCTCTGTTTCTTTTAACAATTTTAAGCAGTCGGATTATTTATAACAACTTTTTCGTTTTATTTTATCGAATGCTCTTTTGAAGATATTTAATTTGATGTCCATATTGATAGGGTAAAAAATAAACTTTTAATTAAAATTAAACTTAGATGATAGTTGTTTCTAAGTTATCCTTACTCTAATTTAAACTTCGTCTGCATCACTAGTTGAACTTGTTCCTTTTTTTTTAATTCGTTAAAACTTTGCTTCAAAATATATTTTAAACTATTTATATTTTCTAAACAACAGCATTGTGAGGGGTTTCTGATTTGAGTGGTTGTAAGGTGTTCAGATAGCAACTTCACAGATATATTTGATGGAAAATAATCAATATTCACTTAGAAATAAAATTCTAAGAAATACTAAAAATACGCTCTAAGCCTCTAACATAAAGTTTCCAGAATCACCGCATTCAAAACCTATTTTTTTCAACAATTCAATTGAATTTCACGAATGTTTAAATCTATTATAGCTATTAATCGACATTTATACGAGTTTAATATTTGTTTTTCAGACAGATGGATTGATAAAGTACTTCAAAAAGCTTTTCGTGAAAGTATTTGTGATTTTATTTTGGTGAAAATCATCGATATTATAAGTATTATCTGAGTTATATTTAACCGTTAATCTTTTAACCCGATAAACATTTCTCTTTATAGTTTAGAACTATAGTTTCATGTACTTATTTTTTATTTCTAATTGTTGACATTTAGAAACGGGTTTTAGCAGTTGTTTTAAACACAAAATCGATAGAAATAACCTACTACTATCCAACTATAATTTCTTTATAATTTATTTCATTACATTAATTTCTACTTTCTGCTTGGCACTGGTTGTTCGGAAGAAATTACTATTGAACATTAAAGCCGCCAATTTCATCTTTCCAAAAATTTTGTGCTCTAGATAATATGTTTCATAAGCTTAATGAGTAGTAGATTTGTCAAAATCAAAAATTTATTATATTCGTCACTCATATGCAACAGAAAAATACTCTTGAAAATACGACATGCCAATAAGCTTTTAGGAAAAACATCCAAAAGCGTGTTTAAACCAGAGCAAAAGGCAACTAGTTACGTCGAACAAAACACAATTCTGAATCTAGTTAACAACGATATCAATACAGTAAATTGCGGTCTAAAAATAGCGTCTGACGCGGGCAAACGTCGGGAACTCTGAATGCAAGCAATTGGTCGGTGCATAGATTGTATAAGCCAGATCCAATTACTTCATTCACTCGGCTTCTGTGTATGCGGAGCATATTTACAAAACGAATTTGATGAACGAACCTTTTCTCGTGGTAGTGTAAAATGTGAGGATGCGTGTCTGGACCTATAAATCAACAATTGTATTTTACTTTCGTAGGGTTAATTAAATTGAGTTCAAAGTTCACAAATACACTTAAAAAGTAATAAAATTATGTATAAGATTTAAAAAAGTCAATAATAATACCAACTTAACGTTTTGATGTCTCTGTCTGTTTTAGATTGATCTTCCAATTCGTATTGTTAGTGTTAAATATAACGAGAACGAGGAAAATTGTACATTTCCTAGGATATCTATGCATTACATCGTTTTTTAAACAATATTTTATACATTTCCTAAATAGTATCGGAATTGTACACATTTACAAGGATTTGTATACATTTCCGGTAACATAATATATATTTGTTAGAAAATGATTATTTATATTCAAAATTGATTTTAAATTACCATGTATATGAATATGTTATGAATATCATCAGTACAAAAAATAGGAAGGTATTCTCAGTATAACCTCATAAAATATAACATGGTAATAAAATAAACTGTAAAACAAAATAAATATTTACACTACACCTTTGCAGTTAATTGGAAAATTGTTAATGAAAATAATGACTGATATTGGTAAACATTATTTGGTGCCTACGTAAAATGTTTAATTTAATAATGTAGACAAAACACATGAAATAATGTTAACGTAATCAAGTAGTAACAGTATGTTATTTATTTTTCAAATATTAAATAATGTTCGTCTTTCCACAGATAATGCAATACTATAATCTTATTAAAAACATACTTTCCACTCTGTCATCGTGTTTAAGCTAGCCTAAATAACTTAAAAGTGTTCGAGTAGTACGCATTTCAAAGTTTAAATAGGCGAGTCTACACAATATACTCGCGCCGCGTAGCAATTTTTGCATGAAAAAACTCGATTCGGGGAGGACGTGGATTAGCCGAGGAAATGCGCGTGTTGATCGATATTTTGAAAATGAATAATTATTGTCTACACTCAGTACTATTTATCATCACTTTTTGTCATAATCACACGATTTAATGAAATATAAACTTCGACCTGATGTGCGATAAATTATTTTAACTTTCAGACAAATACAATGAAAATAACTTTTTATTTCAAGTATAATTTATTACAATACTGTAAACAAATAATAAAAGAAACAGACTTCATTAATTTAAATTTAAAATAAATAAAAATCATATTCAGATCAAACAAATCTCTTTGATCTCAGAAGGGCGAGGGTGATTTGGAATTGTTTTCAAATTTCAGACAAAGAAAAGGTTTTGTTTTGACTGGGACATACAATTTAAAAATCAATAGTTTATTTATAACTAGCGGTCCGCCCCGGCTTCGCCCGTGGTACATATTTACGTTTTCTCTACATAAAAACCATCCTCGTACTTCAAGGAATATAATAAAAAAAGAATTATCGAAATCGGTTCAGCCGTTCTCGAGTTATGCGCTTACCAACACATTTTGCGATTCATTTTTATATATAAGATTTGCTACAGCGTCTGAACTTTTTTAATAATTGAAAATGTTTGCCTCAACAAACAAGCGAGGATAACATATTATTATATTTTATCGGCAAATACAGTTAAAATTAAGTTAAGTGAGACTAAATTAGTGTTTCCAATGCTAGAACTTGGAATGTTATATTTAAAATGAATCGATCGATCATTTGTAAATAAAAATAAATAATGTACTTTAAGATGTTTTTACATACATATATCCCCATATTCCTGGGGTCAAAAAAAATGTGACGTGTCAAATCAGTGAATCGAAATAAACGCTAAAAAGTCCCTTTATAACTAATTAGTCGCTAAAACCTCTTCACTACACGTACTCGCAACTAAATCATACCAGAAAGGGTTAGTAATCACACTTCTTAGCGGACCCTTAACCGCGGAATATGTTTTTGACCGCCATAAAACATTTCACATGTCGTCTACAGGGTGACCAAAACTGGCAAATTGATGGTGCACTTCTATAACTCAGTCCCCTGGTCAATTCACACACGGTTAACTTGAGGGATTTTGCACCATTTGTAACTATAACAGGGACTTTTCTGAAACCGATTGCGATTTTTAACTTTCGATGTTAGCAAGGAGTTTAATATATTTCATATATTATGGTGGTGCCCTTTATATTTTGCTCTGCCATAAAAAATCGATTATGATTTGAAACAAAAACTACTCACTGGTAGACTTTCTATTGTTGATAGATTTCAAAGATGCTGACCAATATTTAACATTAAATACGGATATTTTAGCAGATGAATTAATATAAAGTAAACTGATAAATATGATGAAAATAGCAAGCAAAAATCTAAGAAAATAACTCATTAACTAAATATATTTTGCTTATTTATATTAATAAGAGGCATTGCACCATTTTATTTTAAGCATTAATGCTAAATACAAATAACTGGTAAGCCTTATAAACGGTTATTGCATTTCATTAATGCATGGATCCTCAGATCTTCCATTAGCCAGGGAAATGACTACGAACCTTTGAAGTAGCGTTTAATTTAACGGTCTTTCGAGTTCAATCACTTGCAAAAAAATCAATATTTCGCAGTATTCAGAAACTACAATATTTAATTAAATAAACTTATTTAAAAGAAGAGAGCGTATCTCGGAAATCTGCAAGCGTATTTCATGAGTTTCTTTGAATTTTCATAATCGTTTTATTTCATGTATTCACCGAATCTGCTTTTATGTTCATCAACAATTGAACTTAATAGTAAAATATAATTAAATTAATTTATTTATTCATAAAATGTATAACATAAATTGCAATAATTTAACCTAGAACTAAAATGCATACGTGAACCACTATACCAAAAAGTAATCTATACATATAATAAAATCGTAGGAAAGTCAAAACTGTACATTGAATATTTTTTTAAAAGAATACATAATCCATGATCTATAATCGATATAGAAGCCAAAAACATAGTTTTTAGAATTTTTGTCTGTTTGTCTGTTTGTCTGTTTGTCTGTTTGTCTGTATGTTTGTCCAGGCTAATCTCGAAAAGTACTGCATAGATTGACTTCAAATTTTGCATGAATATTACTAACAGGTCGGGTGAGGCTTTTTTAAACATATTATCATGCTATCACCTCCGAGGGAGGAGCTGTGAACCTTTTTTTTTTTTACGTATTCCGTGTATTACGACAGCGTACAATCTAAAGACTCATGTTTAAATGTTGGTTTCGGGTAAGCCATGCTATTATCTAGCTTTACACAATAAAAACTATGTCATTTACGTAATTTGGGCAGAGAATCAGTTTAATGAATTTATTAGTATACAAATTTGAAACAGCGCCATCTATGAGATTTCGTAAAAATCAAATCAATATACATGTTAACACTACTGAACACAATGTTAAAAATTAATAATTTAAATATAATTATGTTATTTATTTATTTAACTCTTTAACCCATATCTTCCCTTCCCTATAAGGTGCGCTTATAATTCGTGTGAATATACTACATTTTTAAAAGTGAGGGTAGATGTTTATTATTTTAAGTCAAACTAGACACCATTACAGTTAATCTAATATTGATTGTGTTCATTGGTTACATTTTTAAAAATCTTCGTGTTTTAAAAATTCGATAACGAGGCGGGACTCGAACCAGCATTCTTTAGTGGTCGAATTTTTTCTATTCTTTATAAATTTATTGTTTATGAATTTACATTTATAAACAATAATACAAAAAGGTTAGTTCGTTGATAATTATTATTCCTTCATCATTTACATGTTGTAAGTAAAAATATACTTTGACTGTTAATACTTTTGTTCAGTATTTACCTGTATGATTATTGCTTGGTAATTAATATATTTTCATGTCGTATACCTAATTAAAAACATAAGTTTGATGTGAAACTAGCTGGATTTATTTTTACACACTCACAGTCTTATATTTTGTGTTAATGTTAAAATAGTATTAATAGTGTAAATCATAATATTTTTTTAACAATTAAAAATATTTCCTTTTTTTGATGGTGTTGGCATCGAATTAAACCGCGCTGTCGTTTCGTTCACAAAAAGTGAAGTTATGAGGACCGAATATGTAGCCGCCTCAACTTACGGAAACGAGAGTAACCTGCGTTGTCTGTTAGTTATTGTATAGTCGAATTTAACGTTACATGGAAATTGGCATCTAATTATATGAATAATACTTATATTAAATCTGTAGAGGTCAATTCTGTACATGAAATATATTTCCTAAATAACTATCACGAGGTGATTAGGGATCGACACTGACGCCAAAAATTTTTGTCCGTCTGTCTGTCTGTATAACCGTTATAGAAACAAAAACTACTCGACGTATTTAAACGAAACTTGGTACAATTATTAGTATGAAAGAAATGTTCTCCATATTATATAAAAAATATCTCCCGACATCATAATTAATGTCTATCTTTTATGGTTGAGCTTAGGAGTTCAAAGCTTTCTGATTATATTTGTCTACTAGCTGTGCCCGCGACTTCGTCCGCGTGGAATAGTGACTATGGGACCTATGACCATGGGCTCAGGGTGGGGCAACAATAATTGTTTTTATTTTCATGCTTCCACTCCCACGCCCACTCCCAGGCCCACGCCAACGCCCACGCCCACTCCCCTTCACAATTGGTACCTACCAGATCAAAGCCAGGGTAAGCGCCCCACCCAGCCCCACCGTGGCTACGCCCATGCTGAATTACTACTTAACATACAATTATTATTGAGTAAATACGTACTACCATAAATAATTAAAAGAATTGTTATTAAAATTTCTTACTAAACTGAGCTAAAAAACTTACGTACCAACTTATTAAAGAAAATCAAGAAATGAAATGCCTAACCTATACCAAATAGTTACTACATAATATTGTAATTAAAAATTATGATTAGTATATAATATCGAAAATCAAAAAAGAAATGCCTAACTAATTCTACGTAAAATTTCTTTTAAATTATGTCATATTATTTTTTAGGAACCAGGGGGGGAGAGGAGCAAATTCTATTTCCTTCCTTTCTTAAATGGATGTTTTTAATAATGGTGTAGCCACTGATCAGCTTAATCGATACTCAATTTTTATCAAATCCAGCAACAAATCCAAATTAGATGTTTCCTGTCTCACGCACGTAACTAAAGGCTGAAGAGAGAGAGAGGGAGCACGTAACTTAACCGTTTAGACGAAGAAAAGTGTATAGAAAAAGGAATAAATAATTTCATAAACTTCCCAACGATCTTTAAAAATAAATTATTATATCATTTTTTTCATTCCCACTTTTACCCCTATGTAGGTATAATAAGTGGATGAACCGATTTCGATACAATTTATCTAAGAACCAGCGCGGCGTCGGAAAATATGCTGCCTAACAAAAAAAAGCCGCATCTAATTCGGTTTACCTGTTAGCCAGCTACGGTGCCATAGACAGACACACACACACACAGAGAAATACATAGCAGTCAAACACATAACACCCGTCTTTTTGCGTCGGGGGTTAAAAATATAATACGACATAATTTAAAGGACATTTTGTGTGGAAAATTTACCTATTAGAAGTAACCATAATGTTAATTTGACCCCGCCCCCCCTACTACCTCAGCTTACCCCCAAACCCTTGGGGAATTTTGATATGATCATCTGGACATGTAAAGGAATAACTGTAGCGTATAACAGATAAATTACGTTTTATCGTACACTGTACAGTGTACAATAGAATGCCTTAGCAAATGTTCGCCGTGATTACTTATAAATTGTCATAACTTTTTTATTTATGAACCGATTGACATGAAATAAACACTAACTGTTAAATGAAGATTACCACAATACATTAGTGAAAACCGCATTTAAATCGGATAAGCCGTTTCTGAGATTAGCGTGCACAAACATACAGACAAACAGACAAAAAAATTTTTAACTACAGTTTTGGGTTCAAGATCGATTTAATAATAACACCTGCTAATTTTTTTCTACATATTTTCATTGTACAGACATCGCTTTTCCACAATTTTATTATATGTATTGATGATGATGATGATTGATGATTATAACACTCTCAGTCCGTTTTAACTTAATTTTTATTTACTCGCATCAGTGCCACCTAAAAAATCTTTATATCGAAATTCGAGCAAAGCTAAGAAAATGAGAAATAAGAGTTCTCAAGGATCGTTAGAGGTAAGAGGCTTACTATTGACCGAAAACAACATATTGTGTTATGCCGAGAACCTGAAACCGCTTCACAACGAGAATTGCGGCTCACAGCTGACCGCGAACGGCATGTACTATCCTGTGAGACCGAAACCTTCACTGAGAGGGTATAACGTCTCACAGCTGATCGCAAATGGCATATTTTATCTCGATACTCTGAAACTTTTACTCAATATGAAGACCGATTGACAAATGATAGGGTGCACCATAATATTATTCGATCTCTTGAAGATGAACATGAGCATAAGCAATGACTAGAGTAGGGACGCGAATATTACCATTATTTGAGACAAGATTATTTGAGACAAGTACGATTAATAAGTTTGTTTAATGAAAGATTAAGAATTGAAACTATTCGGTCTCTTGAAACGGACGAATAGCGAGAGGCCCGTCTTACTGTAGACAGATATAGACAGTCTTAATGACTTAAGAGGTAAACATAGAAGATCAATCTACGAATTCGGTGGTGTGGTCCGACAAATATAAAAGTGGGTTTGCTTATAACCTCACAATTGATTACAGATCATCTTCTGTATAGGCGATATTAACGTAGTATGTTCTTTTTGTAATGCTTTAAAGAGGAGTAAGGAGTCGGCTTTCGTTTGAAGATACACCAGAACCTTTGAAATCACTACTTTTAGAGGAACATGTGAAATCTAAACAGTTCTTAGACAATATTCGCTCTTATAGTAGTGCGTTTTAAATGATCCTTTGGTGCTCAACAATTATCAGAGGATCCTTTCATGCTTACTTTTAAGATACAAGGTCAAGTTTATCATTTGATAGGATCCCTTTTGCCTGAAGGCCAACCTAAGTTTCTTCAAATATATTTTGTATTCGACTACAACGAATAGTCGAATACAAGAAATCAATATTTCTCGAATTTAAAATATTAAAATTTTTCCTACAGTAGGGCGACGAATGTATTTTCGCATAGTAACGGAGGGGAACTCGCGGGGGGTCAAGTGACGCGGGCCACGTACCACAAACATGCTTAGTTTGTTGTACCGAGCGCGAAAGAAAGTCATCGTGTTTTTAGTAAAATTACTATGTAAACTAACGTAATTTAATACTTAGGTACATATTATATAATGATGCGCTCAAACTGTTAATCTACATTTAATTTAGATTATTATTTGAATTACTAAGTAATGTAGAATTTAAATCAATTTCATGTTTTCCTCAGATTTTCTATGTCCTCCGATTTTAAGATTTTCTTATCAGAGTATTCAATTTTAATGTAGTTTATTTTTATAAGAGACAATTAAGAACATTCAAAAATAAAGTGTCACGTATTTTTTTTAAACGACGAATGACGAAAAACGACGTAATCGCGGACGAAGTCGCGGGCAACAGCTAGTAAAAGTTATAAAATAAGCACGCAATAATACGGCTGATATATTTAGTCATAACGCAAAGCGAATAATAACAATCTCTGTCCTAAATAAACAGTAACGTACATTCAGAATATTCATACATTTGTTTAGATTAAAAACACATGTCTTGCTATTTGAATTTCACGAAGGTGTTTGTTTGTATGATATTCTGAGTAAACCAATTAGTCGGGATTTAACTCGACTACCTTCTGTTGCTATCCAATACAATGGCAGAGAAATGGTATGGTTACTGTAATGACATATAACTGTAGGCAATATTAACATTTAATAAATATACGAATAGGAATATAAGCTAATATAAGAATTATAGCTTTATAGAAAACACAGCTACGATAAAACATGCTGAAAAAAAAATACCAATATACATAATTACACGAAGATAGTTTTTAATATAGCTTTGTATATTGTAGCAAACACATTAAGGATTAAACGTAGGTACTTAATAAATAAAAGACGGGTTGCACTCTGGGAGTGCCGGCAGAAGTGAAAACTTGATTATTAACGTTGAGCATGTTTGATATTTTGGAATGGTATCCGTCTTACGCTTTTTCGATCAGGTCACGTGTCCTGACGCGAGTTTAAGATTTTATACCCATTACAGAAAAAGTGCGCAACGCCGCTAAAGAAGTTTTCACTTCAAAAATATTTCTGTATTGGTTTTTGTCTGTTGTGGTAAAAATATTTCTGTATTCTGTGTTAAGATAATTTCATGAAGATAATAATTTCTTAGTCTGACAGCCGCAAATATACTAGTAGCGCCTGAAGCAGGTTTCAGCTGGGATGTATTTTTCCACGGGTAGGACAAGTTACGATCACGCTGTGATAATCTCAACTTCTTCTCAACTTCAAAACTCATATATAATACAAATTGACTACAGACATTTTACGTAACATCCAATTTGCTAGAATTCTTCTAGAAAATAGTCATTTTTCCGTTAAATAAGATTATTAATAGCCCTCTCACAATTGAGATCAATCAAACGACACGTCATACTTTCAAGTACCCTTTCATTAGGTTATTTGACCTAAATAAGAAAATCCAAGATTGATTGAGGATAAAATGAATAGGAATAGACTTATACAATTTCTATAGAGAAAATCTTTCTAAAAATTTCCTTTCAAACATTCCCTGAAATTTCCATTCCCCGAGACAAATATAAGGAATACAATCACAATGTTCATTAGTATCATTAGAGTTAATGTTTAAGCGGATAATATAGAAGATGAATTATATAGAATGCGAAATAAAAGACGATATAATGAATACGTAGGAAATTCTCAAGATATTTTAATTTCAACGTTACTCGTTCTTTATGAAACTAGTTTTATGCTAGCAAAATAAACAGGATATTATCCATATCTCTGAACACAAAAGAAGCAATATTGCGTTAAATTAAAGCGAAGTCATGTGGAAAGTTATGCAATCAGACGGAAAGCTATATATTTATTTAGCAAGTTTGTTGGCCGAATTAGGGATTTGCTAGCCTTTTAGATATACTGGGCCTTATTTGCAATACAATTAGGGTAAAGAACGTTTTGAATTTAGAAATAAATGCTCATCGTATCATCTAATTACTCTACTATATTAAGCCACTTATTTCATAGTTCTTAAAAACAAAACTTAAACGGTTCGTTATCTACCTACATTTGTGTTCACAAAAATGTTGAGCGACGGATTAAATAAATATTAAATTGGCGTGCAGTTTACGATTAACATACAAGCCGAATATCTGATATAAATGATAATTAATATTCACAAGCCCGCAGGTTTATTACAGGTGATCGAAAACCATAAAATCATATGCGGATAACCGCATGCATGAACGTATGACCGCGGCATTCAAGAATAAAGCGCTTTCAATAAAAGTTTTTTTACATACAAAATTTATGTACCTATATTTTACTACTTATCTCTACAAATATTATAAAGCTGAAGATTTTTTTCACTAATCTCAGGAACCACGGGTCGATTTGAAAAATTATTTCACTGCTAAATAGTTCATTTATCGAGGAAGGCTATAAGCTACGAGTATAATTATATCATCACGCTATGTCCAATAGGAACAGAGCGAGTAAAACCGCAGGGCACAGCAGATTACTAAAGAATATGCAAGTATAAAATTTAGAAAAGCCGTGAGGATGTAAATTTATAAGCATGGACGTATAAAAAAAGACGGACGGTATATCGCTTATACATGGAGTGAAGCTTAATAATGGCGGCGACACATCCATGTGTGTGTGCCATGTTGCTATGGCAACAGCTGTGTTGATGACAATGGCGGCTGTATTTTTTTCTATAAATTTTGCCGTAATAATTTTGTCATTAAAACATAAAAGAAATAACTTGCTTCCCTGTGGAATGAATCGCTTGTGTTTTGTTATTTAAAATTGTACTGTTGCGACACCATTTAACCACGCAAGACGGCATTTTAAATATTTTTTGTGAAACAGTGACGCAGTTAATCAGTCGGTAGTTCACGACGTAATGGCGGCCGACTAGCTTACTATGGTGAGAGTGTGTGCGTGTTCATTGTCTTTACACGATCGCTAGCTTACTACGGTGGCTTCACGTTGTTTGTTCGTAAAACGGCGTCCGTCTTTTTTTATACGTCCATGTTTATAAGATTACTGTTTGTCGAATATAACAAACCAGGCTCATAATATCATGATAGGATTCTCAATGTAAAAAACACATATTGTAATCAACCACGAGCAACAAAAAACATAACATAAAACCAGTAACGTAATGGAAGTCAGGATAAGTATAACATACGTAATTTAAAAAATAAACATTAACAGCCGTACAAATAAACGAGTTATAACATTTTATGCAAAGAATAAACTAAGAATAAGGAAAAATCATACAAATAAACACGAAATAAATGTAACCTAGTATAACTTCGTAATAAGTATTCATACTAATGCTATTCCGTCCTTATTACGGCTACCACCCTAGTATAAGTCTGACATAACCGAGTCATAACATATCTTTTTAGTACATTGTGCTGTGTTTTACAAGTTTTAGAAGCAATTTTCAATCTAAATTTGAGATAGTAGCAATGAGAGTAATACGAGAAGTAGAAAAAGTTGAGCAAATTAATAATTTCATTACGTACATATTGAAATGGAAAATTTTGTATGAAATGTCAAAATATACGAAATTATGAAAAACCCTTAAATTGATATTTATAATGATTTATTTATTTACAACATGCGCCAAACCATACATACATAAAACTTATTTCTAAACTTATCACAATAATATACACTTTCGTTGAAAATATAAATCTTCTAAGCCTGGAGTTGTATGTTTTGAGTACCAGTTATTTGGCAACTCTCTATCTCAAGGTGGGTTTATCTTCTGTTCTCCAGATATTGGATAGCGTTATCTATCATTTGCTTGCATATTTAATGATATACCTATTTAAATTATTTCCAATAAATATTTAAAAAATAAATAAACAGAACATCGTATGATGAAACTTCACAACAAATTCGACGAAGTCAAACGAGCGTCAGCAAAATGACAGCACCAAGGCTTAGCCGTAGACAATTTCAATGTTTTTCGTAATTTTGTGAATGAATTGCGACGTTGCCGCTTCGCGCCTATTGCATAGCGTGAGCATAGTTACATCGACGTTATTCCAAATTTATTTGTAAGAAATTATGACATCCTTATTCTTTATTTATTCTTATCATATCTATGCATTGCATAAGGTTTGAATAAGCAAGTTTTTATTTGTACGGCTGTAAGCGCTTTTATATTATCATCACTCAACTTGCCGAGGTTTTGTAATAAGCTTGCGGAATTCAATCTCATTTCTGAGAATGTAACAACGTATTTTCTTCGCAATATTGTACTCTTTATTAGAGCTAAAATTATCTTTAATGTTTAGATTTTTATGCATATAAAATAATATACAAGAAAAACAAGGTCAGCGAAAGGAGTCATGAAAATATCAATGCAATATCGAATTAGTTAATAGCGATATATACAATACTTTATGCTACAAAAATTGTAAAAATATGTTAAATTTATCGACGCATTAAAAGTATAATAACAGTTAAATCTCATTTTACATGAATCTATGCTTTAAACTAGTGTATTTTTCATTTCACAATAAATTTACAACGCAATTACTCCTCCAACAACAAATAAGCAACCATATAAACAGACTTAAAAATGTAATTGAAAGTTGTCGCATATAATGAAAGTTATTTAAGCCTCAACTCGTATGCTAACTAATAGTATAAAGGCAGTATTCAGCGCTTAGAACAGACAAAGTTACAAGGGAACAAACGACGCGATACAGGAAGCAAGAATGTGTGAGTTCCCCACTTGTATATTACTGAGACAACTTGGAGGT
Source organism: Colias philodice (assembly GCF_061535455.1). NCBI lineage: Eukaryota > Metazoa > Arthropoda > Insecta > Lepidoptera > Pieridae > Colias > Colias philodice. The sequence continues at coordinate 7,868,962 of NC_143104.1, forward strand.
TCAAACTTGTATTATATAATAAATAGAAAGCTTGATGTTATTTATAGATAAATAAAAATAGTTCTAAAAACTGACAATAATGTATAAATTTATTACTGGAAATAAGTAAAATATTAAATAAGTATTCTAACTAGAAATATTATAATTTAGAAATTAGAGATGTTTTAACGGATTTTAAACGCAATTTATGCATTATATTATTTTCGATGTTTCGAACACTTTACAGCGAGAGTGGTCACGGGGAGACTGAAAAAACCGTTAAAACATCTTTAATTTCTAAATGTATAATACTCGCGTAAAATCAAACACTAGAAAATAATACTAATATTATATTTGCGAATGTATCTCTGTCTGTCTCTTTACGCCTCAACCACTGAACCAATATGATATTTTGAGACCTGAGAAAGGATTTAGGATAGGTTTTGTCACAGAAATCAAATGAATGAAGTCATGGGCGGTAAGCTAGTATTAAATAAATAAAGAACGATGAAGTATTTGTATTCATTAAGTATATTCGTTACACTGATATGGATTAAAAGTTCGAAAAATTCATATATTATCATGAATTAATAAAATATATCGTTGCGCTAACAGAAATGAAATATTCACAATTTTTTATCTGATATAAGTTCTGTTTCGTTACAAAAGTTATATACTCTATAGTATACGGACTATAAATCACATTCATCATTCATATCCAACGTTATTTAATAATGCGACTGTCTGAAATATCATAATTTAAATGGGACAGCTTTAATGGACTTTCGAAGTAAAGGTAAATTTTTATCATTTCGAAATATGATTTTGATCAACGTCCATATTTACTGACATGCTACAGTTGCGGAATAAATATTACCGATATGACAATACATATTGCTACGAAACCATAGAATACTTAATAGTAGATACGAAACTATATAAACCAGTATAGATTTTATTATGTACCTAAACCCAAACTCAGACATTTATTTATTCAATAAGACATGTTCTAGAAACACGTTTGAATTGTCATAACATATTATTTTCAACATTTAACACGGATTTTAATACGAATAGTTTCAGTATAAGGCGAAACAAATATGAACGTTACGGAAATCATAAATAGACATGGAATAATACACCTAAATAGCCGTGTAACAAATCTTTCGAACGAAAGTTTCCTTAGTAAAGTCGGTGTAAACATACACACGTACAGACTAAGTGCGTAAGGAAACCAGTAATTTCCCCCGAGTACACGGGAAAGATAAAAATGTTCTCACTATTAAACTTTCCGTTGAGTTCATTAGATGGAAATTACTATCATTATTTCAGAAACATATTACGAGGTCCCATGTGATTTTTCTGTTTACGTTATGTAATATAAATATTCCACAGCGCTTATACACAGCTTCGTTAAAACCACAAAAACAAGAATTTCATTGATAGAATATTTTAACTTCAATATCGTTTACAAAAAGTTCAACGCAAAGATCGACGCTTCATAATTTGCACCTTTGATAAGAGATCCTCTTAGGGACTCTTCTATACAACGAAGATTATTTTCAAGGAAAATTCATAAATATTCGTGCCCTCCATAAGCCTTAGCAACGTGAAAATTATAACCCGATGACAACAAGCAATAAAGTCTTTATATGGAAAGAAGCTGACTTTTTATTATATTACGTGAGAGCAATCGTATGCGCCTTACATCAATCAAATTCTTTTATATTTGTGCGTATACTATGTATGCCTTGAACGTATGTTTACGACAATGCCTTTTGCTTTATATAAAATGTACTTCACAGAAAAATAGTATCGTATTACTCGGCTTTGCACACATCGACGAATTTATTACAGCATCGTCTATTGGAATTTGTAAGATTTTCTATCTTTATATAAGTACATTTCTCAGTATGTTAGAATCTTCGCCATACTCTCTCTTTGTTATCAATTTGTCACATAGTGTTTGAGACATTTTTGGATGGAAACATTTTATGTTACTAAGTTGGTTCAAAATTATAGATAGGAAAGCCGTTACAAAAGCCATTAAAAAGCTTCTAAAAGATAACATATTTTTAATCAATAGTATTTCATAGAAAATTAGTGTACTTTAGAGATAAATCTGAACTTAATTAGGTTCTAAATCCTTAACAAAATATATTTCATAAAGTCTAATGCTATTTAGTACATACGACAAAAACAGATTCCGAAACTCAGCAAAAAGCAAATACTTAGTGGTATTCAAAGCTCGTTAATCTTGTTACCATGCGTTCGTTTGGGAAAATGCTAAAAATGTTACTGTAACACGGACTCAGTAAATTATTCCCTCCAGTGATCTAGAACCAATTAAAAAGTTTGTTTTGTACAATTCAGTGACAGATATTCAAATTACGTTCGATTTGTCCGATGTAGGAATATGCGCTAAATTTTTCAATTTCAAATGAGTCCACATATTTCTTCTAACCTCGTTTTGTTCCAATAATACTCTAAGTAAAATGAATGTACCTACATACATATTTTTGAAGTGAAACTTCTTTAAGCGCGTTGAGAGTAAAATTTCAAGGTCGCGTCATGGCAATACCGTTACGTCATGGAGAAAGACTTGATATTTTTGATGCTTGCAATATCTTCAATCAAAGAAGTTTCACTTCTGACACGTGTGCTCAGCACACACGCTCTTTTTATTTGTAAACAAACGCATTCTATATAAGATTATCAATGTCTTAAGATTTTCCATGTATTTTTCACAATATACGCAGCAACGGCACATACCTATACGCAATTATAATGACTTGGTGCTCATACATTGTCTCCACATTCGACCTTACTATCCTCATTTGGTAGTCTTATTAACTGGTTGTGATTTGTTGTCAGCTGTCCACCTCAATTAGACAGTTATGTAGATTTACAGAACATGTTTATAACGTTCTACTTATTTTTACCCTTTTCAATCTAACCCTTCTCTAACCATTATTATTTTAAATATAATAAATAGCCAAAATACGGCAGAAACTCATAAATCCCTTTTGTATGTAATATTGTAAATCTAACTAATAAAAGGGTTCATCTAACGTTAGTCAGGGAAGCGAAAATATCCATCATGTTACATTATATTCAAGAAAATCTACAAAATTCATTCAAGCTTAAATAAAATGGATATTAAAAGATATGTATCTAGCCGAATTTGAATACGAATATGATTAAAAATAGAATTTGGTCTATATAATTTCCCGTATCTGGTTTTGTTCGTGTAAAATTTGGTTATAAAATAAATTGGTAACAAAATGGAACATATTATATAAAACTATTCAGAATATTTTTAAGCACCTTTATGTGTTGCATGACACCTATACATGATAATATAAGTAACTAATTTCTACGAAGAAGTAAATGTGATAATATAATCGGAGTAAGAATTAACCATAGAATCGAAATCACCGTTTCCTTGGCACAGCTTTGCAGGATCCGTCCAAGAATTTATGTCTCAGTCTCTAATAATTTCGTACACTCTCTTGACTCGTTTCATAAAAGTGAATGTAGACGAAACGAATTTTGTTCCCAAAATTATGAACAACATGCTATCAGCTACTTTAATTTGACCTTGGGGCCTAATACTGCGATAAAGTTTGCTTGGAGCTAAAATATCAAGGATATCTTAAAAATCCACAGCGCTTCACGATTTCTTATTTTGTCTTTACCTCGGCTTTCTATCCCGGGGGTCTGAAAAAGGTTCAAAGTTAAGATAAAGATATTGCGAGGTATTTCATGAGAAACACGCTCTATCAATTATTGTAAAAGCGAAGATCCGTGGGGAATAAAGCTGATTTCAAACATTTATTACTTGCTCGCCGTTTTATTGAAAAATAATACCATCTTGTTCGCTGTTAGACAACTCTTTAATTGCGTGAATGCTTTAATTACTTTGTCTTAGTGTACAGAACTAATTTCCCATTGCTACTATCTATATATGGTGTCATTTGCATACTGGACTTCTGTTGGCATGACATGTCTCTACTGTATTTAATATTATTTTGTCACCATAATTTAATACCATTTTAAATCAAAATAAATAATTTATTTATTAATTCATGCGCTTCATTAGTTTTTCAAACGTAGAAATACCATCATCATAAAAGCAACCATTTTACATACAAGTAAAGATAAAAATTATAGGTATTTCACATAAGCATTTTCTTAACATTTTTTACCTATATTTAATTTCTATTTCTTCAATCTGTTCATTCAATTTTCCCGTTCCCTAGAGTTAGTTTTAAATTTATTGTCTGCGAATGAAAGCATTCGTTTGTGAGATTGCGTATTATTTTCACGCATCAATTTCCTGGGCAATTGAAAAATATTTCTATGTGTTTTGATATAAATATCTGGGTGGGCTTTAAACAAAATGCATTGCTTTTATTTACTTATAAGCATCCTTCTCGCGGCTTCACTCGCGTTGTCGAAAATAATGGTCGAATACTATAGGTACTATCACTATCCTTTGGCGAAAACAATGAAAATCGGTGTAGCAGGCGTTGAGTTTATTTCAAACAGTCATACAAACGCGACGGAAGACTTGCTATTTCATATGTTCGTGGTCAACATGAAATCATATTAGTCAAATTGAACTTCCAATTTTAATCTACTTATTACTGAACTACATTGTTTTCATAATTTTAAATAAGAACATTTCACAGGTTCATGTATCAAAGTGTAACCTATATTTTATTAATTATACGCTTACCTGCTTACGTTAACCAAATTACAATCGTTTCAAGTATTTACCAATGTAATCGACCTACACATTATCTGACCTCAGAATTCAATGAGGAGGCGATCAGACCCCTAATTAGCAATTAGTGAACACGTAATTGTAGGCGTAATTACAACTGTAGGTTAATTACTACCGTTTATTTACTTTTGACGGGCAATCTCTTAGTAAACACTAAACTATGATTTCCTATACCTCTTAAAACTTATACTACTAATACCTCTGTTTTGGTGTAAAGCATTATAATGTATGTAATAAATAGAACATGCTGTGCATTAATAATCCAACGATAGATTGCATATTGTTATTTTGTTTGTAAACAAACGTTACATGCGGGAGAGGACGCAAAAATACTGCAATATTTCACGCAATTTTATATCGTAAATTAAATTGCCAATAATTAATCTCTTACTTACAAGAGAAGCATGACAAATACTCGATTTTGGAGACAAGAGTGATTTTTAATTAAAATGAAACAATCAAAACATTACATGGAGGATCCGGCAATTTAAATTCGTGAAAGTCATTGCCAAATTAACTTCACTGTAAGTTCTCAAAATATAATAATCACATGTTTAAATAATAAAGTTATTGGACATAACTTTATTAAGATAATAAAGTCTGTTATTTATGTAAAAATTAATCTTGCTCACAGAATATTCTTATTACTTTTTTAAATAAAAACATCTCATGAGAAAATGGTAAGACGCTTAGAAGATTAATGACGCCCTGCTGAATATAAGTTACATAAAAATCATTATTTGCTTCAGAAAACATAAACCGAATTTAATTCGTATCAAGTAAATATAATTATATGGATGTTGTTTAAGGAAAATTTATTGCTTCAGTAGTTTATTTTTTAAATGTGTATGCTTTCTTATATTAAAATTAATTAATGGCTCTTCTATTCCTTTGCTGTACTACTGAAATGAGCAAAGTATGATAAAGTAAATTGATTATATTTTCAAGGGTCCACCAACTAAACAACAGATAGTCAAGATTCCTGTTCATCAACTTAGCCATTTACAATTGAGATAGTTCAAGAATTGTGTTTAATATTTACTTAATCATGTTGCCCAAACCCTTGGCCTCCCAACAGAACCTATTTACATGAACCGCTAGGAAACGAGGTACAGTGCTCATAATAATAAATTAATTAATTCCTGGACTAATTTAATAGATTGTAAAGTTGTGTTCAAGTGTTCTTAACTAGCCTCTCCCGCTCTTTTCGTCCCCGCCCCTGTTGGACTGTGATAATATGAAAGAAATAAAGACAACATTATGTATATCATTTCGTATTATTCATGTATATATTTTATTCTATCTTCAGTTTTCACAGCCACCCGCGTAACATTTTTTTTTACTTTTTTCCTTATCTATTACCTTGGGCAGTCTGGAAGAGATCGGTAGTAAGCGATAAGGCCTTATGTACACTACCGTATTAATCCGTTTTGTATAATTGTAAATATTTTACTTAGTGTGGTATATTAAATTGTAAAATAAATAAATACATTGTATATGTATATTTTAATAGTAATGCTATTTCATAACTGGCCTCTCCCGTTGTAGCCAGCTCCGCCCCTGCTGACCTGAAATTGAAAGAAAGAAATACCTATATATCCCCATATATAATATAGGTAGCCCACGATAGAATAAAGTTACTTTCTGCGTTTTCAAAATTGCCATTGTTTATCCGCGCGTGTGTAAGTTTATCCGCTTGATCGTTAAAATAAAAAATAATGTAAAGGCATTTTTAAAAATCTCTCTAATGATTTCTGAGTTAAATTGTAACAAATAAAACTCTCTGTTCTCTTTGAAATATTATTACAGACGCAAATACAGTATGCAATATAAATATACAATTATTTTTCACCGATCACATTAATATAACACTCTTTCAATTACTGTTTCCCAGATTTCCTTCTAGAACAATCTAGTCCATTCTAATCGAACACAATCGAAGCTCGTTATTCAATCAAACAATGATCAAGATAAACGCAATACTGTTTGTGCTGGGAACGGCACACCCTCATAGCGTACACCGAAATCAAATTAGCTCAATCCCTTTGATAAACTTCATGTTGCTTCTATTGCAGTTTGATCGTACTAGTATTTATAAGTATATGGTCTAATATGCTTCTGGTTATTATATAATATAAAGGAACTTAAGAATATTTAAATTACTTATTTTATTGGTATAAAAGTTGATGTAAATATTTATATTATTTATTTTTTGCCCTATAGAAACCTTGAAAAACGCAGTAGTGGTTTTCCGAAATCATGTATAATCAAATACAAACTCACGAGTTTTGTAGACATGTTTTTGCGACATATTCAACAGAATAACGATTCTAACGCTAGTAAGACATTTTTGTAAGGACTATTTACATATAATAATCTTAATTGTACTAACACATCATAAGATACAAATCCAATCTATTCTACTATTTTATGTATTAATTTATTAGAACCATCCAAACACAACTTCGACAGCAAGACACGGTCCCATTATTGCACGCCTCATAAGCGAAGCGTTGAGGTGGGTACTACTGTCACTTCGCGCAAAACATCTGATTTTTCAAACTTAAAATGTCTTTATGTATCATACATTGCACTTGTAAGATAATACATACACACACATATTAAGAAAAAACACTATTTTTAACGTTCATGATATTTTTGATGTCATTTTTGTTATTTAAACTAGTTAAAAAACAGTTTAAAAAAGTTCTGTCTTGGACGTCCGTGTGTCTGTATGTGCGGATCCTTTTTCTTGTTAACACGATAGCGACCGAAATACTTTACTAATCGAGTCTTTTTTTTTCTCTTACGCTTGAGTATGCTCAGGAATAGAACCCTTTCATTTTTCAGGGTCTGATTCGATGTGGTTTAATTGTTATTAAATAAACAAAAATAATAATTAATAAATATTTATTAAAAAAAATTATGAGGCGTGCACTTTTGGATTTTCCAAATTATTATTTACATCTGCCATCAATAACTTCGCTACTTACCAACTAAATACTACTTTAGCTTACATTGTGTGGACTTTAGTATTTAATAGTGCTCTAGAGGGAACAAAACTTGTAAGATCCATAGCATGTCAATAGAAGTTTAATCTAGATCTGCGTCGGGGGACTTGCCCGGCTTAGCAATACGTTCTGATAACATTTCAGCAGAGTAAGCTGTGAACATTGTGAAATACGACTTCCTTTAACGCTTGTTTGGACGTTCTTTATGCTTTGTATGGCTTTACTTATAAAGTTCAGTCAGTTTATTGTAGATTCGTATTTAAATGCATTTCATTTTTCCTCTACGTTTTAACCGTAGAACGGTGAAGGTAAATATAAAATATCGATTTCATTTCATTTCGCACTGTTAAATTTTTATTTCACATAATAAAACTTCAGCGTAGAAAATATATTCCTTCGTCATAAATCGTATTTTAAACTCACAAACAGGATTACATTTTCCAGCAAATAAGATCGAAACCACAGTAAGAATGGTACATGCATTTTGTATGATTACGTGATTTCTCCCGATGCTTCCAATCCTCTAAGTACTGGGAACGTGTCTATCATATATTTTTAAAATAGGGATCGGAACTGAACATTCTTTATGAACAATAAATACTGTGCAACTGCAACTTACAATTTATCACTGTAGTTTAGTTTGACACCAAGATCGTAGGAACATGCCCAATATAGTGTAAATGTTAAGACGTATTATAAGTGAGGGTTTTGCGGTATCTTGTTATAAATATGTATTAAATAATACACGCATAAGTAACAATTTGGAAACATTATCTTGGAATTATTAAGATTTACTGTAAATTCAGTAAAATAAATTTATCAGTGAAATTACAGAAAATATAATACTATACTTTTGAAACGAATCCCTTCCCTTTATGTGCAAACATGATCAGTGTGTCCAAGATTTTTTCAACATAAAATATTCAGTTCGCTTCCTAATACACTTTATGTAGCACATAAAAATTCCTTTTACTCACAGTCGTAAATCAAGTTAAGGCTCCTTCACGTCCCAGGAACGTCGACGTTGCGACATGTTAAAGTTTATAACTAAAAGAACTTCTTAAATAGTTCTAAAATGTTCTAGGAGTCGCCAAATGTGTTACTGACGACCTTCTTGTGTTCGCTTCAGTGAGAATATCGTTCATCCATCGACAAATAAGCAAAATCCACTTGAGACGGTATTGTATCGTTCGAGACGTTATATTTTTAGACTTAAATTTCGCTTTTTAAGGTTGAATTATTTTTCTGTATGTACTATGTAATATATAATGCCTGTCTTTATTGTATTGTATTCGAAAAGTATTTATGATGATAAAAAAATATCTGTTTGTCTCTCTATCGATTTTGCTGTTGATGTTGTGTCAAAAAATCCCATGATGACAAATATAACATTTGCATACGGTTGTAGCTTTAAGCACATTCGTATACAATTGGATTTAATACAGCCATCGAGCAGCAAAATGAATTAACACATAAAAAGAACACGTAAAGGATTAATATAGGACGTTATACAGTAAATACATAACATTTTTTCATTTCAGAACAATATATAAGTTACCAAATTGCCTTTAGGATTAAGCTCGCAAAATTAAACCCGCGTGCCATATTTGACATGGATTTAGGTAAATTTTCATTTACTCCTCCCGAAACTCGTTTTCATTAAAACTTAACGCAGTACACAATCACCAGTGCACATATTAACACAATTACTTAGCGTTCACCTAAATTAGTTACAATTTGAATATTCAAACGATTTTACCCGCAACTCGAACAAGTTTGGACTTTAATTTTCTTACTAATTGAGTGTATGCCAATTCAAAGATTACGGTGAAGTTATAACTTATGTTAACGCTGTTAGGAGTTCAACAATTTGAATATTAAGTTTATTATAAAATACACACTGTAAAGAGCAATAGAAAAGACTGAGTGTGACTTTGTAATTCAATTTCATGTGTGTAGTTTGTTGATTACTTATATTATTTTAATAATATAATAAAGTAAAATTCGGTTGAATTTAATTTGGTAAGAAATTATTAACCCGATTAGAGTTTGACATTATCCATACTAATATGGATAATGTTAAACTCTAATCGGGTGAAACTCGCAGCTAGTGAGTTTATAAATGCTATGTTATTGTCCTATTAAAAATATAACTTTTTACTGATAAATTTAAGTTTCAAAGGTTACCTTTATGGAAATTAAAACCATCCATAGAGTTAAGGAGTTTTTCACAAGGCAAGTTAAGTTTAACGTCAGTATAACGCCGACACTAATATCATACTCTCCTGAATCATTTGTTTATAAAAATATACAAGTAAATCGTAGTGGTTGTTCTATATTGCCACACGATTTAAGCTCGAACTGTCGCGTCTATTTATTGTCACGTTCCAGTGCTTTTTACAGAACATTACACCGTCAAAGATCATAGAATTTTCAAAACTGGCGAATAAAATCGATTATATTTCGAAACATGTTATATTTTTATGCAAAGCATAGTGCTTAAACTTCAAAAAAGTTCAAATTAAATAACATTCATTTAATTAAACCTACAATTCTCTTATGTGGCAAATTGATTTAAACCTTTATCTATTTATGGGGATTTCAAGAGATAAAAATATGAACGCCCTTTTAATCTTTCATCACTCGTAACCCGTTCTAAAATGTCCATAAAAATATAACATCTGATACGATTAGATTAGTTTTATTTGTAAATTATATATTCAGTTTAGAATATCCCTGCAATATATTCGTAACAGTTTTCGAAAAACAATTGTTGGTGCAAAATCTGCGAGCATTTCCGTTGGGAAAATTCTGCAGAACAACGAATCACAGCTGGAATTGGAGAATTTTCCTTCACAATCGAGGCCTACAAAGTTACATTCAACTTTTATATATTTTATAAAATCAAACGTTTATGCTTCGAAATATCTATCAACCTTGAACTTTAAAGTGTTAATGCTTTGAAAAATCTTAATCTTAATACTATTATAAAGGCGAAAGTTTGTATGGATGTATGGATGTATGGATGTATGGATGTTTGTTACTCTTTCACGTAAAAACTACTGAACCTATTACAATGAAATTTAGCACACATATAGAGGGTAACTTGGATTAACACATAGGATAGGTTTTATCCCGGAAATCCCACGGGAACGGGAACTATGCGGGTTTTCCTTTGAAAACGCGGGCGAAGCCGCGGGCAGAAATCTAGTATGAAATAAAATATCCATTGAAAAAATAACCATAGTAATAAACCTCAAGAAACAAAAATATAATTTCGCATGGTGTGGCCGTAAAAAAACAAATTCAGACATTTTGTGACTTATGTCCATATTATTATGTTTTTGTTACTTCATAATCACTTCTAGAAAAATGTTATAAAAATAAAACAAAATAACATTATCTTCCTATAGAAACAGACACTGTAAACATCATTATATCGTATGACTTTTTCTTAAAAACCGGGCTTTTAATCCGTTGCCGTATTGTTATGACTTACACACTTATCGCTAATAAATTAAGCTTCTGGAATAGATATTAATATATAACCAAGTAAAACCTTCTATAAATAAAATCAAAAATCAAAAAAAAAGTAATGGAATCGATCAAAAAGCTTAATTTTCAGATTCACAAACAACTCCACTATACCTAAATAAACGCATACTTCATACAGGATGTTTCCTCAAAAAAAGTGAGGAAAACGTCCAATAAAATTTTTAATTTTTAATCACAACACGAATCTGAAAATACTGCGATAACACTAAAACATATAAACAATCATAGAAAATGCCGTAACAATCATAGTAACCACAAATTTGTTCTAAATAGGAAATATTTAGGCCATAATGCTTCTCTAAGCAAAATTACATGCATTCAATAGACTTGCTCTGGTCCATATGCTGGATTTTAGCTAACAATTTAACCGAATGTCGGCAACAGCCTTGTCACATGAGAGATTTATTCATTTGGATCAACCATTTAATGTAACATCAATGAATATCTAATTTAAATTGCATTTGAGATCCAATAAATATAATGCGTTCATGCTGCACGCTATTTCGGTAAATTTTATTTGGCAAAATGTAGCTTGTATCATTACGTATATCATTAAAGCAAATAACTAAATTGGTATGGGAAATTTCCAATCATTTTGCAAATACGATTGATCAATTAGTAAAAATATAATTTTATAAAAGTAGCATACTATAATATTGGGAAAGTATTTTTTACAAGTTTCATTTCATTTCGAATTATTCGATTTATCTATGTTTTATAGTATACGCAAACGTTTTATCGTATTTTATTTATATTCGTATTATGTGTGTACAGATAAAGAAGTAGATATAGTAGATAGTAAAACAAAACAAAAATGAGGAACGTAACACACCATAAATTCGGGACGTCGTTATTCCGCGGTATATGACGAAAGCCTCATAAATTTGTTTGAGTAAGCTCCAGAATACCAGATGTATGTGCGTAAAAATGTACGATCATCAATTCGGTGCCGCTAACAATTTTCGTGTTATCAGACGCGTGATAAGCCGCAAATGAGCTCGCACCCTAAACAACCTAATCATTTTTTATAACCAAGCACGTTGCTCGTAAATTTGACGAAAACAAAAGGATACATATTTGTGTAGTAGGATAAACTAGATTTTTATTAAATTGTTATTGTAAGATATAAAGTACGAGAAAAGGAATTGCAGAACATCTTGACAGTACTAGGTACTTCAGGCATATTATTAATTCACATATTTTATTCTGTTAATTATTCATTAATATTGATTATAATTATGTGTTTGATTTAGAGATTTATAGCTTCATAACAGGTAGTAACTGATGCGACTGTCAGGGGTGATCCTATCTCCGCATGAACTTTCAAAAGCGCGAATTTTAAAAAACTCGTGAACTTTTCTGAAAATTTCCAATTTTCTGCACAATTTTCTTAATTTTTCATTAAGGAAGGGCCTTCAAAGTATAGGAAAACTTAAAAAAAGATGAATGAAATCTTCAAAGTCACTCTCAAGTTATGGTGGAATCCAGGGAAATGGGGATTCATTTATTATTTTATTACGTACGTTCGTAGATGATCGATTCAGCTCTCCCATGCACATAAAATATTCGACTATACATATAAAATCTAGTAAATGCGAAAGTTGTAGATGGAAGTTTATTACTCAGGCAAAAACAGCTCATCGGATCTGTATGAAATTTATCACAAGGATAGTTTATAGTCTACATTAGTACATTGGCTTTTTCTAGTGTTTGTGAAGCCACGGTATGAATGCAGTACGTAATAAATAACAAAATGTTGAGGATAAATTCGATCAGAGTCGTTCAATTTGTTCAATTAATTACATCACTTAGTTTTCCGATAATTGCTCCTGAGTTCGCTGACTTCTTAAATTGGACTTGCAGTCGCTTTGACAAACACTTTTAAAGCTTCTCTGTTACTTCCTTTGGTGAAATTATATTACTGACTAGCTGTGCCCGCGACTTCGTCCGCGTGGAATAGTGACTGCATAGTAAACTACTTAACACACAATTATTGAGTAAACACGTACTACCATAAACAATTAAATAATAAGCACTTGCAGATTATTTTACGGTTAAGAAATAAAATAAATTAAATAAATAATAACACAAAAGAACTGTTAGTAAAATTTATTACTAAACTGAGCTAATGTGTTATTATCGTACACTGTACAGTGTATCAATAGAATGCCTTAGCAAATGTTCGCCGTGATTACTTAAATGGTCATAACTTTTTTATTTCTTAACCGATTAACATGAAATAAACACTAAATGTTAAATGAAGCTTACCACAATATATTTGTGAAAACCGCATCTAAATCGGATAAGCCGTTTCTGAGATTAGCGTGTTCAAACATACAGACAAACAGACAAACAGACAAAAATTTTTTCAACAACAGTTTTGGATTCGGGCACGATTCAATAATAACACCTGCTAAATTTTTTTTACATATTTCAATTGTACAGACACTACTTTTCTACAATTTTATTATATGTATTGATTTATTAAAACGTTAGAGTAATTTATTTGTAACAACCCAGAAAATTTATCGTCGCTAGTCATAATTTAAAAAAAAATGTTTCAATACGTAATTATTTTCGTCGTCTTGCAACGCACGAATATGTATTAAAATTCAGAATGGAATTGACATAAAAATCAAACAAAATTCCTAAATAACCTAATTATAAAAACAAAACTAAAATGAATTACTAACAAATCTAAAATTTATACTAATTATTACGTATTCGTCAATCCTAATTAATTGCTATTTGTGAACCCACTTGTTACCGTATTAGTAAATAATCCAGATAATGAGTTTACTAAAACAATTAGTGTTACATCAATGCCTAATCTAAAGTAGGTTTGCTTTGGAAATGCACTCACGTCTACAAGTCATTAGTTTAGAATAGATACAGCTCAGTATCAACAAATAATAATTAACATATTATTTACTAAGTCCTACTATCCTACTAATATTATAAATGCGAAAGTTTGTGAGGATGGATGTATGTGTGTGTATGTATGTATGTTTGTTACTCTCTCACGCAAATACTACTGAACCGATTACAATGAAATTTAGCAAACATATAGAAGAAAACTTGGATTAACACATAGGATAGCTTTTATCCCGGAAATCCCACGGGAACTATGCGGGTTTTTCTTTGAAAAACGCGGGCGAAGCCACGGGCGGAAAGCTAGTACATGAATAAATGAGCTAAATAAATATGGAATAAATCATCCATGATGATAGATAAAGCTTAAATTTATCCATTACGAAATATCATACTACAATCCGCTAGGCCTCGAAAGGATATAAATAATCTATTAACATAGTGATTTAGTATTAATTATGTTACATGAAAATGTTGGTGTACTTCACAAACTGTAAACTTTGAAATGGAATTTTATGTAGAAAAATATGCATCAATACTATTTGCTATAATTAAGTTACATATTTTTATGAAGAGATTTATAAGAGTAAATTTTATAAAAATCACCCTTCTCTTTAATGCAGATTTTGTTTTACTTTAGCATCGTATCATATTTTTAACTTTTATTATAAAATTTTGTATTTTCAGCGTGACGTGCGTTTACACGATAAAGTTATAAACGAAATTATTTTCGACCTTTAACGACGTGCCCAAACAACCAATGACAACATTAAATTTCCCCGAAATACAAACAAAACACGACTTTAATTAAAATTTAAAGGATATAAAAAGAAACACAATTTATAATAGGCGCATTACTTTTCGCTAACAACTTTGCCTGGTGTTGCTTCCGTAGATTTATAATTTAAATTTTACAACTTCTCTTTTTGAGTATCATATTTATTTAAACGATCCACGTGTATGCAATAAGTAATAGCGTTATAACCAGGAGATCTGAGGTTTTATTCTCTGAGCCAGGACGTCACGGTTTTGCATGTTACCTTAAGATACCCAGTTGCAATCATGAATGTGCTTAAGAAAAGGTTAATCTATACTAATATTATAAAGTTTGTTTGTTTGGTTGTTTAAACGCGCTAATCTCAGAAACTACTGGTCCGATTTGAAAAATTCTTTCGGTGTTAGATAGCCTATTTATCGAGGAAGGCTATAGGCTATATATCATTACGCTAAGACTAACAGGAGCGGAGCCACGCGGGTGAAACCGCGAAGCGCAGCTTGTACACAATATAAACTGTTATAGCCTCTAGTGCAATGTATTATTGATACTAATATTGTTTAATAAACTATTCATAGGTACTTTTAATTTTTAACTTATACTTAAAATATCTAAAAATCAATCATTTAATACTTCGTTTACCAAATGGGTTACGTAATTAGATCACTAGATTATAAGCGTCTTATTTGATCTCTTTGAATATCACTCCACTAATTATGAAACTATCAAACTCATCATGAACCAAATTAAATTAGTTCGCCAATCAAGCAGAACATGTGCTTTAATCAAGCAAACCATTCTTTTACATGTGTTTATATTAGCCTGAAGGTATTTTCTGGGTTAATGCAAATCAATGGAGGCTTATGTTAAGCCCATGATTCGCAGACATGGCGTCTCGTCACTCAGATCAATCACAGGACCGTTTCACATATTTAGGTTACAGATTATATTCGGGACTCGGATTTAACCAAGATGTTAAGGCTTTGTTGGATAATACTGGATTGTAGATTTGAATTACGTTTTTGGGTCTGATAGAAGGTGTATTGTGAAAGAGGTTTTGATAATTAACAAATTTAGTTTATTTATTATACAAAATATGACGAAGATGACGATGAAAACCTTCCTTTGAAACCACTCTCAATGGCAATCTTTTACAGTTATTAAAACCTCTTACAATATCTATACATATAAAAATGAAACCCGTTTTCCTTGGTCACGGCATCACGCGTAAACGGCTGGACCGATTTCGATAATTCTTTTTTTATTATATTCCTTGAAGTACAAGGATGGTTTTTATGGAGAGAAAACGTAAATATGTACCACGGGCGAAGCTGAAGTGGACCGCTAGTAGTTTAACCCATTGAGCCCCGAACGGCCCGATCGGTCCACGACACAATAGATTTTCTATTGTGTCTGTGATTCAGGGGCCTGAGTTATAAATAAATATAAAATATTGCCATTGTTGGATATTACCTACTTAGTAATATTAGGAACATATTAAATAGTTGATATTAAATATAAAAGAATTAATGATAGGTTCAGTTTATGAAATAATGTCGTAAATTCATGAACTATAATTAGGTGGTTTGTTTTGAGGCTGGCTGCGTCATTAGCCAAACCACACATTGCGATGAAATAATAATATTTGCGCAAATTAGCTTGCTAACGTAAAGACTAGTAATGTATTAAATGTATGATTTAATGATGAGCCTGCTACTTATTTATACTGATAGTAATTTAATATGAACGTTTGCTTAATTGGAAACTAATAAGATTAGGTATATGTATTTTTTTCAGTTGGAGCATGGCTGATGCGGAGTGGTTTGTCCCTTTTCCAGTAGCACACTGCAAATTTCTTCTCCTTAGTTTTAAGTTTAACTATTGTAATTTTGTAGATGTAAGTGTTTATTGCATAATCAAATAAATGTATTTTCTTTCTTTCTTTCTAATTTGCTTTTATGTTTGTAAATACAAGAAATAATTAATATTTATTCCAAAAGAACAATTCTTCTTGTTATCTCTCGACGCGCCCACACAGATTGCAACCCTCTATTTCACTGCTACAGATTACTTTCCTTGACAAATAGTAGTCCATGTATTTTTCAAATCTTTATAGGTAAAACTATCAAAATTTGTCCAGCCGTTTTTAGACACAAAAGTCAAAAACATGCAACCATCCTCATTTTTATAGGATTCCATATAATATTTTCAAAGCCATTAAATTAGATTTGTCTTACCTTCAGAAAGTTTTAATCCGATAACTTTGTTCTCAGTTATTTAGGCGTTAGTTAAGTTTTTCACGCGGTACTTATTTTACGAAACTCGTTAGCAAGGCTTTACACAGATAATTACTTTACCATTTGATAGGTGTTTCGTTTAAATTAATTTGGTTTGCAAATTTTTATGCTTCGTCCATAATAAATAGAGGCCATAAAAGATTCCTCATAAAACTTCATAATTTATTTTTTTCAATATTAAATATAGAGATTGAAATGCAAACAGAGCAAAAACTGAACATAGGAAAGGAGATTTATTCTTATTATTTAATACACCTCATACAGGACAATGCTCTATCATTCGAAGAAATAGGTACACAAATTTGTTATGGTTTAATTTAACATGCATTTCAACGTGGAATTCAAAATATTACTTTGTTGTGTTGTTGATATTGATAACATTCTAAATGTCTAATATCATGAAGAGGAAACTTTCGTGTTTTTTTATTTCTATGTTTGTTATGTTTTCACACTAAACTATAGGGCGATTTCAAAAAGTCTTTCACCGACAGAAAGTTACATTATTCCTGTATGAGTATGTATAAGCTATATTTAATCCCGGGTCAAACCAGGCGCAGCCAGGATGAGCGGCTAGTCTTTAAATACAATAATAATAAAAGTAGAGTAGAGTATTTTCCATCCAGTAGTTAACAAAGACAATTATATTCATTACATAAAACCTTAATAAATTGTACAGGGTTTTATGTCTGTATATTTACATTATGAAACATTGTACTTCGCCATTAAAACTACGCAGCTCGGTCATTTTAGTGGGCTATTAAAAGATAAACATTACAACACCATCTAGATGTAAAATGTTCATGAATTTTGAAGACAATAAAGATATTTATGATCTAGTTTATACTAAGCTTTCCGCCCATTACTTCGCTTGCGTTTTCTAAACGAGTAATATACCATAATATTATTTTAAAACACTCTATCTATTAAAAAAGAGCGTGTGTGCCGAACACACGTATCAGACGTGAAATTTCTTTGGCAAGATTAAAACATACCAAAATCGTCGCCTTAAGACGTGACGGTATTGCCATGACGTGACCTACATATTTTACTAGCCTAAAGAAGTATTACCTCAAAATCCCTCGCGTAGTTTTAAATATACGTCATAGACAGAAAGAAGCGACTTAGTTTCATACTAGTATGTAGGTAGTTATGAAAGTTAAGCCTTCTCAACCTTATCATTATAAGTTTAATCCCTTTGAGTATGTTCGATGAACGCAAATGAGCAGACTAGTCACTCAGGTAAGGAAGCCGCAATCTACTCCTAGTGGCCTAACTATCGTAGGTATTAGTTCCAGGGATACCGGGAAGCTTGTAGAATATTCTAGAGAAATCTCGAAGTGTTTAGTTGTTCATAATGCTTCAGCCCTTCAATATGCAACTAATAATGAAGTTTGTACCAACATATTTCTAGGAATACATACTTAATACATGCATGTAACATTAATATCAGTTATTATACATTATTTTATGCACATAACTATAGATATTATTTGAAAGAGAAAACACGACACAATGTCCTGCTTTTGCCTCTGGCTCCTTTTCATACAAACAAGCATGATAAGACCGCTCCTTTGTAGTAAGTTTCTTAGTAAGTGCGATTATCGTGACCTAATACGAATCGATCTTTTACTCTAACAGCCGTACAAATAAAAACTTGCTTATTCAAACCTTATGCAATGCATAGATATGATAAGAATAAATAAAGAATAAGGATGTCATAATTTCTTACAAATAAATTTGGAATAACGTCGATGTATCTATGCTCACGCTATGCAATAGGCGCGAAGCGGCAACGTCGCAATTCATTCACAAAATTATGAAAAACATTGAAATTGTCTACGGTTAAGCCTTGGTGCTGTCATTTTGCTGACGCTCGTTTGACTTCGTCGAATTTGTTGTGAAGTTTCATCATACGATGTTCTGTTTATTTATTTTTTAAATATTTATTGGAAATAATTTAAATATATCATTAAATATGCAAGCAAATGATAGATAACGCGATCCGCTATACGAAGATAAACCCACCTTGAGATAGAGAGTTGCCAAATAACTGGTATTCAAAACATACAACTCCAGGCTTAGAAGATTTATATTTTCAACGAAAGTGTATATTATTGTGATAAGTTTAGAAATAAGTTTTATGTATGTATGGTTTGGCGCATGTTGTAAATAAATAAATCATTATAAATATCAAAAGGGTTTTTCATAATTTCGTATATTTTGACATTTCATACAAAATTTTCCATTTCAATAGGTACGTAATGAAATTATTAATTTGCTCAACTTTTTCTACTTCTCGTATTACTCTCATTGCTATTATCTCAAATTTAGATTGAAAATTGCTTCTAAAACTTGTAAAACACAGCACAATGTACTAAAAGATATGTTATAACTCGGTTATGTCAGACTTATACTAGGGTGGTAGCCGTAATAAGGACGGAATAGCATTAGTATGAATACTTATTACGAAGTTATACTAGGTTACATTTATTTCGTGTTTATTTGTATGATTTTTCCTTATTCTTAGTTTATTCTTTGCATAAAATGTTATAACTCGTTTATTTGTACGGCTGTAAGACTATTAACATCATTGAACATTAAAAATCTATATATCAGCTCACATAGCGTTTTTTTATCATCCATAAGACTTACCAAATAAGGATCCTAATGCTTTGTTTACAAAAATGTATCCTTTGAACCTCTGGCAGGGTAAACAGTAAACACACCTTTTTTTGGTTGGGCATATTATATTTACAAAATTTAAATTTACACGCAAATACAAAGCGTATTTAGTAGAATATAGAGCTTATGTTATAATCCGGGACTCTGGAATAATTTAGAACCACATATTTGGCTAAAAATAAACGTCAAAGTGTCATATAATATAAACATTTAATTAAGTGTTTACGCGTAGCTTCGCCCACGTAGTCAAAAGAAATTCCTATCGAAACGAGATGTTTTACTGCGGTAAAAAATAGCCCTTGTCACTCTTTAGTCTCTTGAATATCTCCTAACATAAAAATTATATCATAAAATCGATCAGTTGCGATGTGAAAAAAAAAAAACAAACACAGTTAAACAAACACATATAATTTCACATATATAAAATGATTTGTAAGGATTTTCACCTTTTCTTTATTTAGCTTTGCCGCTGGCTGGTTATTTTTCAGAACAATAGCAACGTATTCCCAAATTACGTCAATCCAACTTATATTTTCTTTTCAATTTACACGTTCCGTTTTAGGTACACGACAGGTGTCTCATAAATTGATCTACGCGATACCAGCGATACGATAACAGCGTGCTTTTTAAATTAAAGTCAATCTTGATTTGAACTAATTGGTGTACATTTGTGTACATTCAATCGTTGCTATAGAAACGTTATTTGTTAGATATACTTTACCTGTTTTCGATTATTTAAATGCTTCTCTACTTATTTTATTCTTTATTTTCTATTTATTCAACCTCACTTGTATTTTAATTCTATAAAACATTGACAGGTTTACTCTTGTTTTTTTAAAGGGATATAATATTAAAACATCTTAAATTATCTTACATAAGACACACTAAAAGAAATTAAAATTTAAGCCTCATGAATAATATTTTCGTATTTGATAGAACTCCGATCCTAATCTTTACATAAACAAAAAATTGTAAGCTTCAATTTGCCAAAAAATTATATGAAAATATTTTAAAATATTGATTGGTTTATTGGCTCTCTTGTTTAGACAAAAACATTGCTGGTTAGTTTATAATTTCCTTAATCCGTTGAAAGGGTAAGGCTTCGAGCTTAGCTGTGGATATATAAAGTTTCATCAATTTTATGCGCCGTATTAATTGAGTTTTCAAAGAGAATGGTTTCGCTTTGAGCCATTTTATCTCAAACGTAGACACAGCGAAGTTAAAAGTAAATATAGAATAAACATTATTAAGATTGAATTTGGTCAATGAAAGATTTTGGTATATTATGTACTGTCGCTTTTCTTACTGAATTGAATGGTATGTTTAATAGTCAGACAAAACATGGAACAAATGAACATAATATACTTTCCACTCTCTTCACAAATCACGGAGAAACATCTGCAAATTGTAAACAACATAGCTTTCATAAGATACTCAGAATTGGTTGGATAATTTTAGTGACATATCACACTAGCGGATTGCGAGCGGTTTCAAAGCGGAGCGGGTGCGCAACGAATACGTTGCGGTTGCGCAGCGAATTCGTTGCGGACGCGTGGCAGATGCGCAACGTTTACGTCGCAGTCATGTACACTCATTAACAAAATGGAATCCGTGCTGGTTGTTACTTATAACTTGTGATAGTATAATAATTATGAGATCATTATTTTTTACGAGTTTCATAACATGTTAATATTTAGGGTATTGTTTTATCTATTAAATCTTGGTCGAAATGCAATCAGATAACTTAATTGCTCATTAAGAAAGTTCATTAGTGAAATAAATGTTAAAGCTCCTTAACTAAAACAGGGCTATCTTATTATTAGATAAATAGCAGTGAATAGAAAATTTTATCAAGCAACCAGCAACTCACTATCACTTTGCTCATAATTAGGTTCACAAAATCTCTTTATAAACGTATGAAACTGTTAAAACGTATGTTACGTTGCTATGGGAGAGATTATACTGGTCAGTCGTTACATACTTTTGGAATGTATGGTACATTCTAAAAGTCCTAGTAATTCAATTTTATAGCACCTTTTTTTAACAACTCCAGTTGTTATTACATCTTTAGTTAACTGTTAAGTAAGTGCATTTCCACAGTACGGTTAAAAAATTGAGTGCTACAGAAACGATGGAAATATTGAATGGAAGTTAGGCAAGGCGGAAGGGCTGGCTTTTGTGCGAGAGTATACAAAATGACGCGTCCGCAACGAATTCGCTGCGCAACCGCGGCGTGTTCGTTGCGCGCCCGCAACGTATTCGTTGCGCACCCGCTCCGCTTTGAAACCGCTCGCAATCCGCTAGTGTGATATGGCACTTAGAAGCAGTATAAAATAATGTCTTCTTCATAATCCTTTGTGCTTTTATTAAACACGTTGATGGATTTTAATTTGATTAACAACAACATTCTAGGTTTTCATTTTCTGTAATCAATGTTTAAAAATATTATGTGTTTTGCTAGACGATTCTTTTCTCATAAATAATTCTAGAATTAACTTTTTTTAATCTTTTTGAGTGTTCATTCATATGCTAGCTATTATTACCAATAAATCTACAAGCACTAAATAAACTAATAAACTTCATCTCGCAGTATCGATGCCTTGTTCAACATAGTTATTTTATTATTTACTACAAAATGAACAATCTTCCGCTCTTCAAAGAAAGAAAATTCCAGAAAAATCACTAAGTACTTTCATAATAACATAACTACATCCTCCCCTCCGTTCTTATTATATTAAATTCCAAGAGAAATCTTTTTTAAGTTAATACCCATAAAAATACCTATACCTAAACTATGAAGTACAACTGTACTTTACTGTAGAAATTAATATGTCAAATATTATTGTAAGTCTACACCCATAATTGGCTCGTATCAAATATTTGTGGAGCCAATCCCAAAATTTGTCTGATCTCTTCGATCTATTCTCTATCAAGAATACAAATAAAACATGCGTGGTTTACACAAATACGTATAATTAAGATACACAAAAATCAATTCTGTTTTATAACACTGAATTAAATAATAACACGACATCTATATAATTTAAATATAATATATTTTTTACAGTTTGATTATTTACTATTCTACGATTTTCCTTTACAAAACGAGTAAGTCTGCACAATTTTTCATCTTGAAGCATGAAAGTGAAACTCAAACATGAGTGATGAAAAATTAAAAAAGTTTTTGGTATCGTGGCTTAGCAAAGATCCCGTTTGGGTTAGAACCGATAGGAATTAATGTCTCTTGTGTTTATTCAAGCAATATTTATTTTGTATACTGAAATTCTGTTGCCAGCGACGAAATTGAGGATTAAATGGGAGACTTACTCAAATTGTTTTACTTATATTGTGAAGCGAAACGACTGTAATTCTATAATCAATTACGTAGAAATGGAAGTATAGAATACTAGCGGTCCGCCCCGGCTTCGCCCGTGGTACATGTTTACGTTTTCTCTACATAAGAACCATCCCCGTACTTCAAGGAATATAATAAAAAAAAGAATTATCGAAATCGGTTCAGCCTTTCCCGAGTTATGCGCTTACCAACACATTTTGCGATTCATTTTTATATATAAGACTAGCGGTCCGCCCCGGCTTCGCCCGTGGTACATATTTACGTTTTCTCTACATAAAAACCATCCTCGTACTTCAAGGAATATATTAAAAAAAGAATTATCGAAATCGGTTCAGCCGTTCTCGAGTTATGCGCTTACCAACACATTTTGCGATTCATTTTTATATATAAGAAGATTATAAGTTTGAGTGTGACTATTCGTTGATTTATTTCTATAAATACACTAGCTGTGCCCCGCGGTTCTACCCGCATTGCCCCGCTCCTGTTGGTCTTAGCGTGCCTATAGGCTACAAGGCATAGCCTACCTCGATAAAAGGGCTATCTAACACCGGAATTTTTTTTCAATTCGGACCAGTAGTTTCTGTGATAAGCGCGTTCTAACAAACAAAAAACTTTATAATATTATAAGTATAGAATATTCACCTTAACGTACTCATAAAAGCCTTCATAAAATTAGACCGTTTTCTAGAGATTAGAAGTGGACATGGTCAATCTATTATGAAATATAAGAAATAATTAATGAATTACTTTACTTGGTCTTACACGGCGAAGAACTTAGAAAAGAGAGCAGACTTCTAAGCTTTTATACCTCGACTAATACTCATAAACTAATGGAGGGTATTATATTATGTGTATAACATACAAACTTCATAAGAAAATCACCTCAAAGTCAACAGAAGCCTAACCTCAGCACTATTTAGTTAATATTTCTCTGATAGTAAGGCTCTATTCATTAAATCCTCGCTTTATTTTCCAATAAAACTTATTGGGTGGTTTGCGGGCAATAGTACTTACAAAATTGTATTTGATTTGATTAGCTTTGTTTCTTACTATTGAAAAGTCAAAGTACTCATGACTCATGGAACGTTATTTACTTTGAAAGGCAAGGGTTAAGGTCACAAGCCCACATAGTTTTGGGATAGCAATTATTATTAACCGATACATACTGAAGTATCGATTAATATTGATTATATTGTTTATTTTAGCTTCAAAGTAAGATGAGATCACGATTTAATAGTGCAGCTGACTATAGAATAAATGCATGACTTTTTTTTCATCTATTCTAATTTTATAAAGCTGAAGAGTTTGTTTGTTTGTTTGAACGCGCTAATCTCGGGAACTACTGTTCCGATTTGAAAAATTCTTTCAGTGTTTAGATAGCCCATTTATCGAGGAAGGCAATAGGCTAAATATCATCTCGCTTAGACCAACCGGAGCGGTAAAACCACGGAGCACAGCTAGTCTTAAAAATTATTGAATGCATCACAACAAAAAAAAAACATTATAATAAATTCAGAAATTTTGGAGTCGCCTCAAAGGTATAACTGTATAGTATATTAAGTTAAAAAGTATCAAATTAATCTTCACAAAGTATCATTTAACAAAGCTCTCAACGCTCATACCTAAAAAATACCCTAATAAATCCAATTACGTCTCAACACGTACCTACTTTGTATTTTTCATTTACAGTAAAATTGTTAGCGAAGACTAAACGATGAAGTAAATAGTGGTTGTAATGTTGAGACTGGAACGATGCAATCTGAAATAACACTTGCAAAATGAGATTAAGTCTGCACTAGTAAATATTAGTAATGTAGCTTGATTGCTTCATTTATTCTGTTTAATCATAGTTCCTTATCATGGCAAAAGAGTGTAAATAAATTCAACGGGTATTTTAAAGAGAATTGATGTGCTGAAACCTGCATGTTGTTCTTAAATCGAATGAGACAGTATTTTTCTTAAGCGGTCTACTCACATACCTGCCGCAGGGACAATCTCGGTTGCACGGCGGTCGGAGCAGTTCTCTAAATTGCCCCTGCTTGCCTATACACGTAACAATTAAGGATATTTTAATTTATATAGATATATAATATTGCCCCTGCGGCAGGTAGGTGAGTAGCCGGATTTATCCGACTCTAATTGTGACTGTAGATGTACTTTATAGACTGTATGTGAGAATAACAGAGAATAATAACTGAATGAATGGTTAAAACTTAAAACACATATAGTTATCTTTTTTCGCAATGAATAAAATAGAAATGATAGAATTTCTATTAAATTCACTTAATTAGTTACATGTAAAATAAATTAATATCCTGAACAAACAAATGGTCCAACAATGCTTTATAATTATACGCAGCAAAATTCGTCTTAAATTCAGTGGATTCTCAGGAATATTTACGAAAACATTAAAGCAATTAACCCACATAATTACTATCATCCTGCAAAGCAAATTGGGCGCTGGTAAAATATATTATAATCATCGCGGAATAAAGTAAGGGAATACACATGAATATGCAAAGCGTGCACTTGAGACGCTTTACTTGGCCCGTTATTTGGCGATTTGCATTTATGAATAGTTATTAGCGCTAACGAGAAAATATAATTGCTTATTTAAAACGACCTGTAATTATAATAATTCCTGTAAGGCTTTTTGCGAGGTCCTTTGCCTACTGTTGAGTCCATCTTCAGGACCTTTGAGAAATTTACGTTTTCTAACATTTGCATGTTTTTCGCATTACTAACTTTTGCTGCTTTATGGAATTATGACTTTTCACCAGTTTTTTATGTGGAAAGTCGACGAAGTTATGATCGTAGGGTGAACGACACGATCGCGTCATTTTCATTACCAGGGGGACATATTTTATAAGTAATAAAAGTCATTATTCGTTGAGTTACTGACATAAAATGTGATTAGAGATCAGTTACAGGAAAAGAGGGCTATAATTGGACTCACTTATTGACAATATTAATTATCGTCATTCTTAAAAAATCGCTTTTATATTCAATACTTGTAGACTTTTTAAAGGATATTTTATTCCAGATTTTATCAAAACCTTGTAACAGTTTACTGAATTTTCAATCACGTCATCCTCAAAGTTAATTTTATAATATACTAGAGGTCCGCCCCGGCTTCGCCCATGGTACATATTTCGCAATAAAAGGTAGCCTATGTCCTTTCCCGGGTATCAAAATATCTCCGTACCAAATTTCATGCAAATTGGTTCAGTAGTTTAGGCGTGATTGAGTAACAGACAGACAGACAGAGTTACTTTCGCATTTATAATATTAGTATGGACTAGCGGTCCACCCCGGCTTCGCCTGTGGTACATATTACGTTTTCTCTACATAAGAACCATCCTCGTACTTCAAGGAATATAATAAAAAAAGAATTATCGAAATCGGTTCAGCCGTTCACACGTGATGCCGTGACAACGCGAAACGGGTTTAATTTTTTTATATATATAGATGATACATATTTTGTTTATGGAATTGTTTTAAACTTGTTACATATTCAAGGACAAATACTAAACTTCGAAACTAAAAGCTAAACACATGATATGGTTTCATAGTTATAGGTCTGTATACGAACCCATAGTTTGTAGTTAGTTTACCGATTTTATAGTTC
The DNA here is from genome assembly GCF_061535455.1 of Colias philodice. Classification (NCBI taxonomy): domain Eukaryota; kingdom Metazoa; phylum Arthropoda; class Insecta; order Lepidoptera; family Pieridae; genus Colias; species Colias philodice. Next base: position 7,895,904 of record NC_143104.1, read on the forward strand.
TAGTACAACTGGATTGTTCTACACCACTTTTATTTATGTAACGGTTGTACGCTCCAATTTATTGTGCAATCCATGTAAAGGCAAGTTCTACTAAGCACCGATACAATATATTCATAATATTGAAAACAGTAAATATTTTGCTACGAATAAGATAAGATTTTTAATAATACAATTATTTATAGAAATATGTAATGTAAAAATTATGAGAATTTCAAGAATTAAAAAAAATATCTATAAAGGAACAAGAGACTTGCTCTATTCAGTCAAAGGCAGTGAGTAATTGAATTTCAGTAATTTATTAATGTAATATTTCTTAAAAAATTGACTAATTGCAAAGTTTTATACATAAACATCGATGGTTATCAAAGGCTCATTTAGTGTTTAATGAAATTGTAAAAAATCTGATTTAAAACAAAGGTACGTAAACAATGCGGTAGCTTAACAACCGAACATAGAATAGTAATTAAAATAGAAATCGAGAGCTTTGCAAAGCAAATACATAATTAATTAATGGATACAATCAAGTGGGCCGTGGAATCTGCCGGGGAAGTTTAAATGGTAATTAAATAGTTTGCCTTTTACCGAACTGTAACACTCAACTATGCAACGATTTAAACTTTGCCGTTCTGAAATTGTGTATTAATATTAAATTGTACCTTTGTGGTCGCTGTGACACCTCGTTTTTGAATTATGACTTTAGGTTTTCTGTTTGGTACGAAACAATCTGGTTGTTTCACATAATCTTCTACGAGAATGATTTATGTTGAGTAATGTTTTTATAACCTTTGTTGATGAAAAGTTGATTTTCAATAAGTGTAATGAACAATTTACTTTAATTTATTTCAATAAGTGTTTGATTGTTTGATAAGTAACTTAAAAACTTTTTTTCTAACATTTTTAGAATATTTTGAAAAAATACAGAGATATGTAAGTTGTTAAAAAAATGCTTGCCGTATCTAACTTAAAGGTATACTAATTACTAATACGGAATGAAGGAATTACTAATTAGGAATACGAAACCGTTAACAAAAAACTTTTTAGTTCCGAACAACAATCAACAAATGTAACCGAAGCTCGATCAACAAAGAAAAACCGTGAAGTTCCTTTGAACCTTCGCAAATAACGCGCAAGAAGAAAATTAAATTACAAAGAACTATAATAAAATACATCTTTAATCTCCAACGTTTCCTGTTTAAAATATCTAAGGCAGTCCTGTAAAATTTTAAACAAAGTTTTCTGTTCTGTGTGAAGTTTGCCATTACAGTTGTTCATTCTCGTGGGAATGTTCCGCCTCTACAATATTGTTCGGGAAATTGATAAAAATGAGTACCAAGATAGACACAGTCGAACTTGTGTTTAAACTTTGATCACTTCGACAATTTCAATGCGATTTTATTACGTTACTTTCTTGTGTTTTGGTTAAACTAAATTTTTATTTCTCTACTTAAAAACATATCTACACAAAATGTTTGTAATATGAAAAGGACGTTATGTGATCTGCTTTCGTTAATTTTACAGTGTCCAGCTGTATTAAAGTTTAATAATGAAACTTAAATTATATACATTTACAAGTAATATATTTTAATAGTTACTAAGCTAAGTAAAAGTTTTCCGTGTCCCTTAAATTTCCATGTACCAAGACAATAAACGATGGGCTATAACTATATTTAGTGTTATTACACGAATAGTTTATCCAAGTTCGAGGCCGCGTAAGACAAATATAATTACGTAAATATTAGCATTAATTAGCATCCAAGGATATAGTGATCAGTTCGTTTGTTTTGCAAACAACAGTGAACCGTTAAATTGACATGGTACTTGTGGCCGTCGTCAATTCAATTAGCCGAATCCCTTTGATGAAGTTGCCGCTCGTCCAATTATTCCTTGTTAATTATTAAATGTAACCAGTTCACACTCGACCTCGTTTATACGCTTAAAATATTAATTTGTCCAAACATTCTGTATTCGCATATTGGTGAACGGGACTTCGTTTGGGAGTAGTAAGCTTAGGATCGTCAAATGATGAGGGAAAGCTAAATAATTTAGGTTTTGTAGGCGTGTATTTTTACATTTATAAATTTTTATGTACTAACTAGCGGTCCGCCCCGGCTTCGCCCGTGGTACATATTTACGTTTTCTCTACGTAAAAACCATCCTCGTACTTCAAGGAATATAATAAAAAAAGAATTATCGAAATCGGTTCAGCCGTTCTCGAGTTATGCGCTTACCAACACATTTTGCGATTCATTTTTATATATAAGATAATAAATTTAATAGCTATTTTATGTTGAATGTTCACATTTGAAAAAGAAATAATGTTGCGGTTTTTATTTTGCACTTTCAGAAACTTTGAAGCAAATTTTAGCGGGTAAACTTACATACTAGTATATTATAAAATATTAACCCAAGAGCCCACGACAGCCAGACCTTCGTTATTTTATAAAAGTTGAAAGTTTCTCTGTATATGATATTGTGTCCTATACAGATAAGAACGACCAGTAACTGTGACACTCCCACTCCCACTCCCGCTCCCACTCCCACTCCTACTCGAATTTATTTTTATGGCAAGCTTGTAATAATGTTTTGAAATTGTAAATTAATTTTGAAAGTTGTAAATTCGTATGAAATTCCTAATATAAAAATTAATAAAAGTCACTAAAATACATAAAATAATATTTCTTTGTGTAAAAATATTAAAAGTAAAGGGCGGTAATTTATTAACATGTCTATTCTATCCCTTACTGCTTTCATTTTAATAATGCAAGCGCGTATCGATATATAATTCAAACAATTATGTACAGCTAAAACCACACCTATAACCTTGCTTTATTCTACAGTTCAGTAATAAACCACAATATATTGTTACATATTACGAAGATCAAAGATGTATACCAGCAATACTTAAATGAAACACCTATTATGTATGCACCAGCAAACATTTCTTCAGCACACATTGTTCAAACTCAAATGATGTTCAATATTATTTCATAGAACTCTGAGGCGCAAAGTTAGTACAATGGGTTATAGTTGTTGGAGCGTGCAAGTCATAACCGCGAATAAACGAATTAGAATGCATTGTTTAGCGACACATGCGAAGTTTTCAAACTTTAAGTTTTAGTAGTTCGAGAAATCGCGAGCGCATAACTAATTTGTATAGGATTCAGGAGTTTGTTGATCGTAAAAGGAATCTCGCATCTGCCTCGCATGTTGTTTACGAGTATAGAAAATGAAATAATTCGAAACCCAAATGAAAGAATTAGAAAATGAAAGATTTTACTTTAATTAGGATTAACACATCTATGTAAATAGTATTGTTTAACAGGCTTTTATCAGCTTCGCCTGTATGTTTGTATGTAACATTTTAACCCACTTTTAACGGACAGATTTAATACAAACTTTGTAGCATCGATGACAATACAATTATTTCATGAGTTTATTATTATTTTTTTAAGCTATTGCATAGCTTCTATCGCGGGCCTTGAGCGCGGGGACCGAATCCAAAAATTCCGAAACGAAAAAACCTCACGCTCCCCACTCCGACGGGCACGGAGGTGTGGCTTGAGGGCACGCTATGCAATAGCTTTACCGCGGCAGTCCCCGAGTGCCACACGTCTTTTTTTTAGTTTTCTTTAGCTATACATTTTATAATTGAATTCACAATAATCCTTATAAAGAAAAACGTTGGTAATTAACATATATTTGATACACAATATGCTGTATGTACCTACTGTATTTTCTGTATTGTTTTTAAAGCAAGCGTAAAGTACATCGTCCAGTTGTAGAAAAAATGTAACGTTTTATTGTAAAATATTTCTTGTTTCTATTTAAAATGTCAGCTTGGGTTTTTTCTTCATATGTAACTATTTTGTATTTTTACATGTTCAGCTTGGCAAACTAATGTTTTGTATAATGTTACAGTCAGTAGTCATACACGTGTGACCTACTTATTTCAACAATATTTTTATATTTTATTATTAGAGACCTCGATTCAATCAAAGCAACTTGATAAAAATAGACTATATCGATCTTGAATTACATAAAAAGTTACACTTCATTGTACGAAGAGCCCTCAGCCACCAAAACAGGGAAATGTAAGTACCACAAACAAACTCTATCTAATCTAAGATTATTGTAACAAAAAAACCTGCTTAAATAATTAAAAATAAAGTAAATTATTAACACAAAAGACTTATAATTTTGTAGAATAACGAGAGCTTTTCTCAATACATAAGATTATTTTGAGTTTATCTTTTAGTTACTGAATTAAGTCAGAAGTCTAATCAGTCATAAAACGGATAAACATTATTAAAGAGTTTTCATTAAAATTTAACAACTATTATAAATAACTACTAGAAATGAAAGGAAACAAGAAACATGACCCACATTATGGTCGAAGTTTTATTTTAAGAGTACGTTGTTAGTCACATTATTATTTTTCTCTCGCAACACAAATAATGATGACGGTACATTTATAATATAAGAGAAAACACAGCTATATATTGTGGTGGAAAAAGTAAAAGAAATTCATATAATGCCATATAAAGCAATCTTGAAGAATTAAAACCTTATACCTACCGAGGTCTAAGCATTAGATTTTTTGACGTCGTTTTTTTCATTGGACCATACTTTGCTTCACATTTCAATTCACTTAGGGCCGATTTTTCAATGGTTGGTTAAAACTTATCCTTCCAATAAAGTTATTACACGATAATATTAAAATGTCACGTAAACCGTCAAATACGAGCAATTAGAATACGTTTTTACAATGGTAGTTTTATACATTATTCTACGAATAAGTTTTAATCAAGCATTGAAAAATCAGCCCTTATTTGGATAAACATGCATCAGTCAGCAATAAACAGCTTATAAAGTAGTATGCGATAATTATAGGAATAACTAAAGGAATTTACGTGATGTTTTCCCGATTTCCTGATCTCTACACGAAGGAGTTCACAGGTTTCACACGAGTAACGTGTATATTCTTGTGTGATTACATTACAGGAATGTATCGGCAATCGTGTACGTGAGTCGTACGTGGTAAAGGATCGATCAAATAATATTTATAGCGTTTAGAATGGAATATAAAGATCAAGAAGTTCCAAGGATATGAATGTGAAAATTGTTCAGACGTATCTACTATCTATCCTCTTTGTAGGTTAGTTACGAAGACATTATCTAAACATGAATTCTATAAACAAATTCTTACAGGAGAAAAATATACAGTTTTGTAGACAGAGCGAAGATTGATTTGTAGATATATTTATTTCATTACCAGCTAACCCGTTATTGTTATTTAAAAAAAAAACTTGATGTCAAAAATATTTATTTTGATAAAGATTTGTGTTTTGAACATGAAATATAATATATCAAATTCACATATGTATATTATTTTTTTATGTATGGAATAAAATAAGCATTTGTAGAGATTCACACATAAAAGCTAGAATACAACTACGTATAAAGTACAAAGGACTATGACAAAGACCAACATTTTTGGTGAATATTCGTTTATGTGGAACCGATGAAGCCCCGATCTGCTGAATAACGTAAAAAAACACAGAAATAGTCATTTCAGAGAAATATAGCAACTATGTAATACTGTGACAAGAGATTTTTTTATGAAATAAGATGTGGATTAAAAGTGGGTTTTAAACTTTAGTTCTCAGTTGATACTTACGTTGATAAAAAGCATGTTAATAATAAATAATAAAACCTCTTTCAAGTAAGTTTTTATTAAGACTGAGTCGCTCAAATTTGCATCGCATAAATAAATCTTGTGGATTTAGGATGGCTTCTCAAAACCGCTGCCTTGTCTCTGCAAACAGTGGATTTTGATGAATATGTTTAGCTCTAGCTTATACGTTATTCAAACAAATACTAACTATTCTATGTGGAAATCCTCGCTTGAATTTTTGAATGAGGACTTAAGTGTTCTTGTCACACTGTTAATTAAAATGTCACATACAAGAAACTGTGTCTTAAATGAACTATAGTGAACTATTATGTGAGAAGCAACATGATTAAAGAAACATCTCTTCAATTACTTTTATTTATGTTCTTATAACTAAAATGTGGTACGAATGTATACAAAAACTTAAGGGAATTATGAAAAATTATTAAGATGGTAAAGAAAGTTATAAAAATCGGCTGGTACGGAATGGTACGATATTATTATCACAATATTATCATGGTTATAGTGCTAAAGTTTGAGGGCACTTTGAAACAAAGCACGCAAAAAACTATGAAAATATTCTTTTTTATTTTATAGTCTTTTTTTCAGATCACATTTTTTGTTTAGCGTTGTATATATAAATAGTTTAAAGTCACAAAGGAGCCAATAATGCGTAAAATGCAAGTTAAATCGCTCGGAAACTAATAAAGCAAAGTAAGGAGGGTAATATTCCCTGCATAACTCTTTAGAAGCTCTAAAGTGGCTTGTTGATAGAGTATCCCTTACTTGTCTTGCAACTATCGTTTAGTAATAAACTAGTTCTTCTAGGAATCATTGACTTAAAGAACTTTAAACTGTAAATGGAAGAACTAGTAAACAGTGGCCAGTTTAAAAAAAAATATCGACACATTGCTCTATAGTAAATTAATTGATTGAATGATTCATATGTATTGTAATGAATTCTGTTGAAATCCACATTCGTTTGAAACTACTAGGAAATAAATCTTACCTTTTTACCCATCATAAAAAATCCTTTAAACCAAAAATACTGATTCTCTATGTTACATTTCTCCAAATATACCGCAAGCTAAGAATCCTGAAACATTTATAACTAAATACGAAGATGGTTTTATTTGATAGCGGTAATAATATAATTGCTACACGTCGTCTGAATGAACCGTTATTACGAAATAGTGAGAATGGCAGAAACATTCGGGCAATGAATGCAAATAGCCTACTTTTCGTTTAGTGAATGGTGCAATAAAGGAAAGTTCCCGAAACTTGGTTTTTCAAACAATAATATAAGCAAACATTTGCGAAATTATTAGGAAACGTGAGTATTATAACTTTGTTCCCCTTCGCAGCTGTTTACTTCTTGTGTATATTTCAGAACTTTTATTTGAAATGCAAAATCTAATTCGATATATTATTGTGATACAAAAATACAAGCTCAGATTCGAATAAATATTGTGACAACTTGCAAGGAATTGTTGTATTAACGACGTGTGAAAGCCCATCATTATTGCGAGGGATTAATTATAAAATTATTTCATTAGCTGATGTTATGACAACTAAATACGCGACATTTTATTGGAGATATGTAGGATGTAGTAACATAATATATCAACTACTATTAATAAATTGACAGAGGAATCGGATGTCATAAGCTATATTCCCAATCAGAGGAAGTATTGGTTAACCTACATAACCAAGGAAACGTGCCAATTACAGTATTATCGGTATTTGATATCTTGAATGTAATACATAACAATATCTACAGAAATCACATAATTAGTTTTAGTGAACTGTCAGAAATGTATCTACTAAAACCTTTCATGAATATGATAAGTATTTCCATAAATATCAGTAATATATTTGAAATATCTTGTCTATATTTTTATTCTACTTAGATCACTCAGTAGTCGTATTTGGACAATCTTATACTTACAATTCCCCTGCGCTCCACTGCAAGGATCACAAAGCAGCATACATTCGACAAATCTGCAATGCAATACACATGAATCATCGCGATATGGAGCCACTAAAATCTAATTGAACATCACTATATCTAAAGTCATTATGGCCAAACAGATAAATACGCTGCTTTAAGCCTGAGAGTAATAATATTTGATTTATTGCGTTATAAGAGGAAGAGATATTCTGGAATGGACCCCAACGGAACATTAAATTCGTGGCACTTTGAAAAGTAGACGTTGAACTAAAGCTGTTCACACACAGTATCATGATATGGCGAATGTTGCTAAAGAAAATGATACTTGGCTCTTTAATGTTCTGAAAAGTGCAGCGACGAAAACTAGTGCTTTCTTTTCAATAGGATGACATTAAGTCTAACGACATAATGCCAATTACTTATTATTATTAATAACGGTTTAACCACTTAAGTTTTTATAGCATTGAATCCCAAAGTTCCTAGGCTCAATAGCAGATCTAATGGGCCTATTTTTAATATATCACATAATAATAAAAACGTGCATGAATGAGTTCAACAAACAAATGTTCATTTCTTTTAATTAATTGGGGATTTCAATTGCCTTATTAGAAAACATTTTTGACACACTACCAAGTACAGATTATTTTTAAGAACAAATTTAACTGATACAATTACAATAATAGAAAGTCTACCTCAAAACCTTCAAATATTTGTTGGCAAATTCAACAAAAGATCAAAGCTGAAAAGCGACAAGTATTGTTCAAATAAAGATTCCTATTAAGTTTATGGGCCGTTTTTATTTGTGTCCTTACGTTGTCTTGTACAAATACCTTTTTTTGCATAACAATGAGCCTATTAATGTCTTATTAAAAAAGCTTTTTACGTCGTTGGAATGTTTAAAACAGTCATGGCGACTTATTAAATACCTATAATGCTCGTTGAACTCGTAGAATGTTTAAAAATTAATTACTTTTAAGTTTTAAACTGTTTTTTAAAATACATTTGCATTTTTTCTGTATGGACGTTTCTCATGGCCGTAAATAGCTTGTCCATATAATTATTTAAATTATACATAGACTGTAATATAACAATATCAATTCCTCCGTAAAAGTATTTCAAAATTCAGCATTTTTGACTGACGGATAGTAAGTAAGAAAAACTTAGAGATATTTAAACTGAACATTAAAGGAACTTCAGAAGCCCGGTGTGGCGGAAAGAAATTATGTAAATACCTACGGCTCGACAGAGATCACGTTTTATTTGAAGTCTGAGTTCTTCCTTATACAAGGGCAGAATAGTCAATCTAGAATTTTACTGACCTGGAATATTACAGGTGATATACGTGATATTAAAAAAAATTAATAAGTCATCATAAAAAGTAAGAGTAACTTGTTATATTAGATATGTTTATTATCCGGAATTAAAATTTCTCACAGGAATCCGCTCAAATTTTCCGTAAGATGGTTGAGTCTCTTAGAGCTTTGAGAATACATAACTCCATTTTATTATAAGATATGAAGGAGTTTGTTTTATAAAATAATGCCTCCTTCTTTAATATATTTTTTCGTAATTAAATAAGTATACAGGATTGGAGTTTACCATCAGTTCATAATTTTTAAATCACTATATTTTCACATCAAAATTGTTTAGCTTACAAGAAAAAACGCCGTACAGAACGCATAAATAAGCCATATTACCCCAAGGGCAGGATTTAATAATGATAGCAAATGAGTTTACTCCAAACAAGTTTTAATTTGATTAGTTTGTTTCGTGTTAACTTGTAATGTATCCTATTTACGATGTTTTTTCACGCGAGAGAAAATTCGTTAAGAGTTTCTGTACATTTAATCTTGTTTTCAAACTGATATCTCACTTTAATTGTTTTTTCTGCAAGTTCAGTGAATGGATAAATCATATCATATGTATCTAATTGAATTTTTTTTTAAATATTTCGCAGTTAGCACTTATCGAAATTGTCTATAGGGAAACTATATTTAGAGGTGACAGAATAAAACTTGGTATTGTTTGGTGGTACAGAGCGAACAATCTAGTGAAGCGTCCATTTTGAAGCACCAATATTTCACGTACATAATATAAACAGCGCGAAAAATCCTTTTAAATTTAACGATACCAATGTTTATATTTTGTTTTCGTGGATTCGTTTATTTGTGCGCCAGTGTTGCAATTAATTATGTTAAGTTCACGTTAGTGACGTACCTATAATTCGTATAGTAAAATAAACATTTTATTTCAATGTATGAGAATTTGATTACTGTTGACATAGATTATAAAGCTAAAGAGTTTGTTTGTTTGTTTGAACGCGCTAATCTCAGCAACTACTGGCCCGATTTGAAAAATTCTTTCGGTGTTGGATAGCCCATTTATTGAAGAAGGCTATAGGCTATACATTATAATCACGTTAAGACCAACAGGAGCACTGCGGGTAAAACCGCGGGGCACAGTTAGTATGATATAAAATTTCATAATGTAGGTTCGTTGACTTCGTGTTGTAGATAATAGATATTATTCAATACCACGTCTGTATTAGTAATTCAATATAATATTTGTTATTTTTGTCTTATGAAAAATATTTGCGATTTTATTATAATCGATTGTTATTTATATTTTCCATCATACATAAATATTTAAAAATAATATATATTTACATAATGTAGGTTCGTTGACCTTATTTTGAAGATATTTATTAAAAAGTACCAACCATGTTTGTATTAGTACCTAATTCATTACGTTTTTGTAATGCTCACTTTCTTCTATCTCATAAAAATATATTTGCGATTTTATTATAATAATTAATATAATATTGTGTGTTATCTAAAAATGTTTCATATATTTCTTAAACATTTTAATTAAAAATATACCAAAATAGCTGGAGATCATTTTTCATTTTAAATAAAACATGCCAATGTTTAAAATAAAATTTTAAAATGTATTTATCATCGCTATAAAACTAAGCGATTTAAAGCCCGCTAAACTGACGAACCTCGCGCAAACTGCTTCGTACACTACATCAATTTATTTTCATATAAAATTTACGGGCGAACTTATATCGTTATATGCAAACAAAATTGAAGCATTTCTCTTTATAGCAGCTTATTTATGGTGCAAAATTGTAAACTTTGCGCTGCGGAAAAGGATGCATGTATCATAAGTTAATTTTAACACATCCTGTTTTATTTTAACACAGTGATAAAAAGAGAAATTATATATAAAATTTAAATATGAGTATATTTATACGTGTAAAAAATTGGTCGTTGAGTTATAAATAATACTAATTTATTACCTACGGATTTTAATCTTGTCTATCTTGTCTTCAGTTTTTCACTAGCCACGGCAAGTAAACAATAGTAATATTCAAAACAAATTCATCAATTTGAAATAAAATATACCTCCTATAAACGACCATACCCTGGTAAAACCAATTCTCTTTCGTAACTACACGAAATCACACTATACGTCACAAGATTTTATCTGGTAGAGCTTCGGTGTCGCATTCTATAACCTTGCGTCAAATGCACCTGAGGCTTTAAAATGTATAAAATATGGAATACGATTTAGTTTATCAGAATCTGAGATGTATTCGTAATAATATCCATGCGTTTCTAACGGTAACCTATTGAAAACTCGAATTTGTTTTACCCGAATCATAAAAACCCGAAAACGGTTGGTAGAACTTTTAAAAGACAGATGTAATGAATGACAAATTTTTAAAATTCCTGTTTTAATTTCCCAGATGAATTAATTTCCAGATGCTCTAAAACCAAATTTATTTTTAATATTTTTTTGTTTCCCATATTCTCATAATCCAGATATAGTTATACCAGATTCTCGTATAATAATTATAGCGTTCTCTAACTATTGTGTTCGGGGAAGCGAGCGTGCCGCGGCAGCGGCCGGCGAGTGCCAGTACCGACTCGCTATTGTTTTACTTGTCCATTACAGCAAGGTTTAACTATCAAATTCGATTCAGTAGGTTAGGTTAGGTTTGAACTGTGACCCCCCCGCACGAGCCGAGCGAGCGAAGCGAGTGTGCCGCTGCAGCGGCCGGCGATTGCCAGAACCGACTCGCTATTGTTTTACTTGTCCATTACAGAAAGGTTAAAGTTACGTAGGTACCTTGTAATATTTCCAATAGTTTATGGAAATAATATGGAATTTCATTAGCTGATAAGAAACTAAGTGCTAAAAGACATTTAACTTCTTCTCTGAAAGTAAAGTCTGTTGCGTATCTTTGTGTCAATCCTCGAGTTTGTATTTGGCGATACAAAATTTGTCCCAGGTGAAAATGACAACCGTTTAATATGACATTTTTATAAATATTTTTCAAACTCTGAATTGATTGATGCCTTTTCGAAGTCCAAAATACATATTTTGGGACTAAATGTCATATCATTCTCAGTTCCATGCTCGTTAAGTAATTCGAACATAAAATCATATGATTTTCTGTTTTTGTTTGTACACAAACAAAACAAAAGAGGAAATGTTCTCATTTTATTTCCTGTCATTGCAATATAACCGTGTATGGTATACAGTTGTTGGAAAATAGTTGGAACTATCTTAAAAGTACCATCAAGTATCCAGTAGTCAGCGGCTTCTAATAACTTTATCAGATTATTATTTGACAGCAATATTATTCTTTTATTTGTGTCATAAGTTTTATCTTTTATAATTGAATATTCGTTATTTAGCGTGGCTTCATTTTCATCTATCTCAAAAAAAATGTCCTTTGGTTCAATCTTTGCCGGTACTTTGGATTTCGCTCTATAGATAATTTGCTTGAGAGCTGCCTTTGATGGCAAATTGTCCAACACAGTTTCACTACAACTAGATTGATTATTCTGCAATATTTGACATACTTTTAGACCAGTATAGCGGCTTCTAATAACTTCATCAGATTATTATTTGACAGCAATATTATTCTTTTATTTGTGTCATAAGTTTTATCTTTTATAATTGAATATTCGTTATTTAGCGTGGCTTCATTTTCATCTATCTCAAAAAAAATGTCCTTTGGTTCAATCTTTGCCGGTACTTTGGATTTCGCTCTATAGATAATTTGCTTGAGAGCTGCCTTTGATGGCAAATTGTCCAACACAGTTTCACTACAACTAGATTGATTATTCTGCAATATTTGACATACTTTTAGACCAGTATAGCGGCTTCTAATAACTTCATCAGATTATTATTTGACAGCAATATTATTCTTTTATTTGTGTCATAAGTTTTATTATAATTAAATATTCGTTATTTAGCGTGGCTTCATTTTCATCTATCTCAAAAAAAATGTCCTTTGGTTCAATCTTTGCCGGTACTTTGGATTTCGCTCTATAGATAATTTGCTTGAGAGCTGCCTTTGATGGCAAATTGTCCAACACAGTTTCACTACAACTAGATTGATTATTCTGCAATATTTGACATACTTTTAGACCAGTATAGCGGCTTCTAATAACTTCATCAGATTATTATTTGACAGCAATATTATTCTTTTATTTGTGTCATAAGTTTTATTATAATTAAATATTCGTTATTTAGCGTGGCTTCATTTTCATCTATCTCAAAAAAAATGTCCTTTGGTTCAAACTTTGCCGGTACTTTGGATTTCACTCTATAGATAATTTGCTTGAGAGCTGCCGTTGATGGTAAATTGTCCAACACAGTTTTACTGAAACTAGATTGATTATTCTGCAATATTTGACACTTTTTTAGACCAGTTTTAGCATCGTGTTTTAATTTATACTTAAAGTCAGAAATTTCCTTGCGTAGTAGGTCGGGTTCATGATTGTGTTCATATTTTATGTGTATTACATTGTGCACTTGATTATTCACTTCGTTTTCTGTACTTACTGCAGAAGCTTTACATTTTATAAACTTCATGCTTCCTTAACTCACAATTCCAGTAATACCTATTATTAAATAGCTTATTTTTTTCGTAACGTAAGGAATAATTTTAATCCACCTTTATTGGATTTAAATAAATCTCCCAATTTATCTGTCATTTTTGTATTTAAAATGAATTTAAATAATTGCTATGTATTATAAATGAGGTATACGACACGAACAGTTTTAGTTATAATGCACAATCATCATGACACCGTGTCATTAATTAATTATTACGGAAAACGTAGGTAGTTACATGGGTAAGAAATACAGCTACCTCCTATTTTTAGATCTCCTATCTGATTTATATTGCCAGACGACTAAAATACCGAATAAATTACAAACATTTCATAATAGTTGTAGCAATGTTTTTTAACATACTAATCTTCTTGTTAGCATATATACAGAAGTTAGTAACCCGTATTGTTAACAGTGCCACATAATATCGTCATACTTCGACATTAATAATATAGTTAGATACGCATACATAATCGATATGTTATATATTACAAGATTCTAGTTTTTTGATTCTAGTACCATAGTACGATAAGGCATGACGCTGCTATAAAAAATGGGTTTTCGTTCATCTTTGATTCAACTATTTAGATTTCAAAAAAAAGGATTTAGCTTTTCTGGATATCGTTCAGTTGTTTGAATTAAAAATGAATTTAAAAATCTGGATATTGTTTGTCTGGATATCAATCAACTGTATTTAAAAAAATTGTGTTTAAAAAATCTGGCTTTCGTGCATATGGTTAACGATCATCTGGATTTCGTGCATTTAGATTTCGTGTCTTTTCTGTTTGTGATTCTGGAACTCATTCGTCTGGATTTTAAAACGTCGTACAAATGAAAAAATGGGCAAATGAAATTCGGAGTTGCGATTATATGGCAAACAAAACTTCGATATTTTTAAATTCGGGGTTATGAAAAAATGTCCAAACGTTTTCGGGATTATGATATTCGGAATATTAAAATTCGAGATTAAGATAGGTAACCGTTTCTAACGTTCCGTACTTGTTTAGTTCGTCAAGGTTTATATAATGAGAACTTAATTTTAAAGGTATGTTTGTGAATCGTGTTTCATAAAGGTCTTTATTATAGAGGTACCTGCCTTATGTATACTACAATAGTAACTTGTAATTCAGTATTCAGGCTTCATCCTTTGAAGTCTGAAGAATTCTTGAACTTTGTACAACTGAAGGACTTTGTCATCCTAACCAGGTGATTTCTTATTTAATAAATAACTACTGTTCAATGTACTTGCATCTTCACACGTGGCCGATATTGATAAAATAAAAAGTTATTCAAACAATATTACAATTATTATAAGGCAACGATAGAAAATATATCGCCAGATATAACAATTTATATTACCTAGGGTTAGGAGCCCTTTCGAATAATCTGGGTCTATCGAAATTCGTTTGAGTCGTCTTCGTCCACAATACACAATCATTGTTTACAGACAATAGTCACTAACAACCGACAGAAGTTTCATCGTAGTTATTTCAATTATAGACCGAAACTGTCGTCAAAAGTAAAGATAGTTTTCAGTTCCGAAACTTGAGATTAAAAGGTGAGAGTTCTACGTAAATGTTTTAAACTGTTGTTTGTTTTGAGAATTACTTGATTTTTTTTAAGGAGTTGGATATTATAAAATATATTTTGATTTGTTTTTTGTTTGTATAATACAGGTAAACGAAATATTATTAAAATATATATGATTTTTTGTTTTGATAAAGAATATTAGTATAGATTTATGAACTAATCCTAATATTTCATTCATATAATAACATATCTAAATATAAGTAAATAAATTATTGTTCAACGTAAACATTTTAGTTTGAAAATGAGGGTGTAGATTTAGTTAGTATTTCGCTTGTCATACTGGTATCAGCTAAACGTGAACAAATTCGGAAACAAATATCTTTAAAGGCAAAAGCTCAGCTTAAATCGGTAGCAGTTTCGGATTAACGACTTCAATTCTGCCATCGCTATACTTTCTTTCTTAATAAAAAAGATATATGGGTATTATCTGATTTTAGTCTAAGCTTCTTACTAGTGGAATTGAATTCATGAGTTATGTTTAAACAATTTTGAATAAGTTACGCTTAGCTTTAGCTATTTGGAATCTTTCGAATGAATTTGCATATGTTTTTTTATTTATTTCATACCCTTGCATATAGATACATTATTTACTAATAAGAACTTTTATATGGCCGAATTCCTGCTACCGAGTAATAAAAAAGCAAACAAAATTAAATAACCGATTGTTTAACAGCGCTAAGAATCTTGACCATTGTAATATTATTACAAGCTATATCCTATATCTTGGCTCTTATTTATATAACAATATAAATAACCTTTTTAATTAATAGGAACTGTTCTTGGATTAAGGCAAGGTCTGTGTTCAAGACCTTAGAATTAAATCTAGCAAAAACTCCAAGGCTCACACGATGCATTGAAATAAATAATAATACCGCTGTTTTGCGTAAAAGTCTAATTTAATGAAAACCTACAAAACCAATACTTTTTCAATATAACGTATATTACGATAAGGCTATTAATGTGCACATGCTTACTCGAGTGTAATGTTTAATCTACCATGCTTGACCAATGTAGGTTAGTGAATAATATAGAATTTCTGATATATACGTGATTTCGGGTAATTAGAGCTATTATTAATAAAATTTTCGATCTTATTAGTTTCCATGTTAATATTCATAAAATTTTAAAAGGATTACGAATTGGAAAGTTTGTTATATACTCTACTCTGTCAAATATTCGTACAAATCTTGTATAGGTTCAGACCTTTGAAGTCGTAATAGACTATTATCTTCGAAAATCAGTTTATTCTCAATGCCATAGTCATTTCTATAATACGGAAACTTACATTTTTGTGAATCATGAATTCTAAGAAGTTCTAAGAATATTTAAAATTTTATTGGTTAGCCGGTTGTTTTGTTTTTCGTTTATAATTATATTTATGGCAATAAGTTTCAGAAGTACAACAGGCTTTATTCACAACGATATTATTGAAAAAAAATTGACTTGAATATTTTTCTTTCTATCTTGATGTTTTATTTTTTGTTCGTTATTATAAAGCGCTATATCATTTCAAAAAATAAACAAGAAAATATAAAATACAAGGAAAACCAGTGACGTGATTTTAATTAGTTTTCAGCCTCTCCGAGTAACGAGAGCAAAGTATTGTTATGAAGTATTTTAATTAGGTGTCTAGTTTTCGTGACACCGAAAATAATTTGCAGTAATTTTTTGCTGAGATAAAATTAATGCGAAGAATATTTTAGCATTACTTTTCTTAATATTAAAGATAATCTTCAAACATACGCAAATACGACGCACGTTTGAATAAAATAATTCTACCTATAGAGCAGGCTCCAAGGAGATGTTCGTTTGCAAAAATAGCGGACCTAAATCTGACTTCTGATATACATATATTGTATAGATCCCAGACATCCTATAGACAGATGTTGCCAACCAGTTTTGTGGTCCCCCTCTCCCCACCCCGGTAATTAAATATGACATACAAAGATAAAAATAAAAATTTCCAAAACATGCCGTGTGGGGTATCAAATGAAAGAACTTATTGAGTAGATCACGAATATATAGGATACTATAACATTTCTTAGACTTTCTCTAAGATTTTTTAGAAAATTTAGGAAAATGCTCCATTTTTGAGTTAACTTTAAACCACTATAGATTGAAAACTCATGAATATATTTTTTAAATTATTATTTTAAATAATTAATAATAGTCCATTGTTTACGATTCGTAATATAATATAAGTGAGCTATATGTATGTGGTGGATTTGATGACCCCACAAAATGTTTTAAATTGCAAGGCGCAACTTTCACTGAATTCAAGCTGATTCAAGAATGTTCTGCCATATTTTTCATTCCGTCAAACACAACGACAGTGCAGGGATAATTATTCTAAGCCCTGACACCGATATTTTTGTATTAGGCCTTTATTTCTGGCATAAACTTGAAAATATACTCGCCATATTTGAATGCTCCCCCCACTCCCCCATGCAACTATTTCACTGTACGAACTATTGAATCGTAAACAATGGACTATTGTTAATTATTTAAAATAATAATTTAAAAAATATATTCATGAGTTTTCAATCTATAGTGGTTTAAAGTTAACTCAAAAATGGAGCATTTTCGTAAATTTTCTAAAAAATCTTAGAGAAAGTCTAAGAAATGTTATAGTATCCTATATATTCGTGATCTACTCAATAAGTTCTTTCATTTGATACCCCACACGGCATGTTTTGGAAATTTTTATTTTTATCTTTGTATGCCATATTTAATTACCGGGGTGGGGAGAGGGGGACCACAAAACTGGTTGGCAACATCTGTCTATAGGATGTCTGGGATCTATACAATATATATTAGAAGTCAGATTTAGGTCCGCTATTTTTGCAAACGAAACTCCACTGAGAGTCCGGTCTATGCGCATTCTTTCGCACGTTATAGGTACTTACGTTCATTTTATGCGTAACTAGCTATGCCTCCGCGGATTTACCCGCAGTGCTTGTTTATAATGCAGTTTTATAATTTTATTATCAAAAACAAAAAAGTTTTACAGACATATAAGTGTACAGTTGTGAATTAAAAAACCACTGAGGTTTATATGATTATAGCCTATAAGCCTTTCTCGATAAATGCGCTATCTAACACCGAAATTTTTTTTTAAATCAGACCTGTAGTTCCTGAGATTAGTGCGTTCAAACAAACAAACAAACTCTTCAGCTAAATAATATTAAAGTAAATTAGTAAATAGATTTTTCAAATAATAATTTAAGCCATGTCATATTATCGACATCTCGGGTCAACGAACCGAAGTAATTAAGAAAAACCGTCTGAAGGTGTCACATAAAAACAAATTGTTTTCATTGAAATGGAGACGTCTGTCTGTGTTTGAAAGAAAAATTCTTATTATGTGAAAGGAATATCAAGTATCAAAGCAACCTATTAAGTATACTCCTACCAACATAATATTGTAGACTTATTTGTGTATTTAGGTACAATTTAAAAAATCAGTTGTTTTTTTACATGCCTGTAGATCTAGTAAAGATGGTTCACCATGCTTTACGTGCATAAGTAAGCTTGTAATTCTTGAAACTTGAGTGAGTCAGTGTCGTGTGAGTGTGTAAGTAACAAAGTAAATATACTAACCTCTATCTGTTTCAAGCTTTACGTGATTTACTCATTTAGCAAAATAAAGAACGGGTTATTCTGCATCCTATCTAATATTATAACGTTTTTAAGAATCGATTCTATTCAAAATTCTGTTATTCTATAATTTGTGTTGTTATTCGACAAAAAGTTCCATTACATTCATTCGTGCGTAGAGGAAAATTTTCAGGTGAATTCTCGAAACAAGTGTCTATTTATAACGTATAATACCTCTTAGTCTTTACATCAAAAATATCAATCATACGACAACAGTTAAATCCCTACAGGAAAGAGGCCGTCAATTGTTATTAGGCGGATCCCATAGAGCGCGCAGCCTCGCGAGGCAATGGGGAATATTCATGTTTTCTTTTTTGTCTTAAATTAATAGTTTACTATTCTATAACGAAGAAAAAAATATTAATGGGCTTCAAAATACTCTAGATATTTTTATAAATGAAATTTAAAACTTTTAAAAAATTTAAGCAGTTCAAACACTGCCATTTTGCGCGCGCTTTGCGTGACGTCACATGACACGTCCAGTGGGTGTTCACCTTAGTGTTTACTGTGGAGTTGCTGTGGAGTGATGAATACAATGTCTTGTCAGATGACGTTACATTTCGTTCGACCAGTGGTGGCGCGTTTTGGAAGTTTGAATTTCACTCCCTTATTTTGCACTTTTTGAATATTATTTTAGGGGTTGAAATAATAAGTAAATAAAAAAAATCCTTTTCATTATAATATTACGATAATAAGTTTTCGAGAAAAAATATTTTAGGCCATTTCAAATTTTATGCATATTCCCTATTGTTGCGAAAATTAGCTCTGTCAGTTTAGGGTGCTTTTCCAACCATTAATGTGCGAGGATGTGTGGCGGGGAGTGTGTTTGTACATAACCAATCATATCGCTTCATTAAGTATGAAGTTCTAAGAGTTAAGCATTTGAAGCGAATCTATTGGTTATTTACAAACACATTCCTCGCTACACATCCTCACACATTATTGGAGAAAAAGCACCCCCGTCCCCTACGTGGCTCGACCGAGGAAAGCGCGTGTGTCGTCATTTTCCTAGACTCAGCCACGTCCACACTGACGAAGCTACTTCGCGAGGCAGCTCGCTCTATAGAGACCAGCCTATTGTTAGACAATTATTGACTAAACGGTAGAAGAAACTGTTTATGTAGACCCCCGGGGTATTTAATATCTTCGGACAGTCTCACAACAAAAAGAACAGGAAAGTTCCTACTTTGTATTCAGGCCGTGAGTTTAATTCCCATAGGACATTAATATTTTATTAACGGATGAAGTATTTTGTTTGCTATGTGACTTGTTTGGAATATTGATCTTCACTTTAGCTGAAAATCGGGAAAATTTCATTACGTTTTATTTTAAGAAGGTGCGTGTTTAATAACATGTATATTTAGTTTTTGAAATGGCTTTTTAGACTGCGCAATCGTACATTGTTTGTAAAATGAACATTGAATGACACATGTTTGTATCCTACTAATATTATAAATGCGAAAGTTTGTGAGGATGTGTGTGTGTGTGTTTGTTACTCTTTCACGCAAATTCTACTGAACCGATTACAATGAAATTTAGCACACATATAGAGGGTAACTTGGATTAACACATAGGAAAGGTTTTATCCCGGAAATCAATTAATTTGAAAACGCGGGCTATAAGCTAGTTTTATATATACTTAGGTACTAGCGATATTGAATCTATCTTCCATCAATAGCAAATGAATAGCTGATAACAATAATGAAGATGAAACTCATTGATTAAGTGTAAAGCAAGATTATAGTGCTCTCGACACTAGACCGTGTTTATAAAGCCTGTCTAGACTAACCATAATGGATGAAGATTGTCTTTAGAAACATATTCTATTCATTTGATATCGGTATTTATTTACAAAATATGCTATCTATCCGTGGGCTTTATTTTTATACGTTCACGTAAACGAATTTGAATTTCCTGCATTTGTATATGATACTATCTATTACAGCTGATATTTGATTAAAATGTGTCTATATATCAATCTAATAATTTAATATTTTTGGGTAAGCAAGGAACAATCTGTCCTTTGCCTGAAGGTTGCCTGGCAGAGATGGCTTTGAGCCATAAGGCCGCCATTTGTACATTTTGAATGGTTTTGTTGTACATTTATTTTATAAGACTCTTGTACAATAAAGAGTAAATAAATAAATAAATAAACAATACCATTTGTTTATTTATTAAATAAATAGGGTTTATACTCATTAATCTATACTATAATATTATTATAAAGCTGACGAGTCTGATTTTTTCTTTTTTTGTTTGGTCCTACACGCTAATATCAGGAACTACGGGTCCAATTTCAAAAATTCTTTCAGGGTTAGATAGTCCGTTTATCGAGGAAGGCTATAAGCGTATGCCGTGTATATCATTACGCACAAATAGGAGCGGAGCAACGCGGGTATAACCGCGGGTATAGCCAGTACAACATATGAATAAAACAAAGTGGCTAACAATTAATACCATAACAGCACGATCCTGAGCATAGCCCGGTCAAGCAGCTTATAGAAATAAAAATAAATGTTCCCATTGCGAGTTATCGTCTCCATGAGGCGGTCGGATAAAAGGGATGACTGACAATTTCCCGGATATCCATTATCCGGATTAACTTGAAACAAACTTTTATGGCTTTCCGTTTACAGTCTTTAAGATTTGTTGGTTTTGTAAAGAATTCTTTGATAAATTTAATTATCTTAATTTTATTCCATCTTATATAGCTTATTAGAAATTGCTTCAAACTTTATAATTTCAGCATTTAACTTTTAGATAAATGAAAGATAAGGGTCGAGGAAAGTTTATACTATCTGCTATTAAATGTCCTCAAATATAATAATATAGTAAATATCTAAGGCGCGGGACATATACAAGCGGCGCGGCGCGCATCGGGCGCACCGCGGGCGCGCCAGCCGGCGCGCCGCGGGCGCGCTGCCGGCGCGCATCGGGCGCGCTGTTGGCGTCCGAAAATGATATTTATATAGAGTGGTTAAATGCATTTTCTTCATGCATAATTTAGTAAAATTATGTTTTTTGTGCTAAAAGAGATTTGAAAGTAACGTTAATTTGAAAGTAACGATTTTGTTTTGATAATTCCTTGTAAGTAAATAGCGAGGATAACCCCACGATTGCAAATATATCTTTGTTGGAAATGTTGGAATTTACTTGGAAAATTTTATAGTACTTTTAAAGTAATTTTAAAGTAGTACTGGTGTAATGATGGAAGAAAAGAAGGTTAAAATAACACAAAATTTATATTGTACTAGCGGTCCGCCCCGGCTTCGCCCGTGGTACATATTTCGCAATAAAAGGTAGCCTATGTTCTTTCTCAGGGTCTAAAGATTATCTGTGCCAAATTTCATCAAAATCGGTCCAGTACCTAGTTTATGCGTGAAAACCATACATACATACATACATACATACATACATACATACATACAAACCTTTCCTCTTTATAATATTAGTATAGATAAAATATGGTTTTCAAACACAGGTTTACATTTAAACCATATAAATCTTATCATTAAAATCTCAGTTCAAAAGTATTTACAGTACTGATCATTCCACAATATTATTACAATTACAAATAAATAAAAAACACAATCAAAATCAGGATTATCTTTATTTCTGACATTGTAAATACATGGGAACTTTCATTATGCTCTTCTTCATTTTCACTTTCCCTACTGCCATCACCTGTGTAAATCATTTCATCGATTAATTCAATTCACCTTTAAAAACAAAACGAAGAAGGGTATGTAATAGCAGCTCTATATAATTCCACACAGAGAGAACACATTTTTGACTGACAGGCTACCGTCTCCTATAGACCGGGAGATACTGACACAAAATTTCGAGTCATTTGTAACAGGATGGCGGTTCTACAGGGGTCTTAGTACGCAATGACAAAAAGAAAAACGATGGTGTGAACGCTGGTACCGTCGGCTTAGTCGCGTGGGCGTTAGTCGAACTCGTCGGAAAAATAGCGAAGTCAAACGATTTGTAACACAAAAAATTTAGAATTTACCGATAGCCCATAAAAAAGAAGTAGGCGGTAGTGTCATGCCATACTTTTCCGGTGTGACTTACAGCCCGCCATACCGACGCGAATGTGTTGATTTAAAAAAAACAATTCAACCATTTGTACCAGGCTAACTTTTGCACAGGTAACCATCGTCGTGCAGCCATTTACGAAAATCGCCATGCCATACTTTTCGGACGATTCCAAATGGTCGCCATACCGCCGAAAATCTGCAAATTTTTTTTGTAAAAATTGTAACAGACAAATGACTCGAAATTTTGTGTCAGTATCTCCCGGTCTACTACCACCCGATTTGTTTTTGATTGTGTATGACCGTGAATTGACCTCTATTTGGATGCGATGGGGGAAGCGCGCCTGCGGTACGCCTGCGGTACGCCCGCGGCGCAACCGTGGCGTGCCGCCTCGTCGCCTTTCCAAAATTCTTTCATACAAAATGTATAAGAAGGACGTGGTGCAAAACAGATTCAAGAGGTGCGCTTATGGCACGCCCGCGCCCGCGCCGCTTGTGTTTGACCCGCGCCTAACGTTACAACAATTATAAACCCACACATGAATCTCTACTCATACATCAATCATAATAAACTTCTAAATCAATACCGTTACTTCCGTCACCACAATGTCTATGCGTTTATCCAATGTCCCTACATTATACGCCTATACAGTTCTTGGAAATTCGAATTTGAATTACATACAACACTTGGGAACAAACTTAACGCTCATTGGTGTAATATCGTGCATGGAGCGCAATCAATTTGCATAGTTGAAGCATTCCGCGTCAGTTGCATTCCCCTTGTCTCCAGCATTTATGCATATTATGTTAAATGTTGCTATACTCCGTTAAGAGTTTGGAAGTTAAATTGCATTTGTGGTATGAGACACTGTTTTGTGTAGTCATGCTAATTTCTAATATGTAACTAGCGTAACTAGTATAGGCAGTATTTTCGTTTTATTTATAGTTTATACACGATTTTGAAAAATCTTCTCAATGCAATTTTCATTAATTCCTCAAATAAATATATAAGTTAAATATATGAGAATCCAATAATCTTAAAGATCTATATTTTCAATAGTGGACAGATTTTTGCATATTCACAACAACCAAAAGATTAATGTTAGTCTACATAGAGACCGATAACTAGTACACATGTGCGCTACCCACTTTACCAAGTAATTAATTAAAATTTACAAATACCTATAACGCAAATAACCAAATGGAAACTACATATACTTAATGCAATATCCTTACCTTTTCAACATTCACTTTGATATCTCTCAGTGCCTTATACATCTTTGGAATTTTAAATATACCTAACTTTTGGGTAAAAACTTTTTATCTTCTAAATTTGGTCCCTTCTCCGGGATATATATTATTAATGCGAATGTGGCCTTTAACTTGTCCTTCAAAGCGTCTATTTATGTAGATTACTTAACTTTAACGATCCTGTCATAAAAAAGTTTCAAAAGGTGTGCAATAAACAACTTTATTAATATTATGTCTATTAACTAACTTCAAAAAATAGAAAACCCAAAATAAATAGAATGGAATAATAGAAATAAAGAATATAATATTCAAGATAAAATTACAGCTTCACTTTGAATATTTTGTTGTTTAGGAAATTTTAAAGAGAATTACAGAACATTGACGAAGGGAAAGGTACAATGCCACTAGTGTTTCTCAAGTAACAAATTTATGATCCCTTTTTGTTGCTAACGAACCATAGGCTGCCGTCCTCAGTTTAAATAATTTAATATTTATTTGAAGAATATTAAATAAATCGTCTTCTTTTGACGATAACTAAATTCTACTATTCAAGATACCAGTATCCCACAATTTCAATGGGAAAATGTTAACAGTTAATAAAACACAACTAGTACACAAAATCTAACCGAATATTTGTACGAAACATTCCAGAACGTTCCTTTCATTAATGAAAATGTCCATAATAACTTGTACGCCGGAAAATGTATCCAACTCAAAGTTTCGGATTAATATCAGGCGACCCTATAAAGAAGCGAGTGTTGTTTATTGGACGGAATATTTTCTAAGCCGATTCTTGACAGACCTCTGTATTTTTCCAGTGTATAAATCAACTAAATACATATTGATTCGCAATACATAGTAACAAAGCGTCTTGATTATGATAACATCTGATAATTCTTTCCAAATACCGTAGAATTGTAAAAAATTGCATAGAAAATAAGTTTAAAAGTTGGCAGCGCATCTGCAACTAATGAAGTGAGATGCGAGAGTAATCTAACAAATCTTTCACATGCATTTCGTATGAAGAATCTTCATATTAACAATTTCAAAGTTTTTGTACAAATAAAATTGCATTTAAAGTAAAAGAACATTTTCTCAACTACTTATATTTTAACGCTCACTTTTAAGTGGTTTAAACTTTCCTATAAAATAAATTTATTAAAGTTTATGTTACTCTTTGAGGACGCAATGCATCCTCACAAATGCACATACGTTAAATAAATCAAAAGTTTATATTATAAAACGTGCGCCAGATAAAATGGCACAATATTTTAAAAATTAAATGCGAGATGCGAATGTTGAAGCATGCAGCGACCGCAAACGGTACGAAAGTTGAATGGAGCAAGAAATGAAATAAATTTTCATTAGATTCCTTTTTCCGGATGACAACCAGTGACAATATATAGCAACTTGGAAACAAACATTAACTGTATCCAAGAACACTTCGTATTATGTGACCGTTTTGTTCTGGTTAATAACAACTATTTCTTTTCGCTTTCTTCCAATAATAATTAATATTCTGATTATTTTTAGTCTGCGAACATGTTATTTCTCTGTTTGCTGTCCTTCGTAACTATGAGTGAATAGATCAATGTTTTGTCAGTATAGGATCTGTGAAGAGGAAAAGTCTATCCAATTCATCCCTCATTATAAGAAATCCTTTGAATGAACTATATAACAAAAAGATACATAAATACGTTAACATTATTTGATTAATTTTAATTATTCTTCTGACTAGTATTCTTGATGACGTAAGATTTCCCAGGTTTGTTGCCCGAAGTCGGCACTGATCTCGCCTGGAATGCATGCAGCGGTTGAGTAATATAAGGAGTGCAATTTAACGGAACTTGGAGGAGGTATCTCGAAGTTCAGAACTTCTTACAAACACTGGCGACACGCCAGACTGCTAACTTATCTTACCAACTCCGCCATACACTTCTAAGTAGTTTTTAGACATTCCGCTGTTAAACCGCCGACTGGAGTCGAACGATTGCGTTAGTCCATTGATTGTGTCAGTTATGATAAATGTGCTTTTAATAGACACATTACCACCTCCGACGTTTCTTATATTTTTCGTTATTGATGCTGCCCACGGTGACTGTAATTGAACGATAGCATTACTCCATTGATGTCAGCTTTGATAAATATGTTTTTAATTAACTGATTTCAGATAGAGATTAATAAGATATAAATATTGATGGATGGTGTAATTTTAAAAGAATGTGTTAATGTTGCAAATTAAATTTATAGAACCAGACATTAATGTTTTTGCGCTTCTTTAAGGTAAATTATCTTCCAAATTTCCTATGGAAGGTCTCATGCAATTATAATGCAGATATGAAGTGTTTCCTACAGTGTATATATTATTATTAAATTATACAGGTGCCAAAGGTAAATATGATATTAATAATTGCTTCATTCATTAACTGTTAAAACATGATCCCTTCTCATATTGAAATGTATTAATTACTTAAATTAACGAAGCAATCCCTAAACTTCTTCGTCGCCACATGCGTTCAATTAATAACAAATTAATTAAATCAAACCTGATAAATTATCACTTCTCATTTAATTAACGTCACCTTGCACTGACAAGCTCTTGATATATTCCCTAAATAGATTTGAAGTATTAATGAGTAATTTTAAAACGTAAAGAGAAACACCTGGTTAATAAAATTACGAGCAAAAGTTCAATTTTCACGGGCACAATAATTAAGTCGTTTTGGGTGACCTATTTCCTCTTAAAGGCTAACGAGCTGCCAAGGACCGGATATATATTTTAAAATTTTGTGTTAAGAAATTTTTAAAGCAAGAATTTAACACATTTATTCTGTTTCAGTATTGCTGTTTCATTAATTAAAATCAAGGTTTGTTTATCTACGTACCTATGTGTATGTCTTATACTTATTATACCTGGAACCGAGAATAATAAATGTTTAATGTCATAAATAACTTTACTACTGAATAAAAGCACCCATATCCCCTTCCATAGGACTCGTATTTAATTGAAATATAAGTATAAATAAAGAAATATAATTAAAGAATTTAGAATAACTTATTTAATTATGCTAGCGCATGATTCCAACCAAACCTATAAAATTAAGATGTTGCAACATAAATTCTTTGTTACATAAATTATTAAACGTAACGTAGGTAATCTATCAACCACACTACAGTACAACGCTATCAGTTTCGGTATTATTATTTCAAAGACAATATAACAGAACATAAATCTAATTCCTTGGCTTAGCTGTCGGGCGTAGGTGTAGATTATCTGTGGCATTAGAGTGCTTCTGAGCTGCCAATCTCCATTGATTGGGGCACTTTACCATCTAAGATACAGGAGTGACCTACTAAAGGGAAAACTAATTGATTGCACTCAGTTTTTCTCAAGAAAAAATTGAAAATATATAACTTTGTTTCTTTTTCTCAAGAAAAAGCTGAATATAGAATACAACTTTGATTTTTCAAACAAAGTTGCAAAATAACTTTTAATTTTACAAGAGTTATTAAAAACGAACTTGTGTTACACTTTTCAATAGTTTTATTTAAATTGTTTTTAACGAGAGTTTCTTATGTACTTTTATTGCACATTTTTATTAAATTTACTCCAGTCAATTAACGACATGAGTCAAAGAAAACGAAATAAGTAAATATAGAAGAACTATTCGTAAAGAACACAAAAATTGCCATAAAGTATTATAACCAGAGCATAAATAGTAAAACCATAAAAATGTGGCTTTGAATATTTCAAGACACTTTCTTCGCGATCCAATGTTTTATGGGCAATACAGTGTCACTAGTAACAATATTATTATACGATGGCGATAAACAGTGGCTTATTGTGATGTTATAATGTATTGAATAAGTAAAGTGGATATTGAAGATGGTTTTATTATCAAGAATATACTATGTATATAATGGTCTCTGAAGTACCTAATAAAGATGTATTGACTTGGGTATTTTAATTAAAATGTTTACTAACCGAGAGGCTAGGCAAAATGGAATGGCAAAAAGACGTGGGTTCGAATCCCGGCTCGTGATTGAATTTTATCCATTCTTTGAAAAATTTCACAATATTTTGTGTTATTTATAAAAATTTATATTTTTGGTTTTATGGCATTCAAATGCTTTATAAATATAAATTTATAAAGAAAGTTAAA
Organism: Colias philodice; assembly: GCF_061535455.1. Lineage (NCBI taxonomy): Eukaryota > Metazoa > Arthropoda > Insecta > Lepidoptera > Pieridae > Colias > Colias philodice. Next base: position 7,924,140 of record NC_143104.1, read on the forward strand.
AATTCGATCACGAGGCGGGACTCGAACCCGCATCCTATCGCGCCATTCCGGGGCGGAAGTTGGTCAGGCATCCAGGTATTTATTATACAATATTGCGTTAACCGTATGCGTATGGAAAATTGCGAAGCTGCTCGCTCTGTTTAGACACGCCTAATAAATTTTACGAACACTATCGAACATTATGTGGATCTTTTCATGAAACTGTTAGATTCATAATAAATTTTAATCACACACACTCACCTAGTATAAATATTTATATCGCTAATCAAAAGCCTCGCTTGAAACCAGAAACAATAATTTAACTATATTAATGATCTAAAAAATTCAAACTTGGGCATTTTATTATTCTTATATGGAAAGCTCTCAAAACATTTTAGAAACCATGTTTAGTTTCAAACTTTTACACTTACCCTTTTAAAGATCCAGAGGGAATTTTCTGTGCACTGTCCAGAAATACTGTAGATTTCATATCCTTGAAAATTACATTACCAGGAATTTAAGACAATTCTAAATTTGAGCTCACAATGTATTATATGTATGTATTATAATCATTAATTCCGATTTTTAAATTTGAAAGAAAGATGAAGATAGGTGAAATAAATAAATAATAAATTGTTGTTGGCCAACAACTTAAACATTTTAATATGATTATTGATTATCATACTAACCATCAATCTCACTGTGACTGTTATAATGTCTTTAAAGAAAATATATATAAAATATTCTTGTATAATTATTCAAGTATCAAAAAGTACTATATACAATCGGTAGGTACACGTACATCTGTGTAAAATTTCAACCAATATATTTCACTGGGAAACTGCTATCATTCCGTAGACGATACATTCAAACTACATTAAGCGAAGAAAATCAGTACAGAAATGTATTTCAAATTTCTTTGATATTGAAGTACGTAACACAAGTCTGCAGTATTTCTCTTATTTGCATCATTATCGTGAATTCTCTTCAAAGCAATTTATCTATAAATTGACGTTTAAGATCCCATTATAAAATAAATTATGCAATCAATTTTCCAATAGAAAATTAATCCTCGAATGACTTCAATTCATCTCAATTCCCGACATTAAAGACGGTGACGTTTTGACGTGACCTTTTCTTGACTTGCATAAAACTAATTTCTTCGTATTGGTCCGGGAGCCAGCAGCAGATTTTATGACCAAGTTCCTCTCAAGCGGTAATTAGTAAAATGCATCAAAGTATAGTATTATGAAGCCTCGTGAACGTCAGCTGGAGCTCGGTTGGGGGGAAAAGCGGTTGTAGCCTCCCGTATCAGCTGACGGTTTTTCCACCAAGATACAGCCAGCTGACATATATATTTATCCACAGTTACATATAAGCTATCATCAGGTAAATTTTTGTTTGAGAGGAAATAACGGAAAATAAATTTTTCTTTAAATTTAACTTTCATGTTCGAGACACCAGCTGACGTATAATACACCATGTTGTAACCAGCTGACTATTTTTTTTCGTTGAGATATTGGGTTAGCTACAATTTGACAAATTTTTAGCTGAGAGGAAATGAATGAATGAATGTATTTTTTTTCCTATGTGCGTGGGAGGCTACAACCGCTCACCCCCCCAACCGAGCGCCAGCTGACGTTCACGAGGCTTTATAATACTATTAGACCGGGAGATACTGACACAAAATTTCGAGTCATTTGTAACAGGATGGCGGTTCTATAGGGTTCTTAGTACGCAATGACAAAAAGAAAAATGATGGTGTGAACGCTGGTACCGGCGGCTTAGTTTCGTGGGCGTTAGTCGAACTCGTCGGAAAATAGCGAAAGTCAAACGATTTGTAACAGTATGGCACTTATTTTTCTTGGAAGTTTGAGGATCAAAGAATATAAATACAAAATTTCTAAGATCTAGGTGTTGGAAATCTTCACTTATATAAATTAATACTAAATTAATTTTTCAAGTATGACAGCACTTTTTCCCCCTACTAGAAGTATGGCAAATATAATAATGGTCACATTTTATCAAATACTCTCCAAAAATCCAAATGCAATACTGGTACAAAAAGTTTGGCAAAATAAATTTTTTTTGCAGATTTTCGGCGGTATGGCGACCATTTGGAATCGTCCGAAAAGTATGGCATGGCGATTTTCGTAAATGGCTGCACGACGATGGTTACCTGTGCAAAAGTTAGCCTGGTATAAATGGTTGAATAATTGTTTTATTTAAATCAACATATTCGCGTCGGTATGGCGGGCTGTAAGTCACACCGGAAAAGTATGGCATGACACTACCGCCTACTTCTTTTTTATGGGCTATCGGTAAATACTAAAATTTTTGTGTTACAAATCGTTAGACTTTCGCTATTTTTCCGACGAGTTCGGCTAACGCCCACGCGACTAAACCACCGATACCAGCGATCACACCATCATTTTTCTTTTTATCATTGCGTACTAAGACCCCTGTAGAACCGCCATCCTGTTACAAATGACTCGAAATTTTGTGTCAGTATCTCCCGGTCTATATACTCTCATGCGTCTGACGAATTATCTCTTGAGAGGAAATAGTTAACCAAATTTGCACCTGGCTCCCTAACCATATTATTTCTCAGAATTGATCTAGATTTAATATCAAATGAAGAACTAGAAATTTTTATATTTTAAGTTCTATGATCAAATTAATATTATGCTAGGCAATACATATTGATTGCCTCATTTATCCAGACACACATAAATAAGTTTTTTTAATAACAAATAACTGTCTAATCGTCTACATAATATAAGCTTTTACACACAGCTTTCAACTTACATATAACATCGTTCTAAAGTGACTTATTTCGCACTTTGAACGATAATCAGGACGTCATATCGCCTAGATAGCGGAGTTGAGAAGTGATATCCCAAGTGATAACAATTTGAGCGAGATACCGTTCGATAAGCCATCGTAAACTTCATTAGAACTAAATGTAGCACACGTTCTGAACTTGCCAAAATCGAGGACTTGGATTTAATATACTTAACTGCTATAAATATATAGTCTGGGAAATGTATTCAAGAAGCTTTGAAGAAAGAGATATTTACTGTATATAGGAGGTCGTTTTCTATGAGTGATTATAGGCGATTTTCTTCTTATTAAGGGATAGATTGATCACCACATTCTTAATAAAACAATCAGAAATGGATATATTTGAGATACTTTATCGTCCTAAAATGTTCTTTCAATTAAAATAATGTAGTTAATTCATTAATAAAAACTGTATTCTCTCTCTATATTCGCAATATATCAGTGTTTGGTTTCCATATAATTAATTGAATCCTTAAAACTAACAATGTAGTTGATTCGTTTGACTTTCGCGGTTTCCATTGGACGTTATCCAAGTACCATTGGACCACGTCCAATGAATTTTCTCATTGTTATTCCGTACTAACTATCCGATCTATCTAAATAACAGTTAACTGTTGTTATAAATTAAAGAATAACCTCATCTTAACTACGCTTCTAGTTTTATTTAATGTCGTAAATTTGATGTACAGCGTTATGAATTAATATCTATTGGAGTTCGTAAAATATATTTATTCAAAGATAAATATAGGTTTTTTTTTTAGTTACTGAGTTTGGATGAGTTGTGTTAAAGTAGAAATGAAAGTAATAATAATACAAGTGTAGGATATATCTATACTAATCTATACTTAATATTATAAAGCTGAAGAGTTTGTTTGTTTGTTTGAACGCGCTAATCTCAGGGACTACTGTTCCGATTTGAAAAATTATTTTGGTGTTAGATAGCCCATTTATTGCGCAAGGCTTATACATTATCATCACGCTAAGACCAATTGGAGCGGAGCCACGTGGGTGAAACCGCGGGGCGCAGCTTGTTAATTATAATCAAACTGACGTATGATATTTTAAATAAGTTGGTAGAGTTTCGCTAAAGATAATCCTTTCCAACTCCAAGAAGCGTCTCCATTTTCGTTGTAGCACTCTATTCTATAGAGAAGTGATAAAAATATAAATTTGAAAATAAAGAAGTGAAAAAATATCCTGTAACATAAATCGTTAGCACAACACCAATAACATTTCGTTAAAAGCAACATTTTAGAAGGCTTAATGTATCGGGCGAGAAAGGGTTGAAAACATAATATACAAGTAAGCTCCAATGAACAATTGATTGAGTGGGCTTCCCGTGCACACTCGTACACAATATTATGATGTATTCCCTGATAATGGGATGATTTATACACTTTTATGTAGCGCTGTTTACTTTAGAACTAATTATTTTCCTAAAGCCGAATATATGGTGTATTTCATCAAAGAACACAAATAAAGCATATTTAGCACGTCAAATAGTAAACTAAAAACATGTAAAGTGCGCGACTTTTTAAACAAGTGCGATCATTTAAGGTATAAAGCAAAATTTCTAGTTGAAAAGTCAAACAGTCTCGAGATTCTTTGTGTAAGGAGCGATTGTTCTTCAAAACAAACGTGAAGCAATGAGCGAATGGGTCGTTAGGCTTCGTTTTAGGGGCGCAAATGTCTTTGGAAGAAATAAGCGAATGGAATTAACAAATAACGCATGAGTACACGTTTTGTCAAGCAGGCATGAATGTAGGATTGTTTTGAGGTTAGCAAGAAATGTGATTTATTGGTGGATAAACATCACAATAATTGCAGCATTTTGAAAATCATTCTACCATTTGTTTTTGTTGAGATAAAAATTTGTATAATATAATATTTTCCAAATAAAATTTTACGCATTGCATAAATTGATCTTATTTATAAATGAGCACAACATCAATAAGTTGTTTCTTCGTAATATTCCACACATTATTTTACAAGTTTGAACGTCTTACTACCATGATATTACATCATGCTAACTACATATTTGAGTATCGCTATTCTCGAAACAAAAACAATATTCTTGCATTCATTTGCGTTCCGTATTGGAGTTGTGAAGTATGCAATATGGTGATCTAGTTTCGTATAACAGCAATACTTCTTTCAATTCGGTAGCGAAAAATTTCAATATGATTTTAATATTTTCTCTGTAATGTTCACTTATCGAATATTATTTAAAATCCAACTGAAAGGACGTTGGTTAACTATTGTCTGTGTTAACCTCTCACGCGTCCTACTATAAAATACTGATTTAGTTACGAGCAAATAATGTACGTAGGACGCGTGAAGCTTTAATTTAATAATACGAACAGGTCATATACGACTGAGCGGCTAAATAAAATCCATTTAAAATCTGAATCATAATAGCAACATATTAAAGCATGGAAATTTTTATAATTTATTTGAGTTAAACGAAAATGAGGCTACTGCGATCTTTATAACACAGCGTTAGCGTTGTTTTATGTCTTTAAACTAATGCAAAAGTAGCTCCACATCTCTAAATAAATCCATACTAATATTATAAATGCGAAAGTAACTTTGTCTGTCTGTCTGTTACTCAATCACGCCTTAACTACTGAACCAATTTGCATGAAATTTGGTATAGAGATATTTTGATACCCGAGAAAGGACATAGGCTACTTTATATTCTGGTAAAATGACGCAATCCCGGAAATCCCACGGGAACGGGAACTATGCGGGTTTTTCTTTGACTGCGCGGGCGAAGCTGCGGGTGGAAAGCTAGTAATGAATAAAAATACGTGTGGCACTCGAGGACTGCCGCGGTAAAGCTATTGCATAGCATCGCATCGCTGTGCCGGTTGGAGTGGGGGGTGTTAGGTTTTTTCGTTACGGAATTTTTACATTTGGTCAGTCAGGTCAATAGCTTAAAAATAAAAATAAAACTCTACATCTGTGTGAAACTTTTTATAGCGTACTTTATTCTAGACTACTGCTTAATAGATGAGGGGCACAGGTTTAGAACTCAAACTTAAACATTTACTGTTTGAAATATATATCTACAAGAAGCACTTTTGAATCGTCATATTAACATAGTCTATGTCACCAAAAAACGCTAAAAAGTTGGGTAGGAAATGCAAATTTGTCTGTGTAATAAAGCAAACCAAACATAATAGGAAACTTTGATTTATTAAACATTCTCATGTATGTTTTAATTTTAAGTAAATATAACCTTGTGTAAGAACATCAGTGTGCTCAAAATAACATTTAAATTTAATTTGTGAAATAACATGTTTACTTATATGTAATCACAAAACTTTCCGTCATGGAATAAAAGGGTTCGTTATATTCATATATGAGTTAATTTATAATTATATTTACTTATTCATAGTCGAAACTTTAAAGAAACACATAATAATTATAAGATATAGCATTACACCACAGATTATTGTAGGTAATTATTTATAGCTTATGCACAGAATAGTAACTAGCGCATAAGATAAAAATATAATCATAGTACATATTTTTATTGAGATAGTAATCCAATATACATTCGTTCCTTTAAAATTTTTATTGCTTCCATTCTTTTCCATAAAAATTGTACGAATTAAAATTTCTGTTTCGTGAAAAATACGATACGAAGTTAGAATATGAGAAGTGTAGGTACTAAGATAATATAACGCTAAACGAAATTTCTGTTGACTCTCAATAAACAAATCTTGTAAACTGTAGCGTGAGATGGGCTAAACAATGTATGAGGCAATTTTCTCCTATGTTACCGTAAATGTAAATTATGCGAGTAGAAAATGTTAACACTGAATCTTTATTCTTTACGCATAGTAACCCATGGGAAAGCCTTCACTTCCCGCCATTTTTTCTCATCCAGACAAAACAATATAATGTTGAGTGTTGACACTGTAGTCAATATATTTTTATGAAACCAATTTACGTCATGACAGCCTCGAATGTTCTTCAGTGTTGAACAAAATGTGTTTCGCGTTATAAATTTAGCTTTATAGAGCTTAGATGTTTTTGAACTGTATTTTTGTAAAATACGTTATTATACCAAAAAAAAAAACATGCATAATATATTATTATATTCAATTTAAAGCAATTCTATGAAAAATCGTTTTGAAATTGCATATACAAAATACACTCGCTGGTTTTTACATAAATAAATAGTTTTTCCAGCAACATAACGCTTTACAAACATTAATTGTTTTCGCAACACTTAATTTATACTATCAAACAAAATGTCACGTTTTGGAAACTATTGTAGAGCCATTTTAATAGGCAACATTTGACAGTTCAACAAAATTCAACAACGTAACCTAGTAACCACGACATAGAATAACATGATATTTCGTTTTGTTAGAACTGCACATTTGTTTAACTTTTTTCAATTACGATTACATATTTATAATAATAATGACCGATAAAAGTAATTTTAGGACTTGATTTTACTGATAAACCATTCTAAACATAATAAACATTTTCTTATTTAAAGAACTGACGTCGCTACAATTTTGTGTCAATAAACCTTTTTTCTTTTTAAATACCAGAGACGTTACTCTAAAAATCGAAATCTGACATCTAGAATCGAATGCATTGATTACTTGGGAATAAAAATTATCATAAATTATTGACATGTGTTTCAAGTTCGATTGACAAATGTTTCAAGTCCGTATCGATTAATTCACTTTAATCGATGTTTTTAAGCAGGTTACCACCCTATGAAGATAAAATTGATAGACGTCAAATGTTGCCTATTAAATTGGCTCTACTATAAAACAATTATTTGAACGAGCTGAGCAAATATTTCCGGTGAAAAAATTGAAACTAAAATTTGAATGGTTTAAATAAAATGTATGAAGCATAAATAAATAATTTTAACTTTACATTTTTGTGCGTTAAAACTATGGTATATTATATTAATTGATATGTACATACACACTGAAACTCCTTATAGGTACCACACACTCAAGTTCAACTCAAAAAAACTAATTTCCAAATTCTTATAGAAACTTGCTTGACTTTTTAGAAGAGGAAAGGAAATATATGTTTCTAAAATTATGCGTTATTCATATCGAACTTGAAGAAAATTTTCATAACAATTCTTAAACCTTCCTAAAATTACGATTTATACGAGATATTTCTAAAACAACCATTGAACCGAACACACTTTATCCGTATTCTGAATAACGTTGTAATTATTATATACGAAGTTAGTGGGCGTACAAGCGTAGGTGTTAATAAATCGTTTACTCTATAATCCTTGAGATTTTACCAATTATAAAAAAATATTAATACCAACTGTCAGAAATCTATTAGTCGAGAGTAGCAATCTACGTGGAAAATAATATTTTTTATGAATAAGTTTCTGCGGAATGGATTTGACTAATACGACGGATTCGATCAACTTTTGACCAGTATTCATGGAAGCAGACTAAGATTTTCCCATAATAAAATTATTTCAAAGTAATCATATTAATTTTTTACTTAAATAAACGTTTACGATCAAATACGATGTTTTATTAATGAAATATCTGCCTTGTATCATTTTAAAGGAAAATATAATTTCACTTGGTTAAAAAAAAAACTTGATAATAATTTAATTTCTTTTTCTTCTTTCCTTTATACACCTTGGGTACATTTCATAATAAATCAATCGAACACCTGATACATTAAAACTCAGATTGTGATTTCTTATATTAACTTCAAGGTCAAAAATATTGTCGATATCAAACTTCTTTTATGAAACAACTACTACAAAAGTTACCGATATTTAAAAAATATGCCTACCTAATATTAGAAATCCTTCAATTGTACTGATTCCATGAATCCACATCTCTACGTTATAATGTGAACTGCTCACCCAAATATCACTTAACGAATGATTTAATTCCGTTCACGTAGAAAACTTTAGAAGACAAGTTGGAGACGAGTTCGGATTATCGACGAAATAAATCAGGAGACAAGGTTCCGTACAAGATTTATGGCGAGGAAACACGCGTTATCTCACATTGCGAAATCTCTCTCATCTCTTTTGCTTTTTAAATGTAAGACTGTAATTCTTTGTACAGGATTAAACCAGCGGCTATGTTCGATAGTTTCTATTATGTTCTTTTTACTGTGTAAAGTACCAAAGATATAACATAATTGTAATTTTATGCAACGAACAGACATGTCAACGTATAAAAAATATGAAGCAACACCAACACTGAACAATTTGATATTTTGCTTTGTGTCATTGAAAGGGAAATATCCTGTTCCATAATAAGTTGTAGATGTTATAGTGCAGAGAGAGGATAAATTAAATATCACGCTTTAAAAATCAAACACTACGTACGTACGTAACGTACGAATGTTATTCTATCCCACTACTTATTATTATTTTCGCGAGACATGTAAATTGTACACATCTAAACATACGAAATGACTTATTTTTATTACAATACGAATTGAATCCAGAGTGTAATTTATTCAAAACAATGATCTGTGAAATCAACAAAAGTAAATTAATAAGCGAAATATTTTCTGGTGCAAGTAACCCGCAGGTCAAACAAAGTACACAATATAAAGACATTTGAATGCGAGTTGTTAGTCTCCAGGTACAATTCACTAAAGTTATTTTAGTCTCTTTATCAAGACAAAAACAACAAAGTACGGGGGAAAATGAAAATACAGTATCTTTTGTAGCAAGATGCTAACATTTTCTACTTAGTACAGTCTATTGTTTAAAATTATTTCTATGAAAACTTAGTCTACGCTAGTGCTAATGAGGTGCTAAGTATACCTACTTATCTTGGTAGTATAATTAAAATATTACACGCTTATATAAATCTTTATTATAAACCATTACTAACCATAATACATATTTATCGCTGCATATAACCATTTCTAATATAAATACTAACATTATGCTATCAATTTTTATTTTCACTTTCCGCTAGATAAATAAACTTAGAAAGTTATTTGAATAGTCTTCTCCATATTCGAAAAGCTAACTCAATAACGATTAAAAACGATGAAATATATTTCATAATCAAAGGAAAGTGTGAGCTTTTCAATGTGACGTTTCAGCTGAACCAAACGCAAACGATTCCAAATCAAGTTATGCTGACTTTATTTCCTATGGGAAAGTGCCGTTCGGGACGGTGACCTGCTTTTAAATCCGAATTTTCTGCACATTTTCGTTTACAGTGCAACGTGACACCTATGTCTTGAATTTCTTTCTGTGAATTCGAAATGTATTGGAATTCACCTTTTTATATACCTATGCCCTTTACTTCACAAATGTTAACGATAAAAAGTTTTAAAACGATTTTAAATTCTATGCTTCAGAAATGGGAACGTAAACGTTATAGTTTTGTAAAACTGCACGCAAATGTTTACAGCACGTTTGTCCGAATGTAGCCAAAAAATAACAATTTAGTTACGTGACACGGAACAATCCATTATCTTCGTGTCACATACTGTTCACATTTTCCCCGACACGGCTACATTTTTAAAAATCCGCTCAAATGTATTTGCTACCCATTAAAAAAAACGACGTTGTAAATAGAGACTTTTGTTGAACGTAGTACTTTTCCACAATAGAGTTAACAAAAAATAATTAATTTTATTCTTGAAAAATATGTAATTCATACTGATAAAATTCTTCGCTACTTCAGTCCTAGATTCGTTTTCCTATGGAGAAAAAAGTCTTGGTCGCAAAGAGTAGGTAAATAAAACTCATTAGATATCTATTGTATTTAAAAAAATCGTGATAAATGAGCAATCAAAAACACTTGCATTTGACTTTTATCTGCCTTAGAAGGGAGACCAGTTTTTTATTTTATATTAAATTGAATAAAGTAAAAAAGCCGTTCATCGAGTATTTTAAAATAGAAAAACCTGTGAGAAAAACTAAACACTAATTTCAAAGTGACATGTTGGTTGCCGCTGTAACGTTCCCTTGTTCCTTCTACAAACATGAATTACCCAAACGTCTGATTGCCGGACAAGAGTTTAACCGGTCTGTTTATTTATTTCCTCAGAACCACTGACCCTCGTCACGATTCATTTGTCGTGTTTGAACAAGGGTGTGAATTTTCATGAGAAAATGCAAAATCCCGTGAATAAGATTTATGTTAGCGTATGCTGCGTACAATGTTTCTCTATTAGAAAATTGCAGAACGTATTTTAATGCTTCTTATGAGCATATGTAGTGAACATATTGTGGTGTGTGATGTTGTGTAGAAAATATATTAAATGCATTAAATTTATATGTTAGTAGGTTTATTGTTTATGCACTTTCCTAATAAAAAGTTCAAATATAACTGACGTAAAAGAAGTATAAATAGACTATAATCAATCCAATCCAATTTACTTCTAGTTTCTGGTTCAAGATTCAAATTCAATTTAATAAAAAGTTTAACAGATACACTTGTAGGGTTCACAAATTGAAAGCTAATCAAAAACGAATCAGTGACGCGATATTTTTCAGTCAAAGCAAACTAAAATTACTTTGTCCCGTTTCGTTGGAAGTTTTCAAAGACAGTTTTTCATTGAAAATCAGTTACGGGCGACTAATCAAGTTTAGACTGCCAACGAAGTCATTTCGTACTTTCAAATAGATTCTTTGATAATAAAATAAATCACATTTTGTTCGGTTAAGTATCGATATTTGAGAGAAGTTTTAATGCTAAATTTGAGGTGAAGAATTGTTAACAAAACGTGACGCAAAATAAATTACGTTGTATTAAATATGCAAATTAATATAAGTAATCAAATTTTATTCAGTGTGTTAATAACTTTACTGCATTATTAAATAAAGATTTCAGATCATAGACTTTTGTCATTGTAGCATTTTGAACCTACTTACCTAAAACAAACATTCTAGATACATATACCGAGAAAAGATTATTTGTTCACAAAACACAACTTAATTTGTATCCAATAGAAGCCTCGACTACCTATAGACACGTGACTTAAAAGATACCAACGATCGAAGCACGAAGATCGTTATCTGAGAGCTTCATACGTGATATGAAATATAGAAGAAATATCTCCTCAATTTGAAGATGAGAAATTCCCAGCGGTATTCCGATAAGAATTTTACAATAGTGATCAGTTATATAAATTCAAATTTGAATAACTATTTGAAATTTTAGAAAATAATAGTGATAAAGTTTGTCATTTTGTTTGTATTTTGTGTTTAAGCATTTTGTCGTACACCTATACGACGAACTTGCTTAACTTTTTAATATAATATTATACTGTGTATACCGAAAATTTTTAAAAAGGGTCAGAGAAATTCTAAATCATTACATGGAAAAACATAATCTTTTCATGCGTTTTATATATTATATTTTTATTTAATACATATTGCTACTTTTAATACGAGACCTAATAAACAATTTTAACTTTCATTAACAGCTATTATTCTTTAGAAGTACGCGCATAAAAGATAGAATTTCTATCTTTTCTATCATAGAAATATATAATAAGTCAAATAAAAGTAGAAATTGGGATTATATTATATAGAAGGTAGGCATAAAATGAGAAAAGGAAAATGTGAATAGGTATGGAAAATAAGTATTTTATTGAAATAAATACAAAACGATTAATTTTTAACTTATTTTAATTCATGCTATAAAATGTTTTAAATCAGTATCTTTTTCTTCGGAAACAACAAACTTTTTTGTATTTTAGTCCATACCTCTTACGATAAAAATAACCGCTGAACGAGAAAATCTAACCATCATTATAATATTTAAACAACAAAAAGTTACAGCCGTAGTTGTTGTATTTATTTTCTATTTTCGGTGCTATAAATTTTCTTAAAAATTCTTCGTATATTAAATGTTTTAAACTTTGTCGTAGAATGGACTAAGGTTATTAAAACTTTCGAGATTTACTATTTAAGAAAATCCATCCAATCCAACTTAAAAGCATTTTCTACCATAAAACTCTACGTAATAAAATTTCAATTTTCATAATAATTTTTTTTCGTACTAAGCCTCATTCATTATATTCAACACAATTGAAATTACGATAGCTTATTTATATAATTATGTTTAATGAAAAGATAAATATTATCTTTAGAATAAACTGCTTGTTGGACAACTTCATATCAAATATTATTAGATAAAGCAGTGCTACAATATTTTGTGAGAAAACCGTTCTGACTTATATAAATTACGTAGAGCATCGTTTGTTTCTAAATAAAAAGTTTTCTTTAACCCATTTAACTGAATCTGGGTAGTTAACGTTTAAGCGGAAGGTTCTAGATTAAATCAACAGTTTACTTCAATAAATAGATTTTCGGTTAGTAGTGCAGAGATTTCCGCCCGTGACTTCGCCTGCGTTTTCAAAGAAAAACCCGCATAATTCCCGTTCCTGTGGGATTTCCGGGATAAAAAATAGCTTTTGTCTTATTCTGGGCCTTCAGCTACCTACCTACCAAATTTCATTATAATCGGTTAAGTAGTATTTGCGTGAAAGAGTAACAAACATCAATCCATCCTCACAACCTTATACGCATTTATAATATTATTATAATACGAGTAGGATTTTATTTCAACTACAAGCGTGTTGATTATTTAAAGCTCTTTCAATACATACCTCTCTATGGCCTAGAAATTCAAATTCTGTTTGTTACTCGAGGTACAGTATAGACAATTTAATCTCTTGTTTCGAAGCAAATCCTTTACGACGCCGTTTATTCTGTGTTTTATTTACTACACAAACTACTACAACTATTGAACCGTTTTACACAGCTGCAAGCACAATACTATATAAAGTTACTTGTTACGTCGGGTTAAACAATTTAAACTTGAAAATTCACACACTAAATATTCATTTTATTTTAACACAAATGTAAATTTCGGTCTTTTTTATAAATTCTAGCTTTTTACATTGGTGCCTATTTATAATAATATCTACATTCTATAAGTAAGAGGGACATAGTTAGTGCTTTCTATACAGATTGAGATTGATTGAAAAATTATTTATTGTACCACATATAAGATTTCAAAAACTTAACATTCTATACAGAGTATATAACATTTGAAAAACCGCAATAGCACATACGAAACACAAAAAACAAACGAAAGTCAATTATGTGAAGAAATGCATGCATATTCGAGAGAGCTTTTCTGTTTTCAATTTGTTTGGACATTGCCATTGGACAAAGGCTTAAAATCTTATTAATTGTTTTATCAATTCACTGAGAATTTTCGAAACTCGTGAACTTGACCGGGGGGCCCAGACAAATGGCATAAAAGCTAAGGAATAGAATCCGCTATCGATATAAATTGACATAAGCTTATGACTCCAAAGCTTCCATATAGCTTTGCATCGGAAAAAGTCAATCTCACACATTAATTTAAGAGACCAGAAACACTTGCAGTTAAAATACCAAAATAAAATGAGTTACCACCGGTAAAATGCCGTTAAAAAGTGTTTATGGTTGATGATTTTTATTGTTATTTATGATTTAAATAAACACTAGGTAATATTTAAATACCGATACAATAGATATCCACATAATTATTTTTACAGTAATTAAATTAATATTTTGCATGCTAATACATTTTAACGCTCTTAAAATCAAAGTTAAACAACAAGAATCGGGCTACTTTATCCAATAACACGTCAACAGACACAAAATAAAATATTCCTCTTGAATGTATATCCGATACGAACCAAAGGACGACATTCAATTTGTCAAGGTATTGGCGTCCTCTTTTGGATAAGAGAATCCTTTTATTTCTTATCGGACGGATATCAGTGACAAGCCTTTCCTTTCCATACCGTTTCTGTGGGAAAATGCAATTACAATATGTAGGGATCATTGGCTTTATCAATTCTCATTTTGCGATGAACTATGCTTTCAATTGAATAGGGTCTTTATCACGGATTGTCAACGCTATTGTAGAATGTGTAGAACGATTATAAAACAGTATTTCTTTTTTCAATGTACCTATTTCAAAAGAGAAAGTTACACAACTGGATATGATCAGGAACACAAATACGCGAAAAATTGTAGGTTAAAATTTATTATTATAAAAAGCAATGCAATTTTTAGATTATACTAGTCTTGTCCTTTTATAATATTATGTTTTAATCGTTCAAAAATTATACTTCTTCTATTAAGGCACTTGTAAACTTAGCAAAATAATAATTACATGTTTTTTAATGTTATAGATAGTGATATTGAATACAGACATGTTCAATGGGGCGGACCGCTAGTGTTCAAATATGTTTTTTTTATTATCGGTAACCAAATAAAACTTTATTTCATGCCTCAAGTAATTTATTAATTGGAACTACATAATATGTTGTTCATACATACTTTAATTAGTTATTTGTTTACAAACGTTAAATAAAAATCTAAAACTTCAATATGCTTTCAGGTATACCAGAAAATCGTATATCGAAGAATGTCGCAAAAATTGTTCACTTCAATGACTAAGATAAGACTCGATATCAGGAAAAGCTTTTCTACTTTCCAACTTTAGTTATCAAAGTTCGAAGTATCCGATAAATACAGAACTTCATTTAATTTTGTTTGACATACTCTACCACCGCACTAGTTTAAATCTGATGCTAAACAAAAAGTTTCTATTTCATATATTTAGATGTCCCTTTTGTTTACATATATAATATTTGTCGTTCCTTTTCCGTAATATGTGTTAATATTATTCAACAACCCTTATATTTCGAATAAATTGATGGCACATGATATTGAATTTAATATTTATACACCCAATAGATAGGGAAAGAAAACAGCTGAGATCGGAAATATATAGGAATCGCCTCACGTCCGACCAATAAGTATATCTAGCAGTCGACCACATCTGTACATACACCATTATCCTTATGATGTATTAGCGCAGTGCTATTATTTATACTGTGGCGTAAGTTTTCTTTGTTTAAAGAAAATATTTCCACTTCTTATAGTGGTACAAAATAGAGGGATTTTTCTTATTTTCTCTTAAACGTGTGACTATTTCTAACAATACTTTAACAGATACCACTCGGCCTTAATATTAAATGCTATATTTAAAAACATTTACATATAGACAAATTGTGATAACTAGTACTTTTGTTTAGGTTTATGTCACTAAGGGCTGATTTTTCAATCCTTGGTTAAAACTTATTCGTCGAATAATGTATAAAACTACCATTTTAAAAACGTTTTCTAATTGTCCGTATTTGACAGTTTACGTGACATTTTAATATTATCGTGTAATACTTTATTGGACGGATAAGTTTTAACCAAGTATTGAAAAATCGGCCCTTAATGATCGAAATTGAAAGTTTAAATTCTCTTCAAGACTTCAAGCTTCAAGCTATAGAACAGATCATCATATTAAATAATACAATGACACTAAATCTAGGGTTGCCAACCTTAAATACATTTGTCTCAGACAATTGGACGACATTCTCTCTTCAGTTCACAAAGGGCCATTTAAGATTAACATTATGATTCCGAACCCTTAGAGGCAGAAAGTTATTCTAGATATATCCAGCCTACTTTTCTCTGTCAGGAAACTTTCGGGTATTACCTAACTAGACAATTATTTACCTCGCCCTCTGAGGGCTGCCTCAATCCGGATATTTTATCTGGCTCTTGAGATTTTTTTAGATAAATGGCATGTCCTTCTAGCCGGGTTGGAAGTCATGTAATCCATGTCATAAGTTTAAGAACTTGAGAAACATTTATGGAAAGTTTTGTCATAGATTCTATTTAGAACTATATGTTACAAACGGTGCTCATCGTACCTACTCAAGTTATTTGCGCTCTTTTTATTCTATTTAATTTATAAGAGTTACAAGGTCTCTAGAACTATACAAGAAATCCAGTTCTTGTTATGATATAACACATGAATGTGTATAATACGTGTAGGTATATCTTTTTTAATAACGTAGTAAAAGCATTAAATTTAAAACCAATATTTAGTAAGTCTATCTACTTCCCATCGACCGCGTGGTCGATGCTACTTCCTAATCTCGAGGACAAAGTTTTATTATGATAACTTTTTAATAACTTCGTCACAATTCGATAAATTAAAGAACTTGAAAACATTGCAGAACGCATTAATGTCTGATAATATTTCCTTGTTTTTCACGAGATACGTAAACAAATTCTGTAACTTTTAAAGTATAAATATTAAATATGGAAGCCTTTTGAAGAAAACTCTTGATGGCCCTCTGAATGTTTTTAATTTGTAAATAATATTATTAACTTTTAACTTTTCCTTTTGACAGTAAATGCGTTAAGAGATGTAAGAGATAATTTAAAACTTTGAATCCGGTTCATAACAAAGAATGTTCATAACTTTTCTTGTTTTGAAACAATACCTACTATATTATACTAGCTGTGCCGCGCGGTTTCACCCGCTTGGCTCTGCTCCTGTCAATCTTAGCGTGATGATATATACATATATATATATATATATCCTTCCTCTTAATATACCTATATAATGCCTATAGCCTTCCTCGATAAATAGGCTATTTAACACCGACCTATACAGAATAGTCTCTCAAATTTTGCTTTGAAAAACTTATTGCTTTGAAATTCCCTGTTTCATTTAAATTAATCATTTTTATTAAACCTTGTTTATTTTCGTCACGTACAATTTTTATCATAATGTAACAATATATTTTGTTCTACTTTCTCAAAACTTAAAACATCAGCTCATTACACGCGACCTTTACATCCTTACTTCTTATGCTAAGATTAATCTCAAGAGGCCGTAAAGAAGATAATGAAATAATCCCGAATGACGTGACCAATTAAAAAAATACGTGAACTCGGTTTGGGTCTTTTCATTAGCGCTATTAAGGATAACAATTTATCACGTGCTCTAGGGTCGTGACTTGTGGACCGTTTTCCTGAAATTCACTTACCTGGAGTGGTCCGCCGTTTTTCGGAAAATTTATATCTTTCATCGTTTTAATGTATGTGAATATTCTAAAATTGCTTTAGAATATAAAGAAATCAATTATCGTTAGCAAACTTATTTATAACGATAAATAAAGTAATGAATGTAAGCTATCAAAATAAAATGTGCGATTAGATAAGGTTTATTTACATGACGCGATGTAAGATAACTTATTATGCCTGCTCAAATAGAAATTAGACGAATTCTGGAAAAATAAAGATTTATTACATTGTTATCGACGTTGATGTCTATACCTATGAAAATTTATACGATAGATAATAATAAAAATAACGAATACCATAAACAGTGCCCGGTTACGTAAAATCATGGATGCTGCACATACCCTCAATAACATTATAATCATTTATATGAACATGTCAAGCAAATGTAATTGAAATATAATTAATGTCTATCACCTATGCAGTAATTAGCGCGCTGATTTATTATGGACAATGCAACGGTCAAATGTAGCAATTAATGTCACACCATTCAAATTGCGATTCGAAATCTATTGTCGTGATGAATCTGAATAATATTAGCGTTGTTAATTAATATAAATTATATTTATGTGCGCCGCGTGCATTAGTTTATAATTAACTAGCGGTCCGCCCCGGCTTCGCCCGTGGTACATATTTACGTTTTCTCTACATAAAAACCATCCTCATACTTCAAGAAATATAATAAAAAAGAATTATCGAAATCGGTTCAGCCGTTCTCGAGTTATGCGCTTACCAACACATTTTGCGATTCATTTTTATATATAAGATTAGCTAGCCAACAAAGACCATGTTAGGTTGCCTAATAACTTGCAACCTTATTAGTTCAATTATTTTGATCATCATAAACGAATTAGAAACCTTTGACAGTAAATATATAGAGTATCAATAAATCTAGAAATTGTGCAGTGTATGTTTCTCAACAACCCTCATAAAAAGTAATGACTAATTAAAAAGTTACATTGCAACTTCGGCCAGCTAAAGTTCATGACGGTTTCCAGTTTGGAATACAGTAGGAATGTTTTATGCAATCACAGTATAATAACTAATATTGCATTGCTGTCGTTGTTACATGTCTTGACAAAACATGATGTTTGATATTCAAATGAAAAAATTAATTGTACATAGTATTACGTAGGATCAACAATAAATATTATTGTTGAGCTTTTTAAACTCAGTATTAACTACTTTTATTTAATTTTAAAGTTAGAAAGTGCATATTTGAATGTTTCTGGGCTACTTAAACCAAATATAAAATATACAATTTATTTTTCTGCACCCTGTTTCTATTCCTCAACGTAAGTCGATTTTAAGTTTCACGCGAAATTTGCCTGTAAGGGGATATCATTCCAGAATCACAAACAAACAGTATCAACAATATATCCTAATAAATCAATGTAAATTTAACCGGATCTTGTATCGCTCCTCGCTTGATATGATTGATATTTTTTTTTAATTTTATTCTTATATCTCAAATTTTGTTTTTTAATATGAATAAGGGGCCTTCGCCAATATTTGAGACGGATGAAGTCATAATCTTCCAGATTTTATTTTAAACTTTATCCATATTTAAGACAGACGGATAGAATACAATCCATATAACGTGCTTCAACATCGTACCATACTTACATGCGTGCCGCCAAAATGAAACTACGTGGTTACGCACCATTAACGAAGATTTTCTTACTCTAACCTACTATATTATTATATTATCTGTGCTCTAACCTTCTTAGTTTCATGTGCTATTACAGGGCACATTTCATTATAAGAATGGTTCTCTTGAATAAGCTATGAACATGTCGAGGCATGCCTGAGACTTAACGATCGCCTCTGATTAAAGATTACGCAGCTCGGCTTGCCTGATGTTAAATTTAATTTGCCACGCGAAGATTATACTGTAAGCTTGTTCTCATGAGCCTCGATTACTTATTCAGTTACTGCGAAATTAGTTGGGAATTTATGATGGTGGAAACGGGATCTTTTGCTTTGAAAGTAGCTTCTAAGCTATAAAGATATCGCTAGGATACGTCCGGGTCAATAAATATCAAGAGTTTTTTGTGTATTTATATTTACCTGACAAAGAAAAGCTTATACTGATGTAATATTGTAATGATGTAATATTAGATAAGTAATAGAACAAATTGTATTTTTAGTGTTATAAGATTTATAAGCTGATTTCATTATTTTTCAGCAAACAATAACTCAGACATTTTTCGTGTAAAGACTTTACCTTAAATTATTTTTATTCCGCCTCTAAGGAAATCTTTAAATTAAATTTATTGCCGCCTTAAACTGAAATAGTCTTCTTGTTCACTTTATTGTTAGCTAAGCTTAAAAATCTGAATAAAATAACGGAACTCAAGTATTCTATTTTATTTAATGAATATTTATATCGTGTGCCTCTCATTCCGCGCAGTAAAACTTTTATGGCGCAAGAACATCGGTTCTCCATCAAGTGGGTTGGAGAAACCAATGTCGAAACTTATTATTTCAAAAGGGAAGGAAATTTTTAAACAATTATTCATTTATAAGAAACTTTTATATTCTAATGCATTTTAATTAGATGAAAATGTTTTAACAACATCTCTACTTTTTTAAGAAAAAAAGACACAAAATTTCCATTACCTCATTAATAACGTGTTTAAATGTACCTACCTGTAATCCTATCTAATGAGCTCCAAAGAAATTAACGACGTTTGGAATTTTATATAAAAATAAGATCAAAATAAACATATTCCTTTTATAATTTTCTTCGATTTGGCCCTGTCGCCTACGCGATACATTTCTTTGAAAACTCTACCCAATAGTAAAACTTCGTCTATTTATGATAAAAAGGAGACCGAATCAAAAATAGAAACCCACACATTATGGAATAAAGGGTATTATATTAACTAGAAAGTCTACAATAGGTATTATTAATCAATGGTAACAATTTATGATTTTAAGATCTGCTTAAATGGATAATTTTCATAGGCAAAGTCCGAATTACGATTGTCTCATCAATTATTTAATCATAAAAATCCTGAAAATCTTCATATAATATCACTTACCACGTAACATAATAATCCCAACATCTATGTAGAAAACTCGAAAACGCTAGAACGTTCTAAATCGAATACAAAAATAAATCTCAACTATGTTTTACCAAGAATTAAATTTATCAATTGAAAAACTAAGATCTTAGCAATCGTAAATAAATGTTTGTCTGAGAAGTAAGAATTTACATTTGAATTGTGAGGGTCAGGTTTTATTACCTTTTCTCCGGAAATAAGCCGAGGAAATGATCTCAGTTCAACTTCGTGGTTTTTACGTTGAATTTACTGAGAATTCAATGGTGCATGGTGGTGAGCTATTTTCTTGTAACGCTGCTTTAATATTTATTTTTAAATGTTATTTTTGCGTACTGTTATTACTGATACTATAGGTTCTTTGTGAATGGTTTTCCAATTTGCATTAAATATTTTTTTATTTATTAATGCGACACGAAACTTATTGCCCCTTGTACAGATAATGATAAATTATTGTTAAAACATACTCATAGGTTAAATAGAACAAACCTCAGATATACATTAAACATTACTCCTTCAAGCTTTGAAGTAACCTTACGTAGCGATAGATATTAAGGTGATGAATTAATTTTTCTAACATTTACGGCCCTTTTTAAACCTTCGTAATTTTTATATTATTAAAGTTGTCGTGATGAAAATTCTTGACAAGAAAGTTCAATAGTAACACAATACGTCTACCGTTTTAGAAACATGATTCCATGATATTTTCTCGATAGAAAAAAAATACAAAGTTCTCATTGTTATTTTTTTATAATCTCTGGCATCTTCAAAATAACAAACGTAAAGTTACGACTTTTTGGATATTAACTATAAAATATACAACCTATACGTCTACCGATTTAGAATTTTGAAATATGCGATGGTTTTGAAATAAACAAGAAATACTTGAAATTAGCGCGCGACCAGCCAATATAGCAAGAGCCGCCCTGTACCTTCCTACCCCGATCGCTGCACGAGTCATTCCCGCTACGGCCGTCACACGGGGAACTTGTGTCGCTCGCGCAATCGTAAAAAAGGGTGACAACACGATAAGACAAAATGAGACAAATGGGGACAATAAAGAAAATAAGAACAAGAAACATAAAGGTTGGAGGAAAAAGAATGCTTACAATTGGAACAAATTAATGAAGTAAGTTGGTTTTATTTTAAATTTGATGATAATTGTATTATAGACGATGTTTGATATGTACCCCTGTTTTAAGTACATAACGAATGTGTAAGATTTTTTCATTTATAGCATAAATAATCTTTTCAGAAATCCGGAATCCAGAAGGAAAATAAACCCACTGATTGTTCACAATGTGAACCCACTCCTTCGTAAGTACCTTTATTCAGTCAAAAATGTATGTTATCAACGTTCTACTGGTTTTATCGCATGATTCCATTTTTAGCAAAAAGCAACAAAGTGCAAAGAAATAAAAAATCATGGTGAACTTAGTGGAAGTATGGTGGACATAATATGGAACAGGAGCTCATTGGAGTAGTATTATATTTAAAAAAAATACGAAAAAGTTTCAAGAATTACATTTCTTAGTAGGTGGTAGATAAGTATGTTGTATAAAGAATTTGATGTTGATATTTATTTCATTTATACTTACTACACCTGTGCGGGAAATTGCTTAGTACTAAAACAGGTTTATATTCATATTTACATAGTAATGTGAGTTTTCATTTCGAAAAATAATATTATGTATTAGCTAATATTATGTATTTTTGTTGTAAACTTAATTTAATGTTTATAATACATTATTATTGGTATAAATAAGCCAGTGTTCGTCTCACATTGCTGTACCTGCCTACCTACCCTACCAGGGCCTAACTTTGTTCTGGCTATTTTATTTTGATTATTTGTAATGAATAATAATTACAATTATAATAGAGTGCAAAAAATAAATACATGCGTCAATATATTTTGTGTTTTTTTTTAAACAATTTTTTTATTTAAAAAAATATCATTCCGACCGCGGCTTTGCCCGCGTGGAATTAGGTTATATCGTGAATCCTGTTTTATCCCACAGAAGTGTTCAGTTCGGATAAAAAGTTTCCTATGTGTAAATCTAGGCAATTAGCTATATTTTATCAAAATTGGTAATGTAGTCTTGACGTGATTAAGTAACAACTAACAAAAAAATATACAAATTAACATCCAAAGTTTCGCATCAGTTTTACTGTATTAGTGATATCTTCCACTCTTGACTTTGACTGAGAAGAATTAGGGTTTATAACTTCTTTCAGAAATAGTACCTTTCATTTCTGGGCATGATGTAATATCTACGTCAGCATCAAATTCTATCTAAATCAATTCAGTAGTCCGCGTTATTGAGTACCATTTCATTTTTTCAGAGTAACAATATTTTTTGTTATTTTAAAGATTATTTATAACCTGTATTATTTTGTAATAAAGTAAACATTACGAAATAATAATAATTATTAATAATGTCTAAGTAGTTGTTGGAAAGAAGATTATTTGTTTATAAGCAAGAAAATAAAACCAATAAATCAACAATAATTGAATAAATGTATAACAATATTATAACTGTATGACGACTCCATACATGTTTGTCCCGAGTCGGCCAGCGGCAGCGCGGCGAGTTTGCAAGAATGACTTCGCGCACACCCGCGTTCGCGATAGCGAGCTATTAGACTCCGCCCGCCAAGCAGTGGATTTTTTTTTGTGTATCGTCTTAATCACTGACATGGTAACTTTAATGGTATAGGTATTGGAATTTGTCAAAGGAAAAGTTTTTATAAACTTCGTCATTAACCTGAAGGCCATGAAAAAATTACCTTTCTAACCGTTGAACCTTTACATTAAAGGAATTAATAACGCTTTTTTTAGAGCGATAGAAAGACAAAAAATTAAGTTCAACGGAATTTTAATGAAAAAAGTTTGGATAATCGTAAAAATCCCTTACGAGTTGGAGATTGCCTCCGCTGAGAATAATTACTTAAAAAACTTTACCCTTTTCATTTTTTTCTACTGCCTATTGATTATTGACAAGAACCTTTCCTTTCCCTTTTATACAAATCGATTGATTTAAATATTTCATTGCCAGGTTTATCAAAATAAAATTCCGAACCAACAATATAAACGTAGGTACTTAATAAATAAATATGTAACATGAAATAATAATATACAACAAAAATAGTTTTATATTAAGCACAAATATATAGGCACATACACAGGCAGATAGTATTACTTTGTATGCATTTTATTTGTGAACTTGCCATTTCTTTGAATTGAAAATTGTTTTAAGAGCGCAAGAACAGCCATGCAATAAAACAATTAAAATTTCTTCATATATTACAATTTACAATAGTATGGCGCTGTACGTTAACATGTTTACATGTGTGACTGTTAAATATATTCTGCTATGTATTCATGTGTTAGTATTAATTACTATTCATACCTTAAAGACTTTATTAAAGACAGTACGACCAGCGGAGCCTAAGAAATAGTTGTGGCGTATCTAATAGCAATTACAAGACAATATTTATTTTCAAAGAGAGTTGCTAGTTCGTTCTACGCATGCTTAAACACTCCAACTATCTCCAAATGGCGCCAATTTCCGACCCCAGTTCATCATTAATTTATGGACATTGTTCGTAGTTTACAGCAATTTGCTGGGTGTCGATTTATTTACATCTGATGAAATACGCAGAGTTTAATGTCATTGCAAGACTACAAGCTGATGATAAAATATTATTATAAGATCTTAATGATCGTGTTCTGATTAGCATATAATATTAAATGTTTTCGAACGCCTTCATGATGTTCTTATTTTGACTTTGATATATGCAATCGAATTGTATCCACTAAATTTTAATACAATTTGTGCTGCCGCCCATTATCATCTTTGAATACTCGATAACGATCGTCTATTCTAGAAATCTGAACATATCACAAATAAATTGGAGGATAATAATATCCTTACGTTTTACTTCATTTATTTAGAATTCAGATTGTATTTTAGTTATGAACTTTTACATTAGTAGCTCTCACATTACAAACACGAACTGTGAATGTTTAAATTCCTTTATGATACATAATTAAACAGGTTTATAATTAAATTGTAGTTGCATCAAAGCTTTGAAACTAGTGGTGATGTCAAACTGCTAATGTTCTAGCTAATATTGCTATTTATATCACAATGGCAGGAATAGTAAACATAGCTGGTTCACAAATGGAATGTTACAGCAACCATTAGAGGAAGCCAAATAAACCTACGTAGAATACAAATTCATTGTTCCCGACTATCTCGGAATTTACTAGATTGTATGAAAGTCAAACACATATAAATGTATGAAACAATATTGAGGAAGTTGTGAATCAGTGCTGCAGTTATTTATTTAATAGAAACGATAGATAAATGCGTTTAATAGTTACATGATGCGGTACCATTTACAACGAAACGAGATTCAAACACAATTTTTAATAACTGATGGATGAATATTATTTAAAGAAGAAGAAGAGATGCGAAAGTACCTGCACACACGTTTATATGTTTTAAATTATTTCACAATGCACAAAATGTTAGAAAGTAAATTGTTAATTCCATAATCAATATTACAATTTTGGCAAGTTGAAAAAATTGCCGTGAAACAAAATAATATCGCAATCGTCTGTACGAACGATAAACTTCACAATATTATGATAATATTAGTGCCGGGAACAATATTTTTGTGCCAATTTTCGGTAAAACTGCCAAGGTTATTACTCTCAAAGGCAATATTACTGAACAGAACGACGGGATACATTTTTCTAGCTTAATCTCGTTGTTTATCTCCTTCATACTTCGAAGGGGAATTTAAAACTTAGCAACGAGATTCCATGAAGATAAATAGGAAATAAAAATGAATGGACGAAATATTGTTACGTATTTTTCGGCTTTATTTTCTTTAATCATTATTTTAAAATACAATATTAAGCCTTTCTTCGTTATAGTAACCAGGAAAGTAAGGAAATATATCAAAATTTTAACAGAATTGAAAAAAAACCTTTTTTTTGGGGGTCAACATCCCTCTTAAGTGAATTTCAAGTTCAGCATGTTATGGTAAGTACCTATGATTTTTACGAGAGTAGTCAGATAGGTATCAAACTTCTCAATAGTAACATTAAATGTTCCAATAAACATAATCTCCATATCTTAACTGGACCTAAATACCTAATTTAACCAGCACATACTGATTTAATCGTTTAAACTAGTGATATAAAATATACAAAATTAATAATACGCTTTGAAACCTTTGAAATGTTTTGAAACCACCCTTTCAAATATCGCTTAAAAATATCCCACATCAGGGATAAGGCACGCATTGCAAAAATTTCACTTATTACAAATCGCTTTCTGGTTTATACGCGATGAAATGTTTTTTAAATTAAGTTTTCCGTCGCACGTATCTCACATAACTGCGTCGAATGGCTGAAGTTATGACTCTTTCAGAGTATTTTAAAGATATTGTCCTTCCCGCCATTCTTTAGCTATTATTCGCAGCTCACAATTCTGGGTTAAGCTCCTTTAATACACAGTTATAGGCGGCTGTATTTGTGTCACCATGTTATGGCTGATCGCTTCCACTGAATATGAGTTTTATTTTTGGAGTATGTGGATTATTGCTATAGATGTAGATAAAATGGAACAAAATTTATACGTCTGGATTATTGACGAGAATCCTTTTGAAAAACAGTCCAATTTTGTCGTCTTATCGTCGTTTATCTATTAACGTTTCATAGATTTACGACCGGTTTCGGTTTAAGAACGGCTCAAACTATTGTTAAATGCTGATTAAATATTTTCTTGTATGTGACATAAGCTTAGAGATAATAAGCTTTCTCATACATTAATTAAATCAATGCTTAATTCAGAAGTCGGTTTTTAGAATTACGCTTGAATTAACTCTGAATCTGAGCACACGTATGACGTAATATACTCGTCGATGCCTTGATGATTCATTACGAAGACCTCATCCCTTGAATAAGGAACATTTTTTGCCGTTTTAAATTATTCGAGTACTAAAAGATATCAGTGAGCGTTTAGTCTAAATAAACTCCAGCAAGTCAACGTCAAAGGGATCCCGCTCGACGATTTTGTGCTTTTAGTTTTCGTTACACGTTTCGTTCGGGAATTTTCAGTAAAATGCCTCCTTTTGGTTAATGAATCGTGAAGCCAACTTAGTGACCAAAGGTCGTTTGTTTTGAAGGACCATTTCATTGTCGATGGAGTGAACCATCAATTCAGCTTAACGGGTCTGCAGCTGACGTGTATGTTGTTTATGGGTAAAAACCGTTACAATAAACCGACTTCGAGGTACTGGCGAAAGCAGTGCCTGTGTTTTGGAAATATTTATAGCTTGATTAAGGATTGATGTTTGTATTTAATCGGATCGGTGTTTTATGTTTGTTTGAAAATAGTGTAGTTTTAGATTTTCTTCGGTACAGTACAAATGTCCTCGATTGATATTTCCAACCAATTGTACACATGCGTATGCAAATGTTTCATATTATGTATTTAAAAACGCAAAAAGATAATTATTCATCATCTCATTGCTTTAACTTTTGATGTATCAAATAATAATAATTATTTGTCTTAATTTAAAATAACATTAAATTTTCTTTAAAGATGTGATTTTTAGAAAATACTTTTTGATTTTAATTAATTAATTTTATAAGACCCTTTATTGCAATCTTAGAATAGAACAATACTTAATGTTGCCGAATAAATAATAAGCTGCGACGTGCCCAAAAAGAATTCTTTGAAATGGGGAATTGGAATCTAAACAGTCTGTTTTTAATTTATCAATAACGAAAAAGCTACAAACGATGCCTTTAATCAACATTTTAATTTATCTTCCAACGTTTTTATTATTAGAGAAATAAAAGGTTTAAATTCGTATTGTTTATTGAAATAGAAAGACGAAGAAGGTGAGCGACCTTATAATTGAAAGCTTGAAATACTTTGATGGTAAGAATATGGAATCATATACATATATGGGCGGATGGCCATAATCATCAGAATCACCCATATCTTCAGTAAATTATACTGTTGGTGGAAACAAATGAATCATCAATGTTACAACAAATGTTATGTAATCGCACAAATCTATGCGCTAGTAATTAGGGAATCACTTGATCAATCGCTTTTAATTAGTTTCGATACAACAATGCACAAGATTACTCGGAACAATAGCGATTCGTCGCAAACGTGGTGCTTTAGCCGTTCTTCGTTTGTAACCAAGCAACGTCTGCAGCCGACCATCGACGCGACGCTCCGCCAGATCGACAGTTGTCAAATCTCGTTCCGATGTAATTCTCATCAGCCAGTAATACTTCTACCAGCCAGTAATACTCCTACACATATATACTAACGTTTGTGCTTAAAGTTTACTCACTTAATTTTACAACAATAATTGTCGGTTAGGTTCAATTTAAAATAAAATTCGCATAAAATGCGAGGAAAAGGAACCAAATGATTTTATTTTTATCCCCTAAACTTTTACTTTCTCGATATTTCTGTTTACATCATCCTTATTTGCCAAATAGTTCATATATTGGAAGCCTTGGAAGTAGTAATTGCGTTACCTTCTGTGATCTGTGGCGTTAAATTATATTAAGTCAACTACGAGTAATATTGAATTTGTTCATACTCGTAGAATTGTGGAACAAGATGTGTTATGATAAATTATGTTCACTTCGCTCCGAATTGTTTGAGCGAAAACTTTCTCTTTCTATCCATGTGAATTTATGGTTTTACATCGAAGACTTACAAATAAAAAAATCTTATCCTAATGTTATTTTTATACATCCTTTTAAAAAATAGTTTTAGCTTAGATTTTATATATTGGAAAACTGGTAAGTATATAGTCCAGACTGCAGCAACTTACATACATAAAAATAATTAGGTATGTTAAGAACTCTCGATAAAAAGAATAAAAAAATCTCAACGCTCAATATTTTATGAATTCGACTTAATTTTAGAAGAGTGAATTGATCTTCAAACGTTTACTTCCAATAAGATTGCGGACTAATGACATAATTAATCTTCATCGTGGACTCTTGGATACACATAGGGAACCTTAAGCCAGGTTTCTGAACCCCTTCGGTTCATTCATCAACGTCAAGCAACTAAACAAATAACAGCGTGATGTATTGCTCAAACTCGTGTGTGACTCACCAATATTTACAAGTTTTTGTTTATTAGTTCAGATTGATGTATTGCGAACTAAAAAATTAATCAATTTTCCGGGATTGTTGTGTGTGATTACACATTAGTATAGGTTATTTTATGTTATAGGTTATCTTATATATAAAAATGAATCGCAAAATGTGTTGGTAAGCGCATAACTCGAGAACGGCTGAACCGATTTCGATAATTCTTTTTTTATTATATTCCTTGAAGTACGAGGATGGTTTTTATGTAGAGAAAACGTAAATATGTACCACGGGCGAAGCCGGGGCGGACCGCTAGTAGGTTATAAAAGAATTGTTTAATATGACTATAGCCTGAAATAACAAAATATTATTTAGGTACCTACTCTCCTATGACTCTATGTTGTAGGTAGATAGGTATACTTTATGAATATTATGAAGTTATTTTTACAAATCAATTTTAAACTTTCCATTTTAGATTGAAACCAGACCTAGAGAACGACGTTTTCATCTTTTCTTCTATTCATATAAAATTTTATCAACCATCTAAAAGATAAACAGTTTATCGATATTTAGTAGGCGTACAAAGGTACCTACATAAATAATAGTTTTTATTTATTTATAGTGACATTTGGGAACAAAAACTTAAGCAACCAATTACATAATAAAATACACAATCCAAGACATCTCACATCACAAGAAACAAATACAAAATGTTGTGAATAAACAATATCTAAATAATTCAGAAAAAACGAATAGAATTTGAGCGTATGTGAAGAATCTCTTCAAATCACTCCGAATGTGTACCTATTTCTGTGCGAACAATTTTGTTAAAGGGCTCTCATAATGACGTGAAGGAATCTCATACGACAATTTATTAAAGAAAACCCGATTTGTATTTCCAGTCACGTCTCTGTCTAGAAATCTCTAATTCAATATTGATAAAATAATGTCACTGTTGAATAAATACTGTGAGTCAATTGAGAGGATACTCGAGTTGTTTGAATATTTCATGACTGTGCGACTTACGTCTGAGCTTAGCTTGAATCTTTTGTTTTTGTAACAAATTAATATGATTTCTGATCATTGTTAACCTTAGAGCATTTAACCATGCTCGAAGTTGTTAACGGTACAATGCAAATGTTTTTCTTATTAAATTATGTTTCATATAAAAATTATAGACACTATGATGGTTTTTAGCATTTACAATTCATAATATTATGATGTATAATATAATATGACTAGATTTTCGCCCAGGGCTTAGCCCACGTTTTCAAAGGAAAACCCGCATAGTTCCCGTTCCTGTAGGACCGGGATAAACAGTAGCCTATTCTGGTTATTCAGATACATATCAAATTTCATTGTAATCGGTTTAGTAGCATTTGCGTGAAAGAATAACAAACATCCATCTATAGCACGTGTTTTATGGCCTTTGACAAAATAAATTATTCTTTCATTCTTTCTTTCTTTCATCCATCCTGGTTCCATCCATCCATCCCCACAAACTTTCGCATTTATAATATTATTACGATTATTCCGTAAAAGCATTAAATTGGTGTTGCCTTCCTAATATATTTCCACTCAAATGGCGAAGAATATGATGGCAATTCTGCATAGACGTGCGATAAAATTCCTTCCTTGTATAATGCAAACGGTATTGTATACGATACGATCCATCTTTCCGTATTTTTAGAGCATACCTACTTTTTGCTTTATTACCTAGGTAACAAAATATAGCACAGGAATCAAATTATATTATAACTATTAAAATATATATAAAAGCTATTAAAATATATATTAAAATATATATAAATATATTTCCATCAGAAAAGGTGTAGAATTTTTATTAAAAAAGCCTCTATAAGTAGACATAGAGAAAACAACAAAATTTGATGATAGAGCTGCAATATTTGACTATACCACATTATTTAAAATAAATATTTCGACCAGTATTCGTGAACGTTCGTCCGCAAAAATCCTTTAAAATGTGCTTGCAAAATAAATAATTACTCATTACTTTGGAAATGCATTTCATTATTTAATTATTCATTAATCAACGCTCCGCAATTGGATTGCAAAAATACAAATTAAAGCTTCTTTAAAACACAAATTTGGTTTCGATGAAATTCCAACATACAATAATACCTACATAAATAAGTAAAACCAGATTTTCGCAAAATAAATATTAAAAAAATATTATAAAAGGTGAGAGCCCGCAAATGAATGTCGTTATCAAAATATGAAGATAATAATCTCTTCTTATGCGGAGTTTTTCTTGAAATATTTAAGACGCTTTTAATCAACATTACCGCAGAATTCTTTTACGCGAAATCTTAGAAAGCTTAACAAGATATATTACTTCAACTTTTTAGTTGAGGTTCAGGATTCTGTATAATTTATCTTAAGATTTCCTTTAAATACTTTGCTTAATTAACCATCCACTGTAAGAACTAGCTTGTACTAGATATTTTATTTAAAATATGTTTACATTCATTATTATTTTATTAATTTTATTTGAAAAACGCTCCACTGCTTCCAGAGACTACGTGCATATGATATGAACATTATTTTCTTCTTCTTGCTACGCTTCTTATTAATTTAACAAAATCTAAATAAGTATTACCTCACTTCGTTATTCAACAGATTATGAGGTAAAATTTCTTCAAATTCTTTAAAGTAGGTAAAATATTAATATCGACACAGAAATGTGAAACGCTATTGATGAAGGAAAATTGCCTCAGGGTAAAAAGCTGAGGAATAAAAATGCAGCGAAAAAGTTCCAGCACATCGTTTATTAAAATTACTTGAATCCAACAGCAGACAAACCGCTGCTAAACTCTTATATTACCTTTTTTAAAATAACATGAATCTTGTAACTGTTTTAAGCTAGAAACTATTGTATACAGATTCCAGGATTTAAAACCTCGTATAATATACTTGGATTCATTTCGTCTAATCAATCGCTAATAACGCTTTTAATAAAATTCTACTTGATAAAGTGACGGTTGAAAAGAACAGCGTTTTGTAGTAACATATTATAATTAAGTATGGTTAAAAATATTCCGTATATTAATTAGTAGAAAGATAGTAGAAATACGTGTAAAAAGAAAAATACGTGTACAGTAATAAATCAGGTATAATATATGAAGCAAAATTTTTATTTAACTAACTCGTGTTAAAAGATTTAATAAAATTCTTAGAAAATTACTTTTGCGGCTCGCCAACCCGCCAACCTTTAAATAGTCATTTAAATTAAACAATTCCCATAATATATTCCGCAAACGTTTTAATGCAGTCAATTAATGTCTGTTAAACAATATGAACTCTATAGAATATGAATAATTAATATACAATGAATCTATTGTAAAATATTAATGCTTAATAATATGCATTCGACATGCTTTTAATTAATTGGGCAAACAATTATGCAGTGATAATTGAAAATAGTTATTCCGAAACACACACGGCCAGATAATTTATTTACCATTTGATTTATCTAAAAGGTTATTGATAAACAAACATCATTTATTAATATTTGATATCAATTTACGGTATAATGTGCATACAGGAGAATTTGATAATATCACATTAATTAATTAATTTTCATTTATAAAATGTTAGTCTTTTGAAACACGATATTATGAGTATTATATGAAGAAACAATTTATCACAAAATGAGAAGAGTTTAGTAGTTCTAAATTTAAACTTATATGTATAAAAAATGTACTAGTTCAGAGAGCCTACTACAGTATTAAGGAATATATGGACGACAAAAACACATGGAGGGTTGTCGCGTAAAAAACACAGGACAGTTCTTTGGCATATTACGATAATATGTATATGAGGTTTCATATGTATTTTGTAAAATTAAATTGTAAAAGTAAAGTGCTTCTAGAAGAAGTCTAATTGAATAAATAAATGTTTGAGTTTGAGTTTGAATGAATTCCGGATTATTCGAAAGCGATCACAGATTAAAAACCGATTCATACTACAATAAAATTTTTGCAGTATAAAGTAGGTTATTTACTTTAATAATGAAGTAAAACACTTCCTTTATTAACAGCGGAATTTATTAAAAGCGGTTACTCTTCTGAATAAAATCTCGCCTAACCGCTTAAACAATTAGTGAAGCCAGAATTTTTAATCATCTCATTATGACTAAAAGCATTTGGGGATTATGAAATGGAATTATAAGATTAGACGTTATAAATTATTATAAACTTTACTAATTTGTTAGCTTATTTATTTTCCAGTTTAATTTCGTTTTGAAGCATCCTGAATGTCCAAATTAACAACTCGTGTAAGGTATAAAAAAAATTAGGCATTTTCAGTTAATGCCACCTTAATTTTGCTTGTTTTATTGTGACGGTGACGGTGCCTAAGAAGCTTCACTAATTGCGTGAGGTTACATATTCAATGAGTCTTTTTAAATCATGTGATAGTCAACTATTATAATCCAACGATGTAAGTTTTGCAGGATGTAAACGTAAAGTCAGATTGAAATAATTTCTCGTAAATGTTTATAAAATGTTTTATTATGTGAAGAAGAAGAAGAATTGTTATAATCCCAACGGAATAATAATAAAATAAATCTTTATTTCACCTTTTGGATATACAATATTGGTTATGAGGCTCTGGCTCTCTTGCTAGGCATAGCCTGTGTTAAGAAAGACAGTCCCTTCCCTTAATACATTGTGGTCTTGATAAAGGTAAAAATAAAAAGAAAATTTATACAAAGGCAAAAATAAAAATAAAAGGGGGATATCATTGTAATGGCATAAAGCTACGTAAAAATTAATAAATGCCATTTTTAGACGCCTCCAAGACGTTTCTAATTTAATGGTGACGCCATTACAAGTTTGTCTCTTGAGAATAACTGTCAGTGTCATAGGAATCATCATTCGCCGAGCCGAGTATAATCAAGAAATTTTAATCAATACATATTCAATATATGTAATGCAATTGCAGTTACTATATAGGTCACTATTACTCAAGCAGCCAAACATCATACGGTGTAAGCCGGCCCCCAGTAGTAAGATTATGACGTCACTCGTCAGGTTGATCGCTCGTAAGTCCCTTGTGGTGATCTAACATCGAAATCAAATTAGCCGATTCCCTTTGACAGACTCGAAGTTTGTTTAATCCATCAACGCGTCTCAGAAATTTCTAACTACGCTTAAACAAAGGAATGGAAATGCGTTTATCTGTCTCTTTATTTATTCATTATAATCATATAGTCTGTTGTTTATTCAATAGGCTTTGTTATTATGTAAATGGTTTGTAGTTGGCTTAACTCATGAGATAAATACAGAGAATCAACTCATCATTGATTCTCTGTATTGTAACTACTATGTAAAAAATTTATTTCCCAATTTATTTTGATCATTGTTCTAATAGAATCTAGCTAAAAAAAATTAAATTAATTAATTTTATAATCATATTTATCAAATTATAATTTACTTACTAACCTGTAAGTTAGGTACAACAATCTTTAAAATCGACACTTAGAATATCTTATTCCATGACACAAAGTTCCACTTAGGTAAAATTGGGAACGGGAGTTGATTAAATTTTAAATTTATTACAAAATAGTGACCTAAAATATATTTCACATAGAATTTTTATCGAAAAACTAGCTGTGCCGCGCGGTTTCACCCGCATTGCTCCGCTCCTGTTGGTCCCTAAGATGATATATAGGTAACCTTTCTCGATAAATGGGCTATCTAACAACGTAATAATTTTTCAAATCGGACTAGTAGTTCCGGAGATTAGCGCGTTCAAACAAACAAACAAACTCTTTAGCTTAAAATATAAGTATAGATTATAATATTTATTAAGAAATATCGAGTAAATTGTTCAAGGATTATTCTGTGAAACTTATAAGTGCGTATGGTACATGAAAATAAAATCATTAAAATGGAACATCTGGTTTCTTGAAGTTGATTTTTAACTAACCTTTTTTAAAAAGGATGAGGAAGGAAGATGAGCCTATAAATCCTGTCTTCTGACTCAAATAAATTTGCCCTTAGGGAAAGCTACTTCTCTGAACTACATTTTAACGTTATAAAAAACAAATTCTTAACTAATATAATATTTTTGTTGTAGCAAATGTGGTATAAGAAACAGAACTGCGTAAAGCCTGATAAGGTTTTCTCTGTTCAGCGTTAGAACTGAACCATAAGCTGCTGATTTTGCGGAGCAGTGCTTAAGGTATGGAATAGATAGTGTGCGATATATATGAAATATGTGCTATACGAAAACTATTTTTTTGCATGAACAGTATAAAATTGTGAGAAGTTTGAAATTTTGTTTCAGCTCTAGTAGCAAAGTTAATTTGTATGAC
Source organism: Colias philodice (assembly GCF_061535455.1). Taxonomy (NCBI): domain Eukaryota; kingdom Metazoa; phylum Arthropoda; class Insecta; order Lepidoptera; family Pieridae; genus Colias; species Colias philodice. Next base: position 7,959,461 of record NC_143104.1, read on the forward strand.
GAGAATATAATTTACATTCTACTTCTTCGATCTATATGAAATAAATAAATTGCAAATAAATAAAAAATGTATAGCCAAAATAGCGCATCAAAACATGTATACTTTGAAACGTTAATATCTTTAAATTATTTGATACTCTTATCTTGCCAGAGAGTAGAGATAGCTTAAAATTTCCTCACTCTTGCAAACATAGCTTTAATTCGAATCCCCTTATTAACAAGGATATACCTTTGTCAAACCCGAACCTAACTAATCCGCGAATACCGTTTTTGCTCCGTGGTTTTTGTGTCAATTGCAGGTAAAATTTTCTTTGAACTAGTGAGCCCAAACGTCGTTCGTGCGGAAATTTCCTCTCTTATCATGTAATATTTTGAGTCCCTGAGGTAGTCTGTGTTTGCGAAAATTTTGCTACACCACTCCTTTTAATTTTATTACACCTAGGGATCGGCTAGACGGATTATATTTATTTTTATACGTTACGATAAAACCGTTTCAAGCATCATTTATTAATTGTAGTTCAATATATTAGGGTTTTAAACTTTAATTTTAATCTTTCCTTATACTTATCACTACATAGTATAAAACAAAGTCGCTTTCTCTGTCCCTATGTCCCTTTGTACGCTTAAATCTTTGAAACTACGCAACTGATTTTGATGTGTTTTTTTTTTAAATAATGGCTAATTTTCGAAGCGATTTTAACCAATACAGCATTAATCCTTAACCAATTAAATACCTTGAATACATTGTTCATTTAATATAGATCTATATGGCCCATTACACCGTATGATTTATGTGAATATTTTTGAAGATATTACAGATTTAAAAATTGCGGGACGTAGCGTTTGCGGCGATACCGGCCGGCCGCCGCGGCCGGGGCCGCGCCATTGCACCCATGCGAAGCATGGACGGGACGCTAGTATTGATATAATTGGAAACATAAAACTACATTTTTATTATCTCAGGGAAAGCACAATTTAATTCTTCGCAATAAACAGTTCATATGCAAAAAAAAAACTAAAATTAGTATTTCAATATGAAAAATTATAGACTGAATGAAAATAACAATTGTGTAATTAATACAGAAATCAGGAAAAGGTTCCTATTCGGAAAAATTTCATCTTCAAAAGGAAATTAAATATAAAGCAAAGTTTACTCCTCAAAAGTCGAGTCTACATACTCGGTATAAATGTCACCGTTACATGACTCCATTAAAGCCAGTATAAAAGGAAGGTTGAGTGTTTTGGGGAACGACAAGCGAATGTGAACATCGATGTGTCTGTGATTACCGCAATAAAAGCCATTACGGGAGCAATGACCAATAATACAGAGCGCCTCAACATTTCCACGATGTTATGGGTGAAAAATAAGGTGAAAATTTTATCGATATCATCGACACCAAACCTCACTGGTAAATTTAAATTGATTAATCCTTTATTTAATTCATTGGGTTATATTTTGTTCAAACGTTATGCACGAAGTAAAGTAAAATGTTCAGTTACATTTGATAGGTAAACATACATAAATAAATGAATTATATGTGTCCAACAAACGTTTCCTCGTTCAGTAAAAAAATAATCACCAGCGTATCTATCAAAACATTTTATAGACCGGCTACTTTTTACTCGAAATATCGCTTTCACAATAAATCCAATAATCGTTTAAACACCAAAGGTTTACGGTGGCTGAAATATGAAATTGGGGAATAGCGGCGAACGGCTTAATTCGAATCACAGCGGACTAAAGGTGATCAGAGCCACGTTTGAGTTCGAAAACATGGCTTTACCCGATTACGATACCCGAAGCGTGCATTTCCAAGGTTTTGATAGCGTGCCACATCTCGCTGAATTGAAAAATCTCACAAAGCTTTGTACATTTGCAATTTCCCGTTCTAAGTGCAGTGAATCGTACAAAATTGGACTCACTAATGTTCCTTACAATTAGTTCAACTTGTAAAACAAATCGTGTTAACTTTGCTTGGCCACGCTTTTGATGCCCAGTAACCCGGGCATCGACAAAGTTAGAAGCGAGGCTTATTTTGGTGATTCATAGATTCACCTGAACAGTTTTAGTACCTGTTCACTACATAAGGCATTCTTAGTAAGATATTTCGGTCATTACGATAAAATTACCGTACAGTAATTAGTTTCCAACTCTTATCCTTTGTCTACTATAGTTTACCCTGGAGTGAGCTTGACCTAAATGTGCTCACAAATTGCCCGCTTACCTTCCCGTCTAATAATGGCAATAAAAACTATCCCATCTCCATTTTCAGGATTATTTTCCTCGTCTCGTTCATTTACATACCTCCACACTTCTATGTACTAAACTGTTGCATATGCATGACCTTATGCAAACTTCTGGTGCCATTTATTGGGTGAAAATGTTTCAAACGTATCCAACTGCCTTTGTGACTGTTGTCTGTTGATGAATAAAGGATTTCGTAGATTTTAAAGCCGTGCCCGAATTTACATTTGAATGTGTAACTGAAATTTTAATCTATTACCCGACTGTCAAAGCTAGTGTTTGAAAAATGGATTTGCAAACAAAAGTTGTAACGAATTTTTTGTCGAATTTAAATATTTTTGATATTGTTTGGATATTATATTTGGTGTGTTTTAACTGCGTTTTATAAATTTATAAAACAACGATCATTTTAACGTGCGTCAAAATAATATTCGAGCGACTAGAAAATTTATCGTTCGCGTTGGAACATTTATCAGCCAAAAACTTATTTCGGCTTAATCAAGTAAAGAACATTGGATAAGTACAAAAGCTACTTCCCGCAAGTCTCCTGTGTAAAGCGCAATCTAGAAGAGATGTAGTGTATACGTAAGTCGTTAAATTAAAACGCTCTTAGCACAGCTTTTAAAACAAAATTTATTACCTTTGTTTAAATAAAACTTGTCATTATGCGATTTCAGTCATAAATAAACATTAAAATCATAAATATATGCAAACAACGAGAATAAATTATTAAAATTAAAGTCATTTATGATAGAGATGTTGCTGTTCATGCAAAATTTATTGGAAAAATGTTTATCGAATTAACTTAAAATTTAAAAATTAAATCATTTTGTATATAACCTAGGTAGTAATCATTTAAAATTCTGTCCTTTAACTGAACTATGTTCTTATTTTTGTCTATGGCCTTCCCGATCCCAACCGAACTATTCTTAGTTGTTATTTGAAAATGTTCAACATCTTGTACTGTTATCACATACCCTTACAACAAATAGATAAACAAATAAGAAATACAGATGTTACCGTAATCTGCAAGTCCTGACAGAGTGCATGCGGCATGCAGTCGTATCCCACTATTTATCTCGCCGATACCCTGACCACGCGCGTTTATTTTACATTACAGCCACAGTAAAGCTTTCGGATTATTTATTCGGATTGGCTATTTTTGGGAATTTTTCACCGCTATTTTCCATGCGCAAATATCCCTTTGGCGTTCTGTTAGCGAATTGGGAATTCATGACTAAATAAATATATTTAACCGGTCATGTGCTTTCCAAGCATTAGTTTACGACAAAATAACCTTTAGTACCTGTCTCAAATTATTAAACTTATATTTTTATCGTCAGTGGCTTGGTACTTAAATTTCCTTCATACAAGTTTATTTCTTCTATTTTTAAAACATGAAATATATAGGTAAACCTACCTAAATAATACATTTTTTCAAGTGTAATAAAATAAAATAATAATAACAAATTATACTGAACCTTATCCTGTAACAGCAAATTCAATCAAGATACAAAGTGTCAGTAAGAAGCATTTATAGCTTCATTTATTGGCGTCGTAATATTTTATCACATAACAGTATCACTCAGTGTATAGCTTGAACGTATCCTTGTGGTATTGAGATCTTGTAATTATTTTAATACAAAATATAAACATGTCACAAAGTTACATTTATTATACATCATTAATTTTCTACTTGAAGAAAAACACGATGTAAGATAATAATATTTTCCCCTATGCTTACTTACTTAACAACAAGTAACTTAGATTCCGAGTTACTTTTGTTGTATTTGATAAAAATCAATGCGCACACATACATTCACATAATTTAAATAACAACAAAAGCTTATAATGTAAATAGGCCAATTTCAACATTTATTTTTATATGTCAGTAAACTATGTAGTGTGTGTGGTGATTTAAGTATATGAATAAAAGAATAATATGGTTTAAAGTTTTTTTTACTGGGTACAACGCAAATATAAGTGGTAAATTTCATGCTTTTAAAAGCAATCAACTTTTATCAAATAAATGTAAGTTTTTCGAAATATTAATATACAGGGTGTCCCATTGTTGGTATACTAAGCTCAAAGGAGGTTATAGTTTTACATACGCTGAGTACGTAAAAAATACTTAAACAGCATAATTACGTCAAAAATTTTTTGCTAAATTTTTCCTGAAAATTCATGTTTTCTTCTCTAGCTTCACGCAGCCGGCATATACCGCTTCTCTAATGTGAGCATTTTGTCTATGAAAACGTAATCTTTAACGATACCTCACGTGCTGGTGGCAAAGTTGGGCGGGTTGCTTGTTAGGGGTGTACACATAGAGTTTTAAGAATTCATCTATTTGAAAAAAAACTTCGTCTGGAATTTTTTAACTATTTTTTACGTGATCAGTGTATGCAAAACTATAAGTCCCTTCGCGCTTAGTATACCGATACTGGGACACCCTGTATAAATAATTAGACTGCATACAAGAATTTAAAATATTATTGCATTCTAGCACGTTCATGAGTACTTAAAATTTAATTCAAACGCTCATATGTGCGCATACATTACCTACGAATCCCATACAATTGAGCTAGGTTAATCAATGGACTTATATTTCAATTGTCGCTCTGAAATGAAGCATTGTAGTGAACAACTAATTCAAATTAAAATAGGCTTTTAATATTAAGTTATGATAAAAAAATTTAAAATGAAAATCCGTTTAGTTTATCTTTATGGTTACTACCATAAAGACAAAAGCCATAAATACCTTAATAAATTAAGAAATTCAATTCGAAAATGATTTCGTATTATTATTTATAGCCTAAGATAAAGTGAAATTTATAACTGACAATATCGATTTATAAAGGAAACTGGAAGCGAAATTCGATTAGCGTGACTAATTGAAACCTCTATTGTCTCCAATGAAATCAATAACTATAAATTATTCAAACGCAATAAAAGGAATTTGACCGTCTGAATTTCAGGTAATATAATCACCGATTGAATTATTATATCATTCGTATAAAAACATGAAGTTAATTGGTGTCATAAATTGTCCGAAATATGACTAATCAATTTAAGTATTTGGGTTGATTCCTGGTACAAAGGTAGAAGGAGAGTCATACCTGTGTTTTAAGATAGAATATAAAGTCAACGTTACGAAATATATTTGCGGTACTCACAGACGTTACATAAACACTTAATTTCGTCTGCTCACTATTTAGAATAAATTATTATAATTTATTTTGCCTCGTAAAAGGCTATTTGCCTTCTATCTCGTTTTTTAACTAAGTAAGTTTACATTTGAAAACTTTTTTCATCAGACTAAATAAAAATATAGCGAAACATACCGTCCTGAAATATGCACAGATAGATGGTTTTTTGTTTCATTGAACAGAAGTTTTTGTGTAACACTTAAATTGTATTTATATAGGTATTAATAAATTAATAGTTCATTTACCGGAGCTGAATAACAATCAATTACTGACCTATGCGTATAAATAAAATGTTAATTTGTGTTAACTAATTACAAATTTTCCTACGACGGTTCCCGATAGTACATACTTACATTTTCTATCATACAAAATTGCATCAAACCTTGGATTCATATTATTTATCTTAATATTCGACTACTTTGCCAAGAGACCGCTTTTCGTCATTTATGCAACATAATTTTAAAGATGCACGTGCATGATGCATCTTAATATTTTTTAATTAGATTTGTTAGAATTTTTGTTAGTTAAACATTTTTGTCTGTTTAGTTCTTAGTGACTCTTTCCAATTTTAAATTTAACTCTATAAGCAAAATCAAACGTTTCCAAACGATCCCTAATACTACTTATTCTATGCAATTAGGGCCTATGCATATCACTGATCTAAATTAACATTACAACATCCCGATGCTTTAAATTATCTAGTCACTTAACTATAGTCGCATTATCATTAAAATGACGGAGAAAGAACAGAGAAGACAAGTGCTTTCTTTGAGTGAAACGTTGCGTGGTTTTGAGAAAAGTTTGGGGTTTAAGAACGATATAAAATGGATCAGTGCTATAGCCATTACTCTGTACCATGTAGCTGCGGTGTACTGGAGTTATCATTACGCGTTTCCCGCGAAATGGCAGACGATTCTGTTTGGTAAAGTTTATTTTTGTTATTAGGTACTTATATTATAAGCATGTCAGTTTAAAAATTCTGGTATGGAATACAAATTATTATACGTATAATTTTAATGTAAACATTAATAATAAGAAGTCGCTTTGTAGCATTAATAATATTAAGATCAAACTGAAAAAATTATTAGTACAGTCGAATTTCTGCCTAGTGTGCTCTACATTTCACATATTTTTCTTACAAACGCAAAATAATTTATGAACCGTTTAAAATCTAAAATTTCAGGCCATATAGGTAAAGTCTGAATTATTACTGAAGCTTTCAGGTTGTGTTTAGTCGATCAATAAAACATGAGGGCTCTGGGTAACGTCAGCCGTGTTGTTTTAGCGGGAGTCGGGACAGTTAATAAATATGCAATCTTACAATTTATGGCCTAACTCTGCGGCTTTTAATATTAATTATCCACCTTTCCTTCTTTAATTTCTTATCCCAGCGAATCAGGTGGTAAATAATTATTTTTCTGTATTTCGACGATTCAAAGCGCTTCTTAAATTAAAGCTGAATAAATAAATGTTTGAGTTCTGATCTAACTCATGCTCAGTCCAACGCTAACTGAAAGTTAATCTACCCTACTTCAGATTGTCTATGACTTAGAATAAAAGTACTCATAATTTCAACTGAAAAAAAAAGGAGAGATTTAAAACTTGCTAGATTCAATATTTTAAGAATTCTACGACGTTATTCCCCTTAAAAGATTGTAAGCTTATTTTTTTTATAGGCATATTAAAATAAACCAGAGTCCGAAATTATATTGCATAATGAATGAGAATATTCTAGGCCCGATAAATATATAGCTAAAATGTTTATAGAAATAACAATTTTCGCCTAACGCTTCGGTAATATTGAATGTTTGTTTATTATCACAGGCGCTATTGGCGGCAATAGACCTCAACCGCTATCAGAATACTCAATATGAAGGGATTATTCATATATTCCGTACATTTTATCGCGGCTTTTAGTATTCGCTGAAACATTACCGTGCTAAGTTTCATATAAATGATGCTTTTAATCGGGTGTTTATTGAATCTAAAAAAATGTTATTTTTAGTTTGTCGGGTTTGTTTCCAAATGGGTTGTGAATTTTAAGAAAAGCTCTTTTAATTATATAGTGCAATCTTCCCTTGTACAGCCGTATTCTTCGTTTTTCTGTTTATCTAGGTATTTAAATTTTCAACGAAACAAACGAAATATAAGAATGAGTGTCAATAATAAATAATAAATGTTTGTTGTTAAGCACCTACTTAGCAACCAATGTAATGCCCTTAATAAAGCCGTTCCGGGAACTGATTTTATATCGCAAATATCTTGGAGAGCAAATAATTCGAAACAAGGACTTTATCTCAGAAATAATTCGTATAAATGTCGGACAACCAGATAGTTATTTATTCATTAGCCTTGCCAAATATTATGCCGTTTATTCTGAGAAACGAATTGATGTCATATCCTATGCTACTTAACAGTATAAATTTGCTATTTATGAAACTAGTCCTTCATAAATTTTATTTTTTCTTTGTTCTTATACAAAAACTATTATGTTTTTCTGTAATTTGAGACGTAGAAGTACGTAAATTGCTTCGAGACAAAAAAATAGATATGTAAACTTTTGTAAGCAGCATACCTACATATTATTACCTGTTCTAGAAACTGAATTAATATGAGATTTTGTTTCACAGCTGTTTTAATGTACACGATAAGCGGCTTTGGAATAACAGGAGGAGCACATCGGTTGTGGACGCACAGAGCATTTAAAGCCACCTTGCCTTTGAAATTGTTCTTTTTGGCGGCTTTTGCCAGCGCTGGACAGGTATGCTATTACCTACATTAGATACCTATATTTATTTTATTTCATGAAAAGATTTTGATTGATAAAAAACCCATAGGTATATGAAAAGATGCTTCTAAACCCTATAAATTAATTATATTACATTTTTTTATTCTCTAGACGTTACTGCTTTATAAATCTTACTTGAAGGTTTATAATACTTCTTCTTAGAACTTCAGTAGCCTAATTGACTTGTTAAAAAATAATTAATAATTATTACAGGGGCGGCCCTGTAGTAATTTATTTTCAACATATTCAGTATAGAATATGATTAAATTTTCCAATTTTATTTTAAAGAAGGTCAAATTATGCATTCAAAATTTAATGAGCGTTATGAAATTGGTCGGTGCCGGCGCAACAGCTGTGCTTACAATTTAATTAAATAAGAAATAAATCAACGTGATATTTTTGTGAGCATCTGTCCCTGTGACGTTATTACATACAAAATTCGCATCAAAGGTCTACCGAAGCCTTTATTAAATTTGCTTTTACGCCTAAAATGTTAAACCGACCTAAATGTTTTGAGGAAACTTTATCGTAAGTAAATTTTTAATCAGCTGATTGTTTTTTTTTTTAGAATTCTTTAGAGCAATGGGTTAGGGATCACAGAGTGCATCACAAATACAGTGACACGGATGCAGACCCTCACAATGCTAATCGGGGCTTATTCTTTTCTCACATTGGTTGGTTGATGCTGAAGAAAAATGACCAAGTGCTCATCCGTGGTAAACAACTTGATATGACCGATATTACTGGCGACCCGTTGCTCCGGTTTTATAATAAGTGAGTAAATTGTTTACAAACGTAGATATGCTTTCTATATCACTTTACAGAGCTATCTTTTATTTTATCCATGAATAATGTATAAATTATTTATTCATTAATTTTCTCAGAAACCTAAATATTACTTTAGTGGAAAAGTGTCTATATTCAAACGGTGGATCAACTAGATTAAACTAGTTCTAAAATAGAATTAATCCTAATCGACAAATTGAGTTAGACACACGCCAAAGGAAAACTATTCAGACTTGCTGTTCAACAATCATTAAGCACTTCAAATACCACGAAGTCTGTAAATATTCAAATTCTATTAGCCTATAAAATTAATTCATGTAAATATTTCAGATACTTCATCTATTTCAAGCTCCTGTTTTGTTATATCTTACCTACAACACTGACCATATACTTATGGGGAGAAAACTGGCGATGTGCGGTAGCGTGGCAATGTTTCATTCGATTTCTAGGCATGTTTCATAGCGAGCTTACCGTCAATAGCTTAGCACATGCCTACGGTTACAAACCATATAACAAGTAAGTATCTTAAAATCGGAATCCCTTATATTCATATTTAAAAATATATTTTAACCTTTATTTAACAAATGAGTGAATAGGGTATCAAAACTCAAAAGTCAAGGTCTAAGTAACAGACCCGTACCTAATATATTTCCAGAATTCTATCCCGATTGTTTATGTTAGTCTAGGCTCCACTGTATCTTATTCTTGGTAATCTTTTAATATCTTTTTATTTCTAGGAACATTGTACCAAGAGAGAATCGATTCGTGGCTCTTGTAACGCTGGGTGAAGGCTGGCACAACTACCATCACGTGTTCCCGTTCGACTACAAAGCAGCTGAACACTTCGATCTTTTCAATTTCGGGACATATTTTATACGCCTTTTTAATAAAATTGGGTGGGCGTATGACCTGCGTGAAGCGACACCTGAAATGATTAATAGCACAGCAAAGAGATTAGGTGACGGCACACCCGTACATTTTCCACTTGATGATTATTGATTTCATTTATTTTAAGCATAATAAGTTACAGTTTAATTATATAATGTTAATACATTTTAGAATGTTTCCGTTGAATGATAGTATAGATAAATCACCTGTCCATCACCTTGTACTAGGTTAATTGGAACAATTTGTTGTTATGTCTGATGGTTAGGTATATTGTATTCTTTTACTTGTGATACCTAAAAGATAGTTTAAATTGTAAGAATTAAAACGGAAGAAATAATATTAACTATATGTTTTATTAATTATCTACACTAAAGTTAATGAATGTGATCTGCAGTTATAATAAGAGTTTACGATAATAAAGAAAGTATAAAAATCAGGGTGTAGTTTTATTTCCACGTTCTAAAAATATTCGCACAGTAGAGCATGAAATAATATTTTTGGCACTAAAAAGCATAATTTCACACGTGAGATCGTAACTCAGGTATGTAAATAACAGAAAATTATGCAGATATAAATCGCTGACGTGGCTAATTTAAAATCTAGTTACGGCTTGCATTTATATGGGCTGCGCTAGTGGAAGTGAGATAAAGCTGTATTTCGTTTGTGTAATGTGAACTTTGGAATGGTTTTTAAAAGTAGTGATAACGGCACTAGGTACCTATAGATACAGTAAAAAGTGATATGAAAGGTAATTTTTTGTCGTGATAAATTGAACTTAGAGAAAAGCTTTTTTGGGACTGTGTCCTGTGATATCTGCAAGTAAAATAAAATTATCTTACATTGGAAAATTTATTACATAAAATTCTCGTATCACATTCATGTTTCCATACCACTCGGAAATAGGTTGGCCGATTTTAATGAAATTTTTACATATTCCATAGAGCGGAGAATAGGTTTCAAATAAAGGTTTAAAAAAGTTTAGGCAAAGGACCGTAAGATGAAAAAATATAAGTAACTATTTAATCAAAATGTATGCAAAGCCTAATATTGTATGAACGGTATGAATCATTTTTATTGAAATACATTCACTAAGCTTTGTATAAAAAAGAGGCTAAATATTATTTCAGTAACATTTTAATCTGACACTATTTATGTTGACGTTTATCAAAATATGTTTTGAGAGTTTTACGTACCAACATTTTTATTTTTAGTATTTTCTTTATTTTTACACAATTTATTTTTTTAATAAAATCAGAAAATAGTATTTGCAAGTCAAATGCCACTAGATTACACAAATCCATATGTACTTAAATTTTTAATCGAAAACTTCAATAAAGAAAATGAACGCCGAATTGCGTGGTTTAACAAAAATAAAGAGAGAATTCTTAACGCGGCCGTTTTCACTGACAAATGTAAGAATCATCGAACAGAAGATGTTTCAAGAGCTGGTCTTGAACCGTGCATGTCTTCTTTGGCCCTTCATAACATAAACAGCATGAGCAATCGTCGACGAAAACCTATCAGAGACGGTATCATAAACACATCCCTAAAGTATAACCCTAGAGCTAAAACTAAGATGAGCGAAAGGGTACACTTCATGGCTGAAACAGAAATACCGAACTCGTTTATGAAACCAATTGAGAACGACGTGACTAAAATACTGTATGAAGCCCAACCAGATGGAGGTCGTCTACAATATCTTAAACAAAGAGCAAGAAAAACACCAGACGAGCGATATTATTTCTGTGAAACTAGTAATAACACATGTGGGTGGAAAGTAAAGGAAAGTCTATTGGATTATTCTCACTCAAATAGGCGTTGTTATTATTACCAAGACGATTCCTTCAGTCGTTCGGGACCACACCCTGATCCTCCTCATTACGTTGAACCACTTATGTCAGCTAATTTTAAATGTACTTCTTAGAGAAAGTGCGAAACCAGAAATTAGCTGTGCATGTTTGAAATCGATTTCTATGTGTAAACATAATCGCAATAAAGTGCATTTGTTGACTAAGGCAATAATTTACGTAATTTCATTTTATTTAGATTAACCTAAAGTCACACCAAATCGGTCAGTTTTTAGAGCGTTCGGGATACTAGAGAAGTTGGCTTCCTAATCTTCAAATATCGATCATAAAGTACTTCAATGCCACTTTAAACTTTATAGTCAATCCAGCTTACCGCGACTTGATCGTCTGGTAAAGCAACTAATTTACATTTTTATGTTCACTGCATTTATTCCTCAGAGAAGTTAATCATTCTTTGATCCTTTTTATTTTATAGCTAAGAAAATTAAGGAAGAATGCTAACTGTGACCCGAGTTATTGCACGCCTCATAAGCGAAGCGTTGAGGTGGGTACTACTGTCACTTCGCGCAAAACATCTGATTTTTCAAACTTAAAATGTCTTTATGTATCATACATTGCACTTGTAAGATAATACATACACACACATATTAAGAAAAAACACTATTTTTAACATTCATGATATTTTTGATGTCATTTTTGTTATTTAAACTAGTTAAAAAACAGTTTAAAAAAGTTCTGTCTTGGACGTCCGTGTGTCTGTATGTGCGGAGGATTTTCTTGTTAACACGATAGCGACCGAAATACTTTACTAATCGAGTCTTTTTTTTTCTCTTACGCTTGAGTATGCTCAGGAATAGAACCCTTTCATTTTTCAGGGTCTGATTCGATGTGGTTTAATTGTTATTAAATAAACAAAAATAATAATTAATAAATAATTATTAAAAAAAATTATGAGGCGTGCACTTTTGGATTTTCCAAACTATTTTAATTTTTGTAAGATTTAAATCACTAATCAATCTTAAGAGATCGCAGGCTTATGAGAAATTATACTTAAAATTGCGCCGTTTTTCAAACAGCGTCGTGAGCTTACGAACGCTCGGCATTTTATATTTTGTTATGCATAATATGCAGAGAATTGAGAATCAGCAAATTTTGGTTTGGCTATGAGAGTGGTCGTATTATTTTTAACTACACAGACTCCAATAAATTTTACAATAATAAATGTAATAGGAAGCTACAAAACTGATAGCGCGATAATATTAATCAAAAACAGCACTTATTTAACTTCATTGGAGTGAAATAAAACAAAAAATAAATCTTCAATATTTTATTTTTTAAAGTGAACACATTTTACAGAACATTTACATACCAAACTAAGTTGTAATTTTGAACATTTTCTTACTCCTATAGCATGCTTTTTGACCGCCTTCCTCGGTATGACCGCCTCCTCGGTACAGTGGTTGACGTGTGAGCGTAACACCCAGGGGTCCTGGGTTCGATTCCCGGTGGAGACAAAGAAAAAAAAATGTCTCTGTCTGGTAGGACACAGAAGGCTGATCACCTACTTGTCCCTAAAGAAAATCGATCAGTGAAACAGATGTATAATGCATCTGCCCCTTACCCCTCTAGGGGACATGGGACTTCACTATAGCATACTTTTAAGTGTTTTGATACAATTGTGTTAATATTTTGTACAGATGTTTAATTTTTTTATTTATAAAAACACATATTACCACATATAATAATATGTAGGTTCAAAAATTACACGTTCACTGTTATTTCCTTGCTGACTTCATTGTTAACATTCTTCTGCGTTTTATTTTATCCTCCTTACAAATTTCCCTATATTATCAGTTTGTATACAGGATGTTCCTTTTCCACAACTCTTCTTTTCTTATTATAATTATTTTCTTATTATACAGCATGTTTCCTTTTCGCGGATGGTTTTTCGAACACCTGTTTCATGCCCCCTCTAAAGTTAGATAATCGCGCGGCTGAACTTTCATTGTTCCACGCGGAATCGAACTCCGTTGTATCTTGATCTACTAAGTGCGTGTATTTCGTACGACCGGAACGACCGAATTTCTTTACTTGCATCACCTGAATAAGAAAATTGGTATTATTTATTGTTTTAACAAATTTGTTTTATAATAAATCTCAGTGATAGTTTTAGTATAATTTATGTTTTAATTAGTAATTAAAGTCATGCTTTATTGGATTTTATATTAAATACCATTTTGCGTCAAGCAAATTGTCGCTTTACTTTTACTCATTCATCTGTTGGAAAATGAATTGAATTTTTTTTTCTTGCTTACGTAAAATAGGAAACAACGTAGCTTTTATGTTTATCATACATACATAAGTCATATTATTTTATAGTCTTACCTTTGGCAAAACAGTCTTATCAAAGTGATCGTCCAATGTCGCTCCAGAGAAATCTTGTTTGAATACGTCTTCCTCTTTGTCCAAATAAAATGCACCTCTGGAATTATAAAAAAAATGTTAATATCAATATCACATGGTATATTGGCCCGGTTTGGCCACTTATTGATACTGCAGCGAAACTTTATTTGATCATTTTTGACACTTACACATTACATATTCGTCATTTTAACTGACAGATTAGCCAAGTTGAATATATTTAGAAGCTTCTGCATACATATCGTGATAAAAAAGTAAAAGTAATTACACAAAATGCTTAGACAAAGACCTTGGTTATGTTTTAAATTTAAATATATAAATGAAAAAATCTTAATAGGTTATTATAGACCGGGAGATATTGACACAAAATTTCGAGTCATTTGTAACAGGATGGCGGTTCTACAGGGGTCTTAGTACGCAATGACAAAAAGAAAAACCGGCCAAGTGCGAGTCGGGCTCGCGCACAAAGGGTTCCGTAGCAGCAAATATAATAAATTACAGTTAAATCAACCTATCTCAAAAACTATAAGAGATACTTTGATCAAACCAAAAATCGTTGAAAGAGTTAATTAGCATGCATCACCTCTATTTTTTTTAGAATTTTATACCCCGTAGTTATAAAAATAGAGGGGGGGGGACATACTTTTTACGACTTTGAGAGCTGATATCTCAAAAACCGTTCACTTTAAGAAAAATGTTTTTTAGAAAACTTTATATCATTTTAAAAGACCTTTCCATTGATACCCCACACGGGTATGTACATCGAAAAAAAAAATTTCATCCCTCAGTTACATGTATGGGGGGCCCCACCCCCAATTCTTTTTTTTACTATTTAGTGTCATATTTTTGTAGCGGTTCATACAACACATATTCCCATCAAATTTCATCACTGTAGTACTTATAGTTTCCGAGTAAATCGGCTGTGACAGACGGACAGACGGACAGACGGACAGACGGACATGACGAAACTATAAGGGTTCCGTTTTTGCCATTTTGGCTACGGAACCCTAAAAATGATGGTGTGAACGCTGGTACCGGCGGCTTAGTCGCGTGGGCGTTAGTCGAACTCGTCGGAAAAATAGCGAAAGTCAAACGATTTGTAACACAAAAATTTTAGAATTTACCGATAGACCATAAAAAAGAAGTAGGCGGTAGTGTCATGCCATACTTTTCCGGTGTGACTTACAGCCCGCCATACCGACGCGAATGTGTTGATTTAAAAAAAAACAATTCAACCATTTGTACCAGGCTAATTTTTGCACAGGTAACCATCGTCGTGCAGCCATTTACGAAAATCGCCATGCCATACTTTTCGGACGATTCTAAATGGTCGCCATACCGCCGAAAATCTGCAATTTTTTTTTGAAATTTTGTGTCAATATCTCCCGATCGATATAAAGCGAAAAAGTGTGAAAATTACGAGTAATTTCGTGTTTTTTTTTTCGAGTCATGAGAGTTTGTAGCCACTCTTTGTCCACGCTACTATATCACTTGTACACAACACTATGACTAACAAACTGACCTGTGGTAGTACTTCTGCAGGAACTTGTACTTGCCCTTGACCGGCTTGTTGGTGACCAGCTTCGGGTTGAGCCGCTGCTCCACGCGCCGCTCGTCGTCCGTCATGTTGCGGAGACGCTCCGTTTGGAGCCACTCCTTCTCTACGCTGCAATTAAATGTATTATTAAATAAATATAGAAGGGAGAGAGAGAAAATAGAGGCAAAATAAGATAGGGAACGAAAATTCACAAAATAGAACAATTAAATTAAACTACACGTCCAATTTTTGTGTCGTATGAACTAGTAAAAAGAGGGAGAGAGAGTAACATTACAGAGAGAAAATAGGGACAAAATAAGATAGGAAGAGAATTCAACGGACATTCAGAGTAAATAAGACTACTAGTCTAATTGTGGTGAAAATAAGTCTTATCTCGAATATTTGTTTTGAAGTAGATATTTAATGACAATAAAAATATTAAATTCAGAAATTAAAAATTTATTCGCAAATTTAAATAAATAAAAATCGGAAAAGCTGGAAGAAATGGAATATTGAATAAGGTACAATTAAATATCACAGTTAGAAATATCTGTCATCCCTGTTCTTGCAAAATAGTGAAGCCAATAGATAAAAAATAAAATCACAACTCACGCTTCCCGCTCCTCCTTGTCCCGTTTGATCCTCTTCATCTCGCGCAGCTTCCACGCCTCGTACTCGAGCTCGTCGTTCTCGTCGTCCGTGCACACGTCGTTTATGTTTGCTTCTTTTTGTTCCGCCTTTAGACATATACAAGGAATTCATTATTTAATAGAGAATAATAGAGAATAATTATAAAGGCAAAAGTTTGTATGGATGTATGGATGTTTGTTACTCTTTCACGTAAAAACTACTGAACCGATTACAATGAAATTTAGGACACATATAGAGGGTAACTCGGATTAACACATAGGATAGGTTTTATCCCGGAAATCCCACGGGAACGGGAACTATGCGGGTTTTCCTTTGAAAACGCGGGCGAAGCCGCGGGCGGAAATCTAGTAGAGAATAATATGCTTGAGTTACTAATAGTAAGCGAAAAGCTCATTGAACAAAAATTATGGGTGCTTTTCCACCAATCATGTTTACTGATGCACCTAATCAAGGATGTACTGGTTGGTGGAAACGAACTAAGATACGTTTTTTATGTAGAAGGAGGATTGTTATGGATGTGAGCTATGGATGCGTGCTACGGATGCGTGCTACGGATGCGTGATACGGATGCGTGCTATGGATGCGTGGTATGAATGCATGCTATGTATGCGTGCAATGGATAGGTTCGAAATAAACAAATTTAAGATTTGTTTACTGAGACGTTTCTTCCTTAAGGGTGCACTCACACACATCAGTCACCGTCACGGCACGTCACCGGACAGGATTAAAAAAAAATATGTATCAATAGTTCTAGTATGACTCTGTTCCCACACGACAGTCGCCGGCACGAAATCTATCAGTGACGTCACCGGTCAGGCACGTCAAATAATCTTTCCATACATGTATCATACTTTTATCCCCACTCACCCGGTGCCGTCACGTCTCAGTTCAGTCAGCGTCGTGCTACCGTCAATAATTGCTACATGTTCTCTAGCGTGACACACGTCTAATCACTGACTAACCTGATGTATGTGTTCAATGATTCAGTCAAACCGGCGACGTGACTGACGGACAACATGACGGTGACTGGTGTTTGTGGATACGTACACAAACCGTCACCGATCAGTCATCGGTGACTTGACGGTGACTGATGTGTGTGAGTGCACCCTAAATATTTCAAATAATGATTTTTTTTTTCAACCTCCTCTAAACCTGCAATCTGCCTTATAAAGTTATTATAAGAGATTAATCTGGTGGTTGAAAAAATTAAATAATGATTAAATGTACCTGAGTATTCCTCTGTTCAGCTCGTATAGTTTCCTCAACAAGTTTCAACGCTTCCCGTCTTCTCTCCTCCTTCTCCCTTCTAGCTTCCACTTCTTCCTTTTTCTGCTGTTTCACTTTCCTTTCCCGTTCTGCTACTGTCATCCGTTCTGATGCTCGCACAAATACTGGCTTCACTCTTGGACCTGAGATTAAAATAATTTCGTAATATTTATAATACTAAATTACGAATCTTCGTAAATGAACTTTTACATTGATTTAATTTTATTGCAAAATGTTTGGGTAGTTTTTCTAAAATTTCTCAATTTTAGAAAAACTACTAATCAACAAATACGATTTTTAAAAGGCATGTTTTTCCGGGAGCTGTACCAAATATTTAAATAAAATTAGATTTCGTTACACATTAAAGGAATAAAAAAGTACCCCCAATGTCATTACATTTATCAACAAATTATTAATTAAAGACAATATGACAGAAATCTTACCAGTTTCCTCTTCACTGTCAGTATAATCCGTGTCAGATGAACCACTCTCTTCCTTATCACCATCCAGCATTTCTTCCTCGTCATCGCGCCCTAAAACTTCTTTTTCTGCCTCCCTAGAATAAATGTATAAGGTGACGCGTCTGTCCTGTTGCCTACTCTTGCATATTGATAATTGATATTCATTAATATCACAAATATCGACTAAGATTTCATAATTTTTTGTAGCATTTACCTACTATTTCTTGTACATATGCTTTTAATCTTAATAGAGCAAAATCTATGGTTTTATTAAGAACTAGCAAGTTTTATTTTAATGAATTTTGTAAATTTACAATGTTTATGTACATTTTCTTTATAAACTCTAACATTTTGTAAGACTGGTAGAAAACTTTAAACATGATTTCTTAATAAAGATGATGATGATGACTTCAAGACAGTTTAGTGAATGATGCCGCAATCAGGGAAAACTGACATATGAACATAATATAATAAAGTATAATTTTATAAAACCAATTACACATACCTTGCAGCCAATTTAGCTTTAACAGCCTGTCTGCGTCGCTCAATCTCTTCTTCATCCAGTTCGTCCTCACTCTCTGAACTGTGTCGCGCCTCATCTTCACTAGATTCTGGTTCAGGCTCATCAGGCTCCGCATCAATGATCTCCGGTTTGTGCTCCGAGCGGCGCGGCGGCGACTGCACCGCCATACGCAGACGGCGTAACCGAGGATCATCAACCTGTAATTGTAAAATTATATGGTTAGGAAATATGTTTAATGTGCAAAAAGCTCTTTGATAGCAAGATTGAAAAGTAATTATACTGATACAGTCTTCAATGACTTGTTCTGTTTGTAATAACTTACTTCTTGCTCTGAATCACTGTGGTCATCTTTTCCAATAACAGGTGCAATAACATGCCTTCTCTCTGGTCTTTGTTGTTCTATAAAGTCTTCAGCGTCTGATTCTTCAGATGACGATACTCCTTGAGCATAGTCTGGCTTTTTTCCCGATATATATCTTTGTACTTTCACCTTTTGCATAGATATTTCACCTGAAAGTTTGATTGAAATATACATAGAATTTATTTAAAGAGTACACAAAAATAAGTGTAGTTATAGAACCATACATACCGTAAGTAATTGCATTAATTACAACATAAAAATATATTTTGTTACCTTTTTCATTTCGAACAGGAACAGCACCAGCAGTACTTTGAATACCAATCGGTTGGGCAGGTAGCACATTCATGGTTACGATTTAATGACATACAATACTATGTGTATGAGTCTTATTAATAACAAACAAATATTTATATTTACAATTATTTTTTAAACGAGGCAAGTAACATTTTATTTAAAACCAATACAAATATGTATTATATGAAAAATTTTAAGAATTCAAGTAGATTTTCATGAGAAATCGTACATATCCATCGTTTACAAATTACAAATGACCACAGAAAATGACTTTGAAGTTTGACACCTAACTGCTAAGTGCTAACATAAATCATAATGATGGAGAACACAGGTCACAGATGCAGAAATAGGACAAAATATATTCTACAAGTTCTACAATCATAAAGAATAGATTATAGAAATAGATAACACAAATCCTTTCAAATGTCAAATCATGGTGAAAATTATATTAATTATAAAATAAAAATATTTTATATTGTATGAATCTTATTATTATTTCGCAATTCGCATTCTATTGTTTATTTTATGATAAGTGATAACAGCTATAACAGTCTTTCGACAGATATATTTGTATCAGCTCACTATCAACCATAATAGTGTTCTGTGCTATCAACTCATCACCTAGAAATATCTCGACTGCCGTGTATTTAATATATTTTAAAGAAATAGGTGCAAGTAAGCTTTCGTTATTGTTTTATGTAATATATATATCAAATATACATTAGTGTAAGTAGCTTCAAAGTACAAACTGTTTCAAATAACTTGAAGTTTGGAAATCAAAACATAAATCATGGCATCTACTCAGACAGAACTCAAGAGTATTGATGAGCTAATAAATAGATCTCTCTCAGGCGAAGATTTAAAAGAATTTAATAGAATTTATTATGGACGAGTAGATAATCATAGCCTGGAACTTAAAAAGGAAAGTAATGAAAATTCAGAAGAAAATAATTTCGAAGTTGCAGCATATGATTTTCCCGCGCGTAAAGAAGAAACAAGAACTCCCCGTATAGTTCGAGTAGGTGTAATACAGCATTCAATTGCAATTTCTACAAGTCAACCTTTAAATGAACAGAGACAAGCCATATTCAATAAAATTTCCAAACTAATTGATACAGCTGGTGCTGAAAATGTAAATGTTTTGTGTTTACAAGAAGCTTGGAGTATGCCTTTTGCATTCTGCACCAGGGAGAAAACTCCATGGTGTGAATTTGCAGAAAGCATTACAGATGGGCCTAGCACCCTGTTCCTCAAAAAGTATGCTGCTAAGTATGGTATGGTGATTATTTCACCAATTTTAGAACGAGATGAACTACGCGGCGATCTTATTTGGAACACAGCAGTTGTGATCAACGAGAAGGGTGTTGTCATTGGTAGCCACAGAAAGAATCACATACCAAGGGTGGGAGATTTTAATGAATCTACATATTATTTTGAAGGCAACACAGGTCACCCTGTTTTTGAAACTAAGTTTGGCAAAATAGCAATTAACATTTGTTATGGACGTCATCACCCTTTGAACTGGTTGATGTTTGGGATTAATGGTGCTGAAATAGTTTTCAATCCATCGGCAACTGTAGCTGGCCTGAGTGAACACCTATGGGCTGTTGAAGCAAGAAATGCTGCTATAGCGAACAGCTATTTTACATGTGCAATAAATAGGGTTGGAACAGAAGTGTTTCCTAATGAATTCACATCAGGAGATGGGAAACCAGCACACCGTGATTTTGGCCATTTCTATGGGTCTAGTTATGTCACAGCTCCCGACGGTACCAGGACACCAAGTCTGTCAAGAACCAAAGATGGTTTGCTGATTGCCCAAATTGATTTGAATATGTGCAGACAGATCAAGGATAAATGGGGTTTTACTATGACTCGGCGGCTTGATCTGTATGCCAACAGCTTAAACAAATATGTGAAAGGAGAGCAAGGACCTCAACTTGTTAGAGACAAATAAGGATGTTAATAATTATTCTTCTTACTATAATAGACAGATCAAATTTGTCTTTATTTTTGTTATATAATTATAAGATATTGTAATATTTTTTTACATAATATTGCACAATTTATTTATGTTATTAATCACTTTTTATAATCATGTTTTTGGGGTAACTTAAGTTGTAATACTATTGTATGTTTTAGAATTTTATTTTTATTACACAAATTATACAATATATCAAATGAAGTTTTATTTATGAGGTGTGAAAATAAAACGACTGTTTAAAAACATTGTGTACCAATGTGAATATTACAGAAGTGAGCTATATATAAATATGTAGGTTACAGTGGGGTACATTCAGACTTTCATTTATAAATATCATACAAATACAATTATTTTAGAAAGTTCAAGCATTGCTCATATAAGAATTATATTTCTATACTATGGGACACCTGATTCTAAAGTTTACAAATAATAACTAAGTGCAAATACTTAAAAGCATAACAATTTTTGTGACATTAATAACTATAAAATTATTATCAGAAATAAAGTCAATGAGTTTTTATTCAAATGACAAACACTGTATATATGTAACTAATATTTAAAACAAATCAACATAATTAAACAGAAAAAGTATATTAAATCCATTCAATAAATTATGAATTCCCTATTACGTTATACATAAATATCCTAATTCACACAGTATATATATTTTTATAAAATGTTATCTGCATAACTTTTTCGAACACATAAAGCACCCAACTGAGAAATTAACAGACATACAACAAGGGATATATTTTAAACACAAGAAATGAAATGAAAGCAGGAAAAGTTCACTGTATGTACCCCAAAACCAGGTTTTGAATTGATTATCACTAAGCACTATTCTATGCAGTCTTTGCACGCATGGCTGCTCTCTTGCCAGTGACAGCCTGGAAACCAGATTTGATGCTAGCCACAGAACAACGGGAGCCACAGGTTTCACACTGAAGGAAGAACAACCGAGTATCCTTTTGCAGAATAGTATCAGGAGAACGACATGTATGACATGTAACATATTCCTTGATATACCGACGCAATACATTCTCAATTTGCTTCTGTTGAAAACGGCCTTTAATAATGAGTTGGCTGTTACCATCCACTGATCCACTCGTACCCAACTCAGCCAACAAGAAATCTAATAAATGTTTAGGCTGTCTATGCAATGTTTTGCATATTTCTGTGAAATTGGCAAATGATGTTTTCTTTGTTCCAATTCTTACAACTTGCGGTGGTCTCATTATGAATTTTTGTTTCTTTCCAGAAACCATACTAGGATTCTTTTCACGCATAATGTCAAAAACTCGCTCAAGAAGTTCATCATACGTATAATCACGATCACTTCCAACCCATTCTCCATTTTGATCATCGTCTCTCTCTTGATCTTCTCCCTTAACATCCTCTTCTGCAACAATCTCGTCTAAATTCCTCTTCTTTTTCTTTTTCTTAGTCTTTGCGAAATCAATGTCTAGATCCAAGTCATCAATTAGCTCATCATCTTGCTGCTCTGGTTCTTCCGCAGGAGGCTTTTCTTCCTTTGTTTCTGGTAATGCATTCTCTAATTCGTCTAAATTAAAGAAAGTCTTCTTTTTCTTTTTCTTCTTTTTACCAAAATTGTCTAAATCCAGGTTGTCGTCCTCGGGTACGTCTACGTCACCTGTCTCAGCAGGCGCCTCCGTACTCGTGGTTTCGCCTTGTTCGCCTGCTAACGCTGCTTCCATGTCAAATCCTGTCTTCTTCTTCTTTTTCTTCTTTAAAGAAGGATCGAAAATCATATCATCATCCATGATTTAGATTATTATATCTCACCCAGTTAGTTCAAAATAAAATTTGGTTAGATTCGTTTGGCAGGTGGTTTGGAGAAGTGACAAAATGTTGCATCAGCCTCACAGATACACATAAATTAGCCTTAAATTACGTGCAATCACACAGACTACTAAATATTATTATAAAAACATGCAACACAGAAAACTTGTCAAATGTCAACTGTCAAGCTCTTACTCCCTTGACAGATTCAGGTATTCTGTCAAAAAAGCCTCAACGAGTTGTGAGACGATACGTTAACCTAAATATTTTTATAATTTTATTTTATGAATGGTTGTTATATAAAACTTTAAAATGCTCGCCGTCAGTAGACATCGAGCATTTTCTAAAATAAAATATATAGCAATACGTAGATATGCCCAAGTGGCATTATCTGAAGAAAATGAATATACAGACACACCGAGTTATCCTCCAATCCAGGATATGTCGCTACAAGCAAGAAAGTTACGTGGAAGGGAAGAAATTTATGAAAAAATAAAAAATATCAACACTGTTGAGGAGAAACAAATCGGGTTAAACATGCCTAAATATTATGGTTGGCCCTGTGTTATGTTGAATGAAAATATTATACCATACAATGCAATGCCCCTTGTTCAGTATTATACCAGGACTCATTTCAAGCTCATCGACAAACTGCCTGATATTTACAATGAGACTTCAGACTTGGCAGATTCTGTAGTAAAGGAAATAAAATCCCATATTGAAGATTGTATTTTAATTGAAAATGAAGGTGTTCAGTAAGTATATTTAATTCCTTCGTCATCAGTATACTGAACTATTAATAAATTGTATTATATTTTTTTCATAACTTTTCAGGCGAAATATTGACTTATCAACAGCAAAATCTGAAGCACAACAAAAAGAAGATGCCTTAGCCAAAAATTTAGTAAGGCAAATCAATAGAATTGTTACTAATAACATCACAGATAAAGTGCCTCATATAATATCGTCACAGGTACAATTATTATCCATTTTTTTGTACATATATGACAATCTTTACTAGTTCTAAGATAAATAAGCAAAAGAAATATAAAGTTATTTAACTTTTATTTATATTCTCTGGTTTTAATATTATGTATGTTTAATTATTAATTATTAATTTAATTCACACTATGTATTTATATTGTTTCAGGTTGATTATGACCCAAGGGTGGAAGCATTCTGGTTCATGGGAGGTACTGATGTGCCAAAAAAAGTTTACAATTATAGGTCCAAGTTTCCTTGGGTCAAAAATAAAGATGAACCTATTGACAGACCAATTCAATATATAGGTATTCCATTTATAGATATTTTGCACCTGTTTTTGAATGTTTACATTTGATATTCTTTTAACAATAATATACCTAATTATAGTTTTTAATAACTGATTAGAGAAAAGAATTAGACACATCATTCATCAAATTTTTATTAATTTAACAGGTATTGTGATGAATATACAAAATGTTATAATGTGCACATATTAATTAATTACCTTGTGTATGTATATAAATCAATCATATTTCAGGATCACCAATTTTAACAGTCCGAAATCATTTACCATTGAAGCCTTTAGTTCCATATAGTGAAGCAGAGAACCCAGATTTCAAAGTTGAGAAATTCACTTATGTCCCTGAAAGTTTAGGATACTTTGTAGAGTTTCGGCATGGTACAAATATACCAGGTAAATATTATTGAACTAAACAAATATATTAAAATGGTGATGCTGCTTGTATTCTTATTGCAAATAGTTTTTACCATTACAATGATAGTTACAGGCTTACCTTTGAACCAGGTCTTGCATAACTATTTTTCATGTTCTCCAGTACTTTATCTGATAATTGTGTCAAAGTTCACACAATAGACTCATCATACCATCAAATACTTGTGTACTCTTTAAAAAATGAGGATATATCTTTTATTTGTTATTGTGTATTGTGGCATTTATGCATAAAATTTCTTGTTATTAAAATTTTTCATAAATAAAATCCATGTTTATACAAGTATTCATTTATTTACAGGATATTGGCCGGGTGATCTTGACGAATTTGGCTTGCTTTCATACCACAACAGAGGTCACATTTTATGCAGAAAGGAATCTTTTGGAGCACAAGACAATTTAGAAGCATTGCATTGTCAAGCTATGAAAGCTAGCTTTGGTTGGCTTCTTAGTCAAGCTAATTACCAAGGATTTACAAGTTATAACGACATAACTTATCCATTAACAACTCAAACGGTTATTACCAACGGTCATCTTATATCCCTATATGCATACCAATTAAACACAATTGCCATGAACATTGATAAAGTTGATGATAATCCAAAACACAATATTTGTTTTGGAACACAACCCATGAAGCTATATGAAAAAATTGAAGACGGCAAAGTGCAAGGCCTTAATGAGGATACTCTGAAAATGTTGGTTCAATTCTACTTAAATGCCCCAGAAGAAAGAGATCATGAAATGAAGCCATATCTAGGAAAAGAGGAGCAATTGATTTCTGATATTGAAGATGATAATAGACGATGTTGGCTAGAATCAAGATATAAACATTTAATGTCTAACAGGCCTAGGCACAATTTATTACCAGAAATTTATCATTGGGAGAAGATATACAAGATCCAGCATCAAACTCGTTTCTTTGAGGCAAAAAGAAGACCATTTGAATTCGGAATCAATCCATTTAAGAGGCGTCTAGATGAGCATCTACCCCCATATATTCCAAAAGTATTGAGGCCATATCCTAAAGCTAGGAAGAAGTTCGAAACAACATACTATCCTAAGGTGTAAAATAATAGTGTTGTCTAGTGTAGATATTTTAAATAAATGGTAATATAGATAAAAAATTGTTTATTATTTACAATAAAAATTAGTCCATTCCAATTCATAAATAACCTAGATAACCTTTTCAACCAACTTCAAAAAAGAAAGACTCCTTTTTTAAAACTCACTCAAATCTAAGTGGCAAGTTTTTTTTTTCCAAACATGCGCAGACACAAAAGTTATTTATCTGAGTATTGGTACCTCAATTTTATTTTTTAGGAAATTCATTGATTATTTTATGGATATTTAAACGAATTTAACTGTAATTAATTTGAGTTAGTTAAAATACAAAATGTGTAGCTTCATATTATGATAGTGCTAAATAAACAAAGAGAATACAAATACCTACTACGTTAAATAAATATGATATTTAACAGTTTTTAATATCAATCACGCAACAACGAAGGACCGACACGGGTGTGTTGTTGTTAGAAATACCGCTATCACGGAGGGTTCAAAATTATAACATACCAGTATTTTAAAATGTGTTGGACCTCAAATATATAAGAAACTGTGATAAGAAACAAACATCGTCGTTATTCGTATTTTAATTACAATAATTTATAATAAATACTAACTATAACAAAATACCTCGTATCATGAGCCTTCAAAGCATTCATTAAAAACTTAGCACTTTGACATTTAATTTGAATATTGATTTATCAAATTTTCACGGTCCCGGCTGCTGTTTAACTTGTTGCTGAATGTTTTTAAAAAACGTGTAAAAATAATAAAATACAAACATGCGTAATCTACAGCTGTGGCGTAGTTCGGCACAAAAACTTGATTATTTATGTGAAGAAATAGCTTGCGTATGTTATGGTCACCATGGGGGCTGTCCACCAGGAGAATTGTTTTTGTGCACACATAACCTTATAGTTCGGTGTTTTAGTAACCAAGGAAGGCTCAAATGGTCTAAGGATCTATCAGAAATTTCATCAATCCGAAATATGCCTATTAGCATGGCTTATCTTAGTTTGGTAAATACATTGAGTGTTGGGCTCGCAAATGGGGAGTTATTTGGAATGACTGAGACTGGTGCTGATTTGGAATTAAAGGGTATTTGTGAAGACGGCCTTTTGGTAAGTTTTATATTACTCAAAAATTGAATTTAATAAAAAAAAAAAACACTCATTACAGTTTAATTATAGACTTTATTATTATTTAAAATTACATAAACTTAAGTATAAAATGTTGTGTGTGTAAGTTGTTGTGTTGTCATAACATACAGCGCACATCAACTTACATCTTGTTAAGCTTAAATTCCTCTGCAATCACTCAACATTCTAATTTTCATTTCAAACAAAGAGTAAGTATAATACCTATGTACAGAACTAAATCTAAATTTATTTAACTGGATTTATCTTAGCAGCGCTCTTGAATTGTGAAAATGTCTATAAATTATTTACGCATAAAGCAAATTTTTTATTATATAATACATGTTTATCTTAAATAGTATTGTACAGATGATTTTTATTTTATATCTTAAAGCATCATCAGCTTATTCAAATCTTATTAGATTTGCATTTTTAACCCAAGAATTCCAATGATGGCTCCATGTTTGGTTTTTTTATTTCTATACCATTTCTCAGAATTTGAATTTTTAATTCACTGTAGGTATGGTACATTTTTTTTAACCGCAATGCGAATTCCCATAATATTATTATTAAAGCGAAAATTTGAAAACCTACAGTTCAATATAAAATTTTGTTTCTTGTATCTCAAATTATACCTAAATTAGTAGCAGTAAGAATGCCTCTAGATCTCATTCAATAAAATATGTATAATCGATTCTTGTTTAGATCTTGAATTATATGTAACTATATGGAGTAGCTTTCTGCCCGCGTTTTCAAAGAATAATCCACAACCTGTCTAAGATGTGTGCTAAATTTCATTGTAATCGGTTCAGTAGTATTTGCGTGAAAGAATAACAAACATACACACCTACACATACACATACATCTATCCTCACAAACTTTCGCATTTATAATATTAGTAGGATATTTAAAAAAAAATTATGCCCAAGAACTGCCCTGTTGCAAGAAGTTGCATACAATATTATATTTTCTGCTTCTATATATCTCATTAATTCTATAGGGAAGTTATTTATAATACATACTACCTAAAATACTACCTGCATCTAAACAAGTGACTGAAAATACCAGTTTTTGGTGACAAAAATAATTATTTCAGGGTAAAGAATTTACTACTGGACTGTGAGCGATGAAAAATAAAAAGAGCTTAAAATTCAAAATGAGCAGCTTCATAATATTTGGCATATTATAATTTATTTATAGATACTTTTATCTTATACAATATGTTTTGGATAGAAAAATCATAAAAATCACGAATGATTAAATAACCATCTCAATGAATATGAATTATTATTTATTTCAATACATATTGTAATGATGGAACGCAGCCTACTTGTTGAATTTGATATTTTAGTATCAAAGCATTCAAATGCTTTATAAATAAAAAAATTTCAAAGAAAAGAAAAAATCGATCACGGGCTGAGTTTCGAACCCGCGTCTTTCGCTATTCGTCAACCAATATTCTTCGCTTGTTTGGTTTATTTGTCGCTTGCTCAAATTCATACCGCTCTAGTTATGGAAACAATATAACTTATCATCAGTGGCTCAGATTTTTTTATTCCCCTTTATAATATAAACCTAATACAATTATTATAAGGTAATTGACCCAAACAATCCGATAGCGAAACAACATCGTTCGCGTCGTTACCGTTCAAGAATTAGAATTTACTTTTGATAACTTAGGTAATTGAAAAGGCTTTAATGTATATTCCTAGTAATAACTTGGGTTCTTATGGTAGCCGCACGCCTGGATGATTTGTTTTGCTAATATAAGTTATTAATATAACCCTATTCTGTATTTCAACACGTATCAGATTTAATTATTTCAACGCAATTAGTATTTTTTGTATGTAATAATAAATTGTTATGAGACTTTCACGTATTGAATACATTGTTTTCGTTTACTTTGTCAACGTTTGAATCGTCTCTTTGTATTGTTATAAGAATATTATTTATCCACACAACTACGATATTGAGAGCTTCAATAAAAGAGCATATTTGTGATTAAGAGGCCGGGAAAGCACCTGTAACACCACCAGTGCATTGTTCCTAATGTTATGGATGGCGGAGGTCGCTTAACATCGATGGGCCACATCCGGTGCCGAGCAGGTGTCCTGCCCGAATTATTGATAATTACGCGGCTACGCGCGTCAATAATAGCTGCCGACCTAGCATGCGCACCACGACATATCTCGCGAACGGCGAAAGAGAGAAAGCATTACCGATATTGATCATACTCGATAAAAATTTGCGCGTATGCTAGGTTTTGTAGACGAAAGTCGAGTCCTAGCAGAAAATGTCTGTCGAGCTGAATTTTCCAAAGATTATTTCATTTTCTAAATAAATATGATAGGTTGGGGCTTTATAGCTAGTCATGGCATTATTTTTTCGTTGTTCGTTGATAGGCCCTATTTAGTTATTTGCCTTAGGTCTTTTGGTAACCTAGGTATTTCAATTATCTAAATCATAAATGCCTGTTGTGTTCTGGCTTTTAAAGTAAAAAAAAACCATTCACGGGTATACGCTCTTACAACAGAACTCTTCTTATTAATATTAAAGAATACTTCTAGATTATTATTTGTTTGATTGATTGATTTGATTATTTATACTTCTAGATTTTAAATTTATTAGTTCAGTTAGCCGTATACATAATATAGCATTTGTGAACATATGGAATACTAGCTTTCCACCCGCAGCTTCGCCCGCGCAGTCAAAGAAAAACCCGCATAGTGCCCGTTCCCGTGGGATTTCCGGGATAAAACCTAACCTATTTCCCGGGGTAAAAAGAAGCCTATGTCCTTTCTCGGGTATAAAAATATCTCTATACCAAATTTCATGCAAATTGGTTCAGTAGTTAAGGCGTGATTGAGTAACAGACAGACAGACAGAGTTACTTTCGTTTTTATAATATTACTATGGATAAAAATCTTTGGAAGTTTTTCGCTTATACCTCAAGACAGTTCTTTGGCATCATTTTAAGAAAAATCCAAATGTAAAATGGACATGATAATGATAAAAGAGAAACTACTGGATTTCTTGCTGGCTCTTCTCTATAGAAAATGCTTTCCATACCTATATTATGAATTCGCATAATTATGTATTTTGACAATGTAAAAGCTTTTAATGGAAATCTAATTGAATGAATAAAGGCTTGAGTTGGAGCTTAATTAAGAATTATATCGTTATTTAATTCGTAATAGGTAAATAGTAACATTACCTTTTCATGCTATATGTAAAGTACATAAGATAATTTTCTTAAATTGACCATTTAGTATCGATTATTATTTTAGGCAAAGGAATGGAGCCACGATCAGGAAACGTTAGCTCTAGTTACAAAAGACTACAAAGTTATGGTCATGTCCTGCACATATGACACAGTAAATCAAGTGAATCTTATTTCTGATGAATTTGGTGCAAAGGAATTTATCACCGTTGGTTGGGGTAAAAAAGAAACGCAGTTCCATGGTTCAGAAGGCAAAGAAGCTGCTAAGGCGCAAAATGACGTAACTGTTGGTAATATGTGTTATATTATGTTCATGTCAATAGGTTTATTTTATCATGCTCCTTTGTTTACGTTTAACATTATATATAATTATAGTTTTTTACTCATCTCATAGACTTCCCAACCATAAAAATTTGATTTTTTTTTATTGGGAAGGAAGTTTTTTATTCGTTGTAATTTAATTCAATAAAATCAATGAATCAATTTCAATCAATCAATACTTGGACTTACATATACACAATAATTATCCGATTTCAGATAATGAAGCCACCGTGATTGATAAAATATTAATATCTTGGAAGTATCATGGTAATTTATTTGCTGTTGGCTTCCGTATGCACGGTGCAAGAAGATTTAAAGTATTTGATAAAGGAGGAAAACTTCTATATACAAGTGAGAAGCAACCGGGTGTCGAACCTATTATAGCGTGGCGCCCTAGCAGCAATTTTGTTGCTACAACTCAAAAACTCCCAGACCGATACATCGTCAGTTTCTTTGAAAAAAACGGCTTGAAACATCGTGATTTTGAAATACCTGTTACAGACATACAGGTAGAAAACATTCTTTGGAGTCAAGATTCTGAAATATTGACTCTTGTTTGCAAGGAGTCGCCACTGGGTAATCAGAAGATCTTGTTGTTCACAAGCAGTAATTATCATTGGTATCTAAAACAAACTTTGACTTATAATCCACATCAAACAATCAGCAAAGTTTTATGGGACAATGATTTTGATGTGTCCAATAATAAAAAGTTACACGTTCTATTTAAGAGTGGTAAATATTACACTTATACATGGGTTTGGGATGTGGATCATAGCAATGGCCGGTGTGAGAAGGATGATGCTGTCGTTGGTGTTATTGATGGAAAGAAAATGCTATTGTCATCCTTCAGACATTCCATTGTACCACCTCCAATGGCTAATTTAGAAATTGAAACAGATAATAACATTGACTCTATTGTTTTCCTATTAATACCTAAGGAAGATGATGAGTACAATAAATTTTTCGTTTGCTCATCAAATACGTTGACATTTTATGATCAAGTACAAAAGAAACCACTCGAATATAAAATTACAAAAACGATTGTTCTGAATAAATTCGATTTTCCATTTCAATATTACAACTGGTATTGGTGGAAAAAAAATACTGTGATTGTTATCGCATTAGACGTCGAAAGTAATTATAAAATGATTGAATATGAAATATTGGAAGATTCACTGAAAATTGTAGGAACAAAAGCTTTGCCTGCAGCTGTAGTCAGGATCCATTCTCACCCATTAATACCAAAGGTCTATATGCACTTGGAGACAGGAAAAATAATAGCATACAATTCAGATGGATTGTTGGAAGAACTAGCTGAATCATTTCCTGCTGCTTGTCCCAAATTTGGTGTACTACCTATTGGGGATCTGGGATATTTTATTGGTCTAACTCACAGGGGTCTTTTATATCTTCAAGATAAAGTCATTATGAATAATGTCGCTTCCGTTTTTATACATACTGACTATTTCCTCATTACATCAATGAAGAACTTTATGCTTTGTACCAAACTTACTCAGGAGGGATTAGAAGCTGTTATTGATTATGATGATACTGAATCACCTGATGTTTACAAAAGGAGAGTAGAGAGAGGCTCAAGAATAATCGTTGTTGTACCAAACGATACCAGAACAGTGTTGCAAATGCCACGCGGAAATCTAGAAGTCATTGAACCCAGACCACTGTCACTTAAAATAGTTGGTGAACACTTAAATTCACTTAAGTATTATGAAGCATTTGATTTAATGCGAAAACAGAGAATCAACCTGAATCTAATGTATGATCACAATCCACAACTCTTCATTGAAAACCTTGATAAATTCTTGGATGCAATAAAAAATAATTCATGGCTTAGTCTTTTCCTGACAGATTTGGAAAATAAGGATACGACCAAAACAATGTATGCGACTAGTTATATTAATATGGAGGGTAACAAGGACTGCGATAAGAAGATAAACTTCATTTGTAATATGATTAGGGACCGTTTAAACACAGCACCCGATAGATCTTCTAGAGTATTGCCGTTATTGACAACATATGTAAAACAAAATACAATTCAAGATTTGGAGAGAGCATTGCTCATAATAAAAGAGCTTAGAAACGAGGAGTTAAACGGAATAAGGCTGCCCGTATCTTCGGATGAAGCCTTGAAATATTTACTTTACATTGTGGATGTGAACAAGCTATTTGATGTTGCCTTGGGGATGTATGACTTTGATCTTGTGCTGCTAGTTGCCAATAAGTCACAGAAAGATCCGAAAGAATACATGCCAATGTTAAACGACTTGAATGGTATGGATGAGAATTACAAACGATTCACGATAAACAAAAATTTAAAGAGATATCTAAAAGCTGTGGAATGTCTCATAAAATGTGGACCCAGCAAACATGATGAACTGAAAACATTCGTAAAATACCACAGCCTTTACAGAGATGCGCTAAAAATGTTAACTCCAAGGGACTACATTTACAAGCAGATATGTGACGATTTTGGCTTATTTTTGAAATTGAAGAAGCAATTCTTAGAAGCCGGTATTATGTTCGAGAGGGCTGACAATATTGAAAAAGCTGTAGAATGTTACAAAGAATCTTTGGAATGGGAATTGGCTTTAAAATTGGTACAACATTTACCAAGAGATGAATTTAAAGAAATATGTTGGTAAGTTATTAATGAAACTATTAAAATAATAGGATATAGTTACATGGGTATTGATATTATAATAATTATGTTTTTAGTGATTTCGTTGGTGCTTTGAAACAAGAAAAACGTCATAAGGAAGCATTGAGGATCTTGGAAATGGCCGGTGATAATGAAATGGAAATGATAATGTATGCAACAGAAAATGGGGAGTTTAAGTCTGCTATAAGAATGTGTTATACGTACGACATGCATGAAATGCTAGGTAAGTAACTTAAAATCAAATAAATTAAATTCTGACTTCATATGAAAACTATGAAAATTTACGATACATACACAAAATACGTAATATTTGATAAATAAATTTAAATATAGTTGAAAAAAAACCCTATTTTTATCAAATTTTGTTACAATTCGTAATCATAAATTTTATTCGTAGAAACGGAAGTTACACCAGCTATCGTAGAAGAATACAACAATCTCAAAGATTTATTGGAGACGAATTTGGCAAACTTTAAATCCTACAGAGACCGTTTAGAAGTAGTGCGAGTTAGTAAGAAAAATATGCCCGCACGGAATGAAATTAATATCCCATATTACAGCAGAGATTATGACTTATATTCAGATTTTGGAAGCACCATTGGCTCCTCAACCGGATCAAGGTAACTTCATATAAAAACAAGCTTACCGCCCGCGGCTTCGCCCGCTTTGTCTCAAACCTAATAAATCACACTAAAACCTTCCTATTGAATCACTGTATTAAAAAAATCCGCATCAAAATCCGTTCCGTAGTTTTAAAGATTTAAGCATACAAAGGGACATAGGGAAATAGGGACAGAAAAAGCGACTTTGTTTTATACTATGTAGTGATGACTAAATGTATTTCGCTTCTTCGATTTGGAAATTATTCTTCATTAAATTGAAAGAAAAATTAAACTTCAGTTCTATCTGATAATTTATTTGAATGCTACAAATAACTTTAAGAAACTTTAAACATTATTTAAATTGATCGAAACATATCTTTTTCATTTTAAGACGCAATGTTTCTTAAAATATTTCCATTTCAGCCGTTCCTACCGCTCAAGCAAGAATCGCAGGAAACATGAACGTAAAGTGGCATCTCTAAAGGAAGGATCTCAGTTTGAAGACACGGCTCTTGTGATGGCTCTGCACACTTTGGTGTCTTCTACGTTTGAACTACGATCCCATGTACGGGAAATCAATTTGGCCCTTTGTGGCGTGTATAAGGATGAAGAGGCTAGGATACTTCAGGTAGGCAAAATATAATAATATGGTATATATTATTATTAATCACATAAATAGGATATTTTTGACGTGACAACGTCTTATAATTCGATAAGCCGGCTGCACACACGAAAAAACATGACTCATGCGGCGTTACATCGCTCTGACTCATCTGAGGCGTTCCATGTAAGGCTTGAAGTGCGAGCGAGAGCGCGGAACGAGCGACAAAGAAGCACAATCGGAAGTTGTCACGTTCAACTATCGTCAGTAAACCGACTTTACAGACAACCAATTTTTTAAACAAAATTTAGTACAACTCGGTACAATTTTACGTAAACTATTACGCGAAACGGTCAAATATGTAAAAATCATAAAAAAGTTGATATCCAAGAAAAATATTAAAATTTTCTATTCTAATAAACTTAAAAGTATTTCTATGATAATTTTTAAATGATTGATTATTATGAGCTGAAAATTAACAAAAACATGTGTTACTGTAGTATCTTTTGGAGGCAGTGATGCAAGAGATGAAAGAAAGTTTCAACCAGATTTGGACAAATAATCTCGTAATAGAAGCCACAACCGCGGTGATTGCAGCTGAACTGAGTGTTCCAGAAGGTGGCAGTATTATTAAACAGGGAATTGCTACGTTGGGTGAGTGTTGTTTTTTATAAATAAAAAATATGTAACCAATCTATGGATTAGTCATATTTTTTTCATACCACGTGTCCTTTAAAAAATCTGTCAGTTATTAGTCAATCTCAATTATATAATAAACTAAATACAAATATTAACGTTTGAGAAGTCTGATAAGAAAAAAAAATTACAAATTAGCACGCAAATGATAGAGATAGCTATAGGTTTCTGTATTGTACTTCAAATGTTTTCAGACTAGGACTTTTGGATCACTCTTTCTTCGCCTTAATAGGTTGTATTTTCCTCAATTAATACCAGATTGTGGAGATAACTCATATTTTGTGCACTATTCGTATTATGTAATTGGTGTACTTCCGAAGCAGGCATGATAACACGATGATTTTACAAGCATTTTGAAGATTGATTTTAATTCGCAATGAATTTCCAAAAGATAAAGAATGTCGTTAACTTTTTTCCCCTACTTTTTGTTAAGGCAGCCATATATTTTTTTTTTTCAGAACCACACGTGAGAATTGCTCCTGTAATACAAGATGTGCGCTGGAAACTCGATTTGGATTAAATGTAGTGTATCATTATAATTAGCTTTAACTGTCTTTATGTATTCAGAATAGCATCGAAAATACAATAATTGTATTGTAGGCACGTAAATTTATATGTGTTATGTGTAGTA
The DNA here is from genome assembly GCF_061535455.1 of Colias philodice. NCBI lineage: Eukaryota > Metazoa > Arthropoda > Insecta > Lepidoptera > Pieridae > Colias > Colias philodice. Next base: position 7,995,142 of record NC_143104.1, read on the forward strand.
TTGCACGCCTCATAAGCGAAGCGTTGAGGTGGGTACTACTGTCACTTCGCGCAAAACATCTGATTTTTCAAACTTAAAATGTCTTTATGTATCATACATTGCACTTGTAAGATAATACATACACACACATATTAAGAAAAAACACTATTTTTAACGTTCATGATATTTTTGATGTCATTTTTGTTATTTAAACTAGTTAAAAAACAGTTTAAAAAAGTTCTGTCTTGGACGTCCGTGTGTCTGTATGTGCGGATCCTTTTTCTTGTTAACACGATAGCGACCGAAATACTTTACTAATCGAGTCTTTTTTTTTCTCTTACGCTTGAGTATGCTCAGGAATAGAACCCTTTCATTTTTCAGGGTCTGATTCGATGTGGTTTAATTGTTATTAAATAAACAAAAATAATAATTAATAAATATTTATTAAAAAAAAATTATGAGGCGTGCACTTTTGGATTTTCCAAATTATTTTAATTGTATAGTTGTTGTTACTTTTTTCTGGGGTAATATAAATTATGTTTAAACTTTAAAGTTATTTTATTTTTAAATATTTTTTTTTATGTTGTGATTTTATATTATCTGCTCGAACATTACATGAAATAGGAATTTCAAATAGATTTAAAGACATTCAGGGCACTTATGCATATCTTCCTATATATTCGGGGCACTTATGCATATTATCTTCTAAAATAGTTTTTGTTTTGTATTAAATTAATATTTTTTTACTGAAAGATATGGCTCTATGTATATAAAATATTTAAGTTCCTTTTTAAAATATTTGAATGGGAAAAGTTAGTTTTACAGAAGTACAATTTGAATGGTAGAAAAAAAACTTCTATTGAAAATGATCACACTTTAAAATCAGTCATTTAATTCATAATACTTAAAATAAATAAAATCGATCACATATACTTCAAGAGACATTTTGGTGAACAGAAATAACATTCAAAATCAATTGCACTATTAACATTATTATTCAATAAAGTAACCAGTTTAAAACAGTCTTTGAAGTCAAATTGTTTAATAAGATATACATTATTTAATACTGGTCTTCCACAAATACACACATTTGCATTATCTAGCGTTTCAACCAATGTCCTAGGTATAATATGTGGTGCATAAAATATATTATTTCTTAACACTATTTTTGCGGATATATGCACTAAACTGCCTACACAGAAATCCCATTGCGATAGATTATCTTGTTTAAACTTCATATCCTTATTTTCAAATTTATTCAAACTTAAATCCAATTGTTCAAACCGACATTGCATGAGGCTGCAAGGCAGAGATTTCAAATTATTCTGACTAAGTGTGAGGAATCTGTAAGAGAAATAAGTATATTATGTATAAGTATAGTAAGTAATCTTATGTGATTATGTTCCTAAAACATTGTATTGTAACTTTTCAAGTTCCAAGTGGCCTCAATAATTCTTTATCCATGTGAATTGAGACTATTGGCCTTTTCTACTATTTTCCTGGCCTTTGATATTTATAAAGACACAGAGACCAAGCATGAGACTAGGAAAAAGCCATTTATGTATTAATGTGACAATATTCAATAGTAGATATTGTTTCCTGAAATTAAATATCCACCACAATTAAGTTATAATACAAATTTAACCCATTGACCACCGTAAGCCCCGATCGGGGCGCGACACAATAGATTTTCTATTGTGTCTGTGATTCCGAGGACTGATGGATTAATATCATTTTTATGTAACAGTATGTAGTACACAGAATTTTTAAATTAAAGACTTTAAATCATTGGAAATGTGGATTCATAAATTGAATAAAATATGGAATAGAGTGTTTCTAGTCTTTAATTTAGAAATACATAACATTAGAGATATAATAATCTTAAGTGTAAACATTAATCCATTTCGTAGATGTGGTAAGCATTTTAAATGTAACTTTAGAATTAAATTGATGTATTACTCAAATGTTTCAAAAACTATTTGTTTAATTTACATCTCAAATGTGTTTTTCTTAATTATATATAAGTTAAAAAAAGTTGTAAGATTCATTTGTTAACTATATATTTTTGTTATATTTTATATGATTTTTACTATTTTTATGTGGTAAATGGTAATGTATTTAAGGATATAAGTAATATAATAACTTGGTGTCTATATTACCTTAGATTTCTAATTCGTCCTAAAGAAGCTGGAATCTTCTCAAGCATGTTTTTGTCCAATTTAAATGTTACTAAATTAACCAATTTCCATATATCTTTAGGAAGATCTTTTAATCTATTACCACTTAGATCTAGAAGTCTCAATGTCTTTGTAATCTGTAAGAAATAAAGATTGATGTTTAATAATTTTTTTATTCCATCCATCCAATTAATATTATTATGTATTTAATTTTATAAAAAGCAATTTAAGTTCAGAAAAAAAAAGCATCAGTAACCTTTAAAATGGGTCTCTAAACTCTACCCATTTTAAAAGTTAGGTACTAATAATAACTTTTTGTACACATTCAATTATTTTTAATTGGTAAAGTCATGTTGTCAGCAATAATGTATATTTGAATATCTTAGATTCATAGACATTTAATTCAATTCAAATTTGCTTAATTATTATGCTTTAGTGATAAAAAAGCATTACCTGTGGTCCTAACAACCATCTCCAATCAATATCTGCTGGTTCCCCAAGTGCATTGTTGGCCAAGTAGAGCTCACGTAAGGCAGGCATTCTTGCTGTAAAAAATATTTCATTATTTTATATAGCACTAGCGGTCCGCCCCGGCTTCGCCCGTGGTATATATTTACGTTTTCTCTACATAAGAACCATCCTCGTACTTCAAGGAATATAATAAAAAAAGAATTATCGAAATCGGTTCAGCCGTTCTCGAGTTATGTGCTTACCAACACATTTTGCGATTCATTTTTATATATAAGAAGATATAGTTAAATATGATCTTGATGTTTTATAAAGAATAATATGTAATATGTATATGTACCAAATTCATAAGGAATTTTTTCTATTTCATTATTGCTTAAATCAAGCACAGTTAATCGGTTCAATAAAAGAATGTCACGGCGAAAATTGTGCAACTTAATCCCGACCATGTGAAGAGCTTCAAGTGTTCTTGGAAAACCTTTTGTAGGAATATCAGCGCGACTCGCTACTGTTAATTTCGTGGGAGCATTATCTTTAACAGTAACACCAACTGATGACAAGTTTGAAACTTTTAAACTTTTGGTATCTCCAGTTAAACATGATTTTAATAAATTAAGAAAACTCTTTAACTGTACAACTTCACTTTTCACGCACAAGTCATGAGGTGGTTCTTCAAATCTTATTGTGGCTTTGCCTTCATTTAAACATTTAACAAAAACTTGCTTTATAAATTTCACTTTATACTTAGTTCCAGTTTTATTAACTGACGAGAAATGGAGAATAAAGAATTCTGCGTCATTTTTGGGTTCTTTGCCTATAGCTAAAGTAGATTTAATGTATTTTCCACTAGATCGAATGTTCAAGTTACTATGAATTCTGTTTACAACCTCAACTTTACACATTAATTTCATTTTAATGATTTAATTTAAGCCCCCGACGCAAAAACACGGGTGTTAAAATAACTAAAAACGCAGTATAACCATTCATATAATATTAAACAAATACACAACAATGTTTTTAACTTTTTACTCCATATAGTTTTGAACTTGTTTGAACTCAAAATATTGTATATTTTCAAAATGTCATTTCGATCTAATTAACCCGCCAACAAGTGTTACCAACTTATGCCGATTTGAGATGTCAAAATAGAAAGGCACAGAACGTAGAGTGAGAATGAACTATAATGGTTCATTCTCACTCTACGGCACAGAAACACAGAACAGTAAAAATACGACTATGTAGGATGTAGACCACATAGAAGTGTGATGTGGGCGTGGCCCACGTGTCACTTGTAAGGTAAGATCACCTAACTTGCTCTCAGTTGTGCGCAGAAAAATATTCGAGTCGGTTGTCAGCTGTCAAACCTTTTTTCCATATTTATTCATTAATTAGGACGTGTTTTTCGGTATTAGAATGCAAAAATGATAGCAGACGAAATAATATCAGCAATGGAGGCATTTCATACCATCGGTAAGTCTTATTTTTATTTATTTTACATACAGTAGAACTCCAATTATCCGAATTAATAGGGACCGGGACCCATTCGGATAATCAAATATTCGGATAATCGGATTAAAAAAAAATATTGCCATTGGGCAGAATAAAAGCTACGTTTTGATATTGCACTATTTTTTTATTGAATTAAATGAAAGAAACATGAAATTTTCACATGTTTTAAATATTTTTGCAATCATTTTTCTTATTTCCTCTAGTGAAAACGCATCTTTATCATCATCATCCTCTCCATATTCTTGTTAGGGGAAGAAAAATAGCGCACTTAGACTTTTTTGGACAATTATTTGTGATTCGGATAATCGGCGATTCGGATAGTCGGAGTTCGGATAATTGGAGTTCTACTGTATAATATTTTATGTTATAACTTCGCTTGTAATTTGTCAAAATTGTATACAAATATCTAGTCAAAATGAACCTTAATTCGTAAGAAATAAGTACTATTATAGATTGAACAGCAAACAAGAATTTCTGGAATATTATTGCAATAAACAAACGAATGTCGCTTTAGTGATGCTTGTGGCGCATATCGACAGTATCGATACTTTAGAAAAGACAAACATTATAAATATTCAATTTTATTTTATTTTTCCTTAGCTTTCATTTGTCCAATTTATTTATAGATTTCCCAAACAGGCTAATTTAAAAGAGAAATGGATAAATGCAACGTGACGAGTTAACTGAATGCCGAACAGCACTAAGCAGTCTAACAAAGGCCACCGATACAGCAAACCTACGGCAGTTCCAAGATTTAAAATAATGCTGCATAATATTTTCTGTTTGTATTTTATAAATATAGATTAATACTATTCTATTCCGTTTTTTATTTAATAATCATAATATAAAAAGACGTACTTAGTAGTAATAAACATACTCCAAAATGTGACACATTATACCACAGACTAATAATAATATACTACGTATTATACTATACTCGTATAATAGAAAGAAAAAAAAAATACCCAAAAAATATTTATTTATGAATTATCGATATCGAGATATCGATAACAAGCATAGCATCAGATAAATATCAAGTTAATGTCATTAATGTTGAGTGACACAAATTTCAACCTTATCTCTATGTGTTGAGGTTCAAAGTTATATCTATCGAAAACTAACGCCCTCTGTTGTGGAGTAGCTGAATGTTTTCGAATTTGGAATTTCTGTGCAATGAGAAACAAAACAGCTAATATACCTAGGGATGTTATACTAAAATAAACCGTAACATGGTGCGTTAGGGTACATATTGAAATGCTGAATTTATAACCTAAGTCAGTTTTTACTCAAATTAAGCTGTCCAATCAAAGGCATAGTTTACTTGTAGTGTACTGTATAACTATCAGTTTAAATGTGTGGGTTTGGCGACACTGGTTTTCATACTAATTATGACATTATAGCACTTCTATAATATGTTTTTACTGTTCTGTGATGTAGACCTTTCAAGGACCTTTCTAATGCGTTGTGAGCATAGAAATCTAAATAACAAGACACTAGAAGTCGTAAGCGCGCGTGACATTGTCGCCACTCAGGTGGTTACCATTCCACAAGTCTGTTCGTCGCTTGGTGGTCGCTTGTTCAGTTGTTTCTGACACGTGCGTGAGTAAACATGGTGTGTTGCAGCATTTCCCAGTGCGGAAATTCTTCCATAAATTGTAATTATACTAATAAAGGAATAACATTTCACCGGCAAGTATTTTTGTTTATAAATATTGCCGTTTTTCCTTAAAATTAAACAATATTTACAAGCAATACGAATGACACAGTCAACCGTTCCTCTCATCACGTTTAGCTATACATTGCCTTTTACTATTGTCAACATCTGACAGGTCGGTTGTTATAACGGCCAGATGTTATCAAATGACAATTACAAGAAGCAATGTACTGCATTGTTAACGATAAAGAGTAAATAGTCGCAAGCTAGTGATGTGATGTGTTAAAATTTTTCGATATCGTAATACGATGTTTTTTTGCGTAATATGACGACTGATGGAATAATTGGATTATATTTTAATTTGAATTCTATTTTATTTTTATAACTGATATATAACTTTTTAAACTAAGTACATCGATACAATCATTTTCGGACAATTTTACTGTCGATACAGAATCACATTAATTAAATATACAATAAAGGACATTCTTCACTTAGGTTGACAAAACTATTTTATGTTAAATATATTCTTTGTAGATTTCCACAACGCCGTCCTGACATTAAGGACGAATGGATATCCGCGACTGGGAAAAGAAATTGGTTCCCTACAGGCTATAGTAGGATATGTTAAAAACATTTCAAAGAAGATGATTTCAATGTCACAACAAAAAGACGTACATTAAGTAATTGTTATAACTCTTATAATTTTTGGTGGTCTGGCGCGGTTCTGCATCAGGTGTTCGAGATTTTCAAATTTAAACTCTCAGTTTCTAAACCCCCTCCATTTTTTTTAATATATAATGTACAGACACTGTTTTATTATTTGTATATACTAGTTTGTATATATAGATAAATAAATATTTAAGTACATAACATGTTTTTATTTCTTATACCTATATGTACCTACAGTCTGCCGTGGGCCCACGAGATGAGCCTACCACTGTATTAAAATCAACAACTATATATTTCTTACTTGTTAACTATCACTTAACTATCGATAACAAGGCTGATGAAGTCTTACATCACTAAAGCGTTGAATGAACGTTAATGAAATTTCAACCTTATTTCTATGCGTTGAGGTTAAAAGTTATATCTATCAAAAATTAACGCCCTCTGTTGTCGAGTAGCCGAACTTTTTCGTATTTGAAGTTTCTAAGCAAAAGGAAACAAAACATCTTACGTACCCTAGGGATGTTATACTAAAATAAACCGTAAAGTCGTGATTTAGGGTACATATTAAAATGCGAAATTTATTATTTATGTTAGTTTTCATTAAAATGAAGCTGTCCAATAAAAGGCATAGTTTACTTGTGTGAACTGTCTAGATATCGTTTTAAATGTGTGGATTTTGGCGACAGTGGTTTTCATACTAATTATGACATAATAGCACTTCTATGTGTCTTGTTATTTAGATTTCTATGGTTGTGAGCTTGTTGTGAGCAAGGCCAAGGTTGTGAGCTATTTTTTTGGTTCAATATGGTTCACTTATCATGGTACGGGAGCTATTAACGTTTTAAAAAAAGTCATTTTAGTATAGTTGGGTTTTTGATATACTGTTTCTCTTGCTATTTCGGTTAGAGTCCGCGCTGTCTGGCTGGCGGTAGTGGTTGCGTTTATTAGTGCGCACAGGAAAATATCCGTAATTTAAAGTCATTTATTAACGCGTAATTTTTAATCTTTTGCCTTTAGATAGATCCATCAGACATAAATTTGTTATTGCAAGACGTTTTTTTCGTTGTTAAATAGGTGCCATACGCAATTTTTTATTTCAAAATCATTAAAATGTCATCGAAATAAGTGAAATTACATCAACATAATTCCGCTTAAAAGGTAAGTGATAACTTTATTACTTATATTATAGTATCCTTTTTTAATACTTATATTGAATAATTAGTAAACTAATATTTTTAATAGATGGTTTCATATTTATTATTTATTACACTTTTGGGTATTAATATGAATTTGATGATATTTGGTTTTTATCAAGTTTACATTAACGTCCTATTTGAGATTCGTTGGGAAAAGGATGGTAGATTGTTGCTAAAAAATTGTAAATAGTAAAATGAATATTATACATAGTATATCCTTCACGGGGACTCATGTTGATGGAATTTCACTTATTTCGATGACATTTTAATGATTTTGAAATAAAAAATTTCGTCTGGCACCTATTTAACAACGAAAAAAACGTCTTGCAATAAAAAAAAAATGTTGTGTGGTTTTATGAAACCACGGTAAAAGTGAAACTTTCCGAACACTGTTTTATACCTACTTGGCAGCCAACCGTCACGCGACATGCGCTACACAGACCAAAAAGTTTGAGACGATGTAATAAAAGTTTCACTTTAAAAATGATGTCTCATGGATCTATCTAAAGGCAAAAGATTAAAAATTACGCGTTAAAAAATGACTTTAAATTAAGGATATTTTCCTGTGCAGATAAGACTAATAAACGCAACCACTGCGACCAGCCAGACAGCCCGGACTCTAACCGAAATAGCAAGAGGAACAGTATATCAAAGAATCAACTATACTAAAATGCTCTCTTGTCAACGTTGGTAGCTCTTAAACGATCAGTCTTTTCGAGTCATAGAAATCTAAATAACAAGAAACTAGAAGTCGTAAGCGCGCGTGACCTTGTCGCCACTCAGGTGACTTTCACAACACCAGCGTGTTCGTCACTGTTCAGTTGCTCTGGAGACGTATGTGTATAAACATGGTGTGTTTCAGCATATCCCATTGCGGAAATTCTTCCACAAGTAGTAATTATACTAATAAAGGAATAATATTTCATCGGTAAATATTTCTTTTTTAGAAATAATGCCGTTTTTCCTTAAAATTATAGAATATTTACAAGTATTACGAGTGCAGTGTCACCATAGTAATCGAAATAACAATGAATGACACAGTCTACCATTCTTATTATCACGTTTAACACAAATTTCACCCTTATTTCTATGAGTTTATGTTCAAAGTTATATCTATTGAAAATTGACAACTTCTGTTGTAGAAAAGCCGAATTTTTTCGTATTGGAACAAAAAGTCTCATATACTTAGGGATGTTATTCTAAAATAAACCGTAAATTCGTGCGTTAGGATACATATTAAAAAGCTTAATTTAATATTTAAGTTAGTTTTCACTAAAATCAAGCTGTCCAATAAAAGGCATAGTTTACTTGTGTGTACTGTTTAGCTATCGGTTTAAATGTGTTGATTTTGGCGACAGCTCAGAGGAATAAAATAATATAAGAACTCTATAGGTTTATTCCTCTGAGAATAAACCTATAGAGTTCTTATATTGAGACAGAACAAAATACATATTTTCTAATCTACTTACTCTTAGTCAATAACAGCATAAGTCAGATTGAGATAGCGATAGAGTATCTGCACTGTCTTCAAACGTAGCGCGCCGGCTATGTTTTGTTTGCCTTCCAGCTGGAGGTCTCGGTGCATCAAGTGTTTTTAACGAAATATTTAGCAAATATAAAGTGTATAGTGTTTCTTTTTATTTGTCAGTGTGCTAAAATGACTGTAGCGACGACAAGCCAATTTATGAGTTATCGAATTTCAAGTGTAACGCTAAGAAAGTTCACACGGTAACTCATATATAAACAGTTCGTGCGCTATGCACAGAGAGTTAAGGGCTTGTCGGGACGCGGGTTGGTCGCATTAGGTCGAATATTAATTACATACCGAATAAATATATGTAGTTAACGAAATATAACCTTTGCGTAGTTATTCATCTTTTATTACACCCGCACATAACAAGCTCCCACATTGGTGACCCCCGACGAAAAGTGAACATTATTATATAGTGAATTGCATAGATATCGTTTGTTTAAAATTTAATTCAAAATGAATCCGGCAGTTCCAGTTACAGCAATTTCGTCGGTACAGTTAAACCTTCTCGAACAGTTAGCACAACTAAAGCAGCGGGTAAACCAGCTGGAATGTGCAGGCTCGAGAGGCAAATCGTTTAGCGGTCGAAAGTACGGAAATCGCACGCATCGCTCCGCATCCCGAAGTCGCGATCGTGCAGGGATATCAAAACAGAAAAATCCCAATTGGCTATGTTTTTTCATTACTGCTTTAAGCATATCGCCAGATTGTACTATCGTCAACCTTGTGCGTGGCAGAAGCAGCAGGAGAGCCGACTTTTAATAATTTTACCAGTGTCGAAAAATAACCAATCCGCGAGTGAGTGTACTGTGTAGTGATTATAAAGTGTAGTTTAGTGTAATTAAGACATTTGGTACTAAGTTAATGACTTTAGATCTTAGTTTACGGCGACCGTATAAATGGTTATTTATTATCGCCAAGGTAACTCAACTTATGTTTTTGTTTATAAAGTGCAGATTTTTTTAGCACCCTAGGGCCGATGCATCGCTCGCACTTATGACGGACGCATCGGATACTCATGTAGGTTATTTTTCTAAGAATCTATCTAAGATTGAACGCAAGTATAGTACGTATGATAGGGAGTTATTAGCAATTTACTTGGCTATTCGTCATTTTCGGAATATGGTCGAAGGACGACAGTTAGCGGTGTATACGGATCACAAACCGTTAATTTATGCATTTTCTAAAGTAAATAGCGAGAAAGATTTACCCAGACGTACACGACACTTGATATTCATTTGTGAGTTCACCACGGATTTGAGACACGTTAGTGGGCAAGATAATGTCGTTGCAGATTTGTTATCACGAGTCGCAACAATAAGTTGTCCCACTGTAATAGATTACGCAGAACTTGCTAAGGATCAACAACAAGATTATTTTATGTTAAAATTATCTAATTCGAAAGACGCTAATAATAGGTCAAAGAAAAAAAATGTTACCTGAAAGCGGTACATTTATTTATTGTAATTTAGATACTTAATGATAAAATTAGACCCTATTTGACTGATAAATTTCGACGTATTGCTTTTGATAGTGTACATAATTTATGTCATCCCGGAATAAGGACTACACGCAAATTGATTCAAAATCGTTTTTATTGGCCAAATATGATTCGTCACGTTGGCCAATGGGTTAAAAGTTAAAACATGCATTGAATGTCAGCGATCGAAGGTTAATCGACATACAATGTCAGGTTTAGGTTCGTTTCTGCAGTGCGATAGGTTTGAACATATTCATGTTGATTTAATTGGACCTTTACCCACTTCACCCGAAGGTTTTAGGACGTATTGCCTAACCATAGTGACAGGGGGACGCGATGGCCAGAATGTTTTCCTACGAGATATATAACTGCTGAAACGATTTCGCGTGTAATATATGAAGGATGGATCTCTCGTTTTGGTTGTCCGAAAAAGCTAACAAGCGATCAAGGACGCCAATTCGAAAGCCAATTATTTGCTACACTAATGAAGTTATTAGGTATTAATAAATTACGTACGGAACAACTTTGCGATTACCAGGTGATTATTACGATAAAAAATCGAGTTTAGAAATAGATAGCAGTCTTGAGTATGTAAGTAAATTACGAGACTCTATTATGAAATATCAGTCAGTAGCTATTAGGCAGAATGAAAGACGGAACATATTTATTCACCCCGATTTGCAAAAGTGCGATTATGTTTTTGTAAGAAACGACGCAGTACGTAAGCCTTTATAATCAACATACGACGGTCCTTATCGTGTGTTGAGTCGAGAGGAAAAGGTATTTTACATTCAAATGACTGGCAGGAAAGTTAGAATATCTGTAGACCGTCTAAAACCTGCATATTATTTGAATGATGATAGTGATACGATATCTGGGGCAGATACTAAGGTTCCGTTACAAATTCCAAGTAGCGAATTGCCTAATACACATACCACGCGTAGTGGAAGAGCTATACGATTACCGGTACGATTTAGGTAATAGTATTGTATTTGTAATTGTTTCAACTATTTCATATTTATTAGAATTACGATGATTATAAGTATTCATAAGACTTCATAGAAATGTATAATAAATACTTAGTAATCAACACATCGTATTTAATAAATAATAGAACTTAAGTAATTTTGAAACGAGTTCATTGTTTAACGTTTTAAGTATGGTATTTCAAATTTATGTTTGTGTTAAGTTTTTATTGTAATGTTTACTACTTAGAAATTTAAGTACTTTTGATTTATGGCTTATGAGTGTATAGTAATAGCCTTTGTAATATTAAACGATACAAGTGTAAAGAACGTATTGAGATTTGAAATGTTAATGTTACTAAGTGTTAGATGACGTGTAACAATTATCGCACGCCACTTAGAAGAACCAACGCAAGTTTTTATAATAACATAAATAGTTTAACGAAATTAGGTGTTAACTGTTAACCACTTGTATACGTTATGATTGATTTATATTGTGAACATTTTTTATACTTTATATTGTAAACATTTTGTAACCTTATATAGCGACACTTTATATATACCCCTTTGTTTATTGTTTAATTTTATTGTAAGATTTTTTTACTTGTATACCCTTTTTATTTTAAGGGGGGAATGATGTAGCGACGACAAGCCAATTTATGAGTTATCGAATTTCAAGTGTAACGCTAAGAAAGTTCACACGGTAACTCATATATAAACAGTTCGTGCGCTATGCACAGAGAGTTAAGGGCTTGTCGGGACGCGGGTTGGTCGCATTAGGTCGAATATTAATTACATACCGAATAAATATATGTAGTTAACGAAATATAACCTTTGCGTAGTTATTCATCTTTTATTACACCCGCACATGACTATTGTATGTTTAGCTACCGGCTATTACTAGTCGAATGGGAGTTTTGGATGAAAACAATGAAAAAATATCTTTCCATCGGTTAGTGATTTTCAGCAAATTGATAAATATTTATGTTCTAACCCTATTTGAAGTTTTTATCAAGCGCTTTTTTATAAGTTTATGTTGTAACTGTAACATTTACCCACTTTATGGGGTTGTGGAATACAAAAGAATTAAATATTTTTTAAAAAATGTCACAATATTATCACGTTTGGCATTTTGTTTACCACCGTAGTGTTGTAACACATCTAGCGTATATTATCGATTTATGACAAAAAATCTATTTCATATTAACGTAGATTTATTTATTTTGTTTCTTATATCAGATTTATATGTAGTTGTTGTAGCAAATAATAGATGTAAATTTTCTACAGCAGGAGAATAAAAAATACCACGTGGTTGTTTTATTTGACTTATCTGTTTAGTTTGTTGTTTCTCTTTTAGATTATTAATAAATTCATTTTGTTTTAGATTTCCAGAGCTAAATAAAAAATGGGTATAAAACATGAGACGTGTAGATTGGACGCCGTCGAAATTTGCTAGATTGTGTTCACTGCATTTCGAGCCTGCGTGTTATCAAGATGGATACTCTAGAAGAATTGTGCAATCTTACGCTTACGTTTTTTTTTGTTCCTTTAGATAATAAATACATTTGTGTGTGAGTGAATTTTTATTTGGAAATTTTTTTACACATTTACTTTAAACGGTTGATTAAATGACAGTTCTCATCGATGAGAAACTACTATTGAAATACATACTTAATATACATGCGTTTTCAAAGAAAAACCCGCATAGTTCCCATTCCTGTGGGATTTACGGGATCAAAAGTAATTTTTCCAAATTTCATTGTAATCGGTTTAGTAGTATTCGCGTGAAAGAGTAACAAACATCCATCCTCACAAACTTTCGCTTTATTAGTAAGATGTAAGGAAAATGTTTTCTTTAAGACTGTCCTTTTATGAACTTGTTAAAATTCATGCTGACTGTGCCTTTCTCCTCACTCCTTTAACTTTATTGATCTTTATTTTAAATTAGTTACATTTCAAGTTTTAAAATTTATTTTAAAATATACTAGCTTTCCGCCCGCGTTTTTAAAGAAAATCCCGCACAGTTCCCGTTCACGTGGGATTTTCGGTATAAAACCTATCCTATGTGTGTATGTACAAAATTTCATTGTAATCGGTTCAGCAGTGAAAGAGAAAGTTATCCATTCTCGCATAATTTCGCATTTATTATATTCGTAGGATTAAACAAATAATGTATTCAACTGAAATTTATGATTAATTTTGTATTTTTTTTATTATTTATTATTTCACGAAACCGTAAATGCAAAATGCATTCACGATTATATCGATTGAAGCACATCCCATCACTATCACCTTCTATCTATCTAAATACGTACCTATAGTAAAAATGGTGCCATGCGAGAGGCATAGAGAGGCGTGCCATGAGGCTAATAAACGACGATGAGCTAGTAGGCAAAAAACTCCAGAGCCTCGCCCACCGTCGCAGAGTGGCAAGTTTATCGGTATTTTATCGGATACACTTTGGTGAGTGCGCTGCGGAATTGCACGATTTAATTCCGCCATCCCCGTTTTTCCTTCGATCGTCGAGGCGCACAGACTCTAGGCATCGCCATATGGTGGATGTTCCATGTACCCGGACAAAGCGAATCCGAACCGCGAGGGACTGGAACATGCTTCCTGAGTATGTGTTCCCCGACGAGTACAATATGTGGGTCTTCAAGCGAAGAGTGAACGGGTACCTTCTAGGGAAGCGCGCTCCATCATAGGCCACATCTCAGCTTACCATCAGGCGAGATCGTGGTCAAGCGCTTCCCTATCACACAATAAAAAAAAAAAAAAAAAATGCTTAGTTGAAACGTAGCTTGTAGTCTATAGCTATCTCATTCTTTCATATGACGTTTTCTTTAGATAGAGAGAAACAAATATATGTAAATTGTATACGCTCGATACAAGTACTCTATAGGTTTATTGCTCTGAGGGCGACAGCGGTTTTCATACGAATTATGACATTATAGCACTTCTATGTGTCTTGTTATTTAGATTTCTATGTTTCGAGTAGAGAGCGTTTCACGAAAGTGTTCCCCTGCCGTTATGTTGGCTTACCTGACTGTCAAAAACGAAAATATTTTTTTTAAATCAAAAATGACAGAGAAAATATTCTCCTTTCTAGGCAGCCGACCCCGTAAGATAAGATAAGATAAGGCTAGGAAGAAAGGAGAATATTTTCTCTGTCATTTTTGATTAAAAAAAAATATTTTCGTTTTTGACAGTCAGGTATGCCAACATAACGGCAGGGGAACTCTTTCGTGAAACGCACTCTATCGAGTGTTTGAGCGAACTGTATTATAGTATTAGCTGTGGTATTAGATATTTTTTATGAAAACATGAGTCATGAACATGGAACTATATATACTACGTATGGAACCCACACTCCCTAAGAAAAAGTAAAGTCAAAAAATTTGACCTTGAATCTTATCGTTTCCCCTCCGTCTCTTTCTAGTTACGGTGAGTCATAATATATATAGTATGTCTATATTTCCGTGGGGTGAGTATAAATGTAAAAAATTCAGGATATTAAGGAAAAAAATAACGGATACATCAATTTTATTCGTATTAAAATTTTACTATAATACTAGATTTTGCCCGCGACTTCGTCCTCGTTGAAGTCATAAAACATAAAATCCCATTTATCCCGTGGGGATTTCGGAATAGCCTTTCTAAGTGCACCTTTAGGATACTCTAGATATACAGAGTGTGCCAAATTTCATGTCTTTAGGTCCAGTGATTTTAGGCTGTGCGTTGTCTGTCAGTCACTAAGTAACGGGAGAGTTTTATATTTATTGATTGATTGATGGTTGATGATTTACGGCGGAAATAAATTACGTAATTGCATTTATTATTCTAATATAGTTACTGTAGAATTTTTGCAAATAGATAAAAAATAGATGTTCAAGTATTTAACATTGGAAAATTGTAATGTTCCTTTCAGCGTTTTTTCATGTTTGCGTCTTCCGTCTTGCATCTTCAGAACACAGGACCGCTATAAATTATGACAACATTTTGCTGTATAATTTGGCGTTACGTCCAGTCATTTGAGGAATTAATGAAGTAAAATATCAATGTGTTTTTATAATATTTATTTATCATTACAATGCCAACTGCCTTTACAAATTTGCAAATTATAAGATAATAACAATAAAAAGTAACGAAATCGGTTCACTGAAAATATTTTTATCATTCCATACCCTTAAGTATTTAAATAGTTTTAAGAGTACTTGAAATATGAGATCGTGGTCTAGCGCTTCCCTATCATACAATAAAAAACAAAATATAATATATTCAGGGTGTAATCGTTAAGTGTGCACAGGTGATTATTCCGTAACTATTGCAGGTATCAAAAAACTTTAAACTGATATCGATATGATACTGATATGATACTTTACCTAATGAGTAAAATAACAATAATAACTTTTTTTAAATATAACAAGAAATATCTAAAAATGTAACTTTAAACCCTCCCATACATTTTATTTCCCGTAACGTATATATTACAGTGCGACACAAAAGAGATGAAAATAAATGAGGGCGCCACCGTCGCTCATATAGCAACACTGATACTGCGACGCAAGCGATCTTGATACTATAGAATAAAAATCCAAAAATCTATATAATATAATCTAAAATAAATACCGCGATTTAAACCGTTATAATTGTTGTATTGTAGCAATAGTGTAAATTTAAGACAAAAATACATTAGTATTTTAATTGACCTACCTAGGTCAAATTTTACTTAAATGTATTTGGAATTAGTTATTTTATTAAAATCGGTCAAGTGTTTAGACTGCAGAGGCGCACATAGAATCAAACATACAAACAAACAAGCATACATGCAGCTCAAACACATTACCCTCTGTCTGGGTCCGTCGGGTAGAAAAAAACAAGGCGATTTGAAAACCACATATTTTTATTTTTTTTGTAGATAAATTTTATACATTAATATAATTCATCAAAATCTAAATATTCTACTCCTTCAAAGGACTGATCATCACTCTGTTTCGAAGTACTGGCAAGAGGGTACGGGGCATCTTCAGTATCTGTAAATATGATACAGTAAATATGATTTTTTTTCTTATGGTTTGATTGATTAATACCTGTATGAAAACAGTTATCACTATACTATGTAGTAAAATCTAAACTAGGTACTTTATTTGAGGCTGGTTGGATTGGATATAACTTCTTGACTCAAATTGTGCTGGTCGCACTATAAAAACTAGTTTTTGTTTACATACAAATAACCTCAAATTAAATTGCGAAAACGTAATAATCGCCATACATACATACATTAAACACTCGTCACTAATGGAATATTCTATTTTACGTAGTACTGAGCAAAAATAAATGGAATCTCACCGGTATATTCTGCTGTACGTTTGTAAACGTTTTCCAAATCAGTCAATAAATTTCCAGCTTGAAATTCGGACAAACACCGAATAAAAACTTTATACACCACATCACGGACACCGCTACGTTTAACCTTTTTCATGATGTCTCCTTTTTTATTTAAATTTCTTGTTCTAAATAACAATTTTATCTCAATAATTCTCCACTTCACGAAAAAAACAACAAATTTTTATTCAACTTGACAGCTACATTGCCAATTCAGGGTTGCCAGGTAATGAAAAACGAATTAGTTCCAAAATAATTAATTTCATCTCTTTTATGTCGTACTATACGTTCCCACTGCTGGGACATGGCCTCCTATGAGGTTACAGCCACATCCACCACACTGGCCAAGTGCGGGTTTAAAATGAATGTTGCATATCTTCACTTTTTCAAAACAGGATATTTTTAATTCTACTATATTTAGCCATGTATTACGTTCCGCTAGATTGGACGGAAACCTGTAAAGAGAAAAGAAGATTATTTGCAAAATATAAAAAAAAAATGTCATTTAGATACAGATAACACAAAATTTGTGCTGTTGTCTTGTGCTTCTATTTCAGTAGGTACCATATATGTATGTACTTTGAGTTTTTGATTTTACAATATATCATTATATAAAAGTAGTAAACAACGTTTTTATACCATTAACTTTCACGCCAATTGAACTAACTCAAGTGGAGAAAGACTTCTCCTCATATAAAATACCATACCGAAATATATGTACACAATTTTATAAAGTATGGACACCCTAGTCTAATATTTATTACAATCATGAAACATTTAATAATAAGCAAATAACGATGTTAAATGGAAAAAACCTAATCAAAATTAACATTATAATCACAACTTCGATCTATTATTCCAGATTTAACAACAATTAAAGTAGAAATATTACTAAACTACAATTTATATATATATATATATATATATATATATATATATATATATATATAAATTGTAGTTTAGTTACACTACAATTTATATATAACTACAAACTACAATTTATATATATATATATATATATATATATAAATTGTAGTTTAGTTCCATGGTCATGAACATGTCATGAAGTTGGCAGCATTAAAATTTGGACGTCATATTTCAATTTCTTATTTCATCATATTTTTATTATGACGTCTGGGGGGTAACCGGCACCTTTAGAATAACAGTCTTATTATGGGTACGTTTTGTTGCGTTCACAAAATAATCTTACTTTTTTGGCACCGGGACCTTCTAAAACATATGGAAACCAATTGCAACAAGACTGTTTCGAGCGGTTTCGAGACGTCAATCGAAAAATTGGAACCGGCACGCTCTCTTTGACATTTAGCATTCTTGTTATAATGTCAATAATGACAGTTTTAAGCAATTTTAGTGAAGTTGTAAATATGGAACTTTTATAACATTATTTTGAATATTATTAAAAGAATACACATCAAATTTAAGTGAAA
The DNA here is from genome assembly GCF_061535455.1 of Colias philodice. Classification (NCBI taxonomy): domain Eukaryota; kingdom Metazoa; phylum Arthropoda; class Insecta; order Lepidoptera; family Pieridae; genus Colias; species Colias philodice. The sequence goes on from NC_143104.1 coordinate 8,013,606, forward strand.
CGTATGTAGTTGGAAATCTATTTAATAAATGAAGCTTTTAAAGAAGATAATACATTTATTATATTAAAAATGCAAAATTAACATAACTACATCGGGTTGTTCCAAGAAAAGGCTTCAAACCTTTTGATTTAAGAAGAATCGTGTAAATAATTTATTATTGCGAAGTGCGCAATCATCACGAGTCTCTATGAGATATGGGGGCATCATATGAACAATCTTAAAATACAATTATAACCTACAGATTTATCTGTGTAAGATAAAAGTAATGTAAGTACCATACCCAATGCAAATCTTAAGAGTATATTTAAAAATACGTTTGTTTATGTACACATTCTCCACTTGTTATTTCTCTATATAATAAAATGCAACCCTACTTATTCTCTAAACATAAATTTTATCTAATACCTACTTAATGTAAATCTATAAAAGATTGTTTATTATTTCTTCTTGATTCAATTTATTTTATCATGTTATATTATTTATATAATAAAACACTTAAAAGTAAATCTACACTCAAATGCACTACCCATATTATACTTATGTTAGGGATCTCATTTAATTTTGAGAAATAATACCATTATTTATTTCCAGATTCTACAATCAATTCCGAGCACTAGGAATACGATTACCCAGCGTAACCACATGGAAGCATTGATAGTATTCAAGAAGCTATAAAGTGCCAGCGCAACATATGAATATATTTTTTTCAATAGGAAGCAATATCATGCTTTAAATGTATTAGTGCAATTAAAAACATATTTTATAAATCCAAAATCTTTATTTAGTCCTTTTTATTTATTCATTGACAAAACATTTGCTCCTTTACTTCTCTTGATAACATTTAAATATAAAAAAATGTAATAAAACATGGAATTATTTGAAAATAGATTCAATTCTATTTTGATTAAATATTAATAATTAGGTATATTACTCAAATCCAAATTTGTAAGTAAATAGCATATTAAAAAGACCCTTGATTAAAAAAATAAAGTCTTATTTATAATACCAGCCTTTAAAACTTAAAATGCAATAAACAAAAACTTTATATTTACATCACAATGAATAATTCCTACACTAATAGATTAATGGTATTTATATTTTTATTTTAAATTTAAATCAATTATTGTATTTGCATAATATAGAGTAGATAAATAATTCAAAAACTTGCAGTACTTATGTATACTTTTAATTTCATTTTTATTAAACTTAAAAGTTAAAATGAAAACAATGTAGGTACTATATTAAGGTACAATTAAATTTTTACATTTTCTTTGAATATTTTAAGTGTAGACATGGTGGCGCCTCCCCCAACTTGAAGTTCTCACTACCACATGATCATCTCCCAAGCCGGTACTTCCTTGTTCAATGTTTGGGCAAGCCGGCAATCAACACAACTGTGAAAGATAAATTGGATTTAAACTGATTCTTTGTTGCTTTAACATTTAATAAGTACATTTAATATGTTTACTTTTATTATTAAAGGGCTTGTCATGGTGTATGTAATTTAAGATGTTTTTTTAAACAATGTCGGTATAGTTTGTTAAATAATAAATACTTTATTTGTTAATCATTTTTCAAGTATTTTAACATTTTAGTTGTTTATCTTGCAATTCTTAATATCGGGGTTGGCTTTAGTTAACTGCCGCACAAATTTGTTGGAAATATTTATATTTTTAGTTAGCTAGGTAATGTAAGATTGTAATTCCAAAATATTATCGTTAGGAAACTTGTAGTTTTTTAGTTATTAATTTTTAAAGATAATAATTTTTTGTGCGAAAAAAGTGCATTTATCCGTTTTGTTGTGCAAAAAAAGCGGACCAAGACGTTCCATTTCACTGTACTGTGACTTTACGCTGCGGCCGGCGAGTGCCAAAAGCGACTTTAGGGCGATTCTTACTCAAACAAAAAAAAAATCTACGTAGGTAGGTTAAAAAACTGTTATACTTTTATTTTTAATATCCAAATAGGTAGCGAGGAGCGAAGCGACGAGCGTGTTAGGTTAACTCTTGAACTGCCGCATGAGCCGAGCGAGCGCAGCGAGCGTGCCGCGGCAGCGGCCGGCGAGTGCCAGAAGCGACTTTAGGGCGATTTCAACTCAAACAAAAAAGACGTGTGGCACTCGGGGACTGCCGGGGCAAAGCTATTGCATAGCATGCCTTCAAGCCACACCTCCGTGCCCGTCGGAGTGGGGAGCGTGATGTTTTTCGTTACGCAATTTCTGGATTCGGTCCCCGCGCTCAAGGCCCGCGATAGAAGCTATGCAATAGCTTAAAAAAAATCTACATAGGTTAAAAAACTATTAAACTTTTACTTTTAGTATTCAAATAGGTAGCGAGGAGCGAAGCGACGAGCGTATTAGGTTAACATTTGAACTGCCGCACGAGCCGAGCGAGCGAAGCGAGCGTGCCGCGGCAGCGGCCGGCGAGTGCCAGAAGCGACTTTAGGGCGATTCCCACTCAAATAAAAAAAACTACGTATGTCTTCACAACTTGTTTGTATTTTATTTATGTATCGTAAAATTTTTGTTACACCAATTCCATACATTTTGAGGTTAGAATAGGAAAATTGATTTTTCTCCAAAACTATTGGTTTCCTAACTTTCCCCTTTTGGTGGGAGGGTCCCCCACTCCTCCCCCCCATCCCCCCCCCACAAAAAACCTATAATACGTGCGGCAGTTCTCTAAAGAAACCCCTAATATCGTATTAAAAAAAAGTTAAATGTGTAGGTGTGTAATTCCCACAGGTAATTCCTTACAAAACTGTTAATATAAGTAGCTTCTAACCAAACATAGATAGGTTTGCTTATAAATTAATATAAATATTTACTTTTGACCAGCTGCTCTAGTTTTTGTGAACTCCCAAATCATTTGCACTTAAACTTTCAGCAGAGAATTCTATCAACTTCGTCTCATCATAACTTTTACCTCGTTGGGAGTTATTCATGTTCCTATCTTTGTCTTTGTAATTTCGGGGTCAGGGAGCTTCGCGCACTCTGCACAATGTTCTGCTGTAAGTTAGATAAAAATTACTTCAATTAAGTAACAATAATCAAAACAGACGAAATCATGCAAAAACCAAAACTTTATTCGTAAAAATATATCTCTGTAGTCTGTTATCATAAATCGTCCTTACTCGTACTTTATCTTACCTTGCTATTTCAATATTGCTTTTTCGCACTTTCTCATTTATCCAGAGATGAGATTCACATATTTAAGTTTGTTTATCTGAAATTTTAGTAATATGAATTATTAGGACAGTGACATGACATTTTGATTTTTGACGTTTAATGTTCGACACAAATCATTACGACTTGGCCTAAAAGCCTCGTAGCCAAGCCATTAATCTTAAAAAAATAGACAAAACTTCGGAATCGGAATTCATTCGCTCTTTGGACATTGTAGGCAATCGTATAGTAATCATGTTGAAAAGGCTCCCGGTACCAAAATAAAGTAAGATTATTTTGTGAACTCAACAAAACAAGGTTGTTATTATAAAAATGGCGGTGATTGAAAATTAAACGTCAAAAATCCAAATGTCATAATCACTGTCCTCGTATTATTATCTAAAATTTGGATAAATCAAATTGAAAAATTGCGAAAGATAAGTAATATGCATTAAAGAATGCATGAAAGAGGCATGAAAGAGCAATTGAAATAGCAAGGTAAGATAATATACGAGTAATAATTAATATATCTAAAACATTGGACGATTTATGATAACACAGATATATTTTTACGAATAAAGTATTGGTTTTTGCATGATTTCGTCTGTTTTGATTATTGTTAATTGAAGTAATTTTTATTTAACTTGCAGCAGAACATTGTGCAGAGTGCGCGAAGCTCCTTGACCCTGAAGTTACAAAGACAAAGGTATATAAATAACTCCCAACGAGTTAAAAGTTATGCTGAGACGAAGTTGATAGAATTCTCTGAAAGTATAAGTGCAAATGATTTGGGAGTTCACAAAAACTAGAGCAGCTGGTCAAAAGTAAATATTTATATTAATTTATAAGCAAACCTACTTATCTATGTTTGGTTAGAAGCTACTTATATTAAAAGTTTTCTAAGGCATTGTACCTACACATTTAAGTTTTTTTTAATACAATATTAAGAATTGCAAGATAAACAACTAAAACGTTGAAATACTTGAAAAATTATTAACAAATAAGGTATTTAACAAACCATACCGATATTGTTTAAAAAACTTCTTTTTAGACGTTTACATACACCATGACAAGCCCTTTAATAATAAAAGTAAACATATTAAATGTACTTATTAAATTTTAAAGCAACAAAGAATCAGTTTAAGTCCAATTTATCTTTCACAGTTGTGTTGATTGCCGGCTTGCCCAAACATTGAACAAGGAAGTACCGGCTTGGGAGATGATCATGTGGTAGTGAGAACTTCAAGTTGGGGGAGGCGCCACCATGTCTACACTTAAAATATTCATATTTGTATCATACATCTGAAAATGTAAAAATTTAATTGTACCTTAATATAGTACCTACATTGTTTTTTTTTTTTTTTTTTTTTTTTTTTTTTTTTTTTATATTATTGGAGGGCAAACGAGCAGACGCAATGCCTGATGTTAATAGCGAAGTGCGTCGCCCATAGACGTCCACAACGTGGGTTGTGAGTGTTGCCTACCAAAGAGGGGAATGGGATGGGATAAAAACGGAACAAAGAGATGGGAGGAGCTGTCCGTGATTTAAGAGGCGGCTTGCTTTCGGCCTTTGAGAAACTGATATGTTCTTTTCTTAAAAGTCCCCAAGTCATAGTTCCTCGGGAACACAGCTGATGGTAGATTGTTCCAAAGCTTACATGTCCGTGGAAGAAAGCTACGGTTGAAACGAACTGTTGTGCTGCGCCAACCATCGAGGTGGTGAGGATGGAATAGGTTTTTGTGGCGGGATGTGCGATGGTGGAATTGAGCTGCCGGAATAAGGTCAAAAAGTTCCTCGGCGCACTCCCCGTGGTACATTCGGTAAAATATGGCAAGACTCCCTAAGTCCCTTCTTAAGGAGAGAGGGTCGAGCCTTTCGGTTAGCCTGTGGTCGTTGATAATTCGAGTTGCTCGACGTTGAATGCGGTCAAGTGGAAGAAGATGGCAGTTTGGGGCGCCAGCCCATAGATGAGAGCAGTACTCCAAGTGGGGTCGCACCTGCGCTTTATATAGCAACAGCAGGTGATTTGGCTCGAAGTACTCCCTCGATCTATTGAGCACACCCAACTTTTTAGAGGCCAGTTTTGCTTTTTCTTCCAAATGACCACGAAATTGGACGTCACTCGAAATATCAACGCCAAGGATACCGATGTAGGGCGAAATACTGAGGGTAGTGCCCTGAAAGCGAGGTGCAGTGCTAAAGGGAGACTTTTTTGCCGAAAACGCGCAGACTTGTGTTTTCTTGGGGTTGAACTTCACGAGGTTAAGTCTACCCCATTCCGAGACCTGTTCCAGGGAAGTCTCAATAGAAGACACAAGGCTCATTCGACTCTCATCTATAGTTTCCTTGAGGGATTTTGCAAGGCCGGAGTAACTCGCATCTACCGTGCTGTCATCCGCATAGCAATGTATGTTGCTGGTATGCAACATATCATTGATGTGCAGGAGGAACAGCGTAGGTGATAGCACGCAGCCTTGGGGTACACCAGCATTTATCGGCAGAATTGAGGAGCATGAACCGTCTACAACGACCTGGATGCTCCTGCCAGCGAGAAAGCTAGCGACCCATTCGCACAGTCCCCCAGGTAGTCCGTAGGATGGAAGTTTTGAGATAAGTGCCTTGTGCCAGACCCGATCGAAGGCCTTGGCAATGTCCAAACTTATAGCTAACGCCTCCCCCTTGCTCTCGACTGCTTCCGCCCATTTGTGGGTTAAGTAGATGAGGAGGTCTCCAGCAGAACGACCGTGTCGAAAGCCATATTGGCGACCGTTTAATAACTGTTTTTCCTCTAAATAACCCAGGAGCTGGCAGTTTATAATTCCTTCCATTATTTTGGAGAGTATAGAGGTTATGGCGATAGGTCTATAGTTTCCCGGATCTGTGCGATCGCCTTTTTTTGGGATCGGGTGCACCAAGGCAATCTTCCAAGAGTTCGGAAAGATACGCTTTGAATACGAGAGCCGAAACAGGCGTGTCAGAATCGGTGTAAGTTCCGGTGCGCAAGTTTTCAGCACAGAAGGGGAAATGCCATCAAGCCCACTCGATTTAGAGGTGTCCAAGGAGAGGAGTGCTTTTCGTACAGCTTTTTGCGTAAATCGGATTTCCGACATCGAAGAGTTACACCTTGGGATGGAGGGGGGTGAGAAGCCTTTGTCATCCAGATTAGAGTTCGCTGCGAAAATCGAGCCCAAGAGGTCAGCCTTGTCTTTTGCAGAGTGAGCCAGAGTGTCATCTTTTCTGCGCATGGGTGGATAAGAAGACCGACTAAAGTTATTTTGGATAGCCTTAGCCAGCGACCAAAAAGCCCGGGTTCCTGATGGAAGTTTAGCAAGTTTCTGCCCAAGCCTATTAATATAACCAGCCTTCGCCATGGCTATCTCCTTTTTGTAAGCCCGGGAAGCGGAGTTGTACTGTTTTTTTAAAGTTGCAGTGCTAGGATCAGATACCGACTGCGCCTGAGCCCAAGCTTGGAATTGTTCCTGTTTGCGATGGGATGCTTTCATGCAGGAGCGGTTAAACCAGGGCTTAGTTTTGCCACCAACGGGAACTACAGAGGATGGAATGAAGAGTTCCATACCCTGCAGAACCACATCGGCAACAGAATTGGCGCAGACGTTCGGATCATCCGTCGAAAAACAAACTCGGCCCCATGGGTAAGACGCGAAGAATGCACGCATCCCATCCCAGTCGGCTGATTTAAAATGCCAAACTCGGCGGCAGGCTGCCTGTTCTTGCCGATGGACGAGGCTGACGGGAACTTCACTGCGGATCAAGCAATGGTCGGACGATCCGAATGGTGCACCAACGGATACCTGATAGTTTCCAGGGTGAGTGGTCAGCAGCAAGTCCAGTAAAGAGGGGCTGTGTTCGTCAATGTCAGGTATACGTGTGGGTGCGGAGACCAGTTGTGTGAGACCATATGACAATGCGAAGTTATATGCTGTCCTACCTGCGTGATCGGTTACCCGAGATCCAAGCCAGTCTGAGTGGTGAGCATTAAAATCACCCAGCACAATTAGTTCACAAGATGGAAATTGCTGCAATAGCCTATCGGACATCCTCTGGACATGTTCAAAGAGTTGTTCAGTGGCGATATTTCCGCTGTGGGATCTGTAAAGGCAAGCATATATACGGGGATGATCCCTAAATTCAGTATGCAGCCAGATAATGGACAGACCCTTAGCTTCGTGTGTACAGACACGTCGGCAGCAAATGTCGTTCCTAACATACACACAGACACCAGCGCGTGGAACGAAAGCATGTTCGAGTTTGTAGCTTGGATATGTAAGATAAGCCGTGTCTGGAGGAGAGGAAATCTGAGTTTCTGTTAGAAAGAATAATGCCGGCTTAGCTGTTTCAAGGTGGTGATGAACAACATTTAAGTTGCTGTGAAGACCTCGGATATTGCAAAAATCCACGGACAGCGTGTATAATGATGTTTTGCGTCTAATGTTCTTACCCCTTGATGTAAGAGAGTGCGGATTTATGCCCGCCCCAGAGTACGACGGGCTGCCACAGCGCAGACGCTGTGGGAGGGATTCTCCTGCACAGTTTGTGCCGGTACCCTCCTGGGGTAAACAACCTAATAAAGCCGCTTGCATTTTTATTATAATATTAAGTTCGGATAATTTGAGGGAAAAAGGATTAGGAAAGGATTGGGTGAAAGGACGGGTATGGGAAGGGATTAAGGAAAATGAAAGGAGAGGATGGGAAGGGAATAGGAAGGGAAATGGGCCTCCGGACCCCTCACTCACCGTACGAAACGCGACAGTAAACTGTCACTATAACGCCGATATTCTGTGAGGGTGTGGTAACTTCCCCGGTGCGAGCGTGGCCCAATTTATGCAGAAGCTTGCTCGACTCCCACTTTAAAACTTGTTTTCATTTAAGTTTAATAAAAATGAAATTAAAAGTATACATAAGTGCTGCAAGTTTTTAAATTATTTATCTACTCTTTATTGTGCAAATACAATAATTGATTTAAATTTAAAATAAAAATATAAATACCATTAATCTATTAGTGTAGGAATTATTCATTGTGATGTAAATATAAAGTTTTTGTTTATTGCATTTTAAGTTTTAAAGGCTGGTAACTACTATAAATAAAACTTATTTTTTTTTAATCAAGGGTGTTTTTAATATGCTATTTACTTACAAATTTGGATTTGAGTTATATATATCTACCTAATTGTTTTTAATAAATATTTAAGCTAAATAGAATTGAATCTAATTTCGAATACTTCCATGTTTTATCACTTTTTTTTATATAAATGATATCAAGAGAAGTAAAGGAGCAAATGATTTGTCAATAAATAAATAAAAAGGACTAAATAAAGATTTTGGATTTATAAATGTTTTTTATTGCACTTAAACATTTAAAGGATGATATTGCTTCCTATTGAAAAAAATATATTCATGTTGCGCTGGCACTATGGCTTCTTGAATACTATCAATGGCCAATGCTTCCATGTGGTTACTCTGGGTAATCTTATTCCTAGTGCTCGGAATTGATTGTAGAATCTGGAAATAAATAATGGTTTTATTTCTCAAAATTAAATGAGATCCTTAACAACAGATTACATAAGTATAATATGGGTAGTGTATTTGAGTGTAGATTTACTTTTATAGTCTTATATTCTATATACCTAGGTAAATAATAACATGATGAAATATATTGAATCATGAAGAAATAATAAACAATCTTTTATAGATTTACATAAAGTATTAGATAAAATTTATGTTTAGGGAATAAACTGTAGAGTTGCATTTTATTATACAGAGAAATAACAAGTGGAGAATGTGTACATAAACAGACGTATTTTTAAATAGATTTGCATTGGGTATGGTACTTACACAGATAAATCTGTAGGTTATATTGTATTTTCAAATTGTTCATATGATGCCCCCATATCTCATAGGGACTCGTGATGATTACGCACTTGTTTACTATTTAGGTACACGATTCTTCTTAAATCAAAAGGTTTGAAGCCTTTTCTTCGAACAAGCCGATGTAAAGTTCTATTATTATCTGATAACTGTCAAATTGTCAAATAGATCGCAGTTCGCACCGGTCCCAATAATTGAGTGAACTATTACGAGTGGCGTCATCAAAATTGCTAGAAAAACAAAATCAGTTTAACGCTGCAACAAGCTTGCGTTAAGGGTGTCACGGTACGAAAAGACATAGTAATGTTATAATAAGCTTGCTATAAGAGATGCCGGTTACCCCCCTGATCTCGTGTGAGATATTTTGGTAAATTTGGTTATTAAAATACAAAACGCAGAAAATACCAATCTGTTACTGATTTTAGTATGATCACGAAGCAATGATTCATAATTCCGTAAAATTTGACTTTTCTAAAACGTCATCTGTATTAATAAAAACATCTTGACATGTTGATAAAAATTAAAATGACTTGAAAATGAAGAACGGATGCAATGAAAACTTGGATATAAAAATTATCGAGCGCAACGAGCAAGCGAAGAAAGTTTATCGGTAAGAAATAATTTTTATTTAACGTTTTCAAGGGTCTCAATCGAATGTTACGTCAAATTATAAAAACATTGTTTGTCTTTGAAATCTAATAAGAAATGTGTAATTCCAGGTATGTGAGCGATATCGCTAGACGTCTCGGGGAGGCAACAAGTGGGAGCAAAGTGATCGCCGATTTATTTTCGATTCATATAGAAGTTCAACGGCAAAAATTGAGAGACAACTGTGAAAAACTTTTTTTCCTGGATCCTTTGAACTACGGCAAGAAGTCCCTTGAATTGCTTTGGCGTAAAGTGTATTATGATACAATATCAACTGCTAAGAAGCTCCGCGAATCTGATAATGAATATGATAACTATTTACAAACACATATTGTCTGTGGCATAGGTCACTTTCATCACTTTATGTCCAGAGTCCAGTCAGAAATGAAAATTCATATAAAAGAACTGGATTATGTCCCCCTATATCATGATGAAGAAAATCAGGATGATATTAATTATAAGCCACCAGAAGATGAGTACCAACTTTGCAGATCCGTTTTGTACTCTTGCTTAATATATCTCGGTGACTTAAGTAGATATCAGGTGGAAATTTTCAATAGTGCTGAATCTTCTATTGCCACACGTTATTACCTTCAGGCTGGTCAAATAGACCTAACATCAGGCATGCCTTTTAATCAAATAGGTAATTTATATTTAGAGAAGAACTACAATTTAGATTCAGTCAGTTCCTATATACACTGTCTCAGTTGCTTAACACCATTTGAAGGTGCAATGGGAAACCTGACTAAAATTTTTGAGAAAAACAACCAATTTTGTAGTATGCTTAATGAGTCCGAATCATGTACCCAATCAGAACACATTCAAATGACAGTAGCAAATTTTTTATATTTAATTGAAAAGTGGTATTTTAGCAAAGATGATACCAATATTCCCAAAATGTGCAGTACAGTTATACAACAACTCAAAATTTCAATGGACTTTGATAAAGTTGTACTACCAGATATAAATAAAAATTATAATGAATTTGTTCAAGCTTTAGAAGAGGAAAATAACAATCCAGCATATTTGAACCCAACTATGATTCACAATATTGTTAAAATCTGTCTTTTTACTATTGCAAAACTGAAAGAAAATAATGAAGCAAAAGCTTTTGCATGTAAAGCATTCACTTTAGCTTTTTTGTCTCAAATATTGCAAAAACTGCATGCACAATTGGAAGACCTCGGGCTTTATAATCCTGCAAATAAATATTCATCTAAATATAAAACTTCTATAAATGTGGCATCCAATGAATTGAATGGAACAGATGAATCACAAAATGAGGAAATTGATGATGGCAATACTGTTTTACCGAATGGTAATAGTGAGAACGACTTTGAGGAAGAAATAAAAGATATTGGTTCAGATGGAGACTCTAAAGGTGTTTTGAATGGTGATATAAAGAACAAAAAAACATTGGCAAGGAGACGACGCAGGCGTAGAACTGCATCTTCAGGAAGTTCTGATATAAGTGATAACACAGAAAATAGTGAAGATGAAAGTGATGAAACAGATTCTTGTGATAATGATGATCTGTCCGAATCAAGTTTTCAGTCTGAAGATGAACAAAGTGATGATATATCACTCCATAACGACACTGATGAGGAAGAAGAAGTAATCAATGGAACTTGTGATGAAAAATCTGATTCACAAAATAAAGATGAAAATAATGTGGATGAAGAGTTTGTTGAAATAGATAAATCTACAACTGAAGGGAAACCTATCAAAAAAGATTTAGACATAGAAGGCATTAAAAACTTCTTACTTGGTGATAATTTTTTGCCTAGTCTTAAAATATTACAAGATTGGGTTCTCACTGAGAAGGAACTAATATTGTCTTGCGGTGAGAGTGGTGAATCATTGTTTCAATGTGTTGTTAATTTGTTGAATATATTCCAACATTATTTTAATCAGAAGAATAATGATGGTCTCATTAATAACAACTGCAATATTTTGATGCAAGCCAAGAATGTTGCGAAAAAATTCAAACTTGAATATAAATCTATCCCATTGCCTGAAGACATAAACTTGCGTGGGACAAATATCGGAAAATTCGATAAAGATGCCGCTGAATGGCAAGTCATGGAGAAAATGAAATTAACTGTATATGAAGAAAACATTATCAGAATATTGAATTTTATCGACTTTGGGAATCAAATAGCTAAAATAGTTCCAAGAATACGATTTAATAGAACAATGAAGATTTTCTATTTGAAAAAAGTATTCCCAACCAAAGTAAGCACAAAGTTACACCACAAAAGAAGTAGGGAATGGCATAATTCAAAGAATCAAGTAAGTAGCTCCATAGAATTGTAATTTAAAAAATATTGTTAATTAGTTCAATTAATAATTGTTATATATCAATATATGTAATAATAAACTTATAACTTATACTTATGTATAACTTAAGTATACAAAAATATTGTGCTTACCAAACCAATGTAATTTATTCAGTAGGTCTGACAGTAAGGTAGAAAATTTTTTATTCCCTACAGTGCAGACGGGCAAAACAATGTTTACCGGTCAGCTTATGATATAAATCCTTATAAAAAGTATAATTAAATGCTTATTACATTTTTCGAAATACAAATTTCAGGTTGACAAGAAAGAAAGTGGTCTTTTGCGCCGTTTGGGTCATCTTTGGTTAGCGTCTAAAGTACGCGAATTGGAATGTACTGGACAAACAGAAATTCCTTCACTGCTTGCTGTTGACACTGCTGCATTGTATAAACATCTTCGTAGAGTAAAACAGCTAGTCAAGGCACGAAATTTCATATTTCTTGTGCCAAATGTTGGTAAGCATCATATTTAATACCTAATATTATTTGTCCTTTCTCGATCCCTATACAAAAATATTCTAATTTGATTTGATTTAATTTAATTGATTCTTTTATTTGTTCTCGGATACGTAAACTTTAGGTTGATGTGTGTTTTTTTATGCCCTGAGGCACAAGCACGAACTACTTGTCAAAGTATGTAGTGTCAAAGTATGGGCCTTAGGCCCTGCGCCGTAGACAGAGAATCCAATAGACACCGGCAATGCGTGTCGCAGAAAGAGATAAAAAAGAATACGTCACAATATTTAGGGTTACCATGTGAGGGAAAATTTACCCCGCAATTTGTAAGATACAAATCTCTCAATATCATTATTCACATAACATAAGTGGATAATAATGAGGTATCCACATTACATACTTACATGTTTATACTAATATTATAAAGAGAAAATGTTTGTAATTATGTATGTACATAATTATGTATGTATGGTTTTCGGAGCGCAGCTAGTATATAATAAACATATTACTTTTAGATGGGTAATACATATTATGTATATACACATACCTATATATTATATAATCCATACTAATATTATAAATGCGAAAGTAACTCTGTCTGTCTGTCTGTCTGTTACTCAATCACGCCTGAACTACTGAACCAATTTGCATGAAATTTGGTATAGATATATTTTGATACCCGAGAAAGGACATAGGATAGGTTTTATCCCGGAAATCCTACGGGAACGGGTTTTCTCTGAAAACGCGGGCGAAGCCGCGAGCGGGAAGCTAGTAATATTATAAATGCGAAAGTAACTCTGTCTGTCTGTCTGTTACTCAATCACGCCTAAACTACTAAAACAATTTGCATGAAATTTGGTATGTAGATATTTTGATACCTGAGAAAGGACATAGGCTACCTTTTATTGCGAAATATGTACCACGGGCGAAGCCGGGGTGGACCACTAGTATGTATAATATATATCATTATCATAATCCCATATAAAAATGTGTATGTAATGATAATGTAGATGAAAACTCGATTGTTCATTATTTTTTATAAAATAAAATAAAAAAAATAAAAGAATGTTTATTTTCGTAAGTATTAACAGATACACACGTTAATTATATTGACCGACCCGCGAACGCGCAAAAAAAACGAAATTTACTTAATAATAATTTATTGTAATAAAAAAATTACATTTAAATTATCTCTAACTTAATTAACTACGTCCCTCCGGTTCAATGTTGGAAGTTGGAACCAAGAGTGTCCATTGTCTTCGGCGGGGCAGCGTCGCGGTGGTGGTGATTGCCGTAATACTTTCTAACCTTCGGTTTTGGTTTCCAATCTGTTCATCCTGTAGCTACAATCCAAATTTGTCGTAAATTATCCGGTTCAGGAAAACTGGAACAAGCCATTGAATATTTCAGATATTTAATTAAATACACACTGCAGAATATATATTATTATTTCCCATAATAGTGGGTAACAATTTGTAGAAAAGTTGGCAACACAAAATTTTTTAGGTTAAAATTTATAATTGTTATTTTTGTGGTTTTTAAACAATGTATTCAAGTCAACAGCACGTGATACACAATATATTAACACGCTGAAATATCATGAAGGCCTATAAACTGATAAAGAGTTGTATACTTACGAGTGAAAAGACAATCCAGGCATTTTCGTTCCACTATCACTTTAACACCCTTTAACGCTACACCGCACCATGGTATTATTTTATAAGGTATTAACAGTAAGTCTAAATCATTAAAAACCAAACATACCATGAATTACGTAACTTAGAACATGTAAAAACTATATTTTTAGGGAAGACGATAGTTAGCTGTCAAACTTTGTTTAGCAAAGTAGGTTTCTTTTCTTGAAAAAAGTGGCACGCTGGGTGAAACAAAAAATTTTATCGTTCTCTCTCATTTCTTTACACAACACCGGCATAAGTTGCTCTTTTTCTTGTGTGAATGCGACATAAACTATCAATTTGTCTATTGGTTTCTCTGTCTACGCCCTGCGCAGACGGCACACTTTTTGTGCGATCGAGTCTGCGGCGCACAAAAAGTCTGCATGGCGCGCAAAAAGTCGGTCGCGGATTTTTCACAGACTCAACGCACACGACGCACATCTTCGATCATTTTGTCGGCAGAGCTGTAGGGACGTAGACGCTATGGAAATCGTGTAAAGTGTGCGCCGTCTGCGTTAGCGCGCGTTGAAGCAAACGTTCTATTCTTTTCACACACTTTTGTGCGGAGCGGCGCGGTGCGGTCTGCCCGAATTACACGGATTTTTTGTGCGCCGGACTTTTTGCGCGTCGTGTGCGTTACTGCATATAATTTCATAGGTTCTATTTTCACAGACTAAAAAGTGCGTCACGGATAGTCTGTCGTCTGCGCAGGGCCTCATTGGCAGCGTGAGCATGCCGGCATGAATACGTATAAAATTTGGTTCCTTTTACGCCCGGCAGGCTTCAAATTCCCATTCAAACGCTGTATAAGAAAATAGTCTTCGTGCCCGCACCTTTGATCTGTCTGTCTTAACTATTTAAATCATATTTTGTTTTATTACTCTGTCTGTTTATTTTAATATGTATTTTTTGTGTTAATGACATAAACGTTATCTCTAGCTATCGTAAATATTTGTAAGCATACTAAGGTACTCACAATTCATTCATAAAAATATGCTATGATTGCAGTTTTGCAAGAACTGGATGAGCTGAAACGGGAATGCTCCGCGGCTCGCGACGCTATACGCTGGCTCGAAATTCAACTAAAAAGCGGATCTAGATATCTAAGGACCCAACGTCCTGGGCAAACGAAACCATTAACTTTGCTCAAATATCCTCGAAAAGCTCCACCACATGTCCATAATTTCATGCAGATATTGGAATTTTGCAACCATTTCACGTCGGATGAAAAACAATTGCAAGGTGGAAATGGGGATCCAGATAACACGGTCCAAGGGAAGTCCGCGCCACTCCTTGTTCTTTTAGTTGGAACAGAACAAGGGAAAAATGAAGATACATATAAAGAGATCAGTTTGATGGGCACAGCACAAGCGGCAGGCATCTCTGTTGAATTCATTGGCGACTTTTACGCTAAGTGGCGCCAAACTGGCCACAAAAATGGTAAAAAGAGGTGAACATTGCGATGACATCTTTGGACCTCGACTTCAATAGAGGGAGTAATACATCCCTCTCACCAAGTGAAATAAATCACACAGATGGTATGAACATGCCTGCGCAAAAAGAGTGTTAATAATGTTAACATGAAATTTGGCTGATGAGTCGGTTTTTATTCATTTTGATTCGAAATTGTTAATTTTAATTCATTTTCATATTTCTTTAAGTAATCAAATCTTTTGGACATCTTTTTATGTTTCTTCATCTTTTTCATTATCATAACTGGGGTATAGTCATAGTCGATTGGTGTATCTTGTTATTTTCAATATTTTCGCAAATTTATCATCATTCATTAAATAAACGACATTTTTGTTTATTACTTTTTTATTTACCTCCCATAGTTCTTGTATCCTTCAAAATTCATACATAAGTTTCTGATAAAATAGTTCCCTGCGAATAATGTAGAATTCAGAAATTAAACAAAAGAAAAAAAAATGTTATACACTCTATTTATTTTTTAAATATACCTTAATAAATGATAAATAAAATAAATTATATAACAAACTCAGAACCAAAAGCAGTATCTAAATTAAAAAAGAAATCTGTAAGCACTGTCTCAGATTTATCACATTTCTTATAATTATTATGATTGTTGTGTAAAATAAAAGTGCCAATAATTAAGATTTCTGTGAAATATATTAATTAGTAAAACAATAAAAACATGGTAAAAGTTGTGAACGAATATTATAGTTTGCAGCTAAGCATGTCTATGTATGCCATATTTGAAAACTAATCATATCTCACTTATCCATGCAACAACATTTACATAGCCTCATATGATCTCTGTGACCACGGAGGATTAACTTGAGTTTCAACTTATATATTAAATCAATACATTAATGTACAAAATATACAATAAGTTCTTTAACAATCTTTCAACAGTCTTATATCTTTACATGCCTATACAGTATTGCACTTAAAAACTCCTCAAATGGGTTATTTTCATTAAGTATATATGATGATTGAGATTATTCTTAACTTAAATATATTATATTATTCTGTAACTTAACTTTCCAGACAGCAGCAATAGTTTGATAATACATTCTAAACCTGCCTGAATGATTCTTATAAATATATTCTGTACAATTTCATTATATCAGTGCTTAATATAATCATTTAAATTAAGCATTGATTAGTGTCCAAAAATGTGCTAACAGCCAACAAGTTGAATGAGCTGTTGGACAGTTGACCTATCTAACAAACACAGATCAAAATCAAAAGTTTGAGTAGTCACTTCATATCTGCCTGTTTCTGCAATTAAATTCACAACCCTTTCGAGATCTTCATTATTTTTAATCATCATTATGCGTTGTTGCAGGCCTCTTAATTGAACCATATAGTCTGGAGATAAATCTCCTGGTTCTGCATCTTCCCCTAAACTACTTGAGACCCCATTGTCTTGTACTTTAGTTTCCATGGATGTTGATGCACTACTTTCACCACAGTCTGTCTCATTGTTTGAAGGACCTGAATCTGCAGGCTTTGCTACTTTACGATTTTCTATTTCTTCTGCTTCTGCCGCTTTTCTTTTGCGTCTTTTCTCTTCTTTTTTAGAGGATTTATCTTTGTGTTTCTTAGGTTTTTGCTGTACAGGAGGAGTATCAACTACTGGTTCAGGTATGATTTCAGGTTCAGGATCAGGTTCTGGCTCTGGCTCTGGTGATGGTTCACGCTTTACAACTGGTTCCGGTGATGCATGTTCTGTTTTCACTTTGATATCTTCATCATCATGTATAATAGACCCTTCAGAATCTGAATGACTACTGTTTACGTCTTCTGCTCCAATATGGACAGCTTTCGCCAATCCACTCTTAGAGCTACATTGTGATGCAGTATCTATTGATATGGGTGATGCTAGTTCAGGTATGTGACGTTCTTTAGGAATTGGTGTCTCTCTTTGCTCTATTATTTCTACTTTGTGTTCTTGTGGTGTTTCGCGTGATTTCTCGTGTTTGTGTTTTTTCTCCTTAGTTTCTTTGTGCTTTTCTTTTGACTCATCTCGTTTTTTATCCTTTTTCTTATGTTTGTGTTTTCTTTCAGACTCACCTTTTTCTTTTGTTTTGTGTGTTTCAGACCGCTCTTCAACATCTGGTGGTGGAGTTTTTCTTAAGTTTTCAATAGAAAATTTATTAATTGGTTTTTCTGGTTTTGGTGGCCTTTCTTTTACAGGTGATTCTTTTGATTCCTTTTCTTTAAAGATTTCTCTTGCTTTTGGTATTTCTTTTACAACCTCTTTTTGTGGTTCAGGAGGTGATTCTTTATTCTTATGACTTTCTTTCCTGTGTTCTTTTTTCTCTTTTCTCTCTTTGTCTTTATCATGGCTCTTTTTCTCTTTCTTCTTTTTTTCCTTTGATTCTTTCTCAGGTTTGACTTCAATCCTTTCATCAGATTTAGGCTTTTTCTGCTCAAAGTTCTCAGAATTATGTTTTTGTGATTTATATTCATCTTTAATACTTGAAGCACTACTAGAACGTGGTGCAGGGCTAGGAACTTTTCGATTTGGACTGAGACACTTTTTCTTGGGTGGTTCAGGAGATGGTGGTTTCTCATTCATTCTTTTACTTGCCTTTTCTTTAGATCTTTCCTGTTCTCTACTGTGATTTTTTATTTTTTCAATTTTTTGTTTGTCTCTCTCTTCCTTTATCTTAATTTTATCAGGTTTAGCTTCTTTGTGCTCATGCTTAGATTTTTTATCAGAACTTGATCTTTCTTTTTCTTTCTTCTCTGACTTAACTACTGGAGTATTTTTTTCCATTTTCTTTGGATCTGGTGAAACTTTTGGTGGCTTTTGTATAGGAGGTCCAAAAAGTGTTTCAAAACTACTGGTTTTAAGTGGAACTTCTTCTTTGTATTCCTTAATCTTATGTTTTTTAACATTCTCCGAGGAAAGCTTAGGTTTACTAACAAGTTGTGATTTTTCATCAGTAAATGAATCTCTACTTCTACTTTCCTGATCAGGATTAGTATAAAATGCATTATTGCTTACAGGTATTCCTCCACCCTTTAAAAGTTTCCTTCTAAACTCATCATTGGGATTTTGAAAGACATAACGATCTTTGAGAAAGCCACTTTGTTGTAAGGTCAAATCATATGTGAATTTAATTTTCTTAGGTTCATCTTTATTTTTCAAATAGATTTCAATGGGAAATATAAATCCAGCATATCCAGACTCTTTTATAGAAAAAGGGGGATCCTTCACAACTGTAAACAATACATAATTATATTTTAATGTCTTTTAATAAAAAAAAAAAAATGATTTCAATTTTTATTTTTCATTTGTATAATAGTAAGTTTGTGATTTACTTTAAAGTATAAATTATTTAACGAAACGAAGACAATGTTTACAAATTTACAAACATAAAATCTGTAAATAAAAATCACAATATTGAAATATATTTGATTTAAATACAACACATCATTTACCTCTTCTTGGCTTTGGAAAAGTTTCGTGTAGGTGAAAAACAACTTTGTCAACAAAGTGACTGATATCAGCTCCCTCCTGACCGCGTACAAATACTTCCCAATCATGAGTGAAACCCTCTGGAGTTTTCTTTGACTTCATTGAAGCCTCATGCCCTATTTCAAAATTAACTTTAATCGACGACATTGTTACCCTGCAATTAAACCAATATGTATGTAAATAATGCCATATTTATTTATATCTCTGCTTAACTGTAATGTAATACCTATAGCGTTGAAAAATAAAAATAAGTATAAATATAAGGCAATAATGATACTACTTACTATAACTTAGTAAATACATGAACAAATATGTATTATGACAAATAAACAATAGTTTTTCAATCATTCACACTTTTATAAATCTACGTAGGTATTGACGAAAATAATCTTTTAGCGCCCTTGTTATTTTTGTCCGCCATATTCAATTTTCGTATTATTCTAGTTCGACAATTCGACATCAACAGACAGATAAAAAAAATGATACTTGTGAGGATATTAAATGTATAACTAATATTTCTAGTTTTAAAAATAAAACAAAAAGTTAACATTTTAAATTAATAAACATTTATTTATACGAAAATTTATAGTTCATAATATTATATCTGATTAGGTCACAGATTAGGTATATAAATCATTGATTGAATTTTTCTATGGCAATATTATTAGTATTAATTCGTTTTTCCTTTTAACGCAGTATATTTATTACTGAATAGCGGTCCGCCCCGGCTTCGCCCGTGGTACATGTTTACGTTTTCTCTACATAAGAACCATCCTCGTACTTCAAGGAATATAATAAAAAAAGAATTATCGAAATCGGTTCAGCCGTTCTCGAGTTATGCGCTTACCAACACATTTTGCGATTCATTTTTATATATAAGAATATACTAGACTTTGTCTTTTTATAATAATGGAGGTGTAATGGAGAAGTAAGAGAGAAGTTTTTAATGTAAAATAATTCATAATAATTAAAATAACTTACTGATCCACTCACTATCCACCAGAGCTATTCACATTTAGTATTTTTTGAAGTGAAACTTCTTTATCGGGGTTGGAAACAAATTTTACATTTTTTCGTTACGCGTGACATTTTTCCGTTACGCGCTATCTTTTTCTTATCCCTACCACGCGTGATTCGACTTATTTATAAGATAGTAATTGATTCTATCACACATTCTATCATGATAGAAGGTTTTTAGATTTTTTTACTTTATTTAAGATTATTAATTATTGCGTATAAACGAACATAATAAGGTTGTATGATAATCTGTGATTGTATGTCAAAGTCAATGTCAAAATAATCTATAATACCAATTCTCATTTCTCAGCTATTCTCACTCAGATTAATTCAGATTACCAAAAAACAAATTAGTATTTAGTGCTATAAATTTATCTATTTTCCAACCCAGCAAAGAATAGAAGTGACAAACAAAAAACTGTTTATAACATAATAATGTCTCGGTTGTTGGCGGCAGTAATACAACCTTTGAAGTAATGAATAACCTCCAATATTATTAGGACCATAATCATTTGACTTTTGATCACATGAATTGCTACCTCTTATTGCAGGTTGGGTCTACAAACTATTGCTCCAGTATCAAACACTACATTAGTAAAACCGGAGTCATGTTTGTTAACTTCTATAAGAACGAAAGTACGATGCTATTTCCCTAGGCCCAATGAAGTAAGGCGAGTGCGGCGCCATGGATGGGAACACAGATTATCGACTCCAACTGGTCGTAGAGTAATTATGCGAAGAATCTTGAAAGGTCGATTTGTATTAACTCATTAGTAACCTAGTAACTAAAATCTTAAAAGTAATGTATGTAATATAGTCAAATAAAAAGAAATATAATGATTTAATTATTTTATTTATGTTCAATTATTATTTTCGTTCCTCTTACATGTCTAAATGTGTACAAAAAAATATTAAAGATAAAAATGATTACACATGCAATCATTTTCAAGACAATTAGCAGTTTCATAATGATCTCAAATATGACTACTGTTCAAACAACCTCAATACTACCTTGCCACTTATGTCTTATTGTTTGTACTATTATAAACAGCCTCAAATTGAGCACTTTTAGGTTTTATTAGATAATTTCACTGCATAAAAAGGTATCATGAATCATTAAATTAAATAAAATGAAAAATAAATACCATCCATACTAATATTATAAATGCGAAAGTAACTCTGTCTGTCTGTCTGTTACTCAATCACGCCTAAACTACTGAACCAATTTGGTATGGAGATATTTTGATACCCGAGGAAGGACATAGGCTACCTTTTATTGCGAAATACTAACGGGCCACGGGCGAAGCCGGACCTCTAGTATTTTATAAATAATAAGGAATATATTCTACAGGTCTGATAACTAGATAAAAAAAACAAATCCCAGCAATTACCTAGTATAATTTATGTAAATACTTGCACTGAATACATAGACCGGGAGATACTGACACAAAATTTCGAGTCATTTGTAACAGGATGGCGGTTCTACAGGGTTCTTAGTACGCAATGACAAAAAGAAAAACGATGGTGTGAACGCTGGTACCGGCGGCTTAGTCGCGTGGGCGTTAGTCGAACTCGTCGGAAAAATAGCGAAAGTCAAACGATTTGTAACACAAAAATTTTAGAATTTACCGATAGCCCATAAAAAAGAAGTAGGCGGTAGTGTCATGCCATACTTTTCCGGTGTGACTTACAGCCCGCCATACCGACGCGAATGTGTTGATTTAAATAAAACAATTATTCAACCATTTGTATCAGGCTAACTTTTGCACAGGTAACCATCGTCGTGCAGCCATTTACGAAAATCGCCATGCCATACTTTTCGGACGATTCCAAATGGTCGCCATACCGCCGAAAATCTGCAAAAAAATTTTATTTCGCCAAACTTTTTGTACTAGTATTGCATTTGGATTTTTGGAGAGTATTTGATAAAATGTGACCATTATTATATTTGCCCTACTTCTAGTAGGGGGAAAAAGTGCTGTCATACTTGAAAAATTAATTTAGTATTAATTTATATAAGTGAAGATTTCCAACACCTAGATCTTTGAAATTTTGTATTTATATTCGTTGATCCTCAAACTTACAGGAAAAATAAGTGCCATACTGTTACAAATCGTTTGACTTTCGCTATTTTCCGACGAGTTCGACTAACGCCCACGCGACTAAGCCGCCGGTACCAGCGTTCACACCATCATTTTTCTTTTTATCATTGCGTACTAAGAACCCTGTAGAACCGCCATCCTGTTACAAATGACTCGAAATTTTGTGTCAATATCTCCCGGTCTAACAATATTACACACAAGGAAGAATCTAAATAAATATAATTTATAAAAATAACAATAAGTCCTCCAAGAGAGACTGTTTAATAAGACAATTTAACAAATGTTGATTTAAAATTTCTAATTGAATAAGTATTTTTGTTGAGAATGAACGGATTCATCAGAACTGGTAGGAGTGTTAGCGGGTTTTAAAAGATTTGACATTTCTGTAACTACAAATGTGGTGAACTTAATTATAGCCAAATGTGCAGCCAGCTGTAACACAAGGGCTCCAAAACCTTTGTACAGTCCCCCTATTCCCTCTTTTGCTATTGTTGTGTTGTAACAATCCATAAAACCTTCATATCCAGTTAAAATTGGCGTAACTGATGTGCCTGTGTCCAAATTGTCAATAATTATTGTTCTTGTACCCTGTAAATATAAAATATGTCATTCTCACATACATAATGAAATACACACAACTATGAAAAAATACTTCAGTCAACAATTATTTCAAAAAGCAAATATTATGTATTGTAATTGGATTTAAATTTGAGTACCCTACCTGTATATGAAGCCTGTGTATTATTGTCTCAACAGGATAAAATATTATTTCCATTGCAATAAAAGAGAATATGTCAGCCTTTAATATCATATCCTCTGAGGGATCGGGGAGACTTTTGCGATGATTCATAGTAAATGAAGCTTCATATGAAGCACTCAATTCATGCTTATGCATTTTTTGGATGCGTAACATTCTCACAGTAATGATTTTTAAAGTTATGCTGCAAGAAAAAATAAAAAATTATGCTTTTTTGCTCCAATGGGTTAATAAATGCATAAAATTATGTATTTATTTTTATTCTTACTGAGCAAAATATTTTGTAAGCCCAAAGGCTGCTGTAGGCAACACTATTGCCCATATAGGCAGCATCCTGCCCCTAATTGGTGTGCCCCCTTCCAATATACGCATGAAACCCTCTCTAAAGACATCAAATATAGCCGGCTTATCACTTGCTATATCACTCTGCACTGTCTCCACTAAACTTGCAGAGTAAAATGGTGTTATCACAGCCAAACTTACACTGTAAACATGAAATAATAACATAACAGTAAATAGTTAAATTTAATAGAGAAGCATATTGACTATAATATAACTTAGTTTTTTTTTACACAATATTAACTTATAAGAATCATGACATTAATATTTAATTCATTCTAGTTACAATCACAATCCAAGTCTCAAATCAAAATATAAAAAAATATTGTATGATACAATCATCTCACCATTTTAATGTCATGTGCTGAAGAAACTGGAGAAAAGAATTGCATTTAGTTAGCTCTCTGGAATTACATATAAACACAAATCAAAATCAATATTACAGGCAATAATTTTCATTATCAAATTGATTTACCAACATATATTTTAATATAGGTACTCACTTTGGCCAACCAGTTCCCTTTGATAGAACATTTTCAACAGCTAAATTGAGGCCCTTAACTATACATGTGGAACCAATGCCTTTCCATAGAGTGTACAAATCCTGCCGCCTATGCAGCCTTGCTACCACAGGCAATAATGTGTAGGGAACAATGTGGTAATTCCTCAAAGTATTGTGGACCTTAAGAAAAAATAAATAATCAAATCTGTATGTATTTTCATGTTATGTTTATAACAAAGTCTACATTCAATAAAATACCTGACATTGCCTTCTCAACACTATAAATGGATGACTCAATAAATTCTCACTTACTAAGCTGGCTACACTTATTGCTGTTGTCACATATTCATTATTTTCTGAAACATTTTTTTGTTATATTTACGTAAATAATTGGCTTGGACTAAAGCAAAGGGGGCGCAGGACTTAGAAAATTTTTGATGGAGTTGGTGTCATTATAACACCTATTTATTATTGTTTTATCGTAAAGATTACGCTAATATTTTAGTTTTATAGGAACAACTTTTCTCTAAAATCAAAAATGGCCGAGATATTCGCCCTCAAAGATTGATGGTTTTCATTAGGTTAGGTTAGGTTAGGTTTGTTAAAAAAAAAACTACACAGAAATAGGAGCCCCGCAAAGCGGGGCTCCGTCGACGCGCAAAAAAAAAATTTTTTTTCACTTTTGATCAAAAATTTTCTAAGTCCTTACTTTGCGCCCCCTTTGCTTTAGGCGGACCATAAATTGATATATTTCTATAGACATATACATTATATGTATGTATTTTTACATACCTTCTTCTGAAACATCATCCATTACTAAAGGCGGTCCTTGATACTCCTCATTTAAAGGAGTGTGATATCGATATATCTGCTGGTAACGAGTATCATAGAGATCATTCGTTTCTCTATTGGGATCGAAACCGTACGGTCTGATATAATTACTGTAATCCCGAAAACCAGCCATTGAATCTGATCAAGCAGATAGCTGATAGGTAGTGGATAAGTTACAAAAACATTTTCTAACGTATATTTCTATATTAGTTTTTGCCTGTAATGCAATAGCTTTGGATAATGAAATAGTTATGATTTCTATTAAATTTTTATTGCAGATGTAGCTTTACAGGAAATAAGGTACGAAAATCAGAGCTCAATAAAAATAAAAAACCAAACTCCAAAGAGCTGAAAACTGAAATGCCAAATGCCAATGTCATTTGTGACATTGCGCTGTCAATCTGTCACTTAGACAGAGAAACCAATAGACACCGGCAATGCGTGTCGCAGAAAGAGATAAAAAAGAATACGTCACAATATTTAGGGTTACCGTGTGAGAGAAAATTTACCCCGCAATTTGTAAGATACAAATCTCTCAATATCATTATTCACATAACATAAGCACAGTATTACAATATTATTTCCTACAGTAAGGAATCGCCTTTGATGTCGCGCGATGCCGCCGCCAGCGTAGGTACTTACGCTGCCACACGAAAATACGCTAGGGTTGCAAGTTGCAACAAATGGGAAATAAAACAATTTTGATTATTAATATTATGATGAAATCATTTATTCATATGTACATTCAAAATAATTGCGATTATTAAATCTGATGTAATTATTTGTTCATAAATATATAATTACAGATATTACACTGCTAAATATTATTTACGTGGACACTTTATTTTTGGATGTTCTTAATTGTATATTATACCATTTAACTAAGTAATGCATTCGCATTGGGATGTACAATCTGATTAGAAAATAATGAGGACAACATATACATAGCTTTGATTTTAATTCAACAGATACAATTAATACAATCTTTCTGAAATATTGTTTCCTTCTGGGATTTCAATGTAGATTTACATCCGTAAACGGAACAGTTTTTGCGCGTCATAATAGAATATGTAAGTACCTTTGTATAATAAAATTATTACACAAAAAATACGACTGCGTCGTCCTTTCGCGATAGTTAATGCAAACTCAGCGTGATTGCATTAAGCGGCCCACGTCGCCCGACCCCCCGCCAGTTCCCCTCCGTTTCTCTGCACAAGTACATTCGTCGCCATACTGTAGGATGGTAATACTGTGACATAAGTGGATAATAATGAGATATCCACATTACATACTTACATGTTTATACTTATAGTATAAAGAGGAAAGGTTTGTAATTGTGTATGTATGTATGTATGGTTTTCACGCATAAACTACTGGACGGATTTCAAAAATTCTTTCACGTTTTCACTGAGCAACATAGGCTATATTGCATTTTCAAAAAAATTAGAGATCCTCACCAAAAATGCAATAATGTATCCACAGAATGTATCCTTAATAAAAATTCTGTCATCGCGTGCGCTGCGGAATCTATTGAAAATAGAACAAAAAAATGTTCTATGGTATTGTAGAATGGACCAATATCTACAAGAAAGTCCGCGATATTCCATTCAAAAGATAAAACGAATTTTTAAAAGTGTCAATTTTACAGAAAATAGTAGGTATACTGTTTAATACAATGAGGAGGCGTAGTGCGGGACGGGGTGAAGGTGAGGAGGGAAGGAATATTCGCAGGAACTGCTTTGATTCCGATTTGAAAAATTCTTTCAGTGTTAGATAGCCCATTGATCGAGGAAGGCTATAGTAGGCTATATTGTACCATAACACTTAGACCAACAGGAGTGGCGCCACGCGGGTGAAACCGCGGAGCGCAGCTAGTATATAATAAACATATATTACTTTTAGATGGGTTATACTTATTTCTGTATATACACATACCTATATATTATATAATATGTATATATATCATTATCATAATCCCATATGAAAAAACTGGATTGTTTATTATTTTTTATAAAATAAAATAAAAATATTAATAAAATAATGTATATTTTCGTAAGTATTAACAGATACACACGTTAATTATATTGACCGACCCGCGAAGGCGCAAAAAAAAAAACCGAAATTTACTTAATAATAATTTATTGTAATAAAAAAATTACATTTAAATTATCTCTAACTTAATTAACTACGTCCCTCCGGTTCAATGTTGGAACCAAGAGTGTCCATTGTCTTCGGCGGGGCAGCTTCGCGGTGGTGGTGATTACCATAATACTTTCTAACCTTCGGTTTTGGGGTCCAATCTGTTCATCCTGTAGCTACAATCCAAATTTGTCGTAAATTATCCGGTTCAGGAAAACTGTAACAAGCAATTGAATATTTCAGATATTTAATTAAATACACACTGCAGAATATATATTATTATTTCCCATAATAGTGGGTAACAATTTGTAGAAAAGTTGGCAACACAAAATTTTTTAGGTTAAAATTTATAATTGTTATTTTTGTGGTTTTTAAACAATGTATTCAAGTCAACAGCACGTGATACACAATATATTAACACGCTAAAATATCATGAAGGCCTATAAACTGATAAAGAGTTGTATACTTACGAGTGAAAAGACAGTCCAGGCATTTTCGTTCCACTATCACTTTTACACCCTTTAACGCTACACCGCACCATGGTATTATTTTATAAGGTATTAACAGTAAGTCTAAATCATTCAAAACCAAACATACCATGAATTACGTAACTTAGAACATGTAAAAACTATATTTTTATGGAAGACGATAGCTAGCTGTCAAACTTTGTTTATCAAACTAGGTTGCTATTCTTGAAAAAAGTGGTACGCTGCGTGAAACAAAAAATTTTATCGTTCTCTCTCATTTCTTTACACAGCACCGGCATAAGTTGCTCTTTTTCTTGTGTGAATGCGACATAAGATATCAATTTGTCTATTGGTTTCTTTGTCTACGATCTGTCATATCAATTTATTTGATTCATTCATGTTTTTTTTTTCGGCTTTGTTGTGTCGGAGAAAACATTGGAGAAAACACGTGTCTCAGAGATTGTTTTTGTTTTTTATTATCCTATTATTTTTCTAGTGATACCAAACTTTTTGTTGTGTTTGGGTAAGCAATAGAAAACTAATTTTCCTTTTGCAATATGGGAGGTTCAGGACCTCCAGATCTTAATAAACCACCCGATTTACAGAGTGAGATGATGGAAGCAGAGTCTACGGGCCACAAAAGGCTCCGTTCCGATCACTCCTCTAAAGACTCTGACATTTTACCCTCCAAACGCCATATCCCTGATCACGACTATACTATCCCAGCCTCCCAAACTACCTATATTGCCCCAATTCTTTTGAATCCCCCATCTTACACTGGCGAAGAGAGGGGACCATACATAGTATATTTATTTATTTTTATTATTTACTAGCGGTCCGCCCCGGCTTCGCCCGTGGTATATATTTACGTTTTCTCTACATAAAAACCATCCTCGTACTTCAAGGAATATAGTAAAAAAAGAATTATCGAAATCGGTTCAGCCGTTCTCGAGTTATGCGCTTACCAACACATTTTGCGATTCATTTTTATATATAAGATTTAACACTTTAATAATTGTACAGAAGCCTTAGAACTACTTACACAATACACATAGAACAGAGTACAACTATTTTGGCGGCCTTATCACTTAATAGTGATCTCTTCCAGGCAACCACGGTAAAAGGTAAACAAGCAAAAAGATCACTAATTGGCGGGACGAGAACAGAAAAAGAATAATTAATAGCAAGAAAACAAAAAAAAAAAAAATAATAATAATAATATATATCTACCTTAAATAATAGGTACATATCCATATACAATATCACATATACTATACATATACATACACAATATATAAATATACATATAAATAAATAAAATAAACAGATATACATACCAATTACATATTATATAATATAAAATTCTCGTGTCACAATGTTAGTCTGCATACTCCTCCGAAACGGATGGACCGATTCTCATGAAATTTTCTGTGCATATCGGGTAAGTCTGAGAATCGGCCAACATCTATTTTTCATATGTACCACGGGCGAAGCCGGGGCGGACCGCTAGTATTATATAATAAACATAAATAAATATATACTTAGAGGGAAACACACTGATATTGAATAAGATAAAATTATTATACGAATACCATCTAAATCTAATACAGAGTACATATTGTAACATAATGAAAATATGAAAGAAAAATAAAAAGTTAATAAAATATTACTGGTCCGGATCAGCAGCGGAAAGAAAATGTTGTCGCACAAGATTTTTAAAACCCGAAGGGGTCCGGGCTTGACGAATATTTAATGGCAGAGAGTTCCATAACTTAACTGATATCGCTGCAAAAGACTTGCCATAAAAATTTGTGCGTCGGCTTGGAACACGCAAGATGAGTCTATCCTCAGAGCGAAGTGAGTAGCTTTCACTGTGCAAGAAGGAAAAATTGGACTTGAGGTAGGAAGGAGCGGAGGGATTAAAAAGGATACGGAACAGTAGTTGCAAATAGTGTAGATTCCGGCGAAGTCGGATAGGGAGCCACTTGAGCCTTTTCCTGAAAGAAGAAACGTGGTCATATTTTCGAAGGCCGAAAATAAATCTAATACAGAAATTTTGGAGACGCTCAAGTTTATCAAGATGCTCGACTGCTAAATATAGTATATGTGTCTCGTACTGAGGAAGACCCTTCGGCTGGCCTAAGTATAAGACCCATTAAATTCGGTTCGTTCTTGTATAAACACCGTGTACAAAATATAACTAAAGATGGTGTTAGACCTATAGGCCGTAATAAAATATCGGTACAATTTACTTCAGCAGCAGATGCAAATAATTTTCTTAATTTTTCAAGTATTTAAAGCCACTATTCCCTTGTTCCATATAACCCGTATGGGCATCGTCAAGGGTGTCCCTACTGAATTTTCATCTACATTATCATTACATACACATTTTCATATGGGATTATATGATAATGATATATATTCATATCATCAATACATATAATAAAATTCTAGAAAAGTGGTGTCTGTACAATGAAAATATGTAAAAAAAAATTAGCAGGGGTTATTACTAAATCGATCCCAAACCCAAAACTGTTGTTAAAAAAAATTTTGTCTGTTTGTCTGTTTGTCTGTTTGTCGGTTTGTCTGTATGTTTGAACACGCTAATCTCAGAAACGGCTTATCCGATTTAGATGCGGTTTTCACTAATATATTGTGGTAAGCTTCATTTAACATTTAGTGTTTATTTCATGTCAATCGGTTCATAAATAAAAAAGTTATGACCATTTAAGTAATCACAGCGAACATTTGCTAAGGCATTCTAATACATGAATTACTTTATTACGTAAATTATACGCTAAAGTTATTCCTTGACATGTCCAGATGATCATATCGAAAGTCCCCAAGCGTGGGGGGGGGGGGTGGTTATGCTGAGGGGGTAGTAGGGGGGGTCAAAGGACCTTTATTTAGATTTTTGCTCATAAGTCTAAAACCTGCACAAATATGTAGCATTATGGTTACTTCTAGGTAAATTTTCTATATAAAAGGTCTTTGAAATTATGTCGTAGGTATTATTTTTAACCCCCGACGCAAAAAGAGGGGTGTCCGCTATGTGTGTATTGCGTGTCTGTCTGTGCCACCGTAGCTCGCTAACGGGTAATACCAATTAGATGCGTTTTTTTGTTACATTAGTTGTTTCTTATAATATAGGGGTAAGTGGGAATGAAAAAAACGAATGTTAGTTGTTAATGTAGGTTGTTAATGTAGGTTATACCCAAGTGATATATCAAATGAAAATAGACGACATGTCAGAAACAATTAGTCAAATTTTATCAAAATCGGTTCATCCATTTATTTGATATAGGGGTAAAAGTGGGAATAAATAAATGAATTTTATCAAATATACTCAAGTGACGTATCTAATGAAAGACATGACGTGTAAATTACAATAAGACATATTTTATCAAAATTGGTTCATCCATTTATTGGATATAGGTATAAAAGTGGGAATAAAAGTTGTCAAATAATATACCCAAGTGGCATATCAAATGAAAGGGCATGACCTGACGTGAGAAGTATGATGAGGCATATTTAATCAAAATCGGTTCATCCATTTATTGATTTATAGCGGTAAAAGTGGGAATGAATAATCGAATGTGGTCAAATAATATAATCAAGCGGCATATCAAATGACGTGTGAATTACAATTAGTCATGTTTTATCAAAATTGGTTAATCTGTTTATTACATATAGGGCACCTTAGGGGTGATAGTGGGGATAAATAATCCAAATGGAGTACCAAACGAAAGGATATGACATGTACATAATATACAGGGTGTCCCAAGAAGTATGGATGAACTGAAGCCAGGAGGTAGAGGACCTAGAGGACTATCCGAATCACCCCCATGTGTGTTATGCGATTTTTCGTAGTTTCGGAGTTATGACTCTTTTTTCAATTTTTCACCTATCGCCGAGTACGATGATATTTTCACTCATGGTGACGTCAACTATTGCGCTAGATGCTTGATTTTTTTTGTGTGCTAAGCTGAAAGATAGGCCAATTCAGTATGGTAACACTTACTATCGTTAGATCTTCGAATGGAATAAAAAAAAGAACTAAATGCCAAGAAAGATAAAATTACCCAATATGTTCACAACTTCAAGGGCCCATAAAAAAATAAAATCACATAAGAAAAGTTTTCCGTTTGGCTTTTAAAAACTTGCTCTATCTATCAGGTAGCTACCCTGAAAATTTCATTTTATTATTCAGAAGGCTTCAATCGAAAAATTGAAATCTAAATGTGGTAAGTGCAAAAATTTTATTAACATGATGATCATTAAAACCAATAAATAGGTGTTTAGTTACCATAATTTTTTTTAAAATAACCCCGCTGTTGCTCAATGCAAGTGCGACATCACCGTAAAAAGTTGTCTATTAAATGTCTTTATGCCCTTTTATAATTTTAAATGGTTTCTTCTGCTACTATGAATTTCCGGGCTATTTCGTCCAAATTGTGACATTCTCTCAAGTAGCCGAGGTCTATTTAGTTTCCCCATTGAAACAAATCAATTGGGTTTAGGTCGAGGGACCGTGGAGGCCAGGTTTTAAGGCAAGCGTCACCGGCGCATGCGCAGGCTGCAACGACCAATCCATCTTTCAGGGTATCTTTACCCTTTAGCCTGGCCTGAACGGTCTCCGGACATAAACCATATTGATTTTTTTCCGTGGGGATACTACAAAGACGAGAGACTGCTACAATTTGGACGAAATAACCCGGAAATTCATAGTAGCAGAAGAAACCATTAAAAATGATAAAAGGGCATTCAGACATTTAAAAGACAACTTTTTACGGTGATGTCGCACTTGCACTGAGCAACAGCGGGGTCATTTTAAAAAATTCTGGTAATTAAACACCAATTTATTGGTTTTAATGATCATCATGTTAATAAAATTTTTGCACTTATCACATTTAGATTTCAATTTTTCGATTGAAGCCTTCTGAATAATAAAATGAAATTTTCAGGGTAGCTACCTGATAGATAGAGCAAGTTTTTAAAAGCCAAACGGAAAACATTTTTTATGTGATTTTATTTTTTTACGGGCCCTTGAAGTGGTGAACATACCGGGAAATTTTACCTTTCTTGGCATTTCATCCTTTTTTTTTATTCCATTCAAAGATCTAACGATAGTAAATATTACCATACTGAATTGGCCTATCTTTCAGCGTAGCACACAAAAAAAAATCAAGCATCTTCCGCAATAATTGATGTCACCATGAGTGAAAATATCATCGTACTCGGCGATAGGTGAAAAATTGAAAAAAGAGTCATAACTCCGAAAATACGAAAAATCGCATAACACACATGGGGGTGATTCGGATAGCCCTCTAGGTCCTCTACCTCCCAGCTTCCGTTCATCACTACTTTTTGGGACACCCTGTATAGGTATGATTAGACAATAGACATGGTTTAGATCAAAATCGGTTCAGCCATTTACTAGGGGTGAAAGGGAAAAGTTGAACGTCTGTGAAAGTAGAAGGAATATGGGAGCGGGAGAATAACCACATCCTGGAAATTTTGAACTCTTCTGTACCTAAGTTTTATACCTAGCTCAGTTTAGTAATAAATTTTACTAACAGTTCTTTTGTGTTATTATTTATTTTATTTCTTAACTTTATAATAATGTGTAAGTACTTATAATTTAGTTGTATATGATAGTACGTGTTTCAAGACGTGTTTACTCAATAATTGTGTGTTAAGTAGTAACTACTATGCAGTCACTATTCCACGCGGACGAAGTCGCGGGCACAGCTAGTTATATAATATATAGGTATGTGTATATACATAATTTGTATTACCCATCTAAAAGTAATATGTTTATTATATACTAGCTGCGCTCCGCTGTTTCACCCGCGTGGCTCCACTCCTGTTGGTCTAAGTGTTATGGTACAATATAGCCTACTATAGCCTTCCTCGATCAATGGGCTACACAGAGCAAGTAATATAGATGGGCTATCTAACACTGAAAGAATATCCCTTCCCTCCTCACCTTCACCCCGTCCCGCATTACGCCTCCTCATTGTATTAAACAGTATACCTACTATTTTCTGTAAATTGATACTTTTAAAAATTCTTTATATCTTTTGAATGGAATATCGCGGACTTTCTTATAGATATTGGTCCATTCTATAATACCGTAGAACATTTATTTGTTCTATTTTCAATAGATTCCGCAGCGCACGCGATGACAGAATTTTTATTAAGGATACATTATTGCATTTTTGGTAAGGATCTCTAATTTTTTTGAAAATGCAATATAACCTATGTTGCTCAGTGAAGATGCAGCTTTCTAATGGTGAAAGAATTTTTGAAATCGGTCCAGTAGTTTATACGTGAAAACCATACATACATACATAATTACAAACATTTCCTCTTTATAATATTAGTATATAGTATAAACATGTAAGTATGTAATGTGGATATCTCATTATTATCCACTTATGTTATGTGAATAATGATATTGAGAGATTTGTATCTTACAAATTGCGGGGTAAATTTTCCCTCACACGGTAACCCTAAATATTGTGACGTATTCTTTTTTATCTCTTTCTGCGACTCGCATCCGGTGTCTACCTCGGAGCAATTAAAGCATCTACAGACGCTCCGATTTGGTTGGTGCCAACCATATTGGAACCGACATGGCAACCATTCCAACATTGCTACAGATTGTCCGACGGTTGGCCTTTCAGCTGTCAGTTGACCATAGAGTAATATGTCAGTTGACCATAGTAGAGTGCGTTTCACGAAAGAGTTCCCCTGCCGTTCCCGTGCCGAATTTTTGAAATCGGTCCAGTAGTTTATACGTGAAAACCATACATACATAATTACAAACATTTCCTCTTTATAATATTAGTATAAATAGTATAAGGATGTAAGTATGTAATGTGGATATCTCATTATTATCCACTTATGTTATGTGAATAATGATATTGAGAGATTTGTATCTTACAAATTGCGGGGTAAATTTTCCCTCACACGGTAACCCTAAATATTGTGACGTATTCTTTTTTTATCTCTTTCTGCGACTCGCATCCGGTGTCTACCTCGAGCTAGCGCGCACGAGCAACTTTGTCTCCGCAACTATTTTGTCTCTCCCATCAATTTGTATGGAGAGTTGCGTCGCTACGTGCGCGCACTTTCATACTAGCCCATGGGTGGGAGAGACAAAATAGTTGCGGAGACAAAGTTGCTCGTGCGCGCTCGCTCTTATAGCATCTACAGACGCTCCGATTTGGTTGGTGCCAACCATCCGACCACGACCAAATCGGAAAGTGTAGAGAGCGGTCGGTCCGACATAATTATTATTAATATTGGTTTGACGTGGTCGGATGCGCCGGCGATACCGACCAAACCAACTTCCTATCCGATCCAACCAAATTGGAACGTTTGGAAGCTTTGTTCCGACCAAATCGGCTCATTCCATAGAGTAATATAGGTAATTGGCTCATTCACATTCGCAACGCCGCCGGTGTAGGACGTCAACATGAACGCCGAGGGAGTTACGGTCACCGAACGTGACATATTAATAAAATTACTGGAACTATATAAAGACTTTCCCAGTTTGTGGGACTTAAGTAACAAAGATTACGCATATAGAGATGCCAGAAATCAAGCGTATTTTATTATGTTAGAAGTATTAAAAAAAATTGACAGTGCGGCTACATTAAAAACCTTAAAAAATAAGTTATAAGAGCCGCATATGACTGTAATTTTCTCTATTTCTATAGTAGAATTTAGCCCATTCTTTTCGTACTATGGTCATTTGACATTCTATGGTCAACTGACTGCTGGAAGGCCAAC
This sequence comes from Colias philodice, assembly GCF_061535455.1. Lineage (NCBI taxonomy): Eukaryota > Metazoa > Arthropoda > Insecta > Lepidoptera > Pieridae > Colias > Colias philodice. Next base: position 8,048,683 of record NC_143104.1, read on the forward strand.
CGTCGGACAATCTGTAGCAATGTTGGAATGGTTGCCATGTCGGTTCCAATATGGTTGGCACCAACCAAATCGGAGCGTCTGTATATGCTCTTAACAAGCTCCGAGGTGTCTGTACTGTCTATTGTATTCTCTGTCTACGCTACTATGTATTCCATAGAAGGTTTGTTTACTTTATCTAGGATGATTAAATATTGCCTTTATACCACAGTATAAACGAACATTGTTAATCTGTGATTGTATGTAATATGTCAAAGTCAATAACGTAGTGATTATATCCTCTTTGGTCAATGTCAAAATAATCTATAAAATATTATTCTCACTCGGATTACCAAAAAACAAATAAGTGCACTACATTTATCTATTTTCCAACCCAGCAAGGAATAGAAATAAAAAAAAAACTGTAGAATATATTATATAACAATATCTCGGTTATTGGCGGCAGTAATACAACCTTTGAAGTAATGAATAACCATTAACCTCCAATATTATTAGTTCCATAATTATATTGGTGGCAGTACACATGGGCCCAACGTGTTGGGCCAACGGGTTGGGCCAACGTGTAGAGAGCTACTTGGCGGTATGTTGGCTTCATTAGCCTAGTTGGCGCCAATATTGGCAGGCCAACCGAATGTTGTCGGTTTTTTGTGCACACATCAAAGGATCTTGGCGCGCTCCACAAACAGCGTTCACACGTTGGTGTCTTGTTCAGTTTGTTGTTACTCGTCAGCGGAGACAGTATCGTTGCGCGTCAATGAAATTTACGTTTAACCATGTTCCGATAGCGATGGCGGCGCCGAGGTTTTACAATTCGTAGAATTGTATCGACATGAAGGAATAATTTGGAATCCACGGCATGAACTACACAAAAATAAAACTATATGACTCAATAAATTAGATGTTCTATTTTCTATTTATTATATTATTCTAGATGTTTTTCTTATCTCACTTTCATACAATGCGATAAAAAAATGAATATATTTATAAAATGAGTAAAATAGTATTAAAAAAAAAAATAATAAAAATTTATTTTCAAGAAACAGGTACAGCATTATGTTCAGACCCTGACCTTCGAACTAGTGGTAAACTGTGTTTCGAAGGCCAGTTTCTTCCCAGTCTTTATATCTATATTATATTTATATGTTTCTGCAAACTCACAGTTTTATGTTTATACAGTAAAAATAGATAAAAGGAGAAAAAAAAATATAACTATATCTATACAAAAAAAAAAAAGGAAAAACTGAAGTTAATATTTCAATTTTAAGAAGTCATTCCCATTATAAATATTGTGTGCACGTATCTGTTCGCATATAATAAATATATATATATAGTGTGTGTGTGTGTGTGTGTGTGTGTGTGTGTGTGTGTGTGTGTGTGTGTGTGTGTGTGTGTGTGTGTGTGTTTGCATGTGTGTATGTGTTTGTGTGTGTGCATGTGTGTGTTTGTGTAGAGCATGTGAGTAAGTTAGTACGTATGACATGTGGGTGGGTGGTTGAATACGTCCTAGTGATTTACTATCATTAATTTTTCTGTTTCTTCGTAATCCATATCTTTTAGCCAATCTTTCACAACTCGTTTAATTTTATTATGATTTAAAACCCTAACGTTGTATTTACTATTTAACAAATTATACAATTTTGTTGCTAAGAATTCATATTGATGTTGAGCGAATTTGGATGAGGTTGAGGGGATAGGTAGCCGATTAAGTCTTTTTACCTCTGTATTAGAAAGATCTATCATGCGATGTTTTCTGCGGATGCACTGGTAAATATAAGATTTTCGAACACTAAGAACATTTGATTTGTTGTATATATCAGTTGTAGGATGTTTATAATTAAAGTAGAACATAACCTTAAGAACAGCCCTTTGCGCCCTTTCTACAGGCAGCATTAGAGTTTTGCAGGCTCCTCCCCAGACAGATATACAATAAGTTAGTATACAGTGGCAAAGAGCATTGTATACCTGGATGAGCAGAGTAGTGTTGGCAATAGACCGAAGATTTTTGAACACGAATATAAGTCTTCTGATTCTTTTTACTGTGCTATTTATATGTTGTTCCCATCTTAATTTGTCATCCATTATTACACCTAGATATCTTGTTTCGTAGGTTCTTTTAATTTCTTCACATGTGCAAATAGTATTCTGAGGAGTTGATGTTAATGTCCTATTGCAGGGGAATGAATGTAGAGTAATTTTGTATTGATTACCAGGCATGGAAGAAATTCTTTTACCAAAACAGATGTAGTTAGTTTTTTCAACATTTATTGACAACAGGCTATCTTCTAACCAAGCAGTGATTTTGCACATCTCTTTTTCAGTTATCAATTTCAAATCACTCCACGATTTGGCGTGGAAGATAACTACTGTATCATCAGCATACATGATTGTGTTTGCAGAATGTAAAGGGAGACTACATAACTCGTTTATGTACGCTAAAAACAACGTAGGTCCCAGTGTGCTCCCCTGTGGAACACCGTATGTGCAAGCTGCATTGCTGCTCGTTAAATTATCAAGGCGCACCACTTGCTCTCTATTAGTCAGATAGTCTTGCAGCCAGTCGATAGCTACACCTCTTATACCAAGGTTTTCAAGCCTTGAAATTAAGATAGGGACCGACACCGTGTCAAAAGCCTTACGCAAATCAAGGAACACACTGAGACACTTGTAACCATTATCCACATATGATGTGATTAGTGATGTAAGATGCAGGATTGCATCCTCGGTTGAACGGCCCTTGCGAAATCCGAATTGATTGTCGTTTAGGAGTGATTTTCTTTCCAAATATGTGACTAATCTATTATTAAAAAGCTTTTCAAGGATCTTCGACAGTACACTTAAAAGAGATATTGGCCTGTAGTTAGTTGGTTCAGATTTTAATCCACCTTTATAAATGGGTACCACAACTGCTTTTTTTAAAGTCCTCGGAAAAACTCCAGACTCAAGACTTAAGTTACAAACATAAGAAATTGGTTCAGATAGATATATTTTAAAGTCCTTAATGAATTTTGTGGTGATATTGTCGTGGCCAGGAGCACTGTCTACTTTTAGTGACGATATTAATTTATTTACTTCTATAGAATCAGTGTTTGTGACCACCATTGAGTGAACCGGTCCTGTGAGGTGAGAAGCTTCCCGTGCTAGATCTTTTTCGTTCCTTTTCAGGTTATGAAGGATTGCTTCTGCAAGCTTACTCCCAACTGTTATTAAAAAGTTACTTGTTCTTAAAAATTATTAAATAATAATACAATGAGCATGATTTTGATCAAATTGTGCTTTATTACATAAATAATATTATCATTTGATATAATAATATTATCTAAAATCTAATCTTTAAAGTTTCGTTTTATAGGTAGTTAAAATTAAATTAAATGTAAAATGCACACATTTTAAACATTTGAAAAAATCTAAACATAATAATATTTTATTTATACAGATATAAAAAAGGACAATAGAGATTGGAAAATGGTTTCATCGCAGACGGCAGAGTACACTCATTGTTATTGATGCACATGTACGTAATAATTAAACGCACTGTATATAAATAAATTACCGCGGCTGCAAGAACTTCTACGGACTACGTCCATCTTTGAAGCGCCAATGCAGAATGATCAGTACGCCAATGTGTGAACAGGAATCTTGATATCCTTCATTTTTTCCCAACACGTTGGCCCAACGCCTTGGCCCCATGTGTACTGCCGCTATATGACTTTTGATCACATTAATTATTGCTACTTCTAATTGCAGGTTGGGTCTACAAACTATTGCTCCAGTATCAAACACTACATTGGTAAAACCGGAGTCATGTTTGTTAACTTCTATAATTGTTAAATTCTATAAGAACGAAAGTACGATGCTATTTCCCTAGGCCCAATGAAGTAAGGCGAGTGCGGCGCCATGGATGGGAACACAGATTATCGACTCCAACTGGTCGTAGAGTAATTATGCGAAGAATCTTGAAAGGTCGATTTGTATTAACTCATTAGTAACCTAGTAACTAAAATCTTAAAAGTAATGTATGTAAGTAATATAGTCAAATAAAAAGAAATACAATGATTTAATTATTTTATTTATGTTCAATTATTATTTTCGTTCCTCTTACATGTCTAAATGTGTACAAAAAAATATCTTCTTATATATAAAAATGAATCGCAAAATGTGTTGGTAAGCGCATAACTCGAGAACGGCTGAACCGATTTCGATAATTCTTTTTTTATTATATTCCTTGAAGTACGAGGATGGTTCTTATATAGAGAAAACGTAATTATGTACCACGGGCGAAGCCGGGGCGGACCGCTAGTTAAAGATAAAAATGATTACACATGCAATCATTTTCAAGACAATTAGCAGTTTCATACTGATCTCAAATATGACTACTGTTCAAACAACCTCAATACTAAACATTGCCACTTATGTCTTATTGTTTGTACTATTATCAACAGCCTCAAATTGAGCACTTTTAGGTTTTATTTGATAATTTCACTGCATAAAAAGGTATCATGAATCATTAAATTAAATAAAATGAAAAATAAATACCATATTTTTATAAATAATAAGGAATATATTCTACAGGTCTGATAACTAGATGAAAAAAGCAAATCCCAGCAATTACCTAATATAATTTATGTAAACACTTGCACTGAATACAATATTTCACATAAGAAAGAATCTAAATAAATATAATTTATAAAAATAACAATAAGTCCTCCAAGAGAGACTGCTAAATAAAACAATTTAACAAATGTTGATTTAAAATTTCTAATTGAATAAGTATTTTTGTTGAGAATGAACGGATTCATCAGAACTGGTAGGAGTGTTAGCGGGTTTTAATAGATTTGACATTTCTGTAACTACAAATGTGGTGAACTTAATTATAGCCAGATGTGCAGCCAGCTGTAACACAAGGGCTCCAAAACCTTTGTACAGTCCCCCTATTCCCTCTTTGGCTATTGTTGTGTTGTAACAATCCATAAAACCTTCATATCCAGTTAAAATTGGAGTAACTGATGTGCCTGTGTCCAAATTGTCAATAATTGTTCTTGTACCCTGTAAATATTAATATGTTATTCCCATACATAACTAAATAGACAAAGCTATGAAAAAAAAAGACGTGTGGCACTCGAGGCCTGCTGCGGTAAAGCTATTGCATAGCATGCCTTCAAGCCACACCTCCTTGCCCGTCGGAGTGGGGAGTGTGAGGATTTTTCGTTACGGAATTTCTGGATTTGGTCCCCACGCTCAAGGCCCGCGATAGAAGCTATGCAATAGCTTAATAACTCAACTAATTCATAAAGCAAATATGTATTCAATTAGTGGATTATAAAAAGAGTACCATACCTGTATATGAAGCCTGTGTATTATTGTCTCAACAGGATAAAATATTATTTCCATTGCAATAAAAGAGAATATGTTAGCCTTTAATTTCAAATCCTCTATTAAGGGATTGGGGAGACTTTTGGGATGATTCATGTCATATGAAGCACTCAATTCATGCTTATGCCTTTGTTGGAAGCGTAATATTCTCACAGTTATGCTTTTTAAAGTTATGCTGCAAGAAAAAATAAAAAAATTATGCTTTTTTGCTCCAATGGGTTAATAAATGCATAAAATTATGTATTTATTTTTATTCTTACTGAGCAAAATATTTTGTAAGCCCAAAGGCTGCTGTAGGCAACACTATAGCCCATATAGGCAGCATCCTGCCCCTACTTGGTGTGCCCCATTCCAATATACGCATGAAACCCTCTCTAAAGACATCAAATATAGCCGGCTTATCACTTGCTATATCACTCTGCACTGTCTCCACTAAACTTGCAGAGTAAAATGGTGTTATCACAGCCAAACTTACACTGTAAACATGAAATAATAACATAACAGTAAATACAGTAGCACCTCTATAAGTCGAATATCAAGGGAGACGCCAAAAAATTCGAGTTATAGAGTTTTCAACTTATGGAGGATTTCGACTTAGGCGGATTTTGATTCGACATAAAGAGTTTGAGGTTTATTCTTATAAATTTTGAGTTATTAAAATTCAACTTGCAGAGGTCACAAACATGTTTTTATTTATAAGAAATCAACATTATTTCAAATCATTTTAAAATAAAAAATATGGCATTAAAAAAGTCAGTATTTTTTTTGCTTTAGATAATTTGGTTGTTCTCTAGCATTTTATAATCTATAAAGAGCAGAAAATTCTTCTTTTTCAAAGATACTGGTTTGCTTTATAAAATTTCGTAAGGTATTCAATGCGGTTCTTGCCTCTTTGATGGAAACCCATGGAGCGCATGTACTATTCACGTCTTCTATGTCTTCTTAAACATTAGTATCGGTTTTCTGAGCTACTGAATCGATAATTTCGTCATCAGATACCTACTTAATGCAAACACGTGTTTACGTGAGTCATAAATTTATTATCGCATACTCCTAAAATGTTTTCTAAGAAACAATTATAGTGTACTGCACTGTCGGCAAGTTGTTAAAGTCCAAATGATCAAGTTATAAAGATTGTAAAATAAAATGTTGCCATGTTCGAGATACAGAGGTCAAATTTAATTTTTCGAGTTATAGAGTGAAAATATGTACCAAAATGGCTTGGAGGGACTCGGTGATTATTTCGACTAACAGAGGGCCAAGATTTCAAGTTACGGAGGTTTTCGGGTTTGAAGGGAAGGGAACAAGACATTTTTTCGAGATTTGGAGGTTTTTGACTTATCGAGGTTCGACTTAACGAGGTGCTACTGTAGTTAAATTTAATAGAGAAGCATATTGACTACTTATATAACTTAGTTTTTTTACACAATATTAACTTATAAGAATCATGACATTAATATTTAATTCATTCTAGTTACAATCACAATCCAAGTCTCAAATCAAAATATAAAAAAATATTGTATGATACAATCATCTCACCATTTTAATGTCATGTGCTGAAGAAACTGGAGAAAAGAATTGCATTTAGTTAGCTCTCTGGAATTACATATAAACACAAATGAAAATCAATATTACAGGCAATAATTTTCATTATCAAATTGATTTACCAACATATATTTTAATATTATACTCACTTTGGCCAACCAGTTCCCTTTGATAGAACATCTTCAACAGCTAAATTGAGGCCCTTAACTATACATGTGGATCCAATGCCTTTCCATAGTGTGGTCACATCCTGCCGCCTATGCAGCCTTGCTACCACAGGCAATAATGTGTAGGGAACAATGTGGTAATTCCTCAGAGTATTGTGGACCTTAAAAAATAAATAAATAATCAAGTCTGTATATATTTTGATATTATGTTTATAACAAAGTCTGCATTCAATAAAATTACCTGACATTGCCTTCTCAACACTATAAATGGATGACTCAATAAATTCTCAGTTACTAAGCTGGCTACACTTATTGCTGTTGTCACATATGCATTATTTTCTGAAACATTTTTTTGTTATATTTACGTGAATAAATTGATATATTTCTATATACATATATGTTTTTTTACATACCTTCTTCTGAAACATCATCCATTACTAAAGGCGGTCCTTGATACTCCTCATTTAAAGGAGTGTGATATCCATATATCTGCTGGTAACGAGTATCATAGAGATCATTCGTTTCTCTATTGGGATCCAAACCGTACGGTCTGTTATAATTACTGTAATCCCCAAAACCAGCCATTGAATCTGATCAAGCAGATAGCTGATAGGTAGTGGATAAGTTACAAAAACATTTTCTAACGTATATTTCTATATTAGTTTTTGCCTGTAATGCAATAGCTTTGGAAAATGAAATAGTTATGATTTCTATTAAATTTTTATTGCAGAAGCAGATGTAGCTTTACAGGAAATAAGGTACAAAAATCAGAGCTCAATAAAAACCTAAGAGCTGAAAACTGAAATGCCAATTGCCAATGTCATTTGTGACATTGCGCTGTCAATCTGTCATATCAATTGATTCATTCATGATAATACGAGTTATAACTGCTTTCATATTGGACTGTAATCGATTAAAAAATAAATTAGAGACGTTCTTGTATTCGCTGTAACTACTAATTGCTCCAATTAATTTAATCAGTTTAATTTCCGAATATAATCAGATGCTATAGATATACAAAAGTGAACGAAGGTGAACGTAAACTTCAAATCCTTACGCCTCTAAATAGACAGTTGAATGAATATTGGTATTGAATTTTTTCACTATGACATTGACATAATCTATACACAACGGCCTTGACATTTCCGTTTCTGACAGGCGCAGCACGGGCAAAATACAAACTCAAGACGCATGATCAATTTTCTCTGTCCCTATCGCTTTTATGGAAAGCGCTCCACTAGCGAGCAAATATTGATTTAAATAAATAGGACAAAAATTCCTATGCCCAAAACAATGTGGACGTGAAATACCATTAAAATGTGGAGTAAAGCTGTGTTGTGTTTAACGACTATACACTTTTATAGTAAGTGTTTTATATATTCCTGGTGGAAAATTATAATGAGTGGGTACGGTTAATGGATATGTATGTACAGGTGTAGCAGCACAAGGCGAGTGTACCGATTTACACGGTAGAACTGTAACCAATGGATTACACTATATCCCTGGCCCAGATACATGCACGCTCTGCATATGTGACAATGGCTTACCCAGAGTATGCAAAGCGGTTTTGTGTTCACCTCCGCAGGTATCTTTTATTTATAACAAAAAAAAAATACTCGACAAAAGTCAGTTCAAAAGTACCTACATAAAAATCAAGTATTTAATAGATTTATTTCATGAATTAGATCAATAAATTGGACAAAACTGTAGTTAGATTTATTCTGATTGGAAATGCGGTTAGTGTCATGTGAATAATAGGTATTTAAATTATGCTTTGTTTAGACATGTCATAAATTTTAATTATGCACTCATTAACATTGTAGTAATGCATTCTAAAACAATGTTATTGTAACTATTTCTAACATTATCCATTAATTAAATTATTAATATACCGCTGCTATAATCTTCTGTAGATTTTACAATTTATCAATAGAGATCACGGCCACAATACTATCTATATACTTTTTACTTTAAAAATATTCAAAACATAAATTCTATGGGTATCATGCTGTAATATAATATTTTGAGCTTAGATTAATTACAAAAAATCTATATGCTTTTAACATTTTTTGAATAGAGTATGAATTTATGCTTCTTGAAATTCAAATATTATTGCTTTTTAATAATAACCAACCCTTAACTTTTTTAATTTGAATTTGTTATGTTTAATTTTAATCTATACATTATTACATTCTTGCTTATTATATTGGCAATTTCAAAGATATTTATTTATAAGTACTGGCAGAATGAACTGAATTATGCATTTATTAAATACTAGCTTACCGCCCGCGGCTTCACCCGCTTTATCTAAAACCTAATAAATTATATACCAAAACCTTCCTCTTGAATCACTCTATCTATTAAAAAAAACCGCATCAAAATCCGTTGCGTAGTTTTAAAGATTTAAGCATACAAAGGGACATAGGGACAGAGAAAGCGACTTTGTTTTATACTATGTAGTGATAATAGTGCTGTAGTTATCATTCCAATAAGAAAAAAAGAATATTATATCTTATATGTTTTATATTAATTATGTATCAATTAATTTATGATGATATTGTTTTTATATGATAATTGCACTTATTTTACGGTCTATTTAGGTTAGAAATGCATAAAAAATTATTCTAGAATGTCCATTGTTTATGGAAATGATGGTTTAAAAGATTACATTTGCTTTCTACATGCATTGTTTTATAAGTACTTATTTTTCCGCTTTGAAAACAAGGTCAGGCACAGGCAAAATATATAAATATAAATTTTCCTTACTTTCTCAAACTACTCTATACCTTTTCAATTGATCTACTTTTCCTAGAGGAAAGTAAGCATACAAGACTGTAGCCAGAAAATGTATATTTTTTTAATTATTAAAAATAATCCTGAAAATAATTGTGGTACATTTTATAATAACGGTAACACCATTCTTAAACATTTACATTTTTTTAACTGAATGAAAGATGAACATAAACAATGATTCATATTACACCATGTCATTACTGAGCTCGATCAAACATTATTGTATATTTTTTGTATGAAGTGATTCATGCCTGACTGTGGTCTGTACACGGCGTTGTTCCGGTCGGGACACCGCGTTAAAAATTATATAGATATTTAATATATACATACTTATGAAAACAAATTCTAAGTCTCAATTTCTCTCAAAAGGATTGCCGATCGTTTCGTGTCGGCACCACTTGCTGTGAATTCATCTGTTTGGACGATGTAGTGAAACCAGCAGAGGGTGTAGAAGCGAACCTTCGGGTCGCAGCCGGGGGCGCCGCTGCGATTGTACTGCTCACTATAGCACTTGTTGTGTATAGAGTTAAGAAACAGAAACGACGCGGACGACCTACACATGCGGACGATCAACGCAGTTTGACTAGCATTGGGTATGTTTAGATAGTTATTTTGGCTAGTTATTTTACAGTTTTCAGGGTATTGTTTAAAATAATACGACATACCTTATAATAGCAATAAAGAATTTTTTTATGTATAAACAAACACAACAGACTAATAATAACAATAGAGTAAAAAATAAAACAAACATGTTGTATTGTACTTTGTAATTTTTCACACGTCTTAATATCATTGTTTTCTGATGGTTATTGTTAGCTTATTCATGTGAAAATAGGAATCGTAAGTCCAGCTATTAAACACAGCACAACAACCTAATAATATAAGTGATAGTGGTCGTGAAAAGTAGAATGTTTATCTTAGGCAAGGACCACAGAACAGTAAAAACATATAGAAGTGCTATAATGTCATATTAGTATGAAAACCAGTGTCGCCAAACCCACACATTTAAACCGATAGTTATGTATAGTGTACTGTCACTACAAGTAAACTATGTCTTTGATTGGACAGCTTAATTTGAGTAGAAACTGACTTAGGTTAGAAATTCAGCATTTCAATATGTAACCTAACGCACCATGTTACGGTTTATTTTAGTATAACATCCCTAGGTATTTTAGCTGATTTGTTTCTCATTGCTCAGAAATTCCAAATTCGAAAACATTCAGCTACTCTACAACAGAGGGCGTTAGTTTTCGATAGATATAACTTTGAACCTCAACACATAGAGATAAGGTTGAAATTTGTGTCACTCAACATTAATGACATTAAGTTGATATTTATCTGATGCAATGCTCTAAGAGATGTCAGCCTTGTTATCGATAATTCTCAAATAAATATTTTTTTGTGCATTTTTTCTTTCTATTATATGAGTATAGTATAATGCGTCACATTTTGGAGTATGTTTATTACTACTAAGTACGTCTTTTCATATTATTATTATTAAATAAATAAAACCGGCCAAGTGCGAGTCGGGCTCGCGCACAAAGGGTTCCGTAGCAGCAAATATAATAAATTACAGTTAAATCAACCTATCTCAAAAACTATAAGAGATACTTTGATCAAACCAAAAATCGTTGAAAGAGTTAATTAGCATGCATCACCTCTATTTTTTTTAGAATTTTATACCCCGTAGTTATAAAAATAGAGGGGGGGGGACATACTTTTTACGACTTTGAGAGCTGATATCTCAAAAACCGTTCACTTTAAGAAAAATGTTTTTTAGAAAACTTTATATCATTTTAAAAGACCTTTCCATTGATACCCCACACGGGTATGTACATCGAAAAAAAAAAATTCATCCCTCAGTTACATGTATGGGGGGCCCCACCCCCAATTCTTTTTTTTACTATTTAGTGTCATATTTTTGTAGCGGTTCATACAACACATATTCCCATCAAATTTCATCACTGTAGTACTTATAGTTTCCGAGTAAATCGGCTGTGACAGACGGACAGACGGACAGACGGACAGACGGACATGACGAAACTATAAGGGTTCCGTTTTTGCCATTTTGGCTACGGAACCCTAAAAACGGAATAGAATAGTATAAATCTATATTTACAAAATACAAACAGAAAATATGCATTATTTTAAATCTTGAACTGCTGTAGGTTTGATGTATCAGTGGCTTTTGTTTGACTGCTTAGTGCTGTTCGACATCCAGTTAACTTGTCACGTTGCATTTATCCATTTCTCTTTTAAATAAGCCTCTTTGGTAAATCGATAAAATAAATTGGACAAATGAAAGCTAAGGAAAAATAAAATAAAATTTAATATTTATAATGTTTGTCTTTTCTAAAGTATCGATACTGTCGATATGCGCCACAAGCATCACTAAACCGACATTCGTTTGTTTATTGCAATAATATTCTAGAAAGTCTTGTTTGCTGTTCAATCTATAATAGTACTAATTTCTTATGGGTTAAGGTTCATTTTGACTAGATATTTGTGTACAATTTTGACAAATTACGACAAGCGAAGTTATAACATAAAATATAATTAATATATGTAAAATAAATAAAAATAAGACTTACCGATGCAGATGGTATGAAATGCCTCCATTGCTGATATTATTTCGTCTGCTATCATTTTTGCACTCTAATACTGAACAACACGTCCTAATTAATGAATAAATATGGAAAAAAGGTTTGACAGCTGACAACCGACTCGAATATTTTTCTGCGCACAACTGAGAGCAAGTTAGGTGATCTTACCTTACTTGTGACACGTGGGCCACGCCCACATCACACTTCTATTTGTTTTTACTGTTCTGTGGCAAGGACACACCCCGGACACTCCATACAAAATTATCGTTTTGACAGTCACACTGTAGAGACTGCAAATGTGTGTGTTAACGCTTTATGGTTGGCACATTTGTGACTAGCGTAAAAAAAAAAATTCGCGTTTTTCTGATGAAATACATCCGTATGTTTGATTAATGTTGTCAATCTTTGTTGCGTATCGTCCTTGCAGAAAAATGTGGCCCATTTTAATCACGATCGCGCGGGGTGAGGTAAGTGTTTAATTTTGGCGGGAGGCGGAGAGTGTCCGTTCTGTAGCGTTTAGCTACTATGTATTATGTATTCTGTGGCAAGGACATTCATTTCTAGTAATTTTTCTAGGTATATAAGTGGAAGTATGGGGTACATGGGCAGTGGGTGTGAAACAGCGTCTGGCGCGTGGAAGCCCTCAGCTCAGTACCTACCGAGGGGCGAAGCACCCCCTCCATACGACGAAGTTATTGCACAATGCCGACCTGATTCACTACGGTAATCCATACTTATATTATAAAAGCGAAAGTAACTCTGTCTGTCTGTTACTCAATCACGCCTAAACTTCTGAACCAATTTGCATGAAATTTGGTATAGAAATATTTTGATACCCGAGAAAGGACATAGGCTACTTTTTATTGCGAAATATGTACCACGGGCGAAGCCGGGGCGGACCGCTAGTAGATAATAAAATTCAGTCTAACATCAAATATTAATTAACTTGTAGTGTATTAATTTTGTAGCAATAGTGTTACATTTTGATTGTTTGATTGCCAATTCCATGTGTAAGTATGGATGGATATCCTGCTATTCATATCCTTAGCAGAGTATCCTGCAATTTATCACCATGTAGTAATTATATAAATCAGTTTAAATTTCACAAAAACTGCTCTTATCATTATCCTACTATGTACTATTATAAAGGCGAAAGTTTGTAAGTATGGATGTATGGATGTTTGTTACTCTTTCACGTAAGAACTACTGAATGGATTTGAATGAAACTTTACCACAATATAGCTAATACATCAGAATAACACATAGGATAAGTTTTATTCCGGAAATTCCACGGGAACGGGAACTATGCGGGTTTATCTTTGAAAATGCGGGCGAAGCCGCGGGCGGAAAGCTAGTATGTATTACATAAAGTCGAAAATACAATACATTATTCTTATACTATGCAGATTAACGAACGAAACAGCGTTCCATCGCACGTACCCATCGACTGTGGAGTCCATTACAAGGCCCGAAGACGCGATGCAATGTGTTGGACACGGATATGTGAACCTTCCGCGGCCTGTTACTCAAGTAAGTTGTTTTTGAAGTGAAAACTTCTTTAGCGGCGTTTTGTATAAAATCTTAAACTCGCGTCAGGACACGTGGCCTGATCGAAAAAGCGTAAGACCGATGTTTTTTTAGCCCTTATATTCCATGCGTAAGACGGATTCCAAAATATCAAACATGCTGAACGTTAATAATCAAGTTTTCACTTCTGCCGGCACTCCCGGAGTGCAACCCGTCTTTTTTTTTAATTCTTGTTTTGAAACGACTAACGGAGCAGTGATATGATCTAATTTGTAAATATTTTTTTATGAATTTTCGCCGATTTCGCTGTCAAAAATGAATTGATCTTCATTGATTGAGAAGAATATTTAACTTAAAATGCAACTGATTTATCAATAGCAATTCTTATAAACAGCTTAATTGTTTTTGATAAGACTGTATCCAAGATTCCAACTCGATTAACGCACAAAAAAAAGACGGGTTGCACTCCGGGAGTGCCGGCAGAAGTGAAAACTTGATTATTAACGTTGAACATGTTTGATATTTTGGAATGGTATCCGTCTTACGCTTTTTCGATCAGGTCACGTGTCCTGACGCGAGTTTAAGATTTTATACCCATTACAGAAAAAGTGCTCAACGCCGCTAAAGAAGTTTTCACTTCAAAAAACCATAAAAGTAAGAATATCGCAACGGAAAAAAAGTCTATGATGTTCGAGGATTTTTCCGGTTTCATCAATTTACATAATTTATTTTCTATTTATTAATCAACATAATTAAGTATGATAAGGTTTTAGCATGAATATTCAATAGCAATAGACAGTTAGTTTCGCATTTTTTTTCGTAGTTAGTTTGGATAAGTACTATTTTTTTACTTTTATTTGTTTACAATCTATTTATGCGTAATAGATTGTAAACAATTGATTTTTTTCTCTTATAAAAATACTTACTGATTCTTTCATTCTCGTATTGTAAATATGTAACTTAAGACATAAATAGGCGGAATTTTTAAAGGACATTTATTATGAAGACATCAACACAGATAACATTCGTTATGTTAGTGTTTTATTTTGTTTCTGAATGTTAGCGCCACTTATACTTATATCAAATCTATTTATTATATTTTAATCACATTTTGATGGCATCACTAAGTGACCTACTATTTTATATTCTTTACAACATCACTCAAAAAGCGATAAAATGATTAATTTCCATTTTAGATTTTGAAAATCCTTTAGCACAACTACTTAGTGAGTCATGATTTAAAAATTAAAAACGTAGTATCGATATAAAATCCGTATGAGTCACAGTTTAACATGACGTAGAAGACTAGCAAAAAATACTTAATCGAATAATTAAAGTTAATTGCACTCACACGTGACTGTAATAATTATTTTTATACACTATACACGATTACAGTATTCATACCTAAATGTAACCATAAAATTGTTAACAGTACGAAAAATAATACGTTGAATTTAAAGCCGATGTTCTAATGGATCGCAATTGATCTAGTTGGCAACCGCGCAAGTTAATGTCTGATCTTACAGTTTTTACAACTTTACGGCGACATTCAGATTCAGAACGAAATACATTTAAGCATGCACCTTACTTAATTGGTTCAATGACTATTATATGGAATTGTTAGTGATGCAATACATTTGTTTTACACTGGACTTGAATGACTAATCGGAAGCAAAGTACGCGAGTTTGTTATCAATTAAATTTTATACGTGTGCGTTGGTTCACGTTATTGTCTGAATTAGGTAGGGTCAAAATAGGGCTCTATAGTGAAAACACACTTCTATTTGAATGAAAATGTAACCTTATTTGGAAAATGTTTTGCTCTATATTATGAAATAAAGTGTGATGAAAAAGTATTAAAATAATTATCACTTTTTTTAAGTATACATATTATAATTATATTAATATTAAATATAACTAAATAATGCGTCGTTACCTGTGTTAAAATAGAAAATTGCTGTTCAAGTTACATAAAACACTAGTTAGGTTAATTACCGAATTCAAACACATGTTACGGTATACATAAAATTTAATACATATATCATGTATATTTCAGATAGCAAACACCCAAAACTGTTTCAACGCACCCCTACTGCAGCCGGTGCACGTCCCGGAGCGAGAGACGAACATCATACCGCATCATCCGTTGCCGCCCAATGGTAATATTATGTAACTGATTTCCTTATCATCACTACGTAGTATAAAAATATCGATAATAAATCGCTTTCCACCCTTTTCGTGTGTATGCTTAGATCTTTAAAAATTACGCAACAGATTTTGATTGTGTTTTTAAATAGATAGAGTGAATAAAGAGGAAGGTTTTATAATTTATTAAATAAGGCAAAGCGCGCGAAGCCGCAGGCGGAAAGCTCGTTTTTTAAATATTGATTATTTATTTAAACACGATAACTTAGATATAATTTTTTAAAGAATGGAAAAAGTTCAATTACGAGGCGTGATTCGAACCCGCGCGTAAAAAATATTTATAAAGCATTTGAATGCCATAAAATCAAAATATTAAATTCAACGATAACTTAGAGTTTATTATATCTATACTTAATATTATAAAGATGAAGAGTTTGTTTGAACGCGCTAGTCTCAGGGACTACTGGTCCGATTTGAAAAATTGTTCCGTTCTTAGATAGCCCATTTATCGAGGAAGGCTATATTATATCAACAGGAGCGGAGTAATGCGGGTGAAACCGCGGAGCATAGCTAGTTTTTGGATATAAATTTAATTAAAATTATTTGCAATTTCCAGTGGTGGGTTTCCCGAGCGCGGTGCGCTTGACGGGCTCGCTGGGCGCGATCAGCAACCGCGCGCTCAGTGTGGCGCGCGATGAGCACGAGCGGGAGAGGGAGAGAGAGAGGGAGAGGGAGCGACCGCATAACGTGCCTGGATTTTATACTACGCATACTTCGCTGTGAGATTTGTTATATTATGTTGTTGAAGTGAAAACTTCTTTAGCGGCGTTGGGTATAAAATCTTAAACTCGCATCAGGACACGTGGCCTGATCGAAAAAGCGTAAGACGGATTTTTTTTAGCCCTTATATTCCATGCGTAAGACGGATACCATTCCAAAATATCAAACATGTCTTTTTTATTTTTTATTACTGAGGGTAGACGTGCTAGGCGGGCGTCATTTGCGGGAGCCGGTCGCCGACTGGACTTTGATCTTGCCTGGCTCGTGATGAGTATAGGGTCAAATACGTTGTTCACTCGCAGACACCGCACGATCCCGCGGCTGTCAGCGACGGAGGCGGGCGCGCTGAGCCGAGCGGAGCGCGCGTGCGGGTCGGTGCGGCGCTCGTTCCACCGGCCCGAGCCGCCGCGCGCCGCGCCCGCCCCGCTGCACCCGCGCTCCGTGCCGCGCAACCTGGACACGGCGCACGATGCGTTACCTGCGCTTGGCGTGCTCAACGGGTATGTGTCAGTGACAAGCGGGCGTGCTGAGCCGAGCGGAGCGCGCGTGCGGGTCGGTGCGGCGCTCGTTCCACCGGCCCGAGCCGCCGCGCGCCGCGCCCGCCCCGCTGCACCCGCGCTCCGTGCCGCGCAACCTGGACACGGCGCACGATGCGTTACCTGCGCTTGGCGTGCTCAACGGGTATGTGTCAGTGACAAGCGGGCGTGCTGAGCCGAGCGGAGCGCGCGTGCGGGTCGGTGCGGCGCTCGTTCCACCGGCCCGAGCCGCCGCGCGCCGCGCCCGCCCCGCTGCACCCGCGCTCCGTGCCGCGCAACCTGGACACGGCGCACGATGCGTTACCTGCGCTTGGCGTGCTCAACGGGTATGTGTCAGTGACAAGCGGGCGTGCTGAGCCGAGCGGAGCGCGCGTGCGGGTCGGTGCGGCGCTCGTTCCACCGGCCCGAGCCGCCGCGCGCCGCGCCCGCCCCGCTGCACCCGCGCTCCGTGCCGCGCAACCTGGACACGGCGCACGATGCGTTACCTGCGCTTGGCGTGCTCAACGGGTATGTGTCAGTGACAAGCGGGCGTGCTGAGCCGAGCGGAGCGCGCGTGCGGGTCGGTGCGGCGCTCGTTCCACCGGCCCGAGCCGCCGCGCGCCGCGCCCGCCCCGCTGCACCCGCGCTCCGTGCCAAGGAACTTGGATACGGCGCACGATGCGCATGCGTTGGATGCGCTGCCTGCGCTTGGCGTGCTCAACGGGTACGTAATTTGTACCTAATTACAAAATTTTTTTTTATCCAAATAACCCATTGAGCCCCGAACGGCCCGATCGGTCCACGACACAATAGACTTTCTATTGTGTCTGTTATTCCGGGGCCTGAGTTAATAAGATGGACATTTTCAGACGTTATAAGTGTTAATTCTAACAAATCAATTATGAGGTAAGATACCGCGGCATACATAGCGTGCCGAGGAACTGGAACACGGCACATGATGAGCACGCGTTGGACGCGCTGCCCGCACTTGGCGTGTTTAATGGGAACGTGGTGCTAATGTTATGAATGTATTTATTTGGTTTCTGAATAGATATACATTTTATATGTATTATAATATATTTGGAGTGTGACATTATTAGCATGCATAGCGAGGCCAATTAAAAGCAAATACAACATACATTTTTAAGTTATTGTAAATTACATATTTGAGTTATTTTCAAATTTTTTCCACATCAAAACGAAATTTCATTTGTATCCAAATAACTGCGAATGCTTCGGCACGATTTTTAGACGGGTAGGTGTTATTTAAAAAGCTATAATATTTTTTTATCACGGCATTCATATAATATGTATACGATCAAAAAGGAAATTCTATTTTGCAATTATTTTTATAACAATTAAATTAAAATTTAACAATTATCTTTGTTATTTGCATACATTTATCAGACGCTAACGCAATTACAATAATAAAATATTTTTTTTTATCATTTTTAACTAATTATCTGTTATACAGTTATGTTAAAATACATCTTAAGCTGTATCAAACATTTTAGGACACTGAAATCGTCCGGCGGTCGATCGCGCGCACACAGCGAGGAGCAAGTCATGTGCGACAAGCCGAAGAGCGCCAAGCCTCCAGCACCGGCCCCTCCCCCGCACGCCTCCCACACTCCCCTCCCCCCGCTCACCCCGCACCCCCCGCTCCCCCCGCTCACCCCGCACGCCCCCCTCCCCCCGCCGCACATGCCGCACCCCCCGCTCCCCCCGCTCCCCCCGCACACCCCGCTCCCGCTGCCCCCTGAGCCAACGGCCCCGCAGAACACGTTGCCGCTCACTGTTGATAAGGTAAAATAGATTTAGAAGTTTGTTGTGCAAATAATGTTTATTTTATTGTTTATTTTGAAAATAATAAGTGGAAAAATTTGTGGCATATTCATGTTATTTTGTTATTTCATGTTGTGTACTATTCAATACACGTGTAATATTAAAGACCAAATCAAAAATAAAAAATATATTTATCAAAGTAGATGATATTTTCAAGGATTCTTTTTGATCAAAAACATAAAATATTAAAATTGACAAGATAAAAAAAAATCACGAAGTTACCTCTAATTTTCACTCTTACGTCTTACTTGACATGGTAATATTTATTATAACACGAATCATCTAATAGAAGATTGGTAATTTTGCTTTATACCTCCTCTTAATAGACATTTCAATCATACACATAAAAAGTATGTCACGTACCTACACATAATGTTTAAAAAGCGTATTAAAAATTAAAATGTAACGTATCTGTTATATTTATTTATTTTTTCATCTTTGACTTACAGTATAAAATATACACCACATAATTTTTTTTATTACAGCCGTCATGCGTGTGTAGCTACACAGGCGGCACAAGCGAAGCGGGCGATGCGAGCGAAGCGGGCGCGGCGCGGGGCGAAGACGAAAGCGACGACTATCGCAGCGAATGTGCTAACTGCAAGTCCACGGATGAGGCTGGGTGAGTGCGGTTTTAATACTAAATTGTTAACTAATATAAACTCACTGATTTGGTACAAAATTACATAATTCCTATAAACATTGTGAAATAACTAATATATACTCACTGATTTGGTATTGGATTTAAATGTGATTTGTTTCAAGTCGATAATAAAAGCCTGTCCATTATGTTATGATGAACCAATTAATATTCGGAATGCGTTATGGCATTTATTCCTTGCCGCGAAGTGTTGTGTTCGAATAGCACGTTAGACACTTACATGTAATAAGGAATTTTGCAATGTGGTCTTTCACAACGCGTTTTATATGTGCAGCATGATAATTCACGTAAACGCATGTCATGCTTACATTACAGTCTAGGGATTACTTTAGGGACCTCCATAATATATGTACATATTATTATAAAATCGAAGGAAGTCAAAACTGTACCTACATTTAATATTTTGTAAAAGAATACTTGGGGCGTGATCTACAATATATACCGAAGCCAAAAATACATTTTTTTGAATTTTTGTCTGTTTGTCTGTATGTATGTCCGGGCTAATTTCAAAAAGTACTGCATGGATTTACTTCAAATTTGGTACAGAGATAGCTCGAAACCTGAGGAAGGACATAGGATAGGATATTTTATCCCGGAAATCCCACGGGAACGGGAATTATGCAGGTTTCAAACGTAGAGTGAACAGGTACCTTCTAGGGAAGCGCGTTCCATCTTAGACCACATCTCAGCTTAACATCAGGCGAGATTGTGGTCAAGCGCTTCACTATCGACAATAAAAAAAAAATTGGTTGTCTGTAAAGTCGGTTTACTGACGATAGTTGAACGTGACAACGTCCGATTGTGCTTCTTTGTCGCTCGTTCCGCGCTCTCGCTTGCACTTCAAGCCTTACATGGAACGCCTCAGAGCGAGGTAACGCCGCATGAGTCATGTTTTTTCGTGCGTGCAACCGGCTCTATCGAATTATAAGACGTTGTCACGTCAAAAAAGGTTTTTCTTTACTGCGCGGACGAAGCCGCGGGCGGAAAGCTAGTTAGATATATTAACCCATTGAGCCCCAAGCGGCCCGATCGGTCCCAGACACAATAGATTTTCTATCGTGTCTGTGGTTCCGGGGCCTGAGTTATTATGTAATTATCGTAATGTCCGGCATCAGCTGGGAGGAGGGCGGCACATGGTCGTGCGGCACGCAGACGCTGCAGCGGCGCGCCCCGCCCCCCGCGCCGCCGCCGCCGCACACCGCCACGCTGCCGCAGCCCGTCACCAGGCACGAGTATGTAACTATCGTAATGTATCAGCTGGGAGGAGGGCGGCACATGGTCGTGCGGCACGCAGACGCTGCAGCGGCGCGCCCCGCCCCCCGCGCCGCCGCCGCCGCACACCGCCACGCTGCCGCAGCCCGTCACCAGGCACGAGTATGTAACTATCGTAATGTATCAGCTGGGAGGAGGGCGGCACATGGTCGTGCGGCACGCAGACGTCCTTACGGACGATCTTATCTCGGGTGTGGTTTAGTTTAGCGTAAGCCGTAAGCAATAAATAAATAATAAATAATAAATAAATAAATAAATCTTTATTTCAGATATCAATATCCATACATAATATAATTACACATACATTTACAATTTGGCATATATTTGGGACATTTAACTTTACAACATTTAACTTTAACTTATTTATCAGTATAAAAAACAATTGAACTATTTACGGTTCCTACCTAAATGAACACACAACCAATACCTAAGAATGGGACTGTTCAAGTACTCGGAGAGCGTATTTATGATTTTGTTATTAGAGGAGCGTATACGTGACCAAAAAGATGCTATTTAAGAGCTATTACGCACTGTCGACCAGTCGCCGGCGACTCAGTCTCTCGGCGACCAAAACAGAGAAACTAGGGGCAGGAAACCAAGCCAAGCGACAGTATTCTAAGTACATTCGTGCTGAATCCGGTCCCTACAAGAGTCGCTACGACAGTTGCTTGCAGTGCGAACACTCCCATTTGAAGCCGTGCTTCTATTGGTCGCCGGCGACCGCCAGTCGCCTGTGCGTCGCCACAACGCGGCGAGTCGCCGAGTCGCCGGGACGACTGACGACTCAGTGCGCAAGCCCCTATTTAAACTATAGTAAGTCACAGTCGCCGGCGACTGAGTCGCCAGCGACTGGTCGACAGTGCGTAATAGCTCTAATTATTGCGAAGAAGTCATTGATGCCGCCATCTGCAAACATGCTAGACGCACTGCAGTACCTAGGCAATTTCATTAGGATGCGGTATGCATCATTATACTGCACCCTAATGGTGCCAAAAGCTTTTCTAGTGAAATTTGACCATAATTGACAAGTATACAAATTTTGACAATATGTTTTGAATAGAATCGATTTTACCTCTTCATTACATTTAGAAAATCTGCGTGCTAGCATGTTGCATCTGACGGCAAGCGCTCGTCGCTCACGTTCAATATCCTCATCATCATTTAGGTTTTCTATGAGAAAGTGTCCCAAGTACTTAAACCGCCCCACACGTTCAACGGGTGTACTATTCAAGTAAACCTGACTAGCGTAAGCCGTAAGCAATAAGTGACCTTATTGCTTACGGCTTACGCTAAACTAAACCATACGTAATACGATAATTATAGATTACTACTTTTTCTTCCTAGTGCACTCACACTTAACTTCAACACTAAACTTAATAGCTTATGCCTTGCACGAAATCAGGTAGGTACCTACTTATTATTTTATTTTGTCACTACACATATTGTATACTTTACGAATAAAAGAATTACTTACAAAAGTCCAGTAGGTACGCGCTATTTTAGGATCGAATTCGTCTGTTTGAAGAAAACGTCCATAACAAAACTAATTAAATACTATTAAATATAAACAAAATATAAATTCGAGAGATATAGATTGACATGAAATAACATCGTTTTCAGACGCAATGCTATGGGTCAGCCATCTAACTGGGAAAATTGGTTCAACACGATCCCGGATTCCGACAGTGAGTCCGAAGAGGAATAATTTAACTGTCCATGACATTTTTATAGTTTTAATGAATTAATTTCACCATAATTGAAGTGAAAACTTCTTTAGCGGCGTTGAGCAGTTTTTCTGTAATGGGTATAAAATCTTAAATTCGCGTCAGGACACGTGACCTGATCGAAAAAGCGTAAGACGGATGGATATCAAACATGCTCAACGTTAATAATCAAGTTTTCACTTCTGCCGGCACTCCCGGAGTGCAACCCGTCTTTTTTTTATATTATAGTCACAGATCATGACGATATTTATTTGATTTTTATGCGAACTTGGTATTTCATTATTAACGATTTGTGTTCAAAATATATCGTACAAATGGATATAAATTCAAAAGTAATTATTCGATTTTAAGTATGGAAGTCCGTTTGTCGCACAAAATTATTAAAGGAATTTTTTTCCTGAATCAAAATTATAATTTTCGTGTTAGTGTTTTTCAATATTAATCTACTTAAATATAATATTATGTTATTGCACTCAGTGCAACTGTTTTATGTTCTTTTAAGATCACATTTATGCAAGTTTAACCAAAGATTTTTCTAATACATAATACATAATATATTCAATGGATTCTGATGATGTTAAAGTAAGCTGATGTTGATTTATGTATTATTGAAATGAAATTGCTTTTTAAGCTTTGAAACTTATTAAATAAGTTTAAATATACTTTTATTATTTAAGGTTTGGACGTAGTAATAATTTTAACGTCAATTTTATCAATATTCTTTCCCAGAATTTTGACAAAATATATTCCTTGATTATCTTCACTGAAATGATTTAATCATTAAACTTGATGTCTAGAAGTATTTTTATTAATCAACTTTTGAATATCTACGATCATCACAAGATTAGGACTATAATCGTCTATAAATAAATTATGAATTATGATTCTCATATTGTTGTATGAAGTCATTCCAATACACATTAAAACATCTATATTTAATCATTATGTTGTTTATAAAACACATTTTCATTAAATTTATAATATTAGGTATAGTGCCAAATAAAAGCAAAGAAGGCAATGAAAATAGGTAGATAGGTTACATAATATTATTTTTTTCGAATTACGTAGAGTAAACAGGTTGTATAAAAAAATAATAAAGTAATATTTTTGATGATAAATAGAAAGGCTAAACGAGTTCAAAGAAAATATTTTATTAATGACTTAGCATAACTTTCTGATTCAGTGTAGTATTTGTATAGATACAGTTTAAAGAAAGAATTATATTTTTTCCATTAAAATTAGTGTATAGAATAAAGTACACACAGTTTTCTTATCTCAATTCTTTTCTAGTAGAAGCTCAAATAGAATTTCTTAGAATAGTCTGATTTTTCCGTGTTTTGAAATTTTAATGCTATTTCTAATTTAGGACAGGTGTTACTTGTATGACGTATTCTTATTCTCAAAGGTAAAAAATGAAATGGTGATTAACGATTATTAATTATTAATTAAGATAATTTGGTTTAACGTGATGATATTGCATTTTTATTGCAGCTCGTTTATCTAAATTATTATTTCCATTTTTATCCCTGAATTTTTCAGATTCTATCAATCTTTAAAACTCGCTCTTTTTAGGTTTAATTTTAAAGATAAAAATAAGGTTGCGCATTGCGTATTGAATATCTGAGGCTAATATTTGTTGTATGAGAAATGGATTAAAATCTCAATTACTTTCTCTCTCTCTATCTTTCTTAAATATGCAATCTTATGCAAACTTTTTGTTACCTATATTCAAAGCAATTTTGTAATATGTATATTTTTGTTTACAAGCTTTGTTTATTTGTCTCGAAGGCAAACTTAATTTATTTTCGAATATTTAATTTATTTATGATCTGTTAAACACCCACCAATATAACTTAGCATTCCAATCATTTTTTAAATATTGTTTTAATTTTTTGAAGTTACTATAATGAATGAAATATGTGTGTAATTAAGGAAATGTAATTTTACAACTTTGTGATTTGCCAGTTGGCACCATCAGTATTATATAGATATTTCCGAACCAAATACATTAAATAAAACGAGTTGAGAAATAATTCGACTTTTATTTACACCAAACCACACATCTTTGAATTTTTTCACAATAAGTACAACATTGAATAATTTTTGAGGACGGCAACATTTAAGTATTGACACACATTTATGAGATTATTTACTGCTCTCAAGACGTGATATTTTGTTGCCATTTTAAAATAACTTTAACATCGAGATTCAAGACTAGTACATTACATCGGAAAGTACAGATGTTTAAAACCTTTGCTCAATAAGGTAAGGTTTAAGGCAATTTTTCACCTTGTGAAGATAAAGTTTTCATCTGAATCGAACCTTGTCGTTATATTATTCATTTTATAATCAAATGTATTATAATTTTGATATATAGGAGTAGATAGGCGAGTTGAGTTGTGTTTGCATTGTTTTCGGGGTCTGGAAGCCATGGTCCGCATTGCCTGTATCCAGCTTCCTATAACGATAAACATATACCTATTTATACTTAAGTCAATATAAATATCAATCAATAAGTAAACATTAGAGTAAATTTAGAGTCTTTTTTGGAAGGATAAAAAGTGGATTTATTAATATTTTTTAACTGTGAATTAATATGGATAGATACTGTTACAGTGAACATAGCTATCGTTTGTATGTTTTTAACACAGTATTTTATTATGTGTCTGTGTGTGCGTGTGTGTATGTGTGTGTCTCCCCATGTAAGTTAAAGTGTCGTGTCT
This sequence comes from Colias philodice, assembly GCF_061535455.1. Classification (NCBI taxonomy): domain Eukaryota; kingdom Metazoa; phylum Arthropoda; class Insecta; order Lepidoptera; family Pieridae; genus Colias; species Colias philodice. The sequence goes on from NC_143104.1 coordinate 8,074,350, forward strand.
TTTGTGTGTGTGTTTATATTACCGCGGTATAATTATGTGGGTAGCACGTAGCTTGCGGCGGTCGCGCGGGCAGCGACACGCGCACGCGCCAGCACGCAAGCTGGCTCGCTGAACCACGTAGTGAGCTGACTTCACGCATTTGTACCTGTATTGCAAACGTTATTTAAAGAAAAAAGCATGTTTTTCAGACAGTTGTTTAAAATAAATATTCACATATTCCTAATACTCTCTCAATATTCAATACCATAAAAAAATAGAAAATAAATAATGCTTTAAGTGGAGTTTTTGTTAGTGTTTTACAAGTATAATTCACCGAGTACTTTTTATAATAAATCGTCGTCGAGTTAAAATCTTAGCGAATTAATTAGGTACCTAGATAATTCTTCGATCTAACTTCTATAAAACTATGTTTTTGATCTGTACTAAAAAAAGATTTATATTCAAGAAAAATGTTGTGTGGTTTTATGAAACTACGGTAAAAGTGAAACTGTTCGAACGGTTCCGAACACTGCTTTGTGTAGCGCATGTCGCGTGACGGTCGGCTGCCGAGTAGGTATACCTACTCGGCAGCCGCGATACACGCGACATGCGCTACACAGACCAAAAAGTTTGAGACGATGTAATAAAAGTTTCACTTTAAAAAAATTTACTTACTGGCTCGTTAACCAACGAGTCATCAAGAGGAGGTCCGGTGTAAGGGCAGTGCAAGTATACGGCGATCAGGATGAGGTTTGTGTCAGGAACTTCGGTCGCTACGAAGGGCCACTGGCACGGTTTCGCTGAACGATTTAGTGCCTCCATTGCTTTTTTGTTCCGCTGTTTAAATAAATTAATATACATAGTGTTATATTTAGCTAAGAAAAACTCACGCATGCATTAATATATTATGGTCCCTACATGTTTAGTACCGCCTTTCGTTTTAAGTTTGTACAATATATATCATTAGACTACAAGCCCGCATAGGACAAAAATATGGGTCAAATGAACCAGCAGGGGACATATCTAGAACGATAGCAGAGCAAAAAATAATAAGATTCATCACTATGCCGTCACTTGTAAGCTGTCCAACTGAGTGCAGATGAGAATTGAAAAGTACAGGTAGACTCGGTAAATTTTGGTCATATATTTTTGTACGGCATTCTTAACCATCGATAGATCCATTAAAAATAATAAGAAACCGCTCAGTGCCGTACAAAAATGGTGGTCCACCAAGTCGGAATTTTTATTTAATTTCCGAGAGTTACCGGGGGTAAATTTGGTCATTTGACCATGTACGGCATCTGTGTCATACTATTGCTATACTGCTTTTAATCCATTATTCCGCAACGCCGTACAAAAATCATGGGGACAAGGGGAAAAAATCGAGAGTTGTAATCCCCTCTCTTTCCCCACTCCAGGGGGTCATTTGACACAACACGAAATAAATTTATTTTTAAAGTATTTTATACATAGATAATATTTTTTCATGTGCCGTACATTTTCGTTGGTTCAAAGGGGAAAAATCTGAAAAAGAAAAAAATCCATATAACGAAATGTTTGCTTTATATTTTTATAATAAAATATAAATATACATTAATATTAAGAAGCTCGAGGTGGTTAATTATCACCTTGGAAAGTCGGAGTCAGGTGGAATGGACTCCGTTAAATTGATGAACTAATAAAAAAGCTATGAACGAAAAGATGTGAATTATATGCAATCAGTCCATGAATACAGGTAAAGTCACAAGCAAATGCTAGTAATATATACATATTCAAAATGTACAAGTAAAGCGCTTTCAAATGATACCAAACACTGCATATTTATCTTAACTTTATTTTTTTACTCTGTATGTTTTGTCCGCTAGAGGGCGCCACATTAGATTTTGTGAAACCCCATATAGCCTTTAGCTAGCTGGTCGCTGGTTATCCAGTGAACAATTCAGACGCTTCTAATGATATGTCATTTGTCGAATTCTGATAAGTAGTTTAGAAGTTACGAGGGAATAGATGAACATACATACATGACCTGTAAACAACCATAACCCTCCTTTTGCTTTGCCGTAGTTGGGTAAGAATATGTTAATGCCGTACTGTATCAAATGGCCATAAAGCACCCTTAAAATTGTAGCTTTCGTCGCTTTCATCAGCCTAAAAGATGTGGTCTGCACAAAAATGTACGGCATCGTTTTTTCCTAATTTATCTATGTTAATACTATTTAAAACAACGGATAAAGTGTAGAAAACTATTATATTTCATTAATCTACGATGTTTAAACTTTAACAAAATTTCTGGTTTTGCATTTCTCTATAACTTTTTTTAGAACGGTTTCTTTTGAACGGCAATACTATACAACAATTGATTTTTACAATATCATGTTAAAAAAAAAGTTCCCGTACAGGGTCAAATGACCTTACAGCTCTTTATATCAAGAATTCGATGAAATTAAGATGATTATTGGTATACATTTAAAAGAACAATTATTTTTTGACGGCATTGCTTTTAATAGTACTTTTGAGTGCTAGATAATGTTTTGGAACCGAAGCCGTACTTAGTCAAATGACCCCCTGGAGTGGGGAAAGAGAGGGGATTGCAACTCTCGATTTTTTCCCCTTGTCCCCATGATTTTTGTACGGCGTTGCGGAATAATGGATTAAGAGCAGTATAGCAATAGTATGACACAGATGCCGTACATGGTCAAATGACCAACTTTACCCCCGGTAACTCTCGGAAATTAAATAAAAATTCCGACTTGGTGGACCACCATTTTTGTACGGCACTGAGCGGTTTCTTATTATTTTTAATGGATCTATCGATGGTTAAGAATGCCGTACAAAAATATATGACCAAAATTTACCGAGTCTACCTGTACTTTTCAATTCTCATCTGCACTCAGTTGGACAGCTTACAAGTGACGGCATAGTGATGAATCTTATTATTTTTTGCTCTGCTATCGTTCTAGATATGTCCCATGGTGGTTCATTTGACCCATATTTTTGTCCTATGCGGGCTTGTAGTCTAATATCCATAATAAAATGTATGAAACTTAATGTGTAGCACTATGATATGATAAACATTATAGAGAACATGAACATAACATTAACCATCCAAGTGAAAAAATAACACACTATTACTAGTGTAGTATTATATCATCTGTGACACTACGTTGCGTTTTGGGAACTCAAAAAACGTAAAAAATTGGTTGTCTGTAAAGTCGGTTTACTGACGATAGTTGAACGTGACAACGTCCGATTGTGCTTCTTTGTTGCTTGTTCCGCGCTCTCGCTTGCACTTCAAATGGAACGCCTCAGAGCTAGGTAACGCCGCATGAGTCATGTTTTTTCGTGCGTGCAGCCGGCTCTATCGAATTATAAGATCACGTCAAAAAAATATCTTTACCGTATTTTATTTATCAACAGATGTAAGTACCTGTAGTTCATAAATCGGTCTGGAGCGGTCACAAGTGGCAACTCTTGTGCGGTTAATAACCACGCGCTCGTCGTACAACCGCTCGTATTTCTCCCGCTCGAAGTCGCGCTGCAACCGCTTGCGGCGCTTCTCCCGCTCCACATTTGTGTCTCCGATCCCCATTGTGCCTTTTACCGTAATAATCATACTGCCATTTATAAATATGATACAATTTAATGTACAATTAATTAAAATATTAATGCTCCGGTGGGTTATGATTATGACACAAAAACTTGCTGCCTACACGAAGTTTAACATTTAAAAATAGCAAGATTAAGCACACTTTTTTTTTAAATAAACAATTTTTAAACTGAAAATAAGTATCAGTTACTTACCGGCTGTTAATAGGCTCATAGCAGTTATTAGATTCTGTGAAGCATACACAATGATCTTAATAGAACTCCAAAGAGACATGATAATTGATGGCAATCTCTGAAACAATTTTATTATTACCATTTATTATTATTAACATAGGTATTAAGTAAACTTAAACATTTAAGAACCTTGAGGAAATGCAAAAGGTATTTTTTGTGATCGTTCTAATGCTTAGATTGTGTCGAACAATAATTATTATTTTTAAATTTAAATTTCTATGAAATTGAGAATAATGTTCAAGATTCAGATCTTGAGCATCATTTCCTTTTTATTGATCTTACCGAATTCAAATTTTAAATAGACGTTCAAACATCGATCGGCGAGCGGCGGCGGCATCGGCGAGGCGAAAGCAGTTTTGTAAATGGGTGTCCCACTAGGATATGTACAGAATATGTTCATAAATACTATATATAATTGATTCAGTACTCACAGGAGCAGCTGCTTTCAGTTTTTCATGCTTCGGCGGGAAACAAACTCCCTGATAATCATGAATCCAACGTACTTTAAACACGCTTTCATTCAACAGAGCCCTCATTACCCCCGGGTGTTCAGTAGCGAGGTGTTTGTGGCTATAATTAGTTACAGTTTGATCAGAAACGATCCAGCCAGCGTCATCTATAAGCACGCAGCTCCAATTCGTATGGTCACATTGCGTTTCGCATTGAGATTTTTCTTCATGATTACACTGCATAAATGAAGGAAATAGACTTTAAAGTTCAATCATAAGACTAAGTAACAATAAAATAAAAATGAATCGTTATTGAGCTCAAATATTATGTGATAAGTTAAAAGGTACCTAGCTTTAGGCATTTACTGGGTATCAAGCTTTGGTTTCTTTAGTATTTTTGATAAGTATGTTTTTAAATATAAATAGAAAAAAATATACATACGTGTGCATTTGTGATGGATTCCAGAACATCGTCGAGATGTTTGGGGTAGAAGTGATAGCCGGCCACTCCGATGATACCTTGTTTTGTTGGGTGAGCCACAGTACGGGCTGCTGTCAGCCACTGCCATTGTGGACCTAACTGCAAAAAAAATTCTTGTTTTGATATGAACCCATTATAAATCTATACTAATATTATAACGCGAAATAATTTGCTTGTTTGATTGAAACGCTAATCTCAGGAACTACTGGTCCGGTTTGAAAAATTCTTTCGGTGTTATAGATAGCCCATTTATCGAGGAAGGCTATATATTTTCACCACAGATTTTCACGCACTTACAGGAGCGGAGCAATGCGGGTGAAACCGCGGAGCACAGCTAGTTATAAAAATAAAGTGAGATATTAATTTTATTCAGAGGTTAATAATCGATTAAATATTTTACTAGCAGCTTTAGTCTTTGTAAAAGTAATATGGTATAAATTTTATGAAATTATATAAATGAACTTAAATGATCAACTACAAAAAGTACCTATAGGAGCTACTAACTAAGTACCTATAGGAGCCTTTGCGTACGTGTTTTAAGCGATGGCCACGTGACACACTAAAAATCGATGAACCTAATTCTATATTACTAATATCTACACAAAGGCTCACAGGCGTCACTTCCGCATCAGTGTTCCTCTTCCTCCCCACGAGCGGTACAGGCGTGTGCACTACGAGCGTGTCGGGCGCTGCAGACGCACGGCGATACCACGCTTCTAGCGGGCCGCGCGCCCACACCGCTCCCTCTATGGGGACTGCGTGTGAACTCGCCGCGTGATACACGTGCCAGCGGGTTAATCCGCTCTCTATGTTAAATATGTTTCTAGTATATGAATCAATTACCAATGGTAGTTAGAGCCATAATATTGAACATAAAACAAATTGTTCTCACATCTCGTTACGGTAAGATTTCATGACATGGCCCGTGGCAACGATGATGGTTTCACGAAGAAAAACATTATGATACATGAATGATGCAGTTTATAAGGCGGCCATAAAGGGTGGTAATAACATAGACATAGCATGGATTTGAAGAAAATGTAGGAAAATTGATTTTATGAGTTGATTTTTTATAATAATTAATTCATTGAACAAACTTTGCGCGAATAAAATCTAGAGCATGTCCATGACATAATAACTGCGTCATATCCTGGAGATTTGAAAAATAAATTAAAATCAATTACATTATAATGAGTGACTTCAAATCTTATCATGAAATAAATCTTGTTCTGAATATATTTTTCGTGTTATAAATCATCTTTATCACGTTAATAACGCAATGAATTTATTTTTAAAACAGAGCCGACGAATAACTAAAATTAAGTGTTAAATATTAAATAAATGAATAAATTTATTTTATTACCAGGGAAAGTAAAAGTAGTTACCTACCCACGAATTATCTGCGACTCTAGCTCCGCTTAAACCAAAAACCAAACGAAAATGCCCAATATTCTTAAAGATCTTTAACATCTAAAGTACTATCACAGTCCACAGATATGTAAATAATAATATAATACTTGTACTTTGAATACTTCTTTTACAGATGTTTCCTCTTTTTCTTATTTTTTTTATATTAACTGATTGAATAATGAAAATGTTCATTTTATATACATTTTAATCTATATTAACAAATGAGACGATATGCTTCGTATTATTCTACAATACCTGTGGCAAGGAAGGTGGTTATGGAACCAAGAAGGCACGTAGAGCAGTCCTGCTCTCGGCCCTCATGTTCGAGCGCCCAACGCCGCGTGCTGATCGCTTCGTGGCTCAACCGGGCCATTAGGTCTTCATTACCTTTAGATATTAAAAAAAATATAGATGTCATTTATTTTTTTTCTTTGAATTTTCCTTCTTGGGTTTTTTAATACTTTGCAAAAAGTTGTGCAATGAAAATTGGACAGAAAATTGTGTGTTAGGTCAAAAAATACCCGATAAACGATAATTAAATTTAATCGATGTTTAAGTCAAAACATTGGTCGTTATTTCTTTTATCTGGTGTTTTTAAAATAAAATTCTTCTTCTTTGGTGTCTCAATAAGTTCTTAGTTACGCAATTGAAAATTGACATTAAAAACCATACAATTGATATAGGTATCTGGTAACTTACAATGGTAGGTCTTTTCAAGCAAAGTGGGTGGTATCGGAGAAAACAAATGCTTCAACTTTTGCATAGCGAAGTTTGGTTCATCTCTGCGCCGGCGCAGGAAGTGCAACACTTCTAGCTCGCGGGAATCAAAGTGAGGCTCTATGTGTCTGCAATATAACCTGTAAAAAAGAACCTTCCAAAATATTTACTTCATTATTTATAAATCAAAAAACCTAAATGCGAGAATAACCTTCAACTTAAAACCTTCGTTAATCTTTCATAACTTAAATAAAGTTTCAATTCCATAATTTCTATAAAACACATTTAAGTTTTATATCAATGTTCCATAGCCTATTCATAGCCAATATAATGCAAATAGACTAACTTCAATAAGGACGCGAACGGTACAAATTGTCTGAATGTTTCTGAAGAAAATGTTTTCATAAAAGGTGCATATATTTTTCAAAATCTAACATTTGAGCACAAATGTTAGATTTTAAAAAATATATGCATATTAAATAAATTTATTTCTCACCAGTCAGGATTTACCGAAAAATCGGTACCAAACAATGCTTTCACAGCGTCTTCTCCCAACTTCTGTGTCAGCTCTCCAGCCGGGGCCGCATGATACAAGTTGTATGTCGGTAACGATACAATCAGTGTGTAATGATCGTGAATCCTTCGCCAGTGATAATCTCTCATCTCTAACATTACCCGCATTCCGTTATCATAAATACTTTTAGCATACATTGACCTAAAGCCTTGAGGTTCATCGATCACTAATGCTTTGCGGAACTGAAAAATATCATTGAGAGAATTGCGTTTTCTATTGCTAAATATTTAAATTAGATATTGAAATAGCATTGTCGGAATTAAGAAATCTTGGACATCCCGATTTTCATGAAGCTTGAATATATTATTTGAAGTGTTATGAACTCTATGTTCACGTTATGCAGGTAAATTAGCTTGGAGAAATGTTTGCATATGTAGTGGTGTGTATATTACTCAGATCTTAGAGCGCGTTTCCATTATATCGTTCTGGCCTATACAAAAATGTTTCGATATCCTAACATTACTATTTAATTTTATACTTCTTCCTAGCAACACTTTTGTTTTCAATAAAAACAAGTTTTTATTTGAAAGAAAATGGTTTTGACTTTATAAAAAAAATATATCATTCAATTTTACGTCCTTGAGCAAACGACAAGGCGACTACCGTGAAACAATAAAATATCGTGTCCATAATAATTTGTTTCATAATTAATATTTGACCATAATAATTACGAAACAAAACAAATAAATAAATCGTCACTTGATAGTGGAAAGTGGAAACACGCACAAAACTAGAATAAACCAGTTTACGCTGTCCGCAGGTGCCACGTGCAGTCGTTTGGTACCGTTAGAACATAAAGCACACATTTCATTCAAAAATTATAATTATTATGTACGTAGTTTAATTGATAAATTTTGTATTTGTTGATTGTTGTTATTATTTGTTATTATTGTTATAATATTTGTTGAAGTGAATTACATGTCCCGCAGCCGGAGGCCCCAAATGAAAACTCAGATGTACTTAAAAACTACATTTAATAGCTAAAATGAGACTTTTACACCCATGTCTGCACGATGCAGACCGTAGTTAAAGAATGAATTTATACAGTTTAATCATTATAAAGACGTAGGTAAGCTTGGATGCTAACTAAGGGAAATCGCATCCACATTCTATTCCCGTGCGAACGGCGTATTCAGCAGTTTTGTATGAAGGCAGGGCCATAACTAGTGTTTAATTTGTGTGTAAGTGTTGTAACTTTATATTGTTAATTCAATATGGCTCCAGTGTTAAAACATGGTCGAGGCAAGCCTTTGACTTCTCAAACTAAAGAATTAAACTTTAAATGTCGTTTCTTTTTCAGGTTAGTAAATTTTTCATTTTAGTAACATTGTTAATGTAAAAGTTATATGTATGTTAAATGTGCAAATATTAAAATAAAGTCTCATCTTTTTCAGCCACCGTTACTACAAACGCAAAAATTTCTCCAAGCTAATTTACCTGTACCTATAACATAAGTATACGTAGATGTTGCGTAGATTTCAAACTTAATAGTAAAATATATACTTACTTAATTAAGTTATTAGTTTTAAAATAATTTTAAAGTCTATCTGTGGTTTAATTATAAAGCATAATTTAGTTTCTGGAAACTTACATCAAGCCATTCCTGTGGATAATGCCTAGCATAGTGGTCGACAGCTGGTTGCTCAACATCTAAGAAGTCTACAGTTCTATATCCCGGTCTTAGAATATCGCCATCGAACTGTAATTTTAGTAGATAAAATAGTCTTATCATGTACTTACCTATTATTTGATAAATCTATATTGCAAAGCTGAAGAGTTTGTTTGTTTGTTTGAACGCGCTAATCTCAGGAACTACTGGTCCGATTTGAAAAATTATTTCGGTGTTAGATAGCTCATTTATCGAGGAAGGTTATAGGCTATATATCATCACGCTACGACTAACAGGAGTGGAGCCACGGGGGTGAAACCGCGCGGAGCAGCTAGTTAATAATAAAATGAGTAGCCTGTATAAAATTGAAATACATGGCAAAGAAATAGCATTTTTTTATGCAATAGGAGGCAACAGAGCAGACGCGTCACTTGGTGGTAGGTGCTTCACGTCGCCCATATGTAAAGGCCTACAACATACTCACAATGTCACCCACAGTGCCAGAGACATTGTGAGTATGTTGTAGGCCTTTCTTTTTGTACAGAGTATGGTAACTTAAGGAATAAGAATTTAAAGAACTATTCCAACGTATTTTATAAAACTTTACATCTGAGCTTCTGAAAAAAGGAACATATTTTATAATTTTTAATTGATGCTTTTTAGACAGAAAAGATTTTATTTGGAAATTCAAGTGGTACCCAAGTGTCTAAATATGTGGGTAAATTTTATTAATAGCTGAACAATACTGATATTTGTATAAGTAGTATATTATTATTAGTCTGTGCTGATATGTAGGAATTTATAAGATCCGGACCACTTTCAAAGAAATTCGCGAAAAAAACATTCTTATCTATATCTCAACTCTTTTCGATATCTATTGATCAAAATATAATGCAACTACGATGTAATATTTAACGATTATTATCGACTTAATAACAAGTTTTAATATATTGTCTTTTACGTGACACATGTCTTTAATTAATTAAAGTTTTGATTTGATTTGACTTTACCCGAAAATAAAAAGCAGTTTGAGCTTTTTGTTAAAAATAATCACAAAATGTAAAACAAAACACAATACACCTATCCATGTAGTATACATATATGTATATGTAATAAAAATAATTGAATATGATACTTACGACTGGTTTCGTATTGTTATGCAGAACAACGTTACCGCGGTGATCCAAGAGGCAGAGGGAGCCACCTGCGCCTAACTATGCAACATAAGTTTTAGCATAAAACAAGAAAAGGTTTAAATTGTTTTATACATCTATTGTTAGTTTATATATGGAAAATTAAATGTCACAGTAACGTTATACAATGTCGTTCTATAAGTGTCTATAAGGTCTGCCGTTACTTTAAAGTTAAATTGATTACTATATCCATTCGTGTAGGAAGATGACAAAAAGTCTGGAGAAAGCAGTCTAGTCAAGAATATCTTTCAGTGAAACATAAGCAGGGCTTCGGCGTCATACATTGTAATTCACAAGAGAGCAACAGACTTACCAAATAATAAGGCAATATAAGTTTTAAATGGTCCAGTGGAATATCGACACCAGCGACACCTAACAGTCTATTTACAGGATACTGAAAAAAGATAGAAGAGATAATAGAAGATAAGTACTTAATTGAAATGACGGAATACCTACTGAGAAAAATGAAATCTACTTTTTAATTGATCTTGACTTTACGGATTAAAAAAAATATTCTATTATACTTTATATCTTAAACATAATTAACTAAAATGAAAGGATTAAGGAAATGTGTGTTGTTATTATTAAGATAATAATGATTTTTTTTTTGTTGATTCATAGGAGCATAAATAAAATAGTAATCATTCAACTATTTTATCTTGATAGCTTCTATGTATCTAGAGTATTTACGAACATAATTAATCAATTAACTATATTTTAAATGTCCATATTACTGTTAAAGTAGACAATAGTTTCAAGTGTTCGGTGAATGTTCAAAGAAATTGTTGATTGTGGAAGATTATTAATCATACATACCGTTCGTGTAGAGTTCCTTTGCTTTTCCTGTAATCGAAAACGATAAAAATCAGTGAGACATTTATCAGATTTACGACTTAATTTAAATTAAAAATATACGTGTTGTGAACTGCTATCGTTGCAAGATATATATCGTAATTGTATCAGTTAAATTTTTCCACATAATTATTATTTTAATTAATATTCCTTGGAAAAATGTATTCGATTAGATTTTTTTCCGTCAATTAGAAAAATGCATTTACTCGAAAACATATTATGTTGTTTTTCAGCTACAATTTTTCTCACCTCATCTAACATAACCGTGATGTTCTGAAATAAAACAAGTTTCAATTACATTAAATAAAAATTGGCAGAATATTATATTCACATAGTTACACATTAGTGTAAATAATCTAGTAGTAAAGTTGTTACCTCAGATGTTGTACTTTCGAAAACAGGCACAGCCACGCTCACTTGTAGTCTGTAGTTCATGTCCTCTCCTTCGTTGTATTGACCTTTGTTGTTCTAGAATTTATTAATTTTTATTTTTATTATTTCTATCAATACCATATTCAAGCACAAAATATATTTTTTTGTTTGAGTATTTAGGTAAAGTAGGAAAGGTCATGTTGAGTACAGATTTGTGCTATTTTTTTCGAGAAGAGGCAACCTCTTTATACTCACTAATTTATACATATGCGCTTCACCGTTGCTAACGTCTTTCAGGAATTTCTCTTTGTTCCTTCTCAATTGTTTGTATCGATATACTTGTTCTGCGCTTTCTTTTTGCTCCCAATGAAATTCTCCACGTCTTGGGTCCTAAAATAAAGCTTAAAATTAGTTCCTTAGCTATGGAAAATTAATGAGCTTTTGAATTGATCTCCATTTAATAGTTTTTTGTCTTATGCAATATCTCAAATCCTCCCTGCATCATGTCGCATAAAAATAAAAATCAAACATAGAAAGTATGAAATATTACAACTGACTCTTTGTTTACTACATCATATATGATTATGGATAGATCAATATATGTCCGACCTTAGTGTCCTTAGTTCCTTATTGTCCTTTAAGCAACGCTTTTGCTCTTGGGTGTTCCTCAAAATAAACCAATAATAAATGGGAAATTACCTCAATATGCGCATAAACGTCGCTATATACCCTAAGGCGCTTCTTTCGCTGCGCCACAAGCGGCCGTTCCAGCACCCGTAGGATCTTGATCACCTGCTCTGTGACGTCAGAGTGTGTAATGAATTCCGCGAAGTAACCATCGCGCTCACAGCTCACTGCGTCACCGTATAGACGTGTGTAGTCACGTAAGCCGTTCAAATCGTGGAGCCACATCACAAATAGCCTATAAAAAAGTTTTCTTTAATATAATACGATAGACTTAAATTTTTTCTGGAATGAAATTAGGTTAATTTGAGTGCTGAGAGCGACAGGTAGAGTCTTTAATTACGACTCTACATTTTTCATGCCTCAAAGAAACTTCGGTTAGCATAATATCAAAAAACGGTCATGATTTTATGTTTAAGTAATTGTTGTCTGGATAATTTTCATTTGTCATACCTTATTTTACCTTCAGGATCTAGTTGACGCATTAAAGTAGTGTAATTATAATACAGACTGTCGGTGACTAACACAATAGCTTGCTGGCAAGCCTGTGGGCGGTTCAAATGTGTCTGTTTCTTTAACAACTGTACAGCGTATGCTAGAGCATCTCCTATTAATGATTCGTTTACCATTTTCTGTAACTTAAGTGCTGACATCATAGCCGCTGAGTTGACGTGATTTGCCTTGAAATGTATTAAAAAGAATTGTTATGTGAATGTTAAATATTTTTAAGTCCAATTGGTTGTTTCCGTGGTCTTATTATTAAAACAATACTTACTGGGACGAGCTTCTCGTTAAAACAGCTTATAGGCGATTCTACAACTAAGTGAAATCGTAATACGTTTACTTGATCATCGTCTGTGAGTGCATTTAGTAGAGTGGATGTGAAAATCTCCGCTGTAATAAATAAAGTTACATAAAACTCAGAAAAAAATTATATTTAGAAATTATAGCTATAATCTTATAAAAATATTGTTGGATATTTGGAAGTGAAACTTCTTTAGGCGCGTTGAGAGTAAAATTTCAAGGTCGCGTCATGGCAACACCGTCACGTCATGGAGAGGCGACGATTTTGGTATCTATAAAACTTGTTAAAGAAGTTTCACTTCGGACACGTGTGCTCGGCATACACGCTGTTTTTTATAGGAATTTAAATCTCACCAATGACTTGATTAGAAGAGTTGTCCATAGATCCCGATGCATCAAGTAGTATGAGCACATCCCGTGGCGCCCCGCTGGCGCTCACATACCACGGCCGTAGGCGGCAATCATACACGTCTTCAGCTTCCACGTTTAGGTTGTATAGACTCTGCCAGAGTGCAGCTTTGAGACGAAATATATGAAGAATGTTTTACAGATCAGATTTAAAGAACAAAGCAGCTACCTAATAAAGAGAAATAGAGCCATGATTAGGGCGCATTCGAGGCTCTACTTTTCCTAGAAATGTATGTAAAATACAATTATTTGTCTTCTTTAAGTTGTCTCGTGTATTAGTTGTTTTTCATGTAGAACTAAAACGGGAATAGCTTTCTTGAGTAGGTTTGGTTCTTGAACCATAGACAAGTTACTTTTCACGCTTTGATTTTTTTTGTATTCTATAGTAGAATATGAATGATATTCAAATGTAATATAGGGAAAGGTTTTTTGTTTAAATCTAAGTTTATTTGGAAAGTTTGTAGCTGACGATATAACATAAACTGTTTCGTAAAGCTTTTTAAATCCCTTATATTATCGTAAATCGTAATCTTACCCGGATAATGTCTAAGGAATCCTTTAGCACTGCACATGTACTGGAAATCAAGGGTAGCGTCTTGAGCGTAGTTCTCACGAAAGGTGGGTAGTAGACCTTCAGACCAATAAAGATGTTGCTGGACACGAGGGTCTGGCAAACAATCACAAATAATGATTATCGACTGTATTATCGAATATGTATATGAAAATTTTTGCTCGAAAATAGAGTTATTGAAATTAATTGAATTTTGGTTCAATTGAGTTTTCAAACAGAAAATAAGCATTTAATTTGTCGTTATACCACACATTAAATAAATAATTAAATAAATAATAATAAATAAATAATTAATAAAATAGTTAATAATAAAATAGATAAATAAATAGTTAATAATAATAATTAATTAAATAATTAATTAAATAGTTCCTACGTCATGCTACGAACATAAATAAAAAAATGTTTCTTTTGAATTTTAGCCCTAAAAAATCTCTTTGCAGGCATACACAATTCACAAATTACACTACACAATTTATTTATAGTACCTACTTGAATAATTTTGATTTATTTTTAACATTCTATTCAACATATATTATTATGTATTTTTAATTTATTTACCGCAAGCAAATACTTCAGCGACGACGTGCACACTGCTCGTCTCCAAGGAAACCCGGGCGTTGAAATGTGCACTGCTCTGTAGTTTCACTTTGTTGAGGCTTTTACATGATGTCGACATCTCCCACATGCTTTCAGTGGGCTCAGCTTTTTTTAAAACATCTAAATCCTACAAATACTAGATTCATAATACTCTTATAGAACATAATTTTTAAGTGTACCTACCTATTAAACTTATATTGATCTTCGCTTTAAGTTGTTATGAATAATACTTTTCCTTATTTTTATGAAACTTTGAGTTGTAAATATTTTAATTTTCTGCACAATAATTTCGTGGACTTGAAAATATATAAGGAAATGATATAAAAAAAAACTTTAAACTTAAAATCAGATACGAAAATGATTAAACCTGTAAGTCTGAGTAAGTTCCGTAATAAATTATTGAACTAGTTATTCTAGCATTAACGATCGTTAATGAAGGCGCCAAGTAGGCGCTTGATTTCAACAACCAACATCAAAGTGAAGATCGAATCTATAGATATAATGGTTAACATAGCGCCGTTAATTGAACCTTGTTAACTGCAGAACAAATACATATAAATAATTATAGAATTAAGTCGACTCATTATTTTGTATTAATTATTATTTGACCGTCTCCTTGGTACAGTGGTTGACGCGTGAGTGTAGAACCGAGGAGTCGTGGGTTCGATTCCCAGTGGAGGCGAAGAAAAAAAAATGTCTCAGAAGGCTGATTACCTACTTGCACCTAAAGAAAAATCGATCAGTGAAACAGATGTATGCATAATGCATCTGCCCCTTACCCCACTAGGGGACACGGGACTTCACTTATTATTTGAAATATTTAAAGTCTTCGATATATTTCAGATGTACATTTTTACTTTTTAATGCCTTAATAAACTCACCACACTGTGATCAAAAGTGTAATTTAAAGGTGGTTGTATTTTATTTTCTAGATTATGCGTCGATAATTCTTCAGCCTTTCTCATTATAGCTTCAGCGGCTTTAACTCTTCTATCTAAAAGGTCCTCTAAAGCCTTCGCAGCTTTCTCTAATATATCGGTTCCATTTCGTAGTTCAATTTTTGTATCAGAGAACCCTTTTGATAAAACGTCTCTACGGACAACTTTTCTTTCTACTTCATAAAGGCGCTCGTGTATTTCGTATGCCCATTTTTTTATCCTAAAAACATATTCGTGTGATAATCAAAAACAAATAATATCCAATAAATTGTACTTAGAAAACTTAAATAAGTTTTTCATAAAATATGACGTATAATAATTATTAGAATTGTATCTACAATTATATTAACTAAAGTTAAAAAGCACACCCAAGTGCACCTATTTATATTCTGTAATTTTATTTAAATAATCTAAAGCAAACTTAAGATTTATTTTTGCGTGGATATGCTCATTCCTCAAAACATTATTTATTTATAAACATCTGGATATTATTAAGTTTTTCATCATAATAAAAGTGTAGAAATAAAAGTCTACAACTTACTGTTCCCGACTAATTATTCTCAGCATGTTTGTCGGTTTTTTTGACATCGTATCCTTAATTTTAATATTGGTCACATTATTTATTTTCAATGAAATATTTTTGGCTTTGCTTTTGTTTAGCAATATGTAACTTTGATGTTCCTCGAGCGATTTTCTAATACCTTCGACATTGTTTTTATTCACACCTTTTGCTTCGATAAATGTAACTATATACAGCAGAATAAGGAATAGGTTTATCTTCATGTTTATTGTTGTTATGGTTTATGTTGGAGTTCAGTAGTTTGTGTTAACAGCGCGGTAAGTAGGAACGAACTGCGCGCAGCTTCCCATAATCATAATATCTGGAGATTGGCTCCCGCCCGTCTGGCGTCAAGTCGCCTCCTACCGCTTATGAGCTTTTAAGGGATGTTTTTCTCGTAAATTGTAGCAATGTTGCTTGCAAATTGCTGTTAAAATGCCGTTCATTGATACTAAAGCAGCTTTATTGTTCGTTATATTGCACGCCTCATAAGCGAAGCGTTGAGGTGGGTACTACTGTCACTTCGCGCAAAACATCTGATTTTTCAAACTTAAAATGTCTTTATGTATCATACATTGCACTTGTAAGATAATACATACACACACATATTAAGAAAAAACACTATTTTTAACGTTCATGATATTTTTGATGTCATTTTTGTTATTTAAACTAGTTAAAAAACAGTTTAAAAAAGTTCTGTCTTGGACGTCCGTGTGTCTGTATGTGCGGATCCTTTTTCTTGTTAACACGATAGCGACCGAAATACTTTACTAATCGAGTCTTTTTTTTTCTCTTACGCTTGAGTATGCTCAGGAATAGAACCCTTTCATTTTTCAGGGTCTGATTCGATGTGGTTTAATTGTTATTAAATAAACAAAAATAATAATTAATAAATATTTATTAAAAAAAAATTAAGAGGCGTGCACTTTTGGATTTTCCAAATTATTTTGTTTTTTTTTGTATATCTGCTGTTTTATTTAGTTTCATTGTTTATTGTGTCTATACTCTGCGATATTCCAGTAG
The DNA here is from genome assembly GCF_061535455.1 of Colias philodice. NCBI lineage: Eukaryota > Metazoa > Arthropoda > Insecta > Lepidoptera > Pieridae > Colias > Colias philodice. The sequence goes on from NC_143104.1 coordinate 8,091,410, forward strand.
TCAAACGGAATATTCAGGTCAATATTTAAAAGTACTAAGTAGTAAATTATAACATACAGCGCATCACTACATAGTATAAAACAAAGTCGATTTCCCTGTCCCTATGTCCCTATGTCCTTATGTCCCTATGTCCCTTTGTACGCTTAAATCTTTGAAACTACGCAACGGATTTTGATGCGGTTTTTTTTAATAGATAGAGTGATTCAAGAGGAAGGTTTATATGTATAATAACATCCATTAAATAGTGGAGAAGTACTGTTATTTTTGAGGTTTCTAAAGTGATGTCGTAAAAAATTACATTTTTTCCGCTTACATTGCAAACGCAGGCTGAACCCTACGAGTTTTATCAAAATAATGTACTAAGTATTATACACATTGAAAAGGTCTATAGAAAAGTCCGCGATGGTATATGTCTATCTCTTATGGATAACCCACAATAACATTTTTTTGTCATTTACTTTTTACGAAAAATAATGGCTAATTTTCGATGCGATTTTAACCAATACAGCATTAATCCTTAACCAATTAAATACCTTGAATACATTGTTCGTTTAATATAGATCTATATGGCCCTTTACACCGTATGATTTAAGTGAATATTTTCGAAGATATTACAGATTTAAAAATTGCGGGACGTAGCGTTTGCGGCGGTACCGGCCGGCCGCCAGGCTATCTATACGAAGTCGGAGCGGGCCGCTATTTTTTATTTTATTTTATTTTATTTTTATTTAAAAAACATCACATGCCATTACAGGACGATGCCCAATGCGACACAGATACAATTTTATTTTACAAAAGAAACTTATCTACTTATATACTAAATAAAAATTACATACATAACTTAACATAGACATAGAAAAATTTAAAGAACTTACTAACAATAACAGATTAACTGCAATATCACCCTTGCGAATTCACTCATAGGACAATGAAATAAGTCCGCTCTTTCGTGCGCTTCATTTATTATGCGGATGGCCCGTACCATTGGTGCTTTCGCAAGAAGGTTGGTTCGTGCTGTGGGCACTAGCAACAGTGGTGAACGGTGCCGTTTCCACGCGAATCTGGTGGGGACGCAGAAACTCACACATTCAAGTAGTCTTGAGTTCTGTTCCCTACCACGAAGAAGACTTATAATATAAACGGCAAGCGAAAAATCTCGCCGTACACTCAATTGATTGTACCCCACCATACCCAATACAAATAAGGTTGGGTACATCAACGGATAAAAAGGATATACACCGTACAATTTTAAATATAAGTGTCTCATGAATTTATTTTGGACCCGCTCCAACATTAAATTATATTTGTCCTCATGAGGAGCCCAAATTGCTGCATTATGTTCTAAACGACTTCTTACTAACGCGTTATACAGGACCTTAAGGGTTGTAATGTTAGTGAAATCTTTAGCCTGTCTCAAAACAAATCCAAGGTTCCTGTATGCCGTTTTACATGTTTTTATTATATGGTCACGAAATCTTAGATCAGAAGAGAACCAAACGCCTAAGTCCCTACCCTGCGTCATACGCTGAATTGAAACTGGACCTATTTTGTAGTCGTACAAGAGAGGAGACTGAGTTCGATGGAAACTCATTACTGAACACTTAGCCGGATTGAAGTGAAGCTTGTTCTGACTACTCCAATGAAGGATCATAGAAACATCATTTTGTAGGCGTTCACAGTCCGATAGATTTCTTACTTCGGCGTATAATTTCAAATCATCTGCGAATAGTAAACACTGACCATAAGTGAGGACGTCCGGCAGGTCATTAATCATTATAGTGAACTCTAAAGGACCGAGGTTACTTCCCTGACTTACACCTGATCTAGTGAAATATGACTGCGATTCGCAGCCATTATAGTCGACATATTGTTGTCTGTCTTTCATATAGGAGGCCCAGAATTTTATCAGTTTCGGAGTAAATCCCACCTTCGCAAGCTTTCCCAATAGCACATCATTGTCTACAGTGTCAAAGGCTTTTTTGAAGTCCAGGTAGATAACATCTACCTGAACTCCAGTGTCCACTGCAGGTACTACGTATGCCATTAAGTTGAGCAGATTAGTAGTAGTACTTCGCGCCGGTCTGAATCCATGTTGTTCCTCGCATAGCTGGGCTGATACCTGCGAATACACACCCGCCTGTATTGCCGATTCAAAAACTTTTGCTGGCGTTGAAAGAACGGCTACTGGTCTGTATTCGCTGATGATCGGCCCCGCTTTACCCTTAGGAACAGGAATAACTCGAGACGTTTTCCATATATTTGGAAAAATGTTAGAGTGTAAACAGGCGTTAAATATGCGTTGAAGAGGTTCAGCCAGCACCCTACTACAATCTTTAAATATGAATGCTGGTATACCATCTGGGCCAGCAGAAGTTTTGGGTTTTAGGCGCGCCAAAGCTTTTCTGACCTCTCCTACTGTCATCATATCGATATGAACGCGCGCGCTACTCGACCCCATAGCTGCGGCCGCATTTGTATCTAAAATTGGTGCACAATTGCTGTAAACACTTTGAAAGTACTGAGCAAACTTAATAGCACACTCTTCATTATTCAAAAGTCTACCATCATTCATAATAATGTTACTCCTGCTCGAAGACCTTCTATCTTTGACATATTGCCAAAATAATTTCGGGTCTTTCGAAAACTGAAGTTGTATTTTATCTTTATATCTATCATAAGCAACTTTAATATCAGTTTTTACGGCCGATCTGAACAATGAGAATTCATTATAATCACTCGCTAACTTAGATTTTTTATACTGTCTGTGAAGTGAAGCCTTTAATTTAATTTTATTTATAATTTCTTTTGTATACCAGTCAGGGTAGTGATACTTACACGAACCATTATTTTTTTTAGATTTTCTAGGTACGCATTCATCTAAAACATTATCTAGTATACCATAAAAATATTTTAACATCTCATCGACGTCCTGTATGTCGTATAACGCAGACCAATCTACTGAACCTAACCGCGAATATAAAAGGGGAAAATCGGCCTTATAAAAATTCCATTTCGGGCGCGCATTGCAGTCGGCACCGGACGCCGGCGCCGGTGACTCCGATGCTGTGGAGACGATGCGCACGCTCACTGCGAGCGGCGGGTGGTACTCGTCCACGGGCACCAAGGGCTCGTCGGCCGTCGACACCGACACCTCCCCGCGACACCCTGCGTGACAGACCCAGTCCAACTGACGACCCATACAGTTAGGCACGGTGTTATGTTGAGTGAATTCGCAATAGGTTAAAAAGTATTCATAATAATTGCTTATATTTACCGGACATGAGTAGATATTAAAGTCTCCGATAACAATAATTTCTTTATACTTGGTACATAAATTTTCTATTATACTAAACAACAATAAGTAATCATTCTCAGAACTATTTGGAGGAATATAAACTATACAACACAAGAATAAAAAGTTATTTTTTAAGAAAACACTTGCACATACCATTTCAAAGACACAATCGTTAATCGACACTGAGGGTATGCGTACCGGTCGTAGCTCGAACCGCTGAGTGGCCACGAGAAATACACCACCCTGTTTTCGACCGTCCGATCTGTCGCAACGTAATATTTGAAATCCTAAAGGAATAATTTCGGAGTCTTGTATTGATTCATTACAACCGGATTCCGTGATGGCATATAAATCAGAGCTTACTATATTTAAATTGTTTCTAAATTCCTCCAATTTTGTTCTAAGACCTCTAACGTTTTGGTAAAAAATATCTATTGATTTAACTACTTTTCGGTTTTTTTGCTGCCTTACGAAACCAAATCCATTCGCTGAACTCTGCATTGACTGGCCAAATTTCGGGTTGGTTCAATGTATTAAATAAATTTTCTGGTACACCAATAATAAATGATGCATAATCCCGCGCCGTTTTGTGTTTAATTTTGTCTATCTTAATAAAAGCATCCGGGCCGCAAACATTTTTCACATAATTTGTTAAAGTTTCCAACGAAGTTTCTGGATGTAAGCGCCATACATGCAAGTACTTTTTACGTTCCATTCCTTTTAATATTAATGAATCTTTATTACTCCCTACACGTACGCTCTTACGTTCACTCGATTGCTCGTTGTAGTTGGTAATATTGATATTATTATTTTCACGCCCATTCATACCCATCTCTTTACCTGTGTCTTGCCCTTCGCAATCCCCTTTATCTTTAATCAAAGGCGCGCAAGTCGAAGCTATTTTTATGGGGGATGCTGACGACGTCGTAGATTTGGTGGCCGCAAAAGAATTTACACTTAATATCTCTGTGATAGCATCACTTTTATTAGCTTCCTGTAATGGCTCATTAATATATGTGTATTTCGAAGATCGCGAAGTGTCACATCCTGTTTTTGATACATTTGCCCTGGTGTTAATTTCAATGCATTGTTTTTTTTCAAGCGAACTCAAAATCGTTATAACCGCGTCTAACTTGTTATTTGTGTCACTTAGTTGCTTTTGCAAAATAGCTATTACGTTTGCTTGGATATCTAATCGAGAATTCATTTCGGAACGCAATTGAATTAAATGCTCCAGCAACAAAGAATCCGTGCTTATAGGCGAAGACGTATGATATCTTAATTGATTCCCGCGCTGCATATTTATATTATTATCGGGTGTAGCGAGTGACGTATTGCACACAGTTATAAAACTCTTATTTGGCGATTGAGTACATTCAGAGCAAACCCAATTTTTCTTGTAATCGTTTGTAAATGCGTGGAACAGTTCTATTTCAATATTAAGACATTTTAAGACGTCATACCTTTTCAAGCATTTTAGCTTAGAGCATTCCAAATATAACTCATCGTGTATTTGCAAGCCGCAAGCATTACAATCAATTTTGCTAGTCATTGTAGATGTAACAAACCGGTTTCCGTGCGTAGAGTCGGTGTGCAAAAGAGATGAATTATTTTAAATCTCGTTTTAATTCGCAGGACCTCTCCTTTACCCGAGGTGAGGAGGAGCTTCCCCTCGCTCGTTAGTAATGCAGGCGCTAGACATGTGATCAAATACGCAAATACCTACAAAGTCGCGAAGTGTGGCACTGACATTTGCCTATTTGTTCAAAGTTTGAACACATATTTGAAGTTTGCCGAGTCGAGTCGGTTTTTCTGCGAACATCAAAGTAATCAAACTTCAAAGTTGCTTCAAAGTTTGTGCGCCCTGCCACACTTGTTGCAAATTTAGTAACGCGCGCGCCGCTGACCGTAGCAGTTGTGTGTGTATATTTTGAGTGTCATAATGGAGTGGAGTAATGATGTAGTTATCGAATTTCTTCAGCTACTTGAAGCGGAACCCTCCATATGGGATCCAAAAAACAAAGACCACAAAAACCGTAACGTTGTAAACGACGCATGGGTCCGAATAAAAAATAATTTATCTATTATAATATATATAATAATTACATTTTGATATATATAATAATTACATTTTGATGTAAATGAAACCAAAAATTGAACGCACTCAAATAAAACATATTGACGGCGTCCACAAAATCGTCTTCCGATCTATCAGCCATCTTTGCAATAACTGTGCCGTAAAACATTTGAAAACAAGTCTAGCAGGCATATTTGTAATCGTGTTTGCGTCAAAGTTTTCACTTCAAAGTTTAGTCAAATGTTTGCTCAAACTTTGAAGCCAATGTGTAGCGCCAGCCTAATACAGCGTCCAAAAAATAAGTTCACTTCACTTTAGTACTTATTGCTATGTTTTTATATACAACGTTCACAGTTTTTCTGTAGTGTATTTAGTATCAGCATTGCACCCGTGCGAAGCCGGGGCGGGTCGCTAGTCAATAAATAAATAAAGCTCCACATTATTTATTTAAGCTTTCCGCTTGCGACTTCACCCGATTTGTCTAAAACCTAATCACTACATAGTATAAAACAAAGTCGCTTTCTCTGGCCCTATGTCCCTATGTATGCTTAAATCTTTAAAACTACGCGACGGATTTTGATGCGGTTTTTTTAATAGATAGAGTGATTCAACAGGAAGGTTTTAGTATATAATTTATTATGTTTTAGACAAAGCGGGCGAAGCCGCGGGCGGAAAGCTAGTACATACTAAAACCTTCCCCGAAAATTAAAAACGAACCGCATCAAAATCTGTTAACCAGTTTAAAAGATTCAAGTATACAGAGACATGGATAGAGAAAGCGACATGTTTAATACTAGGTATGTAGCAATAATTATATCTTAACAAACGGTGTCTTTTCTAATTCTATGCTGCTAACTGAGAATGCAATGCGAGCATCATACGGGAAGTAATTTCAATATTAAAGAACACAAAACTATTCTCAATAGTATAAAAATAATCATATTTGAAGAAGTAAAATAATAGTTACTATTTTAAAGTATTAGATCTCTCGAGTGGGTAGTACTCATAGAATAATAACTTAATTAGATATTCCTGTTAATCAACATAAGTAAGCACTTAATTCTGAAGAGCTTCTTCGATAAAATTCGGTATAAAATATCCCCATTGTATCGTTGGTATCATACAATCGAAAGGACTAAAAGATGAAAGGTATGTATCAATATAAACCACGGCCACGCAAGAAATTATTTTGTAAGGCTGAAATTTTATTTTAACATTTATAAACTCCAGAGTTGTCTAAATTTGTGAATTTATTAAATTTTTATATACTCTACGTAACAACAAGAGGTGTAATCTGTGTTCATATTGAGTTTGAATTAATATCTACGAAGCAAGAAAGAAAAGGCGGGGTGGGTAAATAATACTAATTCGACAACCTATTGTTGACATCAGGAATAAAAACTATATTAACAGACTACAACTGAAGATAAATATACATATATTGAAGGGAAACTTGTTAAAGCGCGTTGAGAGTAAAATTTCGTTGCGTTGAGAGAATTTTTGAACCTTGCTAAAGAATCTTTCTCTTCTGATAGGTGTGCTCGGCACACACACTCTTTTTTATTTTCTTTAATAAATTTTGTTAAATTAGCCGTTGCAGGATTAGTAATGCTGGCAGTGGTTGCTGCGGCAGCGTGCGAGTGTCCACTGGACGGCACAGAACTGTACCTTCGCCACGAAGACTGCGACAAGTTCTACCAGTGTACCCATGGTCAAAAGGTTGAAAGAAATTGCCCAGATTATCTCCGATTCAACGAAGAACTATCGCTGTGCGATTGGCCACGAAATGTGGATTGCGCTGGTAGAAGGATACCAGTTAGAACTACGCCCTCTGATTGATTGATACGACCCGGCTTTGCAACTACTTTTCTACAATTATTGATTATGTAATAATAAATTTTATAATGCATTCATAAGTGTGTTTTATTTTAACCACCAACATAGGGAATATTATGGCACTGTCAGTATGGATCTGGATAATCATTGATTAAAAGATTATTTTTAAAGACTAGTAAAATAACCCAGTTAACTAATTTTCAATAATAATGTGTTTGCAAGGTGTTTGCATATTTTACATAAGTCATATCTCAAATTACTGATAGGTAGAAATTATTCAAATAATAAAAAAATACTGACGACAAAATTAATATAATACCTACTTACTCGGACATAAGATAAAACGAGTACAATCTATTAGATTAAGTTAAAACTATACATCTAGTACCTCAAAAAAGTTTCAAAACCTAAGGGCTGCTATGGGATGGGCCAATGCAATGCAATAAAATTCGTAACTATAATACGTCAATTAAAAAAAGTATGTGAATGCTGAATGAAAGGCTGATGAAGATGCATATGCCTTGTACCTACTCATAAGCCACAATTAAATGCAGCTTATGAATTTGAATACAGTTAATTTTTCAATATGAATATAAACACTTTTGAAAGAGTAATCGTGATTCTTGTTGATTATTTTCGAATCAGCGAAGCAACGGGTCAAATCAGTGGTAAGGTTAGGTGGTAAGTAAAAATAAAAGGTTGGAAAAAAAAAATTCAAGAGATAATTTGCAGGAAAATTTTCGATACGGAATTAAAAATGAAAATCAAAATATATTATATTAATGTATTTAAAAATATAAAGAGATAAACATACAAATATGCCTTTATTTTAATACATTTTAATGTTATTAAATACTAAAAATGAAAATTACCAATATAAAGCTTATAATTACTTATACATTAAAGAGCGTTGTTGGTATGAGCTAAAGTTTTTATAGACTATAAATTGCCAACAACTAAATTTGGATCTATATTTGTTTGAAATTTTTGTACAATTAGATTAATTTATAGAATTTATCAATGTAGGATTATTCTATCTCCACATTTCACGTTTTGCGGCCAGTCGCAGTATGTTTTGTGAGGATTGTATAAAAGTATTCCAGGACATTTCTGCGTGACTGGTACACCGTGATCGCATGTGTAGAATTGATTACAGATTTCGTGAGCAATCAAAACACCGGATGAATCTTTTTTCGCGCAGATAGAGGGGGCTTCAGCGGGATTACAATTGCAGCTTCCATTGTCATTATTGTCGTTTCCACCGTTGTCATTTCCACCGTTATTGCCATTGTCGTTGCAGTCTGGGATCACTCTGTCTCCACATTCTACGTTTTGGGGCCAGTCGCAATATTCTTTGTAAGGATTGTACAAAAGTGTTCCAGAGCAATTTTGTAATACGGGCACTCCATGGGCGCATTTGTAGAATTGATTACAGTGTTCATGAGCGACTAATACTCCATCTGATCTGTCTTTACCGCAGATGGATGGAGCTTCTCCGGGATTACAATTACAGCTTCCATTACCATTATTGTCGTTTCCGCCATTATCGTTACCTGCGTTATCATTGCCTCCGTTATCGTTTCCACCGTTGTCATTACCATCATTGTTATCATTGTCGTTTCCGTCTGGGATAACTCTGTCCCCACATTCTACATTATCAGGCCAGTCACAATATTCTTTGTAAGGATTGAACAATGTGGTACCGGGACATTTCATTACAACAGGCACACCATGATTGCATTTGTAGAATTTGTTACAATTTTCATGAGCCACGAATACTCCATCCGATCCGTCTTTACCGCAGATAGAGGGGGCTTCACCTGGATTGCAATTGCAGCTTCCAGGATCATTATTATCGTTTCCGCCGTTATCGTTTCCTCCGTTATCATTGCCTCCGTTATCGTTTCCACCATTGTCATTTCCTCCGTCGTTATCATTGTCGTTTCCGTCTGGGATAACTCTGTCCCCACATTCTACATTATCAGGCCAGTCACAATATTCTTTGTAAGGATTGAACAATGTGGTACCGGGACATTTCATTACAACAGGCACACCATGATTGCATTTGTAGAATTTATTACAATTTTCATGAGCGATTAATACTCCATCCGAACCGTCTTTAATGCAGATAGAGGGGGCTTCACCTGGATTGCAATTGCAGCTTCCGGAATCATTATCATCGTTTCCGCCGTTATCGTTTCCACCGTTGTCATTTCCTCCGTCGTTGTCATTTCCACCATCGTTGTCATTGCCGTCGCAGTCGGGGATCACTCTGTCCCCACAATTTACATTTTCAGGCCAGTCACAATATTCTCTGTATGGATTGTACAAAAGTTTTCCAGGGCAATTTTGCACAACGGGCACTCCATGCGCGCACTTGTAGAACTGGTTACAATTCTTATGTGCAATCAATACACCATCAGAACCATCTTTAGCGCAGATAGAGGGAGCTTCACCTGGATTACAATTGCAGCTTCCATTACCATTATTGTCGTTTCCACCGTTATCGTTACCTCCGTTATCGTTTCCACCGTTGTCGTTTCCTCCATCGTTGTCACTGTCGTTTCCGTCTGGGATAACTCTCTCTCCACATTCTACATTTTCAGGCCAGTCACAATATTCTTTGTATGGATTGTACAAAAGTTTTCCAGGGCAATTTTGCACAACGGGCACTCCATGCGCGCACTTGTAGAACTGGTTACAATTCTCATGTGAAATAAATACACCATCAGAACCATCTTTAGCGCAGATAGAGGGAGCTTCACCTGGATTACAATTGCAGCTTCCATTACCATTATTGTCGTTTCCGCCATTATCGTTGCCTCCGTTATCGTTTCCACCGTTGTCATTGCCACCTTCGTTGTCGTTGCCGTCGCAGTCGGGGATCACTCTGTTCCCACATTCTACTTTTTCAGGCCAGTCACAATATTCTTTGTAAGGATTGTACAAAAGCTTTCCAGGGCAATTTTGCACAACGGGCACTCCATGCGCACACTTGTAGAACTGGTTACAATTCTCATGTGCAATCAATACACCATCAGAACCATCTTTAGCGCAGATAGAGGGAGCTTCACCTGGATTACAATTGCAGCTTCCATTACCATTATTGTCGTTTCCACCGTTATCGTTACCTCCGTTATCGTTTCCACCGTTGTCGTTTTCTCCATCGTTGTCATTGCCGTCGCAGTCGGGGATCACTCTGTTCCCACATTCTACTTTTTCAGGCCAGTCACAATATTCTTTGTAAGGATTGTACAAAAGCTTTCCAGGGCAATTTTGCACAACGGGCACTCCATGCGCACACTTGTAGAACTGGTTACAATTCTCATGTGCAATCAATACACCATCAGAACCATCTTTAGCGCAGATAGAGGGAGCTTCACCTGGATTACAATTGCAGCTTCCATTACCATTATTGTCGTTTCCACCGTTATCGTTACCTCCGTTATCGTTTCCACCGTTGTCGTTTTCTCCATCGTTGTCATTGTCGTTTCCGTCTGGGATAACTCTGTCTCCACAATCTACATTTTCAGGCCAGTCACAATATTTTTCGTATGGATTGTACAAAAGTGTTCCAGGGCAATTTTGTACAACGGGCAGTCCATGGGAGCATTCGTAGAACTGGTTACAATTCTCATGTGCAATCAATACACCATCAGAACCATCTTTACCGCAGATGGATGGAGCTTCACCTGGATTACAATTGCAGCTTCCATTACCATTATTGTCGTTTCCGCCATTATCGTTGCCTCCGTTATCGTTTCCACCGTTGTCATTGCCACCATCGTTGTCATTGCCGTCGCAGTCGGGGATCACTCTGTTCCCACATTCTACTTTTTCAGGCCAGTCACAATATTCTTTGTAAGGATTGTACAAAAGCTTTCCAGGGCAATTTTGCACAACGGGCACTCCATGCGCACACTTGTAGAACTGGTTACAATTCTCATGTGCAATCAATACACCATCAGAACCATCTTTAGCGCAGATAGAGGGAGCTTCACCTGGATTACAATTGCAGCTTCCATTACCATTATTGTCGTTTCCACCGTTATCGTTTCCACCGTTGTCGTTTTCTCCATCGTTGTCATTGTCGTTTCCGTCTGGGATAACTCTGTCTCCACAATCTACATTTTCAGGAAGGTCACAATATTCTTCGTATGGATTGTACAAAAGCGTTCCAGAGCAATTTTGCACAACGGGCACTCCATGGGCGCATTTGTAGAACTGGTTACAATTCTCATGTGCAATCAATACACCATCCGATCCGTCTTTACCACAGATAGATGGAGCTTCACCGGGACTGCAGTTACAGCTTCCATTTCCATCATTGCCATTTCCTCCATTGTCGTTTCCACCGTTGTCATTTCCACCATCGTTTCCACTGTCTTCCGGTTCAGGAATATGTCTATCGCCACAATCAACATTACTCTGATAGTCGCACTCTTGTTTCTCTACACTGAAGTAGAGGTCGTGTGCACACTTATGTTCTACTAGTTCCCCATGGAAGCATTGGTAGAACATATTACAATTTGAATGGGGGTATAGCTGCTCAATTCTGTAGTCCGCGGGACAGCCATTCTCGTTAAGCTGTATATTTTTTCCCAAGACCGACGAAATCGCGCAAGCCACTATTATGGCTGCGACTGAAATAAAAAAAATACTTGATCAGCAATTTGAATTATATTCTCAATTTATAGACAACCTAATCAAAATAAAAAAAAATATTTATATACATAATGCACTTAATTTTTTTTAATACAAAACATATTTTACTTATGTAAATATTGGTTAAAGTTTAAACGTAGTAGGTATAAGTGAAATATTCAAAATGTATATTCAATCATTGAAATATTAATTATTTCTTCTTTCATTTAATTCTTGCTCTATTAATGAATTTTTAATTTTAATTTAATTAATTAAATATAAATGTTATGTTATTATCAAATACATAATAACTTTGTATAAAGCTTATATCGATGAAAGCTTTAAATAAAATTTATCACTTCACCTTTAAAATAATTTTATTTGATACTAGCTGTGCCCGCGACTTCGTCCGCGTGGAATAGTGACTGCATAGTAGTTACTACTTTAACACACAATTATTGAGTAAACACGTCTTGAAACACGTACTATCATATACAACTAAATTATAAGTACTTACACATTATTATAAAGTTAAGAAATAAAATAAATAATAACACAAAAGAACTGTTAGTAAAATTTATTACTAAACTGAGCTATAAAACTTAGGTACAGAAGAGTTCAAAATTTCCAGGATGTGGTTATTCTCCCGCTCCCATATTCCTTCTACTTTCACAGACTTTCAACTTTTCCCTTTCACCCCTAGTAAATGGCAGAACCGATTTTGATCTAAATTCTAAACCATGTCTAATCATACCTATATTATATTATGTCATATCCTTTCGTTTGGTACTCCATTTGGATTATTTATCCCCACTATCACCCCTAAGGTGCCCTATATGTAATAAACAGATTAACCAATTTTGATAAAACATGACTAATTGTAATTCACACGTCATTTGATATGCCGCTTGATTATATTATTTGACCACATTCGATTATTCATTCCCACTTTTACCGCTATAAATCAATAAATGGATGAACAGATTTTGATTAAATATGCCTCATCATACTTCTCACGTCAGGTCATGCCCTTTCATTTGATATGCCACTTGGGTATATTATTTGACAACTTTTATTCCCACTTTTATACCTATATCCAATAAATGGATGAACCAATTTTGATAAAATATGTCTTATTGTACTTTACACGTCATGTCTTTCATTAGATAAGTCACTTGAGTATATTTGATAAAATTTATTTATTTATTCCCACTTTAACCCCTATATCAAATAAATAGATGAACCGATTTTGATAACATTGGACTACTTAATTGTTTCTGACAGGTCGTCTTTTTTCATTTGATATATCACTTGGGTATAACAGACAGCATTCGTTTTTCTCATTCCCACTTTTGCCCTACATATAATTATTGGATGAACCGATTTTGATTAAATATGCCTCATTATACTTCTCACGTCAGGTCATGCCCTTTCATTTGATATGCCACTTGGGTATATTTGACAACTTTTATTCCCACTTTTATACCTACATATTATATCCAATAAATGGATGAACCAATTTTGATAAAATATTATGTCTTATTGTACTTTACACGTCATGACTTTCATTAGATACGTCACTTGAGTATATTTGATAAAATTTATTTATTTATTCCCACTTTAACCCCTATATCAAATAAATTGATGAACCGATTTTGATATAATTTGACTTGTTGTTACTGACAGGTCATTTGATATATCACTTGGGTATAACAGACAACATTCGTTTTTTTCATTCCCACTTTTACCCCTCTACTATATAATAAATGGATGAACCGATTTTGATTAAATACCTATGCCTCATTATACTTCTCACGTCAGGTCATGCCCTTTCATTTGATATGCCACTTAGGTATATTTGACAACTTTTATTGCCACTTTTATCCAATAAATGGATGAACCAATTTTGATAAAATATGTCTTATTGTACTTTACACGTCATGTCTTTAGTTAGATACGTCACTTGAGTATATTTGATAAAATTCATTTATTTATTCCCACTTTTACCCCTATATCAAATAAATGGATGAACCGATTTTGATAAAATTTGACTAATTGTTTCTGACATGTCGTCTATTTTCATTTGATATATCTCTTGGGTATAACCTACAACCTACATTAACAACTAACATTCGTTTTTTTCATTCCCACTTACCCCTATATAATATAATAAACAACTAATGTAACAAAAAAACGCATCTAATTCGTATTACCCGTTAGCGAGCTACACACGCAATACACACATAGCGGACATAACACCCCTCTTTTTGCGTCGAGGGTTAAAAATATAATACCTACGCCATAATTTCAAAGACCTTTTATGTAGAAAATTTACCTAGAAGTAACCATAATGCTATTTGTGCAGGTTTTAGACTTATGAGCAAAAATCTAAATAAAGGTCCTTTGACCCCCCCCCCTACTACCCCCTCAGCATAACCACCCCCCCCCACGCTTGGGAACTTTCGAAATGATCATCTGGACATGTCAAGGAATAACTTTAGCGTATAATTTACGTAATAAAGTAATTCATGTATAGAATGCCTTAGCAAATGTTCGCTGTGATTACTTAAATGGTCATAACTTTTTTATTTATGAACCGATTGACATGAAATAAACACTAAATGTTAAATGAAGCTTACCACAATATATTAGTGAAAACCGCATTTAAATCGGATAAGCCGTTTCTGAGATTAGCGTGTTCAAACATACAGACAAACAGACAAACCGACAAACAGACAAACAGACAAACAGACAAAAATTTTTTTAACAACAGTTTTGGGTTTGGGATCGATTTAGTAATAACCCCTGCTAATTTTTTTTTAAATATTTTCATTGTACAGACACCACTTTTCTAGAATTTTATTATATGTATTGATAATTTTTTTAAGATATTCTATTATAAGTTATTGTGAATATAAATGAAAGTACTTTTTCCATTCCAAGCAGAAACTTAATTTAATTTGCTATAATAAAATTAAACACACTTTTTATCGTACCTTTCATGTTAAATATCAAACAATTCAAGCACTTAAATATCACAATACACTCTCACTTGTTACTCAAAAACAAATTAATAATTAATTAAAACATCTTCTTGTATTTATAGAACCAGATAATCGGAACATTTGAAGTGACATCAACTTTTATCGTTACTCTTGCAATCAGATTTAAAATCGCTGAATAAATATTGATAACATTTTTAATCGTTTGATGATTGACAATAGATATAATTAATGCATATCGAAATGCATTTTTCAAAGTATTTAAAATAATTTTATGACATATGAGTGCGATATACCTACTTTATTAGAAAATAGTATCATCCGATCATAATAAGCTTTTTTCATAGCTTCTTTCAATGTGCGTAGGTACTTGGAATAATTGAACTTTTAGTTTAGTTACTTAGACTATAAATGAATAAAAACAAATTAATGAAAATAAATTTAATGTTTCTGGAATTGGTTACTGTATTCGATTATTTTGAATACACAGTCTATAAATATCAATATCTCAATATGTTTTAACTGCACCTTGAGTCCTTGAACTTGCCTTGAACCTTCTTATAATAATATAATATGTTAAGAAGGTTATTTATACGTAAGTCCCTTGACAATTTTCTTGCCAATGCAAGGCTATGTTAGAAGATTGCTGGTATAAAGACCAGAGACCCTTCCTAATCGGTGTCAGCTTATATTTTTAGCTTGATATAGAAAACGTTTTCAATAAATGCTAGGCTGCTTTATTTAAATAGTTTCAAAACGGTTGTTTGATTTCGAATTTATTGGTTAGTATTTCTTTTTGTTATTGTAAAATTTTATAATGTATGAATACATGTCAAATATTACATGCATGGGTGCCAGCCCTGTCACGGAAATTTCTTTGGAAAATGCGCTTTTTAAAGTGTTTTTCGGAGAACGAACGGTGTTGCAACTATATCACTAGATAATAAGTTACAAACAAAAAAATACTTTTAAGATAATGATCAAATAGATTATCGATGTATTCGTAGGAATATGCATACGTTTGATTGATATGCACATTATTCATCAGATGTGATGTTGTGCATACAATTGCTTATCAAAGTGCAGTACACAGTTCAGGGTTGCGATGTAAGCATGGTAAGCATTGTGAGTAACTATAAATATTATTGTTTTTCGGTTTCGGACCCGTCCGATAAGGGCCCTTCTGGCCTCCTCCACTCAAGCGACAGCCCAAGCCGAGGTTCGAGATCCCCGTCAAGGGGGGACGCCCTTGTGCATGTCGCTACCAGGGTGAACCTTCAGTTCACCCCCGCGTCCGCGTTAAAATGTAGAAGCCCTTCTGGCTAACATTGAGAGACACCACACAAAAAAAAAAAAATCGGTTTCGGAATTTTTATTCATATTTCTAGTATAGAAGTATTGATCATGTTCAACATTTTAATATCCAAAACCCATTGAATTTGTAATTAAAACAATCCCACTAATAAGTAATATTATTTATTGTAAAGGCTGTGCCGTGCAAATTCAAGTATTTCACTAGCTCATTTATTATTCTGATGTATAACTTTTATTCCTGTAAAGTTTCATCCAAATCCGTCCTGTAGATTTAACGTGAAACAGTAACAAACATCCATCCATACTTACAAATTTTTACTTGTAATGTTTATACATATTATTAGTATGAACTATGACATTGCATCCGATTGTAACAAGTAGTTTACTATGCAAGTTGTATTTATTGTAACTGTAAAAACTGTATATTTCACCGATAAAAATAATCAACTATTAATAAACAAACACAATCATGCGTGTATAGGTAAGCATGCTTCTGAGTTTTTCAAATTCAAATTCCCTTATTAAATTTAAAATTATTATTTTATCGAAGTCAAAGCTTTTTCAATTAATTCAAAAACTTTTTATTATTATAAATTTAAATTTTAAATTATAAACTGTGTTGTATAATATATCCAGGACTGGATTTTTTTTTCAAAAAAGGCATTTAAAAAGAGCAAACTATCTCATCATTATGGCCAATATGTTGATTGTTGATTCATAGATTTTTGTAAAAAGCAGTTGTTATAAATTAAAAATATTCTGCGTATACCCAATAATACCTTTTACTTTCTTGCGCCTAAACTCTTATTGAATATGCTTTTTAGTTTTTAACCACTGTCTTCGTAAAATGTAAGTATTGTAAGTAGAGAGGGACGTATTGAACCAGAATTACAATTTACCGGTTGTAATCGTCAAGTGAGCCCGGGCGATTATTCCATAACTATTGTAAAATTTTTGGATATTTCTCGTTTAATTAAAAAAAATGGGTAAAGTACTTTCGATGTCAGTTCAAAGTTTTTTTTGATATCTGTAATAACGGAACAATCGCCTGTGCACAGTTAACGAGAGTTCACCCTGTATAGTTAATAATATGTATTACTTATATGCAAATTACATATCAGTTTGTAAGAATATTTATTTTATAAATAATTGTGGATATGGTCATGTCACGTTTTTAATGTTTATATATTGTGTTTATTACATATATAGTTTTCATTATTATTTTTTTAAATGAATGCGCGTATTTGTTGTAATATATTGTGTCTACAAAATATGTAATTATTGTTGTACCTACATCTCTTTTGCGTGAAATAAATTATTATTTTTTTACTTCTTGTTTTTTTTGCTTCTGTTTCAGTACCCTATTATTTTTTAAGTGAGTACCTACATATATAATCAGGATATTTTTTTGAATTAGGTTGTTGAATTTGTACCATTATATGCATATAGAAATGCACAGATACCTTGAAATTTTTAATTTTACGCAGAGCAATCCTACATTAAACGTTCTATAACTAAAAAAGTATGGATATTAGGAAAAGAAGTTTCAAACAAAAATGCTTTATTTACTTACGGACAAATTGACGGAAATGGTTGGGAAAGGCTGGCTTTATTTCGTTGTTCTCAGTGCGTTCGAAAAAATTATATGCAATGTTCTAATACAGAACAATACTGAATAAGAGTTTTCGTTTACACTCACGAAAGAATGCTCTTGCTCTATCTCTAGCTCTATGTTCGTTATGATGATTTCTCTGGTATGATGGTTTCTCAGCTTACAGTAATATGCATAACATGTGTATATCCTCTAAATTTGGAGCTAATCCCAACTCCCATTATAGTTATATCTCGATAGCCTACACTAATTACTATAAAAGTGGTAGTAATAATTAAGTAATATTTTATTACCTATATAGAATATATAATTTTTTCACATGGCTTATTAAAAGCTCAGTATCATAAATATCATGTTATATTTTAGTTATTATTGGTGGTTCTATAAAAAAACAATAAATATATTATGTGTATAGGTATATAACGTTATTTATTATACTTCAAAAACTCATTTATGTACTAATATTGTTTCGTATTAAATCTTATCTAAAAATATATTATATGTATAGGTGATAAAAACGTGTACGTATATAATATAATTTGCTACCGAAACGTTTGTAGGTTTTCTACATAGTTACTCGACAAAGTCGAAATCTATTTGATTTTATCAACATTAAAACGGAGAATACAAGGTAATTTAAATGTACAATCTTTTTAATTGTTTCTTATCTCTATCGGTTCGTCTTTGTTATGATAATATGATATACTTTTAGGAACTTGGCCAGTATTGGAAGGTATTCTTTTGAAATCTGTAGCAGTAATCGAATTCCTTCAGTACAATTCTATATATATTCTATATATATTTTAATTATATATATATAGTATAACTAGCTGCTCCGCGCGGTTTCACCCCCGTGGCTCCACTCCTGTTGGTCGTAGCGTGATGATATATAGCCTATAACCTTCCTCGATAAATGGGCTATCTAACACCGAAAGAATTTTTCAAATCGGACTAGTAGTTCCCGAGATTAGCGCGTTCAAACAAACAAACAAACAAACTCTTCAGCTTTATAATATTAGTATAGATTGCTATATATTTTTGAAGTGAAACTTCTTTATCGGGGGTGGACAAAAATTTTGTGAGACATTTTTTGCGTTACGCCGCGCGCGTTACATTTTTTGCGTTACGCCGCGCGCGTTACATTTTTGCGTTACGCCGTACTCGTGATATTTTTTTTCTTATCCCTACCACGCGTGATTCGACGTATACTTTCTCCAGCGGAGTAGGGATATCGTATCGTTTTAACGTACGTCCTACCACTTTACTTGACCGTTTTTCTATTGCACTCGTATTTATTTCCAACGCTCTATGGTGACGTGATAATATTATATTAAAGTGATCAGCACAATCAAAGTGTTTATTTTAATTATTCTAATTCCAGTGAATTAAAAAAAAAAAGTAAGTAATTACATATCTTTTTCTAATACTTAGGTGTAATTATGGTATTTATTTTTCTAAGTTATTTAAAATTAACCTCACTTTTTGATTGTATTTTTCAATTTTTTCAATTTTATTATAATATGTATAGATAATATGTATAGATACACTAGCACGTGGGTGGAATTATGTATAAATTTTTTCTAATACTTGAATGTTATTGTGGTACATATTTATTTTTCTAATTCTAAAATATTTACAGTTATTCTCAGTTTATGACATTGAGTTACATGTACTACGTACTAGAGAGGGCATCGCTACTACACTTTTTTAACACGAGTTAGAGTCAATCGTCTCAAACTCAATTTTTATTTGTTACATTGATTGGTTTTAATTGATAAGTTTATTCATATTTTTTTAATAAGATAACAATATTTATTTGTTACATTGATTGGTTTTAATTTATAAGTAATAAGAGGCAGAATATCTACAAAATGTATGACTCACTAGCCGCCCCGCGCCGCCGCGCGCCTCGCACAGATTTTGTTCGTGGTGCCCTCTCTAGTAATAATACCTCAATGGTTTATGATTGAATTTTTTAAAACACCAACACGTGGGCGTGATCATGTTATTTATTTTTCAAGTTATTTAAGCTTAACCTCTGTCTTAATATGTATATATTATGTACTATGTGCGTCATTAATTTCTGACTGTTTCGAGATTTGATGCAAAATAAAACAGTGTGTAAATAAAATTAAACAATTGAGTAAAAGTATAATTTTAATATAGAATATTTTTTATTTTACAACCTTTACAACTTGATCATTGGGAATTTATTACCTCTATTGTTCGAACAAAAATAAGTTACCGACTTTAAGAACGTGCCGACAATGTAAGTACACTATTGTTTCTTAGAAAACATTTTAGAAGTATACGATAATAAATCTATGACTCACGTAAACACGTGTTTGCTTGATTGGTGTCAGGTGTTCAATTATAATTTTATGAATTCAAAATTTATAAGAATAAACCTCAAACTCTCTGTCCAATCAAAATCCGCCTAAGTCGAAATCCTTTATAAGCTGAAAACGGCAGTGGCCGGCGTAAATATTCAAATAGGTAGCGAGGAGCGAAGTGACGAGCATCTTAGGTTAACTTTTGAACTACCGCACGAGCCGAGCGAGCGAAGCGAGCGAGTTGCAGCAGCGGCCGGTGTAAATATTTAAATAGGTAGCGAGGAGCGAAGCGACGAGCATCTTAGGTTAACTTTTGAACTACCGCACGAGCCAAGCGAGCGAAGCGAGCGAGTCGCGGCAGTGGCCGGCGTAAATATTCAAATAGGTAGCGAGGAGCGAAGCGACGAGCATCTTAGGTTAATTTTTGAACTACCGCACGAGCCGAGCGAGCGAAGCGAGCGAGTTGCAGCAGCAGCCGGTGTAAATATGTAAATAGGTAGCGAGGAGCGAAGCGACGAGCATCTTAGGTTAACTTTTGAACTACCGCACGAGCCGAGCGAGCGAAGCGAGCGAGTTGCAGCAGCGGCCGGTGTAAATATTTAAGTAGGTAGCGACGAGCGTGTGACTAACGTATTTCTTTAATATTGTATATAGTAAATTATTTTTTGAAAAATAAGGACATAAAGAAGTTTCACTTCTTACGTGTGTACTCTAGTACACGCACACATTTTTTTTTATTTAGTAGATGTTTTGTTTAAAATAATGACATGGTTGTTTAAATAAAACAAATCGCTTTCACAGACCTATAAAAAACTAATCTAAGTATTGCTCTAATTTAAGTATTGCTTAAATTAGAAGATATTATCAACTAAAGGTACTTACATACACAGTTGACACATATATACGTACATACATAAGAGTCGGAGCATAGACTATAATACATATTATCGATATGTTGTTTGGCAATTTTATATTGGTTCTTTTATTACTTATCCATAAAGAACTACCTTTTCGTGAGAGAATGTTAATAAAAAAAACACATTTTCAAAGATTTATTATGGTTTAATAATTGTTTTTATTAATAAATAACATAGTAGCATGGGGAAGGCATTACTGCGCATTGAATAAATCGCAGTCTCAACACTAAAATTGTTAAAAATCTTTAAAATTTATGAAATATATCAGTTGAGTAGAGTCCTTGTGTTGTTACTAACACGATATTTGTTGTTGATGGCATTTGGAAAAATTTAATTACTACGCTTAAAGATAAGACTTCTTTATTAGATATATTTTATACATAGAATAGATACATAAAAAAAACATGTTACATAAATTATTTTGATTAGAATCAACTTTCATCAACTAAACAGTTTCAGTCTGGAATCGTTGTTTTTGTGATTGCTAAATTGTAAATTTCAGTTTCAGCCTGGAAAAATTGCTTTCTGATTGCTTTCAAATGGCCATTTAGCTACCATTACTGGCGTATTTTATTTAGTTTCACACGTTACATATAACATACTCTTATTTTATACATTCATCGTTGAGTCTTCAATTAACTTTTTAATATTTTATCAACTTGAATAGAATTCTATGAAACTCAGCCAGTAGGTATTATTCTTTTCAAGCATCTAGATTAGTTCTTTCTCGTAGCGTCGTAGCCGCAGAGTAGTACTTAAGATTCATAAATTCTAAATTAATTTTCATCCCTTGTTGTTCAGCAGTTTATTCTGTTTCTTCTCTGTCTGTAAGAAAAGAATTAGTTTTATGTTATCAACTTGTATCTTAATACAAATCCGCATGATTTTGGAGCTCTATGATATATTGCCGCAAAGGGTTTGCGACGAATAACGATGACGAGACGATAAAACAATGGAATCCATGAATTACATAGGTAAGTAGGTATTATATTATAAAACATTCAAAAATTTGTTTTTGTAAAATGTTGAATTCCTGATATAGGTATCACTTTAAATCACAACCAAATCACGCCTTTTTATTGTTATCATGCATTGCATTTATCATAAAATCATGTTTAATTTCCTTATTTGATTCTTTAAATGTGGACGATAAATTACGCATGATTAATTTCCATAGAAATGGAAACATTTAATGCAACGTGATTAAACAAAAACATTAAATAAATGCCGAGTGTTATTAATAGCAATTATAGAGTTTTACCATTGTTTATCTAAGCAGATATATAGATAGTAATAACCTAAACCACATACATTATAGGATTAATAAATAATGTTACCCCCTCTATAGCTTGTAACAATAACCTTAATAAGGGTCAATGAAAAGCATGGAAAAAGTGTGCAGGTCATATTATTAGTGAAGTAAAGAACATCATATGACATAATATTATGTACAAAGAGATATTAGGATACCAAATCTATATAATCAAAGTTTGATCAAAAAACAGCATTTAATGTATGGCGTAATTACAGATAAAATATTCGGAATTGATAAGATAGATATAATTTATTGCAAAAATGAATCAGTGTCATTAACCATTATTACTTATTTATTGCACCATATTAAATGAGGGAAAGTCCACAAAGTTTCCCACCTTCCGGACACATTTTCTCCTATAAGTAATACAAAAAGAAAATATATATAGGTATAATAGGGCCGTTTTTAAAGGCGATGATTAAATGATTTGACTGGTTGATACACACACAGGAAATATTTAAACCCAGCAGCCTTGTTTGCAAAATCTTTTGTGGCAAAAGTGACTTCTTCTGCTTCTGATTTGGGTGATATCTGTATAGTGTGTAAATTTTTCTTCCCTAATAATAATAATAATTATACTGCCGCCAGACAGGCATCACTGTCACCCCAGCCCAAAGTTCAGTCCGAGCCTATCGTAGATTAAAGATAAATATACAGTAAACTAGAATAATTTAACCAAAATGAACGGGATAAGGGCTGTTTCGGATAACGAAAATTTCCGATACTCTATTAATCTATTTTCAGTTTTTCAAACCAGACATTCGTGTTGCCTTTTTTAAAATGAATTTTTAATTGCAATATTCTAATAGATATAAATCTGCATATTTTATATTGATAAAAAAAATCTATTAAAAAGGCATCGAGTAGGATTGAATTGAAAACTACAAGTTTGTTGGTGCTGAAAAGAAAATTCATTTAGCGTTCTTACAGTAAATATCTGTCAGCTGGTGGAAGTAAAAAACAGTATTTTTTATATATATACCTACTACTCTATACTACAGAGCTCTATGCCCAAGCGTTTTCACATATTCCGCGCGCTTTCCGTGCGGCGTGCGCTCTATGCTCTACCTAACAGCTCTACCTCTCTATTTAATAGTATTAAAACATTCAATTTTTGGCTCTACTGAAGGTAAATACATAATTTTGTTTGTTTGCTAATAGTTTGCTAATAGATAGAGATTATATTGTCGCTTGATATATATAGCAGTTTTTTATGAATAAAATAAATGATTGCATTAATTAGACTTTAGTCTATTCAATTAGTGTTTGTTAATTAATGTCGTTGGTTGTATTGATATGGTGTGTTTTTTATTATTTGTTTTTTGCATGTTAATATATCTATATGTATGGAAATTATTATGTGATTGATTATTTTATATTTGTTTATACATTTAAATCAATACCAAGGTAATTTGTGCTCTGAAATAGACATAAATTTGAAACATTTAACATTCCCTTTTTTTCAGGGTGCTTAAGCAAACGATTAGGTGCTTAATAGGAAAAAGGGTAAACGTTTACGATTAATGAACTAATAATTAATTACCTACCCATTCAGAGAGTCTACTATAGCGTCAAAATATATCAATGAATATATGGAAGATGAAAATCGTGATGCATGAAAAATGAACACATGATGATCTACCTACAGATTTTCTCGCCGGCTCTTCCCTGTAGAAACTGTAATCTATACAGGGTGTCCCAGCAACGGTATACTAAGCCCCAAGGAGGTTATAGTTTTGCATACGCTGAGTACGTAAAAAATACTTATAAAATTCCAGACGAATTTTTTTGACAAATAGATGAATTCTTAAAACTCTATGTGTGTACCCCTAACAAGCGACCCGCTCAACTTTACCACCCGCACGTGAGCTAGCGTTTAAGATTATGTTTTAATAAACAAAATGCTCACATTAGCTAAGCGGTATACGCCGGCTGCGCGAAGCTAGAGACGAAAACATGGATTTTAAGGAAAAATTAAGCAAAAAATTTTTGGCGTAATTTTGTTGTTTAAGTATTTTTTACGTGATCAGTGTATGCAAAACTACAAGGCCCTTCGCGCTTAGTATACCAATAGTGGGACACCCTGTATATGTAATATGATGAATAGAGACAAGCTTCGAAAAAGCTTCAAAAGCTTCGAATTTGAAGTCTAGTTAATAAACTATTTACTGAATTTGGTCATTTGATCAGTTTTTTTTACTAATGCGCCTTTATCAGTGTATTAGCAAAATGTATGAACAAACACTGTTATCACTTTTATTTTGTTTTTTAACATACTGAGCTGCACTGTGATGTATTATGTAACTATAAACTTTATTGTCTAAATCTGGATTTCAGGAGACTTTATGCTTGAATTATTAATTATCAGATATTTAGAGATTTAATCAGAAGTAAATAATATTATGTAGAAGTAAGAAGCTAGAAACCTAAACGTAGGGTCTAATATTTATCATCCTTTTTATGTTCTTGAAATCAATGTATAATATGTGTGATTGCTAACAACTCTTGAAAGGCGATAAAGTATTTAACAAACTATAATGTTGAATAAGAAATATTCATATGATACCGTTGATGTTATTCATTAAGATTAATTATGCTAATTATAATATATTTAATTAATATATTTGCAGGTCAGTGCTGTATAGAAGTTTGGCGCGAAAGTTACGTAAAACGAGACGTGGGCGCCTACACGTCAGCTGCTGCTACCGTCAGAGCGAGGCGCGGCGCGGAGGAAGCGGTTCGCGGCCCGACGTCACGGGCTGACGTCAGGCGCGCCGCGCGCTCATGGCCGGCTCTCGTGCCAGTGATAAACGCACCTCGGCCACGACTCCGTGTCAGACATGCTGCGCGCTTGAATTACCGCCGAAATCCCACAGCTGCCTAATGCATCTTTGCCTGTCACCAACACAACACAAGTGAGCTTTTGTGCGAGGAATGTTATTGTGATCGGTGCTCTTCGGAGATCTAACGTGACCTCGATGGCCTGTTACAGATGTCAGCCGTCACCGCACGAGGAGCGGCGGTTTTATCACATTTTAGAAAATGACTGAAGGTCCCCGACAGCAACATGAGAAGCCGGTGAGTGTTCGTCGCATAAAAAATATTGCGAGGTGATTCTGCGATTCTCCGAGCGCGAACTGAGCGACTGAGCGTGTGACGGTGTGAACGACGCGCTTGTGCATTCATGTGATTTGGAAAACACATTGCGATGATACACTGCGCCTAATTACATTCGTATTTACATTTTCCTTATCAACATCATTCGAAGTCGATACACACAGATAATCGAGTCGAAGGATGACGCCCATCCCATTTAACTAAACAATTTGTTGTTATGGGAAATGAACGCACTCAACCGCATACCAAATATAACTGGTTCCGATACAAACAGTTTTATCAAACACCTGCTAAAGATTTATGCAGCTCAGAACACTTCCTCGTAATTAGAATTAAAAACTTATCGCTAGTAATTATATGATATTTTTTCTATTAATGTTCAATAGGCGTGTCCAAAACGATTTAAACTGATGCAAAAACTTATTTTACCAACTGTATGGATAAAATGATAAATATTTTTAAATATACACCATGCAATCATAATTTTTATTGAATTTTTTGCTCTACATTCTACAATTGCTTTATATTATTATAAATTACTTTAAAAGGAACAATGTGTAGTTAAATGTTTTTCTTCAGGGATATCATATATCGTTGAACTCATCACTTTGCGTGACCCCGAGAACACTTCCTCCGTATCTCTGTAGAATATTATAAAACTGTAAATAAACAACAACGCGGGTTGGCACTTAGCACTCAAGAGTATGACTAATTGGATTTTTTTTGCGATGTGTCTAGGGTCAAAAAATACCTATATGAGAATGAAATATTGAGGTGATTTTCGAGTGCTTAGGCTTAATTTAAGTCAAATTAAGAAAGTATAGAAGGATGTTTCTAAAATAATACTTTAGCATCAAGATAAATCATTGAGTTATTCCTTTTAATGTAGAGTTTAAACTTTAAACCAAAGCCCAAAGGACTGGCTTCTATGTATCTATTATTAAATATGTAAAATCTAAAAGACAAAAATATAATAAACCCCGAAAAGTACTAATGTCTTTGACTAAATCGATGACTATTAATCTGTGATATTGGTCAATAAACATATTACGATTGTCACATTACAAGCTCTATGAAAACAATCGGCAATGTTTTATGACACATTGCTGACTGTTTTCCACCATGAAGTAGGTACAAGTAGGTAGGTACAAGGTACATTAACCAAATGATATCCATCCTCACTACGACTAGCCCTGATTATAGTTTTTATAGATAAGATTTCTAAGCGTAGGTACGCAAGATTACATTAATTTTGCCTAATAGATATTGTCTATAATCTACACATTGACAAAATACAAACTATTTATCAACTACTGCTGGTATTTTATCAGCTGTTTACTGTCTAGCATGAGCGCCCATGAGGAAAAAATATCAACAAAAACTATCAAGAGGCCATAAAATGATCATTGCCAATTTACGCTTATAGAATGACAAATACCTACATTGTACGTGATTGTACCCACATTTATTATCTACAATTAATTAGATACCAAACCACAGAACGTTAACGTTTTATTTAAAAATAAATATACTTAAAAGAACGTAAACATGAGGTGTGTTTGAGTATATTTTAATGATTTAATTGCACTGAGTAAGTAATTTTAAATGTATAAGCAATGTAAACACCTCACATAATCAGTCAAAATTATAACCTAAGCAAAAGTATAACATGATTCACGAAGCTGGCAACATTACAGTTAGAATCTGCTCAAAAAACGAATCAATAATTTCCAGAATTATTTATAGGCGCGTTTATCTTTTATACATGAAATCGAAGTCAGACCTTTTTTCTTTCCATACTAGATTACTAGCCCGCGACTTCATTCGTTTATATTCACCATAAAATATAAAGTATTATTCTAAAAACAGTCATACTGCCTCGAAGGACCTTCCACTGTCACAAACGTTATCTTTCTGATAGCATTCAGCAAAAAACTAATTGACCTGAAAAAAGAATCCTACGGTCATATTAATTTACTATAACCGCGAAAGTACCCGCTCTGTTTAAATATGTTCCGCTTTCACGGCTAAACTAGCGAACCGATCGTTCTGCAATTTAGTAGATAGATATTAGATAGGTTATTCTTAAAGAAATTTGAAGGGAAAAGGGACTTAATTTTTAAAAGCGGTTAAAATCACTGGTAATGATAAAAGATTAGTATTATATTTGTTTGAAATGAATTGGTTGCTAAATCAAATTATCCTCTGGCCAATAGTAATTGACAAAGATAACATAACAGCTTACAATAGAACACAAATCTTATCTTAATTATTATTTGTGATGTGGATATTCCGACGGAGGTCACCCATTACATTTTGCAATAAAATATAAAATAATAGTTACCACTATTATAAACGACCAAACTTGGCTTGCCATTGCCCATTGCCAAGTAATGAAGATTGGCTAAATCTGTTACAGTCATATTGAAGTAAATATTTTTTTAATTATGAATAAAGTCTATCTTCTTATATATAAAAATGAATCGTAAAATGTGTTGGTAAGCGCATAACTCGAGAACGGCTGAACCGATTTCGATAATTCTTTTTTTATTATATTCTTTGAAGTACGAGGATGGTTTTTATGTAGAGAAAACGTAAATATGTACCACGGGCGAAGCCGGGGCGGACCGCTAGTTAGTTAATACATATTTAACTGTCTTTGTAAATAATAAAGTATGTAAGTACCTACTTATTAAAATGTTGTGACAAAAAGGAAGTTGAAACACAAGGATTTTAAAATCCTTTAAACAAAGTTCGACGACCTAGTAGACAATATAATGTTTTGTGAGATATAAGAATCTCTGGTATATTATATGCAGTAAAATTATATATAAACCTAATTTTCAAATATAAAATACTAAGTACCTACCTTTATTTATACGGGTGATTACCATTTACCATTACCATTCATGATTAGTTCATAACAAAAAAATCATCGATCGTAGAACATTATTATTTAGATACTTTAATTTATGAATGTGGTAGGTATGTATTCTTTATTTGGGCATACTTAGCAGACATTTATAAGTTGTTTATAAGTAATGAAAAACTAAATGTGCTTTTCATAAATGTCATTAAAAAAAACATATTATGTCATCAGACTTGCGTTTAATGTTTATTCTTGGGTGGTACATTTCGTCGAATTCTTACGACTCTTACGAGCAAGCTTACGAGACATAAGGAGAACTGAGAACTAAAGAACAAAGACTGATTAACTACATTTAAATTAAATATTTCCTTTTCTTCAATTAAATTCATTTATCATAAGTATGTATTAAAGTTTAAGTTTTCAAACTGGTAGAACTAATTAATTGACTTCTTCCACGTCAAAGAATAATTAGGGGCAAATAATTATCTACAATAAACTAAGAAAAGAGAAAATAAAAACTTCTACTTTCTAGACCTACGATTTTTTATCAGAATCACAGCTTTTGTCCTCATGTTATTTTAAGAATGAATGTCATACTATTATTACTTTGTAATAAAGCTGATTCCAATGTTTCCGCTTTTGAGTCTCCACAGAGATTCGTGACTTACCAAAAATACGCAAATTGGCTTTACGGAAAAATTGGAAAATGCCCATCGGGATTGACCATAAATAATGAATCCGAGTAATACGCGCAAAAAAACTCAAGCTATTGCTTAGTATAAATTTATATTTCAGATTTTTGTAAAGCAAGTTTGTTGTACCCTTATTTTATTAGTACTTAATCCCCAAAATTTGTTCAAGCTTGTTTTTTACCTTTCGTAAGGTATTACCTCACCTATGTACAAAACATGCTCTTGTAAATTCTGAAAAAAAAAAAATTTTTCGTCTTCAACTATTTTTTATCCAAATTTCATACAAAACTGTGCCACGCTAAAATCGTAAAAGCTCAACAGAAAGGCTTTTGTATTTAAAATACTATCTTATACCTATTATAGATGATGGAATCAGAGAGTAGAATATCTAGAATATACAAGATAATTTTAAAGTACAATAACAATATCGTACGACCCCATATACACAGGAAGTTCACAATATAATTCGTGAGAACAAAACCACAGTGAGTACAGTGTCGCATTAGAAGTAGTATTAGTATAATAATATTGTGTTCTATGGTATTGGTACACTGTAGCTGGTGGTGTCGCGTCGATAGAGTACCGCGGAGAAGGAATAGGTATTAGCATCTTTGCATTTTAAATATTGCTAGCTAGTATATTTACATACAAATCCATTGAAATCTTCCAACAAAAAAGTAAAGACGTGGTTACAATCTCATGCTATGAAGTATTTACTTGAAGGTCTATTTTTCGAACTACGTCATAAGTAATTCATATAAAAAATTTTTACTGTTCTGTGTAAAAAACATTAGATAGTTTATAGGATTTATATTATTCAAAATATGACCTAAATAATTTCGAATTTAGCAAAAAATAAAAATAGCTTTTTATACCGTTTATTTCCGTTTTTGTAACCACTATTTAAGAAAAAAGCGTAATATAATGATTATTGTTACATATTTATAGGATAAGCAAACACTTGAAAGGATAACAACTTAAAGAAGCTTAGAGGAAATAATGTATAATTATTAGATTATCCAATTAGTTTAAAAGATTAGCTTTAATTTAGCCTTCGCAATACGTTACAATCATTTCAATTCAGCAGATTTATTGTAATTTGAATCGTGAATACTTCTTCAGAGTTCAGGTTTACTTTTAATAGCGTGGTATAATAAAATTAGAAACGTTTAAAATTTATTTGGTAGATAGTTTATATAAAAAGATTGTTCAACTCAGGTCTCCGTAGCTTTTGCTTTTAACTGTTTCTCTCATATGTTTCTATTTTGTACTATAGTAACATGTAAGAAAAATAAGTAGTTAACTCAAAAAAATGAAAAAAAAAAAAACAACAAACACATTCTATCATTACAGTTTACACTACTTACCTAATTTATTTATTTATTTAGAATCCTATTAAAAAGCGCATGGTAATGCTGGCTATGTTAAATTCGTCGTATATACGGTGCATATACGTTCGTAACTCGTAATTTATGAATCATTATATACGTAGGTTTTATATAATTACACAGGTATTATATAATATGTATTTTATAGTATAGGCAAAACTTTATAATAGTGTAACAAATAAAAAAAGATAGAGTTCGCCAAGCTCAAATGCCAAAACATTGTCATGTTGATGCCAAAAGTGGCAAAAAAGTTCGATATAAGTATAATGAAGTATTATAAATTATTAAGATAATATCTATTACTTCGACTATAGTATCTATAGAAGAATAATTACATAATATGTTTGTGGCCTTAAAATAATTAAATTCGGCTTGTGTAAGTTGCAAAGGGGAAACCTTAGAAATAGTTTTTTATCTGTACTTTGATCTGCAGTGTATGTAATTAATCTTAATATATAAAATTCCCGTGTAATGTTAGTTACCATATGGTTACCATACTCGTCCAAAACGGCTGGACCGATTCTCATGAAATTTTCTATGCATAACGGGTAGGTCTGAGAATCGGCCACGGGCCATCTAAGTATTTTTCATACCCCTAAGTGATAAGAGTAAGGCAGAACATTTGCCGGGAGCCGGGACTAGCATCCGCATAATTAAAACTATAGGATTTTATATGGGATAGAAATTCATCATTCTACGTTTTCAGAATTCAGACACATTGAATGCAGAATGCAGATTCATTGAATAAGTAGGTACTTAATACTTATGTGCATTGTTAAGATCGTTGGTTATATTAAAATATTGTTCAATGGCCTCCTTGAATGATAATTTGTTACATAAGATTTTGCTCTCAGCAACTTCTATTATCGCAACAATGATTTCATACCAACTTCCATTCACGGCCAAGGCCAGAAGTAGACAAACTTGTGACGCAACCTAACATCTTTATTGGAATTACTGGTTTTTCAAAGGATCAATTAAACTTTATGAAAATCTAATAGTAGGTATATATCAAATTGTTTTCCCTTTAAATGCTTTTAAATGCTTACCTACATAATAATATGTAAGTGGAATGAAGATGAAAATTTTCATCATTTCCATTTGGGATACGTAGGACATCTTTCATCAGTGCGAAAGCATTATTTTTGATAGTATAATATTAATACATATTAAACTTATACAAAAAATGCAATATTTTCAATAGGTATAGGTATACTCATTACTGTCCGAAATAAATAGCTGCGTGTCGAATAATAATATCGAAGTATAAGACGCGAGCGGCGAGCAGCTGTATTGATAAGTTATATGAATATATTTATCATGTGTTCGATACGATGTTATAGATGTGTGTACGAGTGTGGCTGGAGGTAGGACACGCGTGCGAGCCGCGGCGGACGGCGTCGGGGCGCGCGCTCGCACTCGACTGGCGCGTGTGGGTGCGGGGCGCGCGCGGCCGCGACATCAGCGCCTTCGTGCACAAGGTCGTCTTCCATCTTCACCCGGCGAGCGCGTTCGTCTATCCGAAAAGAGGTAACACCATGTATGACGTGCAGACGTCAACGCACTTACAGACCTGCCACGTCTCAACTTTCGAAACACTCATTCATAACGACCTGTTTCCAACCATGTACCAAATTTATATTACGCTATTAACTCGCTTGTTATCACTTTGTCACGCGTTCAGAAATAATGATTCCAATACGCCGCAACCGATTAATTTTCTGCTCATAGTAAATTCGCTTCCAGTCGATCGACTGTACCGGCTGAACAGACAGAATCCAGCGGAACAGGTTTTGTCTAATTATAAGATGAGATGCTAACTTATATTTGAGCGTATCATGTTTATAGTGTTAAAAACAGTCGCATGATATACACGCTCATTATCCTTATCTTACAATATGATAGTCCGTTGCCACGCAAATCTTTTATAAGTTCGTTATTATGAATAAGTTTATTACATCGCAATTGTAAACATTTCCAGTGCTGCAAGAGCCGCCATATGAGATCCAGGAGTCCGGCTGTTCGTCGATAGACATTCCGATACACGTGTACCTGAAGTATAGCACCAAACCAAAGAAAATCCGTCTAAGGTACAGTCTCCACATCGAAAACAATAACAAAGCCAGCTCCGAGTCGAGGTGCGTTTATTACGACTTTAACAATCCAACTGAGCAACTATATAACGCCTTGATGAAGGGTGGAGGCGAAGTTATCCCCCGCGCCGGCGGCTCCGACCGCGTCGGCAACAAACTCGTCGTGCTACTTTCCGATGAGGAGAAACGGGAATTAAAAGTGCACAAATCTAAAAGATATAAATTCATTGAACCTCTTCGATGTAAACACGCGTCAAAGGCTGGTTCCAAATACGTCATTGAAGAGATATGTCCAAAGTGCGGCGAATCAATTGACGCCGATTTTAGGAAACAGCTACGCGCCGTTGAGATGACCGAAGACGAAATCAATCGGGTGTCACAGTTGTATTTATCCTTCACTAGTTATGAAAAATCGGCTAAGGCTATAAAATTGCCTCCATTTTCGGATTCAATTTATAAAGTACCGGAACTACCGATTTCCCTTCGTGGGGCTCTAGATAACATTCAAGCTGATTATACAATGTTATGACGTGCCTTATTGCTACTATTCTTGATATTTCACTGTGCCATTATGTTCATAGGTCATAAATAAGCTGCGTCTGGGACCATTATTCTCGCTGTAAGCAAATAATGAAGTTTGTCCCACATAAATGTGTGGTTACAAGCAAGGATAAGCTTTTATATTATGTCAATATTTTATATTATATTTTCCCTATTACTTGGGCAAATAACTATTTACAGTTGTTAAGTTACCTATAAGGTATAGATAATTTAAATTATATTTTTATCGTCTGTTGTTATAATGTTCGTTTGTACTGTGTGCTGTGAGAAAGATCTCAAAATAATTTAGTATTCCTGGAAAATTAAATTTTATTTACAATTGAACCTTTTTTATTTGTCAAATATAATGAATATTATCTAATTTATAAACTTTTTTGCATGTGTAAATAGCTATTAATGAATGACGAATGTTATTTGTATTGTTATAAAATCTTTAAAAAATAAATATCAAACTTAGTTATTAAAGTAATTAATTTATTTTAGCTAGACGACCGTTAGAAATAAATATGATTGTGATAAAATTAGGCTAGGAAGTGCAATGACTGGGAATGAAGAAAGCAGTGGTTAAAAGAATATAATATAAAAAACGTTAGTAGTTTAGTTGGGTTTCATAAATTTTTATGTAAGTAACTAGTTATATTTTGATAAATGGTGCAAACAATTCTATTATTGTTACTATAATATTATATATGTAAAAAGCAGGGTAAATTTTAAAGTAGATATATAAATAATAAAATTAAATTAAATGAACACAAAATATCATTTTAATAAAATTATTTTTAAGTTTTTGATTTGTATCTATTTGCATTTATAACGTATTGTTATTTGTTGCTCAATGCTCAAATAAACTTCCTGGAAAAATTATGAAGAAAAATAGTTATTTAATATAAATTAAATTTTATTAAGTATAACTGAAATAATGTTTTTTTATTTTATAATTTATTTATACCTATTTCGTTACTAGTTTCCTGCCATACCTATAAAAATAGGTCCTATAAAAATAGGTGTGTGTTATGTGTGAAGGTGTTAGGTGTAAGAATAGAATGGCGGGTCACAAGTGGCTGAATTGGTCAGGCATCCGCCCCGGAATGACGCGATAGGATGCGGGTTCGAGTCCCACCTCGTGATCGTTTTTTTATATTCTTTATAAATTTATATTTATAAAGCATTTGAATGCCATAAAACCAAAAAATATCAATTTCAACAAAAAAGGTTGTGTTCCATCGTTACAATATTGTATTCACTGAAAAGTGTTAATATTGGTTGAGATGGTTGTTAATCATCTCAATAGATGCCGCACGGTGTGTCCCATAGTGTGTCCCTTAGACACGTAAAACTGAAAGAATAGAATAAAGACGATTGCTCTGGCGCGGGCGGGTCACGAGTGGCTGAATTGGTCAGACATCCGCCGCGGAATGGCGCGTAAGGATGCGGGTTCGAGTCCCACCTCGTGATGGAATTTTTTTTATTATTTATAAATTTATATTTATAAAGCATTTGAATGCCATAAAACCAAAAATATAAATTTCAATAACTAAATATTATGACTTATCGCGATATCTTGAATATCCAAAACCGAGTTATACCTATATTAAGAAGAGCTGGAACGTCAACACATTTACACATTGCACATGTTAGGCCGGGAGATACTGACGCAAAATTTCGGGTCATTTGTAACAGGATGGCGGTCTAGAGGGGTCTTAGTACGCAATGACAAAAAGAAAAATGATGGTCAGAACGCTGGTACCGGAGGACTAGTCGCGTGGGCGTTAGTCACACTCGTCGGATAAATAGCGAAAGTCCAACGATTTGTAACACAAAAATTTTAGAATTTACCGATAGCCCTTAAAAAAGATGTAGGCGGTAGTGTCATGCCATACTTTTACGATGTGACATACAGTCCGCCTTACCGACGTGAATGCGTTGATTTAAAAAAACAATTCAACCATTTGTACCGGGCTAACTTTTGCACAGGTAACCATCGTCGTGCAGCCATTTACTAAAATCGCCATGCCATACTTTTCGGACGATTCCAAATAGTCGCCATACCGTGGAAAATCTGCAAATTTTTGAATTTTTTTTCTCGCCAAACGATTTGTACCACCCTACTTTTTTTTTCAACAACTCCTGAATGATTATAAATAGAAGTGTGATAATGCCATACCTGTGGGAGGTGGTGAATGTGTATAAGATTTTTTTCTTATTGTAAGATTTTATTCGTAGTTTGAACGATTTGTAGCAGTATGGCACTAATTTTTCCCTCTATTAAAAGTATGGCAAATATAATAATGGTCACGTTGCATCATATACTTTCCAAAAATGCCGTACTGGTCAACGGCAAACAACCGACTGACCTACGACGACAAATCGCCAATTCTTTTCATTTTTTTTTACGTCTTGGCTTAAGTATTACAATCATCCGCCCCATGTTTGCAATCTGCGATATTTTTTTCTAGGTAGAATTGTATACAAACAAACAGAATATAATGATCCCATACTGTAAAAAAATATTTTACGTATTGTACAGTCGTATTTTTGAAACGTGACGAATAAATTAATTTTTCAAGTATACTAGAAGTATGGCAAATATAATAATGGTCACATTTTATCAAATACTCTCCAAAAATCCAAATGCAATACTGGTACAAATTGTTTGGCGAAAAAAAATTTTTTTTTGCAGATTTTTCGGCGGTATGGTGGCCATTTGGAATCGTCCGAAAAGTATGGCATGGCGATTTTCGTAAATGTCTGCACGATGATGATTACCTGTGCAAAAGTTAGCCTGATACAAATGGTTGAATTGTTTTTTTTTCAACGCATCGCGTCGGTATGGGGGGCTGTAAGTTACACCGGAAAAGTATGGCATGACACTACCGCCTACATCTTTTTTATGGGCTATCGGTAAATTCTAAAATTTTTGTGTTACAAATCGTTTGACTTTCGCTATTTATCCGACGAGTTCGACTCGCCCACGCGACTAGTCCGCCGGTACCAGCGTTCTGACCATCATTTTTCTTTTTGTCATTGCGTAATAAGACCCCTGTAGAACCGCCATTCTGTTACAAATGACCCGAAATTTTGTGTCAGTATCTCCCGGCCTATGTGTAGCTTTTATTTTGCAATTGTTTATAAATACAGGGTGATGTAATTGGTGTAGTAGGAATATCTAAAAATCTATGAAGAATTTTGTGATACAGTAAATGGAAGAATTATAGACTATTTTACAGTATTTAATAAAATCATTTAATTTTTTGTTCATTTTCATTAGAAATGTCAATTTTTCTCACCAATGTGGAAATTTGGATGATAAGGATCTTGTTAGAAAAATATAAATTTTGACTAAAATCGGCATTTTTTTTTCAAAAATCAAATTACCTACTAATTAATAATCAGAGTTATCACCATTTACATTAATTTACAAACGATATCGGTTGTTCTTACTTAAAATTGAATACCAATGTCTTATTGCGGTATATTGTGTTCTTTGGAAGTGTTCGTAAAGTTGTTGATCCGTAATTAAATTTTGCGGAAATCTTTGCGTACACGTGTTATTTGTATTGTTTTTATGACCTGAAATTTAATTATTATTTGATAATTTATTTATTTATTTATTTATTTATTTATGATAAGGTACCTTACAGCTAGTGATACAATTATTGAGATGAATAATTGCTAAGTTACGCCAATTAATACTTTTATCCAATTGATTATTATTAGAATAAATAATTAAGTTCATCAATTGATTTACTTTTAAATTATAATTTTACAGGTAAATTATGAGAGCTTTCATAATTATATTTGCATATATTTATCTACAACGGACCATTTTACAATTCAAGTCTAAAATGAAACTAGAGTCGCATTTATTTTTGAACATACTGTAAGTGAAATTGCATAAGTGTGAGTACTGTGAACATGCCAGCTTTCCTTAATTGACCGATAGTTCTTAGTAGATGATTTATTCAGAAAATACATAAAATGCGGGTACTTACCAATTTAAAAAACTCTCAGGTTTTAATAATTTAACGTCAATTTAGATATTACTAGCTTTCCGCCCGCGGCTTCGCCCGCGCAGTCAAAGAAAATCTCGCATAGTTCCCGTTCCCGTGGGATTTCCGGGATAAAACTTATCCTATGTCCATTCTCGGGTATCAAAATATCTCTATACCAAATTTCATTCAAATTGGTTCAGTAGTTAAGGCGTGATTGAGTAACAGACAGACAGACAGAGTTACTTTCGCATTTATAATATTAGTATAGTATGGATAGTATGGATTATATCAATATCAAGCATCTAATACGATGCTATTCACTACCTGTTGAGTAGAAACATAAAGTTGTCTTTAAGTATATCATGTTTATAATCGTATTTCGGATAAATCGGAAAATACGTTCCAAACGAATTTGTTTGCGCTCACTGAGCTGCAGCATGTTCTGACTTTTTTGGAGTAAAAAAAAGTTTCCTTCGCCAATATTCTAAGCAGTTTACAATTATTATTAGCGTATTTAATTTAATTATTTGTAAAAGTGTAAAGTTACATTGGAAATTTAAATCGAAAGAGTATGTTTTTTTGAATAACCCATCATAATCGCACACATTCGCATTTATGTCTACGTTGATACGTTCCTTCCATTGCACACTTTGTTAGCGTTCAAAATTCAAATGATTAAGGTGATGAATTAATTTTTCTAACATTTACGGCCCTTTTTAAACCTTCGTAATTTTTATATTATTAAAGTTGTCGTGATGAAAATTCTTGACAAGAAAGTTCAATAGTAACACAATACGTCTACCGTTTTAGAAACATGATTCCATGATATTTTCTCGATAGAAAAAAAATACAAAGTTCTCATTGTTATTTTTTTTTAATCTCTGGCATCTTCAAAATAACAAACGTAAAGTTACGACTTTTTGGATATTAACTATAAAATATACAACCTATACGTCTACCGTGTTAGAATTTTGAAATATGCGATGGTTTTGAAATAAACAAGAAATACTTGAAATTAGCGCCTGACCAGCCAATATAGCGAGAGCCGCCCTGTACCTTCCTACCCCGATCGCTGCACGAGTCATTCCCGCTACGGCCGTCACACGGGGAACTTGTGTCGCTTGCGCAATCGTAAAAAAGGGTGACAACACGATAAGACAAAATGAGACAAATGGGGACAATAAAGAAAATAAGAAGAAGAAACATAAAGGTTGGAGGAAAAAGAATGCTTACAATTGGAACAAATTAATGAAGTAAGTTGGTTTTATTTTAAATTTGATGATAATTGTATTATAGACGATGTTTGATATGTACCCCTGTTTTAAGTACATAATGAATGTGTAAGATTTTTTTATTTATAGCATAAATAATCTTTTCAGAAATCCGGAATCCAGAAGGAAAATAAACCCACTGATTGTTCACAATGTGAACCCACTCCTTCGTAAGTACCTTTATTCAGTCAAAAATGTATGTTATCAACGCTCTACTGGTTTTATCGCATGATTCCATTTTTAGCAAAAAGCAACAAAGTGCAAAGAAATAAAAAATCATGGTGAACTTAGTGGAAGTATGGTGGACGTAATATGGAATTATGGAACAGGAGCTCGTTGGAGTAGTATTATATTTTAAAAAAATACGAAAAAATTTCAAGAATTTCTTAGTAGGTGGTAGATAAGTATGTTGTTTAAAGAATTTGATGTTGATATTTATTTCATTTATATAGTCCATTGAATGAGTCCCTCCAAGGGGGGTCTAGAGTGCGTGAGTTAGTAACGTAAGATGTTTCTTCGGAAACATGTCAAGAGCCCCTAGGTAATAAACATACTAAAACCCCGGGCCACTAGGAGGAGCCCCGGAGTGAGGGGAGGGGGGAAATGGGTCCATTTTTTCATTTTTCGCTTAAATCTCAAAAACGGTACATGTTAGAGAAAAACTTTCAAGGAAAAATTGAAAGGCCATAAAATTATCTACAAGTTGTACCTGAATCATTTTTTCCTATATCCTACCGTTTCTGAGTTATACGCAGTAAAACATGATTTTGGCTCAAACAATTTCAACATCAATCGATCAAAAAATATTTCTTTCTTGCAAAAAACTCAAATGTGCAACTTGTGACCAGTACTGATAGATTGCTCTTAATTAGTTCTATAATTGGTAAAATAAACACATTCCTCCATGGAAGCCTTTAGGAGGAATCGATTGTCAAAATATTATATTAGGGCAGTTTGAGTTACTGAACTTGATCTTTTTATTTTTTTCTTCCAAAAAACTCAAAAGTGCAACTTGTGACCGGTACAGATAGATTGCTCATAATAGGTCTATCATTGCTAAAAATACCAGATTCCACCACGGAGGCGATTACGGGGAATTGAATTTTATCAGGGTAGTTACGATACATGAACTTTTTATTTTTTTTCTTCCAAAAAGCTCAAAAGTGCAACTTGTGACCGGTACAGATAGATTGCTCTTAATTAGTTCTATAATTGGTAAAATAAACACATTCCTCCATGGAAGCCTTTAGGAGGAATCGATTGTCAAAATATTATATTATGGTAGTTTGAGTTACTAAACTTGATCTTTTTATTTTTTTCTTCCAAAAAACTCATAAGTGCAACTTGTGACCGGTACAGATAGATTGCTCATAATTGGGTCTATCATTGATAAAAATACCAGATTCCACCATGGAGGCGTTTACGGGGAATTGAATTTTATTAGGGTAGTTAGTTAAAAAGTTCATGTATCGTAACTACCCTAATAAAATTCAATACCTCCTAAAGGCCTCCATGGTGGAATCTGGTTTTTTTATCAATGATAGACCTAATTATGAGCAATCTATCGGTACCGGTCACAAGTTGCACTTTTGAGTTTTTTTGGAAGAAAAAAAATAAAAAGTTCAAGTATCGTATCTACCCTAATAAAATTCAATTCCCCGTAAACGCCTCCATGGTGGAATCTAGTATTTTTATCAATGATAGACCTAATTATGAGCAATCTATCTGTACCGGTCACAAGTTGCACTTTTGAGTTTTTTGGAAGAAAAAAATAGAAAGATCAAGTTCAGTAACTCAAACTACCCTAATATAGTATTTTGACAATCGATTCCTCCTAAAGGCTTCCATGGAGGAATGTGTTTATTTTACCAATTATAGACCTAATTAAGAGCAATCTAACAGTACCAGTCACAAGTTGCACTTTTGAGTTTTTTGGAAGAAAAAAATAAAAAGATCAAGTTCAGTAACTCAAACTACCCTAATATAGTATTTTGAAAATCGATTCCTTCTAAAGGCTTTCATGGAGGAATGTGTTTATTTTACTAATTATAGACCTAATTAAGAGAAATCTATCAGTATCGGTCACAAGTTGCACTTTTGAGTTTTTTTGGAGAAAAAAAATAAAAAGTTCAAGTATCGTAACTACCCTAATAAAATTCAATTCCCCGTAAACGCCTCCGTGTTGGAATCTGGTATTTTTATCAATGATAGACCCAATTATGAGCAATCTATCTGTACCGGTCAC
This sequence comes from Colias philodice, assembly GCF_061535455.1. NCBI lineage: Eukaryota > Metazoa > Arthropoda > Insecta > Lepidoptera > Pieridae > Colias > Colias philodice. The sequence continues at coordinate 8,131,983 of NC_143104.1, forward strand.
AAGTTGCACTTATGAGTTTTTTGGAAGAAAAAAATAAAAAGATCAAGTTTAGTAACTCAAACTACCATAATATAATATTTTGACAATCGATTCCTCCTAAAGGCTTCCATGGAGGAATGTGTTTATTTTACCAATTATAGACCTAATTAAGAGCAATCTATCAGTACCGGTCACAAGTTGCACTTTTGAGTTTTTTGGAAGAAAGAAATATTTTTTGATCGATTGATGTGGAAATTGTTTGAGCCAAAATCATGTTTTACTGCGTCTAACTCAGAAACGGTAGGATATAGGAAAAAATGATTCAGGTACAACTTGTAGATAATTTTATGGCCTTTCAACTTTTCCTTGAAAGTTTTTCTCTAACATGTACCGTTTTTGAGATTTAAGCGAAAAATGAAAAAATGGACCCATTTTCCCCCTCCCCCCACTCCGGGGCTCCTCCTAGTGGCCCGGGGTTTTAGTATGTTTATTACCTAGGGACTCTTGACATGTTTCCGAAGAAACATCATACGTTACTAACTCACGCACTCTAGAACTTTTTATTCAATGGACTAATACTTACTACACCTGTGCGGGAAATTGCTTAGTACTAAAACCGGTTTATATTCATATTTACATAGTAATGTGAGTTTTCATTTCGAAAAATTTTGTGTAAGTATATTAAATTGAGTTCCTGGGTGATCTGGAAACACAATTGGGCCCGGAGGATGGCGCTGCAGTCACTCCTCCTAATCACATGAACCGATTTGGATGAATATTTGTGTGCACATTTCATTGTTGTGGGATGATTGGTTGATTCGTTTTCACATTAGCTAATATTATGTATTTTTGTTGTTAGAAAGTAAACTTAATTTAATGTTTATAATACATTATTATTGGTATAAATAAGCCAGTGTTCGTCTCACATTGCTGTACCTGCCTACCTATCCTACCAGGGCCTAACTTTGTTCTGGCTATTTTATTTTGATTATTTGTAATGAATAATTACAATTATAATAGAGTGCAAAAAATAAATACATGCGTCAATATATTTTGTGTTTTTTTTAAACAATTTTTTTATTTAAAAAATATCATTCCGACCGCGGCTTTGCCCGCGTGGAATTAGGTTATATCGTGAATCCTGTTTTATCCCACAGAAGTGTTCAGTTCGGATAAAAAGTATCCTATGTGTAAATCCAGGCAATTAGCTATATTTTATCAAAATTGGTAATGTAGTCTTGACGTGATTAAGTAACAACTAACAAAAAAATATACAAATTAACATCCAAAGTTTCGCATCAGTTTTACTGTATTAGCGATATCTTCCACTCTTGACTTTGACTGAGAAGAATTAGGGTTTATAACTTCTTTCAGAAATAGTACCTTTCATTTCTGGGCATGATGTAATATCGACGTCAGCATCAAATTCTATCTAAATCAATTCAGTAGTCCGCGTAATTAGGTACTATTTCATTTTTTCATAGTAACAATATTTTTTGTTATTTTAAAGATTATTTATAACCTGTATTATTTTGTAATAAAGTAAACATTACGAAATAATAATAATTAATAATTATTAATAATGTCTAAGTAGTTGTTAAAAAGAAGATAATTTTGTGTTTATAAGCAAGAAAATAAAACCAATAAATCAACAATTAAATATATGTATAACAATATTATAACTGTATGACGACTCCATACATGTTTGTCCCGAGTCGGCCAGCGGCAGCGCGGCGAGTATGCAAGAATGATTTCGCGCACACCCGCGTTCGCGATAGCGAGCTATTAGACTCCGCCCGCCAAGCAGTGGATTTTTTTTTGTGTATCCTCTTAACTTACGCCATATGGTCTCATGGACGATGGGATCTGTAATTTAAACTTTTGTTATACAAAATTTCGCAAAGCATAATCTTCTTATATATAAAAATGAATCGCAAAATGTGTTGGTAAGCGCATAACTCGAGAACGGCTGAACCGATTTCGATAATTCTTTTTTTATTATATTCCTTGAAGTACGAGGATGGTTCTTATGTAGAGAAAACGTAAACATGTACCACGGGCGAAGCCGGGGCGGACCGCTAGTAATTAATATTATTGATCATATTGATTGTGTCATGTGGACCCGTTGTTACCAAGAAGCTTATATCTAATACATTGGAGATTTCGATATGAACATTAACGTGTAACAAGAAAATATTGCCCAGTTGATATTTTTTAACACTTTCACACCTAACTTGGTATTGCCACTGTTAATACGAAGTTTTCCCAAGGCTACTATGTATGCTGTAATATTCTGTGCAAAAGGTTAGTTTTTGTACATGAGTTTGTTGATAAATTGCCAACAACGTCATTCAGAAGCATTGTTGGATGAGACAATTATTATTTATGCTAAATAAAATAAGTATCTGAACCAATTATTAAAAAGCGATACTCCCTGATTATGGGTAGTCACCATAATAAAATTGTAGCAACTCTCACTTTGTCAATATGGCATGTGTGTCAAAAAAATTGCGTCGCTTCGAATATTTAAGTTAATATTGTTGCTTATTTAATTTAAAATATTTTCCGAATATAAAGAATGCATTGTATTGTGCAAAATTGCAGAAGTGTTTGGACACCAAATTCTGGCATAGAATTTCACAGGCAAGTGTATATTTACGTTATTTACAATATTCCTCAATACTCCTGCATTTACCTGTTTAGAATCATTACAATGGCAAAAATTGTAAAATTTTGCATCATTTTAGTAAGCAGTCATGTTAATTTTTTTATTTTCCTAATACTTTATCATTTTTCAACAAGTTTTCAATAAACAAATTTAACAAGTAAGGTAACCATGATGACGAGTTTTTATGGATAGCGAAGAGAATATATTGTAATAACATGATGAAATTTAGAACACCATTTTCAAGATTGTTACTAGTAATGAAACAACACACGACATCGGTATTGCACTCACATGTAGTTATAAGATTGTTCGTTTTTACATTGAAATTTATACTTTTTTTAACTTACCTCATATTTTTTTGTTTTGCGTATTTCAGCTTTCCAAAAAGTAAAATAAAAAGAAATATATGTGGTCATCAAGGGTAAAATTACTGAGGATTACGACCCAGAAAAAAATACCTTTTGAAAAATAAACTTTGTAGTTAGCTGAAATTTTTTTTTTTTTATATATCAATGCTCAGGCATTTGACCGCCATCTCACCTGATGGTAAGTGAAGATGCGGTCTTTCAGGTCATGCCTGATCAGTAAGGTAAAACCTGTGGCGGCCAGCTGAGCGAGCGCATAACGGGACTGCGCAGTGCGCGCCCTTCACCCCGCGCCCCGCTCCGGCCGCACACGAGAGTTGTCCGCTACGCTTCGCGGCTCGCGAGCCTCCACTCCGTGGCGACCAGCTTTAGACGACGGATGTGCGCTCAGTTTTGAATCTGATTTGTTTCGTAGCATTTCTTCACTGTTGGGTGCAGTTCATCGCCCTACGACGGCGTATCACCCGGCATGCAACGGCATGGTGGAGCGCTTTCATCGGCAGCTTAAGGCAGCTATCATGTGCCATAAAAATGATCAATGGTCTGAGGTACTTCCACTTGTTTTACTTGGCATTCGCAGCGCTTGGAAGGAAGACATTGAGTCATCTGCAGCTGAGCTAGTGTACGGGGAGCCACTGCGCCTTCCCGGTGAGTTTCTCGCTCCTAAAGCTCATAATACTGATCTAACAGATTTTGCATCCCGCCTACGCAATCATTTTCATAATCTCGCACCAAAACCAGCGCACTGGCATACCAGCAAAACCTTTTTCATACCTAAGAGCTTACAAATTGCTGACTATGTTTTCCTTCGCAAAGGCCCTATTAAAAAATCATTAGAATCACCTTATTCTGGCCCGCACAAAGTGATTGAAAGAGGAGAAAAAACATTTAAAATTGACGTGGGAGGCAAGCTTTCGCATGTAACCATAGATAGGCTTAAACCTGCTTATTTGCTTACTAAATTACAGGAAGAACCACAACACGATGAGAACAGCAAATCACTACCGTTCAAGACTAGAAGTGGACGAGTGGTTCGCTTCCCCAACTACTATCGACCTTAGCTGTGGCATCGGTCTCGGCGGGGGAGTAGTGTGGCGGCCAGCTGAGCGAGCGCATAACGGGACTGCGCAGTGCGCGCCCTTCACCCCGCGCCCCGCTCCGGCCGCACACGAGAGTTGTCCGCTACGCTTCGCGGCTCGCGAGCCTCCACTCCGTGGCGACCAGCTTTAGACGACGGATGTGCGCTCAGTTTTTCTATCCTATTAAATTATTGTAACGTGCGAATAAACGCATATCGTGGATGTTTTGAGATTTTTATTTAAACGCTCCTCAAGCATCCCACAAACCTATTCACTTTGGCCTTGAACAGATCCAAATTGTATCTATCGGGAAACACGTTTGGCGGTAGGGAGTTCCACATCTTCGCGGTTTTTATTAAAAAACTGTTTTCGAAGCGCTTGGTGCGCACATGGGGTATCTCGAAATTTGTGCAAGGCTGCTATAAACAGTTTTTCTTTGATGATTTTGGCTTGAAATTGACCCGTCGAAGCAACGCGTTTAAAAAGATCTGAGTAGCTTACAATTTGGTAAACAGCATCTGATGCAAAACATAACTTTCCTCTATTTACAAAGGATGTTAATGCTATATATTGGTTCATATCCAAGCTTTGTAGCCAAAAGTTATTTAAAACTATCATTCTATACCAATTAAAATTGTATGTACCTATAAAGTATGACCAGTAATATTATAATATAAATACTGTTAAAAATATATGTCGTTATTATTTATAGACCATGATTTTTAGTTTTTTCTATTTCGAAAAATCCTGAATATACAAACCAGCGTGGTCACTCCACAGAAAGAGACAAAAAACAACACTGACGTCATTCAAGGTCATATTTTCTTGTTACAAGTTAATGGTCATAGTGCAATCTCCAGTGTATTAGATTTAAGCTTCTTGGTTAACACTACTGGCAATAAAAACAAAACTTGTCAGTCACAAGATGTCAAATTACTACTGACAGCCGAGACTGACAGATAAATGTCAAAACAAAATTTTTGGTGAATTACAATTTTTAAAAGTAATCGTGTTGGCGATTACAATAAATAATAAGGAAGTAGCAGTAATCATTTCTGCGTAAAAGCAATAGTAATAATCAGGTTTCAAGTGCAAATCAGAAATTGTTTCAAGTCAAGCCATATTTTCCGTTGATTACAATAATTAGCATCAATAATTGAAGATGGTGTGTGTTCCTTGTTTCATCATTCCTGTTTTGCTGTTTTTGTGGCATAAATTTATTCAACCGTATGTTCTACGCTTTTGGAATCCATGGGCTGTGAAGGATGCTGATGGCAATGTAACAACAGAATTCCCATTCAAATGTGAAGGTGGCGTTTGTGCATTTAAGAAGAAAGATAATAAAGTGACTGAAAAACCCGAGAATGAATTAAGTGACAGTAAACAAAGCCCCGATGTAAGGCTAAAGTCCGAATGATTGTTGAATAAATTTAAATTATTATTTATTAGTTTCGATATACATATTATTGAACAGTCATTTGTCCAGTCTGCATTTTTAATAGGCCATGACCTTGATTTATATTACCTTGACGTGTAACAATATGGATTTGAGTCAACAGCAAGAAATTTGTAGAACAATGGATAATGGTTATTGTAAATTTAAGTAATATATTATGAGTATTATTTCATAATGCATTTTATTTCTTGCTTAAGTAAAACATGTTTATAGCATTTACTAGTTCCGTTTTGCCCTTTATTATTCCATATCAACAGTAATTATTGACTCTGATAGAAACGAGCATGTCTAAGAATCAGCTTGATAATGTGTGACATGCACAAAGCAGATACAAAGAAAAGATGCTGTAGGCAATGTTGCCTTGATGCCACCAGTATTATCCTGACGTCACAGATTCTAGTTCAAGCTTCAAGCGATTCTATATAGAAAATGACAGCCATCTCTTCGTATCTGCTTTATGGTGACATGTCTCAGAAATAGGAACAATAAATAATATAGGCTAGTGATGATGAACAGCATAATAATTGATTTTGAAACAAATTTTGTGCACTAAACTTGAGTATTGGTATATCTTAAAACCCTTTAATAAGATAGGAAATTAGGAAGGCATTTTGTTTTATTAAAGAAATTTTAATTGTTATTAACTACCTATAGATGTTTATTAGGAAAAATAAAAAACCTATTTTATTTTGAATTATTTTATTTATTACCTTACATTACACTTTAAGGCTTACAGTATCTTATAGTTAATGTCCTGTAACTATATTTAAACTAAAATACCTGACCAGATTGAAATTTCACTGAAAAAATTTTTTCATCCATGTCCAATTTGTTTACACTGTCAAATTTACTTTTATTTCAATTGATTTCCTAAATTTTTTCGTATTATTTACTATTATTTTATAATTATGAGAATGAAATGGTCACTATTTTTTACATTATAGCCTATGTAGTCTTAATGCTAGAAAGCACTCCTCACAGGGCACCTTACTAACTATTCATTGATAAAAAAATAAATGAAGTATGTATGTAAGTAGGCGTGTGAATAAAATGGCAATTAAGTTTATTCAAAATTAAAATAGTATTAAAATAGTTACAAGAAAGGAGGTTAACCAAATTGGGACGAAGTTTGGTTCAGCTTACACTTCATAATAGTTGTAAAAATGATGAATTGTGATATTTTTTTTTACATAAATCATAGATAATTAATCATCATCTGATGCAATCATATGTTACCTCATTATTAAGAAATTCTCAGAGAATGATTACAGAAATCTTATAAGCCTACAAATTTTATTAAAATTAATATGAAAATGCAAAGACTTGAATACACAACAAGAAACTAAAACTCATACAAAGTGATTGAACTCCTTTACTTGTAATTACAAAGATTTTTTATGTTGGCAATTTTATTCACGTATGGAATACAGATACCTAACATTATGTTAAATAAAAGATGCTTTAGAGCATATAAAATGGCATCATTGTAGTAACTTCGCACTAGGCGCGACATTTAAACATATTTAAAACAAACAGTAATAATCAACACTTAAAAATATTTTATTTGACATTCTTCAGTTCAACTTCAAATACTAATGTTGAGTTTGGTGGAATTACTGGAGGGGATCCTTTGGCTCCATAACTGAAATAAAGGTATAATTTTATTTTAATAATTCTATTCCATATAAACGGATGTCTTTTACAATATGTATGTTCTAATAGGTTATTACTTATTACGCTGAATAATTTTTAATTTATACAATAATTATCTTATTAACAATTGGATTCAGTTTCAACTAGAAAGAAAATATTTTACATAAAAGCAAAGTACATAACAAGATGTATGGCGATTTCAATGGAAAAAGAATACAAAAATAACATTATTAATTAGCTTAACAAATCCAATGTTTCCATTTAATTAAGTCAAAACATGTACTCATTCAAACATTATTAATAATAATGTTATATTTTTACTAGATTAATACAATCTATACTAATATTATAAAGCAGAAGAGTTTGTTTGTTTGTTTGTTTGAACGCGCTAATCTCGGGAACTACTGGTCCGATTAGAAAAATTCTTTCGGTGTTAGATAGCCCATTTATCGAGGAAGGTTATAGGTTATAGGTATAAAGGTTATACATATCATCACGCTACGACCAATAGGGGTGGAGCCACGGGGGTGAAACCGCGCGGAGCAGCTAGTGTTCAAATAAAACTTACGCCATAGCAGGTGGGCAGATGATTTTCCTCTTGCCCCCAACCTTCATACCGGAGACACCTACATCCCAGCCGGAGATCACTTCCTTGGCACCGAGGCGGAACTTGAAACCAGGCCCTTTCTGGCAGTTGTCGAACATCTTGTTGTTCTGCTTCAACCTGCCTTCGTAGTATACCTGAGAGGACCAATGATAATGTTTTTGTAAGAACATAATAAAAAAAATGTTGTGTGGTTTTATGAAACCACGGTAAAAGTGAAACTTAGGCACAAAATTATCGTATTTGTACGATAATTATCGTACGGTTCGACCGTCACGCGACATGCGCTACACAGACCAAAAAGTTTGAGACGATGTAATAAAAGTTTCACTTTAAATACGCATTAAATAACAAACATAGCACAAAAAATTATGCAGATATTCGAAAATTTGTCCTCATTGTTTAAAAGAAAGTCATTATAAGGTAAAATAAACACTGAATACATGTAGGTACTTTGATATATTCATGGATGAGGAAATTTTTAAAGAATAGAAAAAATTATTGAATAGAATAATTTTTTTTTTCAAAAAATATCACATCTAAGTATAAAGCATTTGAATGCTATAAAACTAAATATGGAATTATTTTTATTTCATAAAGATAAAAGAGACAAATTCTCACCATGACAGTTTTGCCGGGCTTGGCAACAGGCCCATTTCCAATTTTCACATCTTCAATGAACACACCTCCACTGAGCGACTTCTTTTCTTTCTTTTCGACAGCAGCATCTTCTTTCTGCTCTTTCTTAGCTTCTTTCTTCTTCTCAGCTTTTTGTTTTGGTTCTGCCTTTTCCTTTAGAAATTGTAAAAATAAATATTAATAAATAAATAGGGGCATGTTTCCGCAACACGACAATGGGTGTGAAATATTTTAAATATATGAGGGGTGTAGTCTACACTAACTGTCTTGTACATGGAAAGAAAAAGACCCAATAAATCATAATATACTAAAGTTCCATTTTGATTGTACGTGTGACTGTTTCAGAATATTAATGCAAATTCACATAAAATATAGGATGCCTCCTCTTAAGCTGTTAAACAACTTGAAGGCAATAACATCACAGTCATAGATGTGTATAATATTATGTCAATATTAATATCGGCCCTAGAACAAAGTAAAAAAGATATTTTTTTGGTTACGAAACCAAAAAAATGTTGCAATCATCAGAAGCAAAATCCCCTACAGAAAGTTATGGAATTCAAAAGAATTTTTTGTTATTTCTTGATAAATCTTTAGACTATCTAAATAAATGGTTTGATTTCGGTGAAAGCAATTGGTTATTTAAAATCCAAAAATAGAGATAATATTAGAAGTTCTAAATTAACAAGAAAAATTGAGTATCAAAATGGACGACCTATCCTCTGAAATAGCGATATTGAATAAAATCTTTGCTAAATTAAAAGACTGTAGTGACTTTACTGACAAAACTACAGGCCAAAAATGGCAGCATATATTTTTAAAAAATACTGAAAATGACTTACCAAATTTATTTAAAGTAATTTCATACCTACTCGCTATTCTCGCCACTTCGGCATTCACAGAAAGAATATCTTCGGTTATGAATTCGAAGTGGCGAGAAGAAAGAAACAGAAGTAGTGTATCATTAATAAAAAATGAGCTCTTGTTTTATATTAATTTAAAAATACAATACAATACTTGTACAATGCAACCGTTGTTGAAGGTAGTTCTAAGGATCCTCTCACGAAAAACAACGTGTTTAGCTACGCATGGACTGAGGACGTTCACGCTAAATGTTCCAATGAAATAGCGTCTGTGGTGTATGATCGTCTAAATAAAACAGATTTGACCACCTCACGAATTCGATTGGTTGCTGATGGATGCGTAGGGCAAAACAAAAATACCATACTTCTCGGGATGCTCTCGAAATGGATTCTATCTCAGAAGTCGTTTTTACAGTCACAGGGCATTCCTTCATGCCCGCTGATCGTGTTTATGGCAACATTGAAAAGGATCTAAGAAAAGTGAGATCATTATATCACCAGAACAGTATATAGAAATTATGAGACACCATGCAACTATTGTGAAATTAGATACAGTCTATGTTTTTGACTGGAAAACGGCGAAGCAGTCAGTTATGAAACCCACTAACAGCTTGCCATTCAAAGTTACTCTTTATAAGAGATTTTTTATTAAACGTTCGAAGCGACATGGGAATGCTTTAATAAAAGGCGAACTTTTTTAAAAGTCTGAAACTGGGGTTTGTCAAAAGTCAAAACGTATGCAAAAAAAAAACAAGCAAATCTCCGACATTAACTGGACCAAAATAAATACTGGTCTGTTAAACGTAAAATCCGCAAAACTGTCAGACGTCAATACATTGCTACAAAAGCATTTATGTAATGACTGGAAAACATTGGCGGACCTTGAATACTACGTACTATGCGTGCCAACTAAGAATAGGACCAGCTTGCTGCCAACTTCACACGAAAATTGTCAAATTAGTACTGCCAGCAAAAAAATGTGCGAAAAAGAATTTTCATATAATTATTTTTTATTGTTCATGATTATATTTAATTATTGTATAATCGTTATATTCATTAAAAATACTATTTATTGAATTTCACTGATGGATTATGGATAAATTAATTATACAGGTATGGAAACAGTATTCATAAAGTTAACATTTTCATAGTTAATGCTACTGGTCACCCTAATATGTCGCCATTTTGCTACGCAACTGAGAAGCTACCAGTGTGCGGTGTGTGCCGTTAGCTACGCTTGCGTGTGTCTTATATCTGTTTCCTACTGGACTTCATTGTTATTGTTGTTTTTTTTTTGTTATCATCGTTGACTTTGTTATTCATATTTGTTAAGTTTGTGCGTTTGAGTGGAGTTTCAACTCAAAATGAGTTCGAAGAGAGGTGCGGTGCTCCATCGTAGAGCACGAGAAATCGTTTTTAATGTGCACAAGTACTTCAAAAATGAAAAAAATCGTGCTAATTAACTTCTGCGAAGTTTACATTAGCAGGAATACAACGCACTTCAGATGGTGATATATCTATATCTAGAGAAATGAACGACCAATTGGGTGATTTTTTAAAGTCTTCAGTGAAATCTACAGAACGAGTCGCTTTGTCAACCGGCGTAAATAAAAATACTATTACGAGAATAAGGCGTGAAGGGAACGAAGCCGAAGCCGCTGCTATGGCTGCAGGCCCGAGTACCCAGGGCAAAGTAACAACGCCGAAAAACCACGTGGCAAGACATTGGTGTTGGACAGCTTCGACTTACGTGCTGTAAGCAATATAATAAAAAACTCGTTTTACTTGGTAAATAAAGAAGTACCAACAATGAAAAAAAATTTTGTAAAAGCTCGGGACGACTTAAATTTCCAAGGAAGCAATACGACCCTGCGCAGGATCATAAAAACCCAACTTGGATACAGATTCAAGAGGTGCGCTAACAATAGGTCTAAGCTAATTCAAAGACCTAATATCAAAGCTTGGCGTGCAAAATACCTCCGGCGTATACGTCAAAATGATGCACTCGGTGCTGATAAGAAGCCCGTCATCTATTTGGATGAGACGTGGATCCATTCGCATTACACTGTTGCCAAGTGTTGGCAGTCTAGTGAGACCACTGGGTTCCTTAAAAATACGAGTGCTGGACCGCGTTGGATCATTGCCCATGCCGGAGGTGAAACGGGATTCGTGGACGGAGGTTTCCTTATGTTCAAAGCGAAAACAAAAACGGGCGATTATCACGACCAAATGAACGGTGATAATTTTATGAAATGGCTAACCCAGCAGCTGTTACCAAACATGCCTAAAAACTGCCTAGTCGTAATTGACAAGTGACAACGCTCCTTACCACAGCTTCGAAGAAAATAAGCCACCGACTATGAACGCAAGGAAAGCAGAGTTACAGGCGTGGTTGGTTGTCTGAACAAAATATTCAGTTTTAAAATGATTTCACAAAGGCCGAGTTATACGAACTAATAAAAAAACATAAGCCTCCCAAGAATTATGTAGTCGACAACATGTTTGCCTGCCACGGCCATGAAGTTTTGCGTTTGCCACCATATAATTGTGATCTCAATCCCATAGAATACATATGGCATTTAATAAAAAGGCGTCTAGCAGACAAAAATGTAAGCCAGTTAGCCAGCGACAAGAGAGGCTGTAGCTTCAATCACAGTAGATGACTGGAGACGGGAGGTAAATCATGTAAAAAGACTTGAAGCAAATTATGCTGAAATTGAGCGGCTCGAAGACGATGACTTCAGTTTCATTATAAATACAGGTAACTATAATTTTAGATACTTCTGAAAAAATAAAAAAGTGAATAATAGAGTTTGAGTTTAAATTAATCATGTTTTCTCTTATTACAGGCGGAGATAGCAGTGACAGCGACAGCAATGAAGATTCAGAATACGACGACGATGACGCTGTGTTAAGTGGTGTAGAGGAAATATTATCCGATTGATAAAAACTGAAATAATATACATTAAATATTTAAACTGAATGTAATTTCTTTATTGATTTTTTTGCACACCATACGCTTTGGTAATGAAGTTAGCGCGTATTACTGAACAATATGGCGTCTTGACAGTCCTATTCTTATATGGCACGCATAGTATGGACTGAGGACGTTCACGCTAAAGGTTCCAATGAAATAGCGTCTGCGGTGTATGATCGTCTAAATAAAACAGATGTGACCACAATCTCACGAATTCGATTGGTTGCTGATGGACGCGAAGGGCAAAACAAAAATACCATACTTCTCAGGATGCTCTCGAAATGGATTCTATCTAAACCGAAAATAAAATCTATAGAAGTCGTTTTTACAGTCACAGGGCATTCCTTCATGCCCGCTGATCGTGTTTTTGGCAACATTGAAAAGGATCTAAGAAAAGTGAGATCATTATAACACCAAAACAGTATATAGAAATTATGAGACACCATGCAACTATTGTGAAATTAGATATTGTGAAATTAGGTGCAGTCAATTATGAAACCCACTAACAGCTTGAAAACGTTCGAAGCGACATGAGAATGCTTTAATAAAAGGCGAAATTTTTTAAAAGTCTGAAACTGGGGTTTCTTAAAACGTATGCAAAAAAAAGCAAGCAAATCTCCAAAATAAATACTGGTCTGTTAAACGTAAAATCCGCAAAAATGTCAGACGTCAATACATTACAGGCTTAAATCCTGAAATAATAAAAAGGTTTTCCAATATTCTGTGTGTATTGTCATGCGGATTTAACGTGAATTGTTAAAATTTCAAAAAGTACTGGATTGAGATAATGTGCATGATATGCGATAATGTGCATAGACCAGTATAACTGGTATAAAATGAGCGCATCTGTGCACAAACTCCTTTTACATGGTGCAGACATAATAAAGGAGCTACCATTGTCCGTGGGCTTATTTTCAGATGATGTGCTGGAAACCAGTCAAAAAGAATACAAAAGTTTACGACTTTTTCATGAGAGGAAAACGCTTGACGTTTTCAACACGTCATCAACACAAATACTGACATTGTGCACTGGATGCTAATAGCATCTGATCCAATAATTGCATCGAAAAGGAGGAGTCACCATAAAAGAAGACAACCTGACAAACTGACAACCACAAACAAAGGGACCAACAGACCTATCAAACATAGAATCTAGACTTGCCCGTCGGATAATTAACTTGTGCAGACTGCAACAACGCATGATAATACGGACCCTTCAAGACACATCTGAATTTGGGGATCACCGACAGAGAGAGCGAGTATGGCATCCAAGAAAACGGCAGCTCAAGTCATGGAATGTATAGTGGTTGCAAAGTATAGAGAGAGCTAGATTTAATAGGTTTTAGCTGTTTTCCCACACCTATCTCTCACGCAAAAGATGCAATTGATGTTGAGTTGCGGAGACATGCCCATATTAATATTATTAAGTAGAAGAACATTGTTGATTAAGTCAACAAAGAAATCACAGTGAAACAGACAGATTTTTGTTCATCCTACCTTCTTTTCGAGTTGCGGAGACATGCCCATATATTTATTATTAAGTAGAAGAACATTGATTATTGATTAAGTCAACAAAAAAATAACAGTGAAACAGACAGATTTTTGTTCATCCTACCTTCTTTTCGAGTTGCGGAGACTTGCCCATATTAATATTATTAAGTAGAAGAACATTGATTGTTGATTAAGTCAACAAAAAAATCACAGTGAAACCGACAGATTTTTGTTCGTCCTACCTTCTTTTCAACGCCATTCACTTGTCCCTGCGCCTGCTTTTCCTTCTGCAGTTTCTTCTTCAACCTTTTCTTTTGGTTCTTTGTGAGCTTGCTCATATCGATCTGGCTGTCGTCCTTGCTGGTGTCCATGCTGGTATCGGCCTTGGAAGAGTCGGCTTCTTCTTCATCATCATCACTGTCCGCTTCATCATCCTCCGCTTCTTCCTCTTCATCATCATCATCTTCTTCTTCATCACTGTTGGTAATTGATGTTTTGATTATAGAAAAGTTTTAGCTTAGTGTACTAGGAAATTTACAATATTGAGTGTCAGTTCACTAGAATTATTGCAATTATTTTGTAAAGAAGTGCAATACGGTACATATTGCACTTCTTTAAGCATACATACAACAATAGATAAACTGAAACATAATATGTTACTTTGAAATCATATAGCCTGATCTACAAAAAAAAGACGGGTTGCACTCCGGGAGTGCCAGCAGAAGTGAAAACTTGATTATTAACGTTCAGCATGTTTGATATTTTGGAATGGTATCCGTCTTACGCATGGAATATAAGGGCTTAAAAAAAAACCGTCTTACGCTTTTTCGATCAGGCCACGTGTCCTGACGCGAGTTTAAGATTTTATATCCAACGCCGCTAAAGAAATTTTCACTTCAAAAACAAGATGATTTTCTTACCTATCATCAACCTCTGTGGATGTGTTAATTTTGAAGGACTCATCATTTTCATCGCTGTCAATGTCCTCTCCATTCAAAAACTTTTGCAATTGATCTTCATTGTCAGAATCTGAACTATCATCATCAGCAGCTGCCTTCTTTCCTTTCTAAAACAGAATTTTATTTTACTTTTATGCACAACTAGTGGTCCGCCCCGGCTTGGCCCATGGTACATATTTATGTTTTCTCTACATAAGAACCATCCTCGTACTTCAAGGAATATAATAAAAAAAGAATTATCGAAATTGGTTCAGCCGTTCTCAAGTTATGCGCTTACCAACACATTTTGGGATTCATTTTTATATTATAAGATAATTAATTTCACAAAAGAAAAGCCAACTGTATAAATATAAATGTAATGATCTATAGATGTATGAATAGCTTTAGTTTTAAATTTTAATTAATCATATAGGTTAGACGCTAGTTGAGATCCTGCTACAGGTTTACCATTACCATTCATTAAGAAATTTGAAATTTTTGAAAAAAAAAATATAAACGTAATTACTAGTAACCAAATGTTCTCTTTAAAAATGTTACAAAGTACTAGGTTTCGCCGGCACAGTCAAATAAAAACCCGCATAGTTCCCGTTCCCGTGGGATTTCCGGGATTGCGTCATTTTCCCAGGATAAAAAGTTCTCGGGTATCAAAATATCTCCATACCAAATTTCATGAAAATTGGTTCAGTAGTTTAGGCGTGATTGAGTAACAGACAGACAGACAGAGTTACTTTCGCATTTATATTAATATGGATGTATATGAAAAATTACCTTGGACTTCTTAGAGCTAGTGGCGGAGTCAGTGCTAGTGTCGAGCTTTCTCTTGTTCTTGGCTGGTTTCTGTGCCTGTTCCTGTTCTTCTTCATCAGCTTCTTCATCAGCTTCTTCCTCCTCTTCATCACCTTCTTCATCGGAGACTTCTTCATCAAACTCGGGATCGATGTAGCCAGTTAAATGTACATTGCATTTACCTGTGAATTTTAATTAATTTTCATTATACATGGATAGTATATGCAATAGCCGCCTCCTCGGTACAGTGGTTGACGCGTGAGCGTAACACCGAGGGGTCCTGGGTTTGATTCCCGGTGGAGACAAAGAAAAAAAAAATATCTTGGTCTGGTAGGACACAGAAGGCTGATCACCTACTTGTCCCTAAAGAAAATCGATCAGTGAAACAGATGCATCTGCCCCTTACCCCACTAGGGGACATGGGACTTCACTTATATGCAATAGCATTATATTAAATACTAACCTATCTCTCAAGTTGGATCGAACTGCACATGGTGTGCGAATTTTATTATAATCGGTTAAGTGGTTTAGGAGTCCATTGAGGACGAAGATTGTGACACGAGATTAATATATATTAAGATAATAGTAGGTATGCTATTTTTCTATCGTACGAGTTCTTCGTAGATAATTCTTAACAAAAATTGTATAAAATCAGGTACTAAACTTATAATACATCTATTATAAACAATATATTATGCTGATATCCTTCATTAATTGTAATCCTTATTTGTTTTGCGGAATTCTTAATAAATTAGACATCCACTCACACAAAAATTATATTTTATAGTACACAGCTATAGAAATCTAAAACTTACCATTTGTCAAAAAGGCAACATTTTCACCAGTTTTAAAGTACAGGTCGAGGGGCATTTGAATGGTTTGCTTCTTCTGTAATGTGCATACAAGGAAGTTCTTTCCATCAACTACAACCATGACCTGACAGGCTTCATTATCACCTGTGGATATGTCCATCGCTGCATGCGAAATGTGGAAAGGTTTGTCCACCAATTGGGTGTACCTTTTGTTAGGTTCCATAATAAGACCTAAAATAAAATATAAAGATGAATAAAAAATCCACATGTGGCTCAAAAAGGACAATTTTTTTTTCACCTTAAACCTTTACATTTTTATGGATGAATTATTCATTTTCAATCCCTTTACAGTCACATCGTGGTATTTTTAAATTATTTTAGAACATACTGACAGTTCACAGTTTGAAATAAATTCTGCCACCACATTGGTCGAGAACGTAGCCAAAGAATATATACGTATAATACAGATTGACTATAATACAGTCATAGTATTGTAGTTTATTCAATATCTAATAAACACATTAATGTACTTCATGGAGAAATATTAATTTGGAGCCAAATATATTATGAGTAGCACGTGGTGACATGGTTGCCGGTACTCGGTACTCACCCCAAAACATCTTGCCGGTTTTTGTTAAACGAATTCACAAGAAAACAAAACTAGGAAACTTGTAATTTTATCAGAATTAATCTTCTTCTTTGTACCCAGCTATAAGCAGGGGTTAAAAATATTTTATATTTAGTTATCGACAAGAACCACCAGCCGTTTTTTAATAAAATGGATTAACCTCGCTGTCACCGATAAATCAAAATTACCAATTACCATCGACTATCGAGCCGCCGGGCGCCGCTACAGCATAGACAATATATTTTTTTTAATTGTGTAAATACTTGTCTTTTGGATCAAATAATTAGAAAATTAATCAAACTATTTATGGAAATAACTAATTTTATGACATTTTTGTATAGTAAGCAGTACAGTAGTTGAAGTAGTAGTAGTAGTTTTTAACAATTTTATGGTATGAAGACTGTGAAGAAGACATAAATACTATATCGAATGCTATTGCAGATTTTATGCTTTAAATCATGAAACTTCATTTACTGTTTGGTTTCGTTCATTTGCTGAATGAACATTTATTACAAAATTTCACGTAATTACCCAATATTACAAATCATCAACAAACCATAAATAAAGAAACCATAGAGCAAATGGAAATATGAAATCGTCCTTCATTGACGTTTGACAACTTCTTTTCTGTTTACTGTCAAGAGATAGTTGCAGTGTATTCAAAATGGTAATCAAAATTTTCTATTAAAAATCCCATATTATCTTATTAATCACCAATTGTTAAACGATTTTGAAGAAAATATTTGTATCAGTATAGAAGTTTAGATGTTTAAAATGAGTATTTACAAGAAAAACTTAAAATATTCCAGGGTCGTGTACGAACCAAGACTGTCAAAAAGGCAGCGAAAATCATTATTGAAAAATACTACACCAGGCTGACTTTGGATTTTGATACTAACAAGAGAATATGCGAGGAAATAGCCATTATTCCAACCAAGCCTCTTCGTAACAAAATTGCTGGGTAAGTGTTTTCTAACCTAAAATTAACATGAAGTCGGTCTTATTTATTTTATGTATTGAATATTGAATGTAAAAGTAATATTCGTTATGTTACAAGTGTGTATAAGCAATCTAGCTCTTGACCATGGTTAAAATATTTTAAATTATGTATTGTTTTTATTTTTGAATTGTTTACATATTGTTATAAAAAAAGTACTTAGCTGTAATTTACTACATCATTTTCAGACAAACCAACACAAAGTTAATTTTTGAGTTCAATTATTAATATTGTCGTTATTTGTTTAATTTATAAACAAACACTGCTAACAATTCACTGTATAAAATAGACACCATTTCCTTTAACCACATTTACAGTCCTCTACATAATTCTTGAAAATTATGTACTGAAACATACAATATTAAAAAAACCTTTTCTTCAACAAATGAAAAAAATCCTTAATTTAAATTAAAACATAAACTTTTGGAATTCTTTCACAGCTTCGCCACTCATTTGATGAGGCGTCTCAGACATTCCCAAGTAAGAGGTATCTCCATCAAGTTGCAAGAGGAGGAGCGTGAAAGGAGGGACAACTATGTTCCGGAAGTTTCTGCCCTGGAACATGACATCATTGAAGTTGACCCAGACACCAAGGAAATGTTGAAAATGCTTGACTTCAACAACATCAATGGGCTCCAACTGACGCAACCCGCAACTCAGGGTGGCTATGGCGGCAGACGTAATTAAGGATAATAAATTTTAAAAATAATTTATTGTGTTTGCTTTCAAGTTACCTTAACCCTATACAATCTTTTTTCGTAAATCGACAAGAACCATTAATTTTGTGTGTGTTGAGTCTTGAGTGTTCTAGTTGCTAGTTTTTTTGGGCAGTAATTTATTTTAACTATCAATAAAGTTCCATAATGTTATTATGTGTATGTAGAACATAATATATCATTAATTCTAGTCTGGTTATTATGAACATTTTTCTTGACCTATAAATTAGTTTTATTTTATTTATGTGAACTTGTAGGCACTTTGTTCAGTCTATTCCTGAATTTATGTATGAAAGGTACATATTAAGGATGTTTGGGAAGTTAAGCCCATAATAAAACTGGTTACATATTTCAATTAGTGATATGACTGATTTTTTATTTACATACTGCAATTAAATCTACTTAAGATTACACAATTAATTCTTTCGAATCTGAAGGCTGCATAGTGCATCGCCAGCCCATAGAGTTAGGCCAGCCAAATTTTCGTTTACTGATTAAAGTCCGGTCGCGGAGCAGAAAGAATTTCGTACAATGACCTGTTTACCTACTGACAGTGGTCACAAACATTTTTGAATGAAGTGCAGTTTACATGAAATATTTGGAGGAGAAAATGTTTTTTACTAATTTATTAAATAAATGTCCTTTATTCATTTACAATACTTATTACTTAGTTACATTTTAACTTTTTCAATAACCACGATATCTATACTAATATTATAAAGAGGAAAAGTTTGTAAGTATGTATGTATGTATGTATGTATGTATGTATGGTTTTCACGCAAAAACTACTGGACCGATTTCAAAAATTCTTTCACCATTAGAAAGCTGCATCTTTACTGAGCAACATAGGCTATATTGCATTTTCAAAAAAATTTGAGATCCTTACCAAAAATGCAATAATGTAGCCCAAGGTGTACAAAAATCCTCAATAAAACTTCTGTCATCGCGTGCGCTGCGGAATCTATTGAAGATAGAACAAAAAAATGTTCTACGGTATTATAGAATGGATCAATATCTACAAGAAAGTCCGCGATACCATATGTCCATCTTCAGTAGTTATGTTACTACAACAACTTTTTTACGTTTTCAAAGTAAATAGAAGTGCCGACAGTATTCAAACCATGTTATCCATACACATACATTAATCCTTATCCCATTAAATGATGTTTTATTATAGACTGTTTCAATATCAGCAAAATACTTTTTAAATGAAAAGAATTGGATATTCCATTCCAAAGATATAACGAATTTTTAAAAGTGTCAGTCAATCTACAGAAAATAGTAGGTATACTGTTCGAGCAGGCCGTAGTGCGGGGGTCACGGAGGAATTCTACCAATATGCGTCTTGACGGAACACAGTGGGGTTTTGGTCGGTAGGAATCCGACATAACCCACGGCCCCTCCCCCGGAGGCCGTGGGTATCTATGAAAGATTTCCCCACTAAAACAAAAAAAAAAAAAAAAACAAATGCCGTAGTGCGGGACGGGGTAAAGGTGATTTTCATGTGATTAAAAATTAAACCTATAGTCCGACCTATAGTAGACTTTTCACTGTAACGATATCGCATCTATGCGGGTGAAACCGCAGGGCATTGCTAGTATTATATAAAAAAAGTGTGCGTGTACACACATAAGAAGTGAAACTTCTTTATGACCTTATTTTTCAAAAAATAATTTACTATGTAGGTACAATATTACAGAAATACGTAAGTAACACGCGATTTCGACGGCGGATTTTGATTGGACATAAAGAGTTTGAGGTTTAGACCCAATTTCACCAATATTTTCTAAATCAGACATTTATTAACGGAGCTTCAAAATAAACATGTATTTTAACATCGTTGTCAACTCTACAGGTTCCAAGAAGGAAATTTAAAAGACCATTAACAAATCGACCTTTAACTGACCGACTCACGAATCATTCATTCGTATTTTAAACCGCCCGAAACAAAATTTCATAGTTGACAATGCCATAGTTTCGCACGTTGGGGCTATTTGTTCTAGTTGTATAATAACTGTCATGTTTGGTAATTCGACTAAATAGAAATGTTCTAATACAGTATAAAATTTAATAATCATGTAGTAACTTTTACGTTTACTGGTTTATATGTCAAACGATTTGGTGGTTACCATGGTTACAAATGTTTGAAGCTATTTGGAGATTGTTTTGTTGTGATTTTTCTTGTGTTATTTTAATTTTATTCTGAGTTGAATACAACAATAATGTTGAAGAACAATTGCGGTTCAATTTCACTTGGTAGAAGGTAAACTGGATCTGGTTGAAATTACGAAAAAAAATTCTGAATTTGAAGGAAAGTGGAGAGATCTCATACTAGAAGAGCAATTAAAACAAGAAAAATAAAGACAAAGATAAAAGAAAGCAGCAAGATACATTTAAAGTAAATTAATAGTAAATTCTTGTTTGTAATAACCTAGTATCTAGTTGTTATAACCTATTTATTGAATGATGTTGATAGGTACAATAAAAATGTTTTATAAAAACACAAGTTTTATTTATTTAGGTAACATGAAAAATTACATATTTCTACAATGTCACATTTAAATTAAATAAGGATCATCATCATCGTCAACCCATATACGTTCTCACTGCTGGGACATGGGATTGGTAGCGCTATAAGGGATCAGGTCAGTATCCACCACGCTGGCCAAGTGTGGGTTGGGAGATGTCACATGTTGTATATGTATCTTATGATATGTCGGTTTCCTCACGATGTTTTTCACCACTGAGCCATCACTGTACTGCACTACAAGAAGCAGTTGGTCTGTAGGTGAAACTGATTGATTCCTAAAACAGAATTTAAAATTAAGATAAGTACATTTCATAATCATGAGGAGGCCTGAGCCTTACCTGAGTAGTGGTGAAGTTTACATTTTAAGTACCTATATTGGTATTCAATACTAGATTTGACATGACTCACAGGATTATTATGGTTTAATTGAAAATAATACAGTATGTAGGAAGGAACCTTTTAAGCACATAAATATAAATATTATCTCACGAGATAGTTTTACTTACAGATCCGAAGGTTATTCGAGTTTATCTTCAATTAATTGCAATACTTCCAAAACCGATTGTTTTGATAAACGAAATCTTGTACTAAAATCAACATCATTATATTCTTCGAAATAATGACGACGTTCTTTATAAATTCTGGGCCGTCGCGGTCGCACTATATTATCCAAATTATACAAATCATCCAACACATCTTCATTTTCAAAAATAAGCAGCCTATGCAGAGTGCAGAGTCCATCTTGACAGCAAGAAAACGTCAAATCATTTTTTCTAATCGTTTGTTAAAAATTTAAAGAGCCTCAATACCAGTAATTAAGTATAACGCCGTGTTAAGGAAACTAATCCTCCATCAGGTCATGGTGGGACACTCCCTTACATTAAAGACCCGTTAAAAGAGTTAACAGCGTGTTAAACTAACTAACAGAGTATGATGAAACTGGGCCTTATTCTTATAAATGTTGAATTCACAAAATCATAATTGAACACCTGACACCAATCAAGCAAACACAAGCCTTACGCTTTCAGGTTAAAGGTTTACAATCCCTAAGGACGGCGGTCATTGCACCTGTGCGAGCAAGACACATTATTTTTACAAGGGAGTGACAGTGACAGGTAATAACAGGTTAATGTACGAAATTCTTCTTGCTCCGCGACCGGACCTTAGTATACAATGTTAAAAATTAAAATTCATCAAAATCAGTCCAATCGCAGCACGAATGTGTTATAGTTTAGGTATTGTTATGTATGTAGGTAGGTATATAATATTCATAAATAATAAAAAAAAATCTATAACCATCACTTCCAAAATGAATTACAAAATGTGTTGGTAAGCGCATAACTCGAGAACGGCTGAACCAATTTCGATAATTTTTATAATATTCCTTGATGATGGTTCGGAGAGAAAACGTAAAAATGTACCACGGGCGAAGCCGGGGCGGACCGCTAGTAGTAGTAGTATCTAGTGTTTGTTATTATATTGTTTTTCAAAGCTTATTATTGGCTTTGAAACACATTACATGATTTTTGTCTATTTTTTTAGTTGGCTACACAAGGCACATGCAAGCAAAAGCATATTAATGAGATAATCAGGAACCAAAAAATAGGAAAGCAGGTTTAAAACAAAATAATTATTTTAGAAATTAAATAAATGTATAATAATTGTATGATATAATTATTGTTGCCACAGAAACTATTCGAACGCAGGAATTGTTGAACTTGCGAAGTCTCGGACTTGCGATGAAATGAGCGAGACGGTACCTACGTCAGACTCGGATGTTTTCCTACTCATTCACGCTTATTCAATGTGTGTAAAAACTAAAAAGCTATTTCGCACTCGCTCGGAATAAAGATTTTATTTAGTGTGTTTTAAGATAATTTAATTTTTATGAATTAAAAAGATATTTTTAAATACTTATTATTGTCTTATAATTACTATGAATCATGGAATGTTCACATTTATTAGATAACGTCAAGTTGTTTAGCGAACTCAACATTGAGGACACCACAATCACAAAGAACTTCAAATGTTCAGGTAATTCAAACTATAAATATAGTGCATTAAATTAACATTAAAACCTAGTTCTTACCTATGTGTCATCATATATTTAAAATAAGAGGTTAGTGGAAAAATCAATACAGCGAACTAAAATAATCAGCTGTTTCGCAGGGGGGAGGGGAGGCATTAGTGACCGTGAAGATTGTTTCGGATGCAAAAATATTCCTATCCTAATACTTAATGTTCTATGTGTAGTGTGACCTTTTATTTCATGAAGGCTAATGTAAATGCTAAACTAAAAGGGGTATACATGAAAACATAAATAGCCATTGTAAGACATACAGTTTTGGAAAGCATATTAGAATGACTCACTAAACAAAACAAGATATATTTTTGCGCAGTTTGAACTAATCACTGACGTCATAAGCGTGGCCTAATGCTGCTGTATGAAAGTAGAAACACCCTTCAAATATTTTGTAAAGAACACCCATCCTTTATGTAGAAAGATTTCTATAAACATAATACCTACCTACATGTGATTTGTTTCTTAACAAAGTTTCCATACTCAAATAAAAACACTATAAATAGATCTTGTTTATACAGAAAACAACACATTTTGATGGATACAATAATAAATTGCAATTTCAGAATGTTCAGTAACAGAACAGAATTGGCTATGTTTACAATGTGGCATTGTAAGCTGTGGAAGATACATAAACGGACATGCAAAGACACATTCAGAAACTTTTGACCATCAACTATGCATGAGTTGTGATATGTACTCAGTGTATTGGTAAGATTCTGATAAATTTTATCTTAATATATGGACATATATGGACATGAATAATGGACTCCTAAACCACTTAACCAATTATAATAAAATTCGCACACCATGTGCAGTTTGATCCAGCTTGAGAGATAGGATAGTTTAAACATGTAGGTACCACGGGCGAAGTCAGGGCGGACCGCTAGTATTGTATATAAATCCTGAAAAATATTTTAACCAATATCCACTTATCCTCTCTCAAATATCTTAAATAGACAATTTTATTTCTTTATTTGCTTTCTTATGTATTTAGGTATCTATGCATATAAGAATGTCTTTAAACAACACATAGTATACATTTTTATCATATCAAATCAACCTTAATCTCTTAATTCTCATTTGGCCTGATTTATGATAAGACAAATATTTATTCACAATTCCTTGAAAAATGAGTAAAATATTTAAACCGCTTCATTTTGCAGCTACAAGTGTGATGAATATGTTTCAAATGACACAGAAGAGCATATTATTGACAAAATTAGACAAAGTATTAAGACCGCTAACAGCAAAGAAGATTGTGATCCTAACAATGATCAAAATGAAGGTACTGATGAATGTGAAGATAAAAATAATATAAGAAATGAGTCAAATGATAAGTCACAAACAGAACCTAGTGAAAGTAATCCTACCCTGGAAAATACAGATACTTGTAATGTGGAAGCACAGCCAAGTATAGCAGAGGGCAGCGAGAATAAAGTTAGAGTATCAAAGGTAAGCCATTATACTCGGAAATGTTATAATATTATTATATATGTATTAATATGCATTTAATATTTTTATAAATTTAGCAAGAAAAAAATCTTTTGTAGTGTTCAGAGTCAGCACTTTACAATTTTATTTCAATGTCTATATAATTTTATATCAAGTGCAGAAGCATGTATTGCTTGTAATAAGCATATGCAATACTTTCACATTAATTTAAAAATAACCACACATAAATTTATATTTTTATTACTTTTTATAATGCATCTGTTGTGTGTTTGGAATAAATGGTTTTATTCTGGCTTTCATTAAAAGGGTTGTTGGTAAATTATAATATTGTTGTTGTTTTTATATGCGGAATGATCATCTAGGTTTGATAACCTCAACAGTGCCTGACCCATTTCCTGAACTTTGATAGGGGATTGAATAATTACCTATTTATATAAAACTCTATTTGCATATTTCAATTAGCTGTTCTTGGTATATCCAATTAGTATTGAATCTTAAGATTATATTAATTGCCCTTACTACTTCATTCACAGTCAAAGAAACGATTGAATATTGAAATCCTTATGCATAAAATGTTGTTAAATTATTTGTATACTTGAAAGTCCCCATACTAAATAGTAAATATTATATTGTCTAATAAAAGATAGAAAACGATACTAAAAATAAAATTAAGCTGGAACTAACTTTTTGCCCATAAAATATACCCTTTTCGCTAGATGATAATTAACATTATAATATACATTTTAGAATGTTGAAGAACCAGTGCGGAGCCTACGTCCCAGATCTAGAAAGCGATCTCATTCCAATGACAGTCACACATCAGAAAACAGTATGCAGTCCAGCAAGTCTAAAGAGAAAAAAGTATCACCAATAAATGGGAAGAATCATAGGGATAAAAAAATAGTCGGCTTAAAGAATTTAGGGAATACATGCTTCATGAATGCTGTATTGCAAAGTTTGAACAACATACAGGAGTTTAGCTGTTATTTCAGTCAGTTGCCATCTTTGGAGATGAAGACAAATGGGAGGAAGGTTTATCATTCCAGAAGCTATACTCGGCAAGAGATGCATGATGTTATTATGGCTGAGGAACTTAGAAAGGCAAGTTGTATATTATTAATCATTCTTTCTTATTCTACTGGATTTTTATTCTGTGGATGTTACTGAATGTTAATTTTTGTATCTGTTTAAAATGATACAGAAACAAAAAATAGTCAATAGAGTATAAAACATCAACTTAATTAAGCTATTGCATAGCTTCTATCGCGGGCCTTGAGCGCGGGGACCGAATCGAGAAATTCCGTAACGAAATAACCTCACGCTCCCCACTCCGACGGGCTTGGAGGTGTGGCTTGAAGGCATAGCATGCAATAGCTTTACCGCGGCAGTCCCCGAGTGCCACACGTCTTTTTTTTGTACTATAACAATATAACGTAACATTTACATCGTTTACAGTATTTACATCGTTTTTCAATCCTTGGTTAAAATTTATCCGTCCAATAAAGTATTACACGAACATTTTAAAATGTCACGTGTAAAGTGTCATATATGGACAATTAGAATACATTTTTGAAATGGTAGTTTAATACGTTATTAGATGAATGAGTTTTAAACAAGGATTGAAAAAACAGCCCTAAAATATATATTTTTAATTCATACAGGTTCTGATAAATCTCAACAACGGCGGGTGTGGTTCGAAAGGGGCCATATCTCCGGAATGCCTGTTCCTTGTCATTTGGAAGGTGGTGCCGAGGTTCAGGGGATACCAGCAACAGGATGCGCACGAGTTTCTCAGATATATGCTTGATAGGTGATTTTTGGAATTACTTACTTATTTATACTAATAAAATGTATTAATGAAAATAGAGAATCATATGTTACCAATAATAAATATTATAAAAATAATATTTCTATTATCACGGCCTGTCAGCGCGATATATATTACAATAACCGACAGGCTACATTGTAATAACGAAATAAAGAAACTGATTCTTATTTGTGTTCTTTCAATTGCTAATAAAGCACCAACTTAACTGTTTGTTATTTTTCATATACTTTAGTAAAATTATAAAGTAGATTATTAAACATTTTCCTATGCTTTAATTGCAGATTACACACGGAGTTACTACAGTTGTTGCCTCCCGATAAGGCGGAAGGAGGGTTTGTGCCAAAAGCACCCTCTGCATCTATAGTTACTGCAGTATTTGGAGGGACTCTGCAGAGTGAGGTAATTATCTTACGAAATATTTTCAAAATGAACCCACGCAGCTAGGTGGCATATTATCTATTAGGAAATATAAAATATGAATAAAAATTAAAAAAATGTACTTTTTTCATTTGTGTTTACAATATTATAAATAAAATTCAATTACGAACGTTTTTCATAATTTCGAAAAAAAAAAATTGTTTAGATATTTATTATTTACATAGTATAATAAATGTGGATATGTTACATGATTTCATAACAAATTAGTCCAACGATCGCAAAATAATACGGGAATAAAGAATAATACGGGAAAAAGTTGTACATTTAAATTGTACAAATGCTTATAATAAGCATTTGTACAATTTAAATGTACAACTTTTATAATAATTTATGTTAATTTTTGACGTGACAACGTCTTATATATTGGTTTGCCGGGTGACACTTCAAGACTCCGCTCACGTTATGCGCTCGCAATGAGAGCGAGTGAGAGGCACGCGGGTATGGTTAGCCCGCCTAAGAGCGAGAGAGACAGACATAAAAAGTCGTTGTCACGTAAAACTTTCGCCCGTATACCGACTTTACAGGCAACCAATTTTTCCACAGGTTCGATGTCTGGCGTGCGGCACGGAAAGTAAGAAGTTCGACCCGTTTCTAGATCTCTCGTTGGAACTTCCGGAGGGCGGTCCGGTGTCGCTCGCTGACTGTTTGTCGAGCTTCGTACAGGTGATTAATTTATTAAAATACTAGCGGTCCGCCCCGGCTTCGCCCGTGGTACCTACATATTTAAACTATCCTATCTCTCAAGTTGGATCGAACTGCACATGGTGTGCGAATTTTATTATAATCGGTTAAGTGGTTTAGGAGTCCATTGAGGACAAATATTGTGACACGAGATTTATATATATTAAGATTAAGATTATATAATAATATTAAGATTATAGGAAAAATATTTTTACTTACATATTAAAATAATGTGGATCTACCACATTATTTTAATACTTATGTAAGTAATTTTTATTTTGTATTCAATTAAATTCATAATTTTGTATTCATGTATGGTTTTTATTGGACTTCAACGGACGGAAATGGTAAAAATTAAAATGTGATTTATTTAGGCCTTTAATATTGCAATAATTACTACTGATTGAAAATTTCTCTTTTCGAGACTTATATTCAAACGAAACCGGAATTACCGGTATTTATTTCACAAAGATACAATTTTTTTCGTGGGTAGGTGCAAATAAACGAACACGTGTTTTTTTGCGCTCTCAAAATATTTTTAATTTTAAAGTAATTTTTCTATAATTATATCTACAAATTTACATATGATTTAATAATTCAAAGTGCCTACCAGCATATCCTTAAATAATCTCCAATATATTCACTTCACAAGATTGTCAACACCATGGACTCACTGAAACACACTATGGAAGAAATGACTGCTCATTTCAATAAAAGGATGGCAGAATTCCAACGGGAGCTCACGTGTAATCCTGTTCCTCCAGCATCCTCAAGTCCTACCTCCAGACTGGCCGCTGAGTTTGAAGCATTTCGTGAATTCGTTATCTCATCCCTACAATCTCTGCAATCTCAAGTAGAACTCTTATCCAAGCTGTACGAACAACAGGAGATGCGTTCCAGGAGAAAGATGTTGCTTCTACATGGTGTCACCGAGAATAATAACGAGGATGTATCTGTCGCTATTATCAATATTATCTCCGATAAACTTAACATTCCAAATGTTACTAAGGACTCCATTAGCCGCTGCCATAGATTTGGTCGAGTAAGGGATGATAAACCAAGACCCATAGTTGTGAAGTTCCATGATATCCGTACACGTGACAGCATCTGGGCTGCTAAGTCTCGTTTAAAGAAGACTGGAATAACCATTTCAGAATTTTTAACGAAGGGACGTCACGATACATTTATGGCTGCCAGGGAACGCTTTGGGGTTTCTCAATGCTGGACCCGGGATGGATACATATTTGTGATTTCAACCGATGGTTCTAAGCACCGGATAAGTTGTCTCGCTGATCTGGAAGGTATTCCCTCTGCCCCAACTGCACCATCATCGGGTACCGCTAGTGGCAGTGCCATTCCACAAAAAGATACTAAAGGAAACCCTGCTGCACGAACCAAGAGGTATCAAAAAACAAAGTAAATATACGAGTGTTACTTGTTTCACTAATTATTTTAATAATTTATCTTCACTTGTTGCTTTGCCTTATTCGTTTTTTAGTATTATATCAATAGTTATTGTTTCCTCTTTAGCTTTCCGATTAGTGATTTTTCATGTTAACCTTTGATTTATCGACTATCGTCTATCGTTCTATAAATACCTCACAATTTGTACTTTTTATTTCTATTTATTTACCTACATTTATTTTCTCAACATAATGATGTATCATATGTCAAATGTCAAATTGTCAAATGTCACTATTGAATTGTCATAATATGTCACTATTGAATTGTCATTTGTCGTGAGCCATAGACTATAGTATCTTTTTGATTTCTTAATAATTTTGATACCTGGCAATTTTGACTGGTTTTTTTATATTCAATTATAGTTAACTATTATACATAAATATTGTAAATCAATACGCTGGTGGGTGCAAACTATAAATTTTGTTTTTAGCTGTTATTTTTATTATATATCTATATATTTATATTTATCGAATATAATATTATATATATATTTATATTTTTTAGAATTACTATAAGCATAATATGTCTTTAAACAATAGCATAAGTAGTAGCGATAGTTATTGTTCTATAACGTCTTCTAATTCCAACCCTAGCGATGACAGTTTCCACAGCACTTCCTCTGTATCCTTGCAATCTGTACTCTCCACACACTTTTCCGATTCCATAAAATCCTTTAATGCCGTTCATATCAATGCACAGAGTATACCGGCTCACTATCCCGATTTATTAGCTTCCTTTGACTGTCCCAACCTACATGCTATCCTCGTCTCCGAATCCTGGCTTAAACCCTGCCTGCCGTCTATCTCCTATTCCCTTCCCGGTTTCCATCTCATTAGAAATGATCGCCTTGGTAGAGGCGGTGGTGGTGTCGCCATCTACTTACGTTCCCATTTACCTTTCTCGATTATTAGTTCTTCACCCCAACCCCCTCCTAGCGATGAAGCTGAACATTTACTCCTAGAAGTTTCCCTTTCCCATACCAAAATCCTTCTTGCCGTATTTTATAGTCCTGATCTTACCGTAAACTATTTTCCTTCCTTTGACCAAATCCTCGAGAGATTCTCTCCTTCCTACGAGCACATAATTATAATGGGCGACTTCAACACTTGTCTTCTTAGAGGCGATCATCGTTCTAGACAACTCCTTTCCATTGTAAATTCCTATAACCTGCACATCCCGCCATTAAATCCTACACATCATTTCCCAAACTGTCCCCCTTCCTTACTTGACCTTATCATGATATCCTCTCCAGATCATTTATTGAAATCCGGTCAGCATCCTGCCGAAGGCTTTTCCTATCACGACCTCTTGTTCCTGTCATACAACATCCGTCCCCCAAAACTGAAGCCCAAAATCCTGATGCAACGGAACCTGGCGGGTGTGGATAGGGAATTGCTCTGTGCGGATGCCGAAAAAGTAGATTGGCCTAGCATTTTTGATCTACAATCGATTGACCAAAAAGTTGATGTATTAAACTCCTTTTTAATCCAGCTCTATGACAAACATGCTCCATTAAGGCCAGTCAAACTAAAACACTTACCAGCACCATGGCTGACGCAGGAATTAAAAACGGCTCTGAACAGGAAAAATCGAGCAAAGGCGAAACTGAAAGTGGACAACTCTGAGATTAACAAGGAGAGATTTAAATCTATTCGTAACCGCTGTAATACTATGTGTAGGGATGCACAACAACGCTACATTCATAAAACGATCGAAAACGGCGATCCAACAAAAGTATGGAAATTTCTTAAAACTCTTGGAGTTGGTAAAACATCTCAAAATTCTCTGCCTGTTAACCTTAATATCGACTTATTAAACTGTCATTTTTCAAAAACTTCATTTGCTCTTGATGCAAACAATAAGAAAAGTACTTTAGATTATCTTTCTACTAAACCAGCTCCAAATTTTCCTCCGTTTTCTTTCAAACAATTTACTGTCTGTGATGTTAAGAAGAACATTATGTCTATTTCATCGAAAGCCGTCGGTAATGACAGCATTGGTCGTGATATGATTATTCCAATCCTTGATATAATTGCTCCAGTGTTAACTCATATTCTCAATGTATCCTTATCCTCTCACGAGTTTCCTATGGCCTGGAAAGAAGCATTTGTTATTCCTCTACCTAAAAAAGCCAATCCATCCATGTTTTCCGATTTTCGTCCCATCTGTGTCCTACCCTTCCTTTCTAAAATCCTTGAACGACTTGTCCAACAACAATTATGTTCATTTTTAAATAAACATAACTTGTTTAATCCTTTCCAATCCGGATTCCGTCCCGGTCATAGCACGACTTCTGCTCTAATTAAAATTACTGATGATATTCGTTATGCAATGGATCACAAGCAACTCACTGTACTCACACTGTTAGATTTCAGTAACGCATTTAATACCGTCGATCATGACATATTACTGAGTTTGCTTGGTTCTCTTAACATATCTCCAGCAGTAATTGAATGGTTTCGGAGTTATCTCCAGGGGCGTCGACAGAGGATCAAAATTGACGATCACTTGTCATCATGGTGTAATATCTCCATCGGCGTTCCTCAAGGTAGCGTGTTGTCTCCAATCCTTTTTTCTATTTTTATCAATTCTATTTCAGACAATTTATCTTCTCCCTACCATATGTATGCAGATGATTTGCAGATCTATACTCATGCTTCACTTCCTCAACTTCCAGAAGCTATTGAGCAGGTTAATAACGATTTGGCAAAAATCACTCAGTGGTCTAATAACTTTGGCCTGTTAGTAAACCCAGCAAAAACGCAAACTATAATTATTGGCAGCTCTAAACTGACAAATAAGATAGACTGGAGCTCCGTTCCGAAGATAACTCTGGATGGAACTGTGATACCTTTCAGTAACTCTGTCAAAAATCTTGGTATTCATTTTGACACAAATATGACCTGGAAGGTTCAACTTGAAGTTGTACGTAAGAAGTTGTTTGGCGCTGCAGGATCGATACGCAGGCTGCGCAACTTCCTGCCCATACCTACTAGGATTTCGCTTGCAGAGACCTTACTCTTTCCCATCCTTGACTACGCCGACTCCTGTTACCCCGATTTAACCGAGTTACAACTCGATTCTCTTGACCGCCTTCAAAATCTTTGCATTCGGTTCGTATTTGGTCTCCGGAAATACGACCACGTTTCCAAATTCCGCAAAAAACTTGAATGGCTTCCTATACGTTTTCGCCGGTATGCTCATATGTTGCATTCGTTATACGGTATTTTGTTTGATCCTAAGACCCCTTCCTATCTTAAAGACAATTTCAAATTCCTCAACGAGCATTCCCTCACTCTCCGTTCCTCCAACCTTTTAACCTTAAGTATTCCTTCTCACCGTTCCAACTTCTTCCATTCCTCCTACACTGTCACCGTTATTAACCTATGGAATTCTTTACCTGAAGAAATAAAACGAGCTCAATCGATTTTTATTTTCAAAAAGAAAGTTAAAAACTATTATTTAACTCTGTCACAGGCTAGGTATTAACTCTGTCGACTTATTTATAATATATGTGCTTATAAAATATGTATGTATGTATATATGTATGTATGTATGTATGCTTGTATATATTTAAGTATGTATTCTTATTTATTATCTAATATGTGTATTGTGTATATAATATATTATTATTTGTGTATGTATATAATAATGTAAGCTGCATATATGTAGATATAGTATATATATAATAAGACTATTATTCTGGCACTTTTATTTATTTTGCACCACCATGTTATTGACTCATTTATTTTCCTCGTCTTTTCTGGGTTGCCTGGTAGAGATCGCTGCCAGCGATAAGGCCGCCTACTGTACATTGTTATATTGTATTTTTAATTTTTGTAAAATGTATTCTTTATGGTGTACAATAAAGTATTTTTCATTCATTCATTCATTCATTCAACTCTATTGTATATGTTTTTAATTAATTGTCATAATAATTGTAAATAATTTAAATATTTTTAGATCGAAGAGCTTGCGGACACGGAACGTTACTTCTGCAGTAGTTGTAAATGTAAACAAAAGTCAACCAAGCAGTTTTGGATTCGGAGACTTCCCAACGTCTTGTGTCTACATCTGAAGCGGTTTAGATGGAATAATTATTTTAGGTAAGTTTAAAAAATACTTTATATTTAAGACTAGGTTTCCGCCCGCGGCTTCGCCCGCGCAGTCAAAGAAAAACCCGCATATAGTTCCCGTTCCCGTGGTATTTCCGGGATTGCGTCATTTTCCCGGGATAAAAAGTAGCCTTTGTCCTTTCTCGGGTGTCAAAATATCCCCATACCAAATTTCATGAAAATTGGTTCAGTAGTTTAGGCGTGATTGAGTAACAGACAGACAGACAGAGTTACTTTCGCATTTATAATATTATATATATATAAGTATGGATTTAAATAGCTTATTTTTGTTACACTTTAATCTCTTTCGAGAACATCAGTTTAAAATACCATAAAAACTAATGAATAAAATATTAGGATTATATTTAAAATTACAATTCCGCTCACGAAAATATTTGGCTATTGTGTTAACTGTCGACAACATGTTACTGGATGAATTTCGATATTAAGCCGCGTTTCAACTATTTATTTTGATTTCACTCGCAATACGTAACGCTCAACACGTATGGCATGCGCAATAGTGCGTGACGCTGCCAGCTTGCATATTATGACGTTTCAGCTAGCGCGCGACGTTGCCAGTTTGCATATGATGTTTCAGCTAACATGCGTCGTTGCCAGCTTGCATATGACGTTTCAGCTAGCGCGCGACGTTGCCAGTTTGCATATGATGTTTCAGCTAACATGCGTCGTTGCCAGCTTGCATATGACGTTTCAGCTAGCGCGCGGCGTTGCCAGTTTGCATATGATGTTTCAGCTAACATGCGTCGTTGCCAGCTTGCATATGACGTTTCAGCTAGCGCGCGGCGTTGCCAGTTTGCATATGATGTTTCAGCTAACATGCGTCGTTGCCAGCTTGCATATGACGTTTCAGCTAGCGCGCGGCGTTGCCAGCTGGCGTGCTACATGTCGTGCGGCTTGCTTGTTGTTGTTCTTCTTACCACTGCCGCAGTAGCACCAGCCGCACCTAGTTTTGATTTCAGCGGTTATAACGCGAAACATCGTAATTTCTCTAAAGTTTATTGTGTTAAGCCTTGTATCCACGCTTATATAGTTGATGATGAGCAAGAATGTTACGGCAAATTTTGCAAACATTTTTTTTTTTTTTTTTTTTTTTTTATCGCCTAAGCAGGCACACGAGCTGGCGGGTCACCTGATGGAAAGTGATGCCCGCCGCCCATAAGCATTCGCGATGTTAGGTCCACCGCGAATGTGATGCCGGCCTTTGAGGTATAAATATGCCCTTTTCTTAAAGGTCTCTGCGTCGAATCTGTTTGGGAACACTGAGGATGGTAGATTGTTCCACAAGGTCGTCGTTCTCGGTAGAAAGTGTCGGGAAAAGCGCACTGTGGTAGACCGCCATGCATCCAGGTGGTGGGGGTGGAACTTTAATTTGTGGCGAGAAGTGCGATTATGAAACTCAGCAGCTGGAATGAGTTCAAAAAGTTCCTCAGAACAGTCCCCGTTATAGATCCGGTAGAACACGCATAGAGATGCAACATCTCTCCGCAGTGAAAGTGGATCTAGCGAATCGGAAAGCTCAGGGTCGTCAATAATTCGGACGGCTCGTCGCTGTACGCGGTCCAATGGTAGGAGCTGGTATTGGGGCGCTCCGGCCCAGAGGTGAGAGCAGTACTCCATGTGGGGCCTGACTTGTGCCTTGTATAATTGCAGGCGATGAGCAGGTGTGAAGTACCGTCTTGCCCTGGCGAGCACCCCTAGTTTTTTCGAAGCTATTTTAGCTTTGTCCTCCAAAAAACCGCGAAACTGGACATCAGACGTAATTTCGATCCCAAGGATTCCGATGCTAGGTTTTACTGTGATAGGGGTGTTCTGAAAGTTAATGGATACGTCAAAAGGACTTTTCTTGGCGGTAAACGCGCAAACCTGTGTCTTGGCCGGATTGAAGTCAACTAAATTTGATTGGCCCCAAGTCGAGATTTTCTCTAGGGTGGTCTCAATGTTAGACACGAGGTTGCTTCGATACAATTTAGTTTGCTCCAGAGAGGTCTTTGCTTGGCCTGCGTAGTAGGCATCACCAGTACTGTCATCTGCATAACAATGAACGCTGCGTATTTGCAACATGTCATTGAAATGCAGAAGAAACAGCGTGGGGGATAATACACAGCCTTGTGGGACACCAGAATTAATAGGCTTGGGTTTGGAGCAATATCCGTCGACAACGACTTTGATGCTACGTTCCTTAAGAAAACTGGCTGCCCAATTGCACAATCTCTGGGGTAGACCATATGATGGGAGTTTGGAAAGAAGCCCCTTGTGCCACACCCGATCAAAGGCCTTCGCTACATCTAAACTTACAGCCAGCGCTTCCCCCTTACTCTCGACAGCTTTAGCCCATCGGTGAGTCAGGTATGCAAGAAGATCACCAGCCGAGCGACGATGACGGAAGCCATACTGGTGGTCGTTTAACAGCTGGTGATCCTCTAGATAACGTAAGAGCTGACTATTAATGATGGACTCCATCACTTTGGAGAATAAGGAGGTGACTGCGATTGGTCTGTAGTTTGATGGGTCGGAGCGTGTGCCTTTCTTAGGGATCGGGTGTACTAAGGAGGTCTTCCATGAGCTAGGGACTATACCGGTGGCGTAAGAGTATCGAAACAGGCGCGTCAATACCGGAGCCAACTCTGGAGCGCAAGTCTTAAGCACGATTGCAGGAATGCCGTCGGGCCCATTCGACTTGTGAGTGTCAAGAGAGAGAAGGACTTTACGAACTGCAGATTGCGTGAATTTTACTTCATGCATCGTGCTATTGCAGCGTAATATGGTAGGTGGTACTTTCCCTTCATCATCTAACGTCGAATTCGATGCAAAAAGAGTTGCCAGAGTATCGGCTTTTTCTTTTGCAGTATGGGCTAGGGAATCATCAGACCTGCGCAGCGGTGGAAACGACGATCGACAAAAGTTCCCTTGGATAGCCTTGGCAAGAGACCAGAATGCACGTGTGCCCGAAGGGTAGTGAGTCAACTTCTTACCAATTCTATTAATAAACTCTGACTTCGCTACAGATATTTCCTTCTTGAATGATCTGGAGGCAGAGTTGTACATCTTTTTAAGATGCTTGACGTCGGAATCCTGTGTAGCTCGCGCTTCTGTCCAAGCATGGTAACAGTCTTGTTTCATTCGAGAAGCCTCTCTACAAGATTGCCCAAACCAGGGTTGAGACTTCCCACCGACGGGTACCACAGAGCTAGGAATGAAGAGCTCCATGCCCTGTAGCACCACATCAGCGACGGAGTCGGCGCGGGCATCTGGGTCTTCATCCGCGAAGCAAACTTGTCTCCATGGATATGAAGAAAAAAACGTCCGCATGCCATCCCAGTCCGCCGACCTATAGTGCCAGACACGTCGGCTGCTGGCATGACGACACCGAGATTGCGATTGACGTGTTAAAGGCACTGAACACTGAATAAGGCAGTGGTCGGAAGAACCAAGAGGAGCGACGACGCTGATTTCGTAGTTGTCGGGGGAGGATGTTAAAAAGAGATCC
The DNA here is from genome assembly GCF_061535455.1 of Colias philodice. Lineage (NCBI taxonomy): Eukaryota > Metazoa > Arthropoda > Insecta > Lepidoptera > Pieridae > Colias > Colias philodice. The sequence goes on from NC_143104.1 coordinate 8,168,754, forward strand.
AACAAAGATGGTGTGTGGTCTTCTATATCTGGCACTCTCGTAGGTGAAGGTACCAGTTGCGAGAGATCGTAGGCCAAGGCGAAATCATGAAAAGATCGTCCTGCATGATCGGTAGTGCGAGAGCGTAGCCAATCAGCGTGATGTGCGTTGAAGTCGCCAAGAACCACTAACTCGACCGATGGGATCCTTAGAAGCAGCGTATCGATCGAAGTTTGGAGATGCTCAATGAGTCGGTCAGTTTCGGTATTTCCGCTGTGTGACCTATATAGACATGCGTAAATGCGGGGATGGTTATCGCAGTCCACACGTAGCCATAGCAGAGATAGATCAGGACCTTCAAGGTTGCCTAGGCGGCGACAACAGATATCTTCTCTAGCGTATACGCATACTCCGGCGCGAGGAACAAATGAATGCTCCAGAACATAGCCCGGGTAATTAAGTTAGGATGTATCAGCAGGAGAAGATATCTGAGTCTCCGTTAAAAAAAGTAAGCCCGGCTTAACTGTCTCCAGATGGTGGTGTACAGCATCGAGGTTAGAATTCAATCCCCTAATGTTGCAGAAATCTACTGATAATGTTGTGGAAGGGGTTGCCGAAATATGATTACTTTTCTTACCCCTGGCAGAATAAATGCGCGGTAATTTGCCCCCCCCAGAATACGTGGGGCAGCCTGAGCTAGTGAGCTCAGGGAGGGATTCTCTAGAATGAGACATGCTAGTACCCTCCTGGGGTAGTTTTCTATTAAGTACCGCTGTCATATTACTTAAGGGCGAAGGGGATGGGCATCCGGCAATCTCACTTACTCTTGCGAAACGCAAAGGAATGCTTTACGCAGGTCTTACGTGAGATAGTGGTACTACCCCGGACAAGCTACTGCCCACTCGTGCTACATACAAAAATATTTTGTACGTAACTGTAGCTTTACCACTGTTAGTAAAAATCGCCAGAGCCTCGTTTGTTGGTCAGCAGGGTGCACCGCGAGCAGGTGAGGTTGGCTTTGGCTGAAAGATGGTAGTCAGCCATGACACCCCATACATTCTAGAATTGGATTTAATTCTACTAACAATATATTATTCCAGAACGAAAGTGGACACGACGATCACGTTCCCGCTGCGCGCGCTGGACATGTCGCGGTTCGTGCTCGCCAACGTGCCCGACACGCGCCGCTCCCCCCTCGGCAACTATCTGTACGACCTCGCCGCGGTGATTGTGCACCACGGCTCGGGGTGAGTGCACACACACACACACACACATATACAAGCACACAAACACATGCACGCGTACGAATGCACGCATACACGGGCAGGCGTACGAACGCATGTACACAAACACATGCACGAATACATACGCAGGCGTACGGACGCATGTACACAAAAACATGCAAGTAACACACGCAGGCATACGGACAAGCATGCATACACAAGTACCTACACATAAACTTGCATGTGTATACACACACACGTATGCATACACATGGCGTACGGACTCATGCATGCATTTAGAATCACACACGTCGATTTATGCTATCGGTCACCGATTCCACCGAGTCTGTATATTATATGCGTTACAACACAAACTGGCCGGTTGGCTTGGTTGGTAGTGGCCCTGCCTTCCAAGCCAGAGGTTGTGGGTTCGATTCCCACCCGGGGCAAATATTTGTGTGATGAACATAGATGTTTGCGTTGTGTCTGGGTGTTAATTATCTATATAAGTATTTATTTAAAATTATATACAGTGGTGGTCACATAATTAAAGACACTAAGAGCATTTTATACTACCCAAGACACTTCTCTCAACATTTATTTTTACACTACCATTGGAACTTGTTAAATAATTTTAAAATATTCAGGTATGTGTTGTCTAATGCTAAACTAAATTTTATCTACAAAACTTGTCGGTTTGTTAGATTTTAATCGATTCATCCCTACTACTAGCAGTTTTAACCCAGCAAAGGTCTGGCCATATAATTAAAGACATTAGACTCGCTTATGAGAAATATAATTTTTTTTTTATTTTAATGAGATTATTTTTCCAACACAAAATGCCTGACGTATTTACAAAACATTTTTACACTTTTCAATATTTGGTTGCATGTCGTTTGGCAGTAATGACGGTTTACATCTCTTGGGCATTGAAGCAACTAATTTTGTACAAGTTGCATCACTAATTTGGTTCCATTCTTCGAAAATGCTTTGCAAAGTTAGTCGACGTTTGATGACCGCTTTGCCGCGACTTCTTTCTCTCTTGATTCCATAAGGTTTCGATCGGATTTAAATCCGGACTGTAGGGGGGGCCAATCCAAAAACAGTTACAGATTGGTTCCTTAACAAGCACTTCACTACTTTTGCTGTGTGCTTAGGATCATTATCGTGTTGAAAATTCCAAACAAAAGGTAAATTTTCCTCCGCATAGGGCAGCATGGATTGCTCTTAAATATACTTGTACTGGAATTTATCCATGTTGCCTTCTGTCTTTTTGACAGGTCCAACACCAAGTCCAGAAAAACAGCGCCACACATTGATATTTCCACCCCCATGTATGACTACTTATTTGTGTATCTTGGATCCATTTCCTTATTGAGATACATATTGTTTTCTGACAGAATTAATCATATTAATCTTAGTTTCATGCAAAAACAGCACATGTTTCCATTCTCGTTCAGTCCAGTGTTCGTATTTTGTAGCAAAGTCAAATCTTGCCTTCACATTTTTCAAAAGTGGTACTTTCCGAGCTTAAGTTTCCGAGATACTCTTCAGTGCAAGTTTTCCTCACACAGTCTCCGTCTAATTGTTCTTGCAGACACCCCCTTCAAGCCTGCTGCACCATACAACTCTGAACTGTATCAGTTCCGACCCTTTAAATGGATCTTTTTTAGCCAACAACACCATTTTTGAATCTTTCGGGCGAGTAGTTTCACTTAGATTTGCTTTTCTGAGTACGTTTTCGGTCGTGTGGAACATCTTGACATGTTTTATAGCATTCATAACCATATCCTTTGAACATTTTAATTATCATGGAAGTTAAAAATAATTTTTCTTGTGGACGAGTCGCAACTCTTGTTTTTAACCATAATAATAAAACAATTAAACGTATGAATTTTAATTTTAAAAGTTAAAAATACTCAAAAAAATTATGGCGTGTCAACGATTTATGAAATTACGCGGCAAAACGAAGAAAAGCACAATGCTGTTTCTTTTTATTTATAAAAAATTATAACTCATTTCTTGTTGTCTTTAATTAAGTGGCCAGCTACACGTACGTAAACGAAGTTTGTGTTACATTCCCACAGAGAGCAAGTGTCGAAACTAACAAGGAATATAACTATTTTTTGTCCCTCATTTTAAAGAACACATTGTCTTGTATGGTTTAATAAAAATAATACTAGATTAAATACCTTTTTCAGATAATTGTAGTTCCTAATGTAAATCTTTTATGGTCAATTAGGGGGTGTCTTTAATTATGTGACCACCACTGTATGTATGTATGTTTATCAGCCATCTGGTTTCCATAACACAAGCGAAAGCTTAGTATGTTATCAGATCGTGCCGTGTGTGAAAATTGTCCCGAAATATTTATTTATTATATTATTTAAACTGCATGCCTATTTTTGGATTTTACTTTACCTTAAAATGTTGAACAGCGCCGGCTCCGGTCACTACACGGCGTTCGCGATAAACGAAGAGCAATGGTTCCACTTCAACGACCAGACGGTCCGCGCCACGGACTCGACCGCGGTCGCCACGTGCAAGCCCTACATCATGTTCTACATACGCCGCGAGTTCTCGCTACCCACCGCCACGTGACCACACAAATACAGATTAAATAAATATTCCTAGCTGACAGTATTTCATTAAGGGCCGATTTTTCAACACTTGGATAAAACTTATTCGTCGAATAATGTATAAAACTACCATTTTAAAAAAGGTATTCTAATTGCCCGTATTTGACAGTTTACGTGACATTTTAATATTATCGTGTAATACTTTATTGGACGGATAAGTTTTATCCAAGAAGCTTATATCTAATACACTGGAGATTTCAGTATGAACATTAACTTGTAATAAGAAAATATGACGTTGAATGACGCCTGTATGTTTTTTATCCCTTTCACACCTAACTAACTACCTAAGTGAGAAAGGGATAAAAAAACATACAGGCGTCATTCAACGTCATATTTCCTTGTTACAAGTTAATGTTCATACTGAAATCTCCAGTGTATTAGATATAAGCTTCTTGGTTTAATCCAAGCATTAAAATCGGCCCTAAAAAAAAATTTTTGAAAATCGAACACCCCCGTTCGATGTTTGATGTTATGCAATTTGAAATTCGTATCATATTCTAGAATGTTTGAAACAATAATACGCGTCTCGCTACCCACCTTTTCATGCCAACGTTAATAAGTAATAGTTCATTGATAAGTTTGCAGTACTTGTAATACTATAGTTGATCTCAGTCATATCGCATACTCTGGCATTTTTGGCGCATTCGGTGCGTAAAAAAATGTAAGACCGTGAATAAATTGCTAGTTATGTTTAAGTTTGTGAGAGATGTTTCATATCTTTTACGACGAGCTTAGAAACGAAAAGTATTTGAGCTGTTTGACTTTTATAGCTGTCTTATTTAAATAATTAAGGGACGATTTTTCAGTGCTTGGATAAAATTTATTCGTCGAATAATGTATAAAACTAACATTTTAAAAACGTATTCTAGTTGCCCGTATTTGACAGTTTACGTGACATTTTAATATTTTCGTGTAATACTTTATTGGACGGATAAGTTTTATCCAAGCATTGAAAAATCGGCCCTAAAATGTACAATTGCACGGCCACTTATGTATTGGGACAAAATTGTTACATAACCTGTACAATGTACGTGATAGTTATAATTATTACAGTTTGATATTTATAAACATTTTATGGATGGATTAAACATGTCGTATATCTTATTAAAATTGTAGAACAAAATATACTTAATTAGAAAAATGATTCATTTAGAGCTTATATAGTTAACTTATGAAGAATAAATGTAATTTACACGAAAGTTGACTTTAGCAACTATTTTTCTTGTCACGTTCAATGATATTTTATGTTTTGATGCTCAGGTTCTTTTAAATGTTCTGGGTTATGTGTGCTTTTTTATGAACACATCAGCTCATACAATAATTTATAACAGAGTAAAATTAAGGTAATAAAATGCTAAAGAAAGGATTGCTATGCTAAAGAAATATTAAAAAATATAATTTAGTTTGCATGTTCATGGTATATAATTATGTATATTAAAAATGTCGGTCGGTGAAATTATCCAGAAGAATTGCATGTTTAAATTGAAATTTTAGATCTTACATAACCTTGCCGATAAAAATGTGTATTAAATAGACATTCGCATGTAATCTCTCTCGCACGTTTGTGATCAATCGCATGCTATCTCTCTCGCACTATTGCGTATAGTCACAATTTAATATACGTTTTATATCGGCAGAAGACACATAGTCACCATTTTAATTTTACTCTGTTTTAAGTGAAAATAAAGTTTTTACTACAATTTTGAAATATATCTTGGTAGCTTGACATTCCTCGGTGTTTGAGCTGAACTCTATTTCTAACTTTATCGCCTAGCTTAGATTTAAATAATGATATAGAAATGATATTGTAATCCTAGCAGGAATGATGATCATGCTTTTAATTTGTTGTATTGTAATTCTTCAGAAATACAAAGTTTTTTGTGAAAATAGCGTACAAGCCTTAATAATGGTTTTTAAAAAAATTTGGGTGTCTGATTAGCCAAAGTTGAGTTGGCCAGTTGTCTGTAATATCCGCTTATAATTTGTTTCCGCGGATCGAGCATTTTATATTAAGTACAAGGTATTATTTTCAAATAAGGAGGTTTCAACCATACATTCCCGTTACAGGTATCTGATGAATTGACGTTTTTATTCAGTGCTTTACAAATTCTGTGTCCTTCAATATTGTGATAGTATACTGCATGTAAATAAAACTTTTGAATGATCTTTTTAACATTTCTTGGCAATGTAAATCGACCTTTGTGACAGATGTATTTTGTCTAAGTACTTCAATTACTGGGAGTTCAAAGTGATTGAATTTAATAAATTCGCAATTGAAAATCACGTGTTTTATTGATGCATGGTAATTATAAGTTTTTATTAATTTTCAAACATTTGACACATGTAAATAATTTTTTAAACCATGATTTTTTTGTTGATTCTAAGTCCGTATCAATAGTTAGTTCTAAAGAAGGAACGCTACCTGTAATAGGCAAGTATTCATTCCATTCCGCTGGTTTCAGCAAAGGTAAATTTCTTATAAAAAATTGATTAGCACTTGTTGGTATTACGTGTGTAACGTCCAATTCCTTTTGTTCAATATTATTCTCATTATTGATGTCATATAATATCGATGGTTCATCATTAGTTCTATTATCACCGATCCAATTGCCTTCAAGTTTTTCAATAGGATCTGATACTTCTTGCCCTTTAACAGGTTTTGAGATTATTTGTATTCTAGGTTTTTCAGTTAGTAATTGATTGGACGACTCTAAATTGATTGTTTCATTTTCGAGGTGATCGACACTTGTTCCTCTTTCTACAACTTGTATGTCTGGTTCATCATCATAACGTCCAGAATCATTCCCTTTGTTATTCGTAATTATGTTTATGTTAGGTTCACAGTACACTAAATTCTCATTGGTTTGAAATTTATTATTATTTCTATCATATTTGGTCATTGGATGAAATCTTTTAGCTCTTGGCGATGAAATACTACGGTTGTCTTGTGAATGGTTTGCATTGGACTTAGATCGATTAGTCGAAGGTTGTCGTTTTTCATGACTAGACCAAGTATCGGGAGTCTTTTGAATAGAATTTATTGGAGCTGCATTATTAACATCTGCATCGTTCATTGAAGATTGTTTTAATGGCTCTGTGACTTCTGTAACAGTTGGCAATGTTGACGTTAAATTCAAGTTTAATCTTGGAATATATGGTATAGGTGTGGCTATGCGATTAATATTGGCCTCTTTAGTCGGTTCAAATTCTAGTTCATCAGTTGAACTGGTACAGCTACTTGATATATTGGTTAACATATAATCATTGTCCGACAGAATACGTTTATTCTTATAAGAGTAAATCCAAATGGTTCTTTTATCTTTGTCGTGTTCTTGGGCGAAATAGATTTCTTCATTATATGGTTCAAGAGTGTCATTCCAGTAGTCGCGATTGGAAATCGCGTCACCGCATTGTATTAATTCTATGTCAGCATTTGGATCATCTGATGAAGTACTAGATGTACCTAGATTATTTGGAATAGTGAAGCGATTGACTTGCCGATTATGATACGATTTGTACTCTTGATCATTGGAGTAATTTCTATCTAAAGTATAAAAACTGGGATACAGGTGGTTTGGACTACGATCGTAAGTCTTATTCATGGTTGGTCTGTTTGAATATTGTTGATCTTCATTATTTTTATTCCTTCGTCTTTCTCTTGCTGCCTCGTTTATTCTATAACTATCTTCATTAGTGAATAAGTCTTGACTAATATAAGACCATGCGTGAGCAAAGCTGTAGTTTTCTGAATCTTTCCTTTCTTCAATCTCGTCAGAAGAGTTTAGAATTTCGGTGATCTCTGCATTTGGATTGATTTCTCTTTCCTCCACAGGGTGTAAAGATATACTCGGATGTATGACGTTACGGTTTGCTAGAAGAATACTAATGTTTCATTAATATCAAATAAGTAAATGAAATAAACAGCAATTAACAGTGTGCCAACGTGAATTTAGTTTGCTAAAGTGAATGTATATAGTTAGGTACCTACTTACTATTCAAATGTATATTGTTGGTTATATTAAAATTTCTATTAAACATGTTTGCAAACAATATTAAATTATCACACAGTCAAAACTAAAATAAAATAAATTCACCGAATGGGGATATATCTAAGAGGGATATAAATTGCAGAATAGCAAAACACATTGCACAGCTTTCGCAATTGGCAAAAAATTACTGCTGTTTGTCATTTTTACAAAATGAATGACATATAAGTAAAAAAGTTTTCATTATGTAGGTACTTATTGATAATTTTAATTCCATGCATTTAAAAATTTTGTGAAACAGTGTCTTTAATATTTTTGGACTTTAAACAATATCGAATGTTCACACCCATATTCACATGAAAAAAAATCTACATGTAGATAAGTATATAACTAGGCTAACGAAGTACCTAATGGGAATCGAAAAGAACACAAAAACCTACCTACCTTCTTGTTAATTCCGCCTTCCAAAATCTACACGAACAGATAGAGCTACTTCGACAAATTCCCAATTCAAAGCTGAATAAAAAAGCCTTAAAATCCCCGACTACGTTAGCACTCAAAAATATTTTCCAACAGAGTGTAGTAGAGAAAAGAGTAGCAATTTAGTTGTCGCTAAAAGCCGGTGCGGCGTAGCGGCGGGTAGTGAGAATGTTGGCGAAACAAAGTGTAAATGGAATGATTGCGCCAATTCTCGTACAAAGGGAGACGAAATTGCATTAAAAGCTCAGTGGCACGGCGCATTTGCCAAGCACTTACTCCATTAGACGCGACCAAATAACATTACCGACGCGCTACGGAATATACGACAATAATCAATTATGATCTATGATATTGCTACATTTTGTCACTAAGCAGTAATATTAATTGATGTAACATACATCTAAACAGTTGGTTAACTACCTATGTGTAAACTTTTGTAATAAATATTCTTTTCTCTAATTTGTGTCTGACTTCGCTTCCTCAAGTCAAATAAAATTAAAATAAATGATGTCATCAGTGTTAATTTAATATATTTATAGTTTACTCGAACTCGTTCAATTATTTAGATTAGTATGCATGCGTTTATTTTTAATGAGTATGAGGATAATTAAGACTAATGTACTTACCTAACATTAGGCTATCGCACTGAACTTTAGGAAGGTAGTCGAATGAGAACTAAGTACCTAGGTAATAGAGATGCTTACCTACTATGTTTCCTATCATCGTCACTCTTTTACGTTGTTTTACCTACGTTTAAAGAAAATTACTTAGGTAGATATATGTAGTAAGTACCTATACCAATTGTACTATCTGTACGACACATTCAGACTTTCTGGGATTCTGGATTTGGTAACAAACAAAAAAATTACTTACGAAAAATAAATTACCTACGTTAGAGTTCTAACAGACGCACGGCAAGTGTTGTAGGTAGCCTCTGCCGTTCGTCTAGTATAGAACGCTTATGGTACCTAACATTAATAGGACTTATGTATGATAACAACGAGAAGTAGGTAACTATTAAGGATTAAATCCAGAATTACCCTCCTACCCATAGAAAGAAGAAAAACAACGTAGGTATAAGTAAAATATAATCGTAAATAACTTCAGTAAATTAAAAATCAACGCTATTTTTGAAAGTTAAAAATCAGAGGCAATTTTAAATATAAACCACACACCGTATAGATTTACACAATATAATTTCTGCACAAAGCGCCATAGCAAAGTTTCCCGAATGTAACACGGCTGTGTCCGCGACAAAGGTTAATTAATTGAATTGCAGCGAGAGGGCGGCAGCACTCATCGCTCACTAATTCGCAAATTAGCCGAGCGGGCCTTTGTTCGGTCCATTAACCGTGGCACATTTATCTTAAATTATTTCAAACTGATATTACACTGTAGGCTGAAGCTAATTAGTGACACGTAGCGGCTAAGTCTATCACTATTGGCTATGTGTAATAGCTGTCCTATGACAAAACCCAGATTTCGACTCTCAATATGAAGATTTTCGAACTATTAACATCCAAGTTCTAAAATCTTAGTAACAAACGTTTCTTATAATTATTTAATTTAACCAAGTTTTATAACTTATAATTATCTTAACTTATTGATAGCATCTTAAAAGCACAAACAAAAACAAAAAGCACTTTGGCGGAATATAAAGTAAGTACCCACGCGAAATCTTCCGGGAACCATTTTTTAACAAACCACGTAATAGGTTGTTATTTCCGCCTCTTCACAATTGTTCACGAATAAATTAAAAACAGCGTGGTAAAACCAATATGTTTACAGCACTGACAAACCTTCCATTAGCACATAGCGTAGGTATACGAAACGATGGCAATCATTGCGCGCTATAATTAGAATTTACTTTTGTCTATCAAAATATTTTTAATTGGTTTTAGCGTTGGAAAATAGTGTAGTGTATGATTAGTGGGTTTCAAGCTGTATATTTGCTTAATGGAAGGCGAGATAAAAGCGAGCGCTATCGGACGTATCGGAGCGGTAATTAGAGGGGCGAAGCCGCCGCTCTGAAGCTCTTCCTTTACATGCCACTTAAAGCTACACTGCCTTCTCACACTTAGGTGTAAGGCGTTAAGAATTGCGCGTCCGACCAATCGGAACGAAAATACTTGATGCAATATTCTAATACTGTAATACATATTACATTGTACAATGTACAATGTAGATACCTAGTCCCTATGTTACCAGACTAATACAGGTCTCTATGAAGGGCCAAAAAAATTGAAAGTTCATTTCCAAGATTAACAACAGTTCTAGTTAATAAATACATAACTACAAAATATATAAAACGGCTAAATGTAGAGCTAATTAAAATAACTACTTTGAAAATAAAGCATATAGAAGTGCTATGATATATCTATATCAGCTCTATTTAGCGAGAAAGTGTGTGCGAAATAATAATTGTATAACAAGTAAAAGCAACTACAAGTTATGTGCGTGCATTAATATCTGAAGCTTAATCTGACGATTTAGTTTGATATTGTAAAACCTCCACATGTACAAAAATTGATCATGTTTATAGCTTCTAGGTAATAGGTATACCATTGCTACTTTAAATCACATACTTACTTCTTTCTCCTTAATTAATAGATAGGTATATAACATATGACAATTGAGAAATTCCTTTAAATAAAATAAGTGAATACAATAAAAACAGCTGTGTGACACGCTAATGTTCCCCTTGTACGTTTGATCGTTGCTTTTAGTGAAATTGAAAACTTAATAACACGGTATCGGACATTAATTGCAAATTATGTTCGTGCATTAGTGTTGTGCCGTCAAATCTAGTTTAATCGAAGTACTTGTACATGCACTTTGGAGTAGGTAGGTATAATGTTCAAATTCAAATAGAAACATTTTCAATAAAATAAAAGCTAATCTTTTATGATTTAAAAACATAGTTAATATAAAAAATTTATATGTATTCCAGTATACAGCTACAGCTACCTATGTAAGTATGCCTTGTTCCCTGGAAATTGGAATATGTAAACGTCCTCCGAAGCCGTATTGCCGATTGCGTGCATACTTTCAAAACATATTTCACGTTATTTCCAAAGTTTCTTTCAGATTCCTATCTCTTAGTAAATAGTTTTCACTAAATATTTTCTCGTGTTTTCATTGAGTCATAGATAAATATCTTCGGTGCGTGCGCCTTGAAGTTCGTAAACAACCAAACATTATGGCACCCAGTAGTTGCCAGAGATGAGAAACCTTTGGGCGGAAACAATTTTTTTATTGAACATTTTAAAATTTTAATTTTCAATTCATTATTCATAGTGGATTCCATATGTAATTTAATGTATCGAAATGATTTCTCGCCGTAGTGTGACGTACATATAACATAAGGTAGGTATTCTTAAATATTTGTTGCAGTTGGTGACTTGGATTGAGTTAGGAAATTAATTTGGTGAAGTTACTTTAATTAATTTAAGTTAATTTCGTTGTAACTTTCGTTGTAATTGAATAGCTGTAGGTACGTGTATTCCAATCAATACTGCGGATACCTACTTGTAAAGGTTGTCTTGCACCAAAGGTTCATTCTTCACCAAAATATCGTAAATGGAAGGCATGATTTGACACTTTCAAACAAATGTTTTAGGAAATGTCGGCTTCGCTCTGTTATTCAACAGGCTAATACAAAGTCCCAGGCGCCTAATTGTCACGTTTTCACACAAAATTACTATTTAATTCTACACTTTCAATAATAACCTAAATATCGTGGCTTTTTACACGTTTTACACGGTGAAAGGAGGCAAAACACTAAAACTTAATTCACTATAAAAAATGTAACGAATTATACGAATTCAGTTCTTGTGCAAAACTCAGTTTAATTAAAATAAGTAAAAAATGTTTATTTGAAAGTTAGCTAAGTTTTTAGACAATAGAAGAAAGTATTCGTCCAAGTTACAATTTCATGTATCTGTATTAAAACTGAAATACAGGCAGTATGCATTATACAAAAAAATGCAAAAATAAAAATTTAAACACACTCAACTAATCGAAGGTACCTAATCTTTGCGTAGGTACTAAACGAAAATCATACATTCATTGCAATTAAAAATTGTCAAGAAATTGTGGAAAAGAAATGCGAATACATAATTATAAAAATAAGCTCCGTGAGAAGCGTCGAAAATGATTTCGCGTTAAAACCACAGCTAAAACTAAGATAAGTGACGTGTTAAATGTTAATATTAAATTTGTCTGTTATTAAGTTCGAGTGGATCTTTTAGTTTTTTTCTTGTTATCGAGTGGAGTGTCAATTATTTCATCAATAACATCTATCGGGCCGCTTGCATCTCTTCAGAACACGTCGGCATTAGAAACACGTTGTTTTTTGTTCTATTAACGCTTCGTATGTTGGATTAAGTTTTTGTTTCTGTTGTTTATAATACATCCTTCAAATTATTATAAGAGAGAGATTCTACATGACCGTGGAACGTATTTTAAGACATCATCTTTGAAACATGGGAAACACATACCTAGGTAGTTAGGTACCTAAATCAAATTTCGACTTTTACCATAAAATATAAAATTGTACCTAAGCATATTTTGTCAATAAGAAATAGTGTTAGTACCTATTAATAATTACAAAAGCCGTCAACACAATTTTCATCAAACGCAATAGAAAATAATTTGGAAAATCCAAAAGTGCACGCCTCATAATTTTTTTTTAATAAATACTTATTAATTATTATTTTTGTTTATTTAATAACAATTAAACCACATCGAATCAGACCCTGAAAAATGAAAGGGTTCTATTCCTGAGCATACTCAAGCGTAAGAGAAAAAAAAAGACTCGATTAGTAAAGTATTTCGGTCGCTATCGTGTTAACAAGAAAAAGGATCCGCACATACAGACACACGGACGTCCAAGACAGAACTTTTTTAAACTGTTTTTTAACTAGTTTAAATAACAAAAATGACATCAAAAATATCATGAACGTTAAAAATAGTGTTTTTTCTTAATATGTGTGTGTATGTATTATCTTACAAGTGCAATGTATGATACATAAAGACATTTTAAGCTTGAAAAATCAGATGTTTTGCGCGAAGTGACAGTAGTACCCACCTCAACGCTTCGCTTATGAGGCGTGCAAAAGATGTTAGTTATCACATTGCATTTTTAAGCTCATAATTTCATTACAAAAATGTTCACATAGATTTCATCTATATAGTTAATCGTCCACATCTAAATCTAATTTATATTATACAGTTAAACCATTGAAATAGTGAATCTCGTGTCATTTGGCGAGCAGGAAGGTTGCATTAGCGGCTCTGTAATCACGCGCCGCCGTCTAATCGGCCGATGCATTCACTTCATGCATCTCCATTACCCAACATTGTTTTAGTATTGAATCTAGCTCTTTAAATTCTGTGAAAAGTTATTTAAAGTATTAGAAAAGCAGCATATTCATTTATATTTATGATAAACATGCCTGATATGCTAGATATATTGAGACTAGGTAGGTACCTACTTACTTATGATTCAGACCCCTAAATATAATAAGCTATAAATTAAGTAGCCTATGATTCAGATGTTAAATATAATTTTTTCTAATTAAGTTATAAGAAAATTACGGAAACGTAGGTACTCGGTACTACAATGATTTGTCCGTTTGTTTTATCATTGGAATTCACGAAATAGACGTTTTTGTTGATTTCTATTTGATCATCCATTTAAGAAAATTCCATCTTTGACATATGATAAATCAAAATTGGATATGCTGCTCATGCTGCTAGACGATTTTAATTTTCCTGATAACAACTACTGTCTCTGTAGTTATATTGAAGCCATTTGAATATGTTAATATTTGAAGATAAAAATCTGAAAATAGACTACCTATTTGTTTATAGGAAAAAACATCTAGCTTCACGTAAAGACCTAGGTAGGCAGAGGCGGCTCGCCCTAAGGAGCGCTGGTGCAGTGAACTCCCATAAATAATTATAATAAAATCATACTCCTTAATTTAATTATTAACATTAATTATTACTATTTAAAATCAATCGTAATCTTTAAAACTACTGTTAATACCAATGAATATATCCATCATTCCATCATCCCATACACCTGTATAATACCTACTGTATTATGTAACGCGCGAAGCGGTGCGCTCACGATTGCGCTCCAATGAAAAAAGATTTAGTACATTTCCTAATACGAAATCCAATAGGAGTGAAAGAGAGGGTTTTGCCAGAGCCCTGCGCGTGAAACAAAAGATTTTCTATGGAAAAGTAGCAAAATTCGGTGCGCCGCACCCGCAAACGTTGCCGGTTCGTTTTTACCGCCCGGCAGGACAGCGATTGCGACGTTGCCAGTTGCTACGTCTATAATATAAACAAACACTCGACTCTCGAGTCAACTTCAATGCACGCGCGCGATTCATGCAATTTTCTAATTAAAATTATAAAATACGTGTTGAAATAGCCTGTACTTATCAGTATTACTTGTGAGTGTTAAAATGAACAATAATTATAATGTGGCGTTCATTAAAAAGTGTGATAAAACGTTACAAATTCGGCTTGAATGTAAAGCTAAGGGACCGCCACGGCCTGAACTTGATCTTACGCAAAAATGTACGACAAAAACGAAAACATATACGCGTGTGTTTAAATCTGAACAATATGTAAAAAAACCGTGGTTGTGTGGTTGTGATGAAAGCAACAACAGATATTTACGAATGTCTTGTCGCTTTAAGTTATAGATATTTTTGCACACCAAAAAGAAAGACGTATGTAGGTATTTCCTTTATAAGTAATTTTTTTGATAAATGTACTGCTTTACACCATGTATTTTCAGTGTTTTATTTCAAGTGAACACCCATAAAATTTTGTCACGAGCCGCCTCTGTAGGTAGGTACAATATTTTCTATAATCTAGCCTACTTGATATTTCAAAGCTTTTACCTCAGTCTTTTATAATTCTTCTTCGTAAGCCATAAATAACATAATACCAATAAAAAAACAAGAAATTCACTTATTTTATGTTCGCCGAATCATAAAACTATGGAATCTGAATGATTTGATCATCTTGAGGCGTCTTTATAATCAAACATTATACAGATGTTATTGTTCACAAATAAAACGCTCGTAATACTAATTGAAATACTACATTACGTCAGATAAGATTAGAATAGGGGCAGTGTTCGCTTTACAAATATAAAACAATCATTTGGATGGCTTAAAAAAGCGGCGATGTAACGCAACGTCTATTGCTGTGATATCAAGTGTTAAGAGAGAGCGTTTTTAAATACTTTAAAATAAAAAATATGTCCATGTATTTTGCAAATACATAACTACTTGTTTAAATACTATTCAATAATTATTAGATAAATTATATAAAGAATAGGTACCTAAGTTTCGCACTTTCATTTCATTTCATTCGTAATTCATGACTTAAGTATACCTTCCTACTTCATTTTATCACATTTCATTTCTTTTC
The DNA here is from genome assembly GCF_061535455.1 of Colias philodice. NCBI lineage: Eukaryota > Metazoa > Arthropoda > Insecta > Lepidoptera > Pieridae > Colias > Colias philodice. Next base: position 8,184,519 of record NC_143104.1, read on the forward strand.
TAAAATAATGGCTTAATTATATTAAATTAATATCTAAAAAAGTTTGGATAGTTATAAAAAAAAATGTTCAACATCTCATGACTTGAGTCGAATTGAATCCGCGCCTCGTCATCGCGCGGCGCCTTTCAGTTCATCTCAAACGTTTGGTTCCTCCCCCACAATAGGCCCAGCACAAAGAGTTACCACGTTTGCCGCCTCGTTATGTAAAATCGACCAAACAATGCCAGCGGTATCGCTTTCGGTAAGAATCAATCGAATCAAATTAACAATAGAGGTCAGAAACAACAAGATTGACATCCAAAGTAGGGTGAGCTCGTACTCAAGCTTGTCACGAACCTTTGAAGGTTCATTTGTACTGGTTGTTTGAGTATATAATAAAACGCTGTGTAGTTGCGGTTGCTACGAATGGCAGCCATGTTGTGGAACAAAAGGTGCCATCAACGCCTTGTCAGTGAAGGGTTTAAAACAAGCTATTGTCCTTATTCTATCACTGTTGCCCTTTGCATGTTACATCATGATAAACGTTTTAAATTTCGTTTTGGTTTTAATTTAATTGAGATGTAAGAAAATTGTTTAACTTTTTTAAATTCAACTAAGTTATAAGCTATAGCATTAATTATTTATTTAAAATTCGTGACAAGTAGGTAAGCAGATTAAGTAAAGTCTCGTTTTTATAAGTCCCACCGAGATTATATTTAAAACGGATAGTTTGATATTTGATGAAATTTAACGCGTAGGTACTTGATAGAAATTAAAACTACACATGGAAAGGTTAAATTGAAAAGCTAGAGTTACCTACCACTTGTTAATAAGATCAAAAAAATATACAAAGTATAATAACATCTCTTAAAAGCTTCAAATTACTTTAATATTAACTCCAATTGATGAATTCTGGAATGGCCAAGACTCAAGAGATATAATGAAGGATAACAGACGGACTTCGATGCATTCGATGCGACCTATAACAAACTAAAATCATTTTTTGCATATCTAACACAGGTCCATGTATTTTCTGTTCTAATTTGAGAGGTGGCATAAAGGCGTTTGATACAAAGGCTTGTTGGCGCGAGTACGTGTGTGTTGGGAAACACATACTTTGCATTTTTCTCCCCCAAGAGAGTGGGTGGTAACTGGTAGGGCTCCTGGCTGGTTTATGTATATGAAAGACTGGTGTACCTATATGTATATATGTATATTGTTTGTATTAATCAATGTATTGTATTAATTCTATTCGCTTCTTGAATTAGCTTAAAATGTTGATACTCGATTCTGTTATATATTACTATAGGCATTGATTGTTTAACATTAATAATTATACAAAACTTAACAATAACTGTTAAATAATTTCAATTTACGGTTGTGAAATATGTATTAAACAATAGACAAGGAAAACAATGCAAATATTACATACAACAGATCTTTGAATTACGCAACTTCCGCAACGTTAAGAGGTTTTATGTAAAGTAAAAGTTGCAGCATTCCGCTCATAGAAAATTGTGTAAAAATATTCAATGAAACAGCCTATGTAGAGTGTACACTCTACCGGAATCTCTATCTAAACGGATACCCGTTTGACAAAGGAAAATATTGTAGATAGGTAAACACAAAAATGTCGTAGCACGTCTACGCGGTATCTACGCAGCCCTACACCGAAATATAGCGTAAACAAAACAAAAATATTCACCCTCTTCAAGTGGAGGTAAAGCGGGGTACACACTCGCACAGCTAATAAACATTACCGCACAAACAGCGCGCCCGGGGCGGTGGTACCGCCGCGCCATTTGCATACCGCCTTTATACGCGCCACAGACTATCTGTTTTTCAGATGGACCACTGAAATTTTTGAGTATTGTCTATGCAGGTTTGTAAAACATGGTAAACTGAAGATCTAGTGTCTATTCCATTTATAAGCAATATTAAAGTAAAATAATTATAATTTATATATATAAAAATGAATCGCAAAACGTAAGTACGAGGATGGTTTTTATGTAGAGAAAACGTAAATATGTACCACGGGCGAAGCCGGGGCGGACCGCTAGTTTATAATAAGGTAGAGTCATCTAGTAAATTAATGATTGTCATTAATTGCTCTAATTACTTTTAGGTAGATTTAATATAATGTTTTAGCGAATTTATTTTTAAATTACCGATTTTTAATCGTGCTTCAAACAAAATACATTACATGAGTAAAGGAAAAGTCCATTTGCCATTGTTCATTCCATTATCAAAACTGTCCAAGTAGTATTCAAATGTTATAGACTAACGTTTAATACCTCAGGTAACACAAAGTTACTCTATGTCCTCACAACACTTGGACGCTAACCTAATACGACGTACCTACGTCAGTTACTCGCAGTTACGTGCTGGGAAATTGCTCTGCAAGGGTTACTAGTTGATTTTCAGTTGTGGACGTAAATTAGAACACGTAGGTATGAAGAGAACGGAGAATTGTACGAGAATTATGCAAAAACTATCTATTGCACGTTTGTGAAACAAAGGAAATGTTACTTGGAGTTGGGAGTTCGGAATGGTTATCAATAGATATGATGATTAGAGGATATATTATAATGCAGATGAAGTTTATATTAGTAATTCTAAATTCAAATTAGAATCAATAAAATAATTTGATAAATTTAGTGCAATTTTGTTGTCTAAAAAAACAGAGATTTTTGGTAAACATAATAAAATATATTCTACAAATAAAAATAAAAAATATTGGTAGAAAGTAATTGTTTATTTACGATGTTTTTCCTCTTTACTTATATACGGGAGGTATAATAAGTGATAAACAAACGTCAACGTCGTATCACTTAGGGTCAAGTTAAAAGAATTCTAAAGTAAACAAGAAGACAAATACAATGAAACAAATATTAGAATTTGAAATGACCCTTGCTCTCGAAACGGAGTGGTTTACTGAAGACGATACTACAATATAAAACGTTGCTTGTTTTCCACCTACATACCCATAATAAAGACTTATTGGTACTGGCTACATTTCCACCTATGTCTTATCTATTTTAAATTAAAATTTAGAAAGACTGCTAAAAAAGTTGCACGAAGCTACGTTTGCGTACACTTAATGTAGTTACTTATATGTTTTTTTGGGTGAATTAATAAAAATATTTAAGTATGTAATTGCGTTTAGTCTTCAAAAATTGTTAATCGCCATCACATTTTCAGGTACCTCAATCATTAAAATGATTAAGTAATATAGTCGAGTGAGTATGATGAATAAGAATTTTTGAGCGTTATATTGTTCAGTTATGAAAGTGTTTATAAATTTGCACAAATTTAATTTATAGTATAGATACTATACTACTCACAAATAAGTAAACATATTATTTAATACCAACTTTGATTTGAAATTTGAAATAGACTTAAAATAGAGGTAAGGCGAATGCCTGTGCTTATTGTGCTTTTTTTTCTACCTATATAGGTATTAACGGCTGCTGTACACAGGTAGAGTAGACGGTAGAGTCAACTAGCATACAACTCTACCGGTTTTCAGTACTCTACCAGTTCTAAAACTACTAATAGAGTAACTGTCTACATGTAAATTTTTATTTTGTAAGTAGAGTAACGATAAAATATCACTCGGTAAGAAACTCTAAGCAAAAAGTGTCGTCCGCGTCGATTCTATTTCATTTCACGAACAATTGTATTTATAAGCCGCATTAATTATTTTGACTTCATCTTTATGATCACGATGGCTTATACTACCAATGGTGAATACATTAGTATAGTAAGTAGGATAGTTAGTACTCGACCGCTCTACTCTACCGTTTACTCTACGCGTGTACAGCAGCCGCGTTTATCAAATGTGATAAGAAGACTAGTACATAATATTAGGAATGTGTTATAATCTTAGTTATAATACATATTTAAAAATAAAAAAGCGTCTCAGTATAAAGCATGACTTGTAATTTAAAATATTTATATAATACTGACCAAATATTTATAACGAGTTCCTTTTTTATTTATGCAAATATTGAATTTACATACATTTTAAGTAATTTAAATATCTCCATACGAAATATTGTGAATCGATTACAAACCGTTTGCACGAGCATTATTTAATTTTAGCTCATTTGTCGATCTGGTTGTTTAAAATTGACCTCTGTTGGGATTTCTATAGTTTTGTATAAAATAAAGTTAAATTATTACTCGTTTAATATATTTGGTGACAATATAGAACAAGAGAGCCTTCCGGATCAGCCCCTACTATTTAAAAAAAATAATAGAAGTTTTGATCTTCTATAAAGTAACTATTGCTATTTGCTCCCGTTTTTGTTCCACAGCAGCGTTTTTTTCTAGAAATCATTTCTAGAAAAAATCTGCATTTTTCTGTTTATTTAATCATTCAAAAAAAAAAGCACTTGAATTCAAAACAAACACTCTTTTTATATATCCCAAATCGAAACTGTACTTACTCGTCACTCTAATTAAAGAAAGTTTTACTCCGCAGCTTTTCTCGCGCGGTTGAATCCCCTGATACGTATTTATAAAGAAGCATTTTCATCAAAACATCTTTTTCTGTTACAATTTTATTCAGCCATTCTTACGAGAAAGCGAAGCACGCTCGAAAAGGTTCCCATTCTTATAGGTTAATCATAGGTTTAATTAACAGTAAGATTAAAACATCCGTTTAAAAATTAGGATTAATACACGTAAATTTTCCCTCGCACTTAGCCGTATTTAGCCAGCTATCGGCTATCGGTCTGTTTGTATTGTATATAAGATGTAACCCGAGACGGCTCCTGCATTGTTGTCAATGCTCTTGTACGCACTCTTCGGTGACGCGGCGAGCTTACGAGCGGAGGGACGCTTTATATTCATATTTAATTTATTGGAAATTGTTAATTGATTACCGATCTGCTTCTCTTTAAAAATTACTCAATCTTCTTCTATTACATCAAAAGAAAAGTCGACGTGTTTGAAACTACTGTAATATTTAAATTCGTCATTCTACACCTTAAAGCCTGATTGTATAATTTTATGTGCACCAAAATAATTTGCCATATTAAATAAATTAAATATTATTATATAATCGATATACGTTTGTTAGTTCAAGACTTAACAAATTAAATAGATTTAAACTGCAATTCTATAACTACAATTCGTCCATCCTTCAAAATTAATCTACTATACATATATTGAAAATAAGGTGTCTTATGTTGAGGAGAGATCGGAGCTGCTGAGGATCAAGCCGTGATAAATAGTTTAAACTCTATGCTTCTGCAATTACAATATCAAATAATATAATCATCCTATGGTCCTGAGGTAAAATTAAATTCGATTGTGATGTTAAAAAAAATACCTTCCACGTCCGCGCCACTCGTGAGCCAGGTCTTCGGCCAAGCGCTGAAGATGTTTGGGCTCCCCGACTCGATGCGTATTTATTTACACTTGTACATCGATGTGTTTCTAATGAGCCCTCTGTTTCCCCAGCTACAGCCTGTTATACCCACTACCAGTCTTTGTGCTCAAGACAAATCCATAATTACGATAATGCCGCAATCAACAAACATTTGCTCAAAACTTTCGTCCATTAATGAGCTACCGATATCGTTTACTTGAGTTTTTTGAACTCTGTTTACGTAACGAACGTGTCTTTAATGAATCTAAAATAATGCGCTTGTGTTTGAATTTTGTGTTTGTCGTTCGGGTATACCTGGGCATTTACTAACAATCATATTGATGGGAAAGCAAATAAGGGAATATATTATCGTAAAAGTTTGTATTTCTTGTAATTCTATTGTATAGCTCTGCGTTTTATATGGTGACACTTGAGAGCACGGCCAGAATAAATATTTACTTCTTCCAAATTCGCAGTAAACGCAACATTGACAATGTTTCAAACTCACCTCTTTGTAGAGCCTGCAAGAAGTTACAGGGGACCTTTTCTTAACCAAATTTTAACAACACTTAACGTTAAAACGATAGAGGAGTAAACGTTAGAGCTTTAACAATAAGTAAATAGTATTTTTCAATATATTTAGTACAATTTGTGTTTAGATAATTATTTGGTCACAAGCTTTTATACCAAACTTCAGCAGCTTTTGCTAACAATAAATATTAGATCTGTAAAGTAATTTAAATATGTATTTAGTTACATAAGAACTTAAAACTTTGTTTCCATTTTAATATTGAGTAATTATATCGGTAAGTATTCTCATACAACTTGTTTGGTAAAAATCAGATCTGTTATTGATAGGTCTCCAATAATGAAAATTAAACGTGCTTTTAGAAATTTTCGTCCAGCTAACTTCCAACGCGCACTCAAAATTCTCCAGTCACCTCGTCAAACGTTTGTTGTGTCTTTCAAAATAATCTCCTAAGGACATTCCCGAGTTTGCGTCCATTGTCATTGGTACTGTGTCAACACTAATGCTTCCTCGAAGGGTTCTCTTACAAAACTTCACGCGACGCACAATGCGCCAACTGTTGATATTGAAATCAATAATTTTGAGAGTTTTTTGTTTATCGATATGTTTATACAGGAACGTGAGGGAATTAGAATGGTGTGATGTGTGATGGGAACGCTTTTGTTATTTTTATACGAGAATCCATAAAATCTTTGATATAATCTCAGAATATCATATAGTTATGTAATTAAATATTCCATGATTTTGTTTTTAAGGTTATTTTTATCGCAATGAATAGAAAAATCTGTAAGATCTCATTCTAAAATGTGTTGATGCCAGTTAGGTATTAGGTTGCTCTTTTGAATAATTAGGTTGTTAACAACAATTATTGAACGCATACCGGGCACCAGCATATGGTTGTTTAGGTAAATTAGGGGGCGTGATTTGATTTAAAGGATAATAGACAAAATCTACGCATTTCGTGCCCATATCGAAGGAATAAAACAGACAGTAGAAATACTGCAGGTACTAAGGTAATACTATTTTGAACTGAGCTAAAACTAGACAGTTGATAAATATTTTATAATTTCTATAAATACCAACAAATCACCAAGTACGCTTCAATCTCTCCATGAATAACAATAGAGCGCGGGTTGAAACATTCACTATTCCCATAAGTGAATTGAAAAATGTCGATCTGCTCCACTGCCCCATGGCCCATTGCGAATTACTCGCGTGTGCACATTTAATTGTGGCCCCGGAGGAAACAGATGCTGATTACGAGGGGACAACCGACTGGAGATCATTTGTATCCGTTGTTAAATAATTTCTTGGCGAATTATCACGAATTAATGCTTTCTCGAATGTTTTTACTTGTACGATGTAGTTGTTAATTGAAGTGAGAGTATTTGTTGTACGAATAATAATTAGTAGCATAATTGTTTTATGGATAAATTAAATTATGTATGTATATGATTAATTTATTTATATGGATTCTGTGGTCAAGATTGTGGTAGGTAAATTCATGAATTATGCTTCCTTGAATGTTTTGTTATTTGTATCATGTACCTATGCTTCAATCTCTTCATGAACGATGAAATTGAAGTAAGTCTATTTGTTGTTATATGTTGTTTGTAATATTTGTAATAAATAAATAATTAGTAGGTACCTAACATAATTGTTTGGTGGTTGAGTTGAATTTGTTACATAGTATAAGAATGAAAGAATCGTACTGAGCCGTATAGGTAAATAATATATATAAAATAATTATATTCCTTGTATTACTTATGCATTGCTATTCAATGATATACAGGGTGTCCCAAAAAGTAGTGATGAACGCAAGTTGGGAGGTAGAGGACCTAGAGGGCTATCCGAATCACCCCCATGTATGTTATGCGATTTTTCGTATTTTCGGAGTTATGACGTTTTTTTCAATTTTTCTGCTATCGCCGAGTACGATGATATTTTCACTCATGGTGACGTGAATTATTGCGCTAGATGCTTAATTTTTTTTGTGTGCTAAGCTGAAAGATAGGTCAATTCAGTATGGTAACATTTATTATCGTTAAATCTTCAAATGGAATAAAAAAAAGAGTTAAATGTCAAGAAAGATAAAATTATCCAGTATGTTCAAAACTTCAAGGGCCCATAAAAAAATAAAATCACATGAAAAAAGTTTTCCATTTGGCTTTTAAAAACTTGCTCTATCTATTGGGTAGCTACCCTAAAAATTTCATTTTATTATTCAGAAGGTTTCAATCGAAAAATTGAAATCTAATGTGGTAAGTGCAAATATTTTATTAACATGATGATCATTAAGACGATACACAAAAAAAAATCCACTGCTTGGCGGGCGGAGTCTAATAGCTCGCTATCGCGAACGCGGGTGTGCGCGAAGTCATTCTTGCATACTCGCCGCGCTGCCGCTGGCCGACTCGGGACAAACATGTATGGAGTCGTCATACAGTTATAATATTGTTATACATATATTTAATTGTTGATTTATTGGTTTTATTTTCTTGCTTATAAACACAAAATTATCTTCTTTTTAACAACTACTTAGACATTATTAATAATTATTAATTATTATTATTTCGTAATGTTTACTTTATTACAAAATAATACAGGTTATAAATATAAATAATCTTTAAAATAACAAAAAATATTGTTACTCTGAAAAAATGAAATGGTACCTAATTACGCGGACTACTGAATTGATTTAGATAGAATTTGATGCTGACGTAGATATTACATCATGCCCAGAAATGAAAGGTACTATTTCTGAAAGAAGTTATAAACCCTAATTCTTCTCAGTCAAAGTCAAGAGTGGAAGATATCGCTAATACAGTAAAACTAATGCGAAACTTTGGATGTTAATTTGTATATTTTTTTGTTAGTTGTTACTTAATCACGTCAAGACTACATTACCAATTTTGATAAAATATAGCTAATTGCCTGGATTTACACATAGGATACTTTTTATCCGAACTGAACACTTCTGTGGGATAAAACAAGATTCACGATATAACCTAATTCCACGCGGGCAAAGCCGCGGTCGGAATGATATTTTTTTAAATAAAAAAATTGTTTAAAAAAAACACAAAATATATTGACGCATGTATTTATTTTTTGCACTCTATTATAATTGTAATTATTCATTACAAATAATCAAAATAAAATAGCCAGAACAAAGTTAGGCCCTGGTAGGATAGGTAGGCAGGTACAGCAATGTGAGACGAACACTGGCTTATTTATACCAATAATAATGTATTATAAACATTAAATTAAGTTTACTTTCTAACAACAAAAATACATAATATTAGCTATTGTGAGAACGAATCAACCAATCATCCCACAACAATGAAATGTGCACACAAATATTCATCCAAATCGGTTTGTGGGATGCTTGAGAAGCGTTGTGATTAGGAGGAGTGACTGCAGCGCCATCCTCCGGGCCCAATTGTGTTTCCAGATCACCCAGGAACTCAATTTAATATACTTACACAAAATTTTTCGAAATGAAAACTCACATTACTATGTAAATATGAATATAAACCGGTTTTAGTACTAAGCAATTTCCCGCACAGGTGTAGTAAGTATAAATGAAATAAATATCAACATCAAATTCTTTATACAACATACTTATCTACCACCTACTAAGAAATTCTTGAAATTTTTTCGTATTTTTTTAAAATATAATACTACTCCAACGAGCTCCTGTTCCATAATTCCATATTACGTCCACCATTCTTCCACTAAGTTCACCATGATTTTTTATTTCTTTGCACTTTGTTGCTTTTTGATAAAAATGGAATCATGCGATAAAACCAGTAGAGCGTTGATAACATACATTTTTGACTGAATAAAAGTACTTACGAAGGAGTGGGTTCACATTGTGAACAACCAGTGGGTTTATTTTCCTTCTGGATTCCGGATTTCTGAAAAGATTATTTATGCTATAAATGAAAAAATCTTACACATTCGTTATGTACTTAAAACAGGGGTACATATCAAACATCGTCTATAATACAATTATCATCAAATTTAAAATAAAACCAACTTACTTCATTAATTTGTTCCAATTGTAAGCATTCTTTTTCCTCCAACCTTTATGTTTCTTCTTCTTATTTTCTTTATTGTCCCCATTTGTCTCACTTTGTCTTATCGTGTTGTCACCCTTTTTTACGATTGCGCAAGCGACACAAGTTCCCCGTGTGAAGGCCGTAGCGGGAATGACTCGTGCAGCGATCGGGGTAGGAAGGTACAGGGCGGCTCTCGCTATATTGGCTGGTCAGGCGCTAATTTCAAGTATTTCTTGTTTATTTCAAAACCATCGCATATTTCAAAATTCTAACACGGTAGACGTATAGGTTGTATATTTTATAGTTAATATCCAAAAAGTCGTAACTTTACGTTTGTTATTTTGAAGATGCCAGAGATTAAAAAAAAAATAACAATGAGAACTTTGTATTTTTTTTCTATCGAGAAAATATCATGGAATCATGTTTCTAAAACGGTAGACGTATTGTGTTACTATTGAACTTTCTTGTCAAGAATTTTCATCACGACAACTTTAATAATATAAAAATTACGAAGGTTTAAAAAGGGCCGTAAATGTTAGAAAAATTAATTCATCGCCTTAAAACTATTAAATAGGTGTACTTAATTACCAGAAATTTTTAAAATAACCCAGCTGTGGCTCAATGCAAGTGCGACATCACCTTAAAAAGTTGTCTTTTAAATGTCTGAATGCCCTTTTATCATTTTTAATGGTTTCTTCTGCTACTATGAATTTCGGGGTTATTTCGTCCAAATTGTGGCATTCTTTGAAGTAGCCGAGGTCTTTTTAGTATCCCCATTGAAACAATTCAATGGGGTTTAGGTCGAGGGACCGTGGAGGCCAGGATTTAAGGCAGGCGTCACCGGCGCATGCGCAGGCTGCAACGACCAATCTATCTTTCAGGGTATCTTTGCCCTTTAGCCTGGCCTCCACGGTCCCCGGACATAAACCCTATTAATTTTTTTCCGTGGGGATACTACAAAGACGAGAAACTGCCATAATTTGGACGAAATAACCCCGAAATTCATAGTAGGAGAAGAAACCATTAAAAATGATAAAAGGGCATTCAGATATTTAAAAGACAACTTTTTACGGTGATGTCGCACTTGCACTGAGCAACAGCAGGGTTATTTTAAAAATTTCTGGTAATTAAACACCTTGTTATTGGTTTTAATTTGTTTTTATTAATCATCATGTAAATTCAATTTTTTCACTTGCCTCATTTAGATTTAAATTTTTCTATTGAAGCCTTCTGAATAATAAAATGAAATTTTCAGGGTAGCTACCTGATAGATAGAGCAAGTTTTTAAAAGACAAATGGAAAACTTTTTTTATAGGATTTTATTTTTTTACGGGCCCTTGAAGTGGTGAACATACTCGGTAATTTTATCTTTCTTGGCATTTAATTCTTTTTTTATTCCATTCAAAGTTCTAACTATAGTAAATGTTACCATACTGAATTGGCCTATCTTTCAGCTTAGCACAAAAAAAAATCAAGCATATTCCGCAATAATTGACGTCACCATGAGTGAAAATATCATCGTACTCGGCGATAGCAGAAAAATTGAAAAAAACGTCATAACTCCGAAAATACGAAAAATCGCATAACATACATGGGGGTGATTCGGATAGCCCTCTAGGTCCTCTACCTCCCAACTTGCGTTCATCACTACTTTTTGGGACACCCTGTATATAATGATATAATAGTTGTAAAATAAATAACGATTATGTATGTGCGCGTACACATATATTTAAGAACTGAGATAAAAAATGGATCCCACACACTTTTTTGGCCGAGTTAAAAATATATTACTTATCTGATTCTTAGTAAGCTTAATTCTTAGTTGGTAGGTGTAGGCTATTAGTAACTGAATGTAAGTCATTATTATAGACTACGATACTAATTCATAGAAGCTTTCACAAGCCTACACCATTTCAAACACAAAATAAACACAATAATATTCCTGATTACAAATCGAGTGTTTATCAACAACAGAGGACCACCAAAAGCAGCGCTATAAAAAGTATCTATTCGTTATTTTGTTAAATGAGTACGTTTTTTATTCGATATCAATCCGTAGATAAGTGGGTGAGATGGCTCTGCTGTTTATTTGGTTAAGAGATTGTCAATCCAAACCCACGTTGTAGATTGTAATGGATAGGTATCATGTCTAAAATAAAATAAGGAAAAGATTTATCTGAGGTTGCACTTGTTTTTGTAATGTAGCTTCTGGTTATAATTTATATTCTTTTTTTTCAATTGACGACAGGACATCCCTTATGTTGCTTGTGTGTAGAGCAGTATGTGCAATGACTGAATTCAGGATTTGTATATGTACGTAGTTTGTAACCTGTACCGCCTCCTTGGTACAGTGGTTGACGCGTGAGCGTAGATCTGAGGGGTCCTGGGTTTCGATTCCCGGTGGAGACGAAGAAAAAAAAAATGTCTCGGTCTGGCAGGACACAGAAGGCTGATCACCTACTTGTCCCTAAAGAAAATCGATCAGTGAAACAGATGTATGAATAATGCATCTGCCCCTTACCCCACTAAGGGGACACGGGACTTCAAAAAAAAAAAAAGTACTAGATCATAAAAAAGGGAATATCATCTATGATTCTGCGATGAGGCTGCGATTCTCTCCTCTTAAGATATAAAACTTGATAATATTTTTGAAAATCCAACAATTTGAAACTTTGCTGAAGTGATTTTTTTCGAATTCCCATGGACGGAACCAATCCGGACATAGACCACGGTAAATATTTGTAATTGTTCTATTAACTTTAAACTCCTCTTCCTCCCATCTGCCGTGTATCATATTTTATTCCCTGAAGTGTGAGCTGAAGTGCGAATCTGCGGGCGGTCTCCACTCCATGCCTCTTCAGCCATGTTTGTTTTGTTGGCGTTTGACTAGAACCATACCTACAACCTACTTCTAAAATGCTTCACAGGAATTTGGCCCCTAGCTTTCTAATAATAGAGAGCATAGTTACATGATAGGAAAGACACCTTGTTGGTGTCTCACAGTTTCCAGCCCACCCTTTGTTTGCTTGAGTGTTGACCGGTTTATTGCGCAATGACGCCTCTAATGTTCTCTTTGATAGATATTAAGTTACTTTTAAGGACTGCGGTAATTGTGTGTATGTCTGTTATTAGGGTTAGGCATGAACGGTATCTATAGCGGTATAGCTTTTAAATAATCGGCAATTAGATATTTCCAGCTCTGTCTATGTCTCCTCTGTCTATACCTATTAGATGTAAGAGCATAAATTTCTGGCATCTCAATAGCAAATTACTCTATTTTATAGTAGGTAATCACTTTTTGGTATAATTAGGTATGTACCTACGGAAGGTATGAACTTAGAAATTCACAGGTACAGTTTATTAACAACTCTACACTATAGAAACAGTTTTCCGTAATGTAGGTACATTGTAGGTAATATTGTTAGACAAAATTTAAAAGCGAATTTGGTAGAAGTCTATTTTAAGGTAAGAAAATGAATATGGTAAGAGCATAATATCTATTATTTTAATAGATAAAGGAATGTTAGTAGACCATAGTAATTTCTTAAGGATCTACAATACCTACTTTATAAAATCTTTGCCATAAATCGGATTTTGGTGCAATACGAATAAGTAGAAATTAAGAATAGTATCTATAATTTATAAGAATATCTAAAAATTCTGATTAAAAAAATAACTGCCCATATTCCAAGTTGCGCAATGTGTGTCAAACAACTGAATGCTTTCTCAACTCTTAACTCATTCAAATCGTAAATAAAGAAAGAAAACATTCCGTTAGTTGCACAAAACACAATCGTCAATAATCAAGTCGATGATTTGTTATAAAAATACGCGAGGGCGACGCCCGCGGCGCTCCATTCAGAATGCTCGGCTATTCCGACACATTAACACCTATTACGCGCGCCCTTTGTGAAACGCACTCCACGCAAAATACTACACTTTCCTTTTTACTGTTTATTGTGATCGTTTGTTTCGGCGTGCAAACCGTACGGCGACAATGCGCCAGCCCGTCCGCTCGGATGAGCGCTTTCAAGAGACGAAAAAGCCGTAATTTGCTTCATTCATTCATTGTTGCCGTTAAAAGTCGCCTTTTGTCGTCACTTGGAATTGGAAGCGTTTAGATTTGGAGGCAATTCGCGGGCCGCTCCCCGGTCACTCTCACCTCAATGCACGCCTAATGGACGCTTTCAGTGCTTTGGTAGCGCTGGCGGCATTTTGTTTCAGGATGTGCTCTGTTTTATACAGTCATTAGTCTTTTATTTGATAGATATTTAAGTAGGTAGGTACAGGATATTTAAATCTGAATCCCGAAAATTCAAGTTTCAAGGTATTTATTTCTGCTGTGAGCTTTATTAGAAAGCTTCTTAGTCGGTAGTAAATTTCAATAGCTACAACTTTTTTGTCTGCTATAGGTACCTAGTCGTTCTTTGCCATGTTTTGTAGGTATTGAAATGATTTTGTGATTATATACCTTCTGATTCACTCTATATTTTAATTTTTTTACTCTATCCAAATATTTCGTAGCACTTAGAATACGGCTACATATTATGCTCTACAAAATTCATGGAACGAATAACACCACGAAATTAATTCCACTATAATTATTCAGGAATAAATTTCTGATAACTTGTTTTAATAATTTGGTTTTATGCGACTACTACTACGACTAGCTGTGCGAGATGAATGGGTTATCTAACACCAAAATAATTTTTCAAATCGGACCAGTAGTTCCCGAGATTAGCGCGTTCATCAAACAAACAAACTCTTCAGCTTTATAATATTATAGTAATCTAAGGTACCTATATAGATTTATTTTTTGAGATAAAGCAAAGGGGTAATAACAATGCGATTTGAATATCGAATATGATCCAAGTGTCATTCTAAAATCAGATATAATCCAAGAATTATTGTAGTCAACAAAGTCTATATTACCTAGGTATGCGTATTTTTCAAATGCTTTTTTTAATCACCGTCAATCTACCATCTACGTCTGCAGATCGGCTCAATTCTTACGTTGCTAGCTCTCAAATGAACTTACTTCTTATTGTATTATCCATTATCTAAACCAAGGGCAAAAGCAAGTATGCAGTATTTCTAAATTCTATAGCTGTATAACTTCTAGAATGATGTTCTAGTATACGTAGGTAAGTTAGGTACATCTCTGCAAAGCATTATCAAAATCCGTCCGGTGGTTATCCCGTGAAAGAAAAACAAACATAGGTACATCTATCGTCATAAATTTTCGTAGGCATTTATAATATTAGTAGGATTAAATTAATTCACAAAGATTGATACTTCAGTGACTATAAAGAGTTCTTACTTCTTGCTCATAATATGTTAACAATCATATAAATTCTACGTTTTTAAATTTAAGCTCTATTATGAATCTTATGTTTTATTTATTGAGCTGAAGCGGAAGGTGAGAAAACTGATACATGAGTAATGAATATATAGAACAGTCACCCTTTACATAACGATATAAATCCCATATTTAAAGAGCTTACAAAGCTAACCTTTCCGCATTCACATGTTCTATTCTTACGTATTTGTACCCCTTTGTTAGCACATAATGTTATCACATAATCAACGAAACAATAGTGCTGGTGATAATCCGTAAACCACAAACAGGTTGAAGGAAGGAGTGCGTCAACTTCCTGACTCAAATGCTTTGCGCGTAAAGCCGGGATTACCAGAGATAAAATCTTTAAACCATAGTTTTCAGCCTTTGTGTGGTGTGAAGAGATTTATTGCTTTTTATTCACCTTCTCACACAGGGAATTCGGTTGAAAAATTTGGTGTGGGAGGTGAACTTTGCATTTTTTTAAAACATTATCTATAAAAACATTATATGTATACCTTACATAATTATATGCATATTTTCTCTTAAACTAGAAAAGCTTTATCTTAAAAGCCAGTCCTCCTTAGTGCTTATCAATATAATACATTTTTTTAAACTTGCAAGCTAAACACAAATTACATAAATAAACTAAGTGCAAGAAATATCGCAGCAGACTAATAAAATTTTATAAATACAATTACTGTGCCTTCCTAACATTATAAATTTTC
This sequence comes from Colias philodice, assembly GCF_061535455.1. NCBI lineage: Eukaryota > Metazoa > Arthropoda > Insecta > Lepidoptera > Pieridae > Colias > Colias philodice. The sequence continues at coordinate 8,200,531 of NC_143104.1, forward strand.
TTTAAGGGCGCGTATAAAGTCAAATCACCAATCAACTTTTAGTTGATACGTGTAATATTCAAGACCAAATATAAAAAATAAAATATATGTAAAACTTGATGATATTTTCGATTATATTGTCAGATCAAAAACATAAAATATTGAAATTGACTCGATAGAAAAAATTCACGAAGTTACCTCTAAATTTCACACTTTTACGTTTTTTACTGGACATGGTAATACTTATTAAGATTTTTTTTTCATAAACAATTATATTAAAACATTTGCAATATATTTGTCAGAGCATTTTGTGTAATTACTTTTAGTTTTGGTTTAATCACGATAAAACACTTTTGGCGCTTACTATATTTTTAATTACGCAAGAAATCATCTTCCATCGCACGTTCCGGGAGCTAAAAACATAATTCTATTTCATACATCAGACGCTATCGCTCCGTTGAGACGAGTAGACTACGCTAAAATTGCTGCGCCGTGTTTTATAATTACGCCGAATATTGATTTGTAAACAACAAAATGAGAAACGAGAACTAAAAAAGATTCAAATTGAAAAGATAACTAAATGTCGAAGGTAAGTTATAATAGTATTGTTATAATATTAATAAATAATAATTATAATATAAAAAGATAAGTCTTGATTTACCTATTTGAGAAAGTTTAGTTTCTGTAAAATAATTTCCGCGGGCTGAATATTGACGCGATAGCAGCAGCAACTATAGATAGGTAAATAAAATTCATAGTGGTACCTAATTCTTACAGTCGCGGTGCAATCAATCAAGTCAAGAAAGATTTATATTATTATTATTACTATAGGCAGATCCTATGTTCGCTCCAGTAAATAATAATATCAATAATATGTAAACCGGTTGTGAATAGTACATATATATTATATTTACAATCTGTATTAGATAATCATACATAACATCTATACATAGGTATAACAAATTCGTACGAAAGTCAAAACTGTACTTACATTGAATAGGTATTTTTTTATAATATACATAATATGTATATGTATATATATAATATATTCATAATCTGTATTACATAGTAATATGTAGTACATATCTATACATAAATATAGTTTTTAGAATTTTTGTACGTCTGTCTGTATGTATGTCTGGGCTCTAATTTTGGTGCAGATATAGCTTGAGACCTGAGAAAGGTCATAGGATGAGTTTTATCCCGTAAATAAAAAAAAACTGTCTGTGTTTGTCTGTTTGTTTGTACACGCTAATCTCCGGAACTACTGGACGGATTTGAATGAAAGTTATTTTGTTGTGTAGGTACTATTATATTATCCGGGAAATATAAAATAATAATTTATTTTGAAAACTGAAACACCTGATGCAGAACCGCAACAGACCACCTAAACTATAGATTCATTTGAGAAAGTTTATCCAGGCGAGTTTGGATATTATTATTTGTGTAAATTCTGTAAATTCGTTTCGGGAAAATCGGGAATGTTTTATAATATTATATATATATATATATATATTATAGTATTACTATAGGTAGATTCCTATGTTTGCTCCAGTAAATAACCAATACAAGTTGTGAATAGTAACTACACATTATATATATTTACAATCTGTATTAGATAATAATATTACAATCACATAGGTATAAAAAAAAATTGTACGAAAGTAAAAACTGTACATTGAATATTTTTACGAATACCTACTTGGGGCGTGATTTTCAATCGATATAGGAGCCAAATTATAGAATTTTTGTCTGTTTGTCTGTATGTATGTCTGGCTCTCTAAGCTCTAACTTTGATACAGAGATAGCTTGAGACCTGAGAAAGGACATTGGATAGGTTTGTTCCCGTAAATCCTAAAAAAACTCTATGTGTCTGTTTGTTTGTACACGCCAATCTCCGGAACTATTGGACGGCTTTGAATGAAAGTTATTTTGTTGTGTAGGTATTATCTGGGCAATATAAATATACAAATTCGAAGATCTAGAATGTATGATGAGGGACCCTGAGATCACACTCTATAGGTATATTAAGAAGAGCTGGAACGTCAACACATTTACACATTGCACATGTTAGGCCGGGAGATACTGACACAAAATTTCGGGTCATTTGTAACAGGATGGCGGTCTAGAGGGGTCTTAGTACGCAATGACAAAAAGAAAAATGACGTAAATGTCTGCACGATGATGATTACCTGTGCAAAAGTTAGCCTGGTACAAATGGTTGAATTGTTTTTTTTTTTAAATCAACGCATCGCGTCGGTATGGGGGGCTGTTAGTTACACCGGAAAAGTATGGCATTACACTACCGCCTACATCTTTTTTAAGGGCTATCAGTAAATTCTAAAATTTTTGTGTTACAAATCGTTGGACTTTCGCTATTTATCCGACGAGTTCGACTAACGCCCACGCGACTAGTCCGCCGGTACCAGCGTTCTGACCATCATTTTTCTTTTAGTCATTGCGTAATAAGACCTCTGTAGAACCGCCATTCTGTTACAAATGACCCGAAATTTTGTGTCAGTATCTCCCGGCCTATGTATGTGTCATATTTTGCAATTGTTTATAAATACAGGGTGATGTAATTGGTGTAGTACGATGAAGAATTTTGTGATACAGTAAATGGAAGAATTATAGAATATTTTACAGTATTTAATAAAATCATTTAATTTTTTGTTCATTTTCATTAGAAATGTCAATTTTTCTCACCAAGGTGGAAATTTGGATGATAAGGATCTTGTTAGAAAAATATAAATTTTGACTAAAATCGGCATTTTTTTTTTCAAAAATCAAAGTACTAATTAATAATCAGAGTTATCACATTATTAAAAAAAATAAGCCAAACAATACACAATTTTTACCTACTTGATGCAATCCTCAAAGATCATGGACATAGTGTATTGCGCCTTCCACCATACCTTCCAGAACTCAACCCAATAGAGTTACTATGGGGCATAATTAAAGGGAAAGTAGCATCACAAAATGTGAACTTTAACTTGAAAACTGTGGAAGAATTATTTAGAAAGGAAGCAAATGCTATTAGTCTGGATATGTTTAGTGACGTTTGGAGAAAGACGCGAGAACATGAGGAAAAATATATTCAATTAGAACCAAAAGTAGATAATTACACTGACTCATTTATAATAACATTAAGAAATTCCGACGGCGAGTTCTTCGAGCGATGAAAGAGTCAGTGAAGTAGAAGATTACGATTATGATTAAATAGATTCTTCTTCTTCTCTATAGATACTGCTTTCTGAATTGGTGGTAAATGTTAAAACTGTTAAACTGTTATGACGATTCAAAAGTGCTTCTAGAAGAAGTCTAATTGTATAAATGTTTGAGTTTGAGTTTAAAACCAATAGTGTGAAAATTATACAATAAATATGTAACAATATTTGTTAGCGCGTATTGGTAGGTATTACGTACTTACTACAAATATAATATTTCTTAGATATCTTTACTCGACCAAAGTCAGGACAAGACTGCTCCGCAACTGCAGAAGACGTCCGTTATTTAAATCATTATCAAAACAACCATCCGTGTGTTGGGACTTGGGAGTGAGCGCACGTGTTATTTGTATTGTTTTTATGACCTGAAATTTAATTATTATTTGATAATTGAATAATTATTAATACTTTTATCCAATTGATTATTATTAGAATAAATAATTAACTTCATCAATTGATTTACTTTTAAATTATAATTTTACAGGTAAATTATGAGAGCTTTCACAATTATATTTGCATATATTTATCTACAACGCACCTATTTTACAATTCAAGTCTAAAATGAAACTAGAGTCGCATTTATTTTTGAACATACTGTAAGTGAAATTGCATAAGTGTGAGTACTGTGAACATGCCAGCTTTCCTTAATTGACCGATAACATTTATAGGAGTGACGTCAACAAAAATTGTTGCGTCTGATGGAAATTTTCTGTTGATTAAAAAAAATCAAAGATCTGGAACATCTGATATAGACCCATAAGAGCCCAGCTACACATTTATAAGAATGATTTTATTTTTAGAATAATTGCTGAGTCGAAAAATGTCGTACAATCTAATAGTCCATTGAATAAAAAGTTCTAGAGTGCGTGAGTTAGTAACGTAAGATGTTTCTTCGGAAACATGTCAAGAGTCCCTAGGTAATAAACATACTAAAACCCCGGGCCACTAGGAGGAGCCCCGGAGTGGGGGGAGGGGGAAAATGGGTCCATTTTTTTCATTTTTCGCTTAAATCTCAAAAACGGTACATGTTAGAGAAAAACTTTCAAGGAAAAGTTGAAAGGCCATAAAATTATCTACAAGTTGTACCTGAATCATTTTTTCCTATATCCTACCGTTTCTTAGTTATACGCAGTAAAACATGATTTTGGCTCAAACAATTTCCACATCAATCGATCAAAAAATATTTCTTTCTTCCAAAAAACTCAAAAGTGCAACTTGTGACCGGTACTGATAGATTGCTCTTAATTAGGTCTATAATTGGTAAAATAAACACATTCCTCCATGGAAGCCTTTAGGAGGAATCGATTGTCAAAATATTATATTATGGTAGTTTGAGTTACTGAACTTGATCTTTTTTATTTTTTTCTTCCAAAAAACTCAAAAGTGCAACTTGTGACCGGTACAGATAGATTGCTCATAATTAGGTCTATCATTGATAAAAATACTAGATTCCACCATGGAGGCGTTTACGGGGAATTGAATTTTATTAGGGTAGATACGATACTTGAACTTTTTATTTTTTTTCTTCCAAAAAAACTCAAAAGTGCAACTTGTGACCGGTACCGATAGATTGCTCATAATTAGGTCTATCATTGATAAAAAAACCAGATTCCACCATGGAGGCCTTTAGGAGGTATTGAATTTTATTAGGGTAGTTACGACACATGAACTTTTTAACTAACTACCCTAATAAAATTCAATTCCCCGTAAACGCCTCCATGGTGGAATCTGGTATTTTTTATCAATGATAGACCTAATTATGAGCAATCTATCTGTACCGGTCACAAGTTGCACTTTTGAGCTTTTTGGAAGAAAAAAAATAAAAAGTTCATGTATTGTAACTACCCTGATAAAATTCAATTCCCCGTAAACGCCTCCGTGGTGGAATCTGGTATTTTTAGCAATGATAGACCTAATTATGAGCAATCTATCTGTACCGGTCACAAGTTGCACTTTTGAGTTTTTTGGAAGAAAAAAATAAAAAGATCAAGTTCAGTAACTCAAACTACCATAATATAATATTTTGACAATCGATTCCTCCTAAAGGCTTCCATGGAGGAATGTGTTTATTTTACCAATTATAGACCTAATTAAGAGCAATCTATCAGTACCGGTCACAAGTTGCACTTTTGAGTTTTTTGGAAGAAAGAAATATTTTTTGATCGATTGATGTGGAAATTGTTTGAGCCAAAATCATGTTTTACTGCGTATAACTAAGAAACGGTAGGATATAGGAAAAAATGATTCAGGTACAACTTGTAGATAATTTTATGGCCTTTCAATTTTTCCTTGAAAGTTTTTCTCTAACATGTACCGTTTTTGAGATTTAAGCGAAAAATGAAAAAATGGACCCATTTCCCCCCTCCCCCCACTCCGGGGCTCCTCCTAGTGGCCCGGGGTTTTAGTATGTTTATTACCTAGGGACTCTTGACATGTTTCCGAAGAAACATCTTACGTTACTAACTCATGCACTCTAGACCCCCCTTGGAGGGACTCATTCAATGGACTATAACCAAATTAATCAAAATAAAGTTCTGGAGGAATGTGTGTCGTCGACTGCGTATGTTTATTTAAAAATAGTATCTATACTCGCTATTTCGACAGACTTTTTTTACGGATTCGTGCTCTATACTGTTTCCCTAATATTGTTTTTTTTTATATATTACATACAGACAGTTTTTTACTGTTTTAAAATATGTATCGATTATCATTAATAATTATAAACAAATAATAATAAAAAGACATATTACATAATTTGTGATGATTTCAACTTCACTGTTTTATACAATTATTTTAGACAACATACCTACTAACTACCGAAAATACGCGTTGAACGAGCGAAGAATATTGTGTATAATTTAGCGTGCGATGAACTTTACGTACGTTGGATGAGCCGGGTGTATGAGGGTATTGTGAGGGCGCGCGGCATGGCGCGTAATGTGCGGGGCTTAATCGTAGAATTATCTGGCTTTATACGCACTCTTAAATTAAATCACATGTATGATGTACCTACGTATTAGATGAATCTAACTTCGATTTATTGTATTGGAAATCAATGATGGTTACCAACGCTTGTTTTGTAGGGTTTTAAAGGTCAAATGTCTCTGGAAAAGAATCTGAATCACGCGCTGAGGAAATTTATGGATGTTTTTTTTAAGAATAGCTTTAGAGCTATTTTTAGGAATATAAAGTTTCCGTACAGTTGGGACTTCACAGTACCTAAGCACTAAGCGTAGAGTTAATTTTTTTAAGAATGTGTATTGATTACAAGTTACTAGCTTTCCGCCCGTGACTTTGCCCGCATAGTCAAGCAAGTCATGTCATGCAAGTTGCAGAAGCTTGACACAAATTGATATATGAACAAAAAATCTTGGAAATGTAATGTAATGATAAACATTTTACAATGTTTATCTAATTATAAGTTATTAAGTAAAAGAAAAAACAATTTTATGCGTTTAATAGATGTATAATTGCACTATATCACAACGAGCTTTTGAAAACAATTCCGCAACATTGAAATCGGTAGGTATCTAAATTTATTAATTCAGTGCATGTTATCGTAAATAATATCTAACAATGTTTAATAATATATACAGGGTACCATTGGTACCCTGTATGGTACTTAAACCATGGGTATATGTACCATTTAGATCGGCCAGTAGGTATATAAATAAGTATAGTAGGAAGTTATAAGACGTCTACCTACGAAGATCTGGTGTCGAACAGTTGAAGCCAGATCATCAGTTTTAGTCATTAGAAAAATTGTATTCATATCTATTAAAAAAAACTAGTTAAAACGTACATACCTAATTTAATTTAAGATATAGATTCTGTAGCTCTAATAAAATCGGTGCATACAATACTATGACACATGATAAACTAAGTGAAGAATACACAAGAATAGAATACCTATAATAAGACTGCAATAAATAATTCTCATTCATTTCATTCAGAATAGTATTAATAGACTACCTTTATTCACTAGAATAATATAAATCTATAAAGCTTTATTATTATTATGTACATTGCATTGTATCGATACTTTGAAAAAAGCTAAACTAGAGAGTCTTGCCTGCGATCGTCTTTTTCTTTTCTGGAGCTTTTTCCGAACTAGTGGTTAGTACCTAATGATTGTAAAATATTACCACTGCAACTGTTATCATACTAAAACCTAAGATCCTAAAATAAATATATTTAAGTTTTAGCTTAATTATATATTAGTAGGTATCTAGATATAAGTACCTATGCTTACATTACCTAGGTACTAATGTTTTAATTATGCATATATGTACTGAACTGGATGACCTAGTCTACCAATATCTTTATCTGTTCCAAACAAATACAAACACATGTTTCAATTACCTTTAGGCATCAAGTATTTTTATACCTAGGTTTATTTATTTAATGAAACCATTAAATAAATAAACATATCATCTATAAATCTCCATACAAATTACATTATACCTTCTAAACTTTAAAAACCAAAACTATTTTCGCCAACAACTTATCGCCTTAGCAAATATAAAATCTGAGCCATCTTAACGTTGCCCAAACATTTCACACGCAGATGCAAAAAGTCATTAGTAATTGCAGGAAAAACAAATAAGATTACTTACATAGTTTTAGCCGATGATTCATTTGTAAATCGGTTCTTGTATTCCGTGAGAACATATTTAAATACCTTAGTTACATTATAATCGGTAGACTTAGAAGGAATTTGAAGAATCGTTTAGTATTGTAAACCTATTAACTGCAGATTTGAAAGCATTATACCGATCATTATTTAAATTTTTTGCATGAAGATACTTTCATACATCTGGCTATTAAAAAGGTGAATACCTTTTAATTAAAAATTACTAGTAATTAGTCATGTGGATAATATTATTTTGGATGATAACCTCTTATTTGTAGATATTATATACATATATTCATTAAATTATTTAAAGATATAAAATCTCTACAAGAACAAATTTTCAATGTAGAGTTGAGAATATAGAGTATTTTATATTTGTTCAAAATTCTCTATTTGTGAAATTCAAATTCACTTCTATTTCTTTCTTCCTTCCTTTGTACAGAACGTTTTGAAATTTCTTAGTACCCATTATACCTATATTATCATAATCATTAAAAATGCACAAGAATTTATTGTTATCACTTGGATAAAGGTATTAACAAATGCTCGATTATTTAATTGACTATTATCATTGAATTGATTGATATTAGTATTGTTATAAATATCTAAAGAATCAGTGATAAAGAACAAAAGCCCTTTTTAAATTTTAGGATTGGTTACTTAGCTTATAGCTAATAAGTACCTAAGTAGATACTAAGTTGTGTTTAAGCTTTTAGGGCAGTTCACTTAAAATCGATGGTTTGGATTAAGATCATTTGGGATACATCTCAATCGGAAATAAAAATAGTTATTCATTTGATATTTACTATTTATTTCAGTTTTATAGACTCGTCTTAATTTTATATCGTACTAGCGGTCCGCCCCGGTTTCGCCCGTGGTACATGTTTACGTTTTCTCTACATAAGAACCATCCTCGTACTTCAAGGAATATAATAAAAAAAGAATTATCGAAATCGGTTCAGCCGTTCTCGAGTTATGCGCTTACCAACACATTTTGCGATTCATTTTTATATATAAGATTTCTACTAAGTAACAACATAAGTTTCACGTTATCATAACAACAACGAGTAGACAACTTCACATTATGTACAGATAAAATATTAGCTACTACTATTTACAGAGGCTTGGTCGTTTTCAGACTTCATTTAAAAATAACACTAGATTTTAATTTTATTGGAATGTGCTAGAATATTCATAAAACGTGGCAAGTAGCATCTTCTGGCTTAACTTTACAATATGTTACAACATAATATTTACAAAAAATATGAGGGGTTCTAAGACACAAATTTGGATTTATATTATAGTCTGTATAAATCAAGGATCACTAGAGTCTAGAACACGGAAGGACGTGTGACACAGATAGAGCTAACGTTCATAATATATTGGTTCACTATTCACATACTGTACATTCGCTATAAACACTAGAAATCACGGATAAATATTTAGACCATTTCATGTTTGACATCAGGCGGCCGTTGCTGGTCAGATGGACTAGGAGGTGCTGGCGACACGGCTGATGATGTGTGTCGCCTTAATTGCTGCAGTAGAGCGGGGTCGAGCGCCGGCCACCACCCGCCGAGCAGCGGGTAATGAGCCGTCGGCGCTAGCGGCGCGCGGGTCTCATCTTCTCCGGATCTCACATCCTCTTGATCACTGGCGACTACATCTATATCTTCTTCAACTTCTTCCTCACAACTGCTATCTCGCCGAGCTCTTTTTTCCGGAGCATCATCAGGTGCAAGTAGAGATGCCACATCAAACTGCCTCTTCCGCGTCGGAACTCCGGCTGGAACTCGCCCGCCGCCCCAAAACGGTAAAGGCAATGCCGTTGGTGGAGGAGATTGTGGTGGCGGCGATGGAGAATCTTCTCCGTCATCATCGACCGCTAGTCCCATGTGTTTCCGTACTTTGCGCTGAGCTTTGCGCCTCCGGAAGTCACCCTTACGAAAGTCTTCTATATTAGCTGGATGAATCGCCCAATAGTGGCCTTTGCCATTTGCAGATCGTCCGGCCTTCACGAAACAGTCATTTAGCGATAAGTTATGTCGAATCGAGTTCCTCCATCCCGGTCCACGGGAGCGGAAGTATGGATAATTGTCTAGAATATGCTGATAAATGTCAGATAAAACAAGTTTATGATCCGGCGAGCTCAAGATGGCCATAGCAATAAGGCCGATGTAACTGTGCTGCGGTTTCGGTTCTTCAGGTTGTAGAGCGCGTTGTTGCAGGAGTGACATGGATAATGCCAATCTAGGTCCATAAGGCCCATAGCATGGGGCGACTGATGGTGGATATAATCGGAGTCTTTCAGCGACTGCATAGTTGTAGAGTTGAAGTCGGTAGTGGTCGATCGCGGCGGCGGTAACTGCGGGCGCGTCTTTGCCAAGCGGCCACGGGCCTCCCTCGGCTCCGCTGCACATGTTCGCGGTGAGTGTCAGTGCACGAATGCGGGTCTGGCGGCGGGCTGGCTCGCGCTGCGGGCCCCGGCGTGAGAGGGGGCGGGGGCGGGCCCGGCTAGCCAATCACCGCCAGCCCGCTCCTTGTATACGTGTTTTTGTTTAGCGACGCCCCACTCCGACGGCTTTGCAACTCCACGCACCCTGCCTTAAGTCTGCGGTACTGCGCGCAATGACATTTGTAAGTATACAAAGGTGAGATTTTTAAAAGTAAAAAAGTATTTTATTTGTTTATTAAAATAAAGTCCATGTGTTTACTGATCGCGTTATGATTTCCAGTTTATATAATTAAAGTTTCACTGTACGTAGGTACGTTAGGTAGGTACCTAAGTTAGTTTTAGTATCTACTTATCAAAATATGAACAACATTTTTACATACGTAATTTTTTTATAGGCTGTTGTAAATACGCCGGACAACGACGAATTCATCATTTTTAAAGAACCTAGGTACCTACCTACCTATCTATTTTATTAATTCATCAACAATAATATTATCGATACCTATAGGTAGGTACTCTTTTAAATTGTATCTAGGTACCTATAGGTAATTAGATCTAGTATAAAACTAAAACTTAAATTTAGTTAACAACATTCCATTCGATCCGATTTGTAGGTATGTAGGTACTTTCCTAGGTAAATAAAATCAAATTAATCAATTTTGCATATTCTTCATATCTATCCCAATTAAGTAGGTCCCTACCAACCTATTATTTTCAAGAAATTTAAAAATACAAATCTACCTAAGTAAGGCAACCACGCTCCAATTCAAATAATTTGCTAACTAAGTACCATTAAGATGATTAAGTTTAATCTTTGTGAGGCGAAATTAGGTAACTACATATTTACACGTTAAAAACATAAAAAATTGGTTATTAAGTACCAACCTAAACTAGAAGTTATTATGTTAATCCTAGACCTTTTCTACCCATACCTACTTTATTTTAATTTTCCTACATTATCTACTCACGAAGCATGTTATAATCTTTTCCACCACTGCATAACCCAAGTGTGATTGATTTGAACATTTGATATAACTGAAAAAAATGCATCACTTTTTTTGCTGTCGCTACTTGAAACCGTTACAAATGACAACTTCGTACCGAGTACTTCCCTGTTATTTTGAAGATATCACAACAAGCAATAACACATTACTTCTCAGGAGGTGCGCGAGAGGGAGATGTCTATATAAAAATAGATTTGATTCTACGAGTGTGAAAAGGATAGAGGAATGTGCAACAGTTTCACATGTGACATAATCTGTAGACAGCTCGTCGACCAAAAATAAACGCTGATGCAAAATTAGTAAAGCTCACATTTCTTTAGCAATAATTTACTCATAAAGCGTTGTGCACACTATGTTTAGGGAATGAAAATAAAGAGCTTTCATTGCGAGTGCGAGCAGAGCAGAACGAACGAGCGTTTCGCGCCAACAATGACGTCGCCGCCCATTTAAATACGCCATCTTGTTTGTGTCTCCTTTCGCTTTGTGAAGCAATGTTTCGGAAAAAGGAAATTACAGGAAATATTTACCCATTTGTTAAGTATACAGCTAGATTGGTAGCAATCGACATTTTTGTTTACATTTGAAAATTATTTTATAAAATTACTTATTATGTTTGGTTGGATAACTTTTTTATGTTTATTTCTTGCGAATTCAAATTTCATTCATAGTGTTATAATTTAAAATAATTTCTTGCGTTGCGTAAGTTTTTCTTGCGTTTTTTTTTCAGAGACAAAAAATAACATACTTATTACGAGGTTTCTACACGGTTTCACTCTTCTTTCTTTAATTCGTTTGGTTTTTACACGTTACAAAATACAAACCCAATAGATGTAGAGCGATAGAGACTCATAATGAGCAGATATTAATTATTATCTCTATGAGTTCTTCTTGGGATACAAATTAATCTTAGTATCTTTCCTGCTTATTAACAGTGATTAGGGAATTCCGTAGGTATGTTCAAAATAAGTACTTAGGTACATAGTTACCAACTATAAGCCTCATAAGTACCTACCTACAGTAAAAAATGTACAAAACAAAATTACTCCACGCTTCTTGTATTTCCTTTATTTGCCGTGTATTTTCATACAAATGTGTGTTTTCAATTGATTGGTCGCATCACGTCTCCCGGTGACGTAAAACAAACGAATTGATCGGCAAACAACGCGAACGCGCGGCACGCTGCACGAATTCTAATTTAAAGGCAACAACAGACTACTCGATACTAAAATATATTTAAATACCTATAATGTATAGTAAATTTATTCCAAAATAAAAGTTTGTTGATGAAGATTATAGATTGTAATCACTCGGTTGTCTATTTATAATCACTCATGTGATAAGGTCATAAATTAAAACGGATTGACCCATAATGCAGTCTTATAATTGACTAGCGGTCCGCCCCGGCTTCGCCCGTGGTACATGTTTACGTTTTCTCTACATAAGAACCATCCTCGTACTTCAAGGAATATAATAAAAAAAGAATTATCGAAATCGGTTCAGCCGTTCTCGAGCTATGCGCTTACCAACACATTTTGCGATTCATTTTTATATATAAGAAGATTAATGCAGTAATACTTACCTATAGGTACCTACAACATCCCTCGGCCCTAGAGTAGGAAAAATGTAGAGCAGGATATTATTTTCACGCTATTATAATATTTTCGTTTATAGTTTAGGTACACATTATAAGAATATTGTTAAATCTTCAACCGATGCTTAAAGAAAAATGTTCTGTAGGTACATAAAGTTATCATTGCTGAACAAAATAATAAACGCAAGGAGCTTTCTTTGGCGCCTCATGCCAAATAGGGCCCAATCTTGCTATAGGTAAGTAGGTAGGTAGGTACTAGCCGAGACCCGGAGGTCATTTTATGCGAATAGTAAGTTATACCAAACAAATGAAACCTCAGAAGATAGTTTTAATCATAGAGAATATGCCATACCAGGCTCCTACTGCAATTTCTATGTCAAAAACTAGGTTTCATTTGAAACCAAATTATTCATAAGTGTTTTAAATAATTGATTAAAATTAGGTAGGTTCTTTCATTAAAAATATCCATCGGGAAGTTTTTATAGGTAAGCTACGAATTATGATGGTGTTCAAAAAAAATTATGTAAGAAAAATATTCAACATGATAAAATATATCATTCAATTGTGAAAATAATACTGTTCTAGTTACTAAAAATCTATTACCTGTAAGCAAAAATAGTTTAAAAAGCTCTCATATAAAAGCTTTCAATGTTTGACATAAAAAGCTTCTAATGAGAGCTTTTATTATTTTTGACTTTAAAAGCTCTCATTAAAAGCTTTTAAAGTCAAGCATGAATTCTTAACCGCTCTATTTCCAAATATGTACCATCCCAAACAAATCAATACATCCAGATCACACAGATTCGAAATTAGACCGTTTTGAATTTATGCAGATTGATTTATTTCAAGCCGAGTTTCATTGTTGTTCTAATTGCCGAGGCCGCAAGACGGAGGCGGGCCGCTCCGCCCACCGCTCCCGAACCCATTGTACTCGACTGTACCGACTGTACCCTACAACCGTGGCAATAAATTTTGTGCGCGACAGTACGGCCCACGGTTTGTTCTGTATTTGCATTGTTTATGTAACTGTACCTAGTTGTACATACGATTTATTGTTGGGCAGAAATAATAACATCCGTGGTGGTAAACATATTGTATAAAGTATGATTATTGCAGTGGAATTTATTTTAAATGGAAAATATAATACAGATATACAGGCATAAAAAATAAAAGATCTGTAATTTTGTTTCTCTATATCGGTATCGGTTGTTTTATTATCGGCGATACCGATATATCGGCTTGCCGATTATATCGGCCGATATATCGGTGTCGTAACATCCCTAATCTCACATATTACCAGATTTGTTGGTCAACTAATCATAAGTTGCCGAGCGCCCAAGACAACGCACGTGCCGCCTCTACGTAGGTAGGTCGTAGACTTTACTCTACGACAATGACTCTTCCTCATTTCATACGTTGTTTCATACTCACATAATTACATAATATGTCTACTATGAACAAAAAACGGTTAAATAACATTTAAAAAACACATCGAAAATTATTTACCACGAGACATAAACAAAATGTAAACGAAATATTTAGAAAAGCGTTACAAGCGAACATAAAAGCGACATCAAATTAAGCTCAAAGCTGAAACTTCAGCGTAAAATTTAGAATGTAAATAGCTTTCTTGTTAAATGCCGCCCGCTTGTATATTGAATTACAGACTTTGTGTGGAAAACTGTTCGCAAAATATTTTGGCGTCACAAAGGAGGTATTAACTGCTGGCGCGCGGCGTCCATGTTAATTTTATGTAAATCGACCGGCGCGCTGCCGCCGCTTTCTCGCGACTTTCCTATGTTTATGAACAACTTTTTCTTGGAAATCGAAATGTTTTCGCGAGTGTGGAAATTTCATATTGGCGTAATGTGTAGGATGCTTCGTGTATATTTTTAATGCATAACTGAAATATCAAAACACATTCTGCTTACAAAGAATACCTAGAGGGTACGTGGGTATTGTGAAGTGTAGGCAATATTGAGTAGGTATAGGTACTTATTGAAATCATTGGTGATGAAAAGAAAAATAATAAGCATTTTAATTTTTAAATAAATAAACTTTAATAAAATTGTCGTGGCCAATTTGAAAATAAATATTTTATTAGGCCCTAAAATAACCTCTTAAGCCAATAATACATTCTTAGAATCCAAATCCCACAAAAACTGATTAATAAATCCATTGCGACACTTGAACAAGCGTTTATCACGAAACTTTGAATAAATTAACGCTTCTGGCATTGCAATAAGATCTATTTTTGAAGGGATTTTTACAATAATACGTTCCTAGCGCCCTATATCGCAACTGAATGGTGCTACCTCTATTGTAATCCCCTGACACTTTTATAGTAACGATTAACAAACGAAATTAGAACCCAATAATATTATTAAGTGTTTTTTTCGAGTTATCGTGAAGAATGACGTCCCCTTTACGAGTTAATATTTTGAATAAGTGCTCGTATTACCACCTACGTTTGTGTAAACACAATAAATATTTTTTTAAAGGATCCCTTTATCTCAGTGAGATTGGAGATATGGATTGTAAGTTGAAGATACGTGCTTAAGATATAACATTGTCATATTTTTCGCTTTGTTCCCTGATGGAATTTGACGAAAGCTTCTGTAAGATATGAAAATATTAAGTGCTAACTACAAAGTTACAACTGAGGGACAAATTACCTTCTTATAGTTAGTACCTAGTTCATACTTTATATTGATATAGTTCTCTTTAGCAACTGCCTGTTTAAATTAACTTTAAGCAACGTAAGATTTGTCTTATTTGAACTAAACGAATAATAAAATAGCGATGACTCTACCTCTATCTACCTACTCTTTATATCTTTACCTTATCTTACCTAAATAATTACTTTTTCATAGGACTAAGCTAGGTACTCAATCTTATTTCAATTGCCATGTAATTTTTTATCTGTAGGTATGTAAAGATAGAATTTCAATTAGGTTATGGTGCTACAACTCTATACTTTGACTTCAAATTGAAATAATTTGGAAAATCCAAAAGTGCACGCCTCATAATTTTTTTTTAATAAATATTTATTAATTATTATTTTTGTTTATTTAATAACAATTAAACCACATCGAATCAGACCCTGAGAAATGAAAGGGTTCTATTCCTGAGCATACTCAAGCGTAAGAGAAAAAAAAAGACTCGATTAGTAAAGTATTTCGGTCGCTATCGTGTTAACAAGAAAAAGGATCCGCACATACAGACACACGGACGTCCAAGACAGAACTTTTTTAAACTGTTTTTTAACTAGTTTAAATAACAAAAATGACATCAAAAATATCATGAACGTTAAAAATAGTGTTTTTTCTTAATATGTGTGTGTATGTATTATCTTACAAGTGCAATGTATGATACATAAAGACATTTTAAGTTTGAAAAATCAGATGTTTTGCGCGAAGTGACAGTAGTACCCACCTCAACGCTTCGCTTATGAGGCGTGCAATAAGAGAGTCAGATGGTTGACTATTTACCATATATATCATGGCCTCAGACTATCGAGCTATCTACAAATTTCAAATATAGGTACAATAAGGCAACTAGTAGTAACTAGTAACATTAATGAGGAAAAATATCCACACAAAACACGAACTTCATGACGTTCATACTTCATTGTTCAAATATGAATCAATTTACGTTCCATAAAAACAATCCCACAATTAATTCGCAACAAAAAACCCGTGGCCACAGTAAAACAAATCACAGCCGTATCGTAGCAATACATTTCCGTATGAATAATGTAGCGCAGGCTGATCGAATTAAGCACTCGACCAACAATGACAGGCCAGGATTAAGTGACGCTAAGTGGATTACTTGCTTCCGTTCCTTTGTAAGCCAACTTCGCTACTGGTTAAGGACCACAAATGTTTGGCTACTGTGGTCGGATTGACAATTGCTTATATTTTGGTATGGGTTCATGTAAGTTATTTATTTTGTGAGTGGTAATGATTTTTTAATGTGAGTTTCATATTTATGCTTTATCTTTGAAATATAACGATTGATGAGAAGTTAGTAAAATAGGGAATTATCGGAAAATAATGATTAGGTTTTCATATCAAATACTACATAATAATATAATATGATCAAAATCACGCCAAATTAAAACTTCGTTATAACAATACTAATGAAGACTTACAAGGGGATTTTAATATAATTAACAATTCAATGTGCACATAATAAATTAATCAATACGTGTCAAAATTACACATCCGATTAAATGCTCAACATAAATGTATCGATAATGCGCTAAATAGAAAGAAATGACAAGCACCCTCATTGGTGCAGTTCAATGAGTTACAATGGCTCTTTAAATCCACAGAATTATTCTCATTCGACCACGGAAGCTCGTGAAATAAAAACATTTGGTGGAACAATACAATCCATTGTGACTCGCACTCGAATTATTCTGTTTTGTCAATACGTAAATAGTGCATAAATATTTAAACAGCTTAAATTCTAACCCTTGGGAAGCGCTTTGTTTCGTTTTTCTGTTTCACATTTAAATGTAACTTTGACTATTTTGCTGACAGTCAAATTAGTGGTGATTTTTTGTTAAGTGTTGGAACTTGGACATTAATGTTGCTGTTTTATGATGTAAAAAAGTTGTTCGTCAATAATTAAATTTTCATATTATTAAAAGCTGGTAGGTACTCGTATATTTATCAGATGAATTTGCAATGAAGAATTACCGAATAATATTATGCCGCCCCCGGTGAAGGAAACGTATCTCATTTTTTTTCTTCAACGTATGATTTCTACTGCAGGTACCTACAATCTACTTATGAAAAAAATACTGACCACAAGTATAGGTGTTATACATTACCCCAGGTGCCAGCATTCTATAAATAAATTATCACGAAATCCGCTAAATTCTGAAAATCATACTACATCTGCGCGATCGCTCCAATTTCACACCAACATCTTAGGCGATTTTAATTCAATTACAAGTGCTTTGTCCGTCCATTGGGCGCACGCTCCAACAATGTATATTTTGCCAACAATAACTGTATATTTTGAACACAATACATAAATCTCTTCGATGACGGCCCGTCAATGATGGTCAGTATTTTTTCAACACTCAAAAGTAACTGTACTTCAAAGAGTGTAGGAGTTGGTGATGGAATTGTGAATACAATTTCATTCTGAGTGTTAGATACTTTGTCGATTCATTTTCTGATACTATAATTATTATACTTACAACGTATTTTGTAATAACTCCTTGTCATAAACTAGGAAATTGTTGAGGACTAAATTAAAATTTGTAAATAAATACCTATTTAATGTAGGTACCTACCTACATTAATTTAATTTTCAATTAAAATAAATGTGTCTTAAGTTTTTAATTAGGTACCTACCTACTTAGCCTACCTAATTCTTAGTTTTGTATCTATACCAAAGTAGGTACTATACACATGTATAATATGTGCATTTTGATAAATGGTGGAAAGTTTAAAACCTGCCATTTCAGTTCTTAAAAATAATCAACCTTTTAAATCTCTATAAAAATAAATCAACAACAAAACGTAACTAGCTCCTCGACCACATCATGAATTGTGTTTGCTTGTGAAGTGTTTATCGAGTCCTGCACTGATAGAATCTTAATCTCGGATTAGTCGAATGTTAAAGACCATTGTCAGGTTGTCTACACTTCAATTGGGATGCCCACCTAGATACAAAAGGCCTATATCTGGGTCAAACTCTCACGCGAAATAATGGAGATTAGCACATCTTTTCCGATAGTGTATCCGGTCGACTTCGTTGTTGCAATACATATGTCCCAATTTATCGAAAACGAAAATAGAGGTTTGTTCTGTTCCCTTTTAGTGTGTACTTATAATACCACGAAATAAGTAGTAATCGAATATTTTAGAAGTTCTCATAAGTCCAAAGCCCACAAGGTCAGTAATAGGATCATTTTTTTAATACAATAGTTACACGTCTATCAGTAAGAACTTATAAAGCATTGTCTTGCATTTTATATTCTATAAATCTATGTCAAATAAATTTTTATGAATATGATATTTATGTCATTTTATATATTTTGTCTAATTTAGACTAATTTTTTTCCTAGAGTAATTTTTATCAGTTCACAGAATGTTTTGTTTTATAAATATAAGAAGACTTTCTAGAAAATCAATTGCATGTATTTTTATAGTGATATCATTGTGTGTTTTTACACATGTGTATTTATTGCACTACGTAAATGATTTATACGAAAATTTTAATAGTTTGCTAACAGTAATGCATCGCAGACGTGAATATAAGTTGAAAGGAGATGTGAAATACGTCTTAACCTGGAAGGAAAACCATCTCATAACGCAGGAGATATTTACCGCACAAAAATGTTCACGCGCAAATTGCTATTTCACCAGTCACAGAAAATTCCTTCTCAATTACCTACAATTCGATGCTATTGTCTTCAGTGAAAATTTCCTAGAATCAGAAACCGAAGACAGACCAAGTAAACGTACGGCGTCGCAAATTTACGTTTTCAATTCTCTTGAATCGTCATACAATAACCCCGCGTGTAACACGTACGACGACGGCTTTTTCAATTGGACTTTTACATATCGTCTCGATTCTGATATCGTGTGGAGTTACTTTATTGTGCGAAATCTTACGGGAGCCGTCGTAGCCCCCAGCGTTTCTATAAAATGGCAGAGAAGTTCCAAACCTGTGTCACGCAGGATAAAGATCATTTTAGGTAAAAAGAAAAAAGCGGCAGCCTGGCTTGTAAGCCACTGCAGAGCCGACAGCTTTAGAGACGAATATTTAACCAGGCTCCAAGAACATTTATTCCATTTCGCCCTGAGAATTGATGTTTATGGTAGCTGCTCGCAAAATAAATGCCCCCATGACAATTGTGACATTATGTTGAGGGATTATTACTTTTATATGGCCTTCGAAAACTCTTTCTCTGAAGACTACGTGACGGAAAAAGTTCTGCATGGATACGATAACTATGCCGTCCCTATAGTATATGGTGGCTCTAACTATAGCAGGTATTTTTCTGTGATATTTCCTAATTAATCACACGTTGATATGCTTATATTTTTGCAACAAAGAAAATCACTGTAAAAATATTCAATTCGTTGCTTTGCAGTTTTAAATTAATCCATATTGCAAAAAATAACGTAGTTCACCATAAGTAATCCTTTCTTCATCACTTAGAAATAAAGTAGATTTTTTAATATGGAAGAAAACTATCTATTGAAGTTATTCTATTCATTTTTTTGCCCATTTAAGTATCATACGAATCAAATCCATCTAACACACTATATACCCTACACTAAGCCGTCCGATTTCAGGTTCCTCCCAGCCGGCTCCTATATAAACGCGCGCGAGATGCACCCTTATAATTTAGCCTTCGCCATGTACAAAGCTATAAAAGATCCCAAGCTTTATGAAACGTATTTCAAATGGACTAATTTGTACACCGTAGAATCCGATCCCCGTACAAGCCACCCCCTATGCGAGCTATGTGAAGCCCTACATACGAAGTCTAGGCATGTACCGGCAAAAGAAAAGTTTCGAATTTGGTGGAATGACATCAATGGCATGAAATGGTGCCTTTCACAGGAATATTGGAACGAGACGTCGCTCGTTAATATCGATGGCAGTCATATATTTCGTTTGTATTAAATATATGTTATATTTGGAGCTTTTGTTTGCATCGTCGTTGTTAATCGTTCGTCTACGTCGTTTGCATTAATAGGCGTAGTATTTTAATTTCAGGTAAAGTAAAACGTGTATGTATTGAGTATTGACTATTCAAAGCACTTGACTTGGCATTAACAGTTGGTAGAGGTAGAGCGGAAAACATCAAATTATTCATCAATATATTTGATGATTTCCAGTTCATTTATAAAGAAAATACAATTCTTATTGAAATCGAAAGCAACCCTAAAAGTAACAAACATAACAATAAAGCGAAAAACTCATCAACGTTACTTATAAGACTTCGACAGCGATAGTTTTCTAATCCACCTCTACTCCGTTATTAATTTCGTATAACACACAAAAGAGCATGTTGCCACAAATACGGTATAAAGACGGGAAAGTAATTAATGTTCAGTATTGGTTGAATCCACCGCTACAAGGGGCTCGCACAATACGGTAGTTAGAGGGGGCGCGGATCAGCCGACGTTTAACGAGCAAATTATTTAGTAAATGTTGCCAAATAATAACATTAATGTTGCTGCGAGGGGTTGTCGTCGTGTCTACTGGAAGAGAAATCGTAGGATGGATTTTGGATGCGGTCTTGTGAGATATATAGGTACTACTGTGTATCTGTGGTCTGAAAACTGTGTTCTAACTTGTAGGTAACACTTTATATTATAACATTTTATACAAAATTCATAACCTATTCACAGTAAACAAACCAAAATGTCTACAAACATTGTCATTTCACTCTGCTCTACATTTTCTTTGAGTATCGTATAATAATTTGTAAGATTCTATTGACAATTGAAAATAAGTATAGTATTATAGTTATAGTTGAGCCAATTTAATAGGCAACATTTGACGTCTATCAATTTTATCTTCATAGGGTGGTAACCTGCTTAAAAACATCGATTAAAGCGAATTAATCGATACGGACTTTAAACATTTGTCAATCGAACTTGAAACACATGTCAATAATTTATGATGATTTTTATTCCCAAGTAATCAATGCATTCGATTCTAGATGTCAGATTTCGATTTTTAGAGTAACGTCTCTGGTATTTAAAAAGAAAAAAGGTTTATTGACACAAAATTGTAGCGACGTCAGTTCTTTAAATAAGAAAATGTTTATTATGTTTAGAATGGTTTATCAGTAAAATCAAATCCTAAAATTAGTTGCATCGGTCATTATTATTATAAATATGTAATCGTAATTGAAAAAAGTTAAGCAAATGTGCAGTTCTAACAAAACGAAATATCATGTTATTCTATGTCGTCGTTACTAGGTTACGTTGTTGAATTTTGCTGAACTGTCAAATGTTGCCTATTAAAATGGCTCTACTATAGTTTTGAAAATATGGAAATTCTTTGTTTCAAGTTTCACAATTCTGATTCAAATTACCACAATCCAAGCCCGGTTTACATCAACCAAAACTAACCATTCCTTCCACTTAGTTTACAATGCCACTTCCTAGGAACAAAGGCTATCATAATGGACAAGTAACCTCAAAAATATATCTAAGAGCTGGTACTACCCTCCGTGGTTAGCCAATGAGAGCGTCGACACTCGACCGGTTCGCAAACAGGGACACTGAATGCCACTTAATTGAGTGGCTCTTGAATCTGACGTGGATCTATTGTGGATACCATTATAGCAATTATGAATTAAACGCGAATTAATCATTGTGATGTTATGCGCTCCAGTGAACTGGGAAAGTCGAGCACTTGGGGTTTTAAGTTGGTATATAAGAGTATTTACTGTGAACCTTGTTGAAGACTTTTGTGTCTAGCAAAATGTAAAATAATGAATACAAGTTCGACTTGTGACTAATTTACACACATAGCAAACTATGGACCAATATTCGGATAAAGTCTAGTTAGGTAGTTCTCTTTATATTGCAAAATGTTTAGTTAATAGTTTATTTATTTGTGTACGTTGACAAAGTGATTAGGTGCGAGACGAAATAGGTGCATCCATAATGTATTCACAAAGCGACCCGACTTGTCTGGACTGTTACCGAAACAACGCTGTGGCCCCTACAATGTGTTCGATTTATTTTTCAATAAAATGCTTTTATTACAAGCAAACTGGAAGCGATTGATATCAATTATAAAATTGTAAGATGATTATTTCCAATTATCTATGTACCTACTTGTTTCGCTTCAATTTTAAAATGACTTACGAATAGTTCCAGATAGGTAGACATGTAAGAAAATAATCATACATAATAATCAAAGGCATACGAAGGATCGATTTGCAAGGTAAGAAACACATTTAAAATTTTAAGCTGGTAAGATCTTTCGGAAAGGCGTTTGAATTTAACTGTAAGTACGATAATTGATATTATATTTGCATGTGTGTGCGCCCTGGAGGGAAGATTAAATACTGGAGATAGCAGAATTTGCTGAAAATAAACATTCCCTTATTTTTGAAAAAAAAAGTGCATTTAAAGATTTTCGAAAATTCACTTGCCACGATTTTGTAGATATGTTCTTGATTTACTATGTAGTACAGGCAGACTTATGCATAAGCTGCTCAACAATATTGCAAAGAATTCTTACAAAAATGTGCTCTACAATAGTATCTACCATCTTGGCTGGTAATTGTCACGTTTAAACCCAGTATCAAAAGTATTTATCAACGTTGCGCAAAACTAAAATATCCCCGGGGAGCGAGAAGCCCCCGCAAACGGAATAATTCAATAACCGACGGAACGCGCGTCTAATCCCAAAATTAGCAATACGATATCATTAAATAGATTTTGGTCTCGAACAAAGCAGATGTCGAGGGAATACCTAGTAAGGGGGTGTTTAGCAAATCATTAGCCACGTTAATGAAGGGTTGCGTACTTTGTATTTGCCTGCCATTCGCGTTGTCTCCTAAATGGACTCGCCAAAGAGAATATTAATTAATAGCCATAAACTTTACTGTTCATTTTATATTAGGCGTGTTTGTTTAATGATGTTACATTATTATTTGCATTTTCACAAAATGATGAATTAGTGATAGATTGATTAATATTTCCATAGAATACATTTACTAACGAATACATTTTTGCATACTTTATTTTCACTTGAACGAAATTGTTTGAAATTGCTACCATTAAAAATAATACGCCTGATGAGCGTAAATAGCAATCTCTCGAAAAGGCGTAACATCGGCACAATTGTCATGGCTCGCATACACGCGCCGGCACGTGTGTCGGACAATGTGAACGTTGTGCTTTGTGTCCGATGCAGATTGCTTCCGGATGACCCGTATCGGATTGCTATCGAAAAATGTTGACATTGTTAGAGCTTCATTGATAAAATGTTGGCAAATTACAAATAGCTGCTCGTTATGATATTCAATATTTGTACATGCAACACCTGAATTTAAATTTTGTATGCAAGTAACTTTTGAATATTTTTTGGGATTCGCTGACAGGCGCAATAATTTTTTAGTCCTCGCAAAGCCTTTACCAGGGATAAACTTCTCATAACTCATTTGAAAGGAAATTTTATACGAATTTGAAACCCTGTACTTTTAATGTAACGTCAATATAAGTAACAAGTCGTAATTCAAGTTAAACACCGTAAAGCGGGGTAATAACGTTTTACCGAGACGAAACAGCCCAATAAACATTTACAAAGACCAATCGAACATCTGAGTTTCATATTTCATCGTTTAGTCAGCAATGTGGGGAGATGGAGGAGGTGGTGAGGGGGGAGAAGGGAGGGGAGGGAAGTCGACGGAAACAATTAGGTGGGGCGCAGGCGCTCTGCTTCCTGCTCTTGGTAATTGCCGTATCTATTCGCTTATGTGTTCCGTTATAATTGAAAGCCTTGTTATCATTGCAACAATGCACCAGATTTTGTATTTCACGCTCAGATTGATTTGTTTGGATTGTTCGGTAGATAGATCTTGAACATAATATACTAGGGAAACGATAAAGCATATAGTACCTACATGAAAAATCTGGCTGGTATGAAGTTTTGGTCTGAACGCATGGTTTATTTCTGTTTGTTTGAATTGAAAAATATAAGAATAATCAATTTGTATGTATATGTCGTATTACCCTCACATCTCTGAATCTCTCCATTTAAGATAGGATTAAAGACAATCTTTAAAATTAGGATACTTAAACTAAATTAATTGTGCCTTCTTTCGGTGGTAAATGTTAAAAATACTTATGTAATGACGATTCGAAAGTGCTACTAAATAGTAGTCTAATTGAATAAATGAATGTTTGAGTTTGAGTTTCATAAGTCTCCAATATAGAGAAACCAACATTTTTGGTAAATGTACAAGTAGGTAGGTACTAGGTACCTACCTATATCTTAGTCAAGATATGTCTTATTGTCATTTTATCACAAGATATTACCTACCCCTATATTAATTCCCTGCAAGGGGATATAAGTAACATTTGCTTTAATATCTCTCATAATAATTACACAATACGGCTTTGTTGTAATAGTTCATCATCCCATAATACCGGGATTATTGCCAGCAACCCTTTGAGGGCGGATTAAAAACTTCGTCAAAACATTTGGTCGCGTTTGTTATTTAAACTTTTCAAATATGCAATATGGCTTTAAAGTGAAAATGTGTTAGTGCGTTATGAATCGTATTCATCATCGACACATGAATTATGTAGGCAGTAGGACTACAGTACTCATTTATTATTATTTGCATCTACATTATTAATATTTTTCTGCAATACCTAGATATTGCCCAAAACATTTGTATTTTTTAATTTAAATCTACATATTACTTCCTACTCGTAACGGCAACGTATGCACATTTTTTAAAATATTTTTTAGGTACTCTTGTTCAAGATGAAAAATGTAACGCATTGTTAGTAGTTAAAATTAAATATTCACATCACACATTTAAAAGCCCCTCGCTTTATCCTAACAACCACTTTCACTATCAGTTCTGTCAATTTGTATTTGCCTGCAATCATTAATGTATGGCATGTAGCGTTTTACTTTCAACTTGTGCAGACACACAGAGACCAGCTTTTGAGGACTATCTCATTCTGCAAAGTCTGTGTATATGGGGTGCCACAGATAAATTTAAAGACTAGCACGAGGGTCAAGTTATAATGGTTGCACACAAATTTAACTACGTGAATGAATAGGTGTCAAGACTAATGCGTCAAAGAGAGCCGGAGGGGCGCGGACGTGCCGGGTAACAAGAGCCACTCGCCTCATAATGTTACATAATTCAATTGATTCCCCGACACTACCCACACGCTTCCTCCTAACTTCGTTTATAACGTTTTGATATCGGATACGTCGTTTTGACGCCTCCTTACACAATGCTTTTCGTAAATAAAACTCATAAATAGGATTGCTAATGTAGTTGTAATAAATAGTTAACAAAATAATTTAGATAACAACATTCATTCTAGTGGTGGTAAGACACGGCGGGAGAAGAGAAGGTGACGTGGCCAAGAGGTGCTGAGTAAGCGGCAACCTTGGCGACTGGAGCGGCGTAAGACAAGGGGGCGGAGTAGGAGACGGGGGCAGCGTATGCTACCTTGGCGACGGGAGCAGCGTATGCGACCTTGGCGACGGGGGCATAAGCGTACTTGGCGACTGGTGCGGCGTAGGCAACCTTGGCGGGAGCTGGCGCGGGAATGGGGGTGCCTTCATAACGGACGATAGCGTTGAATCCGTGTTCCTTGTCTGCGGTGTACTCTACGATGCGGTGGACACCATCGGGCTGAACCAGAGAGTAGGAGCCGTGGACAGCGTCTCCTTCGCGGGCTTCTTGCTGCTGTTTGACGTCACCGCTCTGGCCATCGTGTACGGAGTATTGGAACTCGTAGTGGGCGGGCGCTTCGGGCTCAGCGTAGGCCACTTTAGCGAGAGGCACTACGGGCAGAGCAGCGGCAGCCGCGATGATGCAGAAGAAAGAGACGAACTGCAAGAAATTTATGTAAATTAGTATTCAGACATTTTATTTCAGTACAGATTTAAGGAAATCCACCTAATGCAATAGAAATCTCTAATTCTTAATCTGGGTAATATTTTGAACCCAACAAACTGCAACTGAAATTATTTTTAACTCTTTTTTGACTTAAAAGAAAGTACAAGTGCTAAGTACTTTCTTCCGTATGTAGGGCTGATATTTTAATATCCTTTTATCATAGATAAGCCAATATAAAATACTACTTACTCTGGCTGCCATGTTTAATGATAAGTTGTTTATCTGATAATGATGTTGATAGCGGGCGGTGCTGAGCTTTTATACTTCGATCATTGTAAACCAAATCTCAGGCATGTGTAGGTCAAAAACTGGTTCACGCGTTATGTCATACAAGGCAAGCCATTCATTCACTAACATTGTTTCATTTTAATATCAATATTAATATAATTTACAACAACCTTAACAACCGATATAAGAGTGCATCTGCTATTATCTTACGCACTCGACTCTCGTCTCATTTTTATGTAATCGGATTAAATGTTAAAAGTGCAATAAATTAAAATAAGCTCTGACCTTTTTGGCTAAAAGGTTTGTAAATCCTCAGCGCAATGTAAATTGAGTTGCTTATTACGCATAATTGACCCATGATCTTTGCAATGCAAAAAAAATTTTGGAGATTTCGTTTTTATAATTGATGACCTATTTTATAAAAAAACTAGCGGTCCGCCCCGGCTTCGCCCGTGGTACATGTTTACGTTTTCTCTACACAAAAATTAAAAACCATCCTCGTACTTCAAGGAATATAATTAAAAAAAGAATTATCGAAATCGGTTCAGCCGTTCTCGAGTTATGCGCTTACCAACACATTTTGCGATTCATTTTTATATATAAGAATATAATATTTAGGACATTACATACCTATGTCCTATATTATATACATGATTAATGCAGCCATAATACTTATTAGCTACCTATTTGTCACAAAGGATGCTTAATAATTAAATAATTGTGACTCTATAGTCTCTCGCTTTTGATCATTTTTATCATATTTATCTACAGTAGTTAAAGGATAGGTACAATGGTGTTATTATTATTCAAGAAAATAAATTTTCAAAAAATATACTTAAAGTTTATATTACTTACTCTTAAATGTATTTAATTAGTATATATAATATATATTATACTTATATATCGAGGTTCTGTGAACAAATTTAGACTAAAATAAACAGGTGTAAATTAAATATAATATTGCAAAAGACGCCACTGTTCATTTCTATCTACTTAAATTATTTCACAAATTACATATTGCAATTAGTTTAGTAATTGGAAGTCACAGAAATAAAACTGGTTTATATTTTCCCATAGGCCATATTTTGTCATATGCCGTTAATATGCGGCATACAGTGGTTAATTCGTATTATCTTAGACCGAGAGATAGATATTTAAAACGTCGATAATAATTATAAATGCAAGTTTATCTTATATTCTTATATCTATAAAAATATCTTGCGACTGAAAATCTAATACAAAAATTATACTCAAACATAGGAATAGTTAAGCACAGATTAAATAATAAAATTTACCTATTTATTATTGTAATAGATTTAGGTATGATCGAGTAGGTACATAACATAATATAGAATAACCTTCGAAGGAAGAGTGCAGTAGATAACACAGAAAAATAAAACACCAAATGAGTATTTTAAAATTTATTTAATTACGCCTACGCTAAACATTACTGAAGTTAATTTACCTAAAAATATAAATAGAATACATAATACTAAACTGACTAACACACAAATAAAAAATAAACAAATAAAAATGACAAAGAACAATTTTTTTATTTTATACTTACAAAGTACAATACAATTTACTGACTCTTATACTAAAAGACAAGAAGTTATAATTACTCTTATGGTTACTGATCTTGTTTCGATATTTCTAAAGATATTTGTGATGTAATGTATTAAGTACAGCCATATGAATAAGTGTTAATCGCTATTGCATTTTTAAATCTAAATTTGTTTAAGAATTATGTATCTATTTGTATATCTATTTATCACACTTTACTTTAATTCGAACATATTTTTACCAATCATGTGTTAATTTAAAAATATTTATTATTTAAAAAAGAAATACATTGTAGTTAACATCCATTAAAAACAATTTTATTGATATAGGTAGTTAATACAGAAACTATTACACCATCACTTCATTTTGTGTAAAATTCTTGTTCGTATGTACTAAATAACTCTTTATATTTAAAAAAAAGCATTTAATAACACAAAATGACCTAAAATGATCATGTCAATCGATTACAGAAAGCATAGATAGTATTATGTTATATTGTGTAAAAAGTAAATCAATTTTGTAGGTAACTGTACACCATCGACTACACAAATCTTAAATACACCTGTCAATTCTTATGGGTTTAATGAGCCATGTAAGTACATTTTATTGTGATAATATCGAAGTAAGTACTTTCCAATACAAACAATGCAGTCATAGTAATATTTTATTTAGATACTAGCATAGAATATATACTCTAACTAACGAGACGTAGGTACTAGTAGATCCATAAATTCTATAAATCTCTACGCATTGTTTTTGCGTCACAGTCTAGAAAATATCTAATAATGATATAATGATGATGATGTCAAATGATTTTTCCATTACTATCTTACATGACTAGTTTAATTACAACAGAAAAAAGCTTAGCTTGGGTAATAAAGGAAACTTTAATTCAGAAGACTTCGCTCTACCGCCCTCTACTTAGGAAAGTGACCACAGATAATATAAATATAATAGGTAGTCACTTAACTAGCAGTATAACTAACGCTAGTTACTAGTTATTATACTGTGGTATAACTTAGAATAGGTAGGGACATAAACAAAAAATGTAGAGTTTAAACAATAACAAAAGCTACGTAAAAACCTTCCAGTGACGTAGGTTTTCTTATTTACTCATACAAATAACATATTTTGTGGACTCCGATAAAAAATCATAAGAGCTTTAATAAACATAGCAGAAATATAAGTAATTATATAAAAATTCCACGCATTCCGCACAATAAAACAAGCGCGTTTTAATTAAAATTTACTCATTTCCAATAAGCCAAAAGGTTCCGAATCAACCTCGAACTCCCAAAATAAGTAGGTTACGCAAGGCTGCTGAATTATGAGCTTTTATCGATTTATCCAACGATGTTACACTTGCATTTAAAGTAAATTTCAACACTCAACTGGATAGATGAATTTAACGTATACTGCGGTGTATTTGCCAATTTTTCAATTGCCTTAACATTTTAAGCTCGGCATAAAATGGTATTATATATCGTTACAATACGTAAATTCGAACTGTAAAATATTTGGCTTATGTACCTACTTATAACTTAGTAAAGATTGGCATTTCATCGATGTCATAATTTTTGCAAGAACTTGACCACAAACTTGACCATTGTATCAGATATATATTGGTACCTTATTAATTATTATCAATTCATTTTATTCACTAACGAATAACGATGAAATTTTTAATTCCGTAGAGTGATTCAATCAAATTCAATCGCTTAGAGTTTGTCTAAACTTCTCGTATCTATACTTAATACAGTGAAACCTGGTTAAGTGAGACATCAAGGGACCTGCAATGTCGTTTCACTTATAGAGGTATTCCATTTACCCAGTGTGATATACAGGTATAAATAAATATCTGTCTCATTTACAGAGGGTTCCATTAATAGAGGTGAGAATACAGGTTCATAAACGTAGGTATATTAACTTCAGTTTTTCACGTAATGATAACGATTGTAGCTTTCGTTTTGACATTTTTCAAATAAACATCTGTATGATAGTAAAGCGAAACTAAAACTGAAGGTAATTGAAGCTCAAAATTTGTACTTACGTACTTGGAATTACGTGTGGAATTTGTGGGTATAATAAGAATGAGTAAACAAACAATGTTATCTCAGTTACAGAGGTTTATGCATATAAAATTTACTCGCTGTCTCAGTTATAGAGGTAACTATGATGATAAATTGAAAGAACAAATCCCAGATATAGAGGTTTACCTCGTCCCACTAACAGAGGTAATTCAGTGCCAAAGTGTTGGGACCTCAGCATCAAGCATGAGTTCCAGTTATGGAGGTTTCTCACTTATCCAGGTCCCACTTAACCAAGTTTCACGTATTATAAAGCTGAAGAGTTTGTTTGTTTGAACGCGTTACTCTCGGGAACTACTGGTCCGATTTGAAAAATTCTTTCGGTGTTAGATAGCTCATTTATCGAGGAAGGCTATAGTCTATAGGCTATAGATCATCACCCTAAGGCCAACAGGAGCGGAGCCACGCGAGTGAAACCGCGCGGCACAGCTATAGTAAATTATATAGGTACTGAAACCTTCCTCGAGAATCACTCTATCTAGTTAAAAAAGAGCGTATGTACCGAGCACACGTGTCAGAAGTGAAACTTCTTTGACAAAATTCAAAGATACCAAAATCGTCTCATCACTACATGACGTGACGCTACCGTGAAATTGTACTCTTAACGCGCATTAAGAAGATTTACTTAAAAAAACCGCATCAAAATCTGTATCTCTGTGTTTTAAAAGCCAATAAGCATACACGACATAGGGATATAGGGTCAGAGAAAGAGACTTCGTTTTATACTATGTAGCCTCTAGGTAAAATATATAATATTATGTTCTCTTAACTTTTGTTTTGTATTATATTGTTTTATTTAAAACTAGCGGTCCGCCCCGGCTTCGCCCGTGGTACATAATATTTACGTTTTCTCTACATAAGAACCATCCTCGTACTTCAAGGAATATAATAAAAAAAGAATTATCGAAATCGGTTCAGCCGTTCTCGAGTTATGCGCTTACCAACACATTTTGCGATTCATTTTTATATATAAGATTGAACTGCAGAAGTTGCACTACACCAAATTTAATAATTCTTTTTTTTTCACATTCGTCATTGACAGGACTAGATTTGTAAGAAATAAAATTAACAAGTAAATTATATCAGCAGGGTCACAGTATTTTGTTTTTTCATACAAACCTTCGGATGTGGTTTGCATGCTTTTTAAAGGGCAAATTTTATATAAGTAATTGCACTTGTCGCAAGGTCCGAGCAATCAGCTTTCTTTTTAACATTCTTAACCATAATTACCCGATAATGTTCATGGAGTTGATACAATTTTTATTACATTCATTCATATTTTTGATGTTCCAACTTCCAGGAATAAAAACTGACAACTTTTTCTTGAAATAAACGTTTAGGTAACTTAAGCTATGGTTGATAAAACTTTAACGTTCGTTTATTAATTAGGTAACTACGTAGGTAGACGATTTAATCGACGATGATAAATTATCTGTAAATTGTAATTTGAATTTAATAGGTATGCTTTAAAGATTATGAGATGTAGGCAAGTTTTACACAATTGGATCAACTTCAATACCATATTATCCTATGGCACCATCAATAAAATAATTTTTAAAAATAAGCTCTGTCTTTACTATCTACTACTTACTAAGTATGTCACTACATTCCTAGAATCCCTACATTAATCAAAATTTTCCTGTTAGCGCATTATCACAACTCATATAGCTATTCAAAAGCTTTCGAAAGTTCAACCTTGCCTGTCTGCGCCTATCAAATTCGTCTTATGTCACACATGTGCGGGTCGTGCAAGGTGTTCTCGTATCATTCCGATCTACTTACGTGTGACTCCGAGTGACCTTCACCCGCAAACTGGTTAATTAGTGCACGCCCTACAGCCTCCGGCGAAAATTGTCACCATGCTTGCCGATTGTGCCAAGTATAAAAACTGGTGCAGTGCGAACACAATCATAGTCAAACTTCGACAATCACATCAATAACAATGGCAGCTAAGGTAAAAATATATTTAAAATTTAAATATTTGTTTTACTTTTCAAGTAAAGCGAAATTTAAGGAATTAATTTATGAGATCAATGAATTTATCCAAACAAAAGAATGTTCATATCTAAGTATACTTATTTAATTTACAAAAGATAACAACTTACAAAAAAAATACAATAATTATAGTTAATACATAAAAATAAATCAATAATAAACAAATAGGTACAATTATATATGAATGAAATTTAAAATGGTTTGTAACGCAATAAGTTAACAATACATATTCTTTGATTTCATTGTTACGCCAAAATAGCACTATACTAAAATATATTTTTATTACAGTTCTTCGCCGTCCTCGCCCTGGCCGCGGTCGCCTCCGCAGTCCCCGTGGTGCCTGTCGCCAAGCTGGCTTACGCTGAGGCTGAAGCCCCCGCCCACTACGACTTCCAATACTCCGTCCACGACGAGCACACCGGTGACATCAAGCAACAACAAGAGTCCCGCGCCGGAGACGCCGTCCACGGCTCTTACTCCCTTGTCCAACCCGACGGTGTCCACCGCATCGTAGAGTACACCTCCGACCACGCTTCCGGCTTCAACGCCGTCGTCCGTTATGAGGGTACTCCCATTCCCGCGCCAGCCCCCGCCAAGATCGCGTACGCCGCTCCCGTCGCTAAGCTCGCATACGCCGCGCCCGTCGCCAAGGTAGCATACGCTTCCCCTGTGTCCTACAGTTCACCTGTGTCCTACAGCTCCCCCGTGTCCTACGCTGCTCCAGTCGCCAAGGTCGCCTACTCTTCCCCCATCTCCCACGTATCCTACGCCCCCGTCGCCAAGGTCGCTTACTCCGCACCTTCCTACAGCGCCGCTCCCCTTACTCAAGTCTCATTCTCGTCCCCAGCTGTCTCCTACCACCACTAGACGCTTTTTAATTTATTTATAAAGTTGTTCTATTTATTAATATGACTAGTTGTAAATAAATTATTTGTTGAATTTATATTATTTTTGTCTTTTACTGTCAAACATTCCTAATGTTGTACGAACTTTTGGTTTCATCTACCAGCGTAAACCGCACTTAACATACGATATCAGTACTCATCTATCTACCTATCAATAATATAGCAAAATTTATTTCAAAACAGCGATAGACAAAGGTAAAATTATGATTGTCGATGCATTCAATATACAAAATACATCAACAAAGCGAAAGCCAATATATGAACCTACTGAATAGCTGCAATAATATTATTTCTGCAATGCTACAATATGTAAATATAATTTCATATGAACGTATATGTTGTTAACTTTATCAATGTCCAATGGATAGCTGGAAGGCATATAGAGGAGGGGTGGGGGGTCAGGTGGACCGCACCTGAATTATTCATAAAGCCGCATAGTGATTTCATCTCATTGAATCGAGCTGCCGGCACGCGGCCGTGATTACGACAACGATACCTCCGCCCGGCCAGCACTTGCGGACACAATACAGCTTGTCAACTAAGTGCCTGCACCAGATTGCTGTCGTCACAGCTTTTTCACCGTGAAATCGATATAACGACCCCCTATTGAGGTGACACCTACGCGACTGCACAGCTTTGCAAATGGCACCTTTTTTGGTGCCATTTGCAAAGCTGTGTTTCATCAGTGCTCATAAATGAAAAACGTTTTTTTAATCTGTCTAATTACTATAACAAAATACAAAATCTGGTAAAATAGCAGCTATCACGTATGGAACGTTTACACCGAAAACAACTTTATACGTAATTACTAATTAGGACTTTGCTAACCAGAATTAAGTAGGTTTGTACATATTATAATAATTTATAGTAGGAAAAAATAATGAAAAAAGATATCTGAATCGAAAGTTTTAGCAAAGCTCAATACTCAATACAATTTATTTTTTTAAATGAAATCAGCAACACATCAACATTTACTCTCGCTACGCAGGTAAAAATGAAGAGATTGGTTTTTATCTGTGCCGCGCGGCAAATTGAATGTAAAGTTGATTTCCCGACGGGCTCCGCCGCATAATTCCCCGCAAATTAAGCCGATACCGATTGACTTGCTACCAATGTAAATATTTTCGATAAATGCCTTTCCATTATAAGTATATATCGGGAATCGGTATGGTTTGTACGTGTTGTTGTAACTACAATTAGTTACCGATCGATATTGGGTTGTTTCTGTTGATCATTGATATGAAGTTATGATGATAGTTTTTCGTAGTTGAAGCTATGGCACTGTTCTATAGCATCAATGATTATTCATATTGTGTTGCATACCAATAATGGAGGACACACTTAGATTTTTTCCATATAGCTAACTATAGCTATAACTGTAGCTTTTTAGTGTACGTACCTAATTACTCTTTACAAAAACTAGCTAACTAGTTGACCCATTCATTTAAGTAGATCTATTACTAAATCAGAAATAATTAACTAGGTAAGTAGATACCTACCTATTATGAATATTTCCTTAGGCATTTTCCAAATACCTAATCAAACATCAAAAAATGTAACTATTCATCTATCCATCCACAGACGTATATCAATACTAAATCCACACTATCACAAGATTACGTTACGTGCGAGATATTAAATCCGTTATAGATGGTGAGGCAATCCTCTTACAGCCAAAAATTAATCAGGACCTCGGCTTAGAGGGAGCTTTGTACACAGAGTCGGCAAACGAAATCGATACTGTTGGACAAATCTGCGACTTTGTTGTACCTGTAGGTGTGTGTTTTAGAACATTGAGCGCACCGTTCTTAAGGTACCTACGATTTGTAGAGTATTATTGGTAGGTACCTACTTAATAAAATGTTTGTGTTTGTGTGACGAAAATGAATTCAGTTTCTCTATGATAATGTATTATGTAGTTATTATTATTAACTAGCGACCCGCCCCGGCTTCGCACGGGTGCAATGCTGATACTAAATAAACTACAGCAAAACTGTGAACGTTGTAGGCTTGTATATAAATTATAAAAACATAGCGGCCCGCTCCGTCTTCGGCCTTCGCACACGGGTATAAAATAGGTATATAGCCGGGCGGCCGGCCGGCTGGTACCGCGCCGCAAACGCTACGTCCCGCAATTTTTAAATCTGTAATATCTTCGAAAATATTCACTTAAATCATACGGTGTAAAGGCCCATATAGATCTATA
This sequence comes from Colias philodice, assembly GCF_061535455.1. Lineage (NCBI taxonomy): Eukaryota > Metazoa > Arthropoda > Insecta > Lepidoptera > Pieridae > Colias > Colias philodice. The sequence goes on from NC_143104.1 coordinate 8,236,061, forward strand.
TTAAATGAACAATGTATTGAAGGTATTTAATTGGTTAAGGATTAATGCTGTATTGGTTAAAATCGCATCGAAAATTAGCCATTATTTGTCGTAAAAAGTAAATGACAAAAAAAAGTTATTGTGGGTTATCCATAAGAGATAGACATATACCATCGCGGACTTTTCTATAGACCTTTTCAATGTGTATAATACTTAGTACATTATTTTGATAAAAGTCGTAGGGTTCAGCCTGCGTTTGCAATGTAAGCGGAAAAAATGTAATTTTTTACGACATCACATTAGAAACCTCAAAAATAACAGTACTTCTCCACTATTTAATGGATGTTATTATACATATAAACCTTCCTCTTGAAACACTCTATCTATTAAAAAAAACCGCATCAAAATCCGTTGCGTAGTTTCAAAGATTTAAGCGTACAAAGGGACATAGGGACATAGGGACATAGGGACAGGGAAAGCGACTTTGTTTTATACTATGTAGTGATATTCATTTGGTATGTATTCTTTCGGCATCAAAAGCTTATTAGTTATTAGAAATTGCAAAAAATGGGGTTTTATTACGTTTTTATTTGCCCATTGATATCACTTAATAATAGGTTTACTTCCGTTGTTTCCTTCCTTGTTTAGAACCGATAGACTTGTGCCGTCTCAAAAAATCTTCAACTTCATGTACTTTAAACACGTAAAAACCAGACAAATGATTGTATTTTACCACCTTACAAATTTCACGTAGACCGTAACTGTAACCCCATTACCCACGTCCTGTGTAAAAATATTTTTTTTTGTTTGCTGATAACATTGGATCCACCAAGAAAATACTAAAAAATCTATGAAGGATTGCTCTATATCGATCACAAGTTAATTCATAACTCGAGTTGAATTTTGCCAATTTTTGGCAAAATTTTGGCAAAAAAAAAACAAAGTACTCAACATTTAAATATACTTTATTGACACTTAATCAGAAATATACATTAATCATAAATACACATACACATTAATTTAATTTATCTTCAGACTTTGGTACAGGACATTCATACACACATATAGATCGATCTTTAGATATAGAAGCAACTTTGTTTCCTTTGCGGTTGAATTGAGCTCCAAAAACCTGGAATGACAAACATTTCTTATTTATTTATTTTTTTGTTCATGGTTGTCCTAAGCTTTTACAGTTTATTTCGAACTAGCTTACCGCCCGCGGCTTCGCCCGCTTTGTCTAAAACCTAATAAATTATATACTAAAACCTTCCTCTAGAATCACTCTATCTATTAAAAAAAACCGCATCAAAATCCGTTGCGTAGTTTTAAAGATTTAAGCATACAAAGGGACATAGGGAAATAGGGACAGAGAAAGCGACTTTGTTTTATACTATGTAGTGATAGTGATTACACCCATAGGGCTAAGTAAGCACAACAAAAAATGTAGAATTTAAAGATTGATACATAAAGACAAATATAGATAATAACTTGCTTAAGAATCTAAAGGGAGGTTACCGTGACGTCTTAAAGCAGTACTAATTCCAGTGTGGAAAAGAGATGGCGCTCGATGACCTATATAGCTGTCTTATTCTCACACTGGAAGTTCTCCTGCTTTAAGATGTCACGGGAACCTTCGCGACATGATTATAACGGGGCTCTACATCAACATAATAATATCACTACATAGTATAAAACAAAGTCGCTTTCTCTGTCCCTATGTCCCCTTGTATGCTTAAATCTTTAAAACTACGCAACGGATTTTGATGTGGTTTTTTTTAATAGATAGAGTAATTCAAGAAGAAGGTTTTAACTTTTAGTATATAATTTATTAGGTTTTAGACAAAGCGGGCGAAGCCGCGGGCGGTAAGCTAGTAAAAAATATAAAGTACAGTTCACAAAATCATCGAAAAATACCAGTATTTCAATAAACAATGGTCAAAATAGCTTACCATTTTCGAATGCTCATTGAAACTGTATATGACCTTTAATCCATCAACCGTTGTGATAACGACCTGACCACCAGAGTTCCCGAAGACTATTCGTTTTCCATCCGGCGAAAAGTTCACAATAAGCACCCAATGCTTTATGTGATGACTGTATAGATTATTGCCGCTGGCTCTGTAAATTACGAAAACATTAATATTATAAAACAATGTTCTCCCCCGCGTCTGTTTGTTTGTTCGTGATAATCTCAAAAATTGTTGCACCGATTTTCATTATGTTTTCACCAAATGCTGTCGTGCGCGTGGTCGGGAAAGGTTTCAGCATATAATTTAAAACAACACGGGCGAAGCCGCTGCCGAAGAGTATTGAAATGTATTGAAAATTCCAAAAATGAAAATTCCAGGAACAAAAGGATGTTATAAATCTTAGACTTAAATTAAATAAAAAGGTTTTGCGACATCCAACCAAATTCTATAGCTGAAATTAAAACAAATGCTAACAACTTCGCGAGTTTCTATATTTCATGATATGAAACAAGGGATAATGATAAATTGATATCTATTTTAGTACTAGCAGTCCGCCCCGGCTTCGCCCGTAGTACTATATTTACGTTTTCTCTACATAACAACCATCCTCGTACTTCAAGGAATATAATAAAAAAATAATTATCGAAACCGGTCCACCCGTTCACGCGTGATGCCGTGACCAAGGAAAACGGGTTTCATTTTATATATATACTAGCTTTCCGCCCGCGGCTTCGCCCGCTTTGTGCTTTAAACTATCATATCTCTCAAGTTGGATCGAACTGCACATGGTGTGCGAATTTTATTATAATCGGTTAAGTGGTTTAGGAGTCTTGTGAGTTTGTGACACGAGATTTATATATATTAAGATAGATTTACTAAGCATACTTACACATCAAACAGCTTCAAATATCCATCTTTAGAGCCAGTGGCAAGTAATTTGGAGTTGGGTGAGAAATCAATGCTTGTGATTGTGTTTGTGTGTGAATCCAAGCAATGTACCAACTTGCTCTGGGCGAAGTTGAATATGCAAGTTTTCCCATTTATTGAACCACTGGCAATGTGCTTACCGTTTCCGCTCTGAAAATTAAACAATATGAAACCAATCGTACAATAAAATGAGAATTAAAAAACAAATCAAAGCAAAAAAAATACAGTCGAATTGAGAAAGTCAGTTGAAAACCCGTTTAGATCAAAATCTAAGAATGAATAGAAGTGTGTATGTAAACATTTTTAATAGTAATATCACAGATTATTATTTATTATAGTATAGACATTATTTTATTTGCATAACAAAATTACATAACTTAGACACATTATAAATCTACACTTCAACCATTGATAAATAAAAATGTACGCAAATCCATACTAATATTATAAATGCGAAAGTAACTCTTGTCTGTCTGTCTGTTACTCAATCACGCCTTAACTACTGAACCAATTTGCATGAAATTTGGTATAGAGATATTTTGATACCCGAGAAACATAGGCTACTTTTTACCCCGGGAAATAGGATAGGTTTTGTCCCGGAAATCCCACGGGAACGGGAACTATGCGGGGTTCTTGACTGCGCGAGCGAAGCTGCGGGTGGAAAGCTAGTAAGAAACATAAAAGTTAAAACTTACCCAAGCAACACACACAGCAAACATTTCCCTTGTATCAAGATACTGCGTAATGCTGTCTTGCTCAATACTGTACACAGCCAGCTTGCCGCAATGTCCACTGGCCACAATGAAATTGGCATCAGGCGAGAATTTCACTTTCCATATGTCTGGTCCTGTATTCATTACATGGCGAATCTTGTTGCCAGACAGTGTATCCCATAGCATCAGGTGGAAGTCCATTGAGGTTGTTGCGATTGCTGTAAGGGATGATTTTTTTTTTTTAAGAAGTCAAATTGAGAGTATTTTAGAAGAATAATATAAACCATCAATTATTATGCTTTCTTCTCTTAAGGTAAAAAAAAAACAAAATATTTTTCTTTTGTTGAGCTGACGAAACCAATTTACTAAAAAGTTGTACAATGTACAAAAAGTGTGTGTGCCGAGTATACATGTCAGAAGTGAAACTTCCTTGGCAAGATTCAAGATACCAAAATCATTGCCTTGCTCCATGACTTGAAATTAAACCCTAAAGAAGCTTCACTTCAAAAAAAAGACGGGTTGCACTCCGGGAGTGCCGGCAGAAGTTAAAACTTGATTATTAACGTTGAGCATGTTTGATATTTCGTAATGGTATCCGTCTTACGCTTTTTCGATCAGGTCACGTGTCCTGACGCGAGTTTAAGATTTTATACCCATTACAGAAAAAGTGCTCAACGCCGCTAAAGAAGTTTTCACTTCAAAAATTTCATTTAAATTAATAAAATGCTTACTACGTCCATCTGGGCTAGTTGCTATGGATATGATAGCCAGCTCATGGTCGTCCAGGAGGTGAAATAGTTCAAACTCCTTATCAACAATTTTCCATATCTTTACATATCCATCAAGTCCTCCAGATATTACATATTCTTGGGGTGTTGCACTAAACAAAATATTTTTCATACATATTAATTTATTACATAAATAAATTTTCACAATTCTGAATTCCTGGTACTTATTTGGACCTCACCCTAATAGAAATCTAGATCTATGAATACTTTATTCTATACTAATAAATTATAATGCGCTAAAGTCTAAAGAATAAGTTTGAATTGGGCACCAATATGGACAATGATATGATTCAGATTTTTCATGCTTATTCAAAAATTATCATGTAAATCTCTAAACAGACTAGTACTCTTTGATTTTATGTTACAAAGTTAAAACTCAGTTGTAGAAAAGCGTTTAGAATACGAGATTTAATCGATAAAAACGTGGCGTCGCTTACTTTGAATCAACAGTTGGTTTTATTGTTGTCCAAACAATGCAGTAAATAGGATCTTCGTGTGCGTTCTCTTTTTTACAATATAGGGAATACTAAAAAAGAAAATATTTATAAAAAATAAGTTTTTGTTGCTCATTATTCTTGTCAACAAATAATATTTAGAATCCTAAAATACTCACCAATGATTCCGCCGGCATATTTGCTATATTTAGATTCCTGTGTCCAATTTCCCAATGATACTATTTAAATGTGATTCTTTACTTGGGTCGGGTACATCTACAATAAAAATCCCAATTAAGGAATATTATTTTTAATATAGATAGCGAATATACGACTAGAACTTCAAAAAATCAATAAACACCACTTGTGACATTTAAAAATCTCTTGTCAATAAATTTGAACGTCACTGTCAGATTCGCTATCATCTAAATTGCCATACTGCATAAAACGATTGTTCATTGGTGGTTCATTGTAATCAGATTGTAACACAGGATTGTAATAGAATTGAATAGAATGTAGTAAATTGTGTAGTAAATTCACAAATTCACTATTACTACCATTACTCAAATATTTATTAAAATGTACAAAACGTAATAAGGTACCCATCTCTACCCATAAACAAATGTTTATGGGTAGAGATGGGTACCTTATTACCTTATTATAAAATAATTGTATGGAAGGGTAAATACCCTTCCATACAATTATTTATTATATCCAAAGGTGATGTTGAAAGTGTGTTGAAATTATAATAATAATTTTATATTTAGTTTTATAGCATTCAAAATGCTTTATAAATAAGAAGCTCAGAGGCTTGGCCTCGGCATGGCAAAAGGCGTGGCTAATCCCTCCTCGTAATCAAATTTTAACTTAATTTTGAATGTGTAATGAATAAATCAATATGTAGGTAATCAATACTCAAAATTAATTCATGTATACAGTGTGTATACATTAATTATAAAAATAGTACCAATAACTTGTTAATACATAATATGAATAATAAATATCAGACTGATAATGTGGACCGAATATCAAATTACTACCGAATATTAAAATACTTTTATTTAGTACTAAACAATGGAAAAGCGGGTATAAATAAAAAAATACAATAGCATACATTATAAAATATATTCATAACAAACATTGTGTTTCAGCCTATAATGGACAATCATAAATGTTTACTGTCTTATCTTCAGATACAGATACAATTTTATTACTTTCAGCATTGAACTTCACACCCCATACCTGAAAAAAGAAATAGTGTGCATAGTTAATACATTTTATTCAATATTTGACACATTTTGATAGCCAAGTTACAAATACAATAATTTTTAAGATTTATATGAAATAAAAAAAAATTGACTGAGTAGTAAAATAAAACAGAAACAACCTAACGGTGCATTAACATCAAACAAGCGAATGCTCATTCTAACCCCACTATGTCAAATTCTTAGTGGAAACAGGCAAAGAGCATTCTTTCGTTGTTCTTAGTGCGTTCGAAAAGATTCTATGCAAGGTTCTAATACTGAACAACTCTGAATACAATTACACTAAAAGATCACGAAAGAACGCTTTTGTTCTATATTTAGCCCTTTATTCATTCATAAATGCCCCATAAAAATATCTTTTATCAAATGAATCTCTTCTTCTTCATCTTGTGTTTATATTAGTCTTACAATTATTTATTTAGCACAACATTTACCTGATCATTATGCTCTTTGAACACATGTTGGCACTGCATAGTATCAAGGTCCCACACTCTTACAGTTCTATCTGAACTGCCCGACACAAATCTTTTGCCATCTGGTGAAAATGCTACTGAGAGAACCCAAGAGGCATGCCCAGATAATGTGCCTGCTAAGTTTGCATGTACCCTGAAAAAATGTACATATACTAATGTAATGTAATCATTATAAGGAATTTCTTAAAACTGTATTTATAAGATAATAATGAATGAGTAAACATGATGATTAACTAAATTTTAATATTCATTAAAGTTGTTGATTCAACATATTTAAATACAATTATTTATAAATCCATAAAATGAAAAACATGTAACATAGCTGATTGTATTTTTTTTAATTTTATTTATTCTCAAGTACGGGACACAATTTTTCTAGCATTTTACAATTCATATTTGATATTCTATTGAATAAAATTTCAAATCTTCAATATACATTACAAACAATTAAATATATTAAAACTTACACATCATAAAGTTTCATATGACCATCATCGGAAGCAGTCAGCAGCAGTTGTGAATCAGGTGAGAAACACAGGCTTCTGATGGGCTTAGCGTGCCCTTCTAATGTATGAACTAGCTTGCCTTGCGCTACATCAAATATTTTTACAATACCATCTAAGGCACCACTCGCTATGTATTTGCCATCAGGACTCTAAAATAGAAAAAAAAAATTGGAATTATTTTATTCTAGGTTATGTATTTATTGAATTTAATCTTCAACTAGCTGCGCTTCACGGTTTCACCCGCGTGGCTCCGCTCATGTTGGTCTTAGCATGATGAGCTCATATTGCCTATAGCCTTCCTCAATGACATTCATCAGCTATCTAACACCGAAATAATTTTTCAAATCGGACCAGTCGTTCCTGAGATTAGTGTGTTCAAACAAACAAACAAACTCTTTAGCTTATATTAGTATAGATATAATATAGATGAAACTGTGGGGCACAGCAAAAACAAGATATTATACATAATATACATAATTATTTAAAATTTATTACTTCAAAATAAAATATATTCAAACTCACATAAGCTACGCTCAATGTAAATTTGCCTCTAGTGTCTAAAGTTTGTTCTTGTTTTCCGCTCTCAACAGAGAAAATTAATATTTTTCCTGCATTACTGCCAGATACAACATTCTTGCCATCGGGACTAAAGTCTAACGTCCACACATCTGTTGTTCCTGTTTCCATTGTCTTTAGCTTCTCACCTGATGCTATATCCCACAAAATGAGGGACGAATCTTGAGAACTACTAGCTAACGCTGTAAAGTATAACAAATAGTTAATTTAACACTAGTTTAGAAAAACTCATTGAAAATATAAATACATGTCTTTTTTTTTAATTACATTATAATCAAAATCAGAAGACTCATTAGTACTTACTTTTTCCATCAGGGCTAACTGCAACAGATATAACTCCAAGTGAATGCCCCTCAAGCTGATGTTTGACTTCAAGCTTGCCATCTTGTAACTGCCAGATCTTCACTATATCATCTAGCCCTCCAGTTATAATATAACTTTCGGGAGCTTCAGGTTCGGGGTTTGAATCTCTAAAAAGAAATCAGCGTGAAAATTTTGTATATAAATTATTTTATGAAATAAATAGGTTATAATTGCTTACTGTGAGTGTTCGTTATTTTCGGCATTTTGCTCTTCTGGTTTTTTCTCAGGTTTTATTTGACTCCATCCACAACACCATATGGAATCTTCGTGTGCATTTTCTTTTTTTAATTGAAGATAATACTAAAAATAAAAAAGAAGTTTAACTATTTGTTTTCACCGGTTGAAACACACTATAGAAAGCGTACGTACTAAAGTAGTTATAGACATATTCACTAATTAACTTCTTTGTAAATTGAGTATGAAATGTTTGTGTTCAATTATAATTTCAGATTCATTTTATTTATGCAGAAATTCACTTGAAAAAGAGATTTCAAATCCCAATTCCTAACATCACAAGAACAAGATGTTATGAATTGTCTATTTGACATTGACAAATGACAATGGACAAGTGGACAAGAGACAATAATTTTTTTCTTCTAAATTTTTTTGGTAAAAGATTGAACTATTTGCCATCTGCACGGTTGGAATACCTATTGCCATGTGTATTGCCACCTATTGCCACGTAATTGTAAGGGCGTATTCAGAAAGAAAGCTTGAAACTTATAAGCGCTTATCGGCGCTTGTAAGCGCTGGTAACCCACGCAGAAAAATATATGAACACGCACCGATAAGCGCTGATCGGCGCCGACAAGTTCCGACAAGCTTCAACAAGCGCTGGTCAGCGCTGGGGGCTGCCACATAAAATTTGTTTTGGTCTGCTTCAACTTGCTTCCTTTGTGTAGAACGAACCAGCGTTGACAAGCGCCGATATATTTGAAATTTTTTTCCCGCTAACGGACGAAAAGAAAATTTATCCAGGTTATTGTTTCAACCAGTTCATCGGAATCAGTGATCGGAATACTTTTCCAATTATTCTGAAATTTAGAAATTACGGCATACGTAAACTTACATTTTTATTGTGCTTCAAGTGTCTTAAAATGTTTTCAGTATAATTTAAAAACAACTTGAGGAAAATATTATACATTATATTATGTATATTATACTTGATTGAAGCCTTTGATAAAATCACAAATTAAAAGTAGGTATATTCTTGTATATTTTGTAGTGTGATGAATTACTAAATAGGTATCTATTTAGGATGTTTTATGTACGTTAAGAAGTAAATCTAGATGGCATCACAAAATTAATCAATAATAAATAACTTTATTTTGTAAAAAAACACGTGTACATGAAATTTTCACTTAACTTGCATAATACAATTACATTATCATATACATTTTAATTAAAATCAATTGTATATTATATAACTTTAAAAAAAAAAAAAAAAAAATTAAAATAAGGCAGATATAATTTATTACCTTCTGTATTTTTATTTTTAATGAGATAATAACTTAGATCATTAAGTAATGATCTAAGGATAATAATGAACAACGTGTGAACAACGAAACGTAAATTTAAGAATATATAAAATACTAGCTTTCCGCCCGCGGCTTCGCCCGCGTTTTCAAAGAAAAACCCGTTCCCGTAGGATTTCCGGGATAAAACCTATCCTATGTCCTTTCTCGGGTATCAAAATATCTCTATGCAAATTGGTTCAGTAGTTAAGGCGTGATTAAGTAACAGACAGACAGACAGAGTTACTTTCGCATTTATAATATTGGTATGGAGTGCATTCGTACATAAGGCTTATGGTAAGGAACACGTAAGGAATAGCACTGTTTACATGATACGCGTGTTCGTTATTCGCCTCTCTATTCACACGAAATTGAGTAAAGATTGTCTAATCTAAAAATGAACGCCCCTCCACTGTGTTTACGCTCACATTCAAAGTACGTGTATAGACGCAATACTCACAAATTGGTCTGCCTCATTGGTCGTTCAGTCCTCCAGTCCCGTCCATGCCCGAACGACAGGACCAGTTGGCCAACTAGTGCATAAATGACGCGATGCACGACAGAACGGACGTGTCATTCCGTACATAGCGCACTCTCCCCGCCATACAATGCTAGGCACCTGAACTGATCGCCCGATTAGTTGACAAATCAGTGCGCGAAAGTCAAAGTTTGCAGTAGAATCGCCGCGCGCACACATATAAAAGTGGTTCAATAATTATTTGTCCTCACACATTGAAACAATTAAGTTTAGTGGAAGGGCGTTCATTTTTAGATTAGACAATCTCTACAGTACGATTGTGTAAAAGGTGTAAATACACCATACAAATAAGGTCAAAAATACTAGACGTCAAAGCTTCAATGGCAAATTGTCAAGTATGTCAATCGGTTTATAATTTTTAATAAATTGACAGTTCACACTTCACAGTGTAGAATGTGGTGTAGAATTACGTAGTAACTAATAGGTACTTAATCTGTGGTGTAGAAAAAATAAAAATGGCGCTTGCGTACATACAACATAATGCATCATTCGTGTAAACGTTGTTAAAATTCATTATAAACAATACTTGGTGGTAATTTCAACGTATCGTCTGTTTGATAATAACATTTTCTTGCTATATTGTATTTGTTTTTATTATTAGAGGATCTTGAAAATATAACCTATCGCAATGGCTATGTCAAAATCTACCAACACTTACAATCGTCAGAATTGGGAAGATTCGGTAAGTTATAATTAATTGATGAATGATATTCGTTCAGTTCTTATGGTCTATATGTTATATAAATATAAATAATTTATATTGAACCATTTTTTTTCAGGAGTTTCCAATTTTGTGCCAAACATGTCTTGGAGACAATCCTTACATTCGTATGGTAAGTGTAATTAATACTTCTGTTGTGAAAAATTAATAAAATACTGGAATAGTACATTATTAGAATATTTATTTATTGTTGCAGACTAAGGAAAAATATGGCAAAGAATGTAAAATATGTGCGCGCCCGTTCACTGTGTTTCGTTGGTGTCCTGGTGCTCGGATGCGTTTCAAGAAAACAGAGATTTGTCAAACGTGTTCCAAACTGAAAAATGTTTGCCAAACGTGCCTTTTAGACTTAGAATATGGTTTGCCAATTCAAGTACGCGATGCTGCTTTGAAAATTCAAGATGACCTGCCTCGAAATGAAGTGAACAAAGAATATTATATTCAGAACTTAGATAGTCAAATGGCGAAGGTGGATCCAACTCAGCCGAGTAACTCAGCTCTTAAATCAAAAGGTGCATCTGACTTATTGCTTCGTTTGGCAAGGACAGCACCGTATTATAAGAGAAATAGGCCACATGTCTGTTCCTTCTGGGTTAAAGGAGAATGTAGACGAGGTGAAGAATGTCCTTACAGACATGAGAAACCCACGGACCCTGATGATCCATTGGCTGATCAAAACATCAAAGACAGGTTAATTTTTAATTTCAATTATCTATTTTCACTTGTATGATATAAAATAGATATTATAATATGTAAATATATTACATTACATATCATATATAATATGTAATGCTAAAGTATTCGCAGTAGTTCAATAACGAAAGGCCATATTTGCATGTGTGCATTGGTTAATATGTTGTAACTGACTCCTGAGTTGACCAGAGATAAAAAATATGATTATTATCAAACATAGCATATGTTCACAGACACAATTAATATCTTAACTAAATAATTTCATAGTTAATATAAGATTAAGATGTTCCTATGGGGATGACATGTTCAGATTATGAACAAATCCTCTTTATTAGAAATAAAGATTTAATTTAAGTTATACAAACATAAACACATTCTTCTCATACTCTTCTACCTATACATGAACCCACACTCCTCCAATCATGCACACACATAAAGACATGACACACACACACACTCACACACTCATACACTCACAAACTCACCCACAGACACAACTTTTACATTATATATTATATATTTTTTTTTGTATGGGACCATCATTTTTGTATATTTTGTAATTGTGGTTGTGAAATAAAGATATTTTTATTATTTAATTAAATAATAAATAATTGCCACAGATATTATGGTGTTAACGATCCCGTCGCCGAGAAGTTGATGCGTCGCGCCGCAGCCATGCCAGCTTTACCTCCACCCGAGGATCGAACTGTCACCACTCTATACATCGGCAACCTGCCCGAAAACATGAGCGAGGAAGAGTTGAGAGGACATTTCTATCAGTATGGTGAAATTAGGTATTTATATTGTATACTGTTTCATAGTAGGGTTATGATTTATGAGATTAAGTGTACTTTTTAGTGAAAGTGCCATTATATGGATATTTTTGTAAAACAATGATAACAATTAGTTGTGATTCATTAAATCTCCTGAGTTTTTATATGAAATTAGTAATTGTATACAATGCAGATTACAGTAGAACTCCAATTATCCGAACTCCGACTATCCGAATCGCCGATTATCCGAATCACAAAAAATTGTCCAAAAAAAGTCTAAGTGCGCTATTATTCTTCCCCTAACAAGAATATGGAGAGGATGATGATGATAAAGATGCGTTGTCACTAGAGAAAATAAGAAAAATGATTGCAAAAATATTTAAAACCATGTGAAAATTTCATGTTTCTTTCATTTAATTCAATAAAAGAATAGTGCAATATCAAAACTTAGCTTTTATTCTCTCCAATGGCAATTTTTTTTTAAATCCGATTATCCGAATGGGTCCCGGTCCCCATTAATTCGGATAATTGGAGTTCTACTGTAAATGTTTCTTACTACTTAAGGGGGCGCATAAAGCAAAATAACCAATCTTCTATTAGATGATACGTGTAATATGCAAGACCAAATCTAAAAAATAAAATATATATCAAACTAGATGATATGTTCAACGATTCTGTTTAATCAAAAACATAAAATCTTAAAATTTACTCGATAAAAAAAAATCACCAAGTTAGCTCTAATTTTCACACTTTTACGTTTTCTACTTGACATGGTAATACTTATTATGATTTTTTTTTCATAAACAATTATATTAAAACATTTGCAAGATATTTGTCAGAGCATTTTGTGTAATTACTTTTAGTTTTGGTTTTATCTGCGATAAACCACTTTTGGCGCTCTTTTTTTCTCGAGATAAACGTTTGATTTTGTCACGATAAAAGTGGTTTATCGCAGATAAAACCAAAACTAAAAGTAATTACACAAAATGCTCTGACAAATATCTTGCAAATGTTTTAATATAATTGTTTATGAAAAAAAAATCATAATAAGTATTACCATGTCAAGTAGAAAACGTAAAAGTGTGAAAATTAGAGCTAACTTGGTGATTTTTTTTTATCGAGTAAATTTTAATATTTTATGTTTTTGATTAAACAGAATCGTTGAACATATCATCTAGTTTGATATATATTTTATTTTTTAGATTTGGTCTTGCATATTACACGTATCATCTAATAGAAGATTGGTTATTTTGCTTTATGCGCCCCCTTAATAGGAATGTGGTACAAAAAATATTCATTGTTACTAAATAATTATTAATTAATGATATGTAACCATGAATTTTTATTTATTTAATACTAGCAGTCCGCCCCGGCTTCGCCCGTGGTACATATTTCGCAATAAAAGGCCTATGTTCTTACTCAGGGTCTAAAGATTGTCTGTGCCAAATTTCATCAAAATCGGTCCAGTAGTTTATGAGCCTATTCATTACAATCAAACAAACCAACAAAGTTTTCCTCTTTATAATATTAGTGTAGATAATAATAATTATTATGATTATTTCTTACAGGCAATTAACCTTAGTACCAAGGGCACAATGTGCATTTGTACAGTACACAACAAGGAGTGCCGCGGAACATGCAGCTGAGAAGACTTTCAATAGATTAGTTATTGGAGGCAAACGGCTTACCATCAAATGGGGCAAATCTCAAGGTAATAAAACCTTATCAAATAAACATAAAACATCTGTATTGTTCCAAAATATAACGCATTCAGAATTTTAGTTCTAAATCAATGTTAGAAGCAGTGGTATGAAAATAACATATTGCACATTGACTGCCGCAGTTTATTTTAAACACTAAATTAATTAATTTATTTGCTAAAATTGTGATTAGATAGATTAACCAATTATGTAATTAATAATAAACTAAGGAAATGTAATTAAGATTTAGGTTATAAATTTTATAAATATTGAATGTGTTCATTGTAACGAATTGTAGGTCGGCAAGGACTGAACGAGAAGAATGAAACGGCGCCAGCGTTGGAGCCAGTACCTGGATTGCCGGGCACGCTGCCGCCGCCGCCAGCATACTTGCATCCGTTCCCACCTCAGGTATGTTGATCTTAATACTATTATAAAGGCGAAAGTTTGTAAGTATGGATGAATGAATGAATGAATGAATGAATGAAAATACTTTATTTGCACCAAAAACAAGGAAACAATACGAAAAAAACACGTACAAACAAACATGTACAAAAAGGCGGCCTTATCGCTAAAGCAGCGATCTCTTCCAGGCAACCTTTAGTCGAGTATCATGAAAATTACGTTTTATGATGAGGTTGATGGTGCAGAACACAAAAATCATTAAATAAATAAGTATAAGACTACACATAGTATACATACATACGGATATTATAAAGATTAAAAGTAAATATTTAGTTGCTTTTTAAACTCATTCAATGTATGGATGTTTGGATGTTTGTTACTCTTTCACGTAAAAACTACTGAACCTATTACAATGAAATTTAGCACACATATAGAGGGTAACTTGGATTAACACATAGGATAGGTTTTATCCCGGAAATCCCACGGGAACGGGAACTATGCGGGTTTTCCTTTGAAAACGCGGGCGAAGCCGCGGGCGGAAATCTAGTTTCTAATAACGTGAAATAACTTGCGTATTTAATTCTGTGATTCAGTCTATAGTGTATGGTGTTCGTACATCGCGTTGCGCGCTGTCAGCATTTGTCGGACACGCGACATTTAAGTACATATATTACGTTAGTTAACATTCAATCACAATAGAAATCGCGCGTACTCATGACCATAAACTAAACCATATAGAATTAAGGCAATAAAGGCATTGTAATTAATTCTTTTATGTACTCTGTACGGGCCCCACAACCCCATACATGTAGTTTGTGACATTGCTATTGCTGATTTGTTTCATAGCTCAACAATTAAATTTTTATTTATATGAACATACATATTATTATGTAAAAGTATGTTATTAGTAAATTGATTGAAAAAAAAATAACTGTTTGAGCTGCATCCTGTTTTGAAGAGATAATAGATTTTTCTTGTTAAATAACAATTCCATTCACGGTATTCCGCAACACAGTTATTTTAATATCTATATATTCTACTTTTGTGTGCATATTATTATGTGTGATTACCTTTTTTCTGTGTTGAAGTTGAAATTTATCAGTTATTTCATATTTTTACAGAATTTATAATTGTAAATCTCTTCCAGATGCCGCCACCAAATCGTCCGAACGACTTCTTCAATCTCCACCACTACGGTGGGCCATGGGGCGGGTGGGGGGCTCCGCCCCTGCCCCCCGGGCCAGCGCCCCCGCCCCCCGCGCCCCTACCGCTGCATTACCCGAGCCAAGACCCTGCTCGGTTGGGACATGCCCATGCTAACACACCGCAAACGTAGTGAAGTGAAAGTGTAGTGTTAAGTGATGGTGTAATAGTGTACAGTTCTGATGATCAGGCTAAATATAATGTTAATTTTCAAAATCCGTACAACTTCAACGTCTACCACTATGGGCCATGGCCCATTGTCCAAAATATTACGCATTCAGAATTTTAGTTCTAAATCAATGTTAGAAGCAGTGGTCTGAAAATAACATATTGCACATTGATGCTGCAGTTAATTTCAAGTATATCAATACATATGTATATCAAACACTAAATTAATTAATTTATTTGCTAAAATTGTGGTTAGATAGATTAACCAATGTAAGGGTTGGAGGGGGCTCCGACCCTGCCCCCCGGGCCTCCAATGATCGTAGGGCCGCCGGCGCCTCCGCCCCCCGTGTCTCTACCTCTGTATTACCTGAGACAAGTTCCCCCTCGGCTTGGTCATGCCCATACTTATACACCGCAGACATAGTGAGTGTTGGTGAAGTGTAGCGTTAAGTGATATATTAGTGTTTATATCATCATCCTGAACTTAATTTTAATTTAGACAATTATGGGTTTCATTACACTTTGACACAAAATACAGGTACAAGGTGTCAATGTTTAGTGTGGTTCAGTAATTAATGGTGGTTTGACGGTGACATTAATTAAAATCTAAATCTAATCAAATAAAATTATACTTTTAGTTTACTGCCCAGCAAATTGCATGAAATTGAGAGCCGTCATGTTAATGTAAATTTACAAAACACTAATGTTAAAAATAACTATGTTTTGAGGCAATACATGTATGTTTTTATGATACAGTGACTATTCAATGCAATTATATTTTTGAATTACAATAATATGTAGTTAATTAAGGACGGATGAAATTGATATTTAAAAAAATTACACTCCTTACTTCCAATCTTTGTCTTTCCTATATGTAACTCCATTCAAGTATTCATGAGTGTCAGTAAAAATGTGACAAAAAATATTTCAGTTTTATTAGCTTAATAAAATGTATGATTTGTTCATTCTAAATTGTGTGTCTTTTCATTGTAAAAAATGTAATAACGAACATTACAATAATTAGCCCTAATTTTTACCATTCTTAAATCCCCTTGTATTTATCATTGTACCTATGCTGTACAAATGGTTTTAATATTTTGTATTGTATTAGTCTATACTGTACAGTGTTTAAAGTGTTCAAATGAATGTTATAAATGTATGGTAGCAAGGATTTATTTTTAAGCCTATTGTAAATTGAAATAAATGCGTAATTTTACACATTTGTTTGGTTTTATTTTATTTTTATTCATAATCCTCCAAATACAAAAAAGCTTATACATATAAAACCGAAAGAATAGAATAAATTTCATTAATTTTCCAGGCGAAAGACTTGTCTCTCTCTTTGTTATAATCGATATAAAAATGTTCCAAGAATTCCCAAATTTGTTATAACATAGTATTTGATATTGAGATGCGATGGATGCGATTCGAAACCGTCATAAGAGCTTCCTTTTGACGGGAAGTACATCTTTTTCTCTTATAAAAATTCTCCATAGTGTCTCTATTTTCTTATATCATTATATGGCAAAATAAGCTTGGCAACTACAAATTATAAAATGAATTCTTACGTCGTGTCTGTTTGTTCGCGATAAACTGAGAAACTACTGCACTAATATATTTTAATTTGCTACCCGGATAGAAGATTACCTACCTGCTACAAAAACTTCAAAGGCGCGTAAATGAAATTAAAATACCTTTATACTAATAGGTAGGTAGTTATATAATTTATAAGTAAACATTGTATTAATAATTATTTGTAGGTAGCAAAGTCTACATTAAAATTGGTTTAGTATTTAACGGTTTATCAAGTTACGTGCCAGCAATTATGCCATTACGTTTATTTTAAAATCGACAAGGAATCAATAATGAAATAAAACACAATATTCAGAAATTATATTTATTATTAATCATAAGTTTATAACATGACTTAATCGTTACAAAACAGTTAAAACAAGATAAATCTACGCCTTCGCTTACCATTATCTGGGTAAGGACGGTCTGACAATAATTTACAATAAACTAGGCCCAGATACATAGAGATACCGTCTTGAGAATGAAGACGTGGTAGAAGTACGTAATGCATACATCATTGTTATTATGCTTTTGATGATTTTTTCGAAACCGTCAGTCATATGACTAGACTAACAATATATCGTTAAATACCATTATTAGATTGTGTATTTAAGTCTTGTGCATAACTAATAGAAACACACGGCAAGATTACACACATACAAATTAAGTAACGGTTCGAACACACGACACATTCTACATTGAAATTTTAAAAATTGTTATACATGATTCACATTAACACGAAATCTTAGTAAAGGGACATTAAGCGATATATACACTGGCCCAATATGGAATGTCTACATGAATTTTGAAGTGAAAAACTAAATTCGTGAATAAATGAAATACATTTAAACTTTATATAATCATTTTTATAATCCAGAAATGCAGCGAAGATATTTGGATTTCTTATATATTTAAAGCGTTCATAAGCTCATGTATTTTTTAAATAAATCTAGCAATAACTAAATATGAGAAGGGTATTTCAGTTGATGCGCAAATAAGTAATAAATAACTATACATAATGCATAAAATATTAATTTGTCAATTAGATTTGGATGTGTTAAGTTTACACCTAGTTCAATGTAGTTTTTAAGGCTATTTATTTAAAAAGGAGTCATTAATATATCATCCTAATGAAAAATTTACAATATTATATTGAAGTTAATAAACCCCTACAATATTCTTACAAATGGTGGTCCAATTAGAAAGTCCAATAATAAAGAGAGTCATGTTATAGATTTAAATTTTAAAGACAAAGGGGATCAAAATATGTCAGACTTCTGTGATCATCAAAGTCAGACATTGAGTCATTTTTTTTGCAGAAATTCATATTTTTTTATTATTGAATCCTTAACGAAATCATTTTCAAATATACATTTATAGCTGCAAGTATAAAAAAAGAATCAAATGACAATCAGTACACCAAACATTAAAACAGCATCTTCGAAGGTTCATTAATTTAATAATAATATTTAATTATCTAATGAGCAAATACATTTTATTAAAAAAAGTAGGAATAGTTCACAAAAAAAAAATGATAGAATAATTGGGTTATTAGAATAGTTTTAATAGTCTTTTACTTATTTTAGATGAAAGTTGAATTTCATTACATTTTCATCTTCATGTTTGGTGACTGTTTTAGTTAATTCAATCAATGAAAATTAATGTCGATAATCAAGGGTTAGTAGAATATGTTAAAATGACACAGCCATACACATTTTGGCCGTAGTATAATAATCATTATTTACATTTGATCTTATTCGATATTGATAAGAAGAAACATAGCAAATGGGAAAAATGTGTTAAATTTTCCGAATAATACATATTTACGGAAACATTTACTTATGAAACATGAAAATATTTTTATTTATTTTGGATAAATAATGGAATATGTTCCAATAATACTTCAAATAACATTTTAATATAACAAAGTGCTTCAACAAAATCTCTTAAATACAATAATAACAAGCATTTTGTCATACATATTGCATATTAAAACTAACAATATTTAATTTAAAACTGATAGGATCTTAAATGATAGTTTGACCGAGTGCACACCTGAAATCATTGCAGATACGTATTTTAAGTATTGTCTCTCCAATCTACTATAAATAAGTATAACTTATATTAAAGTGGAAATATTTCCAGAAAAAAAAATCGTGCTATTTTTTAATTGTTATATTACATATTGTTAATTTTTAAATCTGTGAAATAAATGAAAACGTCTAGAAATTTGAATTAAATTCTTTAATAAAATTAAATGTTTCAAAAAAGTAACATGTAAAAGATAAGTGACCTTTATAATTTACACTGGCCTTATAAACTAAGAGTAAACGTGCACTCAGAATAAATAAACCTCAATAATATAATGCTCGAATATATTATAATTTAATATTGATTTACACGTAGTTATGTACTTATCCGCTGGGCACATAAATGCTTATCGATGATTGGTGTTTTTTCATCTGAAAGAAAAGAATAAATCATAAAAATCAACTAAGTCCTTCTTTTGTTAATATAAAAGTATTGTAGTAAGAATTTTGATAGAAAAATACTTGAAATTTAAATTTCAAACAAAATTCAAGTTACCACAAGTACTCGCAGCGGCTTATTAGTAATGCGTATAGCGTATTGGTCATCGACCAATATTAGATCGGCTTCCTCGTCCACACACGCGCTCATAAGTGAATTTAAAAGTATGTTATCCATTCACCGGCACAAATATGCACACGCACGCACGCACCCATACACGCAGCAACACGCATCATCCACTCTTACACACACGCACAGTATCGTGCACTGACCTGTGTGATTGGTCAGTCTGACCAATCACACACACTCACACGGTCTGCACGTGCGGGTTGCTGCGGATCTCACACACACACACGGTCTGCACGTGCGGGTTGCGCAGGATCTCACACACACACGGTCTGCACGTGCGGGTTGCTATCTCACACACACTCACCGCTAGTAGCGGTTGTTGGATATCTGCGCGTTGACTGCGGCGGCGGCGGCGTTGCTGGCGGCGGTCTGCACGTGCGGGTTGCGCAGGATCTCCGTAGTGAACTCCGCCTGCGCCTTCGCCATCGACGCGCCCGTGGACCGGTAGATGCGGTGCACCTGCAATGTGATATTGAAGTGAAAACTTCTTTAGCGGCGTTGAGCACTTTTTCTGTAATGGGTATAAAATCTTAAACTCGCGTCAGGACTCAGGACACGTGACCTGATCGAAAAAGCGTAAGACGGATACCATTCCAGAATATCAAACATGCTCAACGTTAATAATCAAGTTTTCACTTCTGCCGGCACTCCCGGAGTGCAACCCGTCTTTTTTTTATAATGATTAATGACGTTTGTTGAGTCGAGCACGCTTCAACACTGATTCGGATAACTAGCACGGAGGGAAGTAACTCACCCCTACTGAAGATCGGGGTAAAATAGTAAATATAGTAAATGTTGTAGTTTAATGTGTTGAGTGATGGCGGGTAATATATGTGTGAATACAAAATTCAATAAATTAACTGTATGTATTTTGAAAAAAAAAAAAATTGTACTATCTAGCCTATTCTGGTGCATATTCCAATCAATATTTGATTTTTTTATCAATCAAACACAAATAATAAAATAAATTAACAAAATCTCTATTTTTACCTTAGTAATGAGCAGAATATCAGCTACGACGCAGGTGATGAAGCCAATGGTGACCAATAACGTCACAATACCAACTCCCACGTTCGTGCTGAACGCGTCGATGCTTGTGATCAAACCGCTGAAAAACAATGTGAATTATGATTAGCTTAAAATCATTTTTTGAGCCATCATTTTATAGCTAATTATATAAAAATGTATATTTTATATAATTAGCTTAAGTGTGGTAATCATGATATTAAAACTCGCCTTCATCTAGAGTATAAACCATATTATAATGTGGTTGATTTTAGATAACTAATGTTCAAGTTACAAATATTTATTTGTGTAATGATTAAAATACACAACTAAGGGCCGATTATTCAATGCTTGGATAAAACTTATCCATCCAATAAAGTATTACACGATAATATTAAAATGTGACGTAAATTGTCAAATACGGGCAATTAGAATACGTTTTTAAAATGGTATGGTATGTTTTATACATTATTCAACGAATAAGTTTTACCCAAGCATTGAAAAATCGGCCCTAAAAGTATTACTAAAGTGAAATAAATAAACGAGCAGTGATAAAAACAAATTTAAACTCACCAAGAGCCACCACCGCTGAATCCAATCGACTGCACCAAAGTAATCAATATTTGGAACAGGAATATAAAGAAGAACACCATAAAGTTGAACGACGAGTCACTTCTAAACGCCTTGTATATCGGTCGGTACCAGCAGACAAAACTGAACGGTGTCAGTAATATGAAGTATAGAATGGATAGGCCGAATACTGTTGGGCCCATTCCGGAGAATAGCAGGGCCATTCCACCGACGATGTTCAGTGCCAGGACCAGGGAGTGGACTGGAATAGATATTTCTTTTTATTAGATTTGTTTTATTTAATAATAAGGTGACTATTACAAATAAAAAATGTGTGCGTGTACTAGTGTACACACGTAAGAAGTGAAACTACTTTATGACCTTATTTTTCAAAAAATAATTTACTATGTATATATGCAACTTTACAGAAATACGTCGAATCACGCGTGGTAGGGATAAGAAAAAATGGCGCGTAACAAAAAAATGTCACGCGTAACGAAAAAATGTTACACTAAATTTTTTTCCAACCCCGATAAAGAAGTTTCACTTCAATAACAACACTGTAATGATAAAATATGTAGGAATTTAGAACTTCCTTTGATGAATTGGGAATCTCGGTTGAAAGTAGTGTCATATTGATGAAGTTTACCAAGTGCTGTTATTATTTCACTTTCATTTTACGCCATGTAGTTAGTAGTTAAGAAATAAACAAGGAACTTGTTTCGAAAAAAGGTTTCATATTATTTATTAATAAGTAAATAACCATAGAAATCTAAATAACAAAACACATAGAAGTGCTATAATGTCATAATTCGTATGAAAACCGCTGTCGCCAAAATCAACACATTTAAACCGATAGCTAAACAATACACACAAGTAAACTATGCCTTTTATTGGACAACTTGATTTTAATGAAAACTAACTTAAATATTAAATTAAGCTTTTTAATATGTATCCTAACGCACGAATTTACGGTTTATTTTAGAACAACATCCTTATGTATATGAGACGTTTTGTTTCTTTTTGCTCCAATAAGGTTGAAACTGTGTCATTCATTGTTATTTCGATTACTATGGTGACACTCGTAATACTTGTAAATATTCTATAATTTTAAGGAAAAACGGCATTATTTCTAAAAAAAAATATTTACCGATGAAATATTATTCCTTTATTAGTATAATTACAACTTATGGAAGAATTTCTGCAATGGGAAATGCTGAAACACACCATGTTTACACACATACGTCTCCATAGCAACTGAACTGTGACGAACACACTGGTGATGTGAAAGTCACCTGAGTGGCGACAAGGTCACGCGCGCTTACGACTTCTAGTGTCTTGTTATTTAGATTTCTATGTAAATAACATTAAATATGTATATGCTTTTTATCTTTTGCATCACTGAAAAAAAACATAACTTGAAACAATCATATTTTGATAAAACACAATCATTTAATTTGAACATAATTGAGTGACTATTAAAATATTGGTTAACAATATACCTTGCAACATAATTAATGAATCAACATAATTGCCATTAACACAAAAAACACATTAACATAATTCACTATCAAGTTGTGTCAAAGTGGACTAGTTTCCTGAGAATTTAATATCTTTATATGAATAATTGAATATGTAAATATATCTACTACTATATTCCATGTGTAATGATTACATGTTTTTGAATTTTTCTTTAATCACATATGTATTTTTTATTAATATAAAGAATAATGTCATGTTTCTCTTAACAAGTTTTTCTACCACTTATAGCCAAAGAAATAAAATTCCAACCGTCAACTATATCATAGTACTAATTATAGCTATCAATTATAACTCATTAGAGTAAATAGAGCAATTAATATAAAATAATTAATTACTTACACATCCACAAATGATACAAATGCCGTACAATCCTCTGAAACTCGAGCGGTATGTCCACATTGATGTCCTGGTAGAAGCACGGTTGTACTGGACAGAAGGCAGGCAGCGGTGGCCAGTTGTTCCTGCGGCCAGCGGACCCGGCACGCAACTCGGCCTCCCGCCGCGCTAGCTCTTCGGCTTTTCGCTCCAATTCCTCTTGCCGTCTCTGTAGTTCGTGCTCAGTGAGTGCCATTATAAAATTGATATTTATTTACTTATACAAATATGAAAGAGAAAATACGATTAATCAATCATGTTAATCCATAACATGATTGATTGTAACAATTGCACCACATTAATGTACAATGTTTAGCACGCAGGAAAACTCTCTAATAAAAAAAAGACGGGTTGCACTCCGGGAGTGCCGGCAGAAGTGAAAACTTGATTATTAACGTTGAGCATGTTTGATATTTTGGAATGGTATCCGTCTTACGCTTTTTCGATCAGGTCACGTGTCCTGACGTGAGTTTAAGATTTTATACCCATTACAGAAAAAGTGCTCAACGCCGCTAAAGAAGTTTTCACTTCAAAAATATGAAAAAAAAAATTTTTTTGTGTGACTTTTGCTAAGAAAAGATTAGCCACTACATAAATATAGCAAAAATAAGAAATGTAAAGAGGTCAAAACTACTGTGAAGCAACTATGAAATGATTTGTTAAAGGAAGCTGTTAATAAAGGGACTCCTACACAATGGTAATCTTACAATTTAAGTGAACTTTCAAGATGTAAAAATTTAATATTGTCTACTATTTTACCAAAGCAGACAAATCTTTGTCAAGATAATGTCTTATAGATAAAAAATTTATTCATCAAATAAATGTATTATTGATTATGTGAAATTATTTATATCTTAACTAGTGTCACTGTGTTCTATAATCTCTTATTAATGAACCGCAGATCATAAAAAGCAGGTAATGAGCTAAAATACATCCATAACATATAAAAAAACTGCTTAGTAATAAACTTGTTTGTCATCTTGTAGTTGTTGACTGCTCTTGATGTAATAATTTAAATGGTTACGAGTTCAGATTCCTGGTACATAATTATTAATGTAACGATTGAATAATTACTGTTTACTTCATTAACATTCCTAATTAATAGTATAAGAATTTTGTGTAAATAATAAAACTCTTATCCAACAAAAAACACATACATATATCATTATATTTACAAACAAAAACATTAATTCAGAACTATGATAATAAAAAGATAAGATTACATGGACATGTGACTCATAATAAAGTGCAATATTACCTTTAACTCCTTGTGTGGTGTAAAAAAATAAAATATACTATTAGAAGCATGCTCTGTGCTTTAGTTTGCATATAAGGCCGCGTTTCCATCTGCAAGAAAACTTCCGCAAGAAATGTCCGACAGCAGCTTGCAAGTCTAAACCATATACTGTGCCATATAGCAAGTGCTGGTTTAGACTTGCAAGCTGCTGTCAGACAGACTGTCGGACATTTCTTGCGGAAGTTTTCTTGAGGATGGACACTCGGCTTAAGGGTTTAGGGTTGCCAACTGTATATTTATATTGTATAGTAAAGTGTAATCACTTAGAAGTTTTAATAAATATACTGTACAAGTAATAATATTAGTAATAATCCAATGCTTATTATTATAAATGTGAAAGTTTGTGAAGATCAATGGTTGCATGTTAGTAATTCTTCAAATAAAAAATATTTAAACATCATATAAGTTGATTGCAGCATTATTATGATAAAAAACAAGAGTAAATTTGCATTAAAAAAGATAGCAAATAACTAATTTCACCATTTGAAAACATATTGGCAACTCTAGTACATTTAGATTTCAATAATAATTTAAATCTATTTATAGATATCATTTATTACAGTGAAGAACAATTTATTATTATTTTACATTACTTTTATTTAGTAACAAGTGTGAAGTGCTCCACTACTAAATATAAATCTTTCTTGATGAGCAAGTAACAAGTGCAATAGTCATAAATATATTTTTGTCTGAGCAGATCTCTGATTGTGTACTTGCACAAGAAGAAATTGTAAAAATTCTATATTACCTATATATACATAATATTTATATTATATTTTTAAGTTGAATATTGTTGAGTGGTATCTTAGATTATTACATGTTTTATGTGACAACATCGTTGTTTAAATTCTACCGAATTATTATATCAGATTGATAATGAGGTTAAGGAGGGAAAAGTACCTGAAAATCAGCAGTTGTGAAGTTTGATGGTGGAGCCTGAGGTTGCTGTGAGGGACTCGGTCGTGTATATTGTCCGCTGGCCGGTGGAGACACTGCTTGCATGATCGCCGGCTGTGTTGGCTGTTGCGGAGGCTAAAGTAGTAAATCCGTATCATAGTAAAAGTATTTCAACAATTTTTTTAGTAAAGATTTAGATACTATGTTTTTTTTATTGACTTTTTATAGTTGAATTGTTCTCATCAGACAAAAGAAATAGTAGATTCCTACTTATCTTATCAATTTTTATATAAAACAACAATACGATTGAATGAATCGCGTACATATTAATATTTTTGATATCAATATTTATTATGTCATCAATTCATAATGCTCTGATCTGTGAATATTACTTTCATATAAACAACTTTCACGTCTCGTATATTACACGTCAATGAACATTAGATTCTTATTAACTGAGACTGATTAGATCGGCACATCAACCCACGAATTCCATAAAAAACTTGAATTCCATTTACCGTAGCTTGATTTGCATTTTGAGTGCCGTCAAATGGATTATAGTCGTCAAGACCCTGTGTCACAGTATTCGTATTCCTCGCTACTTGCTGTACTGCAGGGTCCTGAAATAAATTAATGTGCAAAATATGAATATCATGATATCAATTTCACTATTTCTTCGACTGAGATTACTCACGGCAAAGGGGTTGTCTATGGCTGGATCACTAAACGGATTGTCTTCAAATTTAGACATTGTGTTTAATTATTGAGCGCCACCTTATGTTTATTATTCACTACGCAGCACAAAAAGTTTGTCTTATTATATTTTTAGAATTAAATATGATAAATACACTCAACCCATACAGTCGCTTGACAGATTTGTGATGGTGACGAATTGACATTTAAGTGTTGCTGCTATGAAAATTAAATTGTAGCTACCAAGGTAGCTACATAAACGGTAAGTAATTAAAAGAATAATTTTCTTGTAAAAACTAATTCTAACTGTATTTCTCGATGCAAGAATTTGATTTAGAATCTCATGTATTATTTTACTGAAACTCAAGTTAGTATAATAACTTCTGAGAAAAAGTAGACTGTACGTACACGGGTACACGTATAAAATTATTTCAAAAAATGCTTTTCAAAATTTAACTGAACTAATCATTATCTTTGAATAACACTGAAAAGCATCAGCTGTAATAGATAACAAACAGGGTTTACTTTTATTTACGGGAAATATGAGATTTGTTCAAATGGGAGCAAAATATTTTGGTTTTAATGTTGGTACATGAAAGCGAAAGTGTTTTCGTGATCATGGTTGGCAGACTCAGTTGTCAGTTTAATCGACGGTGCTGTCAAAGTAGGCAGCTGTTTACGTTTTGTATCGTTATTTTGCGATCGTTTTGCTATATTTTATTGTTTTTAAATTAACTATTTTAATAAACAGTTTTGATAGTGAGATATAATTGTGATAATTTAAGATTTTTAAACCATGTCAGATGTCAAGAGGTGAAATAATTCTGTGTTTTGTGTTTTAACGTGTGAGTGACAGATATTATATTGTTTGGGATTTGGCGTGATAAACATAAACGGTGAGTAGATATTTCATGATTCGTTTGATGGTATATTATAAAATATTTCAGCTTACTCATTAATCATTAAGCAAAATACAAAAGTTTCTAACGAGAGGTTTTTTTTTCAACTTTTTATGATAACATTTTTTGCTGATAAGAACTCTAGGATGTTTGCAAGTTCCGCTGACTTGATTGCATATTTGCAACGTTGAGTTAACGATTTAGGACTTGCGTAATGTTAAAGTAACTGGCGCTAAGGTATTCGTAACGTTCCGTGGCGAGTTTTGGTTGCGCGCGCGCAGGAACAATCTGAGGCCGTATCTTTACTGGGCGAAAGTTGTTTGCTCTTGATATTCAGGAAGTAACAGTACCGGAATTATTTAATAACCATATAAAATTTCTATTATTTAACAGCATTACAATATTATTACTCTTGAATCATATCAAATCAATTTCTATGGATAATGGACATGGACATAAAAATAATTTTACTATTTTGTGTAATTCTATTATTTATTTTAAATGCTTTGTAGAATTATAAATTTGAAAAGACCGTCGGATTTTGATAATTTTATTTATGGCTCAAATAACTGTGACGAGTAATTATTTTATATAGAAAAGGTTTTCCTCACTTGGCTGCAAGTGTAAATCTTCCATACATTGAATATATTGTGCATAATATATTTTGTTTAAATATTAGTTAGGATTCTTAAATTTAATTTTTTTAAAATTTTATATTGTGTTATAAAGCATAATGATTTATGACTTATGATCACAATAGATTTCAATCGGATTAAATGTTAATAATTTATCGATTTTATAAAATACCTTGTTGCTGAAAATTTGAAACATCCGCTCTGAATGGACGAGGCCTATGATATTTTTTTACAGGAATGACACCCACTATAGTGCCTTTAGGAGGCATTTTTACAAACCTCTACATAATATTAAGTAATATTGAGACCAATGGCAGTATTCATATGAATTAAATAATTAAAATATCCAAGTTTTGTAATAGTTATGTGTTTCCTAATGACAGATGTAGGGTAGGTTTTCTAATTTATGAAAGTATGTTATATATATTTGCAATTCTAATAACTTGAACGTCACAAAAAAGTTTGTTTAAAACAATAACATGTTTATAATTGCAAGGAAACAACATACAATTTAAATGTGCGAACGAAAGTGCTTATAGAAAGTGAAAGTAGGATTTCTTTTTCGTCTTTATGTAACTTTTGTCTGAAGTGTAATGAAAAAGGCAATGTGGTCTTCTAACCTGTTTGTCAATACTCAATTTGTGAATATATTAACACAATTGTAATTCAAGTTAGTAGGTCAAGCTATATTTTATGTTATTTTAAATATCTTTCTTACAAGTGGATAAAGGTATCCATATGTGGCAAATATATTGTTGAAAAATATTTATGGAAAATATATTAAAAACTAGATGTTATTTTTGGATATTCAAAACAGTCAATAAATAGTCATTATTTAAATTAAAATGATAAGAAATGTAAAGCAAATAATATTTGAATAAATTGTATGAAATTGGACCCACGCCTTCTATTTATTTGCATCTCTGTTATTAAAATTATCTCCGTCACATTATAAACTTTTTAATTATGAACAAGTTTTCATTTCCTCACTTTTTATATTAATTAAGATTAAGAATCAATAAAAATAAATGTGTTTTAACACATAGAAGGTATGAAATACATTGAGGAATAATAACTTGTTAGCAGGAAATTGATTGGAACTTGTTAAACTTGTTTAGTAAGATCTTATTATACAAACCGCTATACAGTGTTAGAACATTTGAATGGTAACAGAAAGATGTTTTAGCAAACACTTTCACTATTACAGTGGAATTTATTAGACCTTAACGTGAATTCAATGCTATTTATTACACTCTGAAAATTGGATTTTTAATTGGTATTTTATTCATTGTATCATGATCAATATTAACTATGTTGACATTTATTTTGCAAATTGGGACAGTTACAAAACAGTTTAAATATTCATCATTTAAATTGATAACGATTTATGAGTCTCATATTTGCAAAAGAAAATGGCATCATCAAAATCAATTTAAAAATTTGAAATCATATGGTGAAACCCGTAAACTATTGACTTTTTATACAAGTTTGATGGTGCGTTTTTATGTTGTTATACATAAATTTAAACTTGTTAATTGATCAAAAATTCCAACATCAGTAGAAATACACTATGACTGACATAAGCTATATTTTTTATTCTGTTTCAACCCGGGAAGAGTGGCAAGTTTAAAATAAATATTGTATTACTATGATTTAGTTTGATTGAGTCTGGCATTTACAAATCAAACATCATTCAAATAAGCTAAACAACTGCTTATCAATTGTGTGATAATATAACATCTAATGACTGGCAATTGTATGGATTGTTTTGTTAATCGTAATGTTTAAATTATATGATGTAACCACTACCTATATGAGGTCAGAGGTGTGAATGAATGAATGAATGAATGAATGAAAAATACTTTATTGTACACCTTATAGAATACATTTTACAAACTTAAAAATACAATATAACAATGTACAGTAGGCGGCCTTATCGCTGGCAACGATCTCTACCAGGCAACCCAGAAAAGACGAGGAAAATAAATAAGTCAATAACATGGTGGTGCAAAATAAATAAAAGTGCCAGAATAATAAATAATAATTTTATTATATACTAGCGGTCCGCCCCGGCTTCGCCCGTGGTTCATGTTTACGTTTTCTCTACATAAGAACCATCCTCGTACTTCAAGGAATATAATAAAAAAAGAATTATCGAAATCGGTTCAGCCGTTCTCGAGTTATGCGCTTACCAACACATTTTGCGATTCATTTTTATATATAAAGAAGAAGATATACTATACCTACATATATGTGTGACTTGTGAATTTAAGAAAAATAAGGATTGCATTGCAATGAATGGTTGTAAAAACACATCAAACTTTCTGAGATATTCCTGAAAACTTTTGATCCATTGAAATGTTACATTTTTTAGGCCTGACCTTGAGTTTTTTAGAGGACGCAATTTTATTTTTTTGATGTGTAGGGAGGGTCAGTGTGAAGCTAAAACCAAGTTTGTGGGGTCGCCATCCTTGTCCCATGGCCGCCATCTTGAAAATAGCGGTTGAAATGGTTTTAACGATATATCTCTTAAACTATTTATCTGATAATAAAACAATTTTAACATTATTTGTTGCAAATTAAATTCTCTACAACTTTGATTCAGTAACTTTTTGTCGTAGAACTATAAATAAAAAAGTTATAAGTGAAAATGTTCAGAAATTAGAGATGTTTATATTTTTCAATAAAACTTTTTTTTATAAGTTTACGAAGAAATTATATCAGACCATTTTTGTAGATTGTTTTTCGTAGAACAACTTTTATATACAACATTTTTTCATTACGTCAATAGCTAAGGTTTTACAGCGCTCAGAAGTGAGTACTATTTTTCAGTAGTAACTATACATAATAAATTGGCTATTGGCTCTTTTCCCAGACTCCACAACAATGGAAGCACACTGCAGAACATTTCAGCCCTGCTTTTCGACGTAAAAAAACGCACTTCCAGACTCTACCTCCTGGGTTGTGGGGAAAAGATTCAATAATTAATTATTAATAATATTGTAAAATTAATTATTAAAAATATTATTATAACAAAAATAAAATAATTACTGGTGACAAATTATTATTAGTACACACATAATATAACGTATTCTGTATAGTAAAGAGTACTTAAAATAGTACTCACTTCGGATGGCTGTAAAACCTTAGCTATTTACTTAATGAAAAAATGTTGTAAATAAAAGTTGTTCTACGAAAAACAATCTACAAAAATGATCTGATATAATTTCTTCGTAAACTTATAAAAAAAAGTTTTATTGAAAAATATAAACATCTCTAATTTCTGAACATTTTCACTTATAACTTTTTTGTTTATAGTTCTACGACAAAAAGTTACTGAACCTAAGTTGTAGAGAATTTAATTTGCAACGAATAATATTAACATTGTTTTATTATCAGATAAATAGTTTAAGTGATATATCGTAAAAACCATTTCAATCGCTATTTTCAAGATGGCGGCCGTGGGACAAGGGTGGCGACCCCACAAACTTGGTGATAGCTTCACACTGACCCCCCCTACACACCAAAAAAATAAAATTGCGTCCTCTAAAAAATGCGACCCCAAATGTAACTTTTCAATGGACCATTTATAGTATATAACCTACAATGTTTTCGAAAAATTTCATTAATAGTTACTGAAATAGCTTGTGAAGAAATAAACCTCAAGAGCGAAGTTTTGCAATGTATTCTTCAGAGTGCTTAATGTTACGTAGTTTCGGAGTTTTCCTGAAGGCGAACTGCTACTCAGTACGGACTCTACGATCAATTTTTCGAGTCGGTAAATCTCTGCTTTGGCAAAAGTTTTTACCGAGGTCATTTCCACGTCACACAAGCGTGATTGGCGCAGAAATGCGTTATGTGTTCTGTATAATCTGTATTACATAAAGAACCTCGAACTTTCCACGTGACTGCACCCCGATACCGCAAAGTTTGTCGACAAACGGCCCGGAGGCGTCATCGTGACTGCGTTGAATACTGAATGCTGCTGGAATCACATATCTCATCGTGTTTAATGAACGAGAACAGATTAATCCATCAGTCCTCGGAATCACAGACACAATAGAAAATCTATTGTGTCGCGCCCCGATCGGGGCTTACGGTGGTCAATGGGTTAAGGGTCTTAAACGATTGATTCTAAAAGCTAATGGTCCAATATGTTATCACGGTTGCGCAATTTATATGTTGTACCAATGTTCATATGTACACCTATATAGTTTCAAAGAAATTCCATACACTTGGTTTCTTGAATGTCCGTCATTTGTAATAGTGCAGAGTATTTAGTTTAAGTGAATTTGGGTTTTCACAGTTAACCCGTGACCTAACGTGAACTTGACCAATTTTCATAATTAAGCCCGACCGGCTTTGGTTCAGTTTCTACATGAGTCGTTTTATTGACCATGACCCGGCAGAGAGTCACTTTAAACCATAATGATTATTTAACTCGCTATTAGCCTTGCGTTGGCTGAACATTTTAGTAAAATATTACCTGAAAATAATTTCAGTGCTAACCGCTAAGTAATTGCCGCTTTTAATTTACCTTTTTTGGTATAAAATTCCTCAAACGAGGAAATATTATGGAAATATTAAATATTTATGTCTACTTACCTACTGCTAAGCGGGTACGATAATTTAAAGGCATATTTCCGCCCAAATTACAAATCTAATAATGAACTATAATTAAATACCAACACAAAGAAAGCGCATTTTAATTTTGATTGAGACCTTCTAAACTGTCTTATCATTTATTAAAATTAAAAGGCGGATATAGGTTTAGTGATAAAACTGTAAGTGAATGGACAACCTTCACTTGTTTGGACAATAGCACGACCTAATTAAAATACCTATTACCTACCTATCAAGGTTCATGTTTTACAATCTTTAACCTTTTATTAGTATTGCCTATAAAATGTTCGTTAAAATATTGGCAAAATAATTATGAAATTTAGATATTTACTTAAGCTCATACCTATTAAGGAGTATTAGGTATGTAGGTACTGTTATGAAAAGTTAATTTTCACTGTAGGTACTATTAATTTTGTAATTTAATTTAATTACTTTCACAGAATCGATATAAATATTGCAAACATTTACAAAATGTTAAATAACTTATGTACCCAAGTTGGAATATACATTGTAGACACATTGATAGTATCATGAATAGCACATAGTTACACAGTACATAAAACTTGGTCATAAAAAATAAAAACTTGGTAATGTTTATCCGATGAAATCACTGTCTTGCGTTTAGTGGTCGTTTTATGAGAAACGATTAAATAATTATGTCGTCATATTTCGTTTATTGCCGCGGACACGACTGTCCCGGCCATAATTACCGGCAGTTTTCATGCCGGTCCGATTTACGGGTCTCTGACGTCACGGTTCGCGAGATTCGCCATAAAAGTTATTGGGAACGAGCCCTTTTGTCAGACGATAAGACGATAAATAAAATTGGAGGATTCGTTCTGGAGATAGGTCGCAGTTTTCTTTTATTGTGATTAGGTTATAATTATTGACAAGCTTTTTATGGACCGTTTTGTGGGTTCATGTTTTGTTGTATTTATTATTATAGCTATCTGACCGCCTCCTTGGTACAGTGGTTGACGCGTGAGCGTAGAAACGAGGGGTCCTGGGTTCGATTCCCGGTGGAGACGAAGAAAAAAAAAATGTCTCGGTCTGGTAGGACACAGAAGGCTGATCATCTACTTGTCCCTATAGAAAATCGATCAGTGAAACAGATGTATGCATAATGCATCTGCCCCTTACCCCACTACGGGGACACGGGACTTCACTTATTATTATAGCGATTTTAGTTGCGATAGAGGATATTATGTTTAGTGATGGTTATTGCGTCACGTCCGTTTTCGTAATGGAAATGTATAACAATATTCAATGTATGTAGGTACCTTTTTTTTTTTTTTTTATTTTTTTTTTTTATTTTTTTTTTTTTTTATTTTTTTTTTTTTTTATAGTGGGGAAATCTTCCAAAGATACCCACGGCCCCCGGGGAAGGAGCCGTGGGTTATGTCGGACTCTTACCGACTAAAACCCCACTGTGTTCCGTCGAGCCGCTTTAATGATGGGGCCGCGGGTATTTGTTGGAATTCTTCCGCGACCCCCTCGGCGGCAGCCCATCATGTATGTAGGTACCTATCGAAATGAGGTACATACGTATAGGTAATACATGCAAGTCCATTAAATCTTATTAAGTTAACATTGTAATCGTATTAGTTATGCATGACGCACTGTAGAACTAGATGATTCCTATTCGATAGTATGTACATAATTCTAATGTTTGGATTTCAATCTTCAATTGAAACAAACCCGATATTGAAAAATACATAACTCGTTCCTAAAATGTTCGATAGATTTATTTTCAATAGATATTATATTATAACCATAGGAAACCTATTTCAATCTCTTCACAATTTATAAACTCGTAAGTCGCAAGTGTACGAACTCCATCAGTTAAGTGTGTGCTTGAACTTTGAAGAACTGCGTACAAGTTAATTTTCATTTGAGAAACCTTTCCGCTGATTCGATTTTTTTCTAAATCCTTCATTGTTTGTGTTAATCAGTCTATCATTAAGTGTAGGTACCGTTTCTAGACTAGGTAATAATTATTGCACTTATTTGTGATTTCAGATTGTAATAATAATTAATATGTTCATCTTCCACAAGAATAGGTTGTAAAATGCGATGATAATTTATCAAACCGATTGCTTTTTTCCTACAAATGCGCTTTTAAATACTAGCGCTCTTTGGTAGGTCCTACATATAGGTAGGCTTACTGTATAAAGGATTTATACAGTACCTAGTAACTATGTGTAAGGGTTCTTCAAAGTATGTACTTCATCGATGGCACGTCACCGAGTGAACGACACAAAAACGATTCCCAATAACCACTAAAAGGTAAGCTAGTACTTATGAAAATTTAATACAACGAATTGGGATTATTTTAGTACAATTCGTGGAACGAGCTCGCGTGATGTAAGAACGATGTTTCATTACGTTCGATTGAAATTGTAATAGTTAGCTATCTTCGTAACATAGGTACTTCATTAATACATGATTACAGTATAAGGATGTTCGGGCCCACCGCCCATTTATTATTCTATTTTAATCGAATATTGTTGTCGTGTTTCGATGTGGTTTTATTTATGTAGAACTAAATTATTTAGTTACAGTACACATTTTTGGTTATTGGTAGTTAACGAAACTACCTATTATAGTTGTGTGTTTATTGTTCGTGTTGTAGCCTGTAGAGTGTAGGTGTATGTAATTGAAATGGTTTTTGAATAATTCATTAAGCACAGATTATTAGAATGTCTATCAGTAAAAAATATGTTAAAGGGCGTTTGTCCACTACAAGGAATTTTACGGTCCGGCATTCCGATTTTTTACGGTCCGGTATGGCACGCCATTAATCTATATACTAGCTTGTGCACTATACGTAATTTTACCGTCCGACATTTTACTTTTCCCTATTCCGGATGGTTTTTTGAGTTTACGAGTCGCTGTAGGTATAATTGTTTTCGAGTGCCCACTTGCTTGGATTTTACTCTTTTTATTGCATATGCCAATTGAAAGCAAGCTCTTGTTTTACTTTCTTTTAGCTGGCAATGAGATTTGAGAAGTCGGTATTGTTATTTTATATACATTGACCAAGCATTGACCTATAATTATTATCTAAGTAAGTGTTGGTAAGTTAAAGTTCAAGTGGGAATAGATTTAGCTCCTCGTCACCGATTAAAATAAATAAGTGAAACACGCATTTTAAATCTCTTACGGAACTTTACTTTTTATTATAACGAAGTAATATAATATTTCACCTTCTATATTTTTACTCGTTTCTTGTAAAATGCGAAAACAATCATTTATGATAGCATTATACCGCCATACTTCCTTGAACTGTACCGCACTGATCCGAGTAAAGACGGACAGGTGCACAAGCAATTCATCGGTTTTTTCATGCCACACCGGACCGTAAAAAATCGGAATGCCGGACAGTAAAATTCCTTGTAGTGCACAAGCGCCCAAAGTGTTTAGAAATTCCATCGAAAGAAAGCGTCAAATAACAACTTAGGATTACCTATAACAATGACATTTCTACATTTTTTTTACATAAATGGCCTCTTCCTTGTGGATGTTGCTATATTATTAAACTTATTTCTATTTAGATTTTCTCTATTACAGTTCTCCAACTTTACCTTGACCTTACCGTTGGTAATGCGCTGCAAAATAGCACGCTCACACTAGAATGTTACTTGCATATGAAAATGAAATGTAAATACTTACAGAGAGCTTGTAGCATTTAGAATAATTTTAGAGATTCACAGCGAGTGGGCCAGGTCACAGTACTCTACGAATACGACCCCGGTGTGACTTTGAGCCTGCCATCTTGACTATTGTTATTTAAATGCTTTAACTATTTGTGGCTGACATTTTAAGTGCGTTATTACATTGTCTGTCTATTGTAGCTGTGGGATAGATCTAACTTAACATTCCTTCACCTATACTTTGATTATAATTGTATGTATGTTCCCTGAGAGACACATGTCTGCAAATGTGCTAATTACCTCTTTCGTAGTAGTTGTTTGCTTAGTGGATTTATCCTTTAATAGGATATAGGGCGATCATAAACATACTCACTTTTTTGTCGATTATCCTTTAATGGTATGTAGGTGATTGGCTAAGTAGATTGCTAGACGGAGTCGTGTTGGATAGAACCCGTTTTCAAATGTACGTTGTAATTAACATGGTGCAAAAAGAAGTCCACATAAAAAAATAATTCTTAACGATTATGCGATAAAAACTCATTATAAAATATTCAAGGTAGTTTTTAACAAAAAATATTTCTGCTGCGTGTTGCATACAATAAAATAGGTCTCATTTGCATCCAAGTGTATCAATCTATTTTTGCACAACCAGACAAGTGCGTAATTCACCAGAAACGGCTAAAAGCGCCATTTGTACGCCTGTCACAACTACTTGTGACCTCTACGTGAGGTCACGAATTAAATAGTGAATTATTGTATTGCTTTAAAGACTTCCGCGTTTGACGACGGTAATTCTTGCCTATTTTTTAGATATATTTAAATTGTACATTGTTTAATTTAAAAGGTTTTTCGCGAATCGCACGATGATTTACGGAATTGAACGCGGTTTGGTTAATTCATCTTGTTTTAACCGAAATTTATGTTTTGTTTTATTTTTCCTCATGAGGGATAAAAATAACGTGGCAACCGAGCTGGAACAGTATTTAGTGACCCTGACTAATGAGCCAGAAAGTGTGAAATCGATCTCTTCAATATTGGAAAATTGTGTTATGAATATCACACTCAATTTATTCATTTTGTATCGGAGTGTTTATGTTTACGTAGGATATCCGTTTATGTATAAAGTACAAGTAGGAATATTTAAGTAGTTGCGGATATAATGGCGATGTGCAAAATAATCGAGATTGTTTTTTTTATATGTATACTTAGTTACACTTTGTGTATAAGTAGCTTTATATTAATCTAAAAACACTGTCTACATCTAAGAGATGAAAGTCATTATATACATAGCGATTATAATATTTTACAATGTCTTTAAATTATTTCATCTCTATACAAAGGCTTTATGAAGTCTGTTATCTGTTTATAAAGTATCTCTGTTCTATTGTTTCTTTGAAAATCTTTTAATCTGTTGCAACCGCTGCAGCTGTTATAATGACGACGGCACTGAACGAAAAAATAAGCCTGAACCCATTAAATACGCGCTTGCCTTTTTTATTCTTGAATTGCAGTGTTTCTTACTTTGATTATTATTTCTATTAATTTACAGTTGAATTTTTAAATACGTATTGAGCAAAGCTCATATCAATTTACACATTAAGCAATGCGTGCGCTTTATGAACGATTTTGGTCGCATAACTAAATATTTCTAGTATCGCATTTGCAGTTTCCACGCGAAATTATCTCGAATTTCATATAAGATGTCGCAAGTCGCAACATATTACTTTTCATGTGCAGTAAGAAATATTTTATGCTTGTGCAATTGTATATAATATCTATGAGAATGTCAGCTTGCTATGAGTTTGAATACATTGGTACTAACTTACTAAGTACATTGAGTGAATAATTGCCGCGACCTCAATGAAGTCATGCAAATGTTTCTCATTATACTACGATAGTAATGAAGCTCAGAGATGTTAGAGGTATGATGGAAAAGTTATGTAACGAATACTTTATATGCAAAGATACATAAAGCTAAAAAATGGTTTCTATTTAAATGCGAAAGCATGAAACTGCAGTCAAACAATGTTTTGGTGAATTCACCACATCTGTTAAATATTATATAATTTATGCTTACAATATTCGAGTTTAATCCTATTAAAAAATATCAATCTCTTTGTAGCCGTAAATATTTTTTGTTTAGGTATAGGTATAAGTAATAAATTATAAAATTTGATCATATAATATATACATATATTTCAGATTTATAGAAACGCATTAATCATATCTAAATTGAACTACATAATATAGTTTTAAATAGCTAGCTAATGTAAATGTTTGTATCGAATACGCTTAATAAATAATAAATATAATGTAGCAAACGTTGCCATCAATCCCTTGTACATAATAATAATCAAGTATAGTCTCGAATACTGCAGTTAGCAACGTGATTGTATCTCTACCATAACCTGGTTAACTGCGACCCGATAGGCCTCATTTTGTTTGCCACTAATTGGTCTATAAACACTTATCTAGAACATTCCATTCCTATTTCATTGCTACTCAGAGCCAAATGGGGACAAAACAATTCAAGAGTTATAGACCTATCAAGCTATCAATTTGACTTTAATGTAAGCAAAATTGTGCAAATATACACCGATAAAAAAACGTACATAATTGAATGTTCCTCAGCCCACTTACAGCGGATGCAATATAGGAATTGCATCGAAATTGGTTCTCCTCCTTTACGGCGTCACTGTACGTATATTGTTATTATTTTGAACAAAATATAACGGAGATAGCGGCGCGAATGACCCCAGAAACTAGAGCGGAGCGTTGAAACATATCATAAATTGTACAATATAAGGTTTCCCCGCAGCTAGTTGCCTTTTCGAGTGAACTTCCACAGCCGGGGAATATGTTCTCTTTGTTTTGTTGTGTTTGTGAGTTAGCGACGGCAAATTGTAGGATTACAAAACTTCTAAGTTGCACGGTCAACATTACCGCGGCATCTTCTTAGAAGACGGATTTGCGAGCGCCCTTTTGTTTTTTGATTAGCGGAATGTTTATTTTCGAAATGTGGGCGAAACAAGGCGCTAACAATGTAATTTGAATATCGTTTTGTTGGTGTTACAAATTAGGCAGTTTGCGTTGTTTTCCGCGGGCGTATAAACTTCCAAATCGCTGTCAGCGTGGAATGTTGCGTTGTTACTCGTAACGGGAGCTTGTTTACGTAGTCAGTTTTTTAAAACAATATTTTAGATGTTTGTCGTAAAGTGGTGATTTACGTGTGTTTCCTTTTACCGTTTGGCTACCCGGCACCCGCTTTGCACTTCCTCTGATGGCGCCGTGTAAATAAGCTGCCGGCAGTTTGTTTGCCAGTCTAAAGGTTCTAAATTGTGCGCGAAAAACTAACCGGTGACTGCTGTAGCGAGGTCATACGTTCTTAAATATTTATAGAGTATAAGAAATAGCTTAATGCTAGACACTCGAATTTGTTGCAACATTTTGTATTTGAAATTTGATATAATGTTGCTACATATTGGTTATTTTAGTTTGTGTATATATTTCAGAAATAACGTTGCGAGATATATGTACGGAATACCAATATATTTCGTGACTAGGTAAAAATAATCGATGCAATTTCCCTGAATGTACTACCTATAATGATTTAATGTGTTAAATGAGATACTTATCCTTAATTTGAAATATTTTCCTGATATAGCCTATAATTACCGTGACATTCATATAAAATGTTTAATTAGACAAGCAAATACAGAAACAGAAAAATGTAAAATTAACTTCCACAAAAACGTCCATTAACTCATTAAAATATATGTATAATTATGCTGAATATAGCGACATTCCTAACATTATTAGAAAGCTGCGTCGGCGGAATAAATAATTTACGAATAATTTCACAACACCCTATAGCCATTGGTTAGTTGAAAAAGGTTTTGTTACAGCGCGTAATAAGTAAATACTCTTTACCCTTCAACGATGTTTGAAGCAACCCCGAAATCTATTGAGTAAACTTTTTCACAGATAATAAAGGAACAGCGCTTAATACCCTCAAGCCGTAACAGGGTACAATAGTGTTCAGTAAACCACGAAATCGGGAAGTTTATCTCGTTACCTTTGTGTACCTTAAAATTTTCCTCGTGTCTTGTTCGATGAGTTTCACCTTTTCTTTTCTCAGCGGTTTTCAACGATCCTGTTTACGCTACCATGTTTTAGTACTAATAAATGTGATCTACGTAAAACCAGATTTTATATTTAGTTCGAATTTTATGATATTCATTGAATCCGCCGCTTTGATCTTTCATTGATATAAATATTTGCAAAATTTCGATATCAAAGAAATTATTATAGACTCAATTTTATGTTTGTTAAATGTAATTATGAACGAAAGGAAATATATAAAACGGCAGGTAATGGTTAAAAATCTGAATTTAATAAAAAATAATGTAAGAAATAAAACATTGAAGGTGATCTGTCCGGTTTTAAAGAGCAAACCAGTAATTAATATAGGCAGTATTAGAAAATGCATTTATATTATTGTACAAATTAGTGTATAGATTTATCATCAGAACCATTACCTTCTTCCTGCCAGAATTATAAAATTAAGAAATTGTTTGGATACCTGTTTCAAGGGAGCATGATTAATACAGTGGTTGATTGAAGGGTTCAAATAAATTTATTATATTTGAAATCTGTTGCTTAGTCCTTAATGCACCAGAGTTAGCATTTCTATACAATATTTCTGCTGCAGACATGGCGATCTATTGTATTTATTTTCTTCAGTAAGTGTAAATTCTCGGATATCTGCACGTGTACCGGCTGAATAAAAATCGTACTTTTTATATGAAACCTATAATGTACCTACTATATATGAAAAATAAACACGTGCACATTGAAACGTCGATACATAATACATCGAACTAGTTCTGCCAAGGTATAATTGTTAAATGAAATTATTTGCCGATACCTACCGCAGTGTTGGTTAGAAATTCAAACTGGTTGCCGGAAGCAATAGCTACCTTTGTTTCCCTGAATTTATACTATACGGTCGTGGAACGCGGCGGGAATTCCTTGCTTTAATCCCGCTCAACAATTTCTGCCATAAATTGTTTTATTGTGAACACGCATAATTTAAATTGATTTTCGGCTCCGTTTAATATTATAGCCGTTGCCAGGTGAACGTTTGTTTGCGTTCATGTCTTTATGAATGGGACATTTTTGTGCTTCTTTCTCGGAGTTTCAATTAAATGAATCTATCATTTTATTGATCTTTACTCATATCTCAAAATTCTGAATCACAAATGTTATTATAATATAGATACCCTATATCAAGGTATTAATAATGGACGTCTGTTTCATTGTGAAACCTTTAACAATTGATAATAGTTCTATTTGTCAAAGATACCATAAATTTGAATGTAGGTAGTAGATACGTATTGCTAGTGCATTGATAAGTCTCAAATTGAACAGTGTCGAATTTAATTATTCATTGCCCAGTCTATTGCTATGTGTTTATTTTACTACCTCTATTTGTATAGTCTAACTGTCTATAGGCATATAGTATGTATATTATATAATATTCTATGCTATAGGTCTATAGAGAGTGGCACGTGCGTGTGGGATGCCGTTATTTCGTTCAAACAATTTACATAGCTATAATTTCCAATTGCTGTCAATTGAAGGGGAAATATCGTTTTCAAAGAAATGTATGTTGTCGGGTGTAATTAACTTACCTATACCAAATATTATTGGAAATACAAACATATTTTTCACTTAGGTACAAATATTTGTAAATTAATTTGTCACCATTTCAGCGATGATGTAAAAAATACACCTCTTTTAAATATTTAAATTTTAAATGTTTATTTAATGCAAACTTTTTAAAGACGTTAAACTAACTACATATATTAGGTTTTAATTTTAAGAAATTCATAGTCACGATGTAATCGAACAGTTGAAATATTCATATCTTTTTCACTCATAATGGCTGAATGATTGCAGATTATTTCTGCAACTAATCCAGTTCTAAAACGATATTATAGTCATAGATGATAATCATATTGGTCGCAATATCTAAGTCAAATAAAGCGTTGTTTTGTACACTTCGGCTTGAATTGCAAATGAATATTCCGCATGTCAAAAGCAAGAGCAATGATTTAGTGTTAATGTAGGAGTGTATCATTAAATATGCATTAGCAGCTAAATTATAGCCGCCCATGAATTTGATCACAGTCAAAATGGAGGGAAGTAATTCCTATAATTTATAGAAAATTATAAAATACGGCACGGGATTAATGGGTAGTTTATTTATTGTGTGGGGATAAGGTTTATGCCGATATGATATATTAAGATTGAATATAGCATTATAGTCCCACATGATTGTGCACTAAAAACTGTATCCGTCTTATTACAAAAGCCTTAGGAGACCTTGTTTAAAAACGCAGACTGTAAATTCATGGTTTAACTTTAGTACAGAGATTTAAACTTGTCCTTATCTATTATGGTTTGTAATAAGATTTTTACTTAGAATATGGTTTAATTACATTTTTAATCTGTGTTTTATAATAAGCGTTTAACTTAACCCGACCTCAATAAAATGGATTTGTAATCGACTATACATTAAAAGTTTCACTAGCATTT
The DNA here is from genome assembly GCF_061535455.1 of Colias philodice. NCBI lineage: Eukaryota > Metazoa > Arthropoda > Insecta > Lepidoptera > Pieridae > Colias > Colias philodice. Next base: position 8,278,789 of record NC_143104.1, read on the forward strand.
AGAACTAACTTACCACGATAACACGCAACCTATAAGTGTAAGTAGCGAGTACTTAGGTATTAACTTCGACTTAGCTGCGTACTTAAATACCTTTAGGTATCGGCATTATGTTATGTAGAGCCTTTTATGTAACTAGTATATCTTCTTCTTATGTATAAAAATGAATCGCAAAATGTGTTGGTAAGCGCATAACTCGAGAACGGCTGAACCGATTTCGATAATTCTTTTTTTATTATATTCCTTGAAGTACGAGGATGGTTTTTATGTAGAGAAAACGTAAATATGTACCAAGGGCGAAGCCGGGGCGGACCGCTAGTTTTTTATATAATGGTTGTTTCACTTAGCGAGAAATTAGTAATCAAAATTTAACGCGATATCTCAGTGATGGAAAGAAGTGACCTATACAATGATAACAATACCTAATATGATTATTAAAAATGTTTATTTTCTTGTCCTAGACAGGGTTCTCTACCTTTTAAAATCCCTCTGCATGATAGGGGAACATATTATACTGTAATAAACAAAGTTATCAGAAAAATATCATAGTATACAGGGTGTTTTTATTGTAGTCTATATTCATACATTTAAGACACGAGTTACATGTATCATTCCGTGCTGTATTGCGTACGTAAATGTTGTACGTTTGTTTGTGGCCCGAAAATAAACACGCTCATGTATACAGGGTGTTGTGTAATGGCTATTTAAAACTGCCATGTATTTGTTGAATGTCGATGGCGCACGTGATCGCGGTTCACGTGAATGCAGACGCGTGTGGATTACACGCTGTGTGTTTTGATGTTGGTGTTTTAGTTTGAAGGATCTAGGTTATCTGTGGAATGTTATATCACGGATTACTGAATGGTTACGTGTTGTATGTACAGTTGTATGATGAGTCTATAAATATTATATAGATGCTAACTAAATATGTATTGGATCATGGAGATTATATCGCCCTGTATATATACCTACTTCTGTTTTTTTTTTAATTAAGTCTGTTGTGAATAAAATATTAAGAAAATGTAGTAAATAAATAAATAATAAATATTATAGGACATTATTACACAAATCGACCTAGTCCCACAGTAAGCTCAATTAAGGTTGATGTTCCGACCGTCCCTCCATACATTTTTGATTACCTCTAAACACTTAACACAGACACTATTTCTTTAAAACTAATCATTTTATCACTTCTCTATAATGAAATGTGTGCGCGTTCGACCTTTTTAATCAATAATTTACAATATTTACTTAGAAAAACAACAGTAAAATACCGGAAAAATTTGACACTTCTACAGTAGTGTGCGTGACTTTTGCCAAGCGAAACACGACATAAAGCACGACATCTAGCGCATAGACTATATACTTATTACAGATCTAGCGCGTCAATGTCTAAACGAAAGGCGATGTTTAGACATTGACGCGCTAGATGTCGTGCATTCGCGTTCGTTATCTTATGCATAATGAGCATAATTCTAATAAATCAAAGTTCTGTGTAAAAATTGAGTAATTTCATTTCCAATCGTTCAAAGAAAATAACAATAAAATAAAATAAAACTAATGACCTTAGAAACTATGTTTTTTTTTATTTATTACTCATTATTGTTCGTCCGTCGTAGGTCTGTAAACTGTATTGTACACTGAAGGTAAATGGTACTGTAGGTACTTTAGTTCGGCGTCGTCGCTCGTCGGCTTGATATAAAATTACATTCTTGATTTCATTGACACGCGCTATGATTTGCGCGCGGAATTTCTTGTGTTGTGAATTTATTTTTGTATGCTATGCATTTTAATTGATTCAAATTGCAATGTTTCTCTAGTATGCATTTGAGACTATATTGTAAATTGTAATAATTGATCGTGGGTATAGTAATTAATTATTCTAATAACGCAATTAGTAATATAATTATGTATTTTCGGTGGGATTCAAAACAAAAAATTGGCCCGTGATTTTTATGAAATTTCACCACATTGCAAATCACATCAATCATAGTTCATACACATGTATGACGAAAGTGATTAGTATTGTGGCTAACATTGACTCATCAGTTCATCACTGAAACCAGTGATAAATCAGTACCTATATCATATTGTGTTTGAATATTTTTAAACAATGATATAAGTATACAATTATTATAAATCGGTAAACTATCAAAGTAATCACAAACTTGCAAACATTGGTAAAATGTCCAGTAGTTTATGAGCCTATTCATTACAATCAAACAAACAAACAAAGTTTTCCTCTTTATAATATTAGTGTAGACAAACAATATGAATACGATCACGAATGCAAATTCGGGGATTTTCTAATTATTGCTAAATAATAATTGAATTCGTTTTGAAATACTCTATAATTTTTAGTGTATAAATAGACATTTATAATGTGGTGCTCATTTTTTTTGTACTGCTAACGCTATTGTAGGTACCTATTTTCGTTGTTTTATTTCAAGTGAACACGGCCATACAATTTTGTCACGAGCCGCCTATGATTGTAGGTACTTTTGTTAGGCTCCTTCGTCGTCCGCGTCGGCTCGAAAGTTCTTGATTTCATTGTCACGCGCTATGATTTGCGCGCGGATTTTCTTGTGTTGTGAATTTATTTTTGTATTATTATTATTTTTTATTTATTTTTTTATTTTATTGATTCAAATAAAATATTTCACTAGTATGCATTTGAGACTATATTGTATTATGTAGGTATAATTTATCGTAGGTATAGTTATTCTTATAACGCAGTTATATTTTCGGTGGGACAATTTGACCCGTGATTTTTCTGAAATATCACCACGTTGCAAATCACATCAATCATACACACGTATGACGAAAGTATAGTGGCTATAATTGACTCATCAGTTCATCACTGAAACCAGTGATAAATCAGTACATATATCATATTTTATTGTGTTTGAATATTTTTTAAACAACGATATATACAATATTATTATAAATCGGTAAACTACCAAAGTACTTCCGAATTTTCAGACAGACAAACAAGTAGTTTGAACACGCAGTTTTCTTATACTAGTAGCAAAAATCAAAACCATAATATTATGTTTCCCTACTATATTTTACTAAAAGTCGAGTGCGTCGAAATCGTAAATAATAATATGTTTTTCACCTTCCTGGTTATTTTCCCATAGTAAATAGTGTTTTAGGTTTGTTGTTGTAGGTAGGAATAATAATAATTATTCTTACATGTTGGTTATGAAATGTATATTGAAATAATTTACTTTTACAAATCATTAGTGATATAAGTTTTGAGTGAAAATGCTTGGATCAGCATAATATTATATGGTACTTCAAATACATGTTTTGATAAAAAAAAACAATAGTGTAATAAAATAAAACTGCGTTTTATTGTAATCAATGTTGACAATTTTAAATTCCAAAATTATTGATCAATAAAATAGTTTACACCAACAAATATAACTTTTATTTTTATAACGTAATGGCACCGAATTCCGACCACTGATTGATACGGCTAAATGAATCCTTTAAAAGATAAATTAAATACTCTAGAGGTCATAAGAAAAAATGATATTATGAAAGATTACGAACTTATATTTTAAAATATGCACATAATTGTATTTCATAATGGCTTTTTATTACCTAAATTTGGATTTTAACTGTCACGACTGGAAATTAACTGAAAGCACCATTTTCCGACCGACTGAGTACAAATACACGTGTTTCCGACCACTGAGTAGCTTGATTCCGACCAGCCAAATATTTTCTACTAAAATCAACTTTATGATAATAGAAATACAATGGAAATTCGTAAAAACCCGTTTCGTCTTTTCACTGCATCACGCGTGGACCGATTTCGATAATTCTTTTTTTATTATATTACTTGAAGTACGAGGATGGTTCTTATGGAGAGAAATTTTAAATATGTACCACGGGCGAAGCCGGGGCGGACCGCTAGTTTTAAATAATATTTGAGCATTTATTATAATAACAAAAACTAACTCTATGTTAGACTGTAGTAGTTTAAAATTACATTTACTCAAACTCAAACTCATAAAATGCCTCACTGGTCATCCACACTAAATTAGAATGTCCCATTGACTACTTTGCCCAATTCTAAAATCCATTTCACCAAAAGTATTATTTCAGCTAATGAGAATACTTCAGCCTCTTTTTTATCACTCATGATGATGACCTGAAATAAACGCATGCAATTTCACTCAAGCACAGCGCAAGCAAAAGCAACCCAGTTGGACGGAAACAGGGAATTATATCGCACCTAGATTCCGACCAAACCTACATTTGCGTAATAAAGCCTCTAAACCGAAATTGATATTCATTTTTAGGTCATTTCTATTTCATATGTACACTTATAAAGATCTCACAATTTCGTAGTTATGCAATTATGTGTCATAAACGTAAAATATACGGTTTTTAACCAGACCGGTCTTTGTAAATGAATAACAAAAAAATCAAAAAAGAGTGTCAGTTAAAACGAATATTACAAATAATCCATTAAAGTTAGCATTGGTCGCATACAGGTGTTGTATATAAGCATAGCGTTTAGAATAAATAACTTAATACGAAACCTCCACAAAACAACATGCATAATAGAAAATTACCTTCTTTTAAAAAGTGCGAAATTCCTTTAACCGACCGATTCGGTCGGATTTCGGAATGTTGTTATTTTGACAAGCTCCTCATTCCGTCCATAATTATTTGTCCAAAAAAACCTATAAAAACACGCTATCTTTGCATGTATATTTTAAAATTAATAATTTAAAACACCAATAAAACGTTTAAAGTAAATTAACCACAAACTTACCAGAGTATTTAGCGTAAAAATCCAAATGTTTATTTTCACCATTTTATGTTTTTTTCGCATTCAATCCAATACAAACTACACCCTCGCCTAGCTTTTCTTGGATTGACGAAATGTCGGTTAAAATTTGAAACCCAATTTTGGACAGATGACGTACGATAAGTGATTGGATCGAAAGCCTTCAGTTTCACGCATGTCGCGCGTATTTTAAACGTTTTATCAATTAAAAATCAAAATGGTCGGATAGAGGAGGCTAGTCGGAAACCGGTGCCGTTACGTTAACAATCGTTCATAATATAAACCGTAGCAGGTGGCGTTTTGAAGTTCTGTCTACTCATACAGAAAAATGGAAAACTTGTTTTTTTTGTAAACAATTTATTACTCATGTTGTTTGGCAACTCGAAGCGTGGTCGTCCGTCGTAGGTACTTTTGTTCGGCGTCGCGTCGTCGTCCGCGTCGGCTTGATATAAAACATTCTTGATTTCATTGACACGCGCTATGATTTGCGCGCGGAATTTCTTGTGTTGTGAATTTATTTTTGTATGCTATGCATTTTAATTGAATCAAATTGCAATATTTCTCTAGTATGCATTTGAGACTATATTGTAATAATTGATCGTGGGTAGGTATAGTAATTAATTATTCTAATAACGTAAATATGTTTTTCACCTTCCTGGTTATTTTCACATAATCTTATCTTATACATATATAAAAATGAATCGCAAAATGTGTTGGTAAGCGCATAACTCGAGAACGGCTGAACCGATTTCGATCATTCTTTTTTTATTTTATTCCTTGAAGTACGAGGATGGTTTTTATGTAGAGAAAACGTAAATATTATGTACCACGGGCGAAGCCGGGGTGGACCGCTAGTATATATATATATAAATGAATCGCAAAATGTGTTGGTAAGCGCATAACTCGAGAACGGCTGAACCGATTTCGATAATTCTTTTTTTATTATATTCCTTGAAGTACGAGGATGGTTCTTATGTAGAGAAAACGTAAACATGTACCACGGGCGAAGCCGGGGCGGACCGCTAGTCTTATATATAAAAATGAATCGCAAAATGTGTTGGTAAGCGCATAACTCGAGAACGGCTGAACCGATTTCGATAATTCTTTTTTTATTATATCCCTTGAAGTACGAGCATGGTTCTTATAGCTAGAGAGCTAGTTAGTTTAGTTTTAGTGCAGTGGCAGTGTAAATGTTGTTGTTGAGGTTATGTAAATTTAACACTTTAGTTAACTACCAAGATATAAAGAAATGAGGATAGGACACAATAACTATTGGTTGAGGTATTTATAAACTCATAATATACTTTTAAGAAAATCACGTTTTAATAAATTTCTAGAATTAAATTAGAACAGCTGATTCAAAATAGCCTAAAAAATCTTAATAATAATAATTACGCTTCACAGCAAGAAGAAATGTACCATATGTACCCGCACAAAGTCGATATTGTGTTGCCTACCGTTCGACTCAATGGCTAGGGTTGTAACTACCTTTAATAATTATTACCAAACTAATAAACCGAGTGATGCGAAATAACCATAATTCTTTTAGAGTTTGATAAAATGATCAGGCAGGTATTTTCTTTAATCCTCTGAATTCTCGGTTACTAAATTGTATCGTTGAAATTATTCTTAATCGCGTAAATTTAATAAATAATCATATGGAAAACACTTTTCATTTGTTTTTTTACTTTCACGCCCAACTACTATACAATAATTACGTTGTTTCGGTATTTTGACGAGAAAACGCAGGAAACATCCGTTGTATCATTTTAGATAGATTGTATATTTTGTATCTGTAGAATTGAAATCAAAGCTATGTATATGTTGTCTCCATTCTTTTCTTATCGGATTGTTGATCCCAATGCGAATGCGTCACTTAAATTTTATAAAAGACAATTAAGAACATCAAAAATAAAGTGATACGTAAATATTTCACAGTGCAATATATTATGTAATTAATAATAATTATATATTTATGAAAAAATAATTACATCAGATTTAATAATAGCAATTGTTTTGAATGTACATAATATGAATAAATGATTACATCATAATAGTAATAATCACAATTGTTTTATTTCCCATTTGTTGCAACCCTAGCATATTTTCATGTAGCAGCAGAAGTACCTACACTGGCGGCGCGGCGGCATCGTGCGACATCAAAGGCATTGCCTTACTAGGTAAGTTTATAATGACTCATTTCTTTTATTATATAATTTACGTTTTACTTTTACAGAATCCGATTCAATGGATTATGAAGACGAGTCACACAACGCCATACGATAGTGATGATGAATGAACATTTCAATAAATGCATGCGTGTTTTTTTTATGTTGTTTTGTAATTGTTAATTGTTTCTTAAATAAAGAAATAAACTAAATATTTAAATGATGATTTGTTATTTGCAACACAACTTTATATTTGAGATTCTTTACAAATGTATATTTAGTTTTGTATCATCAAATTTATAAATTTTATTCCATAGTTTTCAAAATTAAATGTAAATGACCATAAAAACATTAATAAAGTAAATCATTGATGTAAGGTCAGGGAACGTAATACATATATATACATCTGACCATGTAGAAGCTAAGTCTTGTTGACTGCTGAAGTCTGTAAAGTTTTGTTGTCTGCTGAAGTCTGTACGCAATGAAAATGTCATCCGTTTCGAAAATAAGTTTTTAAGACCCTAATAAATAAAATATATGAATGGCAGATCTGGTCAAATACTTTCAAAATTGTATTTTTTTCAGCACTTTCATAAGTGTCTGCCAGAATGTTATCCGCGTGATAATGGTCTGCCATTGTTATTTTCCGATAGTAATAATAATCTATTTTCAAATATCAAAATGGCAGACGTGGTCAAATGGTTTCAAAGTTCGCCAAAAATTTCCACCTGTCTTACCTAAGCGCGCGCCCCGTCCACCACTCTGGGCTTAGTGACTCCTCATCTCATGTATAGTAGGTATAGGGGAATCAACACACAAAAATCCAGGTCTGGTCAAATACATACAGGTAGCTTTGCGCTAGCTCTCTAGCTTCTTATGGAGAGAAAACGTAAACATGTACCACGGGCGAAGCCGGGGCGGACCGCTAGTAAATAATAAAATAATAAATAGTGTATTAGATTTGTTATTGTATCTTGTATACCTACGAATAATTATTCTTACGTCTTGTTGGGAAATGTTCAAATACCTACCTATTGAAATAATTTACTGTTACAAATCATTAGTGTTATTAGTTTTGAGTGAATAGGCATGGATCAGAAATTCAGAATATAATATGCTACTAACTACTCAAATACATACATGTTTACACAACAAACACCACTGACCTCTATAACTATAAGTTATAGAGGTCAGTGACCGTCAGTGACAAACACTATGGATACCTACGCTCGCGAATGCAAATTCGGTGATTTACTAATTATTGATACCTAGTCATTGAATTCGTTTTGAAATAGCCTGTACTTTGTAATTTTTAGTGTTATAGACATTTATAAAATGTGGTGCTCATTTTTTTGTAATAAATCATCCCGAACGCTATTGTATTTTCGTTGTTTTATTTCAAGTGAACACCTATACAATTTTGTCACGAGCCGCCTCTGGCCTCTGGGTGAAATAAACAAGTCAAATGATTTTTGTTCTAATTGTATTTTGGTAGTAGTTTGTTTAGAATTTACATTACCATTGTTTAATTTTTATTTTGTATTTGCAGTAAAATAAAAAGATGAAAAACTTCATTAGGTATATTGTACGACACCTCACTCTGAATCGCGCTAGCGAAATTTTTTCGTTACAGAGCACATATACAACTTTCGGACAATCTTCATTGAGGCCGGCCGGCAAATCGAGTATGTCGAGAAACTTCACTTATTCGATGGAGGTATTCTACCTTCCTTCCTCCACAGTTGTGGGACCCCGACGTGCATTGAACACGCAGCTTTCTGATACTAGTAGCTAAAATCAAAACCACAGATATGTCTGTGATCAAAACCATAATAATATTTTTACCTATTATTTTACTAAAAGTCGAGTGCATCGAAATCGTAAATATGTTTTTCACCTTCCTGGTTTTTTTTCCATAGTAAATAGTGTTTTTGATTTGTTGTTGTATGAATAATTATTCTTACTTGTTGGTTATGAAATGTATTTTGAAATAATTTACTTTTACAAATCATTAGTGATATTAGTTTTGAGTGAAAATGCTTGGATCAGCATAATATCATATTTGCTACTTCAAATACATGTTTTGATAAAAAAAAAACAATAGTGTAATGTAGGTAATAAAATAAAACTGCGTTTTATTGTAGGTAATCAATTTTGACATTATTTATTTCCCAAAATTACAATAAAATAGTTTACGCCAACAAATATAACTTTTATTTTTATAACAATCCTACTTCCTACTAATGCGAAAGTTCATACATGTTTCAAAAGAAAAACTTTTACTTTTACTATTATTTCAATTTATCCGGTTTAATTAAGACTTAATATTGATACATATGATCATTATAAATACAAATAGGAATTAACAATATAACGAATACGTGGCACAACTAAAATTTTACCGATACCACCCGTGGTCATTCTCCTTTGTGGGTCATTTGTAACAGGATGGCGGTTCTACAGCGAAAAAAGAAAAATGATGGTCAGAACGCTGATACCGGATACCTTAAGATACTGTAATATAAAATATTACTAGATTAGATAAAATATTATAGGTAGTATCTTCACCGTGTGTGACGCGCTTTACATTCACGCCATCTAGAGTTAAATCTTTATCATTTTTGTATACGTCTGTGTGTGTAAACGACCCTGTATGCAATGACAGATGTTAAAACGCATAATTTTACCGAATTGGGTGGATTTTAAGGCAATGATATAACATATTTCAATAAAATATAATATTCAGTAACCGCCATGACTATTCCTAGGTTTGATGACTATTCCAATTACGCAAAAACTCAAATAAACTAGAAATGTAGAATTCAGCGCCATCTAGCGGGATATTGGCTGGGAACAGATCGTTGCAATCACCTTAAGGCTTGTATTGTGGGTACTAGGCGACGATAAATATAATATTTAATAAATACATATATAGATAACACCCAGACCCAAGAACAAATAATTGAGTTCATCACACAAATATTTGCCCTGACCGGGGATCGAACCCGGGACCGTCGGCTCAGTAGGCAGTTACTTTACCACTGCGCCAACTACTAGTGATATTACTTTACCGAATTTTTCATTAACGTTAGCGTTAGTGAGAGTTAACTATAAGACGAGGTTGTTAAGAAAAATTGATATTTAAAAACTTGTATTCATCAAATAATTATAATTACATATATCCGTTAAGTTGTATCCGCTATTAAGATCCGTTTTAATAAACATATTTGCATATAAATCTATTTATTGATATTATATTAATAGTTATAGGTAGTTATTTTAATGGATTTTTTCTTAATAGTAAATTAATTGATATAATAACTAGTCAGATTGTTGTCTTTTTTGGATTGGATTGGATCGGAAATCCCTAGAACTTGACGTATTTATGGTAACGTTAATATCATTAATTATGATTAAAATTCTAAAGTAGGTATATCAAGGCAGAGATAATTGATGTATGGAAAAATAAACACAATTTTTATATTGAAAGTTGTATGGTGTGTACAAGCAAAGGGGAAATTTATCCAAGCAATGCATCTACAATTTCTTAGGTTTCTCATAATCTGTGTCGCACGTACTTACAACATCTCACGTTCGCACATTTTAGCACGCAGAAGCCATGCTAAGTCGTTACCATGACAAGGCTATGTCAAAAACTAAGAGGCCGAGGAGAGTCTGCACTAAGACATTTGCCATGCGACCGGTCTTAACTCTTAAGGCGTCTTTGAAGTAGATGATCCAAGCATATAACCTCCACAATTCCTTGGGTTCTCAAAATCAGTCTCATACGACATCTGATGTTAGTAACGTGTCAGCACACAAGAACCGCACTAAGTCGTTGCCATAACAACGCTATGTCAAAAACTATCAGGCGTTTGCGCCAAGACATTCACCATATGAACGGCCTTAACTCTTAAGACGTCTTTGCGATTGCAAATTGTAATGCAGCGCTGGTCTTTAGGGCCCGCCTTGATCCTCGCATACAAATGTTCCGACACTTTCTTATTTTACTGTTGTTGCTTGTTAGATCACTGTTATAGTGGTGTTTATGGTAAACGAATGTATGGTGATGTAATGAGAAGCTAGGTTAACTAATGTCCTGATTCTTTAGAAATTGGCGTATTATGAAATCGCGATATGTCTGATTCGTATGGATAAGGTACATACAAAATTGATTGCTTACTTTCTATGTTTATTAAGTAGGCTTCGAATATCGTAATCTATTTATAATGGGTAAAATAGTTTCTCGTAAAAAAATATCGAAGTAATACTTGAAAATATATTCTTGAGATGTTTTTTTGTTTTGTATGTTGTGTGTTGTATGTTGTTAAAAATTTAAAAAGTAATGTGATTATAGGAAGAAAGGAGTAATATTTAATGGACGAGGAAGAGTGAATTTTTGCTTTAAATCATATTACAAAGTTATTTTCGCCCGGGAGTGGATTAATAATTTTACTGCGCATTTTATATTGTAATTACCATAATTAAGACAATAATCGGTTTTTAATGGGTTACTAACCGCCTCGTTTATCATTACATATTGATAATAATTGGTATTTATCTCTATACGTTAAATTTGTTGTAATAATATGCCCACTTGTATTTAGTTTTTGTGGAAGCTGATCATTTATTGAATTAATGTTCCTGATGAAGTAATGATTGAAATTTGTAGACAATCTGATGGTAATTTTATATTTGAGCCAGGTAGGTAGGTATATGTTCATTCAAAACTGTCTAAAGAATAGGTGGTGTGCATGTATATAGTATTTTATGCCATAACATCTCTCTCAGCTTTCATTATATTTTCTTACAAAACTATGTATGAATCATATTATTACATAAAATTATGTTCACTAGTATACCCGTAGTTATGCATTTCATTTAAGCACAATATACTGCGATAAGTTCCCGAAATGTACGCTATTAAATGTCAGATATCCAAGTTTCTAAGTTGCAATTTAACGCGTTATTTCTGTTATTTGCACTTAACACTGCATTAAATGCGCGATACGTGTTCGAGTTGGTGTTACGTGACGTATTCGCTACCGGTAATAATTTTATATGAGAAAATATCGGACGTGAACACAACTGCATAATGAGAGCGTGCAATTATTGTATATATATTTTTTTTCGTTAAATAAAACCTCGTGTTATGTTTTGCGAGGGAAATGCACTGGAAAATGATTACGTTCCGAATATTAAAGTTTAAGCACCGAGGGCGGAAATTTAAATGTATCACAGCTTTAAGCACGGATTTACGCAAATTTTATAAAATTCCGGCCTTGGTGATTAAATCGAAAATGTTTGTACTTTAATTTATTTTAAATATTTAAAAATTATATTAAAAGTGGCTCTCGCGACAATTTCGTTGGTGAAATTATTTTATATTATTCAATTCGCATTTAGTTGTACAATTTATGTTCAAATTAAGTAATAATAAATACTTCTCACATAATAAATGATTGCAATATTTGCTAATGGAATTGCAATTGTATAAGTCATGGCGAATAAGCGACCTGCTCACGAAAATACCTATTAAATTCAAATATAATGCATCTAAGTCTTAAACTAATAAAAATATAGATACTCTTAGATTAGATACCTAAATATAATTGATAGCCAATGCTCAAACATCAGTCCTGCCCGTGTCCGTGTTTCGTAGGAAGTTTGTTGAAGCCAAGCGCGAGTTTCATTTGTTAAATTGACGAAGAACATTGTCGTCGGAGCGGATTTAAGTTTATTTGCGAAAACTCACTCGCTCGTAACAGGGATCCGGTAGGAAGTGAGCGGATACGATGGAATGCTGTTTGTATATAGGTATAAGCATTTGGACGCCTGTGTAAATGTATTAAATGTTATTTCTTGTTATGCCGCTTGGAGGAGGTTGGAATTGTATAGCTGTGTGTGGCACGTCAGTGGAAAGATTAATCATTACTGAGCCGTAATAGTTAAGTGTTGTTTCTTAAAAAAGTAAAAGGGAAATATAATTTTATTGCATAGGTACCTATTTATTAATTTAATACGTGCATAGAAGTTTTCGAGAAATGCAACATTTGTAGTGTTGAATATGAATTTAATATTCAACACGAACACTTGCATTTCCTGAATAATTAGTATATCCAATATTTGATATAGGAAATTTCCATGGGAATCAGACGTCTCACCGCGGTATAAAATAGTATAATATCACTATATCCTCCTAACTACCCAGACACAAAAATCATACGATAAAATCGGTCCGTTACGACGTGAATGTAAGTCAAACATACTTCCGCATTTATAATCTAAGTGCTGATAGTAAGATGATAGAATTCAGCAAAACGTATCGCTTATTATCCAAATCTTGGAGGGTTCGAACGATGTTCCGATAGCTTTTATGCTTTCGTTTTTATGCTTGCACAGCTTAGAAGCGGGGAACGTGGGATTTTGGAATGTTTGCATTGCGTATATTCATTCTATTTCCACGAAGTATTTCCGCGAATGTTATTTGACAACATTTGAAGATTCAATTGAGCGCGCTGGGGTTGAATCGGTGTTTACTAATGTGTTTATTTACGGATAAAGGTTATAAAACGTCTTTTTATGATATTTTTTTAAGATGTACGCTATAAAAGGGAAACAGCAAATGAATCTAACTACTTGTATGAGCATTGTGCAGTACCAAAATATAATGTACACTATATTTATGTAGATGACTACAATCTACATTGTACATAATTCCATACTAATATTATAAATGCGAAAGTAACTCTGTCTGTCTGTTACTCAATCACGCCTTAACTACTGAACTAATTTGCATGAAATTTGGTATCGAGATATTTTGATACCCGAGAAAGGACATAAGATAGGTTTTATCCCGGAAATCCCACGGGAACGGGATTTCTTTGAAAACGCGGGCGAAGCCGCGGGCGGAAAGCTAGTATAGTATAACGCTGAGATGTGGGTAAAACCGCGAAAAATTGTACATGAATTATTTTTTCAATGTTCCCATTTTATTTCTCATATGGCATCAACGTTTTTTGACAACAAGTGTTTTGTTAGATATGTAATAAAAGGTTTGCTTGTGTTCTTTTAGATTATTTCATAAAACTCAATCTATCTCTTGCAGAAATATTTTATTTTATATTTTTTTTACTGGCTCCACTTTTCTGTCCATATAAAAAATATTTGTCCACCTAACACCCTTGTGACAAAAACTGATAACCCCTACGAAATGGTATGACTGACTCGCATTTTTATGAAAAATTTAAGTTATTCGGTTCTTATTCAACATGTACATAAAAATCTTTTAATGCACAAAGCCTTAATCGATTTTTTATTATTATTTAAAAAACTGTCCACTTTTTTTATACGTGTGTAACGTCACGTATGTAACGTCTCTAACTGCCATACTATAAGAATTATCAGAATGCTTCTCTTATTTTGTTGACTGGCAACACTATTTGGCATGCTGGCAACATTTAAAAAACAAAAGCAGCCATTTTTTCTTTGAGAGAAATGGTGTTTTGTGTTGATGTGAGATTTGTCGCTCGAAAAAAGGGTATTTAAAGTGTTTGATTGCGAGGTAAGTATATATATTCTGTCTTATTATTATAAATCTTTACGTAGGTTTACTATAAAACTAAAGAATCAGACTACTTCGTGGTTCTTAGCATTCACAATCGAGTAGTAATTTTAATTTAAGGTTATGTCGCCCGCATTTTTTGTCATGATTGTAACGATGTGTAACGAAATGTGTTACGTTACAGTCATGACATATTGTTAGGCTTAGAACACATAGGTCTATTAAAAAATTGCGCGAAAAAAGGACGATAATATTTTCAAATCTAAACGGCTGAACGGATTTTGATGTGCAAGATATCATTGGATTGGTCTTTATCTATAGTTTTCCATTACCTTAATATGTTTTAAATTACAGATGGCGTTGACGAATGCCGAAAGGCAAAAAAAATATCGAGAGAAGTTACAAGTGCAAAATCCCGAGAAATATAAAGAACTACAAACGAAAAATGCAGAAAGGAATAAAAAGCGGAAAAAATATCAATTTTTTTCAATACAATTTTGATTTATGCATCTTTTTGTTTTAATTCATTATTTTATGATATGAATTGGTTTTACCTACCTATATCTCCATTTTTTCCTGTCGTGTGAGTGTAAGACACCGTATCGACGTTAACTTTTTAATGCTAGGAAGAAAAGATAACTGATATATGTACTAAGCTTTATAATGGTCATGTAAGTAACATTCAGTCATGTATGTAACGTTTGTTATGATGTCATGAATGTAACGGTACAATTTTTCGCGGTTATACCCATATATGGAACAAAAATTGTTAAATTGTTCAAGTCATGTTTATCTGCAAAGCGCTAACATTAGGTATAATTATGTAGTATGTACGTGCCTTAATGATTTTACGTGTTTAAAGATTGCATTGATAACTTGTGAATTATTTTAAAAGCACGGCATGACTGTATTTAGATGTTTTTGTTTAATAATAATTTATTTAATTAAACTACGTCTAAGAAGTGAATTACGTGTACTTACTTACCTATAAATTTTCTCTATATATATCACTTAGTTTCACTAATTATTTGCACACTAAATGGTGTAAAGTGAAAATGGCAAACGACTAATGAGAATATAATGTATTTGGAAAGTATTCTTGTTATTAATGCGGGCAAAATTGCACATGTTTAATTAGTTTTATAAAAATACCCTCATTTTGTTGCAGGTTGTGTCACGTGAGACTTTCACTAGTTTTTTGTTTGTTTGCACAAAGTGCACTAATGATACCTATGTTTGGAAGATTGAATAAATTAATATTAGATTATATGTTTTACGAAACTATCTAGCTATTAATTTGAAGTTCGTTCCTTGAATGAGACTTGTTTTTCGAGCCTGTAAGATTGATCGCTGTTCTTTACTGACGTTAGTTGATTACTATCTAGAGCTTTTTTATAAAGAAAAGCTTTCATATTATGAGCTATGTGAAGGTATATTTATTGGAAAATATCTATTTTGACTCACATCTATTAGACGACATCTGGGTATATAATTGTTCTCATTCGCATTACACCAAGATGTTTTCTGCATACCTTTATATACTTAGAGTTGTATTATGTATTACTTGCGGATTGTTATAGGTATTCAAACTAATAAATATACAATAAATAATCATCGACTGACCGGTTGGCTTGGTTGGTACTGGCCCTGCCTTCCAAGCCAGAGGTCGTGGGTTCGATTCCCACCCGGGGCAAATATTTGTGTGATGAACAAGTTAGATTTTTTAAAGGGATTATAAATCTGTTTGTATTAGTATTCTAATATTAGTTATTCATTTTGCTGCCTTTAAGTTAATGACATCAGCCTATAAATTGATACCAATTGCTTTAAATAACATTGAAATTGCTTATAATCAAATTGATTGCATGTAGGCTTTCTAAAAAAGTAAGTAGGTAATAGGAGGATATAAAATTTTATATAGGTAGTATTCAAAACTCCGCAGTGGGCTGTACCTACATTTTTTGAATAATCGCCGTGCATTAGCTATTACAGAAACAAAACGTAATACTAAATTACCGGTTTCGCCGGATATTACTTGATATTTATTAGGAGTAATTTGTATACAAGCGTAATGTGAGCCATGAAAGTTAGAGCTTAAAGAGCAACGGTCGCGTAAATGTCAAAGTAACTGGCACAACGACATTGTACTTATTTTGTAATCACACATAGATTATAATCGTAGGTTAGTTCAATAATTTAGCAAAGTATTCACAAAAGGTAAATATATAAAGGCTCTTATAAGCCATGATTGGATGTGTTTGAATTTTGAAATAGAGGGATAGTTCTTTTCAAAGAAGTGGTAATTAAATGTTTCTAACCTTATTCTTAAAACTTTGTCTTCTGAATTGCGTCCGATTCGCATAACTTTCAAAATAAATTGAACTATTGATAATAATTGACTATGTTCCCATCGCAATACACTGCTTTTAAGTTTTAATTACATAAGCGTTCTAGAGTCCACATCATATAAAAAGGTAGCATTAACAATCAGCTTTATCTGAATATGGTTTCAATGCGAGGCTCTGCGGCCGTCACATTAAATATCTCATTTGCTAAGAGCAGAGGAACTAAGCTTATATCGTCGAGTTAGCGTCATACGATCATTGCTAGCTCTGCCGGCTTAATGCTAATACATTGTTATATATATAGGCACCACATTGTTGTGATTCGGTGTTACTGTAATGAGAAAGGATTATGCAAGTTCTAATTGAGTTTTGTTATGTGCTTTTATTATAATAAGGAAACGGGATCAATGCGCGTATGTAGTAACTCAGGCCCCGGAACCACAGACACAATAGAAAATCTATTGTGTCTGGGACCGATCGGGCCGCTTGGGGCTCAATGGATATTAGATGTGTAATATTGAAAAACAATAGACGAGTCGAGTGTAACATCCAGAATTAGGCCATTGTAAAACAAGTAGTGTTCATCCAATAGATTCAAAAATATATATTGAACTAGCGGTCCGCCCCGGCTTCGCCCGTGGTACATATGAAAAATAGATGTTGGCCGATTCTCAGACTTACCCGATATGCACAGAAAATTTCATGAGAATCGGTCCACCCGTTTCGGAGGAGTATGCAGACTAACATTGTGACACGAGAATTTTATATATAAGAAGATTCAAATAACGATGATTTCGAAGCCCAATCTGATGAATAGTTTTTCTATCTTCGAGTATCACTCACAGTTCTTATGTTGTTTGTCAATGAGCAGCAGTATTGGTGTATGTTTTATGGAAATATTATAACTGGTACTGAAGTCAAACTTGACCTATATTTGGTAAATGGGAGCTCTATTCCTAAAATTGTGCTATGAACGGGGTGAAACTTGTTAAGTTTTTATTACAGGTATAGTTCATTATCTAGTGAATTGCTATAAATTTTGATATAATCAGAAGTAATCAAGTTACTTAATTGAAAATATAGTATCTATGCACGTTAAAAATAAAATTAAACTCGTTTAATTGTTTACTACTTCCCCAGTTGAGTCATGGGTCTAACCAAGAAATTCTCCGTTTGGGTTGCGAGAATTTAAAAGCTTTTAAATTCCCCAGCTCCTGTTTGTTAAACTGTTCAAAACAATGTTTGTTCTCAAATGATTCATTAATTTTCTGGACAGCTGTCAACATTTGCAAATTCGTGCCTTTAACACTTAGATAATGCTGTTTTAGTTTCCGTGAAAGCTAAAGGTCAAAGGGTGTTTAACAGTAACCTAAGTAATTTTTAATTATTTACAACATAGCGACGGAAAATGTTATGTTTTGATTTATTGTTCTCGTAATTTTGCCCCGTTTACATCACAAGTTTGTTCATTATTTTCTTGTCAGAAAATTGCTTTAATAAAGAGTAACTTTTACAATTATAAAAATTTCTGATTTATTTGACATTCATGTTTAGTAATCTTTGTAAAGGTGTTTTTATCTGTACAGTATTTATAGCACATACTTACGCATGAATTTTCAAATGTATTAAATTTACAAGCATACTACTGCCTAGTGCGTAGGTACATGTTCTATGCAGGGCGTCTTGTGTACATGATGTGATTTCGCGTGTACATGACGTTGTTTTAATTATCTTTCCATTTTCGTCGCCTTTGTTGCTCGCATATTAATTTCGAATTTTGTGATCTTTCACTTTTAATCAAAATCACCGTGTCTGCGTCAAAACAAGAATATTTAAACTTTTGACACATGTTAAAGCGAAAACATGGAATATAAAATTTAACAGGTAAACATGTTTCGTTACATATTATCCCTTAATTGAACGTATAATTAAAAAGCTTTATTAATATGAAGTAATATATGAAATTGTAATTAGACTAATTAATTTGAAAGTAGGGGAAAGACTAAAATATTTAGAGAACTTCAATAATAAAGATGTAAAGGCATACCTTTATTGGAAGATATTTTTTATGTTTTGTTGTTGGCTATTTGTTTGACTGTCATATTTATCTTTTTCATTAAAATCCTTTTTATGTTTATGAATAAATCAAACACCGATATGAAAGTTGTATGCCTAAAAACCAATTCGGAATTATAATTGATCAATATCAACATAACCACTAACAAACTAACTATATTTGGTTACAAAAGGCCTGTTTTTATAACACCAATATGTATCGCACAAATATCATAAAGCATATTGAATGAATCGGCGCGAATGTGATATGACCGCAATTAACAGAGCGACATTCGCGCGCGTTTATTTGGCGATAAAGCTGACGTGACGTGCGGTTGTCACTGTATACGTAACCCCTCCCTATCTTTATGATTTACTTCCTATGAATGTGTGCAGTATGATAGACATTAATTCTATAATATAAAAATGAATCCCAAAATGTGTTGGTAAGCGCATAACTTGAGAACGGCTGAACCGATTTCGTTAATTCTTTTTTTATTATATTCCTTGAAGTACGAGGATGGTTCTTATGTAGAGAAAACGTAAGTACATGTACCACGGGCGAAGCCGGGGCGGACCGCTAGTATTTAATAAATGTAAATTGTACATTTAAGCATATTATTGTTAATTACTGTGTAAATAAGCTATAAAATATATTTTGGCGCAGACATAATTCCCATTAGGTACCCACTGAAATTCCTGAAAGCACTTTAGATATTTAATCAAATTAGGATCTGAAAATCCATTAAGAGATTACGTGTATTTGAATTTTCAAGTCATGTATTAATTAGTATCAACCATCCATATTGTGTATTTTAGATTTGTATTTATTTTTATTTGCCTGTCGTGTCCCTATGCTAGGCAAAAGCCTCGCCTCCAAGGCGCTGCCATGAATCGCGATCTTTTGCTGTTAAAAATCAGGCATTAATAAATTTGTCACATTCATCCCATTGATCATAATATGTTGTGTATTTAAATTATCAATAATAATATTCTTCTCATTGTTACAGGTACGTAATGTCGCGCTCTATATACATAGTCTATGTAAACATGCACGTACCGTGTGTACACTAGATGAGAATCAAACCGTGTGAAGTGACGGGGACAATTAGAAGTCATTGTGAGCATCTGCATTCTGCAGGTTGTTATACTATAATTTGTTAGCGTTAGTGTAAACATGTCTGATTGACGTGACTATGATCTTCAACAACGGATGAAGGCGAGGTTATTGTTGAGATTATAAAGTAAATACAGCGATCTTAAGAAGTGTTTTCATAAAATATAAGTTTGAATGTAACTGGAAAGGGCATTAAATGTATTGGTAAAATGCTACTGTTCTGTTTAGCAAACATATAACTATAGGCAAGTTAATAAGGTAAATAAAGTTCTAAAACCAACGTATAATTAATAAAAAGTTGAGAAGTTTCGCGTAACAAATGTAATTTCAGTCACATGATTGTTCCAACACGCTTAAATTATAATAGTATGTAGGTAATATGAGCGAGTTTGTAATTATAAAGTTTAGTTGAGCGCGGGAAGTCTTTAAGGCAATCGCTTGAGGGAACTTCCTATACTGTAATTACTTGAAGACCGCTCATCGGTGGAGTGTTTTCCGAAGCATGTCAAGTAAATAGATTAAATAACGATATGCAAGGAATATTGCTTTGTAATTCACACGATGTTTTTATTCAAATAAAGCAAAAGTTTGTTTTTATTATTGAAATAGTAATTGGTGATATATAAATGATTTATAACTGATGAGTGGATGTTTTTAATTAGGTACATGAAATATGGAATGACCATGTTTTTCCTTTTGTGGGGATTCCTTCTGTAACATCTATATCTATACTAATATTATAAAGAGGAAAAGTTTGTAAGTATGTATGTATGTATGTATGTATGTATGGTTTTCACGCAAAAACTACTGGACCGATTTCAAAAATTCTTTCACCATTAGAAAGCTGCATCTTTACTGAGCAACATAGGCTATATTGCATTTTCAAAAAAATTAGAGATCCTTACCAAAAATGCAATAATGTAACCCAAGGTGTAAAAAAATCCTCAATAAAACTTCTGTCATCGCGTGCGCTGCGGAATCTATTGAAGATAGAACAAAAAAATGTTCTACGGTATTATAGAATGGATCAATATCTACAAGAAAGTCCGCGATACCATATGTCCATCTTCAGTAGTTATGTTACTACAACAACTTTTTTACGTTTTCAAAGTAAATAGAAGTGCCGACAGTAATCAAACCATGTTATCCATACACATATATTAATCCTTATCCCATTAAATGATGTTTTATTATAGACTGTTTCAATACCAGCAAAATACTTTTTAAATGAAAAGAATTGGATATTCCATTCAAAAGATATAACGAATTTTTAAAAGTGTCAATCTACAGAAAATAGTAGGTATACTGTTCGAGCAGGCCGTAATGCGGGGGTCACGGAGGAATTCTACCAATATGCGTCTTGACGGAACACAGTGGGGTTTTGGTCGGTAGGAATCCGACATAACCCACGGCCCCTCCCCCGGAGGCGCTGGGTATCTATGAAAGATTTCCCCACTAAAAAAAAAAAAAGGCCGTAGTGCGGGACGGGGTAAAGGTGATTTTCATGTGATTAAAAATTAAACCTATAGCGGACTATAGGTTTAATTTTTTATTTAATTTTTAAAATAATAAATAATTAATTTTTAATAATTATAGGTCGGAACCTATAGTAGACTTTTCACTGTAACGATATCGCTATCTATGCGGGTGAAACCGCAGGGCATTGCGAGTTTATAATAAACATAATTGGAGTTATTGCACTTAACATAAACAACTTACTGAAATTTTCTAGAAATGATGTCAAACTATTTTTAACAATACGTATTTAAAGTAAAACTTTGAGGATAAATGTATTTTCGAATGCGCGTTTTTCTTGTATTTCCGATAAAATGTTAATGGGTAAAAACGTGGAAAGAGATAAGGTTAATGAAAATAAATTTGTTGATTTAATGTAATTTATGTTACAGGGTTTATACATATTTTGACTTATCAGCTTTGTTTATATGAATTGAGCAAAACTATATCCTGTTTAAACTATGATTGTTTATCATTAATACGTTAATTAAATAGATATAATATAACAAGGGATTGTAGTTCAGTAAAATAATGTCAAGGACAATAAGAATTTATTTTGATGATTACATTGATGTAATTCCTAAGTAATTAATTAGCTTTTAAAATAATGATTATATTTAATAATTTAGAAAAATAATCGTTGAAATTTCATAGTTATAGGTGGTAATAGCTATTATAGTATTATATATATTATGTATAGTAGACCATGGTAAAGGTTTGGTAGTAGATATAGTACGATAAAAATAGACAACCCTTTCAACTAACAAAATATTAACATATACTTCAAAAAATATCCCAACCTTTTATAAGTATGCAAAGTGAGATCCCATACTAAAAGGAGCGGAGTGTCGCTGACGTGTGTTTATGTTGTGTTGTGTCGTGATGCATAAGTGTGTACTGGCCCATACGGGATCCATTCTATGTAGCTAACGCTTTCGTGTAGGTCATTGTATAGTCATAATAAAGCTTACAGTGTTTGTGACGGCGGTACAGATATAAAATTGAATATGTGAATGTACATACGGCTGGATTGAATGACTTGGGAGTATATGTTTTGATTTAGCGCTCGAAGTCTTGTTTTATAAACGTACAAATTAACGTACAAAATACGAACAAACGATTTTTGTTATAGATAAGTTAATTCAAACGATGTTATTTAGCTACATTTTAACTGCATAGAAACCTCAATTTGAAAGCAGGTTATTATAACAATAAAGGTTTGATAAAATCCCTTAAAATATTTTCACAATGATTTTTATAAACAATAACGCTCTTTACATAGGTAAAGCTACGTTTTATGTATAACCTTCGCCATATAAACTTGCAAGATTTCAACATCGGTTCACTACGTATCTCAATTAAGTTGTAACGTCTAGAAGGTTCCAGAAGCATCCTCTTGTGATAGTCTGCCCGTGACTCGCTGCGGAAGCGTTCGACTGCCGGCCGTGACGTTGAGCCAACTACTGAAGACGATAAGGGCTGGTGTATACTTTGAAGAAAATATTAGTAAACGTATTTTTACATCGGTAGAAGAAATTCTTAATTTTTATATATGAAGTAACAATAGTGGTAAAGTTTTTGAGATGATGGTTATTTTATTTTTGGGAAATGAAAATGCGTTTTATTAGCTAACAAGGATTTAGATGGTAAAGAATTATGATAATAGGCGATTTCGCATTATTTAGGGTAAAAATAAGCTTTTTAATTTTACTAACGTGAATGTATTTTAAGGTTTTAAAAATATTGCTTTTGAAGCCGGGGTACAGAGTTTACTCAGAAAAGCAAAAGGCCCCGTCAATGTTCTTTATGAATGACTAGCTGCTCCGCGCGGTTTCACCCCCGTGGCTCCTCTCCTGTTGGTCGTAGCGTGATGATATATAGTCTATAGCCTTCCTCGATAAATGAGCTATCTAACACCGAAAGAATTTTTCAAATCGGACCAATAGTTCCCGAGATTAGCGCGTTCAAACAAACAAACAAACAAACTCTTCAGCTTTATAATATTAGTATAGATGTTGAATAATAAGTTAAGAATGATTTAGCTATAATTTAGTGGTCCTTTGAGAACACACACCGATTTAACAAGCTGGGAAATTAAATCAAATAAAGTTTATTCTCTAAATAAGGGTGGATGCACACAAACCCTTACAGGAGTTGATTATGCAAGCTCCGAGGCGTGCCTTGTTACAATTGACATGTGACGCCATTCTAAACGATGAGACTGGATAATGTGGAATGAAATCATCTGCAGGCCTTTGTCTACTCGTCCCGGGCGACGTAAGTGGGTGACGTCACAGGGTTGGTTAACGTTATTCAGCGGTGTATATTCGATGGTTATTATTGGATTTGTTGCACGCTTCAGTTGGTAGTACGGGTGTACGGTCGTGTGCGTAAAGTTAATTGTAAGGGTAGAGTGGGTTATTCGGTTGAGGGATTAGGATTGGGACAAACTTGTTAGTGATTAGTTTAACTGTAGATAATATTAGTTTATAATTTGACTATTTTTTATGAGCAATATGTTGTTGGTTATGCAGCATGTAACACAAGTATACCGATAGCAAAATATTGTCTACTTAAAATTATTTCATTAATTAAATTATTGGCATTGATTCTTTTTTTACAAACATTAGTGACAGAACAACCAGCTCACAAATATCTCAAAACTATCAAATAATGTTACAATATTGAAAAAGAAACATTCTCGAAGAAAATATTTGTCTCGCACACGGAAATACAACGTTATAGCGAGCTGTGTGTCTCATTCCGGACGTTTCCCGTCTACTGACTGTACACTGTATACGTGATAAAGTAACATTAAAGAAATATTTTTCAAATGTCACCCCGTAGCAATCTTGCTCCAGAAATAAAGCCAAAATGCAATGATAGTGACACTTACCTGCATTTTGCGCTTTTAACCCGGCTTTAAATCTTCGAGATATAGCCAGAGATTCAGTTGGTAACTAATGGTTGCGTTTTCCTGTTATAAAATACATTTGGACTGTATGTTTTTTGTTTGTATTGTGTGTTTAACTGATGGAGATTAGACGTCGCGTGGAAAGGTCGAATACGACATCTATATATTTATTATTTTGTTGAATCTTAATTCATCATCATCAATAGTTAAATAGAGCGGTACCTCTCCGAGGTGTGTATAGTAGGTAATAATTTTCAAACGATCAACATCTAAACAACTAACACCTATAGACGATTTGATTGAAAATTCTCAGAACAATAAGCATCACATAATGTATAATGTTTATTGTTCTTAGAATCCTCTTTTGTATCAATAAACAATAAGTGATAGGCGAATACTGTATAATAATGTTTTATCATAATTTATGACGCAATTGATTGTATTGGCGGAAAAGCGGTTTATTTATTAGCTCCAGCCGCTCGCACTGTTACTTGGCTTAACGACAATTTGAAGCTGGTTTAATTTTTTTACGTATTTTGCGAAGGAAGTGCTCAGTTGAAATAACTGGCTGATCATCCATCATTAGAACGAGTGTGGAATGCTACTTGTATAAACACCTTTTAGAGCTCATCTTCTATCATCCGTATACCTACACATATATTAAGAGTGCAGCAAAATGTATTTCTAAGCGTAAACCTCGAAAACGTCTATGTGTTTCACATTTTTTAAGGCATAAGGAAGGTTTTGATGTTTCTAGACTCTCACTGATAAGTTTACCGATCCTTATTCAAGTAAAACCATGTGCCTACCTATATTTTTTGTAATTTTACGTAAGAAAATAAGTATGCTGTGAACTGGATCTTGTGTTTTGACTTTTGCTTTCGATCAAATAACTTATTCATTATTGCACGGTTTTTATCTCAATGGCCATTAAAATTTTATTTGTGTCACGACTAACTTGCTCGTTAGTTTGATTTCCATTGAAAGCTAAAATGTTACAAACAAATCAATCCAGTAATCATTTTATTTATTATTAATCTATGATAAACACTAATATTATAAAGCTGAAGAGTTTGTTTGAGCGCGCTTATCTCAGGAACTACTGGTCCGATTTGAAAAATTATTTCGGTGTGTTAAATAGCCCATTTATCGAGGAAGGCTATAGGCTGTATATCATCACGCTAAGACCAACAGGAGCGGAGCGATGCGGGTAAAACCGTGGGCACAGCTAGTTATAATGTAATTTTAAAGTCAGTAATATCTTGGAGATGAGTGAAGACTACAGGTATTTTATTTTATTGTTATTCATTAACTTGTATATTATTGAAAAAGCAAATTGTACGAATGCCACAATTCTACGTGATAAAAAGGTAAATAATAAAGGTAGTTCATGTATTTAATGACCACAATTCAAATTACGTACGTACGTGCTAAAGTTTTCGATTATGTGCTTATTATGTTAGTTCATAATGTATATAGCTATCATATTTCCGAAACCACATATTTTACCGGTGATTATGAATTTCTAGTTGTTAATAGTTTAGAATTTGTATACGATTACAATATATTGATCATGTTTCATATGTGCTATCGAGTGTTGAGAGTGTTGCAGATTAACGCCTTTGAAATATTCGTTTCAAATATCTTTAAGAAATGTACGTGACATTTACACATACAATATAGATAATGTGTAGGGGTTTGTACTGATACAAATAATATGCCTTATGACAAAGAAAACATATAAAGACTGTTCGTAAACAAATGGAAGTTTCTTGGTCACTTATTGTAAATTTCACTTCTTATGTGTATCGCGATCCTTCGATTGACATTGAATTTTGTCCTAACGATTTTCAGTTACTAAGGAAATTGTAGCCTGAAGAAACACTGTTTCAGTTTTTACAAATTTCGTATGAAAAACAAAAACAATTTTTTTTGCCTGTATGCATCGTATACGGATTTAAAGGATATATTGTAATACACTTTAGAGTACGGCATGATGGCTATTTGCCGTATCGCGGTATGCAGCGCTGTTGCGTTTTATACGAGCCATTGGGCTTTTATGTCGCGCGAGTAATCGTTCGTAATCGCCTTAAGCCGTAAACTTGTTATATGACCGTATTAGTTAATATGTTCGGGTTATGGCTTTATGAGAATATTGAATATGACCAACTACTTTCAGCGGTAATCACGGTCGACGTTAGTTTGTTGTAGTTTACAATTATTACTCATTATGATGGTTATCAACGTGTCATTACAATAATGCCTCTTGGATATAATTATTTAATATCGAAAGATCGAGGAGCGGAGCTTATTCATGAAGGCTAAAAGGTGTGTTACTCTATACAGAGTAGCCTTATTTAATCTCTTTTCAAGACAAAGTGCGGACGTATTAGTTAATACGATGAGGTTGAAAGATCGCGTGTGTCCAGTCGCGTGAGCAATTTGCCCACAACACTATTATGGCGAACGCCTAATGGCTCCAAATAAAGTGAACGTTATAATATCACATTCGGAAGGTCAGATGGGGAGGAAATAATTAGGTCCGTCACTGCTACCTGGAAGGGTCGGGTGTGTTGTGCCAACTCTATTCGGGAAATGCTTTTCGATGCCCTATTAACGTCACAAATGAACATGACGGTTCATCGTATGACGTCAACAGTTACAGGATTTTATTAAAAAACCGCTACATTTTACTTGACACTAATAAATATTCATACATGTAGAAATGTCTATGTAAGGTCTGCTCCGATTTACGCAGCTATATTTGAATAAGTTTCGCCGCGAATAAACGATATTGGATCACTGTGTTACTTCATTACGTTGATCGCTCGAGCAGACCCATTATAATATAAATTATAGTAATTTCTAAATGTGCGTGTATACTCTACTGGCTGGTTCACACTTTGATTAGTGCGAGTGCAGGTGATGAGTAGTACTACGTGTGGACAGCGACTGTTTAGTGCGAGTGTTTAGTAGGCTGTGTAGTAAAGTGAATAGAAGCGTGTTCTATTTTTTTGCGAGTGGACTGCGAGTAGCCACGTCCCGCGCGCCCTCCCTTCCCCCTCACTCGCAGCGTGCCTGCACTAGGGCATGCAGAACCGGATCCGGTTCCAAGTTTCTGAAACCCGGTTCCAAATCGAGCTCAGAACCGGGTAGAACCGGGTTACCCGGTTCTTTTATAATACTTCGGAAAAAATACGAAATTAAACAAAAGTAACTGTAAAAGTACCTGATAGGCCTTTTATTTTACGCGGCTTGTGTATATATTATTTTATTAAATTAATAAAGAAACAAAATTTCAATACTTCTCTTTATTTATCAGTCTTATAAAAGTACCTTGGCCCTTAGTCAAACGTCAGTATCGCCAAGGAATAGAAATTGCTAACGCTAATTATTGACATAAGCTTATGATATTTTGGTAATGGTTCGGTCACACTACCAACGACGATGACGACCACGACCAAAATTCAAATCTTGCCAAAATTTATTCAAAATAAAATATTTAAATCTCCCGTCATTACGGTACTCGGAAAAAAATTAATTCGAGGTCAATTAATAAAAAAAATAGTTATTTTTTGCGATTTTCGCCGAGACGGTAAGTTTATCATACAATCACCTTGAATCAAAATTGTACATCATAAAATTATCTATAAAAAAGGTTAAATACATTTTTTCCTAGGAGCTACCGTTTCTACGAAAAACCAATTTTTTTATCCATTGATCTCGAAAAAATTTTTTTAATTGTGTTTTGCACAATTTATTTAATTTCGACTGGATGAAAATTTTGTTCGTGGTCGTCGTCGTCGTTGGTAGTGTGACCGAATCCTTAGGCAAAACATCATACGCTTATGTCAATTTGTATCGATAGCGTATTCTATTTCTTAGCGTTTTGACGGTTGTCTCGGTGCTCTTGTTATCATAATATCACATAAAAACATGAAAAGTAGGTACCCAGCTTTAGGTTTTGAGTCCCATGCGAATGTCGAAATTTGCGAAAATTTTCAGCATTTACGGCTGTATCTTTTGATGCGTTGGCTTGTGAGTTCGACTTTTTCACATAAAAGGGACCGAAGACTTGAGTATTCGATATAAATTTCAGCTTGATACCAAAAACAAAAACATGACTCGATCATTATATGAATCAGTAAAATTAACAGCTTTTCAAATTCACGAGAAATCTAATAAAAATATTTCTGTAGCCTAATTTTTGTCATTTTCGAAGCCTAATTTTTTTTGGCAATACAACCGTAGGAAACTTATAGCATCTAAGGTTAGACAACCAATTGGAGCCACGCTTGAGACGTGGTACGAAAATTCGCGATGCACGTGAGTCTGACGTTGCCAGATACAATAAATTTGTTAAAATAATGCATCAAAATATAAATAATACTTTATATTTTAATATTTTCGTCGGAACCGGGAGAACCGGGTTTCATACTATTCAGACCCGGTTCTCAAGATCATCAAAAAACCCGGGTTTACCCGGGTTTTTCGGAACCGGGTAAACCCGGGTGCATGCCCTAGCCTGCACTCGCACTAATCACCTGCACTCGCAGTGAATTGGACACTACTCGCACTACACACCTGCACTCGCACTAATCACCTGCACTCGCAGTCAATTGGACACTACTCGCACTACACACCTGCACTCGCACTAATCACCTGCACTCGCACTAATCAAAGTGTGAACCAGCCATACGAATCTGTTGCTTAAGTGGTGCTAGATTGTTGCGAGATATGTTTCGTAGCTTGCTAAGAGTTAGGCTTGTGGCGAAATAGATTGGCGATAAAATGATTTTACTGAATGCTCTAAAATTGGCAGTGAAAGGACCAATGTTGGGTAATTCAGCCCAGTTTGAATTAGAGAGTTGTCCTATTAGGGTTTCGTTTTTGTTCTTGTTTGAAAATGCTAATGAAAGCTGTACTGTTCTTTGTACATAAGCATTAGTTAGGCTCAATCATAACCAAAACGCATAATGAATAAAGAAAATAGCTCTTGTAAAAAATGTCAGAGCAACAAAAAGTTGTTGATTATCTAAAATATAGTCGTTAATATCAAACCTTAACTCAGAATAATCCCTGTTGACGTGAAGCGTATTTCATTTCAGTGTTCCGTTGCTAGAATATTCGCGAACATTAGAAAATCTTTGTTAATAAACAAGATATAAAAGTATCAGCCGAAATATGTTTCATAATTAAAACCGGTAGATATTGAGATATTAAAAGAGATCGTAAAGTAAAAACGAGCAATTTTGTAGTGTAAATAGCTCGTTATTCTTTGTTATATTTTTTTATGAACGACTCAAACGTGGAATGAGGTCATCTTGTTTAGTAAAATTGGTACATTTAATGATAGCTAATATTGACTCGAAGATTTCGTGAGCTTATGTAAGAAAGACCGCAGATCGTAACATAATTAATTGAAGATTAAGTTTTTTAGATGAAGGTAATTATATTTTTTATGTCAAGATTATTTATCATAAGGCACATTACATAAATCGATTGAAATAATTTTAATGGAGAAGATCTTGGATTTACCGATTTGTAATGGGTTTTAACATGTGTAATAATACCTTATCGTAGTCTAATAATAGTTAGAAACAGATGTCTAACATTACCATATAAGGATATCAGACATACGATGTGCATTGAATATTTAAATGATATCTTAGTTGATGCAGATTTAAGTAGCTACTACGCGAATAACTAATTAACCTTCAGACAAAAAAAAAACAAAAAAAAAAAACGTCAGAATGCCAAATTTACGTCGATCATTCAAATTGTTTACCACGATATTTGGGAAAATTATGATAATTCGCCCGTTTTTCGACGTTAACAACACCGAGATTTTCTGATTACATATTTGCGTGTCGGTTATGACCACAACACGGGGCCATTTCTCAATAAGCGTAAGAATGAGGAGAATAATTTTAGGCTTTTATTGAGGGGAATTAGAGGTCAAATGTTATTTTGTGGCGCCTGCGCTATTTGTGTTTGTTTTACTGTTTGGTATTAAATGCGCTAGTACTTATGATGTAGGTGGCGTTTTTATGATCTTCTTAGCACTTAATGTCGTTAGTAGATATCATTCCAATCTTATGTAATTTGTAATTAAGTTGTAGGTATTTCAATGTGAAGTAAATTAGTTGTAATGATTAGTTTTGTGTGATACTTGTATGAGTTTTAATATCTTGAATTTCAGGTTCAAACAAATATTTTATAGGCTTTATCTTGATAATGTCAGTAAACAGTAAGATAATTATTAACTAAACGTAAGTAATTGTTGACCATTTCATTATTTTATCCTGTTTTTCCATTTGATTTACACGGTTGCTTTTATTGCTGAAATTACTCATTAAATAATATAATAATTTAATAATACACAGAAACCAGGCGAATGAAGGCGATGTAAGGACATGCTAGACCACTGCTACTCAGAGTTTAAAAATCACGCGGCTGATCATTTACGTCATCGTCCTAAGCATTTTTGGAAATTTTTTAAAGATAAAATGAGCAACTGCACAAATTTACCACATGAAATGGTTTTTAATAATACGGTTGTTAAAGGTGGTCAAGAAATATGTAATGCTTTCTCTGATTTTTTCCAATCAGTATATTTTTATTCATCGAATGCAACGACTTTATCCAAAAATATGCATGATGCAGATACAGACAGTGGTGTCGCCCCTTTTAGCACGTTGGTGATATCTGAAAAAGAAGTGTTAAATCGCTTAAAACTTTTAGATGCCAATAAAGGCCCAGGACCCGATGCAATACCACCAATATTCTATAAAAATTGTGCCAAAAGCCTATATGTACCACTTACTCTAATCTTTAACGAATCATTAAAATTTAGCGTCTTCCCATCTACTTGGAAACTCGCACACTTAACTCCGATTCACAAAGCAGGCTCATTAAACGAGATTACCCAGTACCGACCTATCTCAATTCTAAGTACACCTGGAAAAGTTCTAGAAGACATAGTAAATACTAAACTTTTGGCCCACATTAAATGTAAAATTGATCAAAACCAGCACGGGTTTCTACCCCGTAAATCAACAAACACAAATCTTGTAGGTTATGTATCTGATATAGCTGAAGCACTTGATAAGAATCTCGAGGTGCATGCCGTGTACACCGATTTCAGAAAAGCGTTCGACTTAGTAAATCATGATCTTCTATTACATAAGCTCTCAAATATGGGGATACACGGATCCTTATTAAGATGGTGCGAGTCATATTTACGCAACCGCTCCCAGCTTGTCTCAATCCGAGGTTTTAAATCTACCCCCTATACTATTCCATCGGGAATACCGCAGGGCTCCCATCTCGGTCCTCTCTTCTTTTTAATATTTATCAACGACCTCCCCCGTGTAATACAATCAAACTATAGAATGTACGCTGATGATTTAAAAGTTTATAGAACGATTAAGGATAAAACAGATATTAATATACTTCAATCAGACTTAAATAATATACAAAAATGGTGTACAAATAATCAGATGTGCTTAAATATTAATAAATGCCATCACATTACATTCTCTAGAAAGAAAATTCGAACACCCGTAACTTACCTTATCAATAATTTACCACTCACGGAAGTGAGCTTTATCCGTGACCTAGGCGTGATCATGGATAGTTCTTTAAGTTTTAGAAACCATTACGATCATATTGTTAAAAAAGCTTCACAATTATCCGGCTTCGTCACGAGACAAATGAGATTCCTGAAACAACCTCAACTTACCATTTTAATTTATAGCACCCTCGTTCGTGGAATACTAGAGTATTGTTCAGCTGTCTGGAGCCCTAGTTACCAAGTCCATTCCGATAGAATTGAAAGAGTCCAGAAACGTTTTTTGTATTATCTTAGTTACTCAGACCATAAATGTAGGGTTTTAACTTCCTATGACCAGCGTCTATCGTACTTTAACTTGAGTGGTTTACATACACGCAGGAAAGTAGCAGATATCTTATTTCTTTATAAGGTTCTACATGGGGAAGCAGATTGTCCTGATGTCTTGGAGCGCATTTGTCTTTCAGTTCCGCGTATCACTACTCGTTTACATAACAGATTATGTTTTCTGCCAGCTTCAAGTAAAACTAATCTTGGTCAACATGCACCTTTGTTTCGAATGTGTACCTATGCAAATAGTATCCGATCAGAAATAGACATATTTAGTGGTTCTCTGGTCTCAATTAGGAATAAATTATTAAATTTCATCAAATAAATAGTTATTATAATTATTGTTATACATAGATAAGGTATCCAATTAAAATTTGTAAATTTGCATGCTGTGTCTACATCCAGAAGGTTATGAATCAACTGCATGATAGTACATAATTAAGTAATAGAATAAATCACAAACATTTGTAACCAGTTTTGTAGACCAATAAAAAAAAAAAAAAAAAAAAAAACCACTCATTATGATCCAATTTGTGCTTTTAACTAATTAATCACAACACGAAAATAAATTTAAATAACGAATTTGTATCCAGTATATTAAAATTAATTATAACATTCGGGTAACAATTAACGTTTTACCGTTTTAATATTAATAGGAATAGGTATATATTAGAACCCTACTTATATTATAAACGCGAGAATATAAGAATTAATCTGAATGGATGCTTGTTTCTGTTTCACGCAGAAACAGCTGATCGTATGCGAATTTGGTAGAGATATATAATTATTATAGTCTGGATGATCCACACAGGCTACTTTTAACCAGGGTATCATCACGCGAGTGACGTCACAGATTCAAGTTAATACGGGGCACATAGCTCTATTAAATTGTATACCATGTCAATTTTGTTTTTTAATTCGCATCCTCGATTCTGTAATGAAGTTTGTTACATAGATAAATAATGTAGTCTGGATTATCACATAGCTACTTTTTACTTGAATAGCAAGCGAATGCAGGGCTTGACTTAGTTAGCTCAATTATATTGTATGCAGTCGATTTTGTTCTATAATTCGCGTGGTTGATTCTAGATAACTATAGTAGGTATCGGGGATAAAGTGGCATGTTAGGTTCGCCTTCGCCTTCGTGACTTGGCTGAGCGACGTCGCTTGGAGGCTGTCCAAGCGTTGATGACGTCTGCAATAAATTGATATTGGCACTTACATGTATGCGGTACTACTCGTTTGAATTTTTGCTAATGACTGAGTTGAGATGGATGTTTAGAAGTTAGTTATTTCAATAGTGTATTGTTAATACTTTGATTAGTAATAGGTGTTACAGTGACTATGATTCATATGTTTTAATGACGTTAATAGTTAGTATTATAAATTTTTAATACTTATATGTTATTGATAAGAAAATAGTGTATCTAAAAAAACACTAAATATAATGTTCATTAAATTTATTTAAGGAAATATGTTTTAATACCACTTCACGTATTCTATAATTTCGCTCAGGTTTTGTCTCGCATTGTGCCCATAATATTTCAATAACTACATTCCTGAGGAATTCCCGCATGCCCAACGTACAATTATGATTAGCGTAAAGCACAACCAGTTCACCTCGTGTTTGCTTCCTACCTCGTATAGTTCATACTTCATACACAAGTGCGTACACACGTTTTTGTTCACACAACGCATTTACTAAGATGTTTTATGTAATACAGTAACTCCGTGTGCCGATTGCAAAGGTCATGGTGGTATGGCGTAAGTTTGAGCAC
Source organism: Colias philodice (assembly GCF_061535455.1). NCBI lineage: Eukaryota > Metazoa > Arthropoda > Insecta > Lepidoptera > Pieridae > Colias > Colias philodice. The sequence continues at coordinate 8,312,952 of NC_143104.1, forward strand.
GATTCATGTATAGTGGTTGCGTTTTACCTGCTTTGAGACTGCGCTAATAAATCTTTGATAGTTTTGACCTTTAAGTTCCCTAAGACTATAAGAACTGTAAGTATGTAGTAAGAGTTTTTGTGTATCTAAAACGCGATTTAATTTGATTAAGTCAGTTTTTTTGTATTGATCAACCTTGTAATGGACTTCATTACAAGGTTGATCAATAATTTAATTTTTCTGAATTTTGAGGTTTGGTATCACATTTACGGTACCTAATATAAAGACCTTGTTAACTTCATATTGCTTTAATTGATATGTTACCTAAACTGATAAAAATATAGCTGAATGAATAAACAGCGGGCACTCCCTTACTAACTAGCCATTCGCCTTTTAAACGCATTTTTGTAGGACTCAATACCCTTTTTGTCGATCTGCTTCTAAGGTGTGGTTATACGTACAAGGATAGCTTGAGCAAGGTGATTGATTGCTGTTATGTAGTAATAAATTGTGCATGTGTTTCTAATTTGTTTGTTGCTAACGTGGCTTAGGGGTCTGGGAATGCAACATAGGAGTGAAATATCGATGGAATCTATATAATTAGTAAAGTAAACAAAACACAGTGTAATTACATAGTGTTATGTTTCTGATGAATACCTAATCGGAGAAAAATGTGAATCGGAATAGAATGTTTATGTGGGTAGGTATGTGGGATTGAATTTCATTTGGGTTCTTTGAATAAAACACTGATTAAAAAGTAATAGAGAGGTAGCTACTGTAATTATAGGTAGGTTAGCAACAGTAAGTACTATTGTCGAGCCAATTTAATAGGCAACATTTGACGTCTATCAATTTTATCTTCATAGGGTGGTAACCTGCTTAAAAACATCGATTAAAGTGAATTAATCGATACGGACTTGAAACATTTGTCAATCGAACTTGAAACACATGTCAATAATTTATGATGATTTTTATTCCCAAGTAATCAATGCATTCGATTCTAGATGTCAGATTTCGATTATTAGAGTAACGTCTCTGGTATTTAAAAAGAAAAAAGGTTTATTGACACAAAATTGTAGCGACGTCAGTTCTTTAAATCAGAAATTGTTTATTATGTTTAGAATGGTTTATCAGTAAAATCAAATCCTAAAATTACTTGTATCGGTCATTATTATTATAAATATGTAATCGTAATTGAAAAAAGTTAAGCAAATGTGCAGTTCTAACAAAACGAAATATCATGTTATTCTATGTCGTCGTTACTAGGTTACGTTGTTGAATTTTGTTGAACTGTCAAATGTTGCCTATTAAAATGGCTCTACTATAAGTAGTATAATATTTACTCTGTAACTGTTACAAGAACTACACTGATGTAATATTATTTGTTTGATTTGACTACCTTGAAAAGGCAGATGTTAAAAACCACTTATAAATGTACTTGTAGAAGAGAATACGAATACTACCTATTGAATTATCATAAGAAGTGTTGACTTATAGAAACTTTATGTAGAAACTTAAATTAGATAAAGAAGAAAGTAATTTCTAAAAGTTTTAAACTCACTTGCTTATCAAATTATTTCTCACGATATAGGTAATTATAACAGAATCGTATGCGACCGCATCAGCTCTATTTTCTATTAAAAAATATTAATAATGTGTATTATAACTCATAATTATGTAAAATATATTGTCCTATATCGTAACCAGTTTTTATTTGTGTGCAGTTTATTAGAAGCGGAGTTTCTATTAAAGAAGTTCATTGTATACTTCAATTTATCTGCACATAGAATATTTTATTTGCCTCGATATCAATTTTAATATACAGGGTGTCCCACTGTCGGTATATATATATTGCAACAAGGTTATGTATACATAACTGCACGGCAACTGTTACCGTCACGTCGATCTAATCTAAATTGATCAAGTCGTTTTGTATTTATCTGATGTACTGAAACATTTTGTGTCCACAATTTGACGGTCGTTTGTTTAGAACTTTGTGCCAAATTTATAAAACTATTTTTAACAAAACATGGCCTTATTAAAGGTTGTTTTTGCAAATTCTTTGAAGTACATTGGTTTGACCTTACACGTAAATAATATAAAAATGTTGTGCTTAATCTTTAAAATAAGAATAAGGTTATACCTACTAAGTAAAGAAGCATTTAATATTCTCTATTTCGATTATTAAAAGGTATTTATATCTTTTATAATAATATAATTGATGTTTAATTTGGATTTGTACTGAAGTTACAATTATTAAATTCATTTCTTTTCAAGAGTACCTAGGTAGAGATTAGAACGGATAGAAAGATTTTCAAGCGTTTTGATGTGAACTATTCATTTTACGAATTATTTTTGCTTCAAAAGTTAATAATTAAGATTTAAAATATTTACAACTTTTATGTTTTATACCAATGAATGTACCTACCTAATAAACACCACTACGTTAAATTATTTTTCTACCAGCCATCTGATATTCTGATAACTTTTCTTTTTGCCATATCGATGTTGTCTTGTTCTATTGTCTGTAAACTCAATGCTTAAAAATAACTCACTAACTATAAATTTATATCAATAATTGCAAATGAAGCAAAAATACAATCTAATTTATGACTCGGCAAACTTGTATATTACAAATACAAACAGATTTTAAAGGGAAATGTTGGCTGTCACACCATGTGACATAAACAAGCCACACTCCATCCTATATAATAAAGACCTTTTATCGTAATATCATCTATTTTCCATTAGCGGGAATAATTTTATTTTTTCTACTTCCTCGTACCTTATCAAGCGTCGGAAATTTAAGTAGAAACTCGACGTCGGTCAGCTGGAACTCTGCCAACAGGAATACTTGTGGCAGGTCAGTAAATTAATATCACCAAGCTACATGATCCAACCCCCGTCTTGTATACATAGTCAACAACATTACCCATAAAAAACCAGCAATGGATGAGCGCATATTTCTATTTTACGTCCGATCTAATGCATAAAATTATCATTGACACTATTGCACGCCTCATAAGCGAAGCGTTGAGGTGGGTACTACTGTCACTTCGCGCAAAACATCTGATTTTTCAAACTTAAAATGTCTTTATGTATCATACATTGCACTTGTAAGATAATACATACACACACATATTAAGAAAAAACACTATTTTTAACGTTCATGATATTTTTGATGTCATTTTTGTTATTTAAACTAGTTAAAAAACAGTTTAAAAAAGTTCTGTCTTGGACGTCCGTGTGTCTGTATGTGCGGATCCTTTTTCTTGTTAACACGATAGCGACCGAAATACTTTACTAATCGAGTCTTTTTTTTTCTCTTACGCTTGAGTATGCTCAGGAATAGAACCCTTTCATTTTTCAGGGTCTGATTCGATGTGGTTTAATTGTTATTAAATAAACAAAAATAATAATTAATAAATATTTATTAAAAAAAAATTATGAGGCGTGCACTTTTGGATTTTCCAAATTATTTTTTTATTCGCACTGAACGGTCGTAGTTTGTTTGGTCTGTGTTGTGAATTGTTATGTTTTGTTAAAATGACCATGATGTTTTTATGGGTGGTGATTATTGCGTAGTGTTGTGTCATTGTTTATATTGGTCTATGTTGAAAACTTTCTCTTTGCACTTTACTATTATAATATTTCATTGCTATATTGTGTGGTTCGTTTAAATTGGCGCCAAAACGAATTACTGTATATTTTATGAATAGTGTAAACTCTCTCTTGTAAACTTTTAGTCAAATCGATTAGCAAAGTAATAATAGGTATGTCATAATACATCAGAAGAACATCCAATTTCATTTTTACTCGTCGAAAAGTCTTTACAACTGGTATGGGCTTAAACATTGATCATGTACGAACAAAAAGTGGGTAGGTACCTGATGTAGACCGTAGACGGGTTAGAGCTGGCAAAGGAAGCTGATTGCATGCCCGGTCTAATCAAGCGTGCTGTGCTCTATGAATATCCGTGTATCACATTGGAATGGGCACTGGGTACATCGTATTACGAGTGCCTTGATGATTTTTTCGATACAAGTCGAAGGTAGATTAGCATCCAGGCTCATGTTGATTGTGATATTGGACAATTTAAAATTTAGGTATGTTACAATATTGATTCTTTATTGATTAACTGACTGTTACCTGATGGCCTGGATCGATGTTTTCTACGTTTGAACAATCATAAACATGTAAATATGTAAAAGTTATTGCTTCGTGGTGATTATTATATTAATGTATAGATAAGTAAAATAATTGGAGTGTGATTCCTAAATAACCTCAACAATATTTATTATTTAACCGTGTTAAAACTTTTAGCTCTTTGTTTACTTTGAGAGAGACAATATTATGAAGTCAATCTATTTTACTAAGGAAAATAATACATAAATTTAATACCAATAATTTATTATGTAGGACAACATTGAAATTATATAACGAATAATTGAAACGACCTTTATACACAATGAACAAAACAATATAATATTGTAATAATTAGATGTGTGCGTAATTAATTGTATAATATAAGGTTTCCTTTGTAGTCATCGCTCTAATAATTTTGTATTTGATGCAATATTCTCTTAAATTAATTTAAAACAATAGGTACATTATATTGTATGGAGTAATTACTGCAGCGTAATAAAAACTTTGTAAATTAAAAAAGGTATTTCAAGGCTGAATTGTTATGTAATTAGTTTAATCGACTCATCGTGTGATAGTTGATTAGAGGCAGATGTTAACTAAGCGTTTAGGTATAATTGGAAATCTATTAATTGCTATTTGTGTACTACGTTCTTTGTTATTCCATTGGAATATTTATTTAGATGTAGAATTGTTTAATCAGATTTAATCGCAGGTTAGTACATAAAAATATTCATTTTTTGTTCTATTTTGAGTAGACCGAGAATAGTTTTATCCTCCGATTAATATCAAATAAACATTAAGAAAACTTTGATATAAATTACGATAGCGCTTGTGAAAACAATTAAAACATTAAAATACTTAATGAAACATTATTATTTGTTAATATATTCATGCTAAGAATCAATTAAAAACCGATGCGCCATGAAAAATCTGTATCACCGATCACGTCAAGCAAATATTGGTTGGTAGTTAGTGGCAGTTAATAATATAATGATTCAGCGTTAATTTAAAACATATTCAATCAGTCTTCTTACTATTAACACGTAACGAGTTCGAGACTAGCTCACAAGGTCTCAGCGGAGCGGGTCAAGTGTTTTGGTCAGCCGTGTTCGCAATATTAAAGGCGTTGCGGGTAGATCGCTAAGTGCGCGGCTTGTGGAAAGAAATGCGGAATTTAATATAAAAAAATGTGTTAATAATACTGTTAAAAGGGTAGAAATGTACAGATTTAATTTTGAAACATGCTATAATGGTATATACGCTTGTCGTAGATCAGTCGATAGTACCACAAATTACGAGGGCCGGCGCTGATAGGTATGACGAAGAATGATTAAAAATGCGCTGCGCTGCGCTTCGCGATATCTGCCCCGAGCCCTAAACAGTAACAACATAATACCTACACCGCAGTTTAAAGGGACTGTAAAGGGCCCTGAATATGTGTAAAGTTCTATAACAAAAAGGGACTTTATTATTTTATAACTATATTATCTCAAAATGAAGAATCGTTTATCCTTTTTCAATTTAAAACATAATTAAATATTGCTCAATACTCCTTATAAATGCAGCCAATAAGGCCAGATTCAATATGAAAGCATTGTTCAGACTGACACTTAGCAGGCAATAAGTGTTCGTACGTAAGGAAGGCCCGAAGGGTCGAGTGCGTTGGTTAGAGTTTGTAATATTGGACTACCCTCTTTGGTATGGTTGAATAGTTAGATCAATTGTAATTTGCTTACACATGAAGGTGTGTGAAAAATTATATGTTAGCAGTTAACAGCAATTGTACGCCGGTTACACTTAAGTTTATAATCGAATAATCATTATTATTCGAATTAAAATTGTAAAAATAGAATTGTAGAGAAGATTGTATTTCTGTGTAGTTTTATGTGACTAAAAATTCCATTGCTGTAAAGAAAATTTTCTTTTCTTGTGTGCGCTATATTTTATTCTGAAGTAAGCGTTTGTGAATAAATTTATAATGAACAATTTTATTCAATATTTTCATTCGCGAATTCACGCTGTTAGTTTTTAATTTTCCAGCTATTTTCAAATCAAAAGTTTATAATGTAATACGCTATAATTATTTTATAGATATTATGACACACATCTTTCTATATGTTATTTTATTAATAGCTTTGTTAATTTTATCAGTGCGAATGTGTTTAAAAGCGCCATAAAAGTGAGTGTCGTAACATAACAGTATCTATTTATTGCCATTGCATAATTTGCGATAAAACCAAAGTTTAGCGTTCCGCGGTTTTTAAATTATCACAAACTGGAATGACACTAGTTAATTACGGGACTTAATGACGAATGAACGTTTACAGTTATTTTTATAGCGCATATTTGTTTTTATTGTTTAGTTTTATGTGCCGCTGTTTACATTGCTATGCGAAGTGTAGGTTCTTTTTATATCGTTGATAAGATTTTTTGAAAGTGTAAGTGTTCGTTGTTGACTTAGGTTTTTACTTATATGTTGTAGTAGATTTTAAACACGAAATAAATAAATTAACAAGAGTGAAAAGTGTATATTGTTGATTTTGTGATTTTCGTAGAGGCGCTACGATTTTCAACGCAGGTTTGTAATTTATTTTTTATGATGGTGGATTATAAGATACTTGATCTCATTTTATGTCCATAAAATTAAAATACGAATTAAATGACAAAATTTTCAGTAAACGGAAAAACGCGAAGCATGAATGTAGAAAAGATAAAAGCACATACGTAAATATTTCAAAGTTTTTTTTGTAGTTAAAAAAAAATTTAAAAGTTTTTTCTTGAATTACTATTATGATGCTTAATGAACATGTTTTGTCCGTCGCTTTTTACGTCTTTTGTCTAAGTTAATCACTAAAACAAGGAAATTGAATATTTCGTTGCTAATCATGATCATTCATTTGCGAGCGTGACTAAAGTCAATTGTCACGTATTGCACACGACATGGGACGTCACGCTAGCGTGAACGCATTATTGGAGCGTGACGCTGACACTTGAAGGTTAGCAGTTTTGTTTGAGTCATTGTGGCCACCTTGATTGTTGATCTTGCTCTTGACGGGCTACTAAAGGGGCTAATTGATATGTGTGTGTGATGGTGTAAGCACTTACTAATAATACTTAATACTGCATAAGCAATAGGTAAATTATAAAATTGGATGAGATTGTATAGGGATATGTAGGTATTAGATACCTAATATGTATAGAAATTATAGAAACGTGGTAAGTAATATAAAATGTTCTACTATTAGGAGTATTTATAAGACTTTTATTTTTAGGCGTACATTTTTGAATGGGGGAAATGTAGAGAAAAATGTCTAGTATTTTACTATTATTAAATATTAAGATCATCCGTATATTAATACAAGAAGAGTAAAAGTATTTTATTAAGGTATTTCCTAATAAACTAAATACATAGTATAATTTATTTATTGTTTTGTATAGGTATTGAATAAACAGTTGTGATTTTATTGATAATTTTGCCTCGCATTATTACCCACTAAGTTGGTAAGGAAAATCCATATTATTCATATTCTATATTTACTTCAAAGTATCCTTGTGATAATGATTAGGTAGTACTGGAAATAGTTTAAATATGCGATTTGTGTTTTTTTCTTATTAGGAAGTACCCGGTCGTCATTGCACGAATTTTATGTACTTGTAATGTTTATGAATCATCATTTATTTTGAAATTATAGTTGAAAAGTTATCTAATGTTATAACGATGTGGAAAAAACTTAAAAATATTACTTGAGTAAATCTAGCGTCTTCCTTTATTTTATATTAAAGATACGGCTGAAAATTATTATTATTAAATTTAAGGAAATTAATATATACATCTAAAGGGGCACCTTATTTCACGTCGTTATAAATTAATAATTGCTTCCGAGCCCTTTGTATTCATATTCCATAAATAATTATTCTTGTACTTAGTATAAAGCGCAAGAGACAAAATGTACTTTGTTTCACAGTACCGAGAAGACCAAAGTTCCAATTACGCACTTAGACAATTTCGCCAAAGTTACTTTCAAAGGCGTAAATAATTTGAGCGTGCGAAGTGCGAACAAATGAAGAAGCCGCCATTAAGGCCGTTTACCTCGCAAGAGGCGTCAACAGTTTAGCCGATATTGGGCTGCCCGCATCCCCAGCTATATGTTAAACTTTATCAATTATCGAGTAATGTGGGGAACTTTCTAAACACCCGAATACTTTGCTCGTACTCAGGGCTGCCACCTGTCTCTAATCGAAAAATAGTTCGCGAATAGGTGCCCTTTGTGTTGCCCGTTCAACATAGTTTTGTTCCCGTTTGTGTCGTTTTGCATGGTTAGTAGCGAATAATGACGAGGAAATGGAGTACAATATCGAAAAGGTAAAAGTTGGTAGGGTTGGGAGCGATTCTTCATATAACGTACATTGAAGTTTTTATTGTGTTTTCGTTGTTTAAAATTATGAGATTTAATTAGTTCAGTATTTTGTTAGAGACATGATATTGTACCTATAAAGTTTTCATAGATATAAAAAAATGCGGTTTTTGATGCACATAAAATTGTTAATTTTGTCAACCCTATATGGTCTCCGGGCCACTAGTTTTCAAACATGCTACCGTAATATAAGAAATGTTTTAGCCATTTCGCGCTTCTGGGATTAACGCGAATTGTTCACAAAATCTCTAGGTACTTCTCACTTATTAATAGAAAAGTTTGATAACTTGTTCTTGTTTCTGTGGAAATAGTGATTTCTTATTTTGCCAGTAATGACGATTAACGACTGTGCTAAATAATGTAACTAGGGCGCGCTTTGAGACTTGCACTGTGTAAATCTGGAAATCGTTTCAAAGTTTTAAAAGTTTTAAATTTGCCTTTCAGGTCAATCGTTTCAAAGTTTTAAATTTGCCTTTTTAAAGTCTGTTTAATGTTATTACAAACGTCAAAGAAAATTATGAAGTGTTTACACGACATTATGGCTGCATTAATAAACACATTTTTTATGTGTATTTATTATAAAATGGATTAAAGTTAACTTTTCATGCACGTAGAAACGATGAAAGTAGTAATTTTATGCAGCGTGTTCCTTATAAGTGTAATATTATTTGCTTAATGTGCAGCGTTCTTTAATCGTATTAAAGCTGCTATTTGGTAATCTGGTTTTTGCTCATATCAATAAGGTTTTAATCGTGACTTTCCTATGGCCCAAACTACTTTCGCGGATTTACTTTCACTGTCCGTTGCGTCAATCCGTGATTCACCCTACCAATTATATTGTCCAATTGTTTGTATGGGCATTACGGTGTCTTTATTATTGACTTTCTAAATATAGTCTTTGTTTCGTTCTTTTTATACTATCTATCAGCTGGCTGCTTTGAGTAAATCGTAGTCTATGCAATAATTATAAGAAATACGGGTATACCTACTTTTAATTTCCTTGGATTTTATTTTTCTCACGGAAAAAATAAACTGAAGTGAATCACTTTATACTTTTTAATTTGTTTACTTTTACTTTTTTATGTATAACATTTGCGCGTTCGCTTTCACTTGCAATAAAAATTATTTGGGTTAGTTGAAATATAATATTATTACGTAGTATTAATTTTAATTATACGTTAAGATAGTAACTTTCTTTGCGGATTTCGCTGCATGTTGTAAATGAATTTATAAATTTAGGCGCTAATAAATACAATTAAATTATAATGGCTAGTTTATCAGTATTGAAGATCGAACGTAATGAATGCAATAACAAAACCTTTGTTAATTTGGTCACTTAGTGGTTACCGCACATTTCAAACGAGTGGAAAATTATATTTTCATATCGCAGCTCTCTGACACTGCCCGGGAAGGCCTTTGTCAGCTTATCAAATTCTTATCAGTTATTTTCCAAATTAAATACTATATTGACACATTGATGCGCATTTATTTGGTTTGATTCACGTCAAAGGTTTGTAGAAGATTTCATGTGCATTAAAAATTCGTTCAGTTGTTAAATTTAAATTGTTTGCAGTAGCATTAATAAGAGTATAATGTGTTGAATATAATGAATTGCATAATCTCGAATAGATAGCAAATAAAGCAATGGAGTACCAGGGCACAATAAATGGTGTGGAGCTGTACGAATCACCAGCCCCCCTAGTCAAGTGGCTTTCTGTTAGCGTAGCGTTCAATAGAATAGACTACGAATGTATGAGATTGACGTAACCTGTAGATACGTTTATCTACAGCCTACGTCAATCTCATACATTCGTAGTCTATTCTATTGAACGCTACGCTAACAGAAAGCCACTTGACTAGGGGGGCTGTTCTCCAATCTTGGGCTCGCCACCATTAGTCAATGTCGCTTTCGACTTTAACTAGTTTCGTTCGCAGCTATTTTTAAAATGGCTAAAGGATTTTAATACTTAAACGATTTTTCACGAAATTTTAAACTGCATTTACGTTTTGGATTTTTCAAATGGAATTGTGAGCGAAATAATAAATGATAGAGGTTATTGTTTTTAAAATGCATTTTTGCATTCTTTGGATCATAGTGAAGTTTTTAAGAAATTTTATTTATTAGGAAAAAGCTCTGTGTTATCAAAGGTCTTCTAAATCATTATTTATTTATTAATGAAAATGAATCAAATAATTCTACTCAATTTGAATATGAAATTAAATTGCAGTAATATTTCAATTTATTTATTTATTATTTATTTATTTATCTATTTATTTATTTATTTATTATTATAATTAAAACGGTATTGCACCAATTACATTAATTATAAAAAATTACATAAATTATATTACAAAAAATAAAATAAAATTAAATCAAATTACAAATTACATATAAAAAGAAAAACAATAAATTAATATATAATGAATTAATACAATTAATGGTTTCTGTTCCCAACACCAGCAATAAATATGATAAATTGATTGCTAGTATTAAAAACAAAAACCATTCAAAACTTTTCAGAAAAGCTCAAGCACGCCGATAACAACGAGCCCCATCCATCCGCGAACAGATCGCATTCGGGGTGGTTATTGAGGAGAGCATTGAGCGCAGTGAGAGCGCGTGGAATTGGTGATAAGGCTCGGGCTGTAGTGTGAGCCGGCGCCCGGCGGTATAGCAAAGAGCACATGCTTGCGCGCTCGACAGTAATTATCAGGCACAAATAATTTACACACCTCATCACTCAAATCAATAGCGTCAATTTTGCCACGCAGAATCTTGCAGACAAAGGCTAATTGATTGTATTTCCTACGTGTCTCCAATGAGTTGTACCCAAGACAGCCTAGCAAAAACATTGTCGGATATAAATAGGGATAGTACCCAAATTGATGCTTGAACAGGAACCGAAGGAAAGCCTTTTGGATTTTTTCGAGCATCAGGGTATATTTTCCCTCGTGTGTGTTCCATACACAAGAACTAGCCTCCAACTTGCTGCGGACCAGGGCTCCATATACAAGCCCTATGGCGCGTCCTGTTCGAAAATCACGCACATTCCGAAGAACAAACCCAAGCCGCCTAAAAGATTCCTTTGCCAACATTGCCACATGATCGTGAAATGTGAGCCCGCGATCAAATGTGACACCCAAGTCCTTAATTACAGTGCTTCTTTTAATGGATGTATTTTTGATCTTGTAATCAAAGTGTATCGGGTGCCTCATCCGACCGAAGGTCATCACAAAGCATTTCTCTATGTTAAATGCAGTTATAACACATTTCATCGCGTAAAAGCTTCTACTGAAACCAGCATTTCATTATAACTAGCACTGTATCAAAAACATTGTAATGCGGTATTCACACACGTCTGAGTTTCGCCTAATTTGGGACCTCGTACAAAGTGAGGAGCATAACTTGTTAGCTTATTTCTGTTAATTGAACCTAAGCTGGGTACGGTGTAGTTGGGAACTTGTACGACGTGTCAATACCAGGAGTGGTTAACGTCACACAATTGTACCGGTACAAGCTTAAGTTGTTGGCAATTCGGTAATTCATGGGCGACGGGCGTGGAACATTCGAGAAACGCAAGCGGTTGGTGCATATAATAATATGGGGTTTCGTGTTATCGACTCTATATTATCTATGATCGATTATTGAAGCGTATTAGATAGACGTAATTGTCTATTTTTTACAGTTAGATAATAGTATTAAAAAATTTTGAAAACCCGACTGAAAGGCTCACGAAAGGATCATCGAGAGACAGGAAGGTATAATTTTAATATTTTGTTTTTATTTATGCTATACTTTTGGAATATGAATGTCAATTTTACGGGGTTAATTTAATAAATAATAAATACGTCGCATTAGAGTATATACATTCTATGTTAATACGGACGTTGTAAAGTTATTTCACTCACTTTCAATACCAAGCAAAGCAGAGATAGTATTTCTATTTAAACAACTACATTGCAATCTCGATGCATAATTAAAAGCGTTACTTAACTTGTAAGCGATGGCATACTGAACGTACCCACTCGAATTTATGTTGTTCAGTGCAGTTTCAAGTTTGTGTACAGTTAGGTTTAGTGTAGAGTGAACTGATCACTTCAATTAAAGTGCTATGAATTCGTAATTAGTATCGATTGCTATGTTCGTTGTAATCTTTTTTTTATTGGTATTTCTTTTGTCGGTAGATATAGGTCGGGCAATGTGGGACTAAATATGTACCTAGATACAATTGGATTTCAATTATAAGCAACAATAAATTATATCACTACATAGTATAAAACAAAGTCGTTTTCCCTGTCCCTATGTCCCTATGTCCCTTTGTACGCTTAAATCTTTGAAACTACGCAACGGATTTTGATGCGGTTTTTTTTAATAGATAGAGTGATTCAAGAGGAAGGTTTATATGTATAATAACATCCATTAAATAGTTGAGAAGTCCTGTTATTTTTGTGGTTTCTAATGTGATGTCGTAAAAAATTACATTTTTTCCGCTTACATTGCAAACGCAGGCTGAACCCTACGAGTTTTATCAAAATAATGTACTAAGTATTATACACATTGAAAAGGTCTACAGAAAAGTCCGCGATGGTATATGTCTATCTCTTATGAATAACCCACAATAACTTTTTTTTGTCATTTACTTTTTACGACGAATAATGGCTAATTTTCGATGCGATTTTAACCAATACAGCATTAATCCTTAACCAATTAAATACCTTGAATACATTGTTCATTTAATATAGATCTATATGGCCCTTTACACCGTATGATTTAAGTGAATATTTTCGAAGATATTACAGATTTAAAAATTGCGGGACGTAGCGTTTGCGGCTGTACCGGCCGGCCACCCGCCACCCGGCTATACTGTATACAACGTTCAGTTTTTCTGTTGTGTATTTAGTATCAGCATTGCACCCGTGCGAAGCCGGGGCGGGTCGCTAGTATGTAATATAATATTCAACATATAATATTATATAATATATGTTGAATATTGGTGTAATGTGTGGTATGTGCGTATTTGCCATTGACATAATTCTTCTTATTTTACGTTTTAACAAATTCCAATTCATTGACTTTGTCAAATGTGGTTTCTGTTTTATTCATGTTTTTATTTTTAGTGAACATCATTAACTACGGTTTTATGATAATGTTTTATTTAAGTAATTATGCAATCGTTATATTTATACCAAATGAATGAAGATATTGCGTGACTGCATTATAATGTATAGAAGTTGAAATGGAACCATTCGTTATACAAATTGTACCTATTTAAAGAAACCGAGCAGTGCAATTTATACCAAAGACTGAAACATGAATCAATTGTGCGGATTCTATGAAAGTAAGACCAGTAGGAGATACATAAAGTGAGCCGTATACAAAATATGATCATCATAATGAGATTTTATATTTATATTTAGGTATAAAATTAAAAAGCTTTATCAGTCATAGCATTATCCAAGCGGTATTATAGCGAGGCAGGAACGCTCGTCACGAATTCTGCTCTGTTTCGGTTTTTCATATAATCCGCAATGATTCTCATCAAAATGCATGTTATTCATAAAATAAATTTTTATTCAATTTTAATAAATCCCTCGTTGTATAGCGATTGAGACGAGGGTTCATTTAATTTGTATGCAAAAGTTTTACGTTTTTTTTATTACGGTACCTTATTTTAAAAGTGCTCTCGTTTTTGAATAAAAATGTGATATAGCAGGGCACAACCGCACTTTAGTAATGCACGATGGATGGACGGTAAATTGAATTTAACAGTTTTTTATATAAAATTATTATTTTAACTGAACCGTGAATTGTTTTAACGCTCCACGAGCGTGTCAATGCCCATTCATTTATATTGAAATTTGATATTTTGCTTAAAAATAATATACATAAAAGCGTGCATTAAGACACATTAATCTGCATTAATTAAGCAAACCAATGCATGACGAAATGCCTAACATTTACGTATAGCTAGAGTTCATTTTCCGCAGATGCAATTAAAGTCATAGTCGCGTCTCGCATCAAATAAAGCAGTTTGTAATATGAAAGCTCGAATGCACCAAATGAACGTTCACTTGGAGGACAATTTGCTCGTAAAAGGCGCTGTGTGCCAATTACAGCGCTGATTGAGTGCCTGAGTGCATGCGGCAGTGATTAAAGCAAATCGGGAAATAGGACATCCGATGCGCTCGCAGCCATTCCTACTTTGTTTTCGTTATCAATGTCAATTTTAAAGCGCCTCGCTTATTGCGCTCAATGCTTGAGATGTCGGCTTAAAATTATAGGAATACAGGCGGCTGTAATATGTAAATCTGAATGATAAATGACACGGTGAGCGTATTGAAAATGACATAACGTAGCGTGTCTGGTGTCGGGGAAATGTTATCCTTCCGCAATAGATGGCGGGATATAGTGACAATTTGTAAGTTGTCTTTCAATTGAGACCGATATGTTTACAACTGCTATAAGGAGTTATTGCCGGTTCATTCATACGTGATTCTGAAGTAGATATTAGAATATTCCTTGTTCGGATGTGCTTTATAGGTACTATCGATGTTTGTACGTTGTACTAATATGTGATTGAGTGTGTTTTAATACATTTTGAAAATAAATAATCATTACCTGATCGATGGCTTGGTTCAATTGGTATACATATTATTGAATCCGAATTTTCAAACTGTTAACAATTAGAGTGAAGTTCTTTTATAACTGCAGAACGTCTCTAATTCTCAAACATTTGCATCGGTATTTTTCTAGAATGCCATGCGACCCGTTACCTTAAAATAGTTGAGACATATCGAACACGAACATCTCAACATGATTGAACAACACCGTTGGCTTTGTAGCTCCGAATAAGATAACTCATATTTATTGACCCGTATCGCTACAACACACGATATAAAGACGTGATAGTTCAGGCAAAGCGAACTACTCGAATAATTTAACGGTAACTAAACTGGATGAAAGGTAACCCATCTTTCGTCGGTTATTCAGGTATAAAATTGCCCGACCTCGATCTACGGTTTTATTGAGCGATAGTCGAACCTAAATTGTGGGGGAGTCTTCCGTTTTATCTGGATTAAACGAGTTTTTACCGGATGGTAAATAGGGCGAGATTTTTTACCTACTTTGAAAAAGAAGCGTATTATCTATACGACTTGAATATGTGACTCTAATATTACTAGGCTACTAGCAAGCATAGGTAGTATAATTCGTCGTATAAGACAAGTCTATTTGTTCAGCTTTCTTTAAGATTGTAAAGTTTTACGTGTGTCGAGGAATTGAGCAAAGCGGCGGCTTTAGCTTTACAATCTTATCTCGGGGTATTTTTATTTTATTTCTAGTGAATGTCTGCGACATGGATCAATGTTCTGTTTTGTTATTTGTAAAAATATGTCGAGAGAATTTGTATTTTCTATACAGTTTCTAGATTGTATATAAACTTCAGAACTATACTAATACTATCAGACGTCTTTGTATTTCATTATAAATCAGCCATATTTATTTCATTAATTATTTGGTAGATTTCGGATTACAATATTTGGAACTACTACCTACCTACGTGATACGCGATTTCTTAATTTTTTTTTCTTAAATCACCTGTTAAGTCAGGCTGTTGTATCTATCATATTTAAATAGATTCTCTATTGAACTCTATAATTTGACTAGCCTACCGTTCGCAAGGCTACATGTCGGCATGATCCCGCGGGTGAAATATAACTAATAAGTAATGTTCATATCGTGTTTATTAATGAAGATCGAACCGCTACACAGGGCCTTAATTAGAAACACCTGAGCTACAGTGCGCTGGTTAATTATCGAGTAATCGAGACCTACTTTACGTCTAGATGTTGCGCTTAATTAAGACTTGAGGCTAGGTTTTGTTAGGTAAATAATGATGCTGTTGTTTGCTGATTTTTTTTTTGCTGTTTGAACGGAGTTTGTTGGTAGATCGTAGATATTGTTGACACTGGAGCATCGCTAGGTATTATTATATGATATTGTGAATAGACATTTTTGAGAACATCCAAATGGAGTATTTTAAAAAGATGAATCTTAGTCGAAGAATCCACGACGTTTAGGTACATAGTAGGTAAGTATTTTGTAAAATAATTCAATTGAAATTTAAACGTTACGTAAGATTTATAACATTATTTGCGTACGTAGCTACTTATTTTTTTAGCTACTTCCTTCTTTTTCTACAAGAATAGAAATGTTGAACAAAAAGGTAATATGCGTTTCTTTAAGGCCAGCTATATCATACACGTAATCAATCAAATCATAATTATGCATGATTTTAATCCATGTCACGTTCTTGTATTGACGTGACCATTACAGGTCATGATCATGATCACGTTCATGGATAATTATAGAATCGCAATTAGATTTTAATGCAATTTGTGTCTACAGGAAACTTGAAAACATATTGGATTGGAAAACAATATGTCTGACTATCTTAATAGGTAGGTACCTATCATGGACTCTCTTCACAATGGACAGCGTTGGTCCACCAAATGATCGTTGATGTTTGCCGCCATTACGGCGATTATGAATAAGCCTACAATGACGGCCGAGCTGGCCGAGCTGGCTCTCTACACTATCGTGATTGCCTCTGCAGGCAATCAACGGCCTCTGCAGGCAATCAAGCAGCATTATGGGCAGCGCTGGGCACTGGCCCAGCGCTGCCCATAATGAAGAGGGCCCATTACATACATTGACGAATTCAATTCGTGCAAAGCGTAATAGAAATTTCCATTCAATCAATAGCTAACATTAATCAATCGTAAGCGCTTCCATGCAAAAGCACCAAACGTATCTTAAGCATAGCATGTGCTCATAATCTTTTGTGCGGAGTCTTACGGCGCCATTCACACG
The DNA here is from genome assembly GCF_061535455.1 of Colias philodice. NCBI lineage: Eukaryota > Metazoa > Arthropoda > Insecta > Lepidoptera > Pieridae > Colias > Colias philodice. The sequence goes on from NC_143104.1 coordinate 8,330,364, forward strand.
GGGGCTTTATCCTCACTCCGGATATTACATATGAGGCTGCACATGGCACTCCATTGACGTCCACCAGTGTGCTCACCCAATTATCTACTGAGCTAAGCGGATTATCTAATACGTTCAAATGTTATTACGCTAGCTGCGGCAAGGAGCTATTATATGACAGTGACTTTGTTATACGAATAGTTCATTTGATGAGGGAATTATCACTCGGTTTTTCTAGGGTATTGGAGGGATGTATTGATGGCTTTGAACTATTCTATTACAAAAGTACATGGCTATGTTCATAATGTCATGAAATATCAGTCCTATGAAAGTCGTAAGTAAAGTAAGATTCATTGCTGAAATTACAGTAAATACAAAATTATTCACAGAAGATATGACTGAAGTCAAATAAAATCTATTTCTACCGTGGTTTTATACAAATAGAAAATAATATGGAAGAGAATTTATACATTTGTACTATCTTGCTTTGAGATTTCTATGAAGTTGGCGAGTTCTTTGACATTATGAAGCGTGAAATCGTAACGTTCGTACCGATACGGTGTAAGTTGCAATCTTCAATATTATTGAGAAGTAAGATTCATCCTTTCTTCAGTTTGCGTTCATAAGCGTTATATTTAATACAATGAAGACAACACTTTCTGTTCCAATTGAGGTATTCATAAAATATTTCAATTGTGACATTTATTGAAAGGCAATTCAAAGTTAAAGTTTTCCAGCTGTTACTTAATCATGCTTTCAACGAATTTTTTAGAACTTATTATTTATATTAAGTTTATATTTTATGAGCGCTCAAATACTAATAATTTTCATACAAAATTGGATTATTCATTATTTATTCGTTACGAGATTTTACTTTTGAATAAAATATTTTTTCTATTCAATCTTCAAAATTAATGTAGGTACCTATTTCGTTTCAATCTTTTTCATAATTAATATATTTCGTCTCACTTCTCAGTAAAATCCTTAAACACTATTTAAGATTAATTTGAAGTTTCATTAAATATTTGTAGCCAAGGGATTAACGAATCTCCATTATTTCTTGAGATAGGTTGGCGAACTCCTGGAAGGCGGGCATATGAAATTCTGAAAATGAAATATTGTTTCTTAATACCTACTTAATTTAATATTTATGTAATAATTAATAGATTGGAGATTTGATGATGAAATAGAATTGCTGAGAGTAATACCTATCTACAATTTTATGAATTTAACGGGTTGTGGATGGTGTTTTAAAAATTTTTCATACCTTGCAAATTTGCCTTGCAAATTTTCATTCGTTCATTATATGACATTAATTTTGAAAGTTCTATCTATAAGTATTATGTGACTCCTCCATGTAATTGATTTTAATAAGTAGAAATCCCATCAAAAACATCCTGTAAAAAACCCAAGTCTCGCAGCTCAGTCTTTCTACCGTCAAAAGTTGTGAGATCCATGTAATACCAAGTCGGTTAATCTATTTAGTGTCTACTTGAAGGACCTTCTGTCTTAAGTTATTACATAAGTTATTATCATGCCAATATTAAAAATATTTAACGTTTTAAACAAATAGATCGACTTGGACATCGCTTGATTTGATTATTAGTATGTATCACACTACACAGCACGACGGGCCAGCGACCAACAGGAACGAGAGTTTCAATCGCGTGAGGCGCGAGAGACTAAAGAATCTAATATAATATTGTAATATTCATTTTGTTTTCATGCGATGTCCAAGTCGATCTATTTGTTTAAAACGTTAAATATTTTTAATATTGGCATGATAATAACTTATGTAATAACTTAAGACAGAAGGTCCTTCAAGTAGACACTAAATAGATTAACCGACTTGGTATTACATGGATCTCACAACTTTTGACGGTAGAAAGACTGAGCTGCGAGACTTGGGTTTTTTACAGGATGTTTTTGATGGGATCTCACTTCTTTTTGTAGAGCCTTTCTTTTTGATACCATCTACTTCTAACGAATTTTGTTAAAGGTCTTATGATATTTTCTTATTTTTATATATAGTCTTCCTCTTTTTCTTTTCCGGTACTACTTCTTGAGCTTCAGCCACAGTTTTTCTCAAAGCCCACTCCCTGTCTCTATGGGCTTTTCTCGGAGGCTTTGATGTCTCAATTTTTGACAAGTCTGGACGGTAAATACTTCTTAATCTGTTGTATTCACAAATTGATGATTCCTGCGCTTTAATACTTCCAAAGTCGACATTAATGAGATGTAAACCGCCCAGACTTGTAACTCTCGAAAGTGCCACGTAAGCTTGACCGGATGTGAACACTGCAGAACCTATATCCATCAGCGCATTACTTAGGCTTAGGCCCTGACTTTTATGTATAGTTATAGCATAGGCTATACATATGGGAAATTGTTCGCGATGAACATAAGCTCTATTAATAATTTCAAATTTAGTTTTGACCGGACCAAGCTCGTATGCATTAGGTTCATTATTAAATCTATACTAATATTATAAAGCTGAAGAGTTTGTTTGTTTGTTTGTTTGTTTGAACGCGCTAATCTCGGGAACTACTGGTCCGATTTGAAAAATTCTTTCGGTGTTAGATAGCTCATTTATCGAGGAAGGCTATAGGCTATATACCATCACGCTACGACCAACAGGAGAGGAGCCACGGGGGTGAAACCGCGCGGAGCGGCTAGTGTGATATATATTCTCTTAATTATTTTTGAATTTTCAGGATCAACCTTTACTTTTCGCACTATACCATAATATCAGTAAACTAATGAGCAAGCCTTTTAGTCGTAAATGTAATTTATCAATCGAAATTATAAATGAAAATCGCAAACTTATAGGTTAGGTTTCGAGGCACATCCGAACAGCATGAGGGCGCTCGCACGTATGCGTGCGGCTGCCGCTCGCTCGAAGGCATTCACATTTCATTGTTCTGTCATTTTGGCGTATATTTTGCTTGTCAGTCATAGAGTAAAATAGAGGCCAGTCTGTCTGTAAGGAGGCTAGTCGCGCCAACAATTTATATATAACAGATTTAAATTATAATATATTGTTTTATTAGATTTTCGTACTTCAAGACATGTCCAATCATGTGTTTTTCATTACGTCGACCATTTTACAAGTAATAATGTTGTTCAGTTTCATGGGCTAAACACACCCTTACCCACCCTATACCCCCTCCCTTGCCTCATATGGTAGGTACCTATCTACACCTATTAAATTTATAACCACCACCAACCACCAACTGCATAAATAACTTTGTAATCCCATATATTTATATGGGATTACAAAGTTATTGATGCAGTTGGTGTATTTGGAAAACTGGACCGAAATTACAAAATATTTAAGTTTTCCCATGATTAAGACACTAAACTCTATATGTATTCCAAATATGAAGCTTCTAAGTCTGCTAGAAGTGCCTTGGACTTTTGATGATCGGTGAGTCAGTGAGTGACAAAATTTAGAAACTTTAACAAGTTGTCATTCTTAAACTACTGGTTCAAATTGACTGAAATTTTAAATATTCCGTGTTTATACAATGCCGGATTAGTTACTGAAGATTCAGGTTTCTTGCTTTATCCACAACCGAATTATAGGGGGTCGAAAAAGGCCCGAATTGCTTCGAGAAAAGGATGGTACGGCCGTGCCGCTTTTTTTTTTGCTCGACTTGGCGGGGGCACTGCCGTGCCCCCAGATATCAACTGTTAATCTTGCGAATAGTGAAAGCTTTAACACCGTAAAGTGAACATCGTGAAACAACTCAATTATAACGGCCACTATAAGGTTTATATAATTTATAATAACACGTGTTGTTTGTGAATAATTAGTTTCAGTTCCGGGAACTCGTTAACGCAGCTATTAGCTACGTTATTAAACGTTTGCAATGCACATTCAATAATTACAATTTTGTATGAAATGCTCTTCTGTACTCGGGTAATTGGTTGTTTATTGTGTGCTCTGTTTGAATACGGTTCAACTAATTAATTAATGTTATCGCAATTGTGTTATGATAGATTGTATTTTTGTAACGCTGTTGGAAAAGATGGTGTTTGTTTTCACGCGGCGTTTGTACGGTTGTTAATTGGTTTATATTTTATTGTTTTAACGTTGTTTAATTTTAATTTATATTGTTCGTGATAGGTTTTGAAATAATTTACATAATTACTTACTATTTAAAGATGATTATCGCAAAAAAGTATAATTCCTGAATGTGTTGGCGCATTTTTTATTGAAGATAATGTTATATTGTCACGTGTTTCCAATGGATATTTAGTTAATTAAGTTTTTATGTTTTGTTTCAGGTACGTCTGAATTAACACTGCAGCTTTTGTTTGTGTCTCTATCGTGGTAAAGGTAAATACAATTATCGATAGAAGATGCCTAATTAATATAAGGTACATTATTTTACTCTATAAGTTACAAAATAGTGAAAAGGTCTCTCTGGATGTATACTCGTAGTAAATTCTTTAAATAAAAAATTAAGACCAATACTTGATTGACTACGATAAAATTTCGTATTTTTACACGTTATACAATTTCGAGGAAGGACGCGTGGCTTTGTATAAACAAGAATGAAATGCTAGTATACTTTTTGTGATTTTAAGAATACAAATGTATTCGAAGCCCAGATTTTAAAATAAATAATAAAAGAAGCATGTTAACATTGCGTTTAAAATATACGAGAAATTTACTCATCACTAAATAGTATAAAACAAAGTCGCTTTCTCTGTCCCTATGTCCCTATATTCCTATGTCCCTATGTCCCTATGTCCCTATGTCCCTATGTCCCTATGTCCCTATGTATGCTTAAATCTTTAAAACTACGCAACGGATTTTGATGCGTTTTTTTTTAATAGATAGAGTGATTCAAGAGGAAGGTTTTAGTATATAATTTATTATGTTTTAGACAAAGCGGGCGAAGCCGCGGGCAGAAAGCTAGTTTAAGTACAAACAAATTTTGACCTATCTTCATATGATAATGCTTACATTAAGGTTGATGTTCCGACCGTCCCTCCATACATTTTTGATTACCTCTAAACACTTAACACAGACACTATTTCTTTAAAACTAATCATTTTATCACTTCTCTATAATGAAATGTGTGCGCGTTCGACCTTTTTAATCAATAATTTACAATATTTACTTAGAAAAACAACAGTAAAATACCGGAAAAATTTGACACTTCTACAGTAGTGTGCGTGACTTTTGCCAAGCGAAACACGACATAAAGCACGACATCTAGCGCATAGACTATATACTTATTACAGATCTAGCGCGTCAATGTCTAAACGAAAGGCGATGTTTAGACATTGACGCGCTAGATGTCGTGCATTCGCGTTCGTTATCTTATGCATAATGAGCATAATTCTAATAAATCAAAGTTCTGTGTAAAAATTGAGTAATTTCATTTCCAATCGTTCAAAGAAAATAACAATAAAATAAAATAAAACTAATGACCTTAGAAACTATGTTTTTTTTTATTTATTAAGTACTCATTATTGTTCGTCCGTCGTAGGTCTGTAAACTGTATTGTACACTGAAGGTAAATGGTACTGTAGGTACTTTAGTTCGGCGTCGTCGCTCGTCGGCTTGATATAAAATTACATTCTTGATTTCATTGACACGCGCTATGATTTGCGCGCGGAATTTCTTGTGTTGTGAATTTATTTTTGTATGCTATGCATTTTAATTGATTCAAATTGCAATGTTTCTCTAGTATGCATTTGAGACTATATTGTAAATTGTAATAATTGATCGTGGGTATAGTAATTAATTATTCTAATAACGCAATTAGTAATATATGTATTTTCGGTGGGATTCAAAACAAAAAATTGGCCCGTGATTTTTATGAAATTTCACCACATTGCAAATCACATCAATCATAGTTCATACACATGTATGACGAAAGTGATTAGTATTGTGGCTAACATTGACTCATCAGTTCATCACTGAAACCAGTGATAAATCAGTACCTATATCATATTGTGTTTGAATATTTTTAAACAATGATATAAGTATACAATTATTATAAATCGGTAAACTATCAAAGTAATCACAAACTTGCAAACATTGGTAAAATGTCCAGTAGTTTATGAGCCTATTCATTACAATCAAACAAACAAACAAAGTTTTCCTCTTTATAATATTAGTGTAGACAAACACTATGAATACGATCACGAATGCAAATTCGGGGATTTTCTAATTATTGCTAAATAATAATTGAATTCGTTTTGAAATACTCTATAATTTTTAGTGTATAAATAGACATTTATAATGTGGTGCTCATTTTTTTTGTACTGCTAACGCTATTGTAGGTACCTATTTTCGTTGTTTTATTTCAAGTGAACACGGCCATACAATTTTGTCACGAGCCGCCTATGATTGTAGGTACTTTTGTTAGGCTCCTTCGTCGTCCGCGTCGGCTCGAAAGTTCTTGATTTCATTGTCACGCGCTATGATTTGCGCGCGGATTTTCTTGTGTTGTGAATTTATTTTTGTATTATTATTATTTTTTATTTATTTTTTTATTTTATTGATTCAAATAAAATATTTCACTAGTATGCATTTGAGACTATATTGTATTATGTATAATTTATCGTAGGTATAGTTATTCTTATAACGCAGTTATATTTTCGGTGGGACAATTTGACCCGTGATTTTTCTGAAATATCACCACGTTGCAAATCACATCAATCATACACACGTATGACGAAAGTATAGTGGCTATAATTGACTCATCAGTTCATCACTGAAACCAGTGATAAATCAGTACATATATCATATTTTATTGTGTTTGAATATTTTTTAAACAACGATATATATACAATATTATTATAAATCGGTAAACTACCAAAGTACTTCCGAATTTTCAGACAGACAAACAAGTAGTTTGAACACGCAGTTTTCTTATACTAGTAGCAAAAATCAAAACCATAATATTATGTTTCCCTACTATATTTTACTAAAAGTCGAGTGCGTCGAAATCGTAAATAATAATATGTTTTTCACCTTCCTGGTTATTTTCCCATAGTAAATAGTGTTTTAGGTTTGTTGTTGTAGGTAGGAATAATAATAATTATTCTTACATGTTGGTTATGAAATGTATATTGAAATAATTTACTTTTACAAATCATTAGTGATATAAGTTTTGAGTGAAAATGCTTGGATCAGCATAATATTATATGGTACTTCAAATACATGTTTTGATAAAAAAAACAATAGTGTAATAAAATAAAACTGCGTTTTATTGTAATCAATGTTGACAATTTTAAATTCCAAAATTATTGATCAATAAAATAGTTTACACCAACAAATATAACTTTTATTTTTATAACAATCGTTCATAATATAAACCGTAGCAGGTGGCGTTTTGAAGTTCTGTCTACTCATACAGAAAAATGGAAAACTTGTTTTTAGGGTTCCGTAGCCAAAATGGCAAAAACGGAACCCTTATAGTTTCGTCATGTCCGTCTGTCCGTCTGTCCGTCTGTCCGTCTGTCACAGCCGATTTACTCGGAAACTATAAGTACTACAGTGATGAAATTTGATGGGAATATGTGTTGTATGAACCGCTACAAAAATATGACACTAAATAGTAAAAAAAAGAATTGGGGGTGGGGCCCCCCATACATGTAACTGAGGGATGAAATTTTTTTTTTCGATGTACATACCCGTGTGGGGTATCAATGGAAAGGTCTTTTAAAATGATATAAAGTTTTCTAAAAAACATTTTTCTTAAAGTGAACGGTTTTTGAGATATCAGCTCTCAAAGTCGTAAAAAGTATGTCCCCCCCCCTCTATTTTTATAACTACGGGGTATAAAATTCTAAAAAAAATAGAGGTGATGCATGCTAATTAACTCTTTCAACGATTTTTGGTTTGATCAAAGTATCTCTTATAGTTTTTGAGATAGGTTGATTTAACTGTAATTTATTATATTTGCTGCTACGGAACCCTTTGTGCGCGAGCCCGACTCGCACTTGGCCGGTTTTATTTTTGTAAACAATTTATTACTCATGTTGTTTGGCAACTCGAAGCGTGGTCGTCCGTGGTAGGTACTTTTGTTCGGCGTCGCGTCGTCGTCCGCGTCGGCTTGATATAAAACATTCTTGATTTCATTGACACGCGCTATGATTTGCGCGCGGAATTTCTTGTGTTGTGAATTTATTTTTGTATGCTATGCATTTTAATTGAATCAAATTGCAATATTTCTCTAGTATGCATTTGAGACTATATTGTAATAATTGATCGTGGGTAGGTATAGTAATTAATTATTCTAATAACGCAATTATATTTTCGGTGGGATTCAAAACAAAAAATTGGCCCGTGATTTTTATGAAATTTCACCACATTGCAAATTATATATTATACAATTACAATTACAATTATTATAAATCGGTAAACTATCAAAGTAATTACAAACTTGCAAAATATGCTTTTCCGAATTTTCAGACAGACACACAATTTTATTAGTTTGTTTTAGCAAAGTAGGTACCTATACCTATACGCTTACGTCGCGCGTCGCGTCGTCGAAAACGGTGCGCCCAGAAACAAACATACCTAATTCAGTTACAATCCTTTTTTTGTTCCGTAATTTATTGTATTTATTCTAATACGATTTTTTTTATTCGTCGGCCAGTTCTACTAGGTATAAAAAGATAAAATTGAAATATAATTATTGTAGCGACAGCCATATTATGTTACTATGTTTTCGTAAATATGTTTTTCACCTTCCTGGTTATTTTCACATAATCTTATCTTATATATAAAAATGAATCGCAAAATGTGTTGGTAAGCGCATAACTCGAGAACGGCTGAACCGATTTCGATCATTCTTTTTTTATTATATTCCTTGAAGTACGAGGATGGTTTTTATGTAGAGAAAACGTAAATATTATGTACCACGGGCGAAGCCGGGGCGGACCGCTAGTATATATATATATAAATGAATCGCAAAATGTGTTGGTAAGCGCATAACTCGAGAACGGCTGAACCGATTTCGATAATTCTTTTTTATTTTATTATATTCCTTGAAGTACGAGGATGGTTCTTATGTAAGGAAAACGTAAACATGTACCACGGGCGAAGCCGGGGCGGACCGCTAGTCATATATATATAAAGCTACACTACCACTCACTGACTCACTGACATCGCTTTTCTCGGAAACTACGCGGAAAGTGGGGGGGATAACGACGTGATCGTGTAGAGGTGCGCCGAGTGACCAGAGGAAAAATATAGCGATCTCGATCATCTTCGAAAACCGAGTGGACCCCTGGTGGTGCGCAGAAACGGTGCCACCTGGAGGGGGGGTGTCGGAACAAAAAATGCTCGGAACTGGTGGCGATTACCAGGGGTGGTGGAAAAATGGCGATTTTCGCGAAAACAAGATGGCCGCCGTACTTTGCCAAAATCGCCGTTTATGAATCCTTACGTCTCAAATTTGGCACACGTGCTCTGTTCGAGCCGGCAAATCGATCGGTGCCCAGTTCGAGTGGCTCCGGGCCCCCGTTTCCGACTTTCATACAATGGAAAATCCAACGGCCCGCGGAAACGGTGCGAGTTGGGTGGGGGGTGTCGGAACTAAAAATGATCACCACCCTGGGACGCTACCAGGGAGCCATAGTGGGTCGCTCGATTTTGGAATTTTTCCATTTTTGGCGCAAACATAAAACCGTAAATTTAGACGAGGTGGCGCAACGGAGAAATACACCAATGATGCATTCGTACTCGCCCAGCTCCCAGGATATCCAGAAAAATACGAAATCTTAAACTTTCCCTCATCTCTCGAAGACGGTCAACGGCCCGCGCAAACGGTAGCAGCTACATCTGGGGTGCTCAAACTAAACTTGTAGAACACCTCGAGCAATTACCACAAATAGTGAAAAAAATTCAAAATGGCGGAAAAAATGGCCGCCGCCATACAAATGCTAAAATGGCCATCGCTGGTCCGATCGCGCTGAAACTTGGCAAAGGGGCTTTAATCGAGCCGCATATTAAGTTGGCATACTCATAATCGAGTTTTCACTGCTGGTTTCCGAGTTTCATACAACGCGAAATTCGACGGCTCTCCGAAACGGCGCAAGATAGGTGGGGGGTGTAGAACTAAAAAATGATCAGAAACATGGGGCGCTACCAGGGCAATCGAGAAATTTCAAGTTGGACGAAATTTTTTTTTCAAAAATGGCCAATTTTTCAAAGCAAGATGGTGGCGCCGGTTACTTTACGATCGGTCTGAAAATTGATTTCTGTGCTCTAATCGGCCAGATTTACAAAACTGCATACTCAGAATTTCTCTCCGACCCTCGGTTTCCATTTTCCATACATCACGAAATTCAACGGCTCTCTGAACCGGTGGCAGGTAGGTCGGGGTCGCCGAAGTAAAAAATGCTTCAAAACCTGGTCCGCTTCCAGGCATATAAAAATTTTTGGTAAAAAGGGAATTTTTTTTTTTCGAAAATTTTGTATGGAAATTTCCATAGTAGGAAGGGTAATTTATAGGAATATAGCAACGGAAAAAGATGGCACCGCGGGCTGCTTGCTGCCCGTGCACCGCGCAACCTCGAAGGTCGACAGCCTCCCGGAGTAGAAAATATTTATTAACTTTTGAACTACCGCACGAGCCAAGCGAGCGAAGCGAGCGAATAGCGGCAGCGGCTGGCGTAAATATTCAAATAGGTAGCGAGGAGCGAAGCGACGAGTGAGTTAGGTTAACTTTTGAACTACCGCACTAGCCAAGCGAGCGAAGCGAGCAAGTCACGTCAGCGGCCTGCGTAAATATTCAAAGAAGTAGCGAGGAGCGAAGCGACGAGCGAGTTAGGTTACTTTTGAACTACCGCACTAGCCAAGCGAGCGAAGCGAGCAAGTCACGTCTGCGGCCGGCGTAAATATTCAAAGAAGTAGCGAGGAGCGAAGCGACGAGCCAGTCAGGTTAACTTTTGAACTACCGCACTAGCCAAGCGAGCGAAGCGAGCAAGTCACGTCAGCGGCCGGCGTAAATACTCAAAGAAGTAGCGAGGAGCGAAGCGACGAGCGAGTTAGGTTACTTTTGAACTACCGCACTAGCCAAGCGAGCGAAGCGAGCAAGTCACGTCAGCGGCCGGCGTAAATATTCAAATAGGTAGCGAGGAGCGAAGCGACGAGCGTGTTTAGTAAACTCTTTAACAGTTTATTATGAAAAGTCACTGCCCACTATCCATTAGACACCTCAAAATGATGAAATTCGGGGATCACGTTTCAAGAATTTAACCAATATTTGAATAAGTAATTTATAAACAGTTTCGACTGACTGCAGAATTGCTGTTAGCAGATGTAACAAATGGACAGGAAATTCAAATGCATTTTCAAATGACTGAAGATTTCTGCCCTGGGATGAGCCGCGAGCTGCTTGCAGCTCGCGCACCACGCACCCTCGAAGGTAGACAGCCCCCCGGAATAGAAAATATTTGAATGGGAAATTTATAAGCACTTCCGATTGACTGTGGAATCGCTGTTAGCAGATATTAATTAACAAATTGACGGGGAATTTTTATGCATTTTCAACTGACTGAAGATTTCTGCCCTGTGATGCTTCGCGGGCTGCTTGCAGCCCGCGCACCACGCACCCTCGAAGGTGGGCAGCCTCCCGAATTGGAAAATACTTGAATGGAGAATTTTTATGCATTACCGACTGACTGTAGAATCGCTGTTAGCAGATGTAACAAATGGACAGGAAATTCGAATGCATTTTCAAATGATTGCCCTATTGCTTCAACCCAGAGGCAAAAGAGGCTCGCGGGCTGCTTGCAGCCCGCGCACCACGCACCCTCGAAGGTCGACAGCATTCCAGAATATAAATTTTTTTAAGTGGGAATTTATAAGCACTTCCGATTGACTGTGGAATTGCTGTTAGCAGAAAATTACAAATTAACTTGGAATTCTAACACATTTTCTAATGACTGCCCTATTGCTTCAACCCAGGGGCAAAAGGGGCTCGCGGGCTGCTTGCAGCCCGCGCACAACGCACCAGCTAGTCTTATATATAAAAATGAATCGCAAAATGTGTTGGTAAGCGCATAACTCGAGAACGGCTGAACCGATTTCGATAATTCTTTTTTTATTATATCCCTTGAAGTACGAGGATGGTTCTTATAGCTAGAGAGCTAGTTAGTTTAGTTTTAGTGCAGTGGCAGTGTAAATGTTGTTGTTGAGGTTATGTAAATTTAACACTTTAGTTAACTACCAAGATATAAAGAAATGAGGATAGGACACAATAACTATTGGTTGAGGTATTTATAAACTCATAATATACTTTTAAAAAAATCACGTTTTAATAAATTTCTAGAATTAAATTAGAACAGCTGATTCAAAAGAGCCTAAAAAATCTTAATAATAATAATTACGCTTCACAGCAAGAAGAAATGTACCATATGTACCCGCACAAAGTCGATATTGTGTTGCCTACCGTTCGACTCAATGGCTAGGGTTGTAACTACCTTTAATAATTATTACCAAACTAATAAACCGAGTGATGCGAAATAACCATAATTCTTTTAGAGTTTGATAAAATGATCAGGCAGGTATTTTCTTTAATCCTCTGAATTCTCGGTTACTAAATTGTATCGTTGAAATTATTCTTAATCGCGTAAATTTAATAAATAATCATATGGAAAACACTTTTCATTTGTTTTTTTACTTTCACGCCCAACTACTATACAATAATTACGTTGTTTCGGTATTTTGACGAGAAAACGCAGGAAACATCCGTTGTATCATTTTAGATAGATTGTATATTTTGTATCTGTAGAATTGAAATCAAAGCTATGTATATATTGTCTCCATTCTTTTCTTATCGGATTGTTGATCCCAATGCGAATGCGTCACTTAAATTTTATAAAAGACAATTAAGAACATCAAAAATAAAGTGATACGTAAATATTTCACAGTGCAATATATTATGTAATTAATAATAATTATATATTTATGAAAAAATAATTACATCAGATTTAATAATAGCAATTGTTTTGAATGTACATAATATGAATAAATGATTACATCATAATAGTAATAATCACAATTGTTTTATTTCCCATTTGTTGCAACCCTAGCATATTTTCATGTAGCAGCAGAAGTACCTACACTGGCGGCGCGGCGGCATCGTGCGACATCAAAGGCATTGCCTTACTAGGTAAGTTTATAATGACTCATTTCTTTTATTATATAATTTACGTTTTACTTTTACAGAATCCGATTCAATGGATTATGAAGACGAGTCACACAACGCCATACGATAGTGATGATGAATGAACATTTCAATAAATGCATGCGTGTTTTTTTATGTTGTTTTGTAATTGTTAATTGTTTCTTAAATAAAGAAATAAACTAAATATTTAAATGATGATTTGTTATTTGCAACACAACTTTATATTTGAGATTCTTTACAAATGTATATTTAGTTTTGTATCATCAAATTTATAAATTTTATTCCATAGTTTTCAAAATTAAATGTAAATGACCATAAAAACATTAATAAAGTAAATCATTGATGTAAGGAACGTAATACATATATACATCTGACCATGTAGAAGCTAAGTCTTGTTGACTGCTGAAGTCTGTACAGTTTTGTTGTCTGCTGAAGTCTGTACGCAATGAAAATGTCTGCCGTTTCGAAAATAAGTTTTTAAGACCCTAATAAATAAAATATATGAATGGCAGATCTGGTCAAATACTTTCAAAATTGTATTTTTTTCAGCACTTTCATAAGTGTCTGCCAGAATGTTATCCGCGTGATAATGGTCTGCCATTGTTATTTTCCGATAGTAATAATAATCTATTTTCAAATATCAAAATGGCAGACGTGGTCAAATGGTTTCAAAGTTCGCCAAAAATTTCCACCTGTCTTACCTAAGCGCGCGCCCCGTCCACCACTCTGGGCTTAGTGACTCCTCATCTCATGTATAGTAGGTATAGGGGAATCAACACACAAAAATCCAGGTCTGGTCAAATACATACAGGTAGCTTTGCGCTAGCTCTCTAGCTATTACTTCTTATGGAGAGAAAACGTAAACATGTACCACGGGCGAAGCCGGGGCGGACCGCTAGTAAATAATAAAATAATAAATAGTGTATTAGATTTGTTATTGTATCTTGTATACCTACGAATAATTATTCTTACGTCTTGTTGGGAAATGTTCAAATACCTACCTATTGAAATAATTTACTGTTACAAATCATTAGTGTTATTAGTTTTGAGTGAATAGGCATGGATCAGAAATTCAGAATATAATATGCTACTAACTACTCAAATACATACATGTTTACACAACAAACACCACTGACCTCTATAACTATAAGTTATAGAGGTCAGTGACCGTCAGTGACAAACACTATGGATACCTACGCTCGCGAATGCAAATTCGGTGATTTACTAATTATTGATACCTAGTCATTGAATTCGTTTTGAAATAGCCTGTACTTTGTAATTTTTAGTGTTATAGACATTTATAAAATGTGGTGCTCATTTTTTTGTAATAAATCATCCCGAACGCTATTGTATTTTCGTTGTTTTATTTCAAGTGAACACCTATACAATTTTGTCACGAGCCGCCTCTGGCCTCTGGGTGAAATAAACAAGTCAAATGATTTTTGTTCTAATTGTATTTTGGTAGTAGTTTGTTTAGAATTTACATTACCATTGTTTAATTTTTATTTTGTATTTGCAGTAAAATAAAAAGATGAAAAACTTCATTAGGTATATTGTACGACACCTCACTCTGAATCGCGCTAGCGAAATTTTTTCGTTACAGAGCACATATACAACTTTCGGACAATCTTCATTGAGGCCGGCCGGCAAATCGAGTATGTCGAGAAACTTCACTTATTCGATGGAGGTATTCTACCTTCCTTCCTCCACAGTTGTGGGACCCCGACGTGCATTGAACACGCAGCTTTCTGATACTAGTAGCTAAAATCAAAACCACAGATATGTCTGTGATCAAAACCATAATAATATTTTTACCTATTATTTTACTAAAAGTCGAGTGCATCGAAATCGTAAATATGTTTTTCACCTTCCTGGTTTTTTTTCCATAGTAAATAGTGTTTTTGATTTGTTGTTGTATGAATAATTATTCTTACTTGTTGGTTATGAAATGTATTTTGAAATAATTTACTTTTACAAATCATTAGTGATATTAGTTTTGAGTGAAAATGCTTGGATCAGCATAATATCATATTTGCTACTTCAAATACATGTTTTGATAAAAAAAAAAACAATAGTGTAATGTAGGTAATAAAATAAAACTGCGTTTTATTGTAGGTAATCAATTTTGACATTATTTATTTCCCAAAATTACAATAAAATAGTTTACGCCAACAAATATAACTTTTATTTTTATAACAATCCTACTTCCTACTAATGCGAAAGTTCATACATGTTTCAAAAGAAAAACTTTTACTTTTACTATTATTTCAATTTATCCGGTTTAATTAAGACTTAATATTGATACATATGATCATTATAAATACAAATAGGAATTAACAATATAACGAATACGTGGCACAACTAAAATTTTACCGATACCACCCGTGGTCATTCTCCTTTGTGGGTCATTTGTAACAGGATGGCGGTTCTACAGCGAAAAAAGAAAAATGATGGTCAGAACGCTGATACCGGATACCTTAAGATACTGTAATATAAAATATTACTAGATTAGATAAAATATTATAGGTAGTATCTTCACCGTGTGTGACGCGCTTTACATTCACGCCATCTAGAGTTAAATCTTTATCATTTTTGTATACGTCTGTGTGTGTAAACGACCCTGTATGCAATGACAGATGTTAAAACGCATAATTTTACCGAATTGGGTGGATTTTAAGGCAATGATATAACATATTTCAATAAAATATAATATTCAGTAACCGCCATGACTATTCCTAGGTTTGATGACTATTCCAATTACGCAAAAACTCAAATAAACTAGAAATGTAGAATTCAGCGCCATCTAGCGGGATATTGGCTGGGAACAGATCGTTGCAATCACCTTAAAATAGTATTCAAATGGAGTACGTCACGTGTTCATGTAGTATGCTAATGTGGGAACATTATTTAATTACCTATAACGGCATTACAATAAATCTGTCACGATTATTCAACTCGGATAGGTTAATTATTCGCTTAGACAATTAATTGTATAGATAATATAATTAATGTAATTGTATGCTTAATGATCCGTAACCAAGTTTACATCGTAAGTTTATAGTGCATATAGGTGTTACCTGATTTAGATTACCTATAGAGATGCTGTACAAAATAAGTCCCCAAAGGTTTGGTTCGTTCGATCAACTTTTATCGGCTTTTGTAAGGTCTGTTTCACTTATGTTACGACTGATTAAAAAGACAAGTATAGCAGTTCACTCTGAAATTGGAATTTTTCATAGAAAAATCGGATAAAATAGGTTTTACATTAAACTAGACCGATTTATCAATATAATGATAAAATGAATCCATCGATAACGATATTATGTTAAGTTATCTCAATCCATCTTGCATGTGTCATCATTCGAAATGTATTATATCCGGGAAATACACGGGAAAAATTCATAGGGAAAACGTTCAAAACATTTCTAAATAATTATTTTAAAAGACGATAAATTAAATGTAAGTGTATTTTTATGGTTTTACTTATCGTTAATTGTATCGACGTCAAATAAAACACACGTAGTTAAGTTTAGGTATATTCTAATAAAACTGTATCAAGATATTGAAAAAGATGTTTGTATTGTCCACACAATAATGCTATATTTCAATCCATACTGTCCAGTAAATAAAAGCACAAAGGATGTATCGTTTAAACAGACGCTCTCATGTTAAAGCGCGTCTCCGTCGCGCGGTTGTTTGTCACTCTATGTACGAGTATTTCAGTGACAGAATTTGAAGTCCAATACAAGTGGCAGTCGAGATGGAACGAGGAGCGTTTCCGAGCCGGTAAGGGGGTAATCCGAGCGGACGGGGCCCAATCTCGGCCGGCCAATTGTGAGCGAATGAGGGGTCGATGCAATAAGTGCCGCCATCAATGTCGCGTTAACGCCGGCGAAATAAAATAGAAAGTTCGCCTTTGAACGCGACCCAAGTTCGACGATTGTCTGGAAATGCTCGAAATTGCCTGTCTTTCGCTTTTTATTCCCGCCGTGTTCGACGACGGTGGGTAATGAAATTGCATTATGTTTGATTGGTTTAGCGGTTGGCATAGGTGTTGGATTGAAGTTGAATTAGATATGATAATTGGTTTAAGATATATGTGCACAATAATAGTATAACAGCCAACCTTTCCTCTAGTTGGAATAGACCCTGGAATTGACTTTCAACAATCTGTTAAATATTTGAATTAAAAATTGTTTGTAAATAAGTATACTTCATTCCTAATTGAATATCGGCTGATATAATTATTGTATTTGTACGGTGATGCAATGCGATTTTAAAACCAGTTTTTAACACGTGATGTTGGGAATGGTGAAAGTGTAGTTTTAATAGCATTTATTATGAAAGCAAAATTCCATAAATATAAGAGTTAGGGCTACTCTATTTATATATGTAGGTAACTATATATTTCGATACTTTAAATTGTATAATTACTACAGGAAAGTATCCCATTGATAATTCTAATATTGTCTGTACTCGTATCGATTACTACTACTCTTTTCAAAACTTAAATATAATATATAAAATAATATGTTTTTATTTTGACTCCAGTCAATAAATAAAACGTTCATTATTATTATTTCATCCCAGAACTACCTAAACTTTAGTATAAAATATAGAGTCGTGCATTTGTAAAACACATGCTCATGAGACCTTTGTAAATACGTCCCTAACGACCTCTTTATGTTTATAGTACGGGTATGATTAAACCTCTTCCCATAGAAATAACGCATCATCAAAAATCATTCAGTGAGAGCAAAAGCGAACATTAAAATGTATCATTTATTTTCCATTAGCAAATGAGTTCTGTGCTATTAATGAATAATGCTTGAATTAATATTAACCGGTGATCTGCATTAGTTCGAGTGGTGTATTAACTGTTCCATATACAATCATTTATTTATGTATGTAGGTATTTATGTATGTACCTTTCACTTTCGCCTTACGAGCTTTGGTCCTTGTGACCGTTTTGTACTGTTTATTTATTGCCGTGATTGCGTAATTTCGCTTTTATGCACTTGGTAATAAATTGTTTTATTGCATATCTGCTTATGTTTTACGACTACGCGATAGCAGGACAATGGTAATAAACGTTTGTTAAGGTGATGAATTAATTTTTCTAACATTTACGGCCCTTTTTAAACCTTCGTAATTTTTATATTATTAAAGTTGTCGTGATGAAAATTCTTGACAAGAAAGTTCAATAGTAACACAATACGTCTACCGTTTTAGAAACATGATTCCATGATATTTTCTCGATAGAAAAAAAATACAAAGTTCTCATTGTTATTTTTTTTTAATCTCTGGCATCTTCAAAATAACAAACGTAAAGTTACGACTTTTTGGATATTAACTATAAAATATACAACCTATACGTCTACCGTGTTAGAATTTTGAAATATGCGATGGTTTTGAAATAAACAAGAAATACTTGAAATTAGCGCCTGACCAGCCAATATAGCGAGAGCCGCCCTGTACCTTCCTACCCCGATCGCTGCACGAGTCATTCCCGCTACGGCCGTCACACGGGGAACTTGTGTCGCTTGCGCAATCGTAAAAAAGGGTGACAACACGATAAGACAAAATGAGACAAATGGGGACAATAAAGAAAATAAGAAGAAGAAACATAAAGGTTGGAGGAAAAAGAATGCTTACAATTGGAACAAATTAATGGAGTAAGTTGGTTTTATTTTAAATTTGATGATAATTGTATTATAGACGATGTTTGATATGTACCCCTGTTTTAAGTACATAACGAATGTGTAAGATTTTTTCATTTATAGCATAAATAATCTTTTCAGAAATCCGGAATCCAGAAGGAAAATAAACCCACTGATTGTTCACAATGTGAACCCACTCCTTCGTAAGTACCTTTATTCAGTCAAAAATGTATGTTATCAACGCTCTACTGGTTTTATCGCATGATTCCATTTTTAGCAAAAAGCAACAAAGTGCAAAGAAATAAAAAATCATGGTGAACTTAGTGGAAGTATGGTGGACGTAATATGGAATTATGGAACAGGAGCTCGTTGGAGTAGTATTATATTTTAAAAAAATACGAAAAAATTTCAAGAATTTCTTAGTAGGTGATAGATAAGTATGTTGTATAAAGAATTTGATGTTGATATTTATTTCATTTATACTTACTACACCTGTGCGGGAAATTGCTTAGTACTAAAACCGGTTTATATTCATATTTACATAGTAATGTGAGTTTTCATTTCGAAAAATTTTGTGTAAGTATATTAAATTGAGTTCCTGGGTGATCTGGAAACACAATTGGGCCCGGAGGATGGCGCTGCAGTCACTCCTCCTAATCACATGAACCGATTTGGATGAATATTTGTGTGCACATTTCATTGTTGTGGGATGATTGGTTGATTCGTTTTCACATTAGCTAATATTATGTATTTTTGTTGTTAGAAAGTAAACTTAATTTAATGTTTATAATACATTATTATTGGTATAAATAAGTCAGTGTTCGTCTCACATTGCTGTACCTGCCTACCTATCCTACCAGGGCCTAACTTTGTTCTGGCTATTTTATTTTGATTATTTGTAATGAATAATTACAATTATAATAGAGTGCAAAAAATAAATACATGCGTCAATATATTTTGTGTTTTTTTTTAAACAATTTTTTTATTTAAAAAAATATCATTCCGACCGCGGCTTTGCCCGCGTGGAATTAGGTTATATCGTGAATCCTGTTTTATCCCACAGAAGTGTTCAGTTTGGATAAAAAGTATCCTATGTGTAAATCCAGGCAATTAGCTATATTTTATCAAAATTGGTACTGTAGTCTTGACGTGATTAAGTAACAACTAACAAAAAAATATACAAATTAACATCCAAAGTTTCGCATCAGTTTTACTGTATTAGCGATATCTTCCACTCTTGACTTTGACTGAGAAGAATTAGGGTTTATAACTTCTTTCAGAAATAGTACCTTTCATTTCTGGGCATGATGTAATATCTACGTCAGCATCAAATTCTATCTAAATCAATTCAGTAGTCCGCGTAATTAGGTACCATTTCATTTTTTCAGAGTAACAATATTTTTTGTTATTTTAAAGATTATTTATAACCTGTATTATTTTGTAATAAAGTAAACATTACGAAATAATAATAATTAATAATTATTAATAATGTCTAAGTAGTTGTTAAAAAGAAGATAATTTTGTGTTTATAAGCAAGAACATAAAACCAATAAATCAACAATTAAATATATGTATAACAATATTATAACTGTATGACGACTCCATACATGTTTGTCCCGAGTCGGCCAGCGGTAGCGCGGCGAGTATGCAAGAATGACTTCGCGCACACCCGCGTTCGCGATAGCGAGCTATTAGACTCCGCCCGCCAAGCAGTGGATTTTTTTTTGTGTATCGTCTTAACGCACAAGCCTATACTTTGCCAATAGATTGCACTTGTTAGTAATGTTACATGCATTAAAATTATACAATGGATTTCCTCTTTTAACTACATTTTTAAGAAATAATCGTGGAGATGCTTAAAATTAGAATGGTAAAATCTATATTTAGTGTTTTTTAGTTTTTGTCATTCCCGTATTGAAGGCATGAATTTGGTTCATGGCTAAATAATTTTTATTTGTAGAAAATTTAAATAGATTTCCGGATAGATTTCCCGATCGTAATTCATTTCTTAGATAGATAATCAAATACATTTTTAGTACCTATTTCTTGCTCATTGAAACATAATTTTTATGAAATTGAAACTTTTCGGTCGACTGATTGCTGCTATTATAAAATAAATAGTCGGTCTCGGTACTCGAGCTCATGGAGCGATAAGAAAATACCGTTTTGATTCAAATTGAATGCTTCTATTTTATAACTTTTTAAATAAATAGTATAGCTATCGATGAATATGTAGTATTGATCTCGGATAAGCTGTTATAGCTGACGCATCTTAGTGTGTCGATAACAAACATATTGATGTAATATGTGATCCTTTGACCGTAGGGTGAGTTGAGGATACACCGTTTATTGGCTCATGAATATTCGTCCTCCGGGCTCGCACAATAGTGTCAGGTAGCTGATACCTTGTTAGGACCCGCTTTTGAATCTTGCGCGACGGCTAGACAGGCAGCTGATAAAGTTTTGTAAGGTACGCTTTAGACATAAATGGGAAGCTTGATAATGCTAAACGAGATACGAAGGAACGGAATATTAATGAGACTATTTCATATATTTATGAAAACAAAATGGAAAACTTTTTGACTTCATTTAAAACACTACAAACGAGAGCATTCACGGCTTAATTGCATTGAAATGGATGTTAAAGATTTCTGTATTTCGCTATTTTAACAGAATACGTAAAAGAAATTAGAAACCATTTGTTCTAGTGGAGCTTAAACCCTGAAAAAGTTAACATTCCTAGAATTAATATATTTTGTTACAGTCGTTTTTTCCTTTATATTGGGTATCCTAATTGAAACCGTATCTGCGACAACCCTAGCCTAGAGGCTGCTAATTAATAAGAAACGAATTTTTAATTAAACTTTGCTCGCTTGTTGGAATTCATTTGAACATTTTTAACGTGTATATTACTATAATGTTAGCGAAATTCCTAGGCTCTTTGAGTGGGTACTTGTATTTTATTAATATAGAAACTACTATGTAATGGAGGCCTTGGTATAGGCTGTAGATGTAGTTTTATATTAAAAATTAGCATTTTTATTATAAGCATAGCTGAGGTTGAAAGTAATGTAAGTACGTTGAATGAGTAATATTTTATTTCATAGTTTAATTTTCAAATTTGATTTTCCTCGTTTTACTCTTGTAACTGTTGTAATCTCTTGTAATCTTGTTTTACATTAATTTCATAACAATATGTAAGTACAGAATAGTAGAATTGAATGTGTATTCAGTTTATAATCTGGGTTGCTTACGCATAAGTCTATCTCTTCAAATAAGTAAAGTAAAGAGTTAGACATTAAACACAGACGAAGCCAGGCGTCCAACTAGTAGATTTATATAAACAGTGGTCAGTGAACGTGCGCGGGTGTTGTCAATTCATCAACGTCGCCCCTGAGACGATGGTCGGCCATCTTGCCGCAACAAAGGAACGTTCGCGATTTTTCTTCGAGAAATGCAATTAAATCCGACACATTTCCAGCTAGGTACGTTACGTGTGTGCGGCTTTTCATTAATAAAGCTTCTGCAATATTTTTGATATTGCTAGATTGGCTTCGTGTTTAGATGAGAAGTTACGCTTGCGGTTGGGAGGTATTTTTAACGTACGTGCCGGTAGTTTTCTTGACTGATTTGTTTCGAAATGTTTATGGCTTTACAATGAAAGTGTTCAGTTGTAAATTAGCAAGATCCCTTTTATTTTGATTTTTGTGTGTTTTTAATCGATTTATCCAAGTCTTGTTTAAATATAGTGGTTAGGGAGCCAGGTGCAAATTTGGTTAACTATTTCCTCTCAAGAGATAATTCGTCAGACGCATGAGAGTATAGTATTATAAAGCCTCGTGAACGTCAGCTGGCGCTCGGTTGGGGGGGTGAGCGGTTGTAGCCTCCCACGCACATAGGAAAAAAAATACATTCATTCATTCATTTCCTCTCAGCTAAAAATTTGTCAAATTGTAGCTAACCCAATATCTCAACGAAAAAAAATAGTCAGCTGGTTACAACATGGTGTATTATACGTCAGCTGGTGTCTCGAACATGAAAGTTAAATTTAAAGAAAAATTTATTTTCCGTTATTTCATCTCAAACAAAAATTTACCTGATGATAGCTTATATGTAACTGTGGATAAATATATATGTCAGCTGGCTGTATCTTGGTGGAAAAACCGTCAGCTGATACGGGAGGCTACAACCGCTCTTCCCCCCAACCGAGCTCCAGCTGACGTTCACGAGGCTTCATAATACTATACTTTGATGCATTTTACTAATTACCGCTTGAGAGGAACTTGGTCATAAAATCTGCTGCTGGCTCCCGGACCATAGAATCCCCGATTGACTTATTTAAAATAAGTTATTTGTAAAGTTTTGGCTGGCTAACTTTCCCAAATCCCACTACATGTAGTGTCTAATATAATATTATGATATAATTAGGCTTGTTACTAAATTACACACTCAAGTAGGTTTTGAATTTAGGCAAATCATTAGTCACTCACTGTTACTTTCGACGGTTACATCGAGTGGAGTGTGCGGAGTGTTTATTTATCTAATACTCTATACTACCTAGTTGATTATATAAAAGTTTTTGCACTAAAGTGAATAGCCATCGACTGTACTATAAGAGGCTCTTCACCTTCTAGAATAATATGTTCTCAATTCTGCTTTTTTTTTCTAATTCATTAAACAGTTTTGATGATTTAAAGTCTTTAAGATTGGTTCTTATTTGTGTTTATTTAAATGTTCGCCAACAAACATGTTAAATCGCTTAACAAAACATGTTAAATTGCTTACATTTTTTACAAACATGTTATCCGACGACCTTGTTCATTTATGCAACTTTTGTTACATCGTCTTAAACACGTTGACACCTCTTGTAACATGTAAACATATCCATATATTTTATAGTCTGGTTCAATACGTTGCCCAAACGTTTAGCAAGTGACTGCATTATGCCATTTTTAAATTGCCATAAAACTTGCCTATACTCCAGATGGTATCGTTCGCAAATTGTCAAAGTTGTGTGTTTTGCAATCGCTCTGATGAATCTGTATGCGAGACGAGGTAAAAATTCGAGTGACTGGCGCGATGCGTGTCTCGTATCGAGTAAAGGCGGCTAGCTCAAAGCGGTATGAAAGAGTCGTTACTTTTGGGCTTCAAATTGGTGTGGGTAAGAAAAATAGACGGTATGCGTTTGTTTTGCAATGGTTTTCTGTTCAATCTATTTGTTGTTGGTTCTTTATAAACGGTTATTATCGAGGTTTTGATTTATAAGAATTATTTTTAAAGGAAAAAACACCACGTTATCGAACATAATGAATTTCTGAGGTAAAAAATAAAAATACAGTCGAATTGAGAACCTCTTCCTTTCTAGATTCGCTGCATTTCGTTTTATTCTTGTTCAAGTTAATATTTCTTAAGTTAATCTAGTTCACTCCTCTTCTAAGTTAACAAAATAACGCAAGATGCTGATCACAATCTGTAACAGATATGAGATTTAAAGATAAACTACAGCGAAAACTTAACTTGTTGCCCGATTGCATCGCTGGAATGTGAAATGTCGCAAAACGTATTGCAAGTGTATAATTTGTTTGGCACGGTCGCGTCAGTTAAATGTTTTAGGTTTTGTGCACGTAAAAATACGGAAATTTTGGATTTTATTTTGATTATTTTTTTACTAATTTACTAAAATAAGTTTGAGAACGTTGCTACTTTGAAATGAAATTTCCATGTTTCCGTGAGTTCTTTAATGATGATAGGCTACTAAAAACAGTTTTTATGATTTGTTAATTACTTACAATTAAATACATGATATCAATAAAAGGATCACATTTGATATAAACACTATGAAAATATTGACTTTTCATGTTTCCCTACAATAGCGGCAATCTGCAAATTATTGAAATGCAAAATTGATCAGCATTACGCAATTAATGAGAGGAAAACAAACGCTAATACATAGCCGATGTCAGATAAACGTTCGCACAAATGTGGGTTTCGATTTTGCAATAAATAAACTAATTAGTATGGATTACGTGTCGAGGCTTAAACTCTGTATCGATTTGTTTGGCCGCAAATTAAGTTATGTATTCATTTTTCAGGGTGAGCGATCTGACATCCGCGTCCCGTGTTGTGCTGCTTTTACACTGGACTGTTTTAAAAGTATTATGGTGGCATTGGTATATTTTAGGTTATGTTTGTAGTATGTAAAGACTTCTTTATGATATTTCACTTGATGTTTGAAACGTTTGTTAGCTAACTTTTATATTTGTAAATGACACAAGGCGATAGTCCTTTCGTGTTTAAACGAAAAATTTGATATCACAAATATTATTGCTCTTAAAAAGTGCTATACGTAATTCATTTTCAATTGAAACATTTTTGGACAGTAATTTATTCGAAAGCTAGCTAATTATTTAAACAAATAAATATACCTATTTAGTATGACGATGGAGGTTTATGTAAGGTTGTCCGTAAGAACATCAGTTGCATGTGAAGAGCCCCCTACAAGTGAAATTAAATTCCACACGCACCAAAATCCATTGAAGCTTTTGAATAATGCAAACGGCTTATTGGCGAACGAATACGTTATGAGTTTCATGCGCTATTATTTAAACCCGAATGTATATCTAAACAATTAATTCCGTCGTTACGATCTTTTGTAATTGAATGCGGCTGATGAATAGCCCGTGTTTTGTTTTGAATGTCGTATCGCTTATTGTAAAACATTTATCAGCGAGTTTTTTTGTTCATGATTAAATGCGATTATGATCTCGACAGCTATTGTGGTCGTTTGTTAGATTTTTATTGGTGTTGCCTAATGTAGGAGTATTGTGTACGAGAGCATCATTCATTGTGTTGTTAGTATATGATAAGGTCTCGGTGATTCTATGTAATAATATTTTATAAGGAAGGTCAAAGGATAAATTTAAGAGCTCAATGAGAGACTGACCGCCTCGTTGGAACAGTTATAGTTAACCCGCGAGCATAGATCTGACAATTTCTGGATTCCATCCCAGGTAGAAATTGATAATGAATAATCTGGAAGGGCACAGAAGGCAGGTCATGTTCTTATCAATTTTTATCTATTTAATAAATTCGAGATGTTTCATAAAAAGCAAATAAATATGTAGGTACCCATTTAAACATAAACTAACAGTCGTATTGTCAATTGGTCTAACCGGTCGCGATTACAAACGCAATGCGATAATTTCATGACGCGTCTCCCGATTTTAGCACTAAAACTAGTCATAGGCTATATACACGCGCCAGTTTAACGCTCGGCCGCGTTTCGAGTCGCACGATTGGCCACTCATCTGAATTATCGCACAATAAGGGACAATCAGTGGCCGTTGTTCATTAGTTGCTAAGCGGCGCGTTTTGTGCTGTAGCCTGTAGTGCAGGTTGGTGGGTAATTGAAGAGTTTGTTACAGTTGGTGACGTGCTTCGTCATGTTATGTAGTTTAAAAGTAAAAAGTTTCATTTCATTCGTGCCATGTCCACTGTCCAACGTTGTTAGCACTATCTTTCAATGAAAAGTTAGCCATATTCAGATCCAACCAAGGAAAACATTGCTTCTCTGTATATTATGTTCAAGTATTCAAATCCTTAATGTTACATTATGCCTTTTGCATAAAAATACATAAAAAAAAATCTTGAATCATTAATTTGAATAATATGTACTGTATGTGTACAGTAAGCTAATTGAAAGATCAGACAAGAGAGTCTATATTATCTACTAATAATTGCATCGCAGCATGTCGAAGCAATATAACTGTTTACACATTACATTTAAATTGATCTACATGCACATTTAATAGCGCTAAAAACGGACGATTGGCAGGATTTAAAGACCATTTGTGTATACTCGCGCAGGCTCGTGACCAGATTGCGCTCAGTTTTTGCGCAGCCTCCAAGGAGCGCTAAGTGGCACACATTGTTTTACATAACCCGCTCGTGGACAGCTTTCCGAAATTGTGCAACAGCTGATACTGGTTTTGTAATGATTTTTATGTAACATGCCTTCGTATGTTTAGGTAGGACGGTGATGCGCCTGCCTTTGCAATGTGTTCTGCTGATTGCAAACGGTTCAATATTATATCATCAAAACAAGATCAAGTTTATAGGCAGGATTGAAGATTTTATCGCGTCTGATCGTAATCGATTGTACATGCTAATATTTGATTTTAATAATCGATATCTACTTATTCTATTCGTTTGTTTTTTGCACAGATATAATATTATGTACAGGTATATTAAGAAGAGCTGGAACGTCAACACATTTACACATTGCACATGTTAGGCCGGGAGATACTGACACAAAATTTCGGGCCATTTGTAACAGGATGGCGGTCTAGAGGGGTCTTAGTACGCAATGACAAAAAGAAAAATGATGGTCAGAACGCTGGTACCGGCGGACTAGTCGCGTGGGCGTTAGTCACACTCGTCGGATAAATAGCGAAAGTCCAACGATTTGTAACACAAAAATTTTAGAATTTACCGATAGCCCTTAAAAAAGATGTAGGCGGTAGTGTCATGCCATACAGTTACGATGTGACTTACAGTCCGCCATACCGACGTGAATGCGTTGATTTAAAAAAAAACAATTCAACCATTTGTACCGAGCTCACTTTTGCACAGGTAACCATCGTCGTGCAGCCATTTACTAAAATTGCCATGCCATACTTTTCGGACGATTCCAAATGGTCGCCATACCGCGGAAAAGTCAAACGATTTGTAAATCGTTTGACTTTCGCTATTTATCCGACGAGTTCGACTAACGCCCACGCGACTAGTCCGCCGGTACCAGCGTTCTGAGTTCTGACCATCATTTTTCTTTTAGTCATTGCGTAATAAGACCTCTGTAGAACCGCCATTCTGTTACAAATGACCCGAAATTTTGTGTCAGTATCTCCCGGCCTATGTATGTGTCATATTTTGCAATTGTTTATAAATACAGGGTGATGTAATTGGTGTAGTACGAATATCTAAAAATCTATGAAGAATTTTGTGATACAGTAAATGGAAGAATTATAGACTATTTTACAGTATTTAATAAAATCATTTAATTTTTTGTTCATTTTCATTAGAAATGTAAATTTTTCTCACCAAGGTGGAAATTTGGATGATAAGGATCTTGTTAGAAAAATATAAATTTTGACTAAAATCGGCATTTTTTTTTTTCAAAAATCAAATAACTAATTAATAATCAGAGTTATCACATTATTAAAAAAAATAAGCCAAACTATACACAATTTTTACCTACTTGATGCAATCCTCAAAGATCTCAACCCAATAGAGTTACTATGGGGCATAATTAAAGGGAAAGTAGCATCACAAAATGTGAACTTTAACTTGAAAACTGTGTAAGAATTATTTAGAAAGGAAGCAAATGCTATTAGTCTGGATATGTTTAGTGACGTTTGGAGAAAGACGCGAGAACACGAGGAAAAATATATTCAATTAGAACCAAAAGTAGATAATTACACTGACTCATTTATAATAACATTAAGAAATTCCGACAACGAAACATCGAGTTCTTCGAGCGATGAAAGTTACAGTGAAGTAGAAGATTACGATTATGATTAAAATAAATTCTTCTTCTTCTCTATAGATACTGCTTTCTGAATTGGTGGTAAATGTTAAAACTGTTAAACTGTTATGACGATTCAAAAGTGCTTCTAGAAGAAGTCTAATTGTATAAATGTTTGAGTTTGAGTTTAAAACCAATAGTGTGAAAATTATACAATAAACATGTAACACATATTTGTTAGCGCGTATTGGTAGGTATTACGTACTTACTACAAATATAATATTTCTTAGATATCTTTACTCGACCAAAGTCAGGAATTTAATTATTATTTGATAATTGAATGATTATTAATACTTTTATCCAATTGATTATTATTAGAATAAATAATTAACTTCATCAATTGATTTACTTTTAAATTATAATTTTACAGGTAAATTATGAGTGCTTTCATAAGTAATTATATTTGCATATACATATCTACAACGCACCCATTTTACAATTCAAGTCTAAAATGAAACTATAGTCGCATTTATTTTTGAACATACTGTAAGTGAAATTGCATAAGTGTGAGTACTGTGAACATGCCAGCTTTCCCTAATTGACCGATACATAAGCTTATTTGATTTGCATTAAGTTCAATAATGTTTACCGAATCCAAAGCAAGACCGCGATCTCGTAAATACACAAAGATCTCAAATTGAAGGCAATAATTTTTTTCCCATCTACATATTGTGTGTATTTAAATGCGTACCGTACGAACGTGGGACGTGACATTCGGGAAATCGATTTTTTATTTATTTACGATACGATTTCATCGGAGCGAGAAATAAATCGGTTGTTTGTGTAAAATATTTTGCTATCACAACTCTATTACTAATTCACTATGTTACAGATAAACAACATCGGATATATTTTTGGCAAAAATATATGGAGTACGGTTAGCTCAGATGATATTGGTTTTAGATAGGTTTTCACTTGTTTATGGTGACACGTACATAAATGCCTGAGTGATTACGTATTTTGGGCTTTTTGATGTGTTGTTTTTATTATTCGTTCCGGATATGATTGGTATATTTATTTAAGGCTTTTCGATGCGTATCCTGGGATGAGAAAAAGTTACGTTATTTATTTATTTTATTTTTATTTTTTACATACATAGATTCCTTACAGCTATTTGTATTACAATATTTATAATTAACTTTAACTAAACAATACGCCAATAAAAAGGAATACCAATAATAAGACAATTAATGTGACAGTAGTTTTACATTAATTATAACAATGACAAAGTGGAAAAAATTAATATATATATTTTTTTGGACATGGTATACAAAAAGAGGAAAACGTACCCATTATAGAATGTTTGGTATTTTGGTATGGATGTGTGAGTGTGTGTACTGTGTGTGTAGTGTATAATGTTATGTTTACTTATTGAGGAAGTAAAGTATTTCTTTAAGTCCGATGGTTAAAATTACGAAATGGCTTCCAAGAGTATTAAGTTGGCTTTTGAATTCTCATACTGGAGTGAGAGAGATACCCGTATTCCCAAATTATTCATGGTCTTAATTTGTACAAAGTAATATTATGAATGAGGGAGTCTTTTCAGGATAATTTGCGCTTGTCTCCTGGGAAATATGAGTCTAGGACATCATTCAACATGCAGTGGTGTGTTTAAACGAAATTTGATCGCATCCAACGGGAATTGTTAATAGGATGAGCGTTTGATTAAATTTCGGACAAACTAGAGAACTCTCGGTCATTGTAGTGTGTTCTATGTTGGTATGTTGGTATGGTAGGTGTTTGAAATTTTGGCATTGTTATAACATGAAGCTGATGCTGTTGTTTTCGCTTAAACACGCATAGTAATATTCAAATATATACTATCGTCATTATCATCATCATCAGTCTATTTGTTCCCACTACAGGGACAAATGAGGGTTCAGACCATTCCACCGCGCTGGTCAAGTTTGTGTCGTTTTGCCGTTTTATTTATTTTCACCGATTTGAGCTTTGGTAATGTGGATAATGTCCTAATAAATTGAAGATGTTTTAATTCGCTGGTTCTACCGCTTATGCCGCAAATAGTTCTAAATAGTAATAAAATGCAATTATTACAGCATAGTTCGCTTTGACGTTTATTTGTCTGTCCGTGCGTGACTGTTCTAATTGCAATCTGCGGTTGCGGGCGTTTGTTCAAAATTCAATAGCTCTGATATTGTTATACCTTTCAGTTTGTTTTCCGTGCCGTAATGAACTCATCATTATTGTCGTTACGTGATTATTGATATTCAGTTTTGTAAACAGTTGATTGTTTATAATTTATATTGTGGATTGTAGAGGTGCGTTATGTCAGTTATGTAAAGACTGCTTCGTAATACATAAATGTTTTGCTTAGTCAGGTAGATAGCAAAACGTGAGTATAACTTATAAGTCCTTGTAGGTGTACGTATATAGTTTGTATCGTATAGATTTATGTGAATTTCTATGACTGACTCTGAGTAACCAGACCTTATACATAAATATGATTAGCGATAATATGTCGCTCGAAAGCGCTTGCTCTTCTTCCAGTTTGATTGAAACGACGAGTACATAATAAGAATTGTAACTAACTCAAATTGAATGAAATATTTTGTTTGTGTTTATGTAACGATTATGACATAATAATCACGTTAAAATATGTAAAAATAAAGCCGTCAAAAATCATCGCTAAATCACGTTACTATCTATGTACTTATATTAAAATAATTTATTGTACATTATCACGAACGGATAACACAATAAACAAGATTGAGTGCCCCGTCGATGAATAATGTTCGACGCTAAAAACAAAACAAGAATTATCGCCAGTAATGCGCTGGTTATCCCTCATAGATTTCCATCAGCATGAAAAGGTTGGTATCGTGTACCAAATTGCCTCGGAGGAAACGTTCGCGCAAAAAAAGAAAATAAGGCGACATCCGCCCAGGCCGACGGTCATTACGTTAATGCGAGACTAAACTTGATTGATGACAGCGCTGTGAATCCCCGTGTGCCCCCTCCACCCGCGCCCGCGCCCCCGCTTTCCCGCGCCGCTCGCCCCGCGGCTGTCTCGCGAACAGGCGCCGGAATTTCCGCAAGTAATTTAATCGTGTTATAGCACTTAACCGACACCACATGCTTTTATTAAGTGATCTGGCCTTTGATGAGCCGAGCGGAACTGTGCAGTTTTATGCGATGTCCGCAATGTTTGTACGCGTTTATGGCTCAGATGTCTTGAAGGACTTTCGTATTTATGGCGGAGTTCATCTGGGTATATGGATGTCATAAACGTTACGTACACATGGCCAATATATTGGAGAAATATATTCATCAATTTAGAGATCTCTTCTCTACCGTGAGTGTTAGGTTATATAAATAGGATATCAGTCTTGAGATGTCGGATTTTGATATGAAATCGAAATATATTATGTACATCAGCCTAGTGTAATATTAGCTATGTATGTAGTATATTATTATCGATTGATATTAAGTTTTGTCCGTATAACCTTTGCCTAAACCGTGGTTGTAAACCACAGGACGTGCCCTTTAGTTCGCCGTTAGTATGTATTGAGTTACCTTTGAGTTGGTGTAAGACGTATGATTATTAATGATCATGTTAATTAAAATTAATTGGAATTGAATTATTGTAATTTTATAGTTAATTCCAGAACAAAAGAACAGTTAAGTACAACATTTTCTAACGATAATTTTAAATTTTTTCCCATAATATTAGGTATACTCAGTGGAATTCTAATCGACCTTCATAAAAACGATGGAGGATTTTTATTAAGTTGTAATTTAAGTTTATTGAGCCGCGGTTGATAGATTTTTATAACCATGACAATATTAATTATCTTTATGTGACCGCCTTATTTTATGATATTGGACATGTTTGTTCAATTGAGAATTATACCAATATTATCGTTTTGAAACCTCAGTTACACAGTAGCTTTACTAATATGGTTATTTACAATAGGCACCAAGATAATGTCTAAAAATCTACTTCCATGTTCCATGCACAGTTATTCGAAATCATACCTTTATGCCAACGTATTGTAAACTGCAACGTTTACCATCATTATTCATTACCTATCAAACTAATAGCCATCCCATATCGCACTAACAACGTCACCTGAATTTAATCAATGGCTATAGATAGCTGTTCATATCATTAGCATCAGTGCATCGTCCAGGGAGTTATCGTGATTGGTCGATGGAGCCGCTAATGCAGCAGTCGTGTTGCGTCTCGCAGTATTGTATCGAATTATTCGATTGGTCAAGGCTTAATGCTAATGTTTGCTTGATTATATGGGATTTATGTATTTTCTTCATTGAGATATATTAAAAGTTGTGTAGACTTACAATTCTGTTGTAAATAGATGTATGTAGACCAAATTAAAGACAGTTTGATGCACTGATTATCTGTTCAAAACCTGACATTGTCAGAATCCGTCCTTATTGGGATCGGCAGTTGCAACTAAAGAAAAAGAAGAATAGGTTAGAGAATTGTGTCAGTAGCCACTGTGCCTATGTTTTACTTTGATTCATTTATTATTAAAAACGTAACATACATTTCAAATTCGTAGTTAGGTACGTTTACGATAAACTACAACTCTTAAATAAAATACGTTAAGCCACTCCGCCTATTAGATCAGCGGGTATTTTTTTATTCCATCAAAAGACGCTCACCTTGCCCACACCTTTTTTCATTCATTTATACGAGTAATGTAGCAAGTATTGCAGATTGGCGGTCGTCCTTGCTCCACTCGCCTATGAGAATGCGATCGGACAGGATATAAACGATCATGTAGATTGTGTTATGTAAGTGAGGTGATGTTGCTAAGTGGCTGGTGGTCTGTGTTCCTAGACTTCAGTATAACAGATTACAAAATAGTTACTATGTGTTATTGAAGATTAGACCACCCGCGGATTCAACGGTGTGGCCTGAGGATATTCCAATGGGAATGGCATGTTTCATCTCGATAAAATACCTTATTATCTGTATACCATAGTCTATATCTTTCTAATTATATCAAGACCCAAAACCATATTGTGAAGTCGCTGCGTTGCCACGTGAAAGAAAGGCAAACAAAGAAACACTCACACAAACAAACTAGGTCCTTATGTAGCGGTAATAGTTACGAAGAAGGGGTAAATTTATGCAAAACGTTTAGATTGCACCCATTTCGTGTAAGACAGGAGAAGATATGATGTATAGATAGAAAGAAAAAATTCCATCACGCGCTTGCCGTCTTCCGTGTAATGTAAACTTGTTATAAATTATCGGATATACTGGTTGTGATTTGGATAGGTTTTCGTGCAGGATATACGTATATTGGCTGTCAGATATTTTGGTAATTCTAGCAATGTGATGACATAAGAGCGTATACGCACTATGCGGGTAGCCGCATTGCGGGTAGCCGTCCGGCTGACCGCAAGCACAATTATGTACGGAATATTCATTTCTATGCGCACTGTGCGGTCTGCGGTAGCCGCATCGCAGTGCGCATAGAAATGAATATTACGTACATAATTGTGCTTGCGGTCAGCCGGACGGCTACCCGCAATGCGGCTACCCGCATAGTGCGTATACGCTCTAAGTGTTGTAAAACCTTTTACTTTTGTCACAGAATACATAATAGTAGCTAAACGCTACTTTCGTGTAATGTCTGTACTGCAAGAGTGCATTATACACAGTAATTTTAAATATATGTTACATTGACGTACTGCATACGTGCCTAAGTTACATATCTATAAATTAGAAAAATTAAGACGCGCACGAACCGTAAAATATTTGTTTAATAAGCGTTGTTGTAATAATTACTGTGACGCAATAAAATTTCGCCAAGTCCAAACAAATTGGATTACAGCTGAAATCGTGAACTTGTTAGCAATTGGACTTTAATTGCTTATAAATTCAGAAAATGGTGCCGTTAATGTTGTACTAAAATTATTTATGCACCGCTTAATGTTCTAATACAAAATAGAATAAATGAGAGACAAGGATACAAAAAATACAAAAAGAGGTTACACTTTATTTAATTAGATGACAGCGTAGAAAGAACTAAGTGTAAGTAAAAAGGTATGGAGTTTTTCTTGGGAATTTCTTTGTTGTGGTTGAACCTTTGTGAAAAAGGATTATGCGGCGGCGGTGTTTGAGGAAATGGATGACGTGATGTGAATGAAACTCGTACATTTCGTAAACGAGACGAGTTTTTGACGACAAACATTCAATTAAATATGTAGCCCTGGTAACTGTGAATGACTTAAATGGAAATTAAAAGGTTGTTACAAATAATAATTATGAAATGTTATTTTGTAATTGCATAAATAGATACACACATTAATTTCAAGGTGCAATATTTATAACCTTATTTTGATATTTATTTTTGATGTTTTATCGAGATGTTTGAGAGACCAGAGTTGTTTGAGTTTGGCCTCTGTTACATGACCATTAAAAGTGCAGAGTTGTTTACTTAAAAATGTATACGCAATTTGCTTATAAGACCAATTTGTTCGTTTTTAAAGCAACTCCATTAACATTATCATATCTCAATAAATTCGAAACGTCTAAAGCATCACATTTCCCTCCAAGAAACCGGGAGCGTACACGCTAAATCTTATTTATTTTGTTCCTAAATTGAATCGTAATTTCGCTTTCAAGTTTATTTTCATATGCGCGGGATAATTCTGATTCAGCGGGGTCTCAAGGCGTGATTGAACAACAAACAAACAAACAAGTTTGAACGTTATTAGCATAGTGGGGATTTGAAAGTGAAGGGATGAGTGATTTACATCCGCAATTTATTTCAACTCGCGAAATGTTTTCTTTGGTTAAGTTTCAATTCTGTTTCGAGGGGCTCGTCGTGTGTTTTCGTGTCTAATTGGTGTTTTCCCCACGGATTGATTAGGCTGTGAAGTCTTATACGAAGGATATTGTATTGTTTATGATTTAAACTGACGACCATTTTTTGCAAGGAATAGGTTATTAATGCTTGTGCTTGCAATGTATGTATTAAAGGGGATGAACGCCAAAGGCGTATTAAAGCTATAGTTTTTTTAATGCTAATTTTAAATACCAATCTCATAAAAATAATACAACCGAAGGAATTATTTACAAACATAAGTCAAAAAGTTTGTATAATAATAGATGAATTGAGTGAAATCACATAATTCAACTATTATTCAAGACAAATGTCTTCTAGTAAACGCATTCATCAGAGATGCTTAATTATTAAAAAAAGAGACTAGTAATACAACTACGACATTGGGGCCTTCAAGAAAAGAGCTTATTTGTCCATAAAAGGCCGGCAAAGCACCTGCAACACTTCTAGTGTTACAAGTGTCTATGGGCGGTGGTGACCACTTAACATCAGGTGGGCCCACCTGCCCCTTTGCTTGCTCTGACATAAAAAAAATATTTTCCAATATACCTTGTTAATAAATATATGGCTTAAAAAATTCGGATGTGTCTATGGAGTCCCCCGATGTTGTGTTCTTTCTTCGCATTTACTTAGTATAAATAATGGGGAATCATGATTTATTGCTTCGTCCTTTGCATTATAATAAAAAAAAGACTTGTTTCGTGATAATTTTGCTGTATCATAAGTTATTCTATTATAAAAATATACGTATAGAAATCAAAAATAATTTTATATCAAAGTACCCGTCTGTAAATAATGATCAATATTCTTTCTTTTAATTACAGTACAGCAATATACGTTCAAAGCGCAACTCCCACAGGATACGGAAATATCTTTCGTAGGTAGGCAATACATAAATAAACATATTTGAATACATTATCAATCTCGAGCGCAAAATAAATGCCGTGCGGGAGCAGCGATTTGTAATAACGAGCATATTTGTGCCAACGAATGTTCGGAAATATTTCAACTTTACTCCTTTATAAAGATATTTCTCAACGGGAATGCATCGCATCGACGCGACGCATCGGAAATTTTCGGAGCGTTTGAGGGTGAGCCGTCGTACGGTTCAGCGGATTTGAAAAATAATACCTATCTCTAAATCGGGTTATCTATTGTTTTCCTGTACGTATGGAATGGACGGGATGAATGGATGTAGCCGTGTGTACGCGGGTTTGGACGTTTGAAATGTGGCGCCGATTTCTGTTGTCACTTTGTTGTGCTGGCAGCTCTTGGCTATAGAGGAAATTTGTGTTATTTGGAATAATCTACTCCTGTTTGTGTATGTTTTGATTATCTATTATATATTTTATAATACAACCTCTTACCAACCTACTACCTGACATCACTGTTTCTAGTTATAGATGTACCTAATGATTCGTAAATGTAATGATTGGACGTTATTTCTTTTTGAAAAATAGTGATTTGTTAATTTATTTATCCTTAACAATTTTAGAAGATACTAATTGAATGTCTTATACAAAAAGCTCCAAACCCTTTTATACATCTGCGTTTGAATGTTTAACGAAGTTCTTTTTCATGTCTAACAACACTAGCTAACATCGCAGTTGGTCCGAATCCATCTCCCTCCCGAAAATCTCTTAATTGACATTATGCAAACAAAACTCGCGAAGAGCCACTTACAAATGCACAAAAGACAAAGAGGGGACTGTGTAACTGTATAAATGCCGGACGTTTCATAAATGAACTGAATTAACAATCCACCTGCGACAACAATGGAATAACAGCCCGACTGGCGGATAAATCATCTTGTCGTGGAATTTATTTTAGCGGCGCTATGTATTTGCAAATGCTGCGCGATTAGTTTGGTGTCGTGGTGCGGCGAAGTGCTTCGGAGTTACGTGTGACTGTGGAGTTAGACAGCTGATGGTTGGCACGTTTTAGCGTGTATGCTAGTGGAGTTGACTTGATGTTTGATGTGTGACAGTATGTTTGGTTTTGGTCCGTAGATGAACTCTTGGTACGTGATGGTGTAGAATGAGGAATGGTGGTCGATTTCGACCTTTAAGTCGAGAGAAAGAAAAGATAGGAGAACAAATATGAATAAAACATCTTTGAATCCTACCATTAAGGCCTTTATGCATTATCAATTAAGAAAAAAAGTTAGGAAATCGGGATAATAATCAGAAAACAAAAGTTGGCATCATGATGATGCAGCTGAATCAATGTACCTTTAACATATTACTACAATACTCGTATTCGTCAAGAAAACCTAGAACAAAAATATGACTGAAAAACGGGACACTTCAAATCTTTATTAAAGTATACCTGTCAGAAATTCTATCTAATTTAATAATAAAAAAATATTTAAAAACATGTAAAAATGATTAATGATAAAGTAATTTGTGTATACGCCTTTCCCTGAGCCAATTTGCAAAAGCTCGGAAGTTTTTGACGGGTTAAATGCCTATCGAACTTTTGTTTGATATGGGAGCTCTCGTATCAAGTGTTCTGGATTTTATAGAAAAATTTATTGAAACTTTTTTTTGTTTCACTACAGCGGTGCGTAAATATGAATGTTTTTATGAAGTTGGAACGTTTGATTCATTTACATTCATTTTAATTAAAAATAACAATTATTGATGCAATCCAAATGAATTAAGAGAGTTTAGGCTTAAGATTTTGATAGGAATTGTATACTTTAACAGTTATAGGTAGTAACAGTCAGTTAGTCACTAACTAAATGTTTTCTATTGTCTCTGTTTTCTCTTCAATCAAGTAAAAAAGACTAAACAAGTTTTGATAAAGTTCCCATGCACTTTTTTGTTTCCCACGCAGGTCAGGGCTAGTCGCCATTAATTGAGGTAACAACAGTTATCGCATAAAGTAGTTTCAAATTGTGACGTATTAGTTATTTCCTAGTTCTCGGACTAAGGAATTAATTACTGCGGTCTCATTCGGTGTTCAGAAAATTATGTGTTTGTTGTTTAACCGGGAACAATTAGTTGAATGGATTTGCATGTAGTTTAACTTTGAGAACTATGCAACGCGTTCCGTGATGGAATTCGTTCATAATTATTATTTCTGAAATGATACAAAAAATACATAGATGAGCAATGGTCAAATGCTTCTATATTACACATAAAATTACAGTGTTTAAATGTTTGATAGAGACTATTTACGGATTTTGTGCGTACATGAAAATTATCAATACTTGTCATTACCAAAGCCTCTAATATCATCACCATTCTTTTCCAACCATACCTACCAGAAGCAACATTACCACCATCAACTGACTACATCATTCATTTCATCGCACATATTAGAAGCACTTACAATCTGCCTTACTTCCAGAGCCTATCCAAATAAAAGTATTACACCATACATTTACTCTCTAAACTGCGCGCTATTACGCTAATTTTGTGTCGCGTCAGTTTGACGTAAACGCCGGATAAAGCTTGCGGCTCGTCGCCGTAATGCGGCCGGCTTGATGGATACCCGGTATATCCTACCACTAACACTAATTGCTGTTATATCTTACTCACTTACCAACTGCTAATTCACGGTTTAGTTTTGAGGCCGCGTGGTAGACGTAGTGGATTTGCATCGGTTATTAATATGCTATTATATGCTTGAAAGCGTTTTTGTAAAGCTTTTTCAATTGAGTAGGTGCAAAGTGCCCGTGCTTTTGAATGACGCATCTGCCAAGCATATAAGTGCTACTATTATTTCCAAGAATTGGGAAAAATAATATCAAGCCTGTAGAAATAAATAATACTATTTCAACTCCGTAAGTTCTATTCACTACTTCCAAAAGTCGTTATTCATGCTGATAGAAATAAGCGATATAAAATTAGTCCGAAGTTTCTCGCTCGAAAGATTTGCTTAAAAGGATTACAGTCCAAATATTAAGCAACATCTTCGAAACAAGCAGTGTCAGGAATAAATGGACCGTCATAGTTCCGCCGGTCAAGTTTCGTCTAGCGCAAAGATTCGATCGGACAAATTCAATTTGTAACTCGCGAACTTATTCAAGAATTATTTTATTTATACGGAGCCGGAGGGGTAATAACTTCATGCATATTTTAAATG
This sequence comes from Colias philodice, assembly GCF_061535455.1. Lineage (NCBI taxonomy): Eukaryota > Metazoa > Arthropoda > Insecta > Lepidoptera > Pieridae > Colias > Colias philodice. The sequence goes on from NC_143104.1 coordinate 8,369,686, forward strand.
AGGGAGAGAGAGAGACTTTCTTTTGGTCAAATGAGCCGGAATGAAATAATGACCGGGAAAAAGGATTCTCGAAAGTTATGAAAGGGATATCCGAAAGTTTGCGCCTTTCATTTCGTTTCAAGTCCCTCCTGGTCTTATGTTATTATTTATGTAACGTTTCCCTCCGCCGCGCCGCCGCCGGTCCGCAGGCCGAGGTGCTGTTTTTAATTAATGCTACCCGCTACCTGTACCTTCGTAGTGTTACAACAATTATTATACCAAGCTCATTAAGAAGTTTTGTGTCGAGAAGAAAAATATTGTACGCGTGAGTTTATTCGCTTTGTTTTTGTTGTTCGTTACTTTGTTGCTTTTAATTTTTCGCTGCTCGTGACCGGGGAATGCTTTTGTTAAATCTATTTACGGTATTATTTCATTTACATTGGCGCGTGTAAACAATTTGTTGATCTTTTTCTCTTCCCGTTTGTGTATAAACGATTTTCGGAACTGCATTATTTGTTGCTACGTTAACAGCGTTCGAATATGGTGTTGTCAAAGTGAAATCATTCGGTGCTCAATCATAAACACGGTGTATGTTAGACTCATCAAAAAAGGTTTTATTTAACATAAAGCTCGCTAAGTTAGATAGGATGGTGTATGAAATACGCTGGTTGGTCGTTAGCGGTGGCTCGTTCATCATGTTTAATCGCCGATACGTTTTTGTTCGGATGCCGTTTGGCGTCGCGTCACGGGGACACGTGTGAACGAAGCTTAGGATTTACTGGATTATACACTGGCTTTTTGTGTGTCACTGTTAGCCAGTTAGGTAACGGTAGCTATAACTGGTGGTCGTGGATATACTGATAAATAATCGAGCTTCTAAGATGGATTGCTTGTAAAACTAGTAGTTTTTTTTTATTTCTGGAACATTTAAAACTTATACTCAAGTCATCACAGGTGTATGATTTTTTCGCTAGAGATAGTTAGGAATAATAAATAAGCAGGACTTTCAACAGAATTTGTAATAATTTTTTGCCAATTTCATGGCTCTTTCTGTTTATTGTATTCGTGTAAAGTTATTATAGAAAGTAATGCTCGGGTATTTCAATTTTACAATAACGGGCTTATCATATATTTTACATTTTCAACAGATTAACCGATATCCAATGTGCAAACTATTCGAGATAATCCATCCACGATTTGTTTGCGCGGTCTGCTATCAAAACTTACCCACGTGGGCCGCGGGTCACACGGCTTATGTCGTGTTCTGATGACACGTGAGCTTTAACATACGTTTTCATTTATACCTGTAATCTATTAATGCGATTTATTGTAAAGAATTTGTGGTTGTAACACAATGTATTGCGAATAGCGATGATTTCGACGAGCTTTTGTGTAGGTGATTTAAAAGTTTTGATTGATTTTTTACGTAGCTTTTTGTATAAAACTATAGACATTTTTCAATACGTTTACATATTCCATGAGGGATAACGTTTGTCATTAAATGCATCCATGATATTTCTATTATATTTATAAATAATATTTCGCCCTTTTAATTGTTACTTTCACGTACTGCCTTATATCCCCTCCGGGTAGGATTGGTCAGTGTTTTGCTGGATCTTTTCGTATCGTATTTCTGAGAAGCCAGAGATTTGTAAGGGGCTCAGATTAAGCCATAGCCTTGATTACTGGGGACACAAGACATGGGACTTAAACATTTCTAAAATTTATCAACTGCATGTGTGGTCCGACCCGACTATGCACGGGCACTGGGCAGGACTAGCTAATGAAGGCAATGAAAGGAAATTTCCCGAGGATATGCTTTTAAAAGATTTAAGTTAAAATTTTAATGCATAAAGAGTTATGCATTAAAATGTATATTAAATTACAGGAAAAATGTCTGGAAAATGTCTGTATAATGGCTAAAATTGCTTTAGATTGCGTTGTTTATAAATACCTACTACCTAACAATGATAAATTCGTACTTCCTATTATACTATGAATAGAATACAATATATTTAGATGTGAACATTTATATGACTACTCCGCAAAACAAAACAAGCCATATAAATAATCCGAATCTTGCGTAATAAAATGCCGTCAACCAGTACATTATTCCAGCCCCTTTGAACGTGTCTTATTAATCAAGGCACGATCGACCTAACTCGATAATTAGGGGATGTAATTCGTTCGCTCATTACGTCTATCGTGTGTTTCGCTTGTTATATGTGTCACGTAGAGCACTCGAGGCTTTGATCGCTCTGAACCTAGATGGTGAGTCTAAAAGTAAAAGCTCTATGGCATAGATTTATTTGGAGATATATTTCGGTTTTGGATTGTGACGCTTTATGTACATATAATTGTTATGATATGATAGGATAGTGTTATTATTGCTATGTTTTTGTTTGCGTCTGTATGTAAGTCTGTCGTCATAGGGTTTTAGATAATATATTTGCAGAAATGTAATTCATAATAAGAAAAATATAAATAAACGTTTATTTTAAACAATATCCAAAAAAATGTATTCCTCGTAACGTGTTTCAATTTAGAAACCAATTACTTAACAATGCCCAGTATATAAGCAAAAAGGCACTCTCAACAAAAATAATGAAACACACGTGTAAATCGAGTAATTGATAGTGTAGGCATTAATTCAATTAGGATAATCGCGACGCACACACGGTCAGCAGCTGCGATATATCAAACGTAAAACAAAGCGCTGTTATTCGACGTGTTATTTAATACAAGGATTTCATTCCCCTATTCATCAATCACTCAATATAAGAGTGATATATCGTTCAGCTGTCCGTCCGCTCGTCTGTCTTGATACTAAATCTAACTAAAAATTTTCGCTGTATTTCGTTTTGGATTCAGGCTGTGGAAACGTTTGGAGCTGTAGTGGGATAGTTGGATGGGAATGACTAAATAGAGGTTTTGTAATAATATATTGATGTAAGTACATAAATGTTATGCAAAATGGATGAATTAAGTTTTAAGGTTTACATTAAGATACAACGCGGGTTGCGTGGTACAGTCGAATCCCGCCTCGATATCGCATTTTTTTCTTTTCTTTAACAAAATGTCAAATTGCTTTTATGAATAAATAATACTCACTTTACAAAATTCACTATGAAACTATTACAATACTAGTTATTAGACATCGTCGGAACTATGCTCTGGATCATCAAGATACAGTATTTTCAATAAGTAACAATACAAATTAAATGCTTAAAAATAAATTTAAAATATTCCCATCAACTAAATTATATCATACGCTAAACGAACCGAGAATAAAAATTACAAACAATAAAATCTACATTTATCCACAACACTATTTGTTAAATTAAACGAAACCATTTAAAACGAATGAATGAATTTAATAAATAATAAACTTACAAAAGATTACCTGTCATCGAATTAATTATTCAGCAGTGTTATGAAATGATTCGTTTCCCGAAATAAATTAAATGAACTGCACAAATGAATTCCAGAAATAGCCTCTGCCGGACGATAAATTGTTTATAAAGGACCAATCAAATTGATGAGTTACACGCAAACAGAATAAAGGAATATAATAGTCCGGGATACATCGCCCATTTTTGCAAGTGATTACTATCAAGCTAATTTTTCGTGAGTAGCTTTATTTTGATGAGATGCCCAATAATTTCATGTACAAAACTCTCGATTGTGGTAGCTACCAGAGGAAACAAGGATAAAATATTTTGATTTGATGGTTCTCAAATATTAATTACTAACTGAATGTTTTTTTTTGTTCAATCTCAAGATAATTATCTAAATTATTCGAAAAAATATTTGTCCTACAAAATCTATGGTTTGATCAAAGAGTCCCCCTTTCCAATGTGTATCTATAACGAAGTCATCATAAATGATTACTAACCAGCTGATTTTTTTTATTTTCACTTATTTAATACTTATATAATTCAACAGACATATTGTCCTACAAATTGCGTAATAAATATTTGAGAACCGTCAAATCAAAAATTTTTATCCTTGTTACCTCTGTAAGCTACCACAATCGAGAGTTTCGTACATGAAATTATTGGGCATCTCATCAAAATAAAGCTACTCACGAAAAATTAGCTTGATAGTAATCACTTGCAAAAATGGGCGATGTATCCCGGACTATAAGCGCTAATACGTTGTTATTAGTGGTAAACTTTCGAAAAGATCGCGCGAATAGACTGCGACTATGTTAGTGAACTTAGCAGATCATTTTTAGCAGATCAAAAAAAAATGTGAGTTCTTATCGCGTGCAGTTGAGTTCTACAGTTCCTGATACTTTTTAGAAAAAGTTCTGGCGTTTTTACCTTAAAAAACGACATTTGAAAAAATGATCTGCCAACTTCCCGTAGCAGATCATTTTTAGCAGATCAAAAAAAAAATGTGAGTTCTTATCGCGTGCAGTTGAGTTCTACAGTTCCTGATACTTTTTAGAAATAGTTCTGGCGTTTTTACCTTAAAAAACGACATTTGAAAAAATGATCTGCCAACTTCCCGTAGTAGATAATTTTTAGCAGATCAAAAAAAATGTGAGTTCTTATCGCGTGCAGTTGAGTTCTACAGTTCCTGATGCTTTTTAGAAATAGTTCTGGCGTTTTTACCTTAAAAAACGACATTTGAAAAAATAATCTGCCAACTTCCCGTAGCAGATCATTTTTAGCAGATAAAAAAAAATGTGAGTTCTTATCGCGTGCAGTTGAGTTCTACAGTACATACTTTTTAGAAATACTCGCGTAAAATGAAACACTAGAAAATTTATTTATGTCATATTTCATCACGCCGTAGCATCATGCCGTAGCATCACGCCGTAGCATCACGCCGTAGTATCATGCCGTAGCATCATGCCGTAGCTTCATGCCGTAGCATCATGCCGTAGCATCACACCGTAGCATCACGCCGTAGCATCACGCCGTAACACATGCCGTAGCATTACGCCGTAACACATGCCGTAGCATTACGCCGTAGCATCACGCCGTAGCATCATGCCGTAGCTTCATGCCGTAGCATCACACCGTAGCATCACACTGTAGCATTACGCCGTAGCATCACGCCGTAGCATCACAGCGTAGCATCACGCCGTAGCATCACGTCGTAGCATCACGTCGTAGCATCACGTCGTAGCATTACGTCTTAGCATCACGTTAAGCCGGGTCCAGGTCGGGTTTTTTCAAATGTCGTTTGTTAAGGTAAAAACGCCAGAACTATTTCTAAAAAGTATCAGGAACTGTAGAACTCAACTGCACGCGATAAGAACTCACATTTTTTTTTGATCTGCTAAAAATGATCTGCTACGGGAAGTTGGCAGATCATTTTTTCAAATGTCGTTTTTTTAGGTAAAAACGCCAGAACTATTTCTAAAAAGTATCAGGAACTGTAGAACTCAACTGCACGCGATAAGAACTCACATTTTTTTTTTGATCTGCTAAAAATGATCTGCTAAGTTCACTAACATACTGCGACTGCGTGAATTATTGCCTCGATTAGTACGGCTCTGGTAATTTAAATTCGCTGAAAGAATGATTCGTTTGCAGGTTGGTTAAAACAGTTTGCACTTGGGAACTTTATTTTCAATTTTAACAATTCTTCTGGATTTTATAGGTAGAAATCAAAAAAGTATTGTTTTATTTAAATGAATGCATTATCCCTTATCACATCCATTTGACTTCGTAATTATCTTGAGAAATATTTCAACTCGACATACCTACAAAAAATAAATCTACTACATAGTAAAAATATATATTTATTAGGTAGGTGGATACCTTTGTACTAGCATATTGCCTTACATTTTTTATATTTTACACTGATTAAACGCCAATTTAACGTGCTGAAAATCGTTTTTGCTTTATTTCTATAGCAATCTTCTCTTATATATAAAAATGAATCGCAAAATGTGTTGGTAAGCGCATAACTCGAGAACGGCTGAACCGATTTCGATAATTCTTTTTTTATTATATTCCTTGAAGTACGAGGATGGTTTTTATGTAGAGAAAACGTAAACATGTACCACGGGCGAAGCCGGGGCGGACCGCTAGTTTAATTTAAAAATTGGTTCCATGTAAGTTTCTATGTTCCAATACTTACTCGTGCGTCAAAAACAGAACGATTACATGTTAGGACGGCAATTGGCGACAAATATTTAATATTGCGACTCAATCGTCACGTTTTCAATTAGTGTTGCTAGTCACATATTGTATATAAGTGTTAAGATAGAAATGCTTTTCATCTAACCCTTGATAGCATAGAGATTTTTCTAGATTGCTTTTGTAAGAGTCGTATGGATGAGGCAAATATTACCTGCCTATGTGTACTTTGATTATTTGTCTCTGTATCCAATTTCGGTATTAATTTTCTATCGTTTGTATAGTATGATTAGACTGTTAGTATTGTATTGGAAGTATAGATTAATTTGTTCTGGATAAATTCTTTATGAAGTTGTTCAAGAGATCGTATGTTCTAGTTATTTAGTCTTTAAGTTATAAAGGCAGCTGTTGTTAATTATTATTATAAGCCATGTTAAAGTAATAAACGAAGTCATTAAACAAAAAGAAAAGAACATTGTTTTGAAAAAAAAAAACATTGTTTAAAATAAGGAAAAATTATGTATTTTAGAATTGTTCAGCTTAATTTTCAATAACATTTGTACCGATTATAGAAGAATTCATTGGATAAATTTCTGCTACAATACAACAAAGAAAATAAAGCAAACAATATATATATAAAGCAATACAAATACAATTACAATAATGTTTACAAGAGCTTTTAAATGTAAACCTATCATGTTCCGTCTTGCGAAAACAGATTTCCCAAGACGGCTTCGATTTAAGGCCAAAGATTGAAGGCTAAAAATAATACTTTCAATGTCTGTTTATTCTCACGCGTAATGGATGAACGGATTTGGATGAATTTTCAAATATGGATAGATGGAAGATTAACTAATAAAATGTGGTACTTTTTGTCCCAAATAAAAGTAGAGGATACCTAAACGCGATTAAAGTCAGCTGAAAAAATGTTGTTAGAATAATGTAGAAAATCAATTTCATATTATAATCACATAAACGATTTTAAATACATATTTAATAAGGCCAGCGGTTGCTAGCTAATTGGTTACACCACATAAATATTGTACAAATTTGCTTCGCTTAATTGCATTTTTGTTATATTTTATTTCTGTAAGCAATTTTATCGTTCACTGTTACCATAAGCATTTAAGTTTATTTTGAAGTGAAACTCCTTAGGTGAGAGTAAAATTTCAAGGTCGCGTCATGGCAATACCGTCACGTCATGGAGTAAGGCGAGGATTTTGGTAACTTTGGATCTTGCCAAAGAAGTTTCACTTCTGACACGTGTGCTCGGCACACACGCTCTTTTTTAATAAACTTCGGTTTCCATTATCCTTTTTCTTCATAAATAGTAACAAAAATATGACCGAAGAATTAGAGAAAGATTCTGAATACATATAGAATTAAGAAGGTTTAGAAGTTATCGGTAGATAATCAATATCAATCAATCAATTTCTCAGATTTGTTATTTTTAAATTGAAAAAAAGAACATCAGGATCTAATAACCGTATTAAATAGATTATAGATAATATTTTAATCATATTATTAACGGTACATGTCCCACGTTAAAAGTGGTTGGTACTTGGTCGTATAAAGGAAACTAGGTCAGCTAATGATTAGCCTTTTAAAATTAATAAACGCATACCTATCTCCAATGTATTAGAAAATTTGCTTTTTTATTTACAACCAACTTCAAAAAAAGGTGGTTCTCGATTTGTCACTTCACAACGTTCGACTGGGTGAACTGATTTTGATGATTTTTTTTACTTGAAAGCTCACCAGCTTTCAAATGAAAGAAGTCCCCATATTAGGTCCTATATTAATTTGTTGATATGACAATGTGAAGGCGGTTTAGTATTTTGTTAAAAAATAATTGTTTGCTCTACGGAACCCTAAATAGGACTTACAATATAATAAATCCTTAGCAAATCCTTATTTATTCAAACGTGACGTCGTATTTCTTATCAAACTGATTCTGGAAACTATTTCCAATTATTTGCGCGCGTAATCTTCGTGTTAGACCGGGAGATACTGACACAAAATTTCGAGTCATTTGTAACAGGATGGCGGTTCTACAGGGGTCTTAGTACGCAATGACAAAAATAAAAACGATGGTGTGAACGCTGGTACCGGCGGCTTAGTCGCGTGGGCGTTAGTCGAACTCGTCGGAAAAATAGCGAAGTCAAACGATTTGTAACACAAAAATTTTAGAATTTACCGATAGCCCATAAAAAAGAAGTTGGCGGTAGTGTCATGCCATACTTTTCCGGTGTGACTTACAGCCCGCCATACCGACGCGAATGTGTTGATTTAAAAAAAAACAATTCAACCATTTGTACCAGGCTAACTTTTGCACAGGTAACCATCGTCGTGCAGCCATTTACGAAAATCGCCATGCCATACTTTTCGGACGATTCCAAATGGTCGCCATACCGCCGAAAATCTGCAAATTTTTTTTTTCGCCGAACCATTTGTAACACCCTAAATTTTTTTTTCAACAACTCCTGAATGATTATAAATAGAAGTGTGATAATGCCATACCTGTGGGAGGTGGCGAATGTGTATAAGATTTTTTTTTATTGTATGATTTTATTCGTATTTTGAACGATTTGTAACAGTATGGCATTAATCTTTCCTATAAGTTTGAGGTTCAACAAATATAAATACAAAATTTCAAAGATCTAGGTGGTAGAAATCTTCACTTCTATTAATTAATAATAAATTTATTTATGAAGTATGGCAGCACTTTTTCCCCCTACTAGAAGTATGGCAAATATAATAATGGTCACATTTTATCAAATACTCTCCAAAAATCCAAATGCAATACTGGTACCAAAAGTTTGGCGAAAAAAAAAAATTTTTGCAGATTTTCGGCGGTATGGCGACCATTTGGAATCGTCCGAAAAGTATGGTATGGTGATTTTCGTAAATTATGACACGACGATGGTTACCTGTGCAAAAGTTAGCCTGGTACAAATGGTTGAATTGTTTTGTTTAAAATCAACACATTTGCGTCGGTATGGCGGGCTGTAAGTCACACCGGAAAAGTATGGCATGACACTACCGCCTACTTCTTTTTTATGGGCTATCGATAAATTCTAAAATTTTTGTGTTACAAATCGTTTGACTTTCGCTATTTTTACGACGAGTTCGACTAACGCCCACACGACTAAGCCACCGGTACCAGTGTTCACACCATCGTTTTTCTTTTTGTCATTGCGTACTAAGACCCCTGTAGAACCGGCATCCTGTTACAAATGACTCGAAATTTTGTGTCAGTATCTCCCGGTCTATGTGTTGTTTAGCGACATCGCTCTAGCAGACTTAATTTGTTTTCACGTATTTCTGAAAATTTTGTTTAATGTTTGTTTTTAGGTCTATTTATACGTTTTTCAATAGGTATATTTCTTTAGGAAAAACTATTTCTGTATATTTTTGTTTCAGATATAGTTCTGTATATGTTAAAGTTTTAATTACACCTGTTATTTTCCTGGAATATTTTCATATAAATAAACTAAATGTAATCCATTTTAATATATTATTGTTCACTTGACTGAAACCTGTAGTTCTATTTGCTTTAACTGTTCGCAATATAATTGTATGGCTATAATAAGAACGCTAACTAACACAGAACAATACTAATTTTTAATTACACTCTAAATAAGGTTAAGCGGTTTTATTATTCAATGAAATATTAGCACGTCATAAAACCTAGATATTTGTATTCCTTTGTTAATACAGAAATGTTTATCTCCAGTGATTGTTTCAGAATCAAACAAGCTTGTTTTGCTTTGGAGCTCTGCATAAGCTATATTTTTCGTTTAGAGGCGGTTGGCTTGAGCTTATGAATAATTTAATATGTAAATTGTTTATTACATGGCAAATATTGTATCCTTTGTTAAGTAATTTTGATATTATACTTAACGTTCATAATGTTTTACGAAGTAATCTTATAATTTATGCTGAATGTTACGAAGATGATGGATTTTTAATGTAAGACTGTCAGGTTTGAGAAATGTGAAATAATTTTCTTTATTAACTGAATTCGAAAGCGTATATTATTTTTATTCAATTTTGGAGGAAATAGCACACAACGGGCCGTTTTTATATTTAGAAATAATTTGGAAAATCCAAAAGTGCACGCCTCATAATTTTTTTTTAATAAATATTTATTAATTATTATTTTTGTTTATTTAATAACAATTAAACCACATTGAATCAGACCCTGAAAAATGAAAGGGTTCTATTCCTGAGCATACTCAAGCGTAAGAGAAAAAAAAAGACTCGATTAGTAAAGTATTTCGGTCGCTATCGTGTTAACAAGAAAAAGGATCCGCACATACAGACACACGGACGTCCAAGACAGAACTTTTTTAAACTGTTTTTTAACTAGTTTAAATAACAAAAATGACATCAAAAATATCATGAACGTTAAAAATAGTGTTTTTTCTTAATATGTGTGTGTATGTATTATCTTACAAGTGCAATGTATGATACATAAAGACATTTTAAGTTTGAAAAATCAGATGTTTTGCGCGAAGTGACAGTAGTACCCACCTCAACGCTTCGCTTATGAGGCGTGCAATACAGGAATTCATTGTATGTCTCTAAGAAAAGCGTAAAATAATATACATTGGAGGGAAACTAGAACAATTATAGTACACAAATATATAATTTATACATCTATTGCAATTAATGTAATTTTCCCTTGTAACAAGGGTGTACAACTGAGTGACATGCCTGTCCGTCCGTCCGGGTGTAGAAGGTTAATCTGTTTTCCTTTTTTATTAGAAACTAGAGGTCCGCCCCGGCTTCGCCTGTGGTACATATTTCGCAATAAAAGATAGCCTATGTCCTTTCTCGGGTATCAAAATATCTCCATACCAAATTTCATGCAAATTGGTTCAGTAGTTTAGGCGTGATTGAGTAACAGACAGACAGACAGAGTTACTTTCGCATTTATAATATTAGTATGGATACACGAGGAAGTAACGAAAGATCAAATAAGTAGTTAATAGATATATGTAGTTACGTAGTTGATAGCCTCCTTGGTACAGTGGTTGACGCGTGAGCGTAGAACCGAGGGGTCCTGGGTTCGATTCCCGGTGGAGACGAAGAAAAAAAAAATGTCTCGGTCTGGCAGGACACAGAAGGCTGATCACCTACTTGTCCCTAAAGAAAATCGATCAGTGAAACAGATGTATGAATAATGCATCTGCCCCTTACCCCACTACGGGGACACGGGACTTCACACACACGTAGTTGATAGAGATTGGATTGATAGCAAAAGGTTTTCAATGAAAAGGAATAATAATAATTCTTTGATTTTGGAGGCTTTAATGTTATCATGCAATAGGTAATTTAATACTGATTTAATTTATTTTTAGTTGTTTTTCGCAATAGCCTTTTCGTTATCGAATCACGAATGGTTCTATATTTATCTGAACATAAAAAGATTTGTAATGTTTGTAGTGTTTATGCATGAATGATTAAACTTACCTATGTGAGTTTCTTTCGCTACCGTAATTAAAATGTACCTGTTTTTTATACATTGTGTATTGTTGTAATTGTTTCTTTTGAAGAATTGAAACTGGCTAAAGTTGAATCAAATATTTGTTTATTCATAAGCGTTATGAATATCTCCAGAAGATACAAAATAATGAACATTTCTCATACAATCGGTTACTGCATTGCAGTAATATACTTACACCTCAGTAAATTAATTTTATTGTTTCGCCGCAGTACCTTTGTGTTTCTGTAATTAATTATTATGTTGTTACTTTTTATTAATATCTATAAAGATTGAACGTTATTTTATTATGATAGTTAATTGCGTGAAAATTTAATTAATTTGTTATTATTTTCATTTGTTTTCCCGATTATAAAGAACGAAATCGTACCATATGCCTTGTAAAAATGACGTATTAAATTGAATGCTATTAATTAAAATTCTTGTGTATTTAAACATATATTGTATATAATAATCACAGCAATCTTGACCGATAGGTATATTCGTTCAAAATGCTTTCTTTTTAACAAAATGATAACACTATCTAACCACGATTTTCTTTGCAGGTAAGACATCGTTACTGAGCCGTATTGTCTGCAGGCCTCCTCATTATTTGTGAGTCTTTATCTGTGTGACTATATATTTGTAAGACTTTATTTGTGAGACTGTATATTTGTAAGTCTTTACTCTTTATACAAACATCAAAGATGTTATTCAAATCCGCTTAAGAAAGACGAATAGATATAGTTCGTAACTATCTGTTTCACTTGTTATCGAGGTTTGTTCTCTTTGTATTAGAGTCGTGGAAAGTTTTATATATTTTATTTTTGTTATCGTTATGTAGTTATTATAATTGGATAGTGTTGTAGGTTTATGTTTGCGCGAGTTTAAATTGTTGGTAATATATGCCTTTCTATGATTCTGACTATGATGTAATATGGTTACAATTATAGTTGAATTGTCATTATCCTTATTATATTTAGTTCAGGAAATGAAGTATGAGTTATGATAACATATTCAGAATGATTTTTACACAATTTTTGCTAAACATTAATTATTAAAATGTAAAGTTTTTAAAACTCGAAACAGTAAAAATCTCATTTTAACATCAAATATGTAACAGAAGGGCCGTAAAATTATGTACATAATCGCAAAATAAGTTCCCTTTGTTGATGTACGAATGTGGAAGTAGAAATTAAACTTTTGTTTGTAAAGGACCTAAATAAGAGGACTATAATATTTGAACAATGCGGGTAGTCGTCAAATATTTGTACAAACATTTAAATTAACCTAATTCTCGTTATGAATGAAGAGTGGACGGAGTGGAGGGTACAATACACGTGTTTTAACCAGTTTTGTAATGTTAGAATAGTATATTTCGTGTTTATATTGTAGATTTTTTATTAAATGTAATATTTAAATTTTTATTATTAATGTTTGAGGAATCTACGATAACTTTTGTATTTAAAAAAAAAATGTTTTTTGGGCACTTCTGTTCTGTATAATTTATTATTATGAAGCACTGCAACGAAACTGCGTCTGCAGAGTTTAACGAAATATGGTATCGTATTGTGGAATCGAATATTGAGAAAATTTCCGCACGGCTCATCCTGTAAAAAGTGATAGCCGTTTAAAAATAAAGGTCTATTTTTGAGAGCATTATTAACCTCATTAAAATTTATCGCGACGATTACGTGCGCCGCGTTAATCGTAAAATCGATTAACTTTGGCTATTAATTGCCCCCACTATAAATGCGTCCCACGAACAAACATTGTTCAATTTTAATGATTATTTATGTTTCCATGACGCCAGTTTCACAGCTAGTCCGTGACGCGACTCAACTGTATGGTCATTTTATTGGGCAAACTTATCAAATCAAATCAAAATCAAATCATTTATTTATTTCTCCTCACAATTCCCAATCACATAAATTAATCTACATGCATACAAAATTATCAAACAATAAGCTGGAGTTGGAGGAGCTGGTGTCTGAAATGGGTTTTAACCGGTATCACAGATCACCAGGTCCCCGCCCTCGGAACCAAAATACAATTACAAAAATATGTTTCACGTAATTCAAAAGTTTGTAGTGAGAACGACATAACGAATCCTCCACGATCTGACTACTTCTCTACGTCTATATAATGTTTAAGCTTTAAGTTAAGACTGACGTGATTAAAAAGAGCAACTATGGAGTTTCTTGCTGGTTCTTCTCCATAGATACTGCTTTCCGAATCGGTGGTAAATTATAATAATATGTTATGACGATTCAAAAGCGCTTCTAGAAGAAGTCTAATTGAATAAAAATGTTTGAGTTTGAGTTATAAGCAAAGGACCATTTTTGCGAATATCGATGTAGTTAAGGCAAGTAGACAAGCTTCCTTTTCGTTTTATGTTTCATTTCTAATAATAATAAGCACAGAGAAACAATTCGTTTGTACCAATATTACAATGTAATATAATGTAAATAGCTATAAGGTAAAAGTGTATTTTCCATTTTATTTTCATTTTCACCCCAATTCGCTAGCTGTTATCTGTAATAAATTATATTCCTTTGATTCATTTTTATCATTCAATTAAGTCCAATATTGAAAAAAGGAAATCTATAAATAAAAATTCTTTGCGAGATCTTCTGGTAATGAAATAGAACTGAATCTTTAAATGTCACCTGAAATAGTTCCCTCTTTAGTTTCTAGACAGGGACGGATCTAATAAGTCTAGATGTTCATTTACTAAGACGTAATCAGTTTAGGGAAGCTTCTATAAAATTTATTGAAATAATTATTATCTTACCCTTCATTACTGTATAAGGTAAATACTGCAAATTGTATTTATAAGTGTTTGTTTCTTTGTATGTAATATTTATAATACTATTTATTAATTGTTATTGGTGATAGAACATTTTTTTGTGCTAAAAATACATTTATTTCATAGTTTATTTGGAGGGCACTTTTGTAACACATAAGTCGACCTTACTATGTATCGTTTACACTCTGCGTAATTCAGAGTGCCTTCTATTGATAAATCTGTCAGTTAGTACAGCCTTGTATAGACTTGATTTAAGATAAAAGAGGTTATTGCCCTCGAGATCTTTTGTAAGCGTCTCAGCCTCCGAGGCTCAGGTTATCTTAGTGTGAGAGCTAATGATGAATTCTGTGATCTTAAGTGGTAGGAATACTAATGTAGGTTTCTTATAAAAGTGTTTACTATTTCTTTTTCTTTTATGTACATATATGGTTAATTTATAAATAAAAATGTTGAGCTACAGATTTGAAATTGATAGCAAACAACGTTTATGTATACGTAACGTTTTATTTTACTATAGCAGCGTATGGGTGCTGTGAATATTTGTTCCATATCAATATCGTAAAAACGCGGCATATTCAATGAACACTGTGAAATTTGAATGTTTTTATTATATCAGAGTAGTGGTTTTGGCAGGGTCGAGTTTTTATCAGCGATCACGGTCTAACTCGGTAGGCTGTGATGAGAAACGGGAACTCGCAATCCGGATAAAGGGCGTCACGGTAATGCGCGGCTAAACTTGACTGATTATGGACACCTAGAGGCAAATTTTTCCACTGTCACGATGTCCTTTGTAGAGGATATTACTTGCTGGGGATTTTCTTACAGCAATCGAAGTTTCTTGATTAAACGCCACCCCTGTTCCTAGATTAATTTTGCCTGTACCTTCGGGGCTTTGACAAAATGCTGCAGTATTTAATTTATAGATAGCACCCGGGGGGTATCGGGTATTTATATTCAATAGGAATTTTGTTATTATGGCGCTATAGTCTGTTATGTGTTCGTTGTGGTGGATATAGAGGATTATCATAGAATATATTGTTTAAGCAAAACACGCTTTCGGTCGGTTATATAACCGTATGTACGTTACGTATTTATAGCATAAATATTATGCTTTAAATACGTAACGATATCCTATTTCCCTCGTCAATTATTATTAATGTGTTATAGTCTGAAAATATGTGTAAATGTTAGTCTATGATATAATATTTTTAGAATTCAATATGATTGATGATTCGCAAAATTTAGTGACCTTTTCTGTCTTAACTGATGGCGTGGGTTCAATGCTCGTTACTAGAAAATGTGTTTGAGTTATTTTTTCCAAAACAATTATATTTGTAAAATTTTATTTTATTTTAGCCCACGTCAATGTTCACAGTATATAACAATCTTTGTATAGCATATTATATGTAGGATTGTTATTTTTCTTGTTAACTATAGTTCCTTGACCGCTCCGTTCGTACAGTAGTTTTCACGTGAGCATAGAACTGAGGACGGGTTTGATTCTCGGTTGCGACTATAAAGCTCGGAACAGGACTTCACTTTTATAATTGTTCAGTGCAACGAGTATCCACTTTAAATGTATATTTGCATTATTATGCACGCATTAGTTATTATCGCGTATTTCCACGCTACAATAAGATGTCAGTAGCTCACGCAGGCTTACGAGACAAGCCAGTCAAATAGCTGGTTGCTAATCACTGTCAGCGGAATGTGACACTGACGATCTAATCATGGGTTAAGTTTAAATTAGATGTATTTCGACGTCAGCCACGTCTAATTTACATGATGTTAATGATATGTGTGCATGAATATTCAACGATGTCATATGCTACGAAATAATACTGTCGGGGCAAAGCCATAAATCACGACTTATCGGTTTGTGAACGATGCTCTGTTTACTGTTTAGGAATTAATATTTTACTGAAATGTTTTGGCCTTTATAAGTACGAGTGTACGTATTATGTAGAGTGGGGAAACTTCGCTTCTAAGGCACTATGCTTAACTAGTTCAAGAGTATAGTTGCATAACTGCATCTTATTTTGTATTATGTTAAATTAAGATGTTTTGTATGTAATTATGCGGTGACTTTATTCGGAACGTAACGTATTGAGTTGTTTTAAGTGTCAGAGCAAGCAAAGGGGCCACCTGATGTTAAGTGATCAGTCCCGCCCCTACAATTTTTAAATAAATAAATCCATAAACTTCTGAAGTGTCTCTGATATCAATAATGATTTGCGGTTATTTTATAGAAACAAATATACCACTTATCATTATGTATTTCATTCGTTCATTTGTTTTGAGAAATAAAAATTAATCGATACCCAGATAAAGAATAGCTATAGTATCTAGTTAATAGTTAATATGACCTTAGTAAAACAATCTCACTGTTTTTTCCCGTGGCTGTCTATTGAATCGGGTACAAAAAGCGCTTGTTCCTCGCAAAGTTCATTGTTCATTGTACACGATGTCATTATTTCCTCAATTATTGGTGCCGAGCGCAGTCGTTACGAGTGTAACAACCTCTGATGATGTGGAGATAAGAACTGTGTACTAATATGTAGGTATAGATAGATAATTGGTGTAGGTTTTAGGTGGATGTCGTGATGGATAAATGGTTGTAGATTTGGTTTGCTATTCATATTTTGCTGTTCATTATTTGTACTGATTAGATACTGATTGACAGCGGGAATGGTGTTACAAAAAGCAGTATCAATGTTGAAAATATTGTTTTCTTTGCCATGACACGTAACCTAATGATACTTCGGATAGTTTTTACCAGTTACCGATACTATATACCACCCATAATATCATCAAATAAACGTAACTTATTGAGAAGCTGTGGAACAGACCATTAAGGGTTTTAGTTTGCCACTAACCTATTGCTTATCTTAATATCAAGTCGCAGATCTTACGCTGCACTCGCATAAATTACAAAACCGAATCCGTGCACTTATAAATTGCGCGAACATTACATTTTTAGTGCATTCAGCGCTGACGTTGCAAAATTACACGTGGAAATAAATGTCGGAGCTATATAATATCTGTACGTACATTCGTGTCGTGTTTCGGCGGGCAAATGGGCGCTCTTCGGGAAGTTGGTAAGCCCCGCATGTTCGCTTTATGACTTGCACTCTGAACTTAGTAGGTGCAATAACCGACGCTTAAGATGGTTCTATTGTATTGTACCTATGTAGGTACCTACATAGGTAATTTTGTAAATCTTAAACCATGACGCGATTGATAGAACATAGCTTATAAATTATGTAAAATATAATGGCTATAGAATTATTAAGATGAAAAATGCTCTCGTAGCTTTCATATTTAATATAAATATTTCTATGTATTTTGAAGGTTGACTGAAAAATTTTGTGAGCGTTGATTATGTAACGTGATTGGATTTCCCACTAATAAAAGGTAAAAATCCAAAATATGTTACAGCTTTTTTAATTAAAACACATCGATTTCGTTCGATCAAAAGATAGCTTAAAATGATTATATATTATAGTTTAAGAAATTTTTGGTTTTAGTCTACAAAATATAAAGTTGATTAGGAACAATTATTCGAATAATTATATAGCGGTAGTACTAGTAGATACCAACTAATAAAACATAGTGTATTCGAATCGTAAATCGTAATTCATGTGCAACATTGATATGCAATTCTAGTTATTGTCCGCACGTCATGATTGCCGGCGTCCACTTGAAATTGATCTGAATAAATCAACGAGAGACAACGAGGATGGTCTCGGTATGTATGCGCATACATATTCAAGTGAGCGCTGATCCTCTGATATGAAGCCGTGTCCGTTTGTTTGTTATCGTTAATCATTATAGATGATTCGGGAATTAGAAGTATTCTAAAATTAAGAGGCAACAAAAAAAATGAATGCGCATGTTGTCGTTTCTCTAATACATAAGAAGGGCATTATGAGCAGTGTGAATGTGAAAGTTCTAGAACTTTGTAACAAAAGATTTTACGATCCGTTATTTGATTTGTCTACTATGAAATATGTTTTTTAGGTACTTGCAATAGGCCCGCAGATGTTAGAGATGTTGATCCCATGATATAATAGAATGAAAAAGATTTGGGGGCTTATAGTCCCCTAAAGCATCGCGAGAAGCGATCACCTACACCACATATATATTTATTGCCACCGTCTAACTATAGCATTTTCCTTCTTTCTTGTTCCGAATAAATTTTGTCCGAGTTTCGCTGTTACCAAGGCTACAACGTCTTTAAAATACAGTTTATAAAGTACCTATACTTACTCTGTTGATAAAAAGTTCTAATTTGAATTAATCTGTAATTAAAATCCATTAAGCGAAAAAACCAAGTGTCCAAACAAAAACGAAGTTCCAAAAGATTGAATTAGTCTGACTTTAATTTGATGAAGGTACCCAAACAAATTACGCTTCGAGCTGTCTCCGATAATTTACTTGTAATGTACATTTTTAATGGAGGCGCGGAGTTTTGGAGAAATCTCTAGTCAATTTGTATGGGCCCTTTTCACAATGGGCAGCGTTTGTCCAACGAATAATCGTCGATGTTTGCCGCCATTATGGCGATTATGAATAAACATCTACAATTATGGTCGAGCATAGACATTTAGGCCCTCTACACTGTCGTGATTGCCTCTACTCGCCCAACGCTGCCCATTGCGAAGAGGTAGGAATTGTTCGCTAGACTAGAATGCTAGTGAGATTTTATCGGCGTGTAATGTAATCTCGATCTTGAAACCGGGCTATATGGATGACTTGACTGGGAGCAAGACTTGCGGTGGCTTAGCGGAGATCACGGCCGTGTGAGAAATGTATTGGCCCGGTTTATACGTCTCATTTTATATAAGTATGGAGAATTTCACGATATTAATGTAATTGTAATAGTTCAAAACCAGGGTCTTCTTGTTTTCGTAATAGATAGTGAACTAGGTATAACGATATTGTAATTTTATTGAAATGTTATGCTTATTGTTACTTATGTACAATTTAATGGACACATTGAGATGATATATTCCGCACAAAACTGTTTCTAAATATCAGGCCATGTCAAGCCGAGGTGAATTAATAAATAATCGAGCTTAACGTGAGATTTCTCAAATAAATATACACAATATACGACATAAAGTTTCTAGCTGATATTTAATAAATTTAAGCACTTTGGCAAATAAAAGAAAGTGATACTTTAGGATTTGTGCCAATTGGCACCAAAAACTTATCTTGAGTGTCTGCGTAAAATATCTGCTTCTCAAAGTTTTAATTTTAAAAAGTTAATTAATATAAAAAATCTCTTGGAAAAGCTTCAAATGTATTTCTTTCTCTTCTTCAAAGGATTGTACAGAAAAAACAAAAATCTGAGCGGTTGCGATTTTTGTGGCTGCCCTTTGTACTAAGATTGCGTTTTTGCGTTTATATTGTTTTATTCCTATTGTTATTTAATACTTTGGCGGTGAAAATTATAATAAAAAAAAACTTGCTGCTTGATATTTTCAGTTAGGAGATAGGTGTGCTTTTATACGTGTTACTTTCAACAATTTTATAGAGATAAATCAATTGACTAGCTGAATAATATACGCAGTCAAACGGTTAAGCATGCATCGTCAATACTTAAAACGTATGATTATAAATCAATGGCATTATCATTCTCACCAACAAGTAATTGGTTACCCATAACCAATTGAATTTCCTACGATTGCGTGTCGTAAATCACTCAATTACTTATTGCTAATGATTCCTTGACACACAAGCGTGGAACAAGAGGCTATCTTGGGATGTATCGGTGGTGTAATTACGCGTTTGCGACACGGGGACGACACGACATGTCGCGTGATGCGATGTCGTATGTATTAATGCGGTGTCATGACGATATGATGTAAACGGGTACTGTTGTAGGGATGTTTATTGATCATTTGATAGTGTATTAGAGTTATAACTGTTGTACGTCATGCTGATCTAGGAGCTTCTTGTATCAGTAATAATTTTTTGCACGTTGTCTAAAATAAACCGGCTTGGTCTTAAATTATTATTATTTAACGAATAGTGTTTTGGCTTCCGTACGTTAAAGTTGTTTTAAGTTTTTGTTTTACATATCAATATATATTACAAAACAGAATTTATTAGATTGATATTTTAAAATTGATTACAATTTCCAACCTGTGTAAATATCCGAAGCATAAATCCTGTTACTTTTTTAATAACCCTTCCCCATACAGCGAGTGTGTAATTCAATAATGAAATTGTTTTCACCGCTCAAATTTAATGTTAATATTAAAGGAAGGGTGCGAGTGTCTTCTAATTTGGCGTGTTACGTGGAGTGTTGAGCAATTTTGGGGTGACGAAGTGTGAACACATCTTAAGAAAATGTTTTTAAAGTATAAATAAACATGTGGCTTATTTAAAACTGAAAACATTTTATTTTTACCTGATGGTTTTTAAATTGAAATAAGATCTTTATTTTTCTGTATCATTACAGTTTCCGTTAACTGAATATTTTTATTACAAGCGAATGCTCGTGGTAAATGATTATAAAAAATAACTACAGAACACGGCTTCTATGTTTCAAGATTGCCTGAGCAGTTTTTATTGGTACCATAAATAACGAGCGTCTCGGTATGAAATGTAGCGACAAAAGGAGAAATGTGGATCTCCATTTGACATTTTATAATTTCTTGCCGCAGAAGCGAGTGTTTTATATTCAGCGACTTAAATGTTTGAAATGCGGCTATTTCGCGGAGAGTTCGCAGACAGGCCCTTTACCTCGTCTCGAGTTGCTCTCGCCCTTGTGATTGTGTGAGTCTGTGTGCGTTTGTGTGGCTTCCTGGATATAAAAAGAAATAAATGTGTTTACTGGGTCTTCTATTCTCTATTATGATCGTAATAGAAGGCTAAGGCGTAAGGAATGATTTTACTATTTCTGACGTTCATATTCCGTACTCATAATATGATAGCAAGGATTTCATCTAACGCGAAAAAACTGAAAGCTTTAAAAGCAGTTTAAAGCTTTCAGTTTTTTCGCGGGAGGAGTTTGATGAATTTGTAAATATTAATATAATATAGGAAGCTAGTTGGAACTTAGGAACGGAAATATTTTGTCGACCAGTGATTTAATTAACGTATCTACTATTATTTTTTTTACTGCCTATTTATTATTTTGGTTTATGTGCTGTGTCTTAAGTTAAGAGGAAAGTCGCTGCTTTTTCAGTATACATTTACATCGGCACAAAAATATCTATTAACCCAATTATTTACCTCCAAATACAAGAACTGATGGTCAGCCAATAGACACTCATTGCGTGACACTACTACTACACGACTAGCCAATAAATATTCCATTTCGCTTATCATTAATCTTGTCCAGCGCGATCCATTCAATTGCCGATATTTACATGGGGGTAAATTATGAAGTTCGATTACGGACGGCGCGATAAGGTGCGCGTGATGTATGGACGTGCGGGCCTAGTTTTGCGGTTATTTTAAATGACGCTGATTGGTTGTTTGAGATATTATTAGGTGGGCTGGGGTGGTGAGTTAAGAATGGTAGAAGTATAAGGTAATATTGCTGAAAAAGGTTCAGACCTTCTAGGGAAGTAAAGCTACTAGAAAATAAAACCTAATGTATAAGGTATTAAAACTAAAATAGCAATGTACTACAATAACAATGTAGTAGTGATACTTAGGTACTCTGTACTATATTAATAGCTACGTGTAGATTGTGATAAATGAGAAATAATTACAAAAAATAATGTTCAAGCGCTAATTTATTTCATAACACCTTAACGAAGACTGATAGACAAGTTGATACAAATAAAAACTTTACAACTTGTAAACTTAATATTAACTTTATTTACTGGCAAACTTCACCCGTATTTTTTACACTTGGCACATTAAACTATGTTTTATTGCTGTTTTAAATTATTTCAGGCCTTAATGTCGGTTAGCGGATGTTAGAAGCCACAATTAAAAGTTGCTCCGGTTAGTTACACCCGAAGTTGGCTCATTAAAACTTGCCTAACAATCGCTACTTTCTTGTGTGTAACTAAATACTACTTAAAGTTCAACCGTGTTTGTCCATAAGTCGAAAACGAATTAGATTGCAAGGCATTGGCTGTTACAGCAGAGAGATAGCGTATTGCACTTCTTTGTTCATATGTTGTTTGTATGAAACTTATATATAATTTAGGACATATTTAAATTGTATTTCAGTCGTGTCTCGTGTATATCTTTTGTATACGTATATTTGTACAAATTATACTTTTCGATATTAAAAACCGTTTGCTGCTAACATAGCTTGCTGTAAAGAGCCCGAAACGTCGTCCTTAAACCACAGCTGAACTGATCCTTCATGTATTAGTTCCGCAACAAATTGTATTTAGAATATCAGGTTTAAGCATAGCTTTAAAGAATGAATGGAATAGAAATAGCTTCATATATTATAGCCCCGATAAAAAGTTAAATTATAGTTTCAGGTCTTTTCACGCCTTTGAAATGAAATCCATGAATAACATTAACAGCACGCACTTTACGCAAGACTGCGGGAGCTGTATAGTGTACCGTGTATAGGAATGCATGTGCCACTAAAGCGGTGTAAGGCCGAAAGGGTCCGCCGTCGTCGTTTTTGCTCTTTAAAGAAACACCGCGAAAGGATCGCAAAGCTCAAAGTACCTTTTGTAGGGTGAATGGGTCCCCACGCACTACAGGTGGTTGTGTTTTTTGTTCGCTACTGATGTATGTGTTGAGAAATGTTTAAATGAACGGAAAAGTACGGACCGCAGCGCCTATTTCAGGCCTTTGTGGCCAGCCGCCGCGGAACGGAGCTTTTTGTTTTGTTTTTTTTTTTCCAGTTGTACAGGCTAATCCTACTTGCGAGTTGATACATTTTAGTACAGTTTTGTCATTATATATATTGTTACACTGTTCATTTTATTTTGATGTTAAAAATTCTCATTCCCGATTTACAACTACCATATTTCGGGTATGATTCGAACAAAATTGATTAAACTAAATTTGTTGATTCTCTGTCGCGTTAGTAATGCAGTGATTACTACTGCGGAAAAGGATTACAAAACGTCGGAGTTAATTCTATTGTAATACCGTTTAAACATGTTCCCTACTCAAGATAAATAGCACTACTCACACATAAACAGTTTGTACAATTACTTATGTGTGTCAAGCTCATCATCATCATCATCATTAACAGCCCATGTTAGTCCACTGCTGGACATAGGCCTCAGTCATGGCACGCCATTGAGCCCGGTCATTTGCTCGTTGTCGCCAGTTTTGCTCAGCTTCACTTAATCAGATTTGCGATACCACATTGAATATGTGAAGTTTTGGCCATTACAATTTGCAATGTAGGTTAACAAATCGTTGACCAAGCTCATGACAATATCTCGTCAACACAAGCAAAGAATATCGTTTGAAACTAAATAGAAGTGTTGCGAAGTTTGCCCGCAAAGCAATTTAAGTGAAAGCAAGCGTGCTAAGCTGGCATCCGAGCGAGTAATCGTTCAGTATGTTTGTCCAGAGCTCGTATGCTCGGACAGTCGCCAAAAACTTAGTTTGAGCTAAGAAACTCGCACTCGGCTCTGGTAATAATGTACGGTTTAAGCAATATGCTCGAAGTGCTGAAAATAAACAGTAAAATTGATTATGATAAAGGTAAATAGGTAGTGCTGTGTCGTATGAGATAAAATAGGAGCAAAATAATTCAAATTTTCATTAGACGGTAAGTGTAGCAATATGATACGCTGCAGCAAAGTTTTGTTTTGAATATTTATTAGTGTCAGATATAAATTTTATGGAACTGAAGTAAAGTAAGGCATTGCATGTTTATTGCACCTATTTCAATGATCGTTTAATACCGGCAAGTGTAAGTAAGTATGCTCGATTAGCATTCTGTAAACTGCTACGTCCACGTAGCATGTGTTTGGTTTTCTCCGGTGTGAAAGAAGTCAATGCGCCAAACGTTTACGCGATAATCAATCTACTTAATGCATCAAAATATTGAATTTGTATAAATCTACATCAATAAACAATAAAATATTTGTGCAGTTCAACACTACTTCATCACGATGTTCACAGCACTAAATCTTTTTATGTTTTGTATATTGACACCAGACCCCGCTGTGTCGCATTTTTCTACATTTTTTACACTCAGCATTACTTCTATTTTCCGAGAGACTTATGTGCGGGAGTTTTGGCACGGGCCAAGATTTATGTGTCGGGCATCAAATGCACTCATAAACATTCTAACTGTTGTAAAACTTTGGTCGCGTTTGTGTACGCTGAATTGTGTTTTGTTTGAACTGTGACTGCGGAGTTTATAATATCCAAATGTTGTGTGGGTTGGCATACATTTGTATTAGTTGGCTTATATTTTATATTGAATAGGCTAGTGGCTTTTATGTAAGTCTTACTTTAACGGGGAAGTAATAGTAGAATTTATCTGTATGACTAATGCTTATAGTATAGCTAATTGGCTTAAATAGTTAAATCGACAAAGTGGTTAGGTGTATTAAAATGGTTCATGTTGTATCTTTATTGTTGGTGCTATTAGAAAGCATTTTACATTAAAGCGTTTGTGGTAAATTTAGAAAATACTCCTGAAGTAAATGTTTTAAGTGGAAGGAAAGAGAGCTAATTCGGAAAATAAAATCAAACATGGTCGCGGTGAAACGACAAACAAAGCAAATCGTCGGCTTTGACTTGAGTACACACTTTAAGGTTCACTTTACATTCGTGAATGGATTACCTTTTGGTTCTTGTGAAATGTGTTTTAGGGATGTGTATATATGTAGGTGTGTATGTGTGTGTGGTATTGTTGTAAGTATAAGAAATTCATGTCATTGTGAGTTGTGACCTAGAACCAAATATTTATGCTAGTATAGATAAGATGTCCTTAAGTAAAGGAATGTAGTCGATT
Organism: Colias philodice; assembly: GCF_061535455.1. Lineage (NCBI taxonomy): Eukaryota > Metazoa > Arthropoda > Insecta > Lepidoptera > Pieridae > Colias > Colias philodice. Next base: position 8,394,978 of record NC_143104.1, read on the forward strand.
TTCAATAAATAGATTTTTTAATAAGTAACTATTAAGTACACTTTGTCGAATATATTATGTGAGTGTTAAAGTGGCAACAAATGAGTCTTAGTATTTTGTCTTCTGTTTCTTCATTATATAAACGATAAATAGCTTGCCAATAATATTAATACAATAAGAATAGAATAGACGTATATATAAATGTGATTATCTTTATATTGGTATATTGGTACATTATCCTTTAGCCCGCTCACATAACATATTGCGAAAATATCGAGTAATCGACATTATGTCGATATTCTAGCGAATTATTACGAGTCAAGAAATATCAGATGATCCAATATTTTATTGTACGACACAAAGTTATTACGCTAATCGATGGCTCGAAGTTCGTAGCTCGTAGATATCAGATTGACGTGCAATTAATGAATAGCTGATTTGGGAAAACGTCCTAAAGATAAGAGTTGCGAATTAGGTGTCGGGACTCAAAGAGATCCGCTACGCTCTCATTTATATTTCTAATGTAGACGCTCTGATATAATTAGGAAGATTTTATCGGTAATTGCGTCCTTTTTCCGTCTATTTTCGGTTTTTCTGAACGGAATTGAATATTAGCTTGCGTGGGAACATAATGTATTTAATTGGATTGCCGCTTGATTTGGTCGGATATTTCATGCTGATTGTGTTACTTTTTTTTATTTGTACTGTGCAAATTATCGTTATTTTATCAAAGAAATGTTTTGTCTAGTCTCATTATGAGGGACGGAATTGTAATAAATATAATAATATGCGCCCTTGATCTAAAAGCGAATACGAAATAAACACGTTTATTTTTATTTTAGCGTTACGTTAATACATTATTTTAACTTTTTGATATTTAATATTTAAATATCACGACTCCTACTACATATACCCTATTATCGTAAAGATGTTTGTTTGCTGATCTTTCACGCACAAGCAGCTCGTGGGATATGCATGACATTTTTGGTACAGTCGCAAATAGGCTACTTTTTATTCTACTCCTTACTTTTTCTCTGTATACTTATATACCTTAACAAACAAATATTTTTTTAAAGTGTAAGTAAATATTACAAATAATCTGAGCGTATAATCATAACCTGTAATTACACAAACTGTCCAAGTGTTACATGCAGCGCGATACTGTCTTTCTCCAGTGTCTGTCAAACTGTCAAAACAGTCGCTGCTGGAGTACGGTTCGTTCGCTTATCTGAAGGAATACCACCCCGAAACAAAATACCAACACGCGTGAAATTAAACATTGCCCATTATTTATTAATCGCCCCCCGTGTTCAGCTCACATTCTATTGTACACTTCAGTATTGAAATTGAAAAATGTGAATCATAAAAATGTATCAGACACAACAAACGGTAAGATGGATTTCCATACTGAAATAAAAATGCATTGTTCGCCCTACAATGGGAAAGATACGCATTATTTGCAATAATTACGTATTTAATCAAGCGTCAGCGCCATGATTAAAAATATAAAGCATCGGTATCGACGATCGTAAATTCATTCGGTTGTTCCACAGTTTATGTTGCTCATTTCCACGCCGCTTTTCGAGCCGTTACGATCACGGTTTTCATTACAAAATTTCCACAACGCTAGTCTTAATTTTCCCTTTATTTCAATCTTGGCACTTAAATGAACTTCTGGTGAAGAGCTGTTTGGAATGAAAACATTAAGCTGAAAGTTTTCGCTAGATAAACTCGTGATGAGATATTGTTTATATAGCATAATTAGCAGGTGTAAGTAGCTATAATTGTAATAAGAACTGTTGCTTGGAAATGAACATAACTACAAATTATAATTCGTTGTATACAGTTGCATAGATATCCCTAGCGATAAGTAAAGCATATAAACATCTTGTCCTTTTTGTGTTTAATTAATATTTGCCACGTTTACCTGACAACAGTGACTTTATATTTTTGCCTCCAAAACTTTAATTCAATTTAAGGTAAGTCGCGTCTAGCGCTACATTGAAGTGCTGCAGTCTAGTCGAGTTTGCCGTCTACCTCCGCGGTAATTAATGTACGGTGACGGTGTACTCTTACAATTATTTTCTTGAAGCCGTGTAAGAAACGAGCGCAGTCATTAGGTCTCGACAATAACACTAAAGTTAGATGGGAATAGGGAACGGTACAGGGTAGGTATGCGGCGATGTTCTGTAGCGGAATTCTTCGTGGTTGCCTCGTTTTGTAGTCACTGAGAAATGTGTGACGCGTTTTTAAGATATTTTACTGGTTCTATGAGGGCGTATGTTTGTGAAAAGCTTCTTATAATTACTGTGTAAACAGTTTGATATTCATCATATAAAGATGATTCTGAAGAAATACTAGTTGCAGTATTTTTATCAGAAAAGTATTTAAAAAACAATCACAGACCATAAGTTTCTAAAACGATTCAGTCCTGAAGTTTTGGATTTTCCAGTGTCCGGTAGATCTGTATTTTGTTACTTGCAAGTAAGAATACATTTCACGAAGGTAGTGATTTTAAATTTTCCCCGATGTGTGGCCAAACTGAATTGCTTACTCGGAATCTAGACTGCATCATGAATATTAAAATTTGAAGTTTAAGCCTTAATGCGCTGATGACCTAATTCTAAAAGCTTACCGCTCGGTCGCGACTTGCCGTAAATTGGGATGCTTTTTGTGAGAAAATATTTAACCAGCTTATTGTCCAATTACCGTATCGGCTACTTTAAAAATATTGGTTATACCAAATGTTCCTATTTTAAATTATTATTTGTGTAAAAATCAAAGACAAAATTTTATCGATGGTCTAGTGGTTATAGGGTCATAAGTTTTGCCTAGTTTGGCAAGCGTGCGATGTGTCTGCTTATTGTGTTCACTAATATTCCTAATAGGCGCATAAGATTATTTCAGATTAGACACTTAATTTTTTCTCTCAAAAAGAAAAATAAGTCCACTCCAGCCAGTAGTTTGTTAAATAAATACGACCCCTCCGGAGCCATTCTTAAAAACTGTTTAGTTTAACGTCTAGCCTCTTGTGAGTGTTTAAAAATGATTTCGCGTTAACTTTTATTTCTTAGTTTTGTTTTTAAAGTGAATATTTTGAATGTGAATGGGAAAGATTTTATGGCCATATACTCATATTAAGAGAAAGTTTTTAAAAAATGAAAATCTCCGCCGACGTTATTTACAGGTAATTTCATTCATTAATAATTCATACCAATAGGAATTACTGGTTACGATCCTTAAAATGAAATATATAATGGCTCAGATGAGTAACTAAAACCTATCGAGTAACTTGTTAAATAATTGGTAAATTGTTTATTTATAGCCTGCGTCTTCATTCGCGTAGTACCTATCCGGGTAAAATGTTACTTATGTTCTGAACTAATTATTATCTACTGCTAACAGCCGTGATTCAGTATCTTTTACATTTGTATTATTTACGGAACTATTAATATTATCAATAACTGTATCATATAATCATCAAATAGCTGCCAGCTAAAGAATTATTATGGTTGAACATCCAAGTCACATTTTCAAACGAACAAGAAATGGCTTCCAGCAACAGTAAATTGGCGATTTTCTTATAAATGAATGTTGTAAAATGTTGCAGTTATGATTATGGCGTTGTTCCTCCATCTGTCAACATTATATCATCTATAATAGCTGGAGAGCCAGTGAACCCTGGGACTAACGGTCTCCCTGTAAGGCTAGAAATTTGTATACTTACGATTTATGGCATTCTAAGAGCAATAGCCATGACCTGGCAGGCGTCAGCCCTGCACGTCATCAGCCCCTTTATTTTTTAAACTGTTAAAAAAATTGGTTTTCTAAACTTGTTTCTGTAAATTTGAAAATTTAATAGGATAAAGTTTATTTATTGTACATCTTAAAAAAAAATTGACAGGCGATTACAATAAGCAGAAGTATATGACAGATCAATTAGAAAACGCACAGTTGATGGGGTAAAATAAACTTTATCCTGTATACTCGAAATTTTTATATGTGTTCAAATAAACGTCTCAGAGTAAGTATGTACAATGCCAGGTGGTTTTGAACAGCATAAGACCTTGACAGGCGAGGGGACAGTTGCTAAGGGCGTGCGAGTGGGAGGTTTTGCGTGAATGCATATAGTGCATTCTGTCTGTCACTCCTGATGGTCGTAGCGTGATGATACATAGCCTATCACCTTCCTCGATAAATGGGCTATCTAACAGCGAAAGAATTTTTCAAATCGGATCAGTAGTTCCCGATATTAGCGCGTTCAAACAAACAAACAAACTCTTCAGCTTTATAATATTAGTAAAGATTTATTTTATTTAAACGTACAAATTTAATATTAAATAATTTTTGTTTTGTAAGTTTTCGCTTATCTTATAAGATCTATAAATATACCATCTAACAAATGAATGAAATAATTTTTCAAATCCGACCCGTGGTTCCTGAATCCTGATATTAGCGCGTTCAACATAGCAAACAAACAAGCAAATTCTTCAGTTTTATTATATTACCTAGTATAGCTAGTAGTGTCACTACTATAATATAGACTATGTATAATAACATCACATAGCGTGGCGACGCGGCCACGATTTAAAAAAAAAAGCTTCGTTACAGCTTCTGGCCTTTATTTTTTCTGTCTAGCCCATGTCTAGCCCCCTTTCGCAACGCGCGATATGGAACATACTTGTTCCAAAAATATTACAAAATAAATATTAGGTGGTGTAGGTAGTACTTTAAGAAGACATTGATTGCTCACATATTTATTTATCATAATCATCATAAAGAAAGTTATTTGAAGTACCTACCTATGCATTTTAAAATATTAAAAAAATGAAATAATGTATTTTATTGTGATTTTAATACATTTAAAAAGCTTTTTTGATTTGAATTATAAAACACAATAAAATACATTGCATTTACTGTATGCGTTCATGTAAAATTTCTTATTTGCACGCCGCCCTTAGCAACTGTCCCCTCGCCTGTCAAGGTCTTATGCTGTTCAAAACCGCCTGGCATTGTACATACTTACTCTGAGACGTTTATTTGAAGACATATAAAAATTTCGAGTATACAGGATAAAGTTTATTTTACCCCATCAACTGTGCGTTTTCTAATTGATCTGTCATATACTTCTGCTTATTGTAATCGCCTGTCAATTTTTTTTTAAGATGTACAATAAATAAACTTTGTCCTATTAAATTTTCAAATTTACAGAAACAAGTTTAGAAAACCAATTTTTTTAACAGTTTAAAAAATAAAGGGGCTGATGACGTGCAGGGCTGACGCCTGCCAGGTCATGGCTATTGCTCTTAGAATGCCATAAATCGTAAGTATACAAATTTCTAGCCTTACAGGGAGACCGTTACTCCCAGGGTTCACTGGCTCTTGGACCATAATTGGAGTTTATTGCAGTTTTATTTTGCTCAAAATTATAACAATTAGTAGATACAAATATTTCTATCATATTCTTTAATATTGTTCAAATATATGTTCAGATAAATAATAAATGGCTCGCAGCTAAAGTAAATTAATGGTTTTCTTATAAAACGTGATGCAGTAATGAGCGTGGTAACTGGTAGGTAATAGGCGGATCCACATAGCGAGCAGCCTCGTGAAGCAATCGCTGAGCAAAGCAGCTGGATCGTGGTTCGTCCGAGGAAATCGCGTGTGTGAATTTCAGCGCTAAGCGGACATAATTATGGAACCAATTTAGCGAATTTCTACTTAAAAGGCCGGCAATACAGTCGCAATATCTCTGACGTTGAAGGTGCATAAAAACGATGCTGATATCTTACTATGTGTAGCGTCTGCTCTATTGCCTCCTCGCTAATAAAAATGCCACGTCCACACAGACCGAAAGATTCGCGCAGCATTGCTTCGCGAGGCTGCTCGCTCTTGTGGACCCGCTTAATCGACTGCAGCATTGATGTCAAGTAATTAGTCCCGTCTAATTGCCGGCGACATCGTATGATCGTTGAGTTCGGTTGATTCATGGCGTCTTTAGTATTCGAAGAACGTTCTAGAAATTAATTTACGGATGTGTGTTTTAAAAATTTTATCGCTATCAAATTTCTGGCGCAGTTGTTATAGAACGTCTTGGGTTGTTTCTATAATATTATTAATATTTTCTATAAATAAAATAATACAGATACGATATATGAATAGCGTTTTGTATTTTAACATTAAAACAGGTATAGGTCTCTTTTTTAACTTTATTTCTCATCTGCACTCTTCGTTTAAACGTGGCGTAAACTTTCTTGTAACACTAAACAAAACACTAGAACATATCGTGTTATATTAGAAAATAGACGATACTGTCCACACACATATCTCCAGCATCCGAGGCAGCGGACAGTTATTAAAATGCGTTTTTCTTCTCCAAAACCATACATTGTCCATTTTCAAAGTTCCCCTCAATATCGTAGCCGGCGTGGTGATAAATTATTACTAACGACGATAGCTCCGATACATAACAGCCCTCCATAGCACGAAGCAGTAACGATCCTACATTCAGAAATTGCAATAGTCATATGTCACTAAGCAAACGAATGTATTCGTGTTGGCCTGCGATTGCCAGCATTATTTGATCCTCCGTTTCGGTTTAACTCTATATTATTTCAATAACAGGTTCGTGCGGGTGGAGCTCTTAATTTTTTGGTCGGTTGCTTCTGCTATTTGCTTTAAGTGATGACGCTGGCTTATGCGGCTGTGGCACAATGAAATGACATATTTAGAATATTATACGGAAAAGATCTGATTTGGGACACTCAGATATCGATGTTAATCGTACCATATTTCATATTCTTATAAAAAATTAATATCTATGGTTAAGCATACTTTTTCTGTTTCTGTGGTATAGAGACAAATTAACATGGCTTACTAAGCAAAGACATAACCTTTACTAGGTTTTATTTTCAATTCTGTTATTTATAAAATGAGTTTGATATCTTTAGTTCTATTAAATAACATTACCTTCAAAGGTTCATAGTCATATTATATTCCCAAGTAATTATCTATTAATATATGTAAGTATTTCATTGAGATACTCTATATTTTCGTAATAAATAAAGTATTGTCCAAAGGTGAACTCTAGGGAATACGCTTACTTCATAGAACTTACTTTAATGGATTTTCTCCTGACCTAGTTGGATTATTTTGTACAAAATCAGCTCTATGCGTTCACGTTAGGTCGCAAACTGAAACACGATAATCCCCACAAATTTTGTAACTCAAGCATGCAAAAGCTATTGGAGCGATGTTTTTGTAATTTAGCAGAGGGTCGACCGCGTCGCATTGAGACATAAGTCAATTTGTAGGAGGGGAATTGGGGTAGGTTTAACCCGTTGGTTTAAGCAAAGTGAACGTCGCAGTGGTCGTTTAATAATTTAAGATTAGTGGTGCGCTCACCTCTGTAGGCAGCAGGTACGTAGGTGTACGGCGGCCCAGCGACGTCTAATTGGAGCCCGGTTCAAATTGATCACGTCCTAAGCACGCTGTTTGGCGATTGTGTAGTGTGATTACGTTTGCAATTTGAACCTGAGCCAGTGCGGCCCGAGCTCGTTAGCTTTGCACGGTTTTACAGTGAAGATGTGAGGGAAGGTGACCGCAAATGTTTATTAAATTTTATACTGGTTTAATATAATGAATTGTGTGCAGTCTCCTCTTTCTTTGACGTATTATAGGGTAGATGCATTTCACATCTGTTTCACCGAGCAATTAGTTTCTTTTCAAGACAAGGTTGATACTATTTAACAAGTTAGAACGTAAAAATTAACGCGCTATCGTTTTTGGTTTAATCAACATGTTTTTGTTTGTTTAGTAAGCTTTTGAAAGATAGCTGTGTATTCAGGTTATGATTGATCATCCGGTACTATAAATATATTTAGGCCATTTATTAATTGCGCGCAGATGGCGGTTATTAATTCCATTCAACTGGTTATTAAATGGATGTTCTATATTTAGCATCATTCAAAAGATGTTAATTAATACATCATACGTACATATTGAAAGGAAAACTTGCCTCTTGAAAATTTCCTAACATGTCGCTAAACTTAACTTTAAAATTTGTTGCAGTATTTAAATTATAAATAGGATTTTACTTTGTTGTTTTGGTGTTTATATAGAAATGTAATGCGATCTTTAAGTATGTTTATTTATTTCGTATTTTGACGGAGTGAAATGAGGACTTAACCCACTAATTCTCTCAATGCTATGTACCTAAATGTAGTTCATTATAAACGACATGTCATGTGATTATTACATGGTAATACTAAATTAATTGAACTCGTGTACTTGTGTAGTACCGAGTAATGAGTATACATACACACGGAATTCAGAACATCTAATGCATGAAATCATATCAAACTGAATATGCCTGTGTGATAATTATATCTGGATCTCTGTAATCAATCTACATTGACGTTATCTAGATAATTGTTGGACTTTATTGTATAATAAATTGTTAATTGTTTTTATGACTAGGTACTTTACGAATTTTTATATTATTTGGCAGAGATGTAGCTTATATATATCAGAATAACACATAAGCTGTAGAAATAATTGCGCACGGGTGCGTCCGCATGGCACAGCTAGTTTCTCTATAACTACTTAAAACAACGTTACATTAAATTACCAAAAAGCAGCACATTGCTCGTTTTAAAAAGAACTGTAAGTTTTAATATTATTGCCGTGCTTGTACAAATTACACTCCGGTCTAATGTCGGGGAATTGCTACGTGCATTCTTCTACGTTTCTGTGTGACTGGAGCGATTCAATTGGAAACGTCAGCGTGTGTTCTGTCTAGGTGCCACTGCGGGTGCGGGGATTTGTGTGTGTGTGTGTGTGTGTCTTGTAGAGCGAGGTGGTGGTTGTGTGAGTGTGTGTGAAGTATTAATTATGGAAGTGGTGATAGATCTGTGATATAACAATAATGAATATCCGTTGAATGTGGTATTAGACATGTTATTGTATTTTATTTACCCTTATCCGTTTTCATCAAGTACTGCTTTCTTCGCCGCTTCCTGCCCATTCTTTACTGTTCACGAATTTAAGATCGATTCTCATGAAACCAATGTTACGTCCGCCTTTATAAAATACAAGGGTATATCCACTCAATGCATAATGAGTTCAACGATGGCAGCAACATTAAACACCAACAACCTTATACAGTCGGGATGTTGTGTTTGCGCTTGTGTTCAAACGCCGGCAAATGTTTAACTTGACTTGTTAACGTCATAACAAATATTTGATATAAATTGGCCAGCGTCTAAGCAAAATTCATTAAACTCGTAATATGTTCTGTATAACCGGTGCCGCAATTAAAAGTTAGCTGGATGCTGTCGTTTTGATTTAAACTTTTGTGATTTTGGTCCTCGTTGGCTGGATTTTTGTGCGGATTAGTCTGGTGTATGTGTATGTTTTAATATGATGCCTGTTTGGAAAGTTTCGATCAATTTATGCTAAAGAGATATTGAGTACTTACAGGCATGAAATAGGGCATGTTTTCAAAACGAATCTTGTCTTAAAGTTAGTAAATGATTGTAATTAGAAAACTATTACCTAACATAAAATGCTTATGTGATAGTATTGGCGTTCTATTACTATTCTAGGAATAATTTAAATCCCAAACTGTTTATAGTACAAAGTGCAGAGGTAAATTCGAGCGAATTGATCCTACGTTTGACTACTGTGAACGTGTGACAATGGCTATTTCATTACACCCTTAATTAAAATAAAGCCATACGACAATCGTGCTTAGCTTGGCCATTAGCGATACTATAATAGCACTGGATACAGACTATTGACATCAGATCGTTGTCAAAGGTGCTGTAATTATACCGGGAAATGCGATTAACTTTTGTTACCATTGTTATAAATATAGGCGTGATTGGTATTGAATGTTATAGGGTGAATTGAAAATTTGGTAATGATTCTTGCAATTTATTGAGATGGTTGTTTAAGGTGAAAGATTTTTTATGATTATTTGTAGTAGTAATTATATTAAAATCGGTTTAAAAGGATTGTGATGTCTCAATTAAGTTTACGTTCAATGAGCGAAACGATGTGAAGTCACGTATGTGTAACGTGTAATATGTATACGTTTTTTAAAGACATACTTATCAATATAACTTTTGGAATACAAAATTACCTGATAGTGCCAATCTTTGTAGGTAAAAGCAAAAAGTAAGGTTGGGTCGCCTTAGATCGGACGCATTTGCCGAAAATTTTATACGTACTGTATTTTTTATTTTATTTCTCATGATTCGATGTCGTTTTTCTGTTGCGATCAACTGTAAATTGATGACAAAAAAATATTGTTTAACCCCTATTTTTTTGGTTTGCGTAGATGCTATTTATCTAAGCAAATTAAGAGCCTAAAAAGCAGACTTTTTTCGACTTACCATAGTGAAGAAAATAACAGTTCGGCCGAAGATCGGACTATGTAGTATCTTCACTTCTATGCGTTTAATAATAAAGTTCACATTAGGAAAACATCCGGCCTTACGTCCATACATTGAGCATCAATGATTGGGTCAGTAAATTCCTCAAAAAATTTGGCAAAGAAGTTTTTTTTTTTATTGCGTTTTTATAGTCCGGTCTTCCCGCCTCATCCTAATTAAGTTTCTCAAACTTTTATCCTCCGTGTTCTAGGACTAAATAATGAAAAGGTACCTAAGGTCTGATAGTCATAGCGTAAATATATTAACAGTTAAAAATTACTTACGCATATTGCTTAAGGCGCAGTCAAGAGCTAAACTTCGGTCCGATCTTCGGCATTGGGAGGGAAGATCGGATCTTGGGTTGTGAACGTCCTAGGCGTAATCAAAGTATACAAATGGAAAGAGGATTCGCTAATTCTGCTCCAAAATAACTAATTACATTATTTCAATGAAAGTATTCACCACAATGGGCCATCAAAATTTTGTAGGTAAGATCGGATCGACGATTTTCGCCACAAAATACACCTTTTCTGCTGAATCACCTGTGTACACGTCCCGTCTGGTCGCTGGCCGGCCGCAGAGTGAAGAGAGGGGCAGAACAAAATGGCGGATCTAGTAGTGTTGCCAGCAGTAGAGTATATTGCCTAGTTTGCGAGTTATTCCATGCATCCGATCTTATGTCACATCCGATCTTAGGCGACCCAACTTTAAATATTCAATACGAAGACGGCATTGTTGGATAACGAAATAATTACTTATTAATTACAGATTGGCGTTCAATAACCGAATATAATTGGCAAACTATTAGTAGTGAGTCTTTTTGCGTACGTCTGAAAATCTATTATCGGATAAATTGTATTACGTTTTGCCTAGTTAGTACTATTTCTTTATCAGCTGAGGAAATCGAAGCATTAATTCGATTCCTTTTATATAGATGTAGATTTGGTATATTAGACGTCTATTGTTACTCGTTAATTAGCAAATGGATTTATTTCATTAACGTGATATTCACAATTATAATGTGAAGTTTTTTTGTGTATTTAAATACAAGCCATTTTGTAAATAAGTACTTACTTACTTACTTAATATCCTAAGGCCCATAGTTGAGGCAAAGGGCGTCAACAGTACTCCGCCATGCGTGTCGACAAATATTTAATTTTTGCCAATTTTTTTTTCTCTTACGTCATCCCGAATAGTGCTTTATGTAACCTGTGATCCTTAACCCTGTGCCGATCACTCCAAAAATGTCATTTTATACCGTATCAAGTTTTCAAAATTAATTTTTCGCACTACTTCAACTGATCGTCCTGAAAAAAAAAAGTACTATTCCAGTTTGGCAAGTAGCTTTAAAAGTTAGCGCATTTAATAAGGATTCTAACGTGGTATTTACTTTACTTGTAAATAATTATGCATAAATAATTTTCATTTGAATAAAAGTGTAGATTTTGATGTCTTGTTTGAGAAATGAAATGAGTTCAACTTAATCGGTTTGTACTCGTACGGTGAACTTTTGTGTACATGTTGTGTAATTTCTAATATTATAATTAAATGCCTGGACTTTTTGTAGATGTTCATACATACAAAATCTGATTTTTCCTATAAATGGATGAATTTATGAAGTGTGAAAAGAAAGAAGTATTTTCAACATAATAATGTACGTCGCTGTTTTTAAAATTTATTTATACATTTCATAACAGCAAATTACGGCACTCTGATGAATCTGTGACATCAATGAAATATGAAAAATATGATAATAATTGGGTTCGAGCTCATTATGTTATGACCTCATCAGTGTAACTTTTGAACGTTGTGAAATTTTCAGAGAAAATATTTATGGCTGTTGAATGACAGGCCCGTTTCGGTAAGTAAACATATCACTTATATATTTTTTCATTTACGTTAAACTCGATACATATCGATGGATAAGAAAATGAAACAAAATGTTATTCTTCTTCCTAATCTTTCGTATCTTAATCGTATTCTTAAATTGATAATTTATTACTATTCGATCAGATATTAGAAAATGAACGTTTATTTTCAAAATTGTTCATCGTATTTCAATCTAGAGAATTACATAATTAACTAAACGTGTACACGAATATTATAGACGCTTACATGTTGCGTAATAAATGTGCAATTAGACGGCATTCGGTGCGATGTTTCCATGAACAGTATTGAGTGCACATTCAAAGGGTTGTCGGTTTGTTGTGAGAATTACGGAGTTCCCCAAAGTTCCCGGCACGCCCGTATTTGTATGGCGAAGTTTGCGGTTATTTTTAATTAATGTCGGCTTCGAGTCCGTTCCGTGACTAAGGAATACTTTGTACAGAGCGATTCTGACTTTTAGCGCGCCGTAAAAAAGCGGGATGAAATGCGGTTGTGTTCAGGTATTTTAAAGATAGAAATTACACGGCAATGTTTGTAAGAAACCTCGTTTCGTTATTGTCTTGTGGCTTTTTCGCAGCCGTCTGCTTCTAAGTACTGAATTCTTAGTGTTATTAGATATGCTCTTTTTGGTGTTACATTGGCAAACCTATTAGTATATTGTATTGTATATTATTTGTTAAGTGCAATCAGTAAATGCTAATCACCTAAATATAGTATTGTGTCTACTATCACTTATCTTAGAAATTGATTGTTCCAGACACCAATTAGTACGTTTTGATTGATATGCGTCTTCATTATATCACTTCACGAATTGGTCAATACGTAATGCTGATCTAAACTAGTATTTACTAGTAAAATAATATATTATTTCCGTATATACGTTAGATCAAAGTGAAAATTACGTTCCAACATGGCTGCCATTTAACAGTTAGACGCTTTCAGCGATGTTTTCTGTCCGAACTAATGGACTATAGAACTCGATATGTAGCTAATGAAAAGTGCAAATGTTGCGTCTATTTATTATTTCAGTTTGTTTGTGTAAACTGCATCGAATTGGCTAATAGTGTTTGGCGAGCGTGAATCGGAGCTGGATTTTGTTGTTAACATTTATTAGTTTTAATTGATTGCAATCGTTGATGGTGATTTAGGGAAACGCATGTGATATACATAAGGGCTTTATTTTGGTAGAATATGCACATTAGTTGTCTTCTGTCGTCTTTGATTTATCGTTTACTAGAGGTCCGCCCCGGTTTCGCCCGTGGTACATATTTCGCAATAAAAGGTAGCCTATGTCCATTCTCGGGTATCAAAATATCTCCATACCAAATTTCATGCAAATTGGTTCAGTAGTTTAGGCGTGATTGAGTAACAGACAGACAGACAGAGTTACTTTCGCATTTATAATATTGGTATGGATTGAAGAGTAGGTATGTGTGTTTGTGTTTAGTCATATCGGAATCGAAGCTTGGCTATAGCAAAACAAATATATTATTTAATATTACAAGTTCATTAGACCTCATCAAGTTCATTTTGATCAGAAGGATTTGAAATAATTACTTCCTTTACTTTGTTTATTTTACAATTCCAAACACCTACATATTATGATTGTGAAAGCGTAGGTATTAATAATCCGATAACCCGACCACTTGGTTTGTTTTCTCAGCTATAAACTACGATTAAATAATTCTTCTTAACAGATGTAATCTGCGCAGTTCAAGCGAGGTTAAGTGCCTAACACATTAGGGTTTCCCTCGTTGAGATATGAATGCATCCATTAAGTGCAGTCAGGCGATATACAATAGCTTTATAATAAATATATTTACAACTGTTTTGATGCTATCTCTGTGGTACAGGTAAAAGATTTCATGAATGTTGTTGAAGTTGATTTAAAACTGTTTTTAAAAGTAACAGAAATTGATTTTTGTTGCTAGAGGTTTTTTGGTTTATGTGTAAATGGTCCTTTATGTGATTTGTAAGTTTTTATGGATTAAATTATTCGAAATTGATTAAGGAGTGGTTAGAATAATAGCTCTATATACATTACTTTATGCAACGTAGATATATATGTATTTGCGATGTTCGTTCTATTAAATTTAGGAGGTCCTATTCATAATATTCATTCTGTGATACATTTCTACTGCAGTTATTATTACGTACCTACAATCTACATAGGAGTATGGAGATACCTAAAGAGTAACGAAACAATAAATGTAACTTAGCAGCGTTGAATGGAATGATCGCGAACAACTATGCCGTTACGGAGCGCTGAAATATGTATTATTGCGCAAGTTCTCTTTGATGTGACAAAGTTTTCGCTTCACGTCCGCTGCAACGAGATATTATGTATATACTAAGGTATGGATGTTATATGGTCGTGTGTGTGTGTACAGATATGCGTTATAGATGGGGAAGAACGTATGTGTGAAAATGTTTTCATATTTCTATGCATCTATTTATATTTGATCCTGTAAGGATCAAAATAGCGCTTGACGTCGATGGATATTATTGAGGATCGGTTTTTCAACGGCATTGAAATTTTCTTGGTGTCGTCATACAGTAAATTCGGGTTGTAAATAATCTTTCTGTGTATTTTATAATGTCAAAAATAACAAAAATACCCAGTAATATCAAATAACAACACGACTAAAAATGTCGAGTTCATTAGTACGAAGTCTCGGTCTGCCGCTCTCCACTAAAAATACGTAATATAGCAAGAATGTAATATAGTTAGCGAAGCGTTACTTTAAGCATCATACATTTCCTACCATCTGCATATTATTGTATCTACAATATTCATGCATGTTCCGAGTTAGGACTATATTGAAATATCAGTGTCGATTCCGATGTTCGCCCGCGTTGTTACGAGCATAGTTCGCAACTACGAGCATGTGACGTCGCGTTAGTAGTGCTCTTTGCGAAGTCACTAAGACTTTGGTTACAGATTGCGTTATATTGCAGTTGCGGTACAATAGTTACTAGTTTTAGTTAATATATTTATGTGAAAGGACGAAAGAGTTTAGATCGATAATTCGTTGTATAGTACATCTTTTTTACATCATCTTATTATTTAATAGATATTGTTCATAACTTCATTATCAATGTTTTGAACAGTGTTATTCTCTTTCTGTTTTCTATAATATAGCAATTCAGTTTATTTCCTTTTATTTTACGGAAGCTGTGCTAAATCAAATTTGTGCCTCGTAAATTATTTTATCTTATCAAAATTTAATCTATCAAAGTGTCAAAAAATTAATAACTTGTGAAAATTATAAGATGCTTTTGCCTTGAAACTTTTTCTGATTTAAGTTACTTTTTAGGTGGGAAAATGAAAGAGTAGAGGAAATTACAGTTATATAAACTTCACGTAGACGCGGTCATGAACTAATAGGTATTAGTTTTATTTAACTGAATGCGAATCAATTTCAATTGAATTAAATGTAGGTGTTATTTTATAATTTGACTTTATAATAATTAGTATCGATTTAATTTGTAACATTCGTACTGTGGTATCCACTTATATCAACCCACGAACGAACTTAAAAATAATGAAACCTGTTTTTTTACTGGGTAGGTATATTGATAGTGAATAAATCGATAGTAAGAGTAGAATATAAGTCAAAAATTAAACCTATTTGATATAGGAAGTATATTGAAGATAGAAAATACATAGTAGGTACACAGGTAACCCTCTGTGTTTCTTGCACGTTGCACACGAAATATAGGTACCGGTACACGCAGTGTGCCAAGACGAGGCGAATACATAGTCACGAGATGCTTAATTGAAATAACAGTCTTTGTGCATGAAAGGAGGTTGAGGACACGATGTTTTACTGCACTACAGCGTTTGAGAAATGTCCCCTTTGTGACATACGACGCCCGCCGCGAACGACGACTTAGAAAAACAGGGTTGTTCTAACGATACATCTGTGCAAGCCTTTATTTGTTGGTTACTCTTTGTATAGGGGATACAATTAAAATCTTGAAGGCACTTCTGCCATAATGCCATTTGTGAGAAGTTTTTTAGTTTTTACCAAATTACAAAACATTTAATTTAGTTAAGAGTTGAATTAAGCGTAATCCGTAATCGTCAATGTGTCGCTAGGACATGTAAATTCTAATGATATGTTACTATCATTTCAATTACAGTGCATACAATTGCGAATTCATAGCCGGGCATTAACATTTTACACCCATCAATACGGGCCCATTAGTAATTCAAACATATACACATTTAAACAATTATGTGCTCTGACACATGAGCGATAAAGTTTAATATGATGTGGCAGAGTAACATACATTAGGCTGATTGGCTGACCGATGACCTAGACTAGGCAGATCATAGGTACTAGCAGCTTGTATGGGCTTTTATGTTAAGCTAATTCGGTTTAGTGGTGAGGCGTTTTAGCTTGCTGTGAAATGGCTCAAGGGCTTATCGGCATGCGTGACTGGCTAATTGTACTAATGTGCTGTGATTGATCGCTTTGTCTTGCTAATGCGGTTTTTTTGATGACAATTAAAGTTGAATCGGTGAAGAGTGGTTCGCGATGTCTATCGGAGTTTGCAGGGTACTTCTCTGAATTTTTATTTAAAATGTTTTGTAGGTACATTAACTATTATTTTTAATATCGTAGATATTGATAAAATGATAAATGATTTTATTTCCGCTGGAACTTTTTTGCTAGGTATAATATTTTAAACGGACACACATCGAAAATATAATATGACATGGGTCGAATACGTCATATAAAATATTCACAAGCATAGGTAATTTTTTCTCGTTTCACACTTAACATAATATCAATACAGAATGATCGAAATTTGTTCCAATAAACGGACTATACAAAAATCTACTTTTCAACCAATTAGTTTTCAACCATTCTCATTCTCCACTACAAAAACAATTATTAGATATATTAAATAAGGTTCGCAAAGCCAATATAATGAATGTTCAATTCTGTTGTACGTAGTTAGTACATATAGATATATATGTATATATCGACAAATGGTAACGGCCGCCCGGGCCGCCCGGGGCGCGGGCGTCGCTGATAACATTTATGTAAAAGCTATGACCTACGGCCGCGTGCTGATCACTAATTTATGATATAAAGAGGTTAGGCTGTGTGTACACTGTGCTGTTCATTTGTTGAACTGGTACTTAGGCTGTGTGTACACTGTTCATGTGTTGAACTGGTACAGGATTACGCAGTGCATGTGGTTGTTGGTTATACAAGTATTGAGAAAATGAAGTAAGAGGTAAAGGTGTACACTTTGCAGTATTCGTTGTGCTAATAGTGACTAATTAGTGTATGTTGAGACGTTATTCGATTATTTGCGAAACGTATTTGTTTTTGTTAGCAGATAGGTAACTTACCTACTGTATTTTTGTTACTTACAATATGAATAATTCAACCTTAAATATAAAAATAATAATGGTATGTATATAAAATTCTAACATCACCTGAACCGACCGAAACAAAAAAAATATTACATATAAACTTCAATTACATTTGATTAAAATGAATAGTGTAGTAATTATATGTTCTTGAAAAGCGGACGAGATTATTATTTTTGCTCAAGAGGTTATGGTGCACCGCCCACCGGGGCTTTGCAGCGTATGCAAATATATGCAAACATACTCAAGCATTATCATTTTGCGTTAATGCTAGCTCGTATAAGTCTTTATTCGTTAAATATCAAGATAAACAAGAAACACCAATGAATTTTGCTTTTACATTAAGTTAACAATGTAATAAAAGCTATTGATATGAGTTGTCATTATGTAGACTGCTATTTTGAATACATCTAGTTTCGCAGGGCTCGACCCATTTGACCCCCAGTAAGTGACCTTAGTCCATAAGCCAATTCCTAATGAATTATATTAGTCACAGGATTAGGGTGCGTGGAGGCTTAGTATGAAATGCAAATGTATGCAAAATTGTTTTATTATTATTTTGAATATGTTTGCTTTTTGAGTATGACGGAGTATTTACGTATTTAGAATAGAAATACAAGAGATTTACCCGTAATGTCCAACTGCAGTAATCCAAGTAATTTAGTTTGTTAAGATGATGGAATGCTCACCACAAATGCAAATACATGCTAATCTACTTAAATCTTAATCACAGAGGTATTGCAGAAAGTGAAAAAATAAAAAAAAAGAAGGAACTAATTGTTAACGAATGTCTGTGTCAGTATATCGTGTCTAACGTCAAATACTTACAATTACAGATTATTCAGAACAAGTAGAGCGCTTAGCATACAATGGTTGCAGTTTTGTAGTTAATTAAGTTCATTTTCCTTTTTCATCAGCTCGCACGCGGCTATGTTTTAACATGTTCGTATAAGTGAATATTGCAAACAAAAATGAACCTTATATAAGGATATATAGTGCAATATATTTTCATTTTCGAAAGTTGCGATAAATGTGAATTATGGTATACTGATTGAGTCCACGAGTCCGCAATTAGTCTTTATGCACTCTCGGCTAAGTTTATATTTTCATTCATAAATTACGCCTTCCTATCACTGGCCATTAATACTCTTCTTTTATCTTTCAGGAACTTGCGTTATAAATCATAAATGAAAAAGCTCAACCGTAATCGTTTTGCGCATATTTTATATCGGTAATTATGAAGTACTGGTTCTCAGTGCAGTCAGTTTTTAGTTTATAGTTTATAATCGCATATGAAGATATAAAGATATAAAATATCGCGTATAAAGATATAAAGGTGTAAAGATTAATTTGAATTATTTTAAAAAACAATTTAAATAGATATGCTTTAGATGGATTTGTCAGTATTTAGTTAGATGGCAAAAGTATACCCACTTTTTTGTTTCTTTCGTCTAAACTCATCCACCATATTGTCATGATTAACATGTATATAAACATCGAAATTTTTACCATTGTTCAATGCCCAACTGCACATAAAGTATTATGTACTAGCGGTCCGCTCCGGCTTCGCCCGTGGTACATATTTCGCAATAAAAGGTAGCCTATGTTCTTTCTCAGGGTCTAAAGATTGTCTGTGCCAAATTACATCAAAATCGCTCCAGTAGTTTATATGCGTGAAAACCATACATACATACATACAAACCTTTCCTCTTTATAATATCAGACTTTAGAAGCTCTATACGTGAATATTGTCTCCATACGACGAACAACTAAAGAGCACGATGCCAGACAAGTTGGTCCGCAGATAATAACAATAGTACGTCCCTAGTTGTTTAAGCACAGCCCTCGTTACCAACTTCGGGTAACCTGTTATCAAAACTGGAAACCATCGTTATGCCAGTTCTGAAAAACTTTGCCTCTCCCGTCTGTGGACTACGGTTGATAATTGAAACTGTTGAATGTGAGCGCTTTGACACGGAGTGTTTTGTTCTAAGTTATGTTTGGTTTGTTGAGGTTAAAGGTTGATTGATGATTTTTTGGTTAATTGGTACCTGTCACGTCGTTAAGATAAGAATATTTGTGTAGGGGAATGCACTGGCACTTTTATTTAGATATGAACAATGAACATCCAGTATCTGGGTAGTTATTTAAATGTGTACTTATTTCATTGTCTATCGTGTTTTCAGTGAATGCAATTTAATTCCTGTGTGCTCAACTTCCTCTAATCTCTCATAAGCTAAATAATGTGTGATAAATATATTTCGATACGACTAATCGTCTATGTGAAATACACGTGTTAAAATTTTATTACCAGCACAATCAGTTTTATGACAAATTTGATTATTTATATTTATTTGTGAATAGCGTATCGTATTGTTTAAAGTAAGTTAATTTGATTTATGTTTCGTCATCCATAAATAGCTATGATGTATCAAATTAAATAGCTATTTAAATAACATGTCTAAATATAATCGTATCCTATTTAAAAAGTGTATCACAGTTTAAATACCATAAAAATAACGAATTTTACGTTTCGAGTGCGTAAACCGATCCTCCATCAATATTTGCGAGCAGAATTCGAACAATTTCACAGTTGGACGCGGCTCAGCAAAATGCGTTATGGCTGCGGCGCGAACGTCTGCGCGAAATTGAATGACGAACAAAGGTATTATAATGAAGTGGGAGAGCCATAATTCGCCGCCAAACACAGAGATGTGAAATTGACGGCAGCGCTCATTCAGGGCAGTCAAGTCGACGCGACGCATTGTCGGACGCCGTTAAATTTTAGCTCAAATTTGCTGCCGACGTGTGAACTGATTTACGTAGTTATTATGGCATGTGCTTTTTGTCGGTTGATAGTGTGGGGAGGAACTCGTATATTGGAGCAACCTATTTGTGTACGTTCTATCAAATATGGCGGCTAATCGATAAAATATGTCGCATGAGAAACAATGAATTGATTACTTTCCAAGACTCATGTTTTCTTTATTGTTTAGAATACTTTTGGTAAATTGGTCGGATATTTAGGATTTGATATCTCGTATAAAGTAATAAAATAAATTGTTTCAGTCAGGTAGAGATCAGAAGGTTAATCACCTTACGCGTAGAGAAAATCGATCAGTGCGAAACGATACACGGTGGTTTCTATACGATTATCTAAGAATTGTGTATATTGTAACTATATACTATTAGTATATTGGAACTATATATTATTTTGAACTCTATTTTTTATGTTTAAGCGAGCAAGTGAACTGGTGGTTCGCCTGATGGTAAATAATCACCTTCTTCCATGATCGTTTGCATAAAATGGGTTGCCAAGTACCACGCTATTCTATACGAATGATATCACTAAATCGTAATTAAAATAGCACAAATCACGCGTCTCCGTTCGCACGTAATGTACCTACACCGCACGACGCATTCCCGCTGAATCAGCATCGACCTTAGTGTCCAGCGGCTATCATCTGTCCGCTATATTTAAATTCCATCAGCTGAGATGGTATTATCTTCTGTTTGAATAAGAATTAAAATATCACAATCGCATCTCCGGTCGCACGTAGTGTACACCGCACGTCAGCCGCATTCTTGCTGTATCAGCATCAACCTTAGCGGCCAGTCGCCTGTCATCTGTCCGCTATATTGAAATTCCGTGAGCGCGGATGGTGTTATCTTCTGTTTGGATTGCAGGGGTGTAATGTTTTTAGGAAAATATGTAATGTAGTAAATAGTAATAGGTGTTCGCGTCTGGGGACAGATTTATGTTGATTTGTTAAAAGTGTACCTTCGCTTATATTGAAACTGCACTTCGTGATTCTATTTGTGTTTATTAAATGAAAAGTAGAGTAGGTATATTTTGGTGACTACATTGGTCAGTAGGTGCCATAAAATAATGCTTTCCTTATCTTAAAAATATAAAAAAGTCAAATGTTTACAACATACAAGTAGTGAAATTTTTATTTTTTTTTAATTGAATAATATAATAATAAGTTTTTCACTTCACTTAATTCAATATTCTAGCCTCCAGTTCTACTAAGAATAGCTTAGTTACGCATTAGCTTGAAACACTTAAATCCGATCTCTCAGAAGCTGCGATTGTCTCAACGGTTACACGCTCGCATTAACAGACGAGTATGCGATTAATTTCTCGTTGAATTAACAGTACTAATGTAAGCTAAGTTTTTTTAATCAACTAAGTGAAAATATTAGCAATTATTGTAGGACTCTTTGTTGAATTGATAGTACTAATAATAGTGTATGAGCTACTTCTAGATTCATAGAAACGGCTAGCAATTATTGTAGATAACAAAACATACATTATATTTGAGACGTTCTACTTGAGATTACTTTTTTCCTGCTTCCATGTAGACTGTTCAAAAAGTAGGAAAAATCAAATTATTTTATAATGTAACAAGCTCCTTTATATTACTATAGATAGAAAATAAAAGCAGAACAAAAATGGAAACGCTCGCACAAAACGATATCGGGCGTACGTAAATACCTTATTTAAACATAGGAAAAATAAAGTATCCACTGTATTTTTCTTATAAAAGTGCTTCGAATTACACATAAAGCCCCACTCCGGTTCAAGAGGAATTGAATTATACGTACACGGATTTTATATCTATTAGAGGAACATTGAGGACCTCGGGGTTAGGATTTAGGTGTCGATAACTTTCTCATTTCCTCCAGGCGACGGTATCCCCTCCCGGGTGAGACTGGCCTTTGTTTAATTTTGTTACAATGCTTTTGTATGGGTGCGTGTGTATATGTTGATGTTTGTAATGTTGAGTGCGTAAATAGAGATTTTATTTCTATTCTCAGTTTTCGTTGAATTATGCTAACAGCAATTAGAATTATGGTTAACCGATGACTGAAACTGACGTAAATATGTATTTTTTTTAATTTAAGTAACCCAATATATTATTTTGGTGATTCGAACTAAATATTGAATTCGAACTAAGATATTCTTAAACCAGATTTCAAGAAATTTAATCGTACACACCTCTACCACTCCTGTTCTCTGAATATATTCCTACTAACGCATAAAATTATATTTAAATGCTCATAACATCTACCTTCATACAGCCGCGTGTCTCCAGTGACATGGGCACACAAGATACGGCTTTTACATCAATCTACCCACCTGACAATGTATATTTAAAAATGTATAAGCCTGTTTTACAAATGGAGATTTCACGGGCGGTTTATTGAACTGTTCAAGCTATGGTTTACTGGGGTGCAAATTGGAAGGTCAGTTTATGACTGGAGATTTTTGTGCGTTGATTTGGTGGTGACCGCTTCTAGTTTTTATAACTCTGTTACAACACATGAATGGAGGAAGCGTTTTGGAGAAGACATAGAGTTCATATGTTACTTTTATTTGTTTATTAGTGGAGGAGGAATGGAGGTTATTTTTTGTGGTTTTAGGAATAGACAATATATTAGAGATTGAATTTTGAATATAATTGTAATGTTTTTTTTTTATTTGTTCACAGGTACGTTACAGAGCTGCAAGCTTCACAGTGCGGTACGATTTCACATTGCGAATACAATTCACATTGTTCCACTTTGCTATTCTTTTTATAATAAATTCGCTATAGAAGTTTGTAAATAGCTAACCTTCTAACGGCACAAAAACTACCGAATAAACGATATCTACTTCAAACTTCAAGCAAAATAAATCCCCATAACGCCACATATTTCACGCAGCGCAGAGCATAGCCCGGAACAGATTAAGAAGCTAGTTGAGAAAGAGCCCGGGGCGCTCGCGACTTCGCAGTCATAGATACGAGTCTAACAAACATGTGTCTTGCTGTTGAACGATTAATATTAGGTATTGTATGAAATTTATAGTTGTAGAATGACCAATTCTTAACACCGATATTTAGAATTTGATTTTTTAATGATTGAGTAAACGTATCTAGTTTATACATTTATTAGATAGGTAATATGTACTGTAGAGTGTAGACAATACCTATAATTTGCACATACGGCATGCTGATTCATTTTCTAACGAAATTAAGAAAATCGACGAAAATTCAACAATTTTCAGGTTAAAACACAGATCACGTTATTGAGTTGGACCCAATTACGCGGGCTTTTAAAAAATCGAGACATCAATTTGTTTTCGTACACAATTCCTTTTGTTCACGGCGAAACATCAAAATGTGATAAAATGGCTTCTAACAATGTTGACTTTATAACTCAATCTTCAATGATTACATTATAAAGCTAGGCTTTAATCACGGAGCTTATTCTGATCCTATCCGAACCAAATTACGTCTACATTTACGTAATAAAAGGCCTCGTACGTAGACAAAGAATATTTAATCCGAGCTTAAAACGTGAGACGAGAAGCCTTAATAATCTAGTGGAAGATGGAATCGAGTGCTGTGAAATTATCGCGCGAACTCGTGTTATTATTTAAGGTTTAAATGCCATCTTGGAGGGATTAGGAGAGATAAATTGGATCGCGGGAAGATATTGGTCTAGTTGAAAAATTATAATTCGATTTGATAAAAATGTTTTAACGTGGTGCTACGCAATGTGCTACGTTTGCTACGAAGTAAATTCATTTATTTACGAATATTTAAATTCGTCGGAATTAAATTTGAAATAAATAATTGTTTCTTGGTTTAGAATTTATTACGAATGGAACTTTCTAATTACATTTGAGCTACAAATGTGTATTTATCTAGGCTTGCCTATTATTAATTTATATGGGTTTGGGTCTTGGACATATTGATCTATCCACCGATCCGAAGTTGACTTCGGTATCCCTTAAAATTAAAAATGATGATGTATAGCTCCCGTCCCGCTTATTTACTCACGCATCTTCCATTTTTTTGCATATCACATACGAACATTTTCCACGCAACCCTTAAAGAACATAGCATAAGTGTATCACACTACCAACGTAGCAACGAAAAGTTATCACACAGTTATAATAGTTATAGTGTAATAAGTGAACATTGTTTATGGCGGGCCAGCGAGCCGCGCGTTGAATTTTAACAACGCTTAAACCGCGTTCCCCACCCGGCCCGCCCGTCTAATCCTGCCGCCTCGACACTTTGTGCAAAGTTTTCCATTATTGGAGGTCGGTGCGGTAGCTAGAGCGAAGCTATAAATGTAAATTTAGCATATGCCTTGTGCTATCAAAGAGGTGGCCGTGATATGAATATGGTTTATCATTTCGTTTGATTCATAAATTCGGTAGCAAATGTTATTCATAAATTCGATCCAATCAATCGAATGGTTCGCACATATAACGTTTCACACGTGATGTTGTTGCTGTCTTAAGGTAAAAATTAAAATGTTGATATGCATTTCAAAGCACAGGTTTAAAAGTTCATCAAAGTCAGTATTACTGATGGTCACAAGAGTAGTGCCATAAAATTAACTCTTGATGAAAAGTACTTTTAAATTTCTCCCCCTTTTGCATAGCTTTGGATAGTATCGCTTCCTACTGGTACACATCCCTTACACAGAGTGCAGTTCACAAACTAGAACAAATGGGAGACGCTCGGATATCGTTACTGCGACTGTTATTGTAACGGATGTAACTTTGGATAAATGTCAACCGTACTTGAATTTACTGCGGCACCCAGCTAGCTTTTATTAGCTCGTTTTGCATACATTACGTTATACCGATACAAGGCGACGTGGATAGCTTCACTTATACAGACAATGTACTTCGAATAGCTACGCTTGCAATTATATTGCCTCTATAAAGTCGCTACGTGTTTCTGCGGTTCACTATACAACATTTTCAATGGTATAAATATGATTACGGGGCATGAATATAAATTCGTTTCGTATAAATATATATTGTATATATTTTATTCCATTACTGGTATACATACACGTGTGCGAATATTTTGTTCTGTAAATTTGTTTCATGTCAAACGTTATTGGTTTAAAGTTGTGGTCATCGGAGAGCTGCATGTTGGAGGGAATAAATAAATATATGGTTGGATTTGATATTGTAAGTTTATTTCAAATCTAATATTTATTTAAAATTAGGGACGTTTTTGAATTAAAGCCAAACACGTTACAGAGTTTGTATTAATAATTATTTTTTGTAGAACAGTCATGTCCATTTATGAAAAATCGAATCGAATTATGAAAAAAAATTGTGCGATGTTTCTCAGTAAAAACTCTCTCAATGAAAATTTACAAAGAAATATGATCTTTAAACCATTTTCTTCACAACAATATTGGTTTATCTCTCGATCTAAAGCTATTAAATTTACGAATATCATAGCTCAGTTATGATGAAATACGTCTGAAAAGCGATAAGTTGCGCGAAACCCGCTTAAAAGTCAGCTGAGATTGCATAACAGCCTTACAAACTTCCCTCCTACTAATTAAAACTTGAGACGTCAAAAAAGAGAAAATCATTCGATGTAAAAACAGTTGCTCGGAAGCGATAAAAGTTGAATAATTTTTACGTTCGATTAGAAATTAAATTACCTTTAAAAGGCTTTCAAAGAGTTTGCAAGTCGGTCGGTGCGCGGTAGAAGTTCCCCTGTAATCGCCTGCAGTTCATTAGGTCACTTGCTTTGAGTTTTAATCAAAAACTTGGCAATATGCTGGCCGGGAGTGCGGCCACGTAGTGGTGGGTTTTGAAGAATTTTTCTAGTGTATAGAGGGTCTTAATGTGGGAAATATAGTGTTGAGTTGAGTTGCTTTTTAGTAGAAATTGAAAGACTGTTTAATTTTTATGAGTGCAGTTTTATTTTGCACGCATGTTGTGTTTATACGGGGGCTGGCGGCGGCTGTGACATTTCAAAAGTTGTGGATATAAGAAAGATTATCATTGTAAAATTATAATGGCGTAGAAAAATGTATTCGTTAAATATTAGCTACATAAAAAATGATGAAAAGAGGTAATCCACGTGAACAACATAGCAAACTATCACACAATACCTATGTGCTTTAAGCTCGACTATGTACTACATATTGTGTCAATATTGCCTCTTTATTTTTCGCTCGTATTAAACAAAGGTATACATTTCAAAGGGTAGCTCATGAGAGTTTCTGGGAACGGTCAACGATAATGTAAAATACTATTTGTGGAATATTTTAAACGAGCAATTTCATTTTATTTAAAATTAAAGATAGAAAATAAAGTTAAATTAAAAAGCCAAATATTTCTTTCGAATACCTTACATAAAAATTAATTTGTTGATTAAAGCAAATATTAACATATTTGTGAAGTTTGAGTATGGACGGATGGATCTTCCTATTTTTCAACACAAAAATTTGATCACATTTGGATGAAATTTGGTACTTACCCAAGTTCTTACACAGCATTAATGCTAATTTATATCCAGTTACCTAATGTACAAGATTAAATACAGAAGCGAGCCAAAAAAAGTTACAAAACAAAATTAAATTGTTTAATTTGCAAGCTAACAAATAAAACTCAAACCAAAAGAGTTTATGTTAAAAATGGTCATGAGATTGCAGTAAGAGGTTACGGGGCGGCCACGACCCGGCTACGATTTTTTTTTATCGTACCATTTAATATTACCATAAAACTTTATTGAGAAAACGTAGCTAACTTTTTATTTTTATTTCCGGCTTTACTGGGGCACTCTAAACACGCAGAATAACATTATTTGCTCATCTTTTAAATGCCTGATGAGCATTTAGACGGGAAACTTTTGAAATATATAGGTAAAGGTTATGATGATGACGTTTTTCTTTTGAATTTGCTTATTTGAATAGGGTTTTTGTTATTTTTTATTTGGAGATGTCTTGAATTAATTGATTTTCAATTTATATTTATTTGTTAGAATGTAGAAAAGTTATACCTTTTGTGATATTAGTCAATAGTCATACTATTAGAATATTTAGTAGTTTTGTAATTGTAAGTCTTGCAAAGTTTTTCGGGTCAGCTAGTATAGTAGCAAAATTCGGGGAAAATAGGAAATTACTTACGGAAAGGTACAAAAATACAACCTCCTTACCGGAAATCGAGGCCTTGTATTAATATTTGTGAGCTCAGTAAGCTCTTTTATAGAAGTTAGAAAAATAGTCATTTCTAAACACAAGTTAATATTGTATGCTTTAATTATTTAATATGCGTGTAAAGACGTGGGTTGATTGCGTGTATGATGTTTATTTTGTTATAGTTTGCACTTGCAGTATTTAGTGAATTCAGACTGTAATTACGTAATTTTATGAAAGGTATTTTATATGGATTTCGATAGTAGGTATTTATTATATTTAATTGAAATGTTCAAAGTGTTTGTAGGAAAATAAAAAGTTTGATCCTTGATTTGTAGAAGGAACTTTTTTTAAGAAAAAGACTATGCCACTTGTGACTGATAATAATTGACAATATAACGCCAAGATAACACCACAATAGGCTTTGATTTTGAGGAAGCCATGTAAACAATTGGAATGAATCATCGGGACAAACTCATATAAACATATCAAAATATATTTTATGGTTTCAATATTATGTACAAGCCACAGTATTACAATATTATTTCCTAGTACAAGCACTATAACTGTATCATCGTCAGCGAAACTAATCTCTAGAACCGTGTCAAATTATCTCGTAGTTACTGTATTGTAGGTTTAACGTAATCTCATAAGTTTTGTTTCAGTTTTGCAATTCTCAATTCATCACGTTTAGTCAGTGTGGAGGAATTTAAATCAAATAAATATATAAAGGTATGACGTCAATTCTTTTATTGACGTATAGAAACGACGAGTTCAGTTTTTAGCCTGTGAAGATTTAATTGAAAGTAATAATTTTTATGGATGGTTTTGCCTGTTGCTTCGGTTGATCCCAGAATGAAATAGACTATGTTATATCAAGTTTTAGAGAAAAAAATGTTATATTTGGTATACTTTGTACCTACTAATCTTCAAAAATACAGTTGAAATCCTGTGTATAAAACTAAAAACCACCCTGTTTTCAATTTTATATTATTAAGCTAATTAGTTCATAATATAAGCTGATACAGCTTATATTATACTATGTTTTCTTATATTTAATTCCTTTGTAAAAGTGTATTTATATTGTCTACATATTTTACTAATGTATTATATGGATAAAATAGAAGTAGTCGAAGTCTGAAAATTGTTCGACTCAGAAATATTGATAGTACCTACGGAACTATTAAACCCTTCGCGCTATCGGGCAATAAATTTTCTACTTAATATTCTCGACTTATACGAGTATTCTACATTTACATATTATATTATATCTATACTAGTTTTTAAAGGAAATTGCCATGGGAATTAGATGTTTTTTCCGCGATAAAAAGTAGCCTATATCACTTTTTTACTTAAATTCTCTACAAATAAATAAAATGGTCAAAGGTGACTGACTGACTGTTCTATTAGCGCACAGCCAAAACGACTGCACCGATCGGGCTGAAACTTACCCTGCAGATAGCTACTATGATGTAAACATCAAGAAAAAAAAATTGATAAATTCTAATCCCAATGGGACAAAAAGAGCGATGAAAGTTTGTAACACGACAATTCAATTTGACCTCCCGAGTCCCGGGTGAAGCAACAGGCAACAGCTAGTATAATTATAATATAGTAAAGATTCGTATCGATATCAAGTATTAAGATCAAGCAAATTAAACGCAAGATGCATGTGATCGTTCATGTTAATGCACCTTTGATCAGCGTCGTCAAACACAGGTCTGGAGTTTGGTCTGAAAACATTGTCTTTGTCTAATGGATGCAGAGAGGACGCTTTAGATGCTTTGCGTAGGTTTTAGCCGCTAGGAGATTTACTAAACCTACTTACTAATAAATTCAATTAGGTAATCGTTCTAATTTTGTAAATGTTTAAGTAACTCGGTCTGTCACTTCTTCATGCCTTAACCATTGAATCGATTTGGATGATATGTGGAACAAAGATACTTTGAGACCTGAGAGAGGATAGGTTTTATTCCGGAAATCTCACAGGCAAGGGAACGGATGCGGGTTTTCTGATAATTACGGGGGCGAAGCGGCAGGAGGAAAGCTTGTTTGTTGTTAGAAACAAATTCGAGATTGTAACCTTTTGGAGCAAAGTTGTCAATAAAATACGTCACTGTATTTTACTTTATTGTTTATTAAACAATAACAATTTATTTAAGCAGGTATTATTGAATAAATAACTAAATTCTAATATTTGAACTATTGATGCCAAATAAAATTTCTTACTTGACCGTTAACATGAAACAAAGTATTACCTAGTAAAAAAAATATTAACGATTTTACAATATATACTACAAGACCGCTATGAGCTATATAATTTTAGATATTTCTTTATAAGCTAGATATTATTTTTATCATAATTTTCCTCATCTTTTATAAAACACAACAATGATCGACGAACTAGCGACAAAGAAAGTCTCAGCTACGCCTATGCAAAGGACACATTTTGCGAACATTTAAAGTTGTTTTTAGCTTATTACGGTCTACGGTGTGCGGAGGGAACTCGGTGTACAATGGAGAGCCGTGCCAGGGCATAATAAGCCTTCTTAGCGATTCCTTTTGTTTTTGACGACCGCTCCCGTAAATGGTGGACATTTTAGTTTATGTTTTTGTGTACTTTTCAGAATATTGTAGTAAAATGAAGCTACACAGTTTTTGTATAAAATGAAGGCGTAGAGACGCGGTTTACCTTTAATATTGAATTAAAATGAAAGTAGCTAGAATGTTCAGTTTAACATAAAAATATAGAAAAGGGATATTTTAACTCAAAATGAGAAACTTAAGACTTTATGTCGGGGTTAGAACCCACGACCGCGTGCTACTAAAACTCGATAATAATTTATGTGTTTATTACTCTACTAGCTGTGCCCGCGACTTCGTCCGCGTGGAATAGTGACTGCATAGTAGTTACTACTTAACACACAATTATTGAGTAAACACGTCTTGAAACACGTACTAATCATATACAACTAAATTATAAGTACATACTTACACATTATTATAAAGTTAAGAAATAAAATAAATAATAACACAAAAGAACTGTTAGTAAAATTTATTACTAAACTGAGCTATAAAACTTAGGTACAGAAGAGTTCAAAATTTCCAGGATGTGGTTATTCACCCGCTCCCATATTCCTTCTACTTTCACAGACTTTCAACTTTTCCCTTTCACCCCTAGTAAATGGCAGAACCGATTTTGATCTAAACCATGTCTAATCATACCTATATATTATGTACATATCATATCCTTTCGTTTGGTACTCCATTTGGATTATTTATCCCCACTATCACCCCTAAGGTGCCCTATATGTAATAAACAGATTAACCAATTTTGACTAAAAAA
Organism: Colias philodice; assembly: GCF_061535455.1. Classification (NCBI taxonomy): domain Eukaryota; kingdom Metazoa; phylum Arthropoda; class Insecta; order Lepidoptera; family Pieridae; genus Colias; species Colias philodice. The sequence continues at coordinate 8,425,972 of NC_143104.1, forward strand.
AAACATGACTAATTGTAATTCACACGTCATTTGATATGCCGCTTGATTATATTATTTGACCACATTCGATTATTCATTCCCACTTTTACCGCTATAAATCAATAAATGGATGAACCGATTTTGATTAAATATGCCTCATCATACTTCTCACGTCAGGTCATGCCCTTTCATTTGATATGCCACTTGGGTATATTATTTGACAACTTTTATACCTATATCCAATAAATGGATGAACCAATTTTGATAAAATATGTCTTATTGTACTTTACACGTCATGTCTTTCATTAGATAAGTCACTTGAGTATATTTGATAAAATTTATTTATTTATTCCCACTTTTACCCCTATATCAAATAAATGGATGAACCGATTTTGATAACATTGGACTACTTAATTGTTTCTGACAGGTCGTCTTTTTTCATTTGATATATCACTTGGGTATAACAGACAGCATTCGTTTTTCTCATTCCCACTTTTGCCCTACATATACTTATTGGATGAACCGATTTTGATTAAAATATATGCCTCATTATACTTCTCACGTCAGGTCATGCCCTTTCGTTTGATATGCCACTTAGGTATATTTGACAACTTTTATTCCCACTTTTATACCTACATATTATATCCAATAAATGGATGAACCAATTTTGATAAAATATTATGTCTTATTGTACTTTACACGTCATGTCTTTCATTAGATACGTCACTTGAGTATATTTGATAAAATTGTTTTAATTTATTCCCACTTTAACCCCTATATCAAATAAATTGATGAACCGATTTTGATATAATTTGACTTGTTGTTTCCGACAGGTCGTCTTTTTTCATTTGATATATCACTTGGGTATAACAGACAACATTCGTTTTTTTCATTCCCACTTTTACCCCTCTATATCATAAATGGATGAACCGATTTTGATTAAATACCTATGCCTCATTATACTTCTCACGTCAGGTCATGCCCTTTCATTTGATATGCCACTTAGGTATATTTGACAACTTTTATTGCCACTTTTATCCAATAAATGGATGAACCAATTTTGAAAAAATATGTCTTATTGTACTTTACACGTCATGTCTTTCATTAGATACGTCACTTGAGTATATTTGATAAAATTCATTTATTTATTCCCACTTTTACCCCTTTATCAAATAAATGGATGAACCGATTTTGATAAAATTTGACTAATTGTTTCTGACATGTCGTCTATTTTCATTTGATATATCACTTGGGTATAACCTACATTAACAACCTACATTAAGAACTAACATTCGTTTTTTTCATTCCCACTTACCCCTATATTATAATATAATAATAAACAACTAATGTAACAAAAAAACGCATCTAATTCGTATTACCCGTTAGCGAGCTACGGTGGCACAGACAGACACGCAATACACACATAGCGGTCATAACACCCCTCTTTTTGCGTCGGGGGTTAAAAATATAATACCTACGACATAATTTCAAAGACCTTTTATATAGAAAATTTACCTAGAAGTAACCATAATGCTATTTGTGCAGGTTTTAGACTTATGAGCAAAAATCTAAATAAAGGTCCTTTGACCCCCCCTACTACCCCCTCAGCATAACCACCCCCCCCACACGCTTGGGGTCTTTCGATATGATCATCTGGACATGTCAAGGAATAACTTTAGCGTATAATTTACGTAATAAAGTAATTCATGTATAGAATGCCTTAGCAAATGTTCGCTGTGATTACTTAAATGGTCATAACTTTTTTATTTATGAACCGATTGACATGAAATAAACACTCAATGTTAAATGAAGCTTACCGCAATATATTAGTGAAAACCGCATCTAAATCGGATAAGCCGTTTCTGAGATTAGCGTGTTCAAACATACAGACAAACAGACAAACAGACAAACAGACAAAAATTTTTTTAACAACAGTTTTGGGTTTGGGATCGATTAAGTAATAACCCCTGCTAATTTTTTTTTACATATTTTCATTGTACAGACACCACTTTTCTAGAATTTTATTATATGTATTGATGATGATGATGATTGTATCGAAGCGAAGGTCTCTAAGGAATCAAAGGACAATAACTTAATAAAATAGTTTGCGTTTGGTAAATGGTGATATAATATCCACTATAAAAATACAACGGACGTAGGATTCCACCGAGAGTGTTAACAACTAGGTAGTGTCGGTTTGTTTTTGTTTGTTCCCCGTACAAGTTTCTCGGAAACTCTTCTAACTCTCATTGGAAATAAATTATTTTTCTCTCAGTGCGCTTGGGGCTATGAAACCGGCGGAATCGTATTCGAAAAAAAAATGGAGAATGTCTACAAATTACAATTACTATTTATTACCTAGTGGTTTGGCTTTAGATGCTGCCGTTCTTCTTGTCTGAAGGAAATTTAAATAAAACCAAGAAATAGCATAAATTGTAATATTATTTATCATTTCAAGAATCAAGATGTCACGGCTTGAGGAATAAGAAATATGGATCGTTACATTTTTACTTACCTATAACTATTTCTAGTTAGACTTATTAAGTTTGATTTACACCATGATATATGATAAAATTACGAATAGTTATCTAAGTGATCCTTGTTTTTTGTTATTATGATTTATTTATAATAATTTTCTGAAAGAAAGCACTAACTTAATACCACTATGAGCTGCTATATAACTTACCAAATTCCAAAAACAATAAAGTACCGCGATAAAATTCGCAATTTGCGCGGCCCGCCGCTGTCGATCGTGCCAACGCTCTGTCGTCAATACAAAGTTCTGGGCCAATGAACACATAGTAATGGAGGTTCCTTTAAAACGTATTTTCCTATTGTTATTTTATGATCGCTGCTATTCCGAGCACTTACCTGAACGCGGCTCGCTACGTGGTTGACATCGCAATATTGAATCGTATTCTCCGATGTTTTTCTTTGCGAATATGTATGGGAATTTTTCAGGGATACGTGTTTTTATAATAGCGTTTGAGTGTGTGTGTTTTAGAATTTGTAGGAATAGCTTGTTATTATTTTGGATAGAAGTTCAGACTGATTTTTTGGATCTGGTAGGTATTACACACGTCGGTCCTAAAGCTTACACGTTTACCAGTGTATCAACTGAACAGTCAAAGTAAATTTTGAAAACTAAATACAGCAAGTAGGTCTTGACATATTTGTATCTGCATTATTTACTTCTTCCCACTACTCCTTTATATCTAAAGTTTTTATAATTATTTATTAACTCTTGTGAGATATGTAGGTAATAGACAATAACCACGCGTCACTTTTTAAAAGTATTTTTAATCGTATCTTGTTTAGGTTTTCTTAAATCTCATCTGTAATTAAAATCCACTTCAACTCCAGTTCCACAAACGTATCAAGCCGCATTCATCAGACCGCAATCACTCAAGTCTGCACTCAATATTAATAAGTGCAAACACACAAACACCGACTCGCAGCTGTTTATTCGAAGCAACGATCAAACACGGCAAGATGCACTCGTATAATTAATTAAGCTGTAGACGCTAAACCAAAACTGGTGTAATTAATCCTATTATTGGCACTCGTGACGTCAGCGGCTGTTTGCTGAGGTCTTGTTTGTCTTCGGGTATAGTTTGGTGACGGCCGGCGTGGTTGACACCTGGGTGAGGTATGGTTGGTCTCGGACAGGGGTCTAGTGGAAGTGGTTATCGATTGGTCCCGTGAACTGTTTTATTCATGATGCGCTACTTCGCGCTTGTAGTTATTAAGCTGGGAGGTTTTGATTGCCTGCTACTGGCTAGCTTGGATTAGGTGTAAAATAAGGGGTATATGAAAAATAAAAAGTGTTTTCAGGTCTGCTATTCGATACAACAAAACATTTAAATCGATGAAATGAATTAGCTAACTATATACATTTTTCAATGTAAAAATTTTATAATAAGAAAAATGTTTTATTTGAACTGGGTAATAATTTCAAGCTTGTTGAACAAGCATCGGTGGTTCAGTGGTAGAATGCTCGCCTGCCACGCGGGCGGCCCGGGTTCGATTCCCGGCCGATGCAAGATACTTTTTACATCTTTTTTAATTATTAACGTTATTCAAATGGAATATAAATATTTGTATATTTTATAAATTATTCATGTAACATTAACAATATTTTGTTTTGAATAAAATTATATTCCGCTTCAAATCATAATAAACTTTGAACAATGTACAAAGAAAATATCGAACTTAATTGAATTTACAATTTACACAAGTCTGCGACGGATTTGTCTAAATATAATTGATTCGGTTGACAGACTTGTCTCCAATCGCAAACTTCCAAAGAGCAAGTTGAATTCCCAAAGTTTATGTTATCGTTGATATTGAAGATAAGGCTTTGGGGCATCTTCGCTAATTCTATATAAATCCCGCAATTGGTCGCCGTAATGGTATTAAGCCTTAGAGCATTATTAAGCCGATGTTTTGTTTAACCAAGTGTTTTATTTATTCGTGTTGTTTGGAAATTTTGTGAGTGTTATTGCTAGTGTTGTGAATTTTCTTGAAGGCTTTCTTCTAGATTTTGTTACGTACGTAAAATAATCCGTAGAAGTTGTCTTTTCGTGTTATTTTTTTCTTTTTATTCGTGAATAGGTTTTAATGTGTGTAACATTAATATATACTGCTTTGTTTATGATTTTATTATACGGTCTTTATGATATTTTCAGCCAAAAATATAATTGTGAGACTCTTCCTTACTAGTAATACTTCTACTTTTCTTTATCTACCCACACGCGTTGATTTCTATACTAAGTCAAATTATTAATTAAGTAATTAATACTTTTTTATTAACGCTCTATTACTTTAATTTATTAGTTAGAAGAAGAATTTGAAGGACTATTTTAAATATACGTAGGTACTATTATCTTTATAACCTCGTTGTGTTCGTTTCAAAAGTATAATTTATTATAATATTGATTCCGCTGTCATTAAATATTTGTATAAAAGATGGATATCCCACGAAATTAGCGCAATTTGTTATCTCCTCTGTATTAATGAAAACGCCACTTGCCTGTCAGCTTAATATAACCCCAAGTGCTCTAAAGCCTTTAGTCTTTCTATTAAACGGCCCGTCTTCGGATTCCGCTGAATAAATTATGATAATTATCTTGTCAGCCTTTAGTGTAACTTTGAATTAAAAGCCAGTTGACTCTTTATTGTAGTCCGTGATGGTAGGTTTTGTTAAAACTCTCAAGACAAGAAAATGATTACCATTGTACAGTTATATTTCGAATGGAAGAGAGGAGAGTCAAAAATGTAATTTGATGAATTAATTAAACGTATATGACAAATTAACAAGATCCTCTCACATAGGAATACTCAGAAAATCTCCCGATAAGTTAATCTGTACCACAAGTATAATAATATCACATGCAAACAGGACAAATTCCATTGAATCCTCTATGATATGTTCCAAAGTATATGCACCGAAGGGAGCGTACGTAGAAGCGAGTTACGGTAGCGATTATTTGAATTGCATTAGTCGTCCTTAACAGAATCTGCGGTCTCATGTGCTGGATTGCTCAAATCCGGTCTCAGATTAAACAACAATTTGCCCCGGCTATTCGAGTATGTTCGGGGATACTGGAGAAATATTTCTAAGGCGGTTAACTGACTGGCGACTGCGACGGCTTGCGACATTTTGCGACTAGAATAGAATTTGTAACAAGCAAAAAAAGTGAGAGTGGGGAGTGGGTACGGGTACTCGAGGTATTCAAAGATTCCCTTTGACAGTTCTTATTTGTATTAAAATGACAAATACCTATTTACGAGCGGTCGCGATGTGGGAAAGAAGTATTAAGGAAGTAAGTGTTTTTAAGTAAAAAGCTGATGGTGGCCTAGGATTGTTGAAATATTATTGTCATTTCTGTTGTTGACAATAATAAACTTATAAATTTTGTAGAGCATCTTCGATTTAATTAATCTAGTTTAAAATTATATTTTGTTTCACTTTATTTCTTGAATTAGTTTGTTATTTTTTCTGTGTGAGAATACTTTGGCTTTAGTCGCACTATGGCCGGTGATAAAAGGCCTAAATATAGATTTGATTTAAGTTGGGGTCTAACGATTTTCCAGCGGGTAAAATTAGGTGTCCTTACGGAGACCATATTAACGAACAGATTTTAGCATAAAATAATAACTATATTTAATTACTAGCTGTTAGACACGGCTTTCACCACGTCTTAATACGAAATTAACAGTAATGTCTATCTGAATTGGATCTATCATTATGTATCATATTAAATGAGGTCTGAATTTTAATTCCATGCTTATTTTACAGAAAATGATTGTTTCACAAAAATATTAATTAAACTTGGCCGGCACATTAAAAATCATACGTATCATTAATCATGCGTTTGTGTAGGATTTGATAACAAAGTAAATAATAACCTCAATCAATACATTCAGTAAAAAATCTTTGCTACAAAAAATATTAATCATTTTCACTAAAAGTGACATTCGATTTCAGCACATGTTTATTTAATGAAAATATTTCATAGGAATACACAGTAATGGCGTTGAATAGAATTATGAAAAAGGGCGACGTTCAATATGGCAACACATTTTCAATAAAACGGCATAAAAAGGCTTTGAATTTCCAATTGAGATTTATGTATGTGTTCGTATGGAATTTTTATTGTTTACGGTATAAATATTGGGGTCCGTTATTAAGTCGCGTTACGGATTCTCGACCCGTGTACATCTTCAATTGGTTTTAATTAATTTTCATATCTACTGCCTTTTATAAGGACGCACATGTGACGGTTGTTTACGTTTAGATGCCTTGTTTTATTGGAAATAACGCGAATTTTTTATTAAATGTTGTTATTGATATTGTAAGAAGTACTGTGTGCTAAAGATGCTTATGCATAGTAGGTATGTATTAACATTTAACTAATTAATTTTGAAAAATGTTTACTAGTCATCTTTTATAGTAGAATGTTGTAGTAGGTAGGTTTGCTACTTTCTCGTACCTAAAATAGTTAAATCAAAACTTAATTAAAGGAGCTAATTACATATAAAAGTTATGAGATAGTAAATGACTCCTCTAACACAAATTAAAAGCCACGTATAAATGGAATTAAATCGCAAAAATGTTCGCATCGCAGATTTAGCAGAATCGAGTTGAAGAATTCCTTGAATTCCTTGAATATTCTCATATTATTGAAGTCGCGTCTTCAACGTAACCGTAAAGCGTAAAGCGCGAGACAGCGCTGCGATATTTCCCAGAACATGTCGCATTCATGGTCGCTCCAGCCGCTGTCAGCGGGCCCTATGTGCAATATTTAAGTCCACATATTTGTTAATTCTTAGCTCGATATTAAATTCCAGCAACGTTTTCAACGTCATTTTACAATGTGTTTGGATATTTATGAATAACTTAATGCAAATTGAAAGCGCTTTTGTGTCGCTTTATTGCTTTGATTGAGAAATTTAATTAAAATCATGAAGTCGTATCTCGTTTTATGTTGGAAACTAATACATTGTACGGTACGAACCGCAACTTTTATTTAAGTATAAAATTTTGTGGATTTTTCTATTCAAATGAAAGCCATATTTATTATATTTATAAAATAAATCCGCAAATTAATTGTGAAATGGAAAAAAACCTCTCCATAAAGGAAACAATTTCTTAAACGTAACCGATGACACAAAGGTTCTTAAAGCCCAAACTCCCTCGCGGACGTCAAATAAATTTCCAAACGAAATTTCATAAATATTTTTGATATATTCACGGTCAGGCCTTTCATACTTTGCCCTCGTGGCTTATCTGGATAATCTGAGGATTTCCCACGGATTTTTTTTAAACGTTCGTGCGTTCGCTTATTGCGTTTTATCTTAGCGTGACGCGCTACTACAAATATGTTTATTGTGGCCCGAATCCGCTTTAAATTTATGTTGTGTGTATCGATGATAGAAATTGAAATAAATGAATATTACATGTTGGTTTATAATTTTTATATCGCTGATATTGTAATTCGGTGAAGGATAGGTAATGTATTAGGTAGGTAATTTGTACTTTGCATATATTTGTTTAACTCGCTAATTGCCTTACATAGTTATATTTTAATTATTTTTTATACAAATATTATTTTTCCAAGTCGGTTAATAAAACGGGCACGTGTAGAGGGAAAGCAGCTCTTTATAAAATTTTAATTTAGCCCTCAGGACTTTGTGTTACGCGAGATTCTATAATTAAACAAGTTCTATTGACGCTCTCGTTAAATACTCTGATGTTTTGATAATAAATTACACAGGCCAGTATGAAAATTTTATTTTGTTTCGTTTGAATTTGAAGTAATTGTAGACCGTACAGATAACGCGCGTCGAATTGTATACGTGATTTGTTTTGTTGTTGTTCTTTTAATAGATAAAATTGTATAGAACGAAAAATACTGATAGAAAGGTTTCGAGTTTGTAATTTTTCTAAAATCAAGGTTTTATTTCAAATGTATACACAAAAATGGTTTTTGTTTTGAAATAAATTATATAACTTTTACATAACACGGTGATAGAAAAATATACATAATTAATATTCGTAATAATACATAAACGTTATTTAGCTTAGCTTTATCTTTGAGAACACTACGGGAAAACGAAATTCTTGGAACATCGAATCAGCATTTCCGTTTACCGTATCATCACTACATAGTATAAAACAAAGTCGCTTTCCCTGTCCCTATGTCCCTTTGTACGCTTAAATCTTTGAAACTACGCAACGGATTTTGATGCGGTTTTTTTAATAGATAGAGATTCAAGAGGAAGGTTTATATGTATAATAACATCCATTAAATAGTGGAGAAGTACTGTTATTTTTGAGGTTTCTAATGTGATGTCGTAAATAATTACATTTTTCCGCTTACATTGCAAATACAAGTTTTATCAAAATAATGTACTAAGTATTGTACACTTTGAAAAGGTCTACAGAAAAGTCCGCGATGGTATATGTCTATCTCTTATGGATAACCCACAATAACTTTTTTTTGTCATTTACTTTTTACGACAAATAATGGTTAATTTTCGAAGCGATTTTAACGAATACAGCATTAATCCTTAACCAATTAAATACCTTGAATACATTGTTCATTCAATATAGATCTATATGGCCCTTTACACCGTATGATTTAAGTGAATATTTTCGAAGATATTATAGATTTAAAAAAAATTGCGGGACGTAACGTTTGCGGCCGACCGCCATTGCACCCGTGCGAAGCCGGGGCGGGTCGCTAGTTTATAGATAAAACTTATTTATTTCGTACACCTATTAATTTATATGATTCATTGATTATTCATTAACTAATAAATACGAATATTTAAATGCGAAAGTAGCTCTTTACATTTTTATTCCCGATTCCCGGAAGGATGAATTTTAATAAAGATGGAATCTTTGCCTTCTCTCATACATACTCTTTCTTATTAGATAAGGGGATGAAAATTGTACGGCATACTGTTCACAAGAACTCGTGAATGAAAAGTCCAGCAAATCGATAGTACAAACACATTACTAGTGACTGTACGTACGACAAAGTGATATCTAGATGGCTACATAGATATTATTTACTTCAAATAGTATCTATTGTAATAATACAGAACACACCATCAGAACACTGTGATAAAGTTAAAATAATTTGGAAAATCCAAAAGTGCACGCCTCATAATTTTTTTTTAATAAATATTTATTAATTATTATTTTTGTTTATTTAATAACAATTAAACCACATCGAATCAGACCCTGAAAAATGAAAGGGTTCTATTCCTGAGCATACTCAAGCGTAAGAGAAAAAAAAAGACTCGATTAGTAAAGTATTTCGGTCGCTATCGTGTTAACAAGAAAAAGGATCCGCACATACAGACACACGGACGTCCAAGACAGAACTTTTTTAAACTGTTTTTTAACTAGTTTAAATAACAAAAATGACATCAAAAATATCATGAACGTTAAAAATAGTGTTTTTTCTTAATATGTGTGTGTATGTATTATCTTACAAGTGCAATGTATGATACATAAAGACATTTTAAGTTTGAAAAATCAGATGTTTTGCGCGAAGTGACAGTAGTACCCACCTCAACGCTTCGCTTATGAGGCGTGCAATAACTGAGATAAACATTTTAAAATTTAACTAACGACATGCAACACAGAGACGAAAAAGTTTCAGACGATGTAAAAAAGCCTTATCAGTCAGAATTTTCTATCCTTTTAAATCGTACCTAATATTGAGATGCTCATCAGTGTATACTATTTCAGACACAGCACGGCATGCGCACACCGCCAGTGATGCCACACTGCTGACGTCCCCACGATGGTGCTGTCATGGCGCTCGCTCACCCTGCTGGCCGCGTTCGCCGCGTGCGCCGCGCTCCCGGAGCCGATGTACCACAACCACTTTGCGGTGCACGTGCCGGCGGGCAGGGAGCACGTGGACGATATAGCGAAGCGGCACGGCTATGTGAATCATGGACAGGTGAGTGATATCACGCTGCTGACATCCCCACGATGTGACACGTGCTGTGACAGTCATTCGTTTTGGCCGAGCTGAAGTTAGGCGCGAGTCGAACTATCCAATATTTTTGACAGCGCTGAAGTTAGGCGCGAATCGATGCGTTGAACGTAAACTGCATTCAGTTTAAGTAGAACTGATGTTGAACACAGCTACAGTTATAATTACGTTGTCTGTCAGCTGCTTTAACAGAATCAACTGGTAAGCTGTTCCATAATGACTGCTGCAGACGTGCTGACTGACCGGTTGGCTTGGTTGGTAGTGGCCTGCCTTCCAAGCCTGAGGTCGTGTGTTCGATTCCCACCCGGGGCAAATATTTGTGCGTTGAACATAGATCTTTGCTCTGTGTCTGGGTGTTAATTATTTATATATAAGTATTTATTTAAAAATTATATAGGTATGTATGTTTATCAGCCATCTGGTTTCCATAACACAAACGAAAGCTTAGTATGGGATCAGATCGTGCCGTGTGTGAAAATTGTCCTGAAATATTTATTTATTTATAATCATACCTACTAAAGCTTGCCAAACTTAAAAGATGTATATCGAAATGCAATTGCAAGTTTCAATACAAAATCATCAACGTTCAGTGTTACGAATATATAGCGTGCCCTATTAAGCCATTATAAACGTAGCAAAATTTCTTAATAATAGTTAATACGTAGCTTATTTCTCAACGTTGCTGTCTGTTGGACGCCGCCCGTCCAATTAAGCCTTCTACTTGATTAATGACCATTACCGAGGGTTTACTTTTCAACTAGGTACGCCTTTCATACTAAATCTCGGTGCATAAGTTGAAAAAAAAACGCGATCATTAATTTAAATGATGTTGTGTTGAATGCAGCGGGGTTGTGTTATACGTGTGTTATTGACTTGTGAATGGCAAATAACTTGGTACGAGCTCTGCGGAGCCGCCAGTACTTGACAGTCTTGAGAGGCATTGCTATGGCACTAGGTAGACGCAGTTTGTAACGTATAATATAAATAAGTATGTAAATTTGAATTATTTTATGTCAAGTGCGTTTTACTAGGAGTTTTATTTAATAAAATTGAAGGACCTGTTTTATAAAAGTTAAGAAATATAGCGTTTTATTGAATAATTTGATGTTCTGACGAGAAACGAATTATTATTGCATGCGAAAGGTCATTTTATAACGCAAATATTCGAGCTTCTATATTATCTGTGATGTTTTTTTTTAAATTAAAATATTGTATTAGAATTATTTCATCAAAATGTAATCGGTTTAATTAATTTTCCATCAAAGAGCTCACAAAATTTAGCCGAATCCACTCGCATAATCTCATAATGCAATTACGAAACGTCGATTATTATCTGTATCATATTGAAAACGATCCACAAAGTGAAATGCTTCGCGTAATCCATCAAATATGCATTAGCAAATGCGTCAATGAACAGAAAACGCCGCGTTCCCGAATTGATTACAGCCATTCGGCATTTAGTCTTTGATCGCTCGGCCTATGCATAGTTACTCCTCGCTTAACATATTAATGATGTTTAGCGCCTGTGTAAATGCACATTAATTATGTTTCATTGAAACTGGGAGTTTCTATGAACGGTGTAGCTATGTTTCGTTTTGGATACGTTTTATAGGTATATAGAGGTGGTATAGTTAAGGAACTTATGGAATTAGTCTGTGGCAGCTAAGTCCTCTTCATGTCCTCTTTTATTTATTGCACGCCTCATAAGCGAAGCGTTGAGGTGGGTACTACTGTCACTTCACGCAAAACATCTGATTTTTCAAACTTAAAATGTCTTTATGTATCATACATTGCACTTGTAAGATAATACATACACACACATATTAAGAAAAAACACTATTTTTAACGTTCATGATATTTTTGATGTCATTTTTGTTATTTAAACTAGTTAAAAAACAGTTTAAAAAAGTTCTGTCTTGGACGTCCGTGTGTCGCGACCGAAATACTTTATTATTCGAGTCTTTTTTTTTCTCTTACGCTTGAGTATGCTCAGGAATAGAACCCTTTCATTTTTCAGGGTATGATTCGATGTGGTTTAATTGTTATTAAATAAACACTTTATTTTTTTTCTTTATTCTGGAATCAATTTTAGGCTGGTATAAACAAATAAACAAAAAAATATATACTTGATTGACTTTATTTTTCAACGGGGTGAATGTTAAAATTTTTTGATTAAAACTTGGCCGTTGAACGAAAGTCACAAAATCAACACGACGTGAATGTAACAGATACGCTAAAAATACTCGGTGTGTCCTTTCATCAACAGTATCTGATATTTCTAATGAATTTTCGAATCGTCCATCACCATACAATTTTCATTTCATTCATATTTTTTTAGAACTTGGGTACTTAGGCATAAAATATTTCTCGAGACGATTATTTTCTTAACAAACGAAGTTTGTCGTAAATAGAATAGAAAGAACAACAATAAACTAAACAAATATCTTCGTACAACAGCGTTTCAGTAAAAATATAGGCACATAAAGAGTGCCGGGAGTAGATAAAAAGTTTACCGATAAGTACAACAACGGTCCCGACTCACAAATATATTTGGGACACTTCGTCTTCGAATCGGAATCACGATAGCACAGTCTAAACTAAAAGGCGCTCCATTCTCAACTGGGAATACAGCGGGAGCATTCCATGAATCACATTCGAAACATTTCCCGTCGTATTATCTACAACTTGCTTTTAAAAGTGAAATATTAAACCGATTCAATGTAGATTTGCTGGAGACGGAGCGCGCTACGTTGCGGTGAGATTAATGATGGATCAAAGGTCATATTGACGATTTTGGCAGCGGTTTTCTGATGAAATTATTTGACTGAACTGGCTTTCGATTTCAATTTGATATTTTATAGAGGTTAATCCGTGTTTTCGGTCGGAATTATGATGGAATTCTTTAGGCATTAATCTAATTGTGAAATTGAAACTGGGCTGGTTTTAAAGCGTTGTAAAAAATCAGAATGTAGTTACGATTAGAAGAGATTGTTAAAAAATCTGATAAAGATTTATATCACATCGTATTTCTCTGTATAATCTTTACATTCGATGTAATTTCCTAGATAGTATAACGCCGTATATCCGTCAATTACACCATCTGACCTATCTGGAGTCCGTGCAGACGTTTGCCAATAACATTATCATAACATTCTGAGTCTGGCTCCTGCGATACAGTAATAACAGGAATGGCCTAGACTGGACATGTTATTTTATATAACGAGAATACTGGGCTCCGTGGTCAATGACAATATATAAGGGTATTAACGGAGATTGTCTCAGACTCGCTCTTGAGAAGCGTTGGCTGGGACTTCTATTAGGAATTCTATTTTCTATTTATGTCCGTATGGGGTCGTGAACTCTCAACATGATGCTGGACGATTGTGAAGCCAATTAGTGACGCAAGTCCACAGCTATTTTATCTCTTTATAATTTTGTATAACGTGTCGCCAATGAGTGTGTAATGATCTGAAATTATTTCTGTGAATACAGCAGACCATACCAATTAGTTTAAATTACGTTTACCGAATACGTTTGTACGTAGTGATAATTTAAATATTTAATAGCAGAATTTGTTTTTCGATAAAATATTGTTTTGATTGGATTGAAAACATTTAGATCTATTTGAATTACGCAATATTTATGGTATCACAAATAAATTGCTCATTCGATTTTGTAACGTATAACTCAGTTATATTTTCTGGTTTGTAAAACGATACTATGTTATTATATTTATGGCTTCATTTTGCAATCACACTATATGAAAATTGATAACATCATCTGTATAGAAAAGGAAGTATATGTTCAAGACAATCCCGTAATAAGTAATCGTGTTAAATACCGAAATAAGCCTTTAAATAAACCTTTAATTTGTCATGGATCAAATGAAATACATAACAATACAAAATTGAATATACTCTTCCTTCTTACAATGTAAAAGCCTGGACATATACAATACTGAGACCAACAAAAATGCACGTCCTTTAGCAGCGTCTTTCATTTCTCGGAATCTTACTTAAATCTTCAGATCAAAAGCAAAGATCCTCCGATTACATTACGTGAGTAAGGGCACTATATGCATTTTTCTAGACTTCTCGCTTTTGACCGGGGAAAGTCTTTGAGATTCGTCGAAATGCTGAATGGTACGTCTGTCCTTATCTGAATCTATTTAATGCCAATGGACGACGCTATCTCCAGTACTCTTTAAATACGTGCTGCACTTTACTGAAATGTTCCGTACATCGGATATTATTCCTCTGAAAGTTTTGTAGCTACTCTGACGTCGTTTAACAGTTCAATAGATGATTCGAGTAGGTACTGTGTAGGGTTCGAAATGGCAATCTGTCTATTCTATTTCTTACTGTAATATACCTTATATTATCAACGTAGTATGAATTTCATAAAAAATATTAAGGAGTTTCTATAATTAGGAGCTTTTTATTATGTTAGTGAACTTAGCAGATCATTTTTAGCAGATCAAAAAAAAATGTGAGTTCTTATCGCGTGCAGTTGAGTTCTACAGTTCCTGATACTTTTTAGAAATAGTTCTGGCGTTTTTACCTTAAAAAACGACATTTGAAAAAATGATCTGCCAACTTCCCGTAGCAGAGCATTTTTAGCAGATCAAAAAAAAATGTGAGTTCTTATCGCGTGCAGTTGAGTTCTACAGTTCCTGATACTTTTTAGAAATAGTTCTGGCGTTTTTACCTTAACAAACGACATTTGAAAAAACCCGACCTGGACCCGGCTTAACGTGATGCTAAGACGTAATGCTACGACGTGATGCTACGACGTGATGCTACGACGTGATGCTACGACGTGATGCTACGGCGTGATGTTACGCTGTGATGCTACGGCGTGATGCTACGGCGTAATGCTACGGCATGTGTTACGGCGTGATGCTACGCTGTGATGCTACGGCGTGATGCTACGGTGTGATGCTACGATGTGATGCTACGGCATGATGCTACGGCGTGATGCTACGGCATGATGCTACGGCATGATGCTACGGCATGATGCTACGGCATGATGCTACGGCATGATGCTACGGCATGATGCTACGGCATGATGCTACGGCATGATGCTACGGCGTGATGCTACGGCATGATGCTACGGCATGATGCTACGGCATGATACTACGGCATGATGCTACGGCATTAAGCTACGGCATGATGCTACGGCATGATACTACGGCTTGATGCTACGGCGTGATGCTACGGCATGATGCTACGGCATGGTGCTACGGCGTGATGAAATATGACATAAATAAATTTTCTAGTGTTTCATTTTACGCGAGTATTTCTAAAAGTATCAGGAACTGTAGAACTCAACTGCACGCGATAAGAACTCACATTTTTTTTGATCTGCTAAAAATGATCTGCTACGGGAAGTTGGCAGATAAATTTTTTCAAATGTCGTTTTTTAAGGTAAAATCGCCAGAACTATTTCTAAAAAGTATCAGGAACTGTAGAACTCAACTGCACGCGATAAGAACTCACATTTTTTTTGATCTGCTAAAAATTATCTACTACGGGAAGTTGGCAGATCATTTTTTCAAATGTCGTTTTTTAAGGTAAAAACGCCAGAACTATTTCTAAAAAGTATCAGGAACTGTAGAACTCAACTGCACGCGATAAGAACTCACATTTTTTTTGATCTGCTAAAAATGATCTGCTACGGGAAGTTGGCAGATAAATTTTTTCAAATGTCGTTTTTTAAGGTAAAATCGCCAGAACTATTTCTAAAAAGTATCAGGAACTGTAGAACTCAACTGCACGCGATAAGAACTCACATTTTTTTTGATCTGCTAAAAATTATCTACTACGGGAAGTTGGCAGATCATTTTTTCAAATGTCGTTTTTTAAGGTAAAAACGCCAGAACTATTTCTAAAAAGTATCAGGAACTGTAGAACTCAACTGCACGCGATAAGAACTCACATTTTTTTTTTGATCTGCTAAAAATGATCTGCTACGGGAAGTTGGCAGATCATTTTTTCAAATGTCGTTTTTTAAGGTAAAAACGCCAGAACTATTTCTAAAAAGTATCAGGAACTGTAGAACTCAACTGCACGCGATAAGAACTCACATTTTTTTTTGATCTGCTAAAAATGATCTGCTAAGTTCACTAACATCTTTTTATTGCTAGATGCTCGCTACCAATATTCTACCATCAATACGAACACGAAGCGATATCTAGCTTTATTATCAGAATTTATTGCACTATATAGAGATAACATTTAAACTGTTCCTGAAAATTGGTACCAATTATGAATAAATAAAGTACAAATTATTTTGTTCCAAGTATTCGATTGTTACGTTCACGCGTTACCGTGTTAAGCATTAGATATTAACCTACAATATGTAAGTCGTTACCACATTGTATGAAAACACGTTCAGTTAGCACTGATTAAGATTTCGCTGACTTTCGCCTGGTAGCTCTGAGCGATTATGTAAATGGGATACGTTAATTATATTCCAGTAAGGAATTCAATGTTATCTCGTTAAAGCGAAATTTACCAAGTTTGAAACACGACTGAATCAATTTAGGTTAAGCCTTGTTAGCTTTTGTCGTTAGTAGCTTATTTATCGTGAAATTTGGTTTTATTTGCGCAGTTTGTTATAATACCAGGATAGATCAGATAACTATGTTACGATTACAAGACTTCATTATTTTCAGCTGTGCAAGCGATTTGTTACTCCCGTTGTGATTTTGATTGCGTCATTAGGTCTTTTCATATGGAGTTGACTGTAACGATGGAGTAGAATTCAAGACGGATTATAGTATGTCAGAAGATGGTCAGAAGCTTCGTTGCTGCAAATGATTTCAATATAGCTATATGTTCACCTTTATTTTTATTACACGCTTTATATTAGCTTCACCTGTATGTTTGTAACCGACTTCTTGGGCGCGATTTTGACCCACTTTAAACGGCCAGATTTCGTTCAAACTTTGTAGATTTATTGAGGACCGATGACAATACACTAATTTGGTAAAAATTTTTTATTTTTTAGTTCGGTTTTCTATAAAAAGCGTGTTTTTTAGTTTTTTTAAACTATTATTATTTTTATTGCATTCCAGTAATATGATGATGTTACTATGTTACGATGAAACATAGGATAAATTATAAAACCTAACATTTGAAATCTTATCATTCAGCTTGATATGATATGAATTAAGGGAGTCGTTTACTATACGTAACAATATTTTTTTTTCGATAGCAATTTAATACGACAAATTCCTTGATCTCGACCAATATTCAGTATTATCGAGCTATAAGGTCCCAAAGCGATACTATTGGTAGGTACACGTTACAGTCGCTTCGCAAGTGTACGGCGGAGTGTACACTACGAGCGTTTTGTTCAGTTCCTGGCCCGGGCCACGTACAGTGTGCACCGTCGATGGCTCTTACGGGACTGCGCTAGTTCGCTTTATAAGTACCGGTATTGTTGGTCTCAGTTTTGGTGTAGTTTGAGAGACGGAGAATATCTTGACCACTATAGATTATTATCGAGCTATAAGACCCCAAAACGATACAATTAATAGCAACATATCACTGTCGCTTCATACGTGTAGGTGCGGTGGGGTGTATGTTAGATTTCCAATCGAAAATTTTCTGAACCCTACCGTACCTATAAGCCCTATTAACAGAAATAAAAATTAAAAACACGAAAGAAGATCATAGCAATGTAAATATATAAACAATGCAATGTAGGTACGTTACTTTAGAATAAACTTCTAATCTTTTCCCTATTTACACAAAAAAGTACAACAATAATATGATAGTACTTCAATTCCTAAACAAATAGACATATATGTATGGATTTATATCACTGGCTCTTGGTCTATTTGGAATTGTCCGTTCGGCAGGCCGGAGTGTAGTGCACAGTAGTGCATAACAGCCGTTTATCGTTCACATGCGACTTGCTTATTGAATGTACTGTCTGTTAGTATTTTCTAGTAGGAACGTTTTATACTTATCGTCTTTTCATGGCGTACAAAGATACGAGATTATGTGTAACATAATCATGTGTAGGATTTAGAAGCAAGCAAATGAGACTTGAATAGAGATGAAAATGAACTTCGATTTAAATTTGTATGAGCAGCTAGTATAAGCAGCAAAAAACCGAAATTGTGCCTAAAAGTATTAAACGTAAGAAATCGAATAATTCCTTGCATAATTCATAATTAATTCCGCTACAAATACTTATAAATCTCCCAATCATACCATTATCCGAACAAAATTCGGCAAATTCAAATGAGGAAATTAATACTCAATTCGTTCTAGAACACGAGGGCGCGAGTTTTAAGTGTAATTCAGAATTTAACTCGAAACAGCCGGCCTGAAACTACCCATTATATGGCGATAAAGAACTGGCGTCGCCCTAATTTACACTCTGACTCACTGCGATGGCTATTTTCTCAATAATTACAGAACGAAATGAAACGGTCTATTATTAAGGGAAATTATTTACGCCAACGTTTAACACAAAGTACTGTGAATAAACAGAAACGTATTACTCGAACACACATACGTTCGAACGCATTGTTTATTTCTCTCTGACACGAAGCGACGCTGGTGTCACTATTTGCATACGGCACGCAATAAAACGTATCGACGCGTATTGTTCAGACGCGTCGTTTTCCACACACAATGGTGCATTAGGACGTAGAGCACAATCCCATTACCGACCCGTAGCCGTCATACATCCGACGGCGGTTTGACGAGACGCCGCGAGAGGACGCTACCATTTCCAAGACGACACTCCGAGACACGTAATGTAATATTCTTCAGAAAGGAAAACCGTGACAGGTGCGAGCATTCTCGAATCTCGCTATGAAAAATGCGCTCAGAATTATTATATAATGCAAGAATGTGTCGAGCAATAGACGCGCAAATGGATCGTTGGGAAATCTTTGTATACGTAATAAGCGCCAGATACAGCAGATGCTCCGCTCCATCTTCGGCTTATTGTATCGCGCGCTATACGCTATATGCGTAAATATGATTTGCATTGTGCTTAATAAAGTCATGACAAAAGCGGTCCCGGGACGGAAGGAACCGGCCCTTCCCTTTCGACCTTTAGGGACTGCGAAAATGTGACGAAAATCTGAGTATTTTTAAAATACATGAATGCTAATAATGGACTTGAATGTGCTCCGCTAATGGCCAAAATTGCTTGCTTGTCCACGTAAACTTTTCTGCTGAAAATACGGTTACGTCAGGCGCGCTTAAGCATTGTTCCATGTATGAGGTTTAGATGAAAATATGAGATGGACCGGATAATTTTAGCCGAAAGTTTCAAACGGGGCCCAATTTTTAATTACAAACTTCGAGAGTCGAGTATGTCAGAGCTCCGAAATAAACTTGTACCGTTTTGTGTTAAAGGGCGTTATACGAGCGAAATAGAAATTTTACGAGAAAACTTTTGTTTAATTAATGTGACATATTTGTTCAACTTTGCGTCGATTTTGAGTATTTTCGTTATATTATGATGATATTTAATTAACGAAATGTTATTCTGTACTTATGAACTGAATGATGAAACTTGTTTCACTAAAATTAGTGAGAATTCATACAAATAACGTATCTTGTACGTACATCATTAAGACTTGTTACCATTTGAAACGTAATTAAGATTCCACTTACTATGAAGTTATTATTGCTAAATACTAAGTTACGTGCAGGTTTTATTATATTTCCAGTCTCTAGACTCTCAACTGCGCACAAAGGTCGTTATATCACGTAGCTACATTAAGTTTTCCCACCCAGCCTTGGCGTCTTAACTACACACGAAATTATATACAAGGAGAACACGCACCGACCCTCCGGCACATTATCGCAAAGTATGAAATCTGATTAGCCGACGCGGAACTGAACAAAGCGTCCAGAGGCCGTGGTTATTATGTCGGAGCGTCGTCTAATTAATCGGATTTGCGGAATGTTGTATTGGTCCGCCAGTTTCTACGTCACTGCAGCGTTAGGTAGGTATAACATCGTGATGGACATGCGGGAATGAGACTCTTATTTGTTTGGGATTTGGCTGCTGGCATATTTGTCGAGTGTTGCGTTTGTGTTCGGTGTATATGTTGTGTAGGTATTTGAATTGCGATTTGCGACACGATTGCACGTTGGCAAATATAGTTATTGATCCCATATATGAGGTAGAGATTGGATTAAAATGCTTATGGATGATATCGGCGATTCGTGCCTGAATTTACTAAAATTGGATAAATATTGTGTGATATTTCTAAACCAGTTATTTTCATTAATACTGACATTTTTAGGATGCGACTATTTTTAAATGTATCACATAATATCTTACAGCATATTAATTTACAAGAATACATTGAAATGCTAACAGAAAATCAAACTCTGTATTGGCAGCCTGTCGCAAACGATATTGGTATATCTATTAATGGCAAACATGCGAAGCCCTAGTTCAGCATCGACGCCCCAATGCTATAAGCAATATAGCAGCGTCACAAGTTGTGACAACGTAGGCGTTATTAAAGCTCACGCTTCAAGAGAAAATTAATCGAGGTCCCGCTAAGGACGTAAGTGTCCCATCTTCCGAGCGACTTGGCGTTCAGAAGTTTTGCCTAATTGAATTGAATTTAGCCGCTCAGCCCCCGGCGCCGACCCGTCCCTACCGCTATTTTTCGTACGAAAAATGTCATTTGTTCTTACACCTTTTCTGCCATCCCTCAGGCTACTTGAGACGCTGTAAACCGTTATATTTTGCCGCCAAAATGTTTGCACAGAATGTCTATTTGAATATTTTTCACGGAGATAATGAGTCATGGACGATGGTGCGAGAGGTTGTGCTTATTTTTTTGTTGTTATTTAAACTTGACTTTGGAAAATGTTGAACGTGATGCTTTTTTTACGTATTTTAGTTGATCCCGTTAAATATTCAACAATTTGATCTATATTATTGCACGCCTCATAAGCGAAGCGTTGAGGTGGGTACTACTGTCACTTCGCGCAAAACATCTGATTTTTCAAACTTAAAATGTCTTTATGTATCATACATTGCACTTGTAAGATAATACATACACACACATATTAAGAAAAAACACTATTTTAAACTTTCATGATATTTTTGATGTCATTTTTGTTATTTAAACTAGTTAAAAAACAGTTTAAAAAAGTTCTGTCTTGGACGTCCGTGTGTCTGTATGTGCGGATCCTTTTTCTTGTTAACACGATAGCGACCGAAATACTTTACTAATCGAGTCTTTTTTTTTCTCTTACGCTTGAGTATGCTCAGGAATAGAACCCTTTCATTTTTCAGGGTCTGATTCGATGTGGTTTAATTGTTATTAAATAAACAAAAATAATAATTAATAAATATTTATTAAAAAAAATTATGAGGCGTGCACTTTTGGATTTTCCAAATTATTTTATTATGTTTTGGTATTTTAAACTGTGATACGATTTTTGCATACACGTTTCGAAGTTGAAATCACAAAATTGTTATTTTTAGAAAAGCTTCATTGTCACAGAATGGCGGTCTTTGTTTGATTTTAACACTTTTACAACTTCAAGATTAATTCTATCTATAATCTAATTTAATATGAGTCGTCGTTGTTGACGTGAAAATTTGTTTACGAAATTAATTTTCAAACAACAATTTGATACTGTTTGATAATAATAATGTGTGAAGTTCCTTTTATCAGAATACGTGTTTATTCTTATGGCTCGTCATTACAATTACGGCGCGGCGTCCCCTAAGGTGTAATCGACCAATGGAATAGCTTCTTGGCGTGTATTTTCGGATAAGTGTTCTACATCCAGTTTTAAAATAAACTAATTTAAATTAGGATTCACGAATAAATGTTGCAAATATGGACATGCCAATATTATTCATATTAGTTTTATAAGAGACGTGCTCAACGCATTTTTCTTTATAAAAATTATAATTGAGATAGATTAAATGTTTTACATTTTTTGTCAACTTCAAAAACTGACAATATCATTAAACAAATTTTTTGTTATATTTTTCTTTGCTAACCCAGATAAATTCTGACCGACTAATACAAAGATTTGTCACGTCGAATGTTAAGCGTTAAAGTTGTAATTGAGGTTTTTCCCACTGCTGGCTGTCTGGCCCCTCCATGACAATGTAAAGTACAATATAACATTGCAATTCAATACACCAAAAGGTAATGTGGTGTCCCACTGACGTGCGAACTGTGCGAAATAGCAGATGCTTGACTACACCCATACAAACACGCGAACTGCTGTTACTACGTAATGTGATACGCAATGTGTTCCGACACGATATGTTATGTAGGTGTACGATAAAACGCATAGGAGGCTATTCGTTTTGTTTATTTGGCTTGCGTGAATGTTATTGCATGATTTGAAATACAAAAAAGGGTGTCGTATTTTTTCTTTAAAGATCTATCTGTAAATGATCGAAACTTAAGTTAAATTCAAGCGGGAAAACATGATAGAAATTCTAGATCTTTCGTTATAATGTTAACTGGTATAAATAAATGTTTTACTGTATCTTCACAAATTGGTCGGATTATACAGCCTATCGTCAAATCTGTAACATAAACATAGAAAGGAAAATGGCATCATCGCCAACACTTTTATCATAAAGATAAATATCTCGTATTACCATGGACTTGAGTATATAGGTCCATGGTATTACATTGATCGTATAATCTAAATTGTGAAATAATAAATGGCAGATAAAAGGGTGGATCATCCTTGGAAGTACAATCCTCTTATCAGAGTATCGATTGTGACAAGCATCGGCTTTTCCTGAATTCTCATTATATTCGGACAAAATATGACATTCCTTTCCTGGTATTTCTCATTAAACATACATAACGATCACTCGTTTTCCTAACAAACTGAATGCCATAAATCGCAAAGTAATTGCATTCATACTAGAGCAATACCTACACTTTTCAACTGAAAAATATATAGCAGATACTTAGTAAAGATATGTGTTTTGTTATCAAATAAATTCGGCAAATCATTGACCCATAAATAGTAATTACGAATAGGTAAGTACGTGTTTATTGTAATTATGCCTAATCACTCAAACTACAATACACCGGCACATGCAACGCATGTCTACCGCCAATTATTTCGCCCCGTCAACATTGCTTTTAAAAATTATCTGCGAGTTTTAATTATACTCGCGATAACAATGATCGATGTTATCTTTTCCTTGTATGTCAATTATTTTAATGTTTTGTGGGGTTTATTGGCGAACACGCGACGAAATTAAGCTCCGTTGTACAGAGTACACACTATTAGTTATTCCATTGTGTGATACTGGGAAATTTTATATGAAGTTATGAAAAGGATTTCTACTCTGTGCTTCTATGGTTTTATTGAAGAGATATATCGACATAGTTAATATAATATGGAACGTTCTTTTCAAACTCTTTCATTGCAACATGAAAGGAGCGACGTTCTTTAGTTAAATCCAGTCTGATTTTATATTTTTCTTTTAGATGAAATGTCTCTATTAAGACCAACCGTTAATACTATTAAGAAATGCAAGGATTAGACGAGAAATATAAAATAGTTTCATATCTTCATTCGACTTATCTGCGGAGCTAAGAATTCTCTTGCAAAATATTTCAGTTAAGATGTACGCTTCACAAATTTGAAGGTTCATTTTATTAAAGAAGTTACTCCGAAAAGAGTTTTATCGCGGGGCGTTTATCGCTAAAAGTACTCGGAAAGGGAAACGTAATAACGCGGATTCAAAGCGCTGATTATGTTAATATCACTTAAAATACATAGTAAACACAATAAACGTAAAAGATTCGCTTATACAATCCCGCTAAAGCTCTTCAAACAACGCGAGTCATTACGCTATATAGCTGTCGCGGAACAACATTTTCTTCAATTTAATTTCGGCAGACTGCCTCTTGGAGACTCCTCATACTTTGTCGCATCGCTTCGGCGCGGCTTGTAGTTGACGTCCATTAGTACAAATTAATAATTGTATAATTGCGCAATTAACATCTCAGTGGGATTGTATCTTTGAAAATGTTGTTGTTTATTTACTAATAGCCGTCCCTCAAATTTTTCACAGTCAATTGCTATTTATTTTTTCAAATAAAAGTAGCTCTTTACCTATTTATTAGCTTTAATTTAATAAACAATTGATCGCCACAGATTGCCAAAATTTTAAACTACAATTTCTGGTTTCCATGAAAGTAATTCTAGTCCATCACACTAAAACAGAGGAAAGATCGCTGCCTTTAATCTTGTTAAACACCATAATTTGATTCCCAACCACTACTACATATCCACAAGGCATTTAACAGTAGGTATACATCACTGTATATAGTGTCCAACGTTTAGTATTGTAGCATGGTTTAGTTGAAGTTTCGTCAGTACGCGGCGGCGCTATGTGATATTCATTTATTTTATTTCCCGTTAGATGAACGCTCCGGGCACGCTCCGGGGAAACAAAGCCATTTCCGTGATAAAAGCTATCGTAGGGCGATGACGCGTGAACGGCCTGGACGCTGATTATTGTTACAGATATACTATATAATATGGTGTAAGATAGGGTAAAGGAATTGATAATGGTCTATGTTATGGTTGTGTTTAATGTAACGTAGTAGTAGTCTTGCTGGGAATGAAATTAAAAATTTAATCTTATATATAAAAATGAATCGCAAAATGTGTTGGTAAGCGCATAACTCGAGAACGGCTGAACCGATTTCGATAATTCTTTTTTTATTATATTCCTTCAAGTACGAGGATGGTTTTTATGTAGAGAAAACGTAAACATGTACCACGGGCGAAGCCGGGGCGGACCGCTAGTATGTAATAAATATATTGTAAGTAATTCTGAAAATATGAATCTTGAAATGAAGCACCGTCATATTGATAACTGTATTTATTAATGGCTGGGTGATATGTAATACATAGTAAGGAATAAATTATGTAGCTATTAAATAATAAATATCTTTAAATAAGAAAATAATCTAGAATTCACTAAGCTAATCCTGTATACCTACACGCTTTTTTTGCCAAAGTACGTAATTGTCATATCAACGAAGTGGGGAAATCGAGTTCCATATAAAAATACAGTTTATGGTTTGTCTAATAAATAGACTTCTGCCTAAATTTTCTTAGTGGTTTGCGTGAAAAACTGTTCGCGCGTATCCGCCCTACCGTAAGGCTCTAAACGAACTAGCCTCGCGTCGATTTAGCGCCCTCGAGTGTATTTGACAGGCGAAATGTTTATTGGCCTCCTTCCTCGGAATCTTTTCGCTGAGAATAATTCATGCAATTTGACACAATGCATATTTATTAGACGGG
Organism: Colias philodice; assembly: GCF_061535455.1. Taxonomy (NCBI): domain Eukaryota; kingdom Metazoa; phylum Arthropoda; class Insecta; order Lepidoptera; family Pieridae; genus Colias; species Colias philodice. The sequence goes on from NC_143104.1 coordinate 8,451,782, forward strand.
CCCCGGGTAACCTGACGGTGGATATTCCTGTGACGTAATCCTTGCATATTTTGTTAGCTGTAGCCGCTGTAGGTACCTATTGTGTTGTTTACGAGATACGCTTAATAAGATTGCGTCTATGATAGTTGAGGTGACACGTTTATATCACCTACTTGGATGGAATTTCTTGAGAAACTATGTTAAGAAAGAAGGAAAAAATACCAAAGCTTTTGTGTACGAAATTTTTAATATAACCTAACGTATATTTTGTAATAGTGTTGTTATTTTTAAATTTTGAATAGAAAAATAAATAAAAATATATCGACGAGGATGGGATTCGAACCCACGCGTGTAGAACACATTGGATTAGCAGTCCAACGCCTTAACCTCTCGGCCACCTCGTCTCGTGAGAAGCCTCTCGAAATATTACAGCGTTTCATAGAATACACTTTCCTGTGGATATTTACGTTAGAAATGTAATATAGAAATGAGATATTCTATGTTTCTGTATTTATTTCTTTTCAAACGAAGGTAAAATTGTTGTATTTTTGTTATTGATAAAATTTAAATTACGGAGTTTTTTCTAATTCGTTACTATTATTGAAAATATAACTAATTCTGTAGATGGAAATTACTCAGATACTATAGTACGTTTTGTGATTACCTTTCACTAGACTGTATAGAAATATCAACAATACTCCTTCTACTCCCAACTTCTTAGTTATTGACAGCGTCGAAATGAAATTCGCGACATCCTAGCCAGCCACATTAATATTCCAAAGAATTGTAATTATTCACAAGCAGAGTACATTATGTAGGTTTTAATGAAAGAAGTGCGCGTCCATTAGGCGAGGAATATTCATTTGGGAATAATAAGCCTATCTGGTATTGTGGAGACGGCGTCACTTAATGTTAGGGGACTTATGTTTTTAGTGATAAAAAGCACTGAATTGATTCAGTTTTTGTGGTTCTTAATTAGATTTCTTTGTTCACTTTTGAGTGGTCCGACTGCGTTTAATTATGGAATTGTGTAGTTGTGATTTCCTTTTATTAAGTCTTCTATTTTGCGAATATTCAGCTCGTCTGTTTTTAGTCGCTGTTTGTTTATTTGTTGGTGTTTTCAGTTTTTGTGTACTCATTTGTGTTCTTTATATAAGTTCTTGTGAGTATTTACGTTGTTGTTTATTCTAGTAGGTAGTTTGTCTTTGTCAATGTCTTCCCTGAACGGATGCCGTTGCATGTAACAACTAAATTCTCCGACTGACGTTTCCTCAGAGACCAGTCGTTCTCTATAAAGTGACCCATGTGATCGCCTTTCGTATTTCTACGCATACACTCGACAAGTTCATTCTCTCGAGCGACATTACCATGTTGTTACTACGCAAGCTCATCTTTTATTTCGTTACAAAATGGAAAGCTTACGTGCTCCTAACTACATGAAGGGCCCTGACCTCAATTGCTAAGTAATAATGCTCAGGTATACCTCAAGGATGTCTAATGCTGGCTGCTAACTTATACACAAATTCGGGGCTGTAGTCAACGAAAGTCAGTAATTTCGTTACAACTTTTGTATTATCCAGAGGAGCATAGCAAATTGTCTCGGATATAAAAATAATTTATGTTACAACTCGAACCAACGGATGATTATACTTTTCGAGTTAAATTATACGTTGTTATTTCAAGTGGCCTGCGAGCTCTGTGTTGTGTGTTTACATTGCAGTAATTTAGTTTTATTTATGTATTTTTGTTTTGCTTTTATTTTTCATCGTGAATTATAATTTTTCGACTCTCCATTGAAAAGAAAATAAAACAACTGAATTATAATATTATACCACCTATAATTTCAAAAATAAATAACACAGAGCATTATGTCTTTAAAGCCCACAAATAAAACAATACTTTCAGCATAAATTGCGGTGTACTTTGCACATTGGTATTTACAAGCGGCATTGTTACATAAGATCACGTATTCGCACGGGCACCGGGCACATCTGAGCGGTTAGCAATCAATGACAGGCCCGTATACCAGTTGCGATTATCTATGGCGCTGGTGTACGGGAATTATGTATTCGTGAGGCACAATCGGGCCAAATGAGAGGCCAATCAGACGCACGGCATTCGAGCGGTGACATGCCAAACCGAATCGATAATTCAATGGTAAAAATTATGGGTCGAGTGTTTGGGTGGATGGGAAGAGTATTTATTGTAGAAATGAATATATAATATTATATTGATGATTGATAACATTTTTATTGTATTTTGATTTAAAATGTTTAAAGTCTAGTATAAAAGTTATTATATTATGTCAGGCACCCCTATCCTGGCAAGAGCTTTAACTGGTAAAATGCGTCTCCATTATATTATGTTCGTCTATTCCAAAACTTTCTGGAGTATACGGACGTGATGTGAAATAAATACAGCGTTATACAACCCATTAAAACTAACGTACCAATTAATGCAATGTAAATTTCACACAGTAGGTACATGCCTCTCGCATTCAAACCATCATTTCAGCGCGGCTGGCAATTAACAAAGTTTTTATATCCCCTTTGAGGTGGCGCTACAATGTTTCCACTATAACGCATTATGACCACAAACAAGAATTCAAGAGGCCATTAAAGCGGCTTCCTAAACGAAACCGACCGTCCCCGAAAGTTTTTCTATGAGAAGTTTTTACATCAGCCGCGCATTAGCATGTGGGCGTTTATATGTCACATTCGGCCGATAAAATTCGCCGGGTTCGGGAAGCCTCGTAGGGCACTTAAGGCGCTAAAGTATGTCCCTATTACTGCCCTTTCGCGGCGGCTTTTTAAACAACGCCGGGCTGTAACTATTTCTAAATGGGTTGTATGAAAATGTATCTGCGGTGAGGGTATTACATGACATATGTTTTACGTTTCGTTTAGTTTTTGTATGGGTTTCAGTTTGGATTTTTTTTTTGGATTTAGGGCCGATTTTTCAATGCTTGGTTAAAACTTATCCGTCCAATAAAGTATTACACGATAATATTAAAATTTCACGTAAACTGTCAAATATGGGCAATTAGAATACGTTTTTTAAATGGTAGTTTTATACATTATTAGACGAATAAGTTTTAATATAAAGTTTTTTGTGAAATAATTTGTTAGATGAGTCCATGGAGACGAATGAACGCAATATCACTTCATAAATCGTTTTCTCATTTTGCTGTTTAGACTTTTTTAAGTCTACAAAGTTATTTAGATTGTACTAGAATTATTATTTATGGATACGAATGGTATTAGTTTTTAATACAATTGATTGGTGATATTTACAGCATACTGAGAATTTATTTAATCTTGTTGGTTGGAATACTAGACTATTACTTCTAGTTAAAAAGTAACTTTTATGACTCAAAAGTCGCTATTAGTACTACTTGTTATCTATTTACGTATATAGATTTGAAACAGTTCAAAAACACATGTGCACATATTGACATGTGTTCAGTTTATTATGTTGTTTTAACAGATGATTTGGAGTTTCATACAAAATGCCCTTGATTAGGAGAAATTTTTAATTTCTAAACTTTATTATAAAATAAATAATATAAAGGTACTTTATTTTATTCTTCAATCTTGGGGAGTTTTATTTAAACGCAGATTGCGTGAAAGGCGATATCTAAATCACGGGACGTGTGACGTCAGAGCTTTATCTCGTCTCGACACCTGCCTACACCTGAATTATAGCCCGAGGGTTATAGGCTAGGAGCTGATTGTGTTTATTTTTAGTTTGGTCTAGACTAAACAACTTGTGGGATACAATTATCTTTTGTTAATTAATACGTAGGTGCATAAATGATTTTTCAATAACTGAAAGTGGTTTTATAATTGGTTAATTTTTTTGGAAATATTTTGTTTTAAGCTTCTACCCAAAATAATTGTCCAAATAACTGATTGAGATGATTCAATTGCTGAAATGTATAACTCAGAAATACTTGAACGTTGTGATTTAATCACACACGACACGTTCGCTTATTTAACTGCGTATTCTATATACTATGATGAATTTTTGTTCATTTTTTATTTCCCACAAAAAGTACATTACATCAAAACTTCGATAAGCTCCCGCACTATGAGTAATGGTCGTCAATTCGGCTCACCCTGTTCACGGATCACAAGTGAGTTTTTCTTGCCACTACGAACGGATCGACACACCTGCGCCTACTTCGTGTTTATTGCGCTGTGTGTGGGTTTTGTTAGCAAATACCGAACTGTTGTTAGGCTAGGGGTACATTTGTAAGCATATGCGCGGTCTTTTAGCTTCTAATACATACTTATTCGTTAGGAATAAGACGGGAAAGGTCTTAGGACGGAAGATTTACACTATAGAATTATTGTAAGACTTGCAAGACAGTTTCTTTTTGTGATAAAATAATTGCGAACTGGATTTTAGATGGTCTTGGTCGTTAAAAGTAGGGTTTGCGGTAACTTAGTTACAAAGTATGTATAAATCGAACAGTATTCCAACGAAATAACATACGAAAAATTTTCAAATGAATACTATAATATTATCACAACAGCAATGTACCAAAATATATTTGAGAACAACACAATATTTTACCTTTGAATTCACGTGCACGTAGGTATCTCGTCTCGCACGCGGCGTACATATCGACGCGCACCCTAAAGCATTTGCGAACTTATCGCGTCTAATGTTGCGTTATTTTTTGGTGACTGTGCGAGTGATGTTTTTATTATAAAGACGTGTCGGGACTAGGGAAATATTTACGAATGTCGGGCGAACGTGTCCTGCTGATGTATGGGCGTAGTTCTCGTATGGATTGTACAATTTGTTCGAGGCGTTTTTGTAACTATACACTACTGTGTAGTGTGTGGTGGTTTGTTTACGATTGCGAATATTATGATGTGAATGATAGAATGGAGAGGTGGATTTTTTTAAATTATGAAACTTTTCATACATGGCAGATGATGAGCTGAGACAAAAGTCTAAGGCTAAGACAAAATTATATCTTAATAAATCACTAATTTCGAATTATAAATTCAGATTTATAAAATTTACTACCTATAAGTATTTGAATATGTATATTTTGTGTAAGAAATAGAACAAATTAAATTTAAAAAGTAATGTAAATACATTACCTACTTATTATAGTACTTTTACGAATCCATTACAATATAATGTTAAACCTTTTAATGCTCGTCAAACACTTTAAAATAATTCCAGAGTAAAATGATATTCCAAGAACACATTTACAAGAACGCCTTTTTATCCGTGTTTTTCAGACTATTCTCTCAAACAAAGTATTAATATCAAAAGTTAAAATAATATTCGCAGAGACGGTGCAACAATGTAACGAATAATCTACATTTAAAAATGTCATTTTCTTTAAGAACAATCAAAGGTAGTTATCACAAGCAGTCTCCCTAATGCACCTAATAGTGCCGTTTTGTATTTTAAAACCTCGTTATATCTGAGATTTTCTTAATTAAAGTAAAGCTAGCTTTTGCGTTTTCTTTAAAAATAACAAAAGAACGGCGCGAGGTGGCGCGACGCTCGCTATTAAGATGTGACAATAACCAGTTAGGTGCAGTTAAGATAATGAGCTCGTGAACAAAGAAATCCTATCAAAAGTCTTCCTACTGATTGTATTCTTGTCCCGGTTATAATATTAAAAGGAATTCTTAATGCCCCGTTTATCATTCTACTTATGGTTTTTAGTTAAATGAGAATTTTATACAGGAATACTTGATAAGTTTTTACGTTTTAAAACTACAAGTTATAGAGTTAGTTTGTATTAATACTTGTTTGTTAATTATGGCCAAAATAGTTATATTTACTTATTTCGTATGAAATTTTTCGAAGAACCTTATATAGGTATTAATACTAAACCTAAATATATATTCCTTCATCGTCGTGAATAGAAGATATATGGAAAGGTTGTTTAATATTATATTATATTAAAGAGCCCTGCTTTGTTCGTCATAATACACAATAAAACAATTACTTTATCTTCATTCATTACTAGCTACGCTACACGTAGCACTAAATGCGTAGCACTGCTACGAGCTACAATACTCACTGGACCGCTCATGTACTTAATGTCCTACGAGTTCATCGGGAGTATTTATATCAAAAACAAATTAACGTTGTTAATGTTTTAAGACAATTTTACTAGGATGTTTCAAAAATGCATAATGTAGAAAATTTGTTTGTAAGACAAATTGAAGCACAATTTTAATTTATTTATGTAGCACGAACTCCTTTCATTAGTACCTATAAAACTTTCAGTCGTAATAAACTTATAAAATTTTAAAATAATAATTTCTGTTGCATGTCGTGTAATATTATAGTAGACAACTTTTGCGACGTGTAGCGTACTTTTTTATTCATTTATAAATTATTATCGAAAACAATACGGTTATAGTTCTGCATATTATTTGACTATCACAATTCACACTAGTATTGCAGATGCACGTAGCAGCAGTTTGGAAGTACTAAGCACAGATAATACAACGTGCTCAATGTAACGGAATATTAAGCTGCCGATTACAGCAGACAACAGTCGTAGTCGACGTGTTGGAGTCGATTAGTCGAAGTCGAAGCACTGGTTATTGGTAATATATTAGAAGGTGCATTATAAGTATTAATTTAAAAAAGTCTACTATATACTTGATCATTTTTATGTTTAGCTCTGTTGCATGTTAGGAAGAGCTTTAGATATGAAATTTAGTTGAAGTTTTATCGATTTTAATATAAAGATTACATTAAATATAAAAGCAAATATGCTATACATCCGAGAACGTATAAATAAAAAACAAAAATAAAAAAGAAGCTCTTGCATCGGCCGGGAATCGAACCCGGGCCGCCCGCGTGGCAGGCGAGCATTCTACCACTGAACCACCGATGCTTGTTGTTACAACCTAAAATATGAATACAAATAATGTTTATTTCACTGTAGTAATTGATATTATCCGAGCTGTTTACACAAGTGTTAATTTGTTAGTTTTAACCAAACTATAAAAAAATTTAATTTATATTTACCTACATATTATAGTGCCTGTTTTATTTTGAAAATAAATCACATTTTATTAATGTGAAAATTCTAATGAACTCAATATCATAACGCTGGTCGAAAAGCCCTTCAAACTCGAATGGCGTCAGCTAGTTATAAATATTATATAAATTTAAAGCATTTGTTCAAAAACTCCAATAAAAATTAAAATAAAACGTTGAAAACTCGTTGATATTAATAAAGTTTTATTATTAGAGATATAAATTTTAATGAAAAATTAAATATATTTGGAACAAGTTTTTTGCATACGAAAATATTAAACTACATATTTAATTATTCGTCTCGCAAGCGATTCAAACTAAAAAATACGATATTCCTTAATCATCTAATTCGTTAGAAAACGGTAAATATCGATATTTATTGGCGGAATCCCCAAAGCTTTGATATATTGCCGCCAAAAAACTATTGAAACATTTTTATTTGTATCGCAAATTGCGCTTTTATTCCTGTCCGGACGGGTCTGATCGGATTTGGTTCACAATGCCGGCGAATTCTAGAATTTTCACTGCACCTGGTTTGGAAGATTTTTCATGGCTTTAGTTATTCATGACTAATGCTGTGAGGCTCTCGCTATAACACTATGTAGCTATGTAAAAATGTAAGGGGCTGTGCAGAAGTGCCCGGCGTTAAAAGCTCCTTAAAAATACAATTACGCCTTCTTAGAAAAACATAATTTTTATACAGTAAGGTGTAGTAGGTACCTTGTTCATGGTGATAATTAAATAGATATGAGACTCAACTGCTAAGTGACTTTTCTAAAATAGTAAATAAGTGATTTAATATTTCGGTATGCAGAACAGCATAGAGTAATGTGCCTATATTTCAGAATTTCTATACTACAATGTAGGTACGTAATGAAAAGCAATCAGTCGCAACCGTTGATGCGTTGAATCGAGCAACTGAAAATAATCCAAACACAGAGTTGATAGTACACGCGTCACGTCAGCCGCAGCAGAACTGAGCCTTTATCAAGTCGATACGCTTAATTTGTTTGTCATTCGAGAGGATCCAACACACAGCAGTAGGCACAGTTGTCGAAACAACGGAGACGATGGTTAAGACAGATTAACAGTTAGTTGGGTTGTCCGTTGTATTGTCTCTGTTTAATCCGGGACGAACGCCGGTTTCGAGTGTCGTTCTGGTAAACAAGTTTAAATGATCGGTTTAAATGCGACTTTATGGGCACTGATAGCGCTTTAAGTAGTGCGGTTTTGGTGATAATGTGGATGGAGAACAGTTGAGAATGTAGAAAGAAGTAATACAAGGAATAAGTGATTTATCTTCAGGAGGATAATTAGTATAAGTATACTATATTGTTATGTGTACTGATATATATGGAAGGATAGATAATTCATTGAGCCATTGCACCTTCTTTCTAGTGCACGGTAATCAGCTTGCATATTATTACTAATGTACTCACAAATGCACTGGCATTTCACGAATAACGCTAACAATAAAGCAACATGGTATGGTGGTATTTTATCATTAACGAAAAAGATTGTACATGAAATATTTATAAGGTTATATTTGTTCCACAAATGAACACTGCAATTGGTTAATTAAGTAGACATTTTATAATCAAATTATAATAACTGTTGTTAACTGTACATGAAATTCCACATGAATGATTCGTGTGTGTGTGTGCGTTTTTCTTATAATAAAGTTTCATGTATTGTATTTGAATGTGTAGGTACGCGGTACGCAAATTTCGGATGGTATCATATTACACATACAGAGATGTACGAAACAAAAACAGTCCATTATGTGCAAGCCCCAGAGAGACGGCCCCCTAAAATATTTTGTAAATCTAAAGGTGTGTATAATGCGGTAATGTCGCGCAGGTGTTCAGTAAAAAGTCGCTTACAGTAATGGACAGACCGAAATTGTGCACTAGTCTTTACTCCTTTCCTGTATTCAGTATTTTGTTACTGCATTCTTTTTATTTTTAACCATAGATAAAATTACTTCCGGATAGGCTATGAGAAGATGTCTATTTTTTTTACTCTAGAAGCTATTTTTGACGATGTCTTCGCAGTTTTTATATAAATGAATAAAGGACAATCTCTCTAATCTATTTTAGCGCTAAGAATAGATTCTGGTGTTAAAATAGATTAAGAAAAGGATTCATTTTTTCATGATGTTGAAACAGTTAAGGGTAGATTTTATAAATAGCGACGATGACCTTTAACTTTAAAGTTTCTAGATACTGTGCAGTGAACTGTAGGGGTGACTTGTTTATCATTGTTTTACTATAGACATTTCATTTGATACACTCCGTATAACATAATGGCGGTCTACGGTTCTAATATGATAAACAGCAAAGATTGCATTGCTTGTTTTTTAGCATAACCGATATTATAAATTCTTTCATTAATATAAAAATACATCGTGACTATAATTTTTAAACTATGATCAGAGCCTGACTAATTCCTGTTTAGAAATAATTTTTACAAAGCATATCTCAATTTACGAGTTGAATTATGCTTTAGAAGCTTAGTTTTACTTTTCTGACGAGCCGAATATGTCATATATTATGCTGTAAAATTAACTATGATCAATTTATCGCTTTTAATTTCGTTTAAATGTGCTATATAAATGAGAGCATAATTTTAGAGATACGAATTAGCTCAATGAATTATGTAATTTGAAGTGATTTCATGCACACTCTAACGATAGGTATCTACTCCCCTTATTGGTACCTATAGGTTTTAGTCGATATTTTTGGATATTAAGGAATTGCGAAGGTATTGGTGGGAGGTATATATAGGAAGAGATGGTCTATTATTATTAAAATGTATGTATAATATAAATAGACAATATGCACTTGCAATTATACATATATATGGAGAAAATTAACTAAAGACAAAGAGCACTTAATATTACTCGGTTTGCCAGTCAGGTAACAAATATTCGTACTTAGTAACTGTTACTGAAGCCTTGTATAGTCAGTTGTACAACGGATAGGTGAAATGTGATCTACCGAAAATTGTATGGAAATTAGCAAGATTTGAAGTGTCTAAGCCTAGAAAAGGTCTGTTTAATCATGTATGAAGCAGGGTTAATGTCTCTTTGTATTGATGTGGGTATTGGTTTTGGGTATAAGTCCGTTGTGAGACTTATTAAAATTACTTCAAAAATGATGAGAGACGCGTAGGTTAGATGATTTCCAAATCTATATAACGATCTAGATTTTTTAATTACCTTTAAAGGTCTCATCTATTCTGTACTTATTTGCAATATACCACTACAGTCATGGGAAGGTGATTTTCGAGGTCTTAAAATATTACAGCAGTTTTAACTTCATAAGTGGGTTTGTAAAATATTTCAATATACAATTTTGTAAGAACCGTTTATATTTCGAACATTGTTAGTTCTGTATGTATATTCGTAATAGTAATACGAGTATATTTGCGCAAGTGTCAGTCACCGCTCACCTTACAGTCGGTTGGATAAGTGAATGTGCACCATGAATACAAAATTCAAAAGCGAAATTTGAATATTGCCCAAATGTAGGACTAAATTTCGTATGTAACTGTATCGCTTTCATACATATTAAGTTTTCGCTAGCGGAATATATCGGTTTGCGGTTTGATGTATGAAAGTGCTATGGTATTGGAATGTTGGATATAAATAATAAATAATAAAAAAAAAAAACTAGTCTTGCATCGGCCGGGAATCGAACCCGGGCCGCCCGCGTGGCAGGCGAGCATTCTACCACTGAACCACCGATGCTTGTTAAACGAGTGGGAAATTTCGAAAGAGATAATATACCAATCACACCTACTACCTGTTAAAAGAAACGACGAGAAGAACATTTCTTTTTTATTTAGTTGATAATTTAGCTCGAAATTGTTAATACATCTTATTGGCTTCTGCTAAACCTTTATTCTTGAATGAGCTTTGAAATATTCTTACAAAACATTATTATTAAGTATACTTTTCTATACATTTAAAGCTTTTCCTCTGTATGTGATACGTCTAAATTCTATTGCTTCAAAGTACAAACCTTAGTTGTTCTGTTCACCATTCGCTGAATAGTAAGTCTTGATGTAACGACGTCTAATCATCGTGTAAGCTATAGTTATAGTGCGGTGGAGGTAAAGCTTTGTGCACACAGTGTTAGATGCATGATAGGCAACTTATTTGCAGCAATTAGGCTTCTAGAAATGTGTTTGTAACATGGAAACTCGAGAACTAGGAACTTAGCTCAAAGTTTTGTCGTACTTTTAACACATATCTAAATGAAACTGACAGCGGAAAAGTATCGCGTTTCCCAAAAATTAAATACATTATCTTACATCCTACATCTTCAGGCTCGGCGCACTGATACAAAGTTCACGCGCTGACAAGGGTCCAAATCAGAGATATTAATTTGTAGGGTGCGTTGTAAATTAACCGTCGCGAGTTGGTAACCGAGTTACCCGGTCCGGGCAATTTGTAAGGCCGGCAAGCAATAATTTTCGACTCTTGTACCGTGTGCCCGGATTAAAGTAATACACGGATTAAGAGCGTGCGTGTGGACCGGGCTTTAGCGTAAAAAATTGTGAGCGTAATTGCTAGGTTTGTGCTCTTCGATTTGAATGAAATTGAATTTAGAATTGCATTTCTGTTTTTGAATTTTGCGATCTTGTTCTAGAATAGTTTTGAATTGAGTGACTTTGGAGGATTGATATTCTGCCCGGATTTTTTTCATGCATATTTGTCTCAAGAATTTATCACGGTCGTTTACGATTAGTCCGGGATACATCGCCCATTTTTGCAAGTGATTACTATCAAGCTAATTTTTCGTGAGTAGCTTTATTTTGATGAGATGCCCAATAATTTCACGTACAAAACTCTCGATTGTGGTAGCTACCAGAGGAAACAAGGATAAAATATTTTGATTTGATGGTTCTCAAATATTAACTACTAACTGAATGTTTTTTTTGTTCAATCTCAAGATAATTATCTAAATTATTCGAAAAAATATTTGTCCTACAAAATCTATGGTTTGATCAAAGAGTCCCCCTTTCCAATGTGTATCGATAACGAAGTCATCATAAATGATTACTAACCAGCTGATTTTTTTATTTTCACTTATTTAATACATACTTATATAATTCAACAGACATATTGTCCTACAAATTGCGTAATAAATATTTGAGAACCGTCAAATTAAAATTTTTTATCCTTGTTACCTCTGTAAGCTACCACAATCGAGAGTTTCGAACATGACATTATTGGGCATCTCATCAAAATAAAGCTACTCACGAAAAATTAGCTTGATAGTAATCACTTGCAAAAATGGGCGATGTATCCCGGACTAGATGGTAAATATTATACAATTAGGTACAATTGTTTAATAGCACGATTGTTATTATGAGAAATTAAGACGTTATTAATTAATATTGAAATAAGCTTTCAAGATTACGTTCGTCAGATCACTACTGAATGAAATGCGCTATATATTTCTCAGAATTCATCTTTAATATTTAATACGAGTAACCGTCACAAACAAAAACATGTTTTAATACTTCTAAATGCTTGGAAAAGCTATTATTTTTTGTGCGATTTTTGTCTACAATTTATGTGATCCAATTTTTACCTTTCATTATCTTATAAAGAGTACCTTCATACATTCCTATCTTTTATGTTTTCATACACGAAAACATAGCACAAAATAAACGTTTAATTAACTATGTACCTAGTACAGTGCGGTTCATAAATAAATTACGAACCCTGAAAACGAATAATAGCCTTTATTTATGAATGTTTAAAAAAAATTAAATAAATTTATGTTAAAGCGAGATAAAGCCGCCACTGTCCGGCGGCTGTGAAATATAAAATGGAGGCACTTAGCGGTCGGTAGGTATACGTTTTTACTATTTCACGTTTTCGAGCTTTGTAGGTACATACTTAATTGTGATGTGATTGTAATGGATTGCTTTATGAGGGCTCGTATGAAAGAGTACTTGTAATGACCCAGCGGTGGTATAAGAGGCGCTGGCTAATTCGTGATGTAAAGCCGATTGCATTAAATTATTATGGTGCACATAGTAAGCGTATTTTGAGTTATGTAAAAGTTGTATTGGTGTGTTAAATCTATCACGATGTAAAAATTAAATAATTTTGGTTCAAAAATATCATTTTCATTTTTTCACACTCGATACTATGAATTGTAAAATTACGTAGGTACAGTTTCCTTTATTAGATGAAAGTATTATTCCCATTTCCTTTTGATTTTGGCTCATTTTGATAGGATTTGTAGGATCGTTATATATTTTATGAAATGGCAATCAAAGAGGAAATTGTAAAAGCTGTAAATGAAATTATAGTATGTTTTGTTAGTTTACCACGTTCATTGCAAATAATACCACCATCAAACGATTGCTAAAAATTAAGAGCGCAACATTGACTCGAGAAGTTTATCGTGCCTTTTTTCTACGTCGAGTCTGTGAATAGGAGTTTATTTTAAACGAAAGCCAATAAAGTCGGCGGCTCCAATGAAATAATCGGATCCGGCGCAATCTAATTTATTAATAGCAAATAAAAGCTTGGGCGCATCGCGCAATGATTGGTGGAAACGGTTGCCAATTGTTTGCTTTCGATTCTATGTTCCATATTCTTTTTCATTTGCCGAAGTGTTTGGAATAACTGGAAATATACGTTACGTTTGTAAGGTAGTATTGCTATTTGGTTTGCTGATATTTTGTGCATAATGCATTTGAATAAACCGTCTCATTGTAGATATTTACAAAAAGTATTTCAATATTTTTACAAATAATAATTATTCCATTGGTTATATTTAGCGTTCCTTCAACGTTTTAGGATGGTACATAATTTACCACTACTTTTGTATTATAATGTAAATTTATCGTATATTTCTTCCGGATATTTTTTGGTGACTATAGAATTTTAAACATATAATATTATGGTTCTATTTTTGTAAATACGTACTTACTTAAATATTTTTTTTATAATTGTTACAGATTGGAGCACTGAAAGACTACTACTTATTATCTCACCACGAGGTGCACAAGCGGTCCACGGAACCAAACATGGAACATCATCGCAAGTTGACAGAAGAACCACAGGTATGCACATAAATTTTTTATATTGTGTCATGCCTAGAATATTGGTTATTCTGAGCCGGCGAGTTTTACGAAGAAGAGATGATGCGATATAAGGGTGAATTACAAAAATTGTATGCATATTTTTTCTATAATTCAATAAGATACTGAACTATTTATCAAACTAAAAAATGTTGTTACGTTTTACTCTTTGATATAATTTCTGAAATTTCGTTTTCAATAGCCATTCAATAGCGGATAGCCTATAAGTCTTAATATATATAAATCTCGTGTCACAATGTTTGTCCTCAATGGACTCCTAAACCACTTAACCGATTATAATAAAATTCGCACATCATGTGCAGTTCGATCCAACTTGAGATATAGGATAGTTTAAAAATGTAGGAACCACGGGCGAAGCCGGGGCGGACCGCTAGTTTGTAATATATAAAATAACTATTTTTCGAATTTACCAATCTAGACTCGTTTAATTCCATTTGTATCAAGATAGTTCCTTTACAGCGAGAATATCAAAAGTATCGGTCCCACTCCGTTGCTCGGTATCCCAAATTTCAGATGTCGATATGAATCTGAGATTATGAAGTGATAACAAAAACTAATTCACTTAGTTCTTTGAAATGCTTTTAGCGCTGACGGCTGACTATTAGACTAGAGTAGATAATTTTAGAAACAAAAAAAAATCGCAGTCGGATGAAACCCATTAGAAAAGGAGGGGAATATGATAAAAATGTAAGGAAAAATAAATTACGGTCAATCCGAATTCGGGAAGCGGGAGGGGGGAGCTTTTAAGAGAGAAAAATGGTTTCTCTCGATTTCCGACAAAACTACAAGTCCTATAGAAAAAAGTTCAATGGCAAAGTTATAGGTAATTAAAAGTTCTACAACTTTTGTGTTCACAATTTTTTCACATAACCTCAAAATTTAGGTGAAAAATTCAAAAAACCAAGTTTTTGGTCTTTTATTTTTATCTACTTCAAAATTTATTTTTTTTCTACGAAATTTGGTGGAAACTTACTTTATTATGTCCCAAATACACTGTAATTTATTTGATTGAAAAAATTTATTTTTTCGCCTTATTTTGAATTAATACCAAAAAAACAACCTAATTTTCAATCGAAAAGTCACCCGTCAAAATATCAGCTTTTTTCAAAAACTTGGAGTGCCTTTTATTCATTGAAATCTCTACTTTCATATGGTGTAAAAAAAAATAAACACCACCATAGTAAATGTTCTCAGGAAATGCATACAAACAGTGTGAAAATTAGCTTTTACTAAATCAGGCACACTTCTCGAACTACCTGAAATGTTTTTATCGACATCATTTTGCTTTTGAATATGCTGGAAAATATTAAATTTAGAACAATTAATTATTTTTCTTTTGAAATATTACCGAAAAGCCGATACAAGAGAAGATATAGAGTTCAAGAAGTATGCCTGATTTAGTAAAAGCTAATTTTCACACTGTTTGTATGCATTTCCTGAGAACATTTACTATGGTGGTGTTTATTTTTTTTACACCATATGAAAGTAGAGATTTCAATGAATAAAAGGCACTCCAAGTTTTTGAAAAAAGCTGATATTTTGACGGGTGACTTTTCGATTGAAAATTAGGTTGTTTTTTTGGTATTAATTCAAAATAAGGCGAAAAAATAAATATTTTCAATCAAATAAATTACAGTGTATTTGGGACATAATAAAGTAAGTTTCCACCAAATTTCGTAGAAAAAAAATAAATTTTGAAGTAGATAAAAATAAAAGACCAAAAACTTGGTTTTTTGAATTTTTCACCTAAATTTTGAGGTTATGTGAAAAAATTGTGAACACAAAAGTTGTAGAACTTTTAATTACCTATAACTTTGCCATTGAACTTTTTTCTATAGGACTTGTAGTTTTGTCGGAAATCGGGAGAAACCATTTTTCTCTCTTAAAAGCTCCCCCCTCCCGCTTCCCGAATTCGGATTGACCGTAATTTATTTTTCCTTACATTTTTATCATATTCCCCTCCTTCTCTAATGGGTTTCATCCGACTGCGATTTTTTTTATCTTTTCATTATTTTTAAAGGCTTCTACCCCAGTCTATATCCTCTATCGAATTTTATTTGTTCGCGGTGCATTCAGGGCTGCCAAAATGTCGTTAACCGGTTTGGCAGGATGGTGCCGATATTTTAGATAATATAAGACTTTGGCTCACACTTATGTGTTGGTAAATGGTTAGGGGGGTTTGAATGCTCGTTTATAGGTTAGAATAATGTGGTGTGAATCAAAAATTTTAGTACAAATATTCAGGTTATTAATGAAACTTTTGTTGATTGCGCTGTAAGACACGGATCTTTTTATTTTTAGTTTTAAGGAAGACGTTTTCAAATAATGATGAAGTGAATAATGTATTACAGTATTAATACTTGTAATGCAAATCGAATATTTAATTTCCTATTCGAACATCAATTATCGAGACTTGACCCATAGTTTGATGTCCCTACATTTCCTAGACAGCAAAAAAATTTTTTTTAATAAAACTCGTTTTGGCAGCCCTATTTTAAGCTTCAATTTGAAAGCGTAATAACATGTTTTCGCTATCTTACGATTTGATAGAGATCGATATGCTTTATCACGAATTGAAACTACTGCGAAACGACTAGCACAATACGAGTAATTAGAGATAAAATCGATAGATATCTGAGTTCTCTGAGATTAAAGAATTAATTTGAAATTAAGAAACGAAATTTATCTCTTCACTGCAAATAGGTTGAGATATCTATAACCTTTTTAGATCTAGTTGTAATTGATAACCAAGAGATAAAATTCGGATTTTATAGCCATAAATAAATCCTCTATTTTTATTTAAATCATATCTAGTTTTATTATATATTTTAAACATTTTCATTTCGAATAATTGCTATTAGGTAATTAATGATAGGTATTGGAGTTTTAACTCGTATTAGAAAACTAAAGCTTAAATTGTTAGTATGGACCGTAAAATATGTGCATAATAAATTATATTAATGCTGATACTATTTATTTGGCAGTATTTATATGTGTAAATGAAGCATAAGCTATGCAAATTTTAGTTTACTCGTATTTTATATAGCTAAACTATGAATGCATAAATTCTAATTGGGACTCGAAATTTATTCAGATATGTAATGATGAATTCTTTAGATATTCGATGAGATAACATAATAATATATTTGAGGGATGATTTTAATGAATTCATTCAATTATTAATAAGCTTTTATAGATTTTAGTAAAAATTGTTACAATGCTAAATATAAATTTATTCAATGAATATTAAGATTTAAATTAAAAATTTGAAAATAATTGAGTACTTCCACTCTTTAAACAGCCATCATAAATTAAAATCCTTAAACTCTACAGTTGTAAGGATTTATATCCTTCAGCATATAATATTAGTTCGAGAAATCTTAACGAAGTTGAAAATTACTTGTTTAATAATATTCTAGAAATATTTTTGGCTTTTTCAAAGCATATAGCTTATACGAATATGTATTAAAACTTAAAGTAATGCTATTGCATGACAAATTATATTACCTACATTAAAATTTACTTATTTAATTATATAAAAAAATGAACTCGCATTATTTATCTCTTAACAAAAACTGGAGAAAACAATATATTATTGTATGTATATAAACAAAGGTTTTCTTATTTATTTATATATATATATATAAAAGGTTCTCATTCCAGATCGGATATTATTGGGCCCGCTTCCACTAAACATTTATGGGCCGGTACTTCGTAACAGAAACGCCTAAGACTTGAATAAAATAATAATATAAAAATTTCCGATAGTTAAGTGGTGATTTCTATTCTACGAGACATTTTATTGTGTTAGTTTGGCTCAAGCGGTGTTTCGGAGACACGACAATTTAACTTATTTATTGGTATTGTTTTTTGTCAAATTCAATTGAAGTTATAATGTAGGGTAGCTGGCCGGAAAAACTGTGTACCGATTCTCTCGTGCGCAGGAGCCACGATTTTAAAATTTTAGTGTCTTTTCATATCGATTTACTTCTTTTGATTTGTATTTCGTATTTATTTGCTACGTTATTAGAAAGCTGATTAAGACGTGGTATACACCTTACTATACTGTACTTACGATGTACCGATAAACATGATAGTAACGTCAGCTGGTTTTAAATTGTACTAACTCTCTTAAGAATAAAGTGAATACTTACTAATCTTCTTATCTCCGCTCATCGTTTTATATTTTACATTTTAAAAGCGTATTCTCATTCTAAAACCTCACTATAAATTGTTCAGTGTAAACGGTTTGCGAACTGTCGCTTTAATAATCCCGTAAAATGGTAATAAAGCTCTCTGCTCTCTAGAATTATTCAAGTATTCGCAAAACGTATACTTACACTAAGCATTAGTTGGGGTTGACTGTGCTGTTTATCTAGGAGGATAAACCACGTATGTTTGAGTTTAGATTAAAACTAATAATATTTTAAAGGACTCATTTGTGTTTTCGTATGTCTATACATACGAAATGTTTTGTTTGTAATGTTTTCACGAAAACTACTGAATCGATTTCAAAAGTCTTTTACCAGCCGAAAGATACATTTTTTATCCCGAGTCAGTTCGGGTGGAGCAGGTACAAACTAAAACTAAACAGATAAACGTATTTTTTTTTAATACTTTTTTCTGATCCTTAACATTAAATGTTTTTACACGTGTACGAACTATACACGTGTTTTGCGGTGGAATGAAGAAGGAAATAACATTTAATAGCTTCTTTTGTAATCCACAAAATACTTTCACATTCAATCTAAATTTTCTGTAAGACGAAGGTAACAGATAATAACGAATAAGTATTTTTGCTATACTACGTATGTACATTGTGAATATCATAGTGTAAGTGAAATCGAATCGAAGAAATTTTCTGAGTCATTTGATCTAACTATAAAACAATCTACCATATACCATAAGTATACATATACCATAGTAATATGGTATATATGTAGGCTGTATTTATATAGGAGTATGGTATGGTATGTCATACCACACTCTACCCTTTTTCAATCCCGCCTTGCAAACTGCACTTACAGATTACCTGTACCCTACCGATATGAACTAAACACATCACACCTTAATACTGATACATAGTGGGTGGTAATACCCTGACTAGTTGCACCAGGATACATTTCGGCGGTGGCCACTAATATTCTAACGCAGCAATAACTAAGTGGATTAGGCCCTCACTCGGCCGCAGGCGTGAAGCTCGTTCGGTGGCCGAGCCCGCGGTATTATCCATGTAACCTTAATTGAAGGCAATGCACTAGGTAATGGCATTTGCTACTCAATCACGGTGTAATTGCTTCGCTATATACTTGAGGTTGTGAGAGAGTGTGGAGTAATAGTTTCACTGGACTTGCGATGAGAGAGTGGAGGAATGTTTAGTTGTAGAGTAGGAACGTAAAGCGTCTTTGCATTCAGTTTGCAGAATTAATGAAATATTGGCTATTTCCGTTTTGAATATTTTCTTATTTTTATATCAGTTGCAGTGATAGTAAGATTACATCGACGTCGACTAAAAGGAAATTGTTGAGTTTGAAATAAATGTAGAAGAAGATATTAATCTTATGAGAGAGCACTTGAAATAACTAGACATTCTACAACATGAATGATCTCATGAGACAGTAACAAGAAATTAGTTTCCAAACATGTTTTAGAAATAGCTATAAAAGTAGAGATAAATCTGTAGGGGATTGACGGCAACGGAGACTAACAAAAAGTTAGTATCGAAAATGACGTGTCGGATATAAAACGTCCACTTACAATAGTTCTGGCGGTCGGGTCGGAAAGTTTTCTTGTGAACCACATCCATGGCGATGGAATCTTTTGTGCGCCGATAGCTGTAAAG
Organism: Colias philodice; assembly: GCF_061535455.1. Taxonomy (NCBI): domain Eukaryota; kingdom Metazoa; phylum Arthropoda; class Insecta; order Lepidoptera; family Pieridae; genus Colias; species Colias philodice. Next base: position 8,471,766 of record NC_143104.1, read on the forward strand.
CATTGTGCACACTGACAATGTGGCTAACGCCTCGCTTCCGGCTTCGAATGCGTCTGACGGTCGCGGTTTTTGTTGTTTTGCTTTTTATTGATGTACAACGTGGTTGTTGTGAAATTGGGAGACGTGTCAAGGAGCAGATAATATAACAGAATTTTTTTTAATTCTGATTTGTTTTTCGGATGGGCAATAGGGTTTTAATCTAAGAGGTTTTAAATGTCTCCCCCAATTGTTCGTCTGTCTATTCGCTTGATATGCTTAATAATTATCTTAATTCCCACCGCCGATTAAACAAGTGTGCTCAAAGTACTCTTTCAAAAAATTGTACAAAGCCCATTTACTTGATACACAAAGTAAAAAATAGATTTATATTTAAGTATTTCGCTCCACACCGCACAGACTTAGGGCTGCCACGAGAAATCTTTTCTTTTTATTACTATGATATTCTCACGTTTTATTTCTACACACTATCGTTATTTTATGTATTATCTTATTTATATTTTTATTTTATTCATATCACTTTTATGTATTTGTTTTTTCTTTAATCATATTTTCTATATTTTATTTCTATTATATACACAAATATTATTATTTCATACTATCTACATATTATATTAATTTATGTTTGGTACGCTGAACTTCCTCGAACGGGTCTTGGCAGAATACCAGCGTCATGGTTCAAAGAACTATGGCAATGTGCTGAGCCAAGACCTTTTCAGGGAATATTGCTTTTTATTTTTATTTTTTTATATATCAATGTAATTTTAGTTTTTAAGTAAGTAAGTATTTTTAAATTGTTTAGTCTTAAGAATTAATAATTTCCTGAATAAATGATAAATAAATAAATAAATAAATAATTGGTAGAAAATTTGATGGTATAAAAATATTCAATCAAAAGAACCACCAATATCAGCATACACATAAATTCTTCTGTAAAAAACATCCGAAAATTGTGATCGCATTCCAGGAACGGCGTGTTGAAACGTACATTGTAACAAAGCTTTAGCAAACTTGGCCGCTCCGACCGCCTAATAAAACTAAGGGGCGGTTCCATTCCAGCCTTTCTCATGTTGATCACAACCACCCTCCCTACATCATAAACAACCTTCTTTACCCATTACACTGTTTATAGCTTCATAATGAACGTTATTGAGAATTTTAATTAGATTCCTGATATCCACGCGCGAGGTGTGATGAATAGTCAACGCGTGAAGGCATTTTCAAGGCTTTAATTTTTTAACACGTCATATTTCAATTTTATGGAGGCGCGTTTTTGTGTTTATTTATGTTGGCGCTTTGAGGAAATATTTGTAATTAACGCTTTGTATGAAATGTGATGCATGGAACTAAAACGATGAATTATAAAGCAAAGGAGATGGTTTTGAAATAAATAGAGGTTTTTCGCGCGGTGGTGATAAAATGAAAAAGTTTTTTTTTTATTATGTTTGCACTCATCTACATACTGCTACATGAAAGTTAGACATATGATAGAATCAAAAAAATAGCACTGATGAATGAATAAAAGAAGTCAATAACTGCGTTAAAAACAACCGACTTCAAACTTGCACTTGCAACATTTACAAATACAGACAAAAATGCTCATAAAATAAAAACTGCTGGGCCTATCCGAATAAAATTTTTATGGGACCAATTCGACACCATCCCGCATCGAACAAAAAAAGAATCACGTAAATCGGTTCAGAAACCACGGAGTAATCGGTGTACATACATAAAAAAAAAAAAAAAAAAACATACCGGCCGAATTGATAACCTCCTCCTTTTTTTTGAAGTCGGTTAAAAATGGCAATACGCTTGGAATGTTAATTTTGCAAAAGTTCAATAGGTGCGATTAATTTGCAAGAATAAAAACTAAGTATGATTTGTTTTGAGGTTAAATTAATGCTTATCTGTTCCATAAATGCTTAACAAATTCCAAGAAATTTTTCCAAAAATAAAATTCGTTTTTATCACAGAATAAAAATATATTATGTTTTCAAATTAAAATCTTATAAAAGGATTAAAATAGGCCGTGTCGAGGAAAGTCGTCGGGTAAACGTACCAACGTGCGGCCAGATGACTTTTTTGTCACAATATATCCGAACCTTTTCTCTCGTGATGGGCTGTATTAGTTTAGAACCCTATTACGTTACTGTTTATAGGATGTGCTCCGCTGAGATGTGAGAGATACTTCGCATAATATACGTGTACTGTAGTGGACGTATTTTTATGCATTAAATTCGTTGTGGCAATTTTGCTTGCTTGCCGCGTCGTGTTAAGATGGTTTTATTATTTTCTTGTGAGGTTATTTTTGTAATGTGTTTTATTAGTTGCGTTGATAATATTCATAATATCACTTTTAAAAAATTGTTATATGTTTTCGATGCTGGTTTTAATTAATAAAATATTGCTTGGATTCAGATTTATTTTTTAAGTATACAAAATTTTAAACATAATATTTCTTCACTTTATTTCCAGTGTTTCTAAAACGCGACCCAGTTATCATTGAATATGAATAGCCATATCAAAAATCCATGATGAGGTTTCACATAAAGTGTATAATTAATTCGATACGCGAAGCCAATCCGGAATAAAAACGAGGGTATAATAAACAAGATACAGTGCGTTTTTCATGAGGTTGTTTTTCCTTACTGTATAACTATGTTTGACTCCAATGTTTGCTCAGCTGAACGTGCTAACAAGCGCCGCTAAAACAATATGCCGGGATTTGGTTTAGGCAAAAAGTTTATCTGCACTGAAAGATAAATTGCTGTTATATGTTCGGTTGGGGAGGTGGGAGCGTTGTTTAAGTTTTATGTTACGATATTTTGAAATTGAAGACAAGTTATTTGAAAGGATGCATTTGTGGCTATTTGCCCTACTTTTGCTAGTTTGAGCTAAAACTTCAGTCAAATTTTGTAGGAATTTTTCCTTTATGTATCACATTAATCTTTCTAGGTAATGTCGATCCTTGGAGCTTTGTCGTTTGTAGTTAATACAAAAATTCCAGTCCCTATTTACAATTTGAAGTATTCCAATAATATTCAATAAACGCAGCGTGGAAATGTTTGAGAGCTTTAGTACAGCAACTTGCTGGTTTAAATTTAATTATCCAGATAAAGGTAGTTTTTTTTCCGCTAGTTTTTAGAACAAATCAAAATGCTTTTTAATGCACTTTATCGTCCAAATCTGTAAAACGAACCTATCACATTAAACGCTTACAACTTTACAATTATACTAGTAGATAGGGTGTAAACGTAATTGATTAAAACTTTACAAAATAACGTGGTGTAGCTAGATTCAATTAGCACTAAGTACAATATTTATCAAGCATGCTAATACATTTACAGTCGACTGTATTGTAATAAAACGAGTACTTTTTATATTTTTAGTTTTTCCATCCGATAATATTTTAGTGATAGAAATAAAAGTGTACACGAGAATTCAAATGGTGTCCCTTTATGAATATACAAAATATTAAATGAAATCCAAATATGATATTCAGTTTAACACTAATAAATGAATATAAGCCGAAATGACGTGATCCTGAAATGTTATGCCAAATTTGGGCCAGCGAATATCGGTTGCAAAATCCACCGCATTACATTACGTACAAAATACCGAGGAAAATCGGTACAAACGAGCAATGTGGGTTTTTTTATTAAATTATCCAGAGAGTAAGACAAACAGTGACGGGTCGGATGTTCCGCTCGCGTATATATAATAAATACAGTTTATTTTGTTGTACTTTTGTCCCGTTTTGTTAAATCTTTTACTCGTTATTAAGAGGAATGGTAATGCGGTTTTTACCGGACGCTCTCGGATGTCGGAGCTTTTTGTTTATGTCTAATTGTGTCCCGCCGTAATATGGGTTTGTGTGGAAGATAAATTAGTCTTGAAAAGTTGCGTTTATCTTATATATAAAAATGAATCGCAAAATGTGTTGGTAAGCGCATAACTCGAGAACTGCTGAACCGATTTCGATAATTCTTTTTTATTATATTCCTTGAAGTACGAGGATGGTTTTTACGTAGAGAAAACGTAAATATTATGTACCACGGGCGAAGCCGGGGCGGACCGCTAGTATATTATAAATAAAAGTTTATATATTATATTGCATTAGCACCGAGACTAAACGGACTATTATATTGTAAAACATTAGTCTAAAATAGTTGAATATTTTAATTAACCACATCATGTTATATAATAACAAATTAGTGATGAAGCGTATCGTTGATTTTGATTTATGTATGCATCAAATATATATACAAACACTAATGAAGTCTTTGGTTATACACAATTTACATAATTGGATTTAATGCGAAAACACATTAAACGTGATGATTATGTTGTTGTAAATTATGACTTGTTCGTTGTAAATTCGACGTACCCATATCAAGCGTATGGAATTCAAATTAATTTTTCGGAAAATTTACGTACTACGGTACATAACTCACGAGAAAAAGTTCACTGCGAGAAGTGGAAAATTAGTTGAGAGTTCACAAAGGGCTCGATTCGGGCAACTTACCTCGGCGGTTAAAAATTACGCCGCAATGAAACACGGCGTCCCGGTGGCCTTTCTCATGCTAATGGGAGCCCGTGCTATTTCCCCGCTGTCTGTTGCTCCCCAACAACTGTGAAATTGCAGCGTCCAAAGCGCACTCGAATGTCTTGTTTAGCGCGAGAATAAAGAATTGTTCCATTTCGCCCGACTTACATGAGCCACGTACTTGCGAGTTTTGAGCTGCATGCGATATTGGATGCGGGAATTAGTTTGACGACTCACGAGTCGCGTTGGAGCGATGAGTTGAGGCTTTAATTAAATCGTTTGTGACAGCAGATTTATTCTTATAATTTACGAGTAGATTAGTTTTTATAAGTTAGTGTCAACGATTTCTAAACCACATTTGTGTTTGTGTGTGGAGTACGTAACCATTGATCGAATTGAATCATGATTTTATAAAGTAAGAAACGTTGTACCATTGTCATTTATCTCGCGTTAGGAAATATTATACAACAAGAACTAACTAATTTCCTTCCGTACTCCGGTTGTCTGGAAGAAATCGCTATTTAGCGATAAGAACGCCATTTGTTTTAATTTATAATTAGATTAAGTTCATATTTAAGTTATCTAAGAGCAATAAAGGATAAATAAATAAAGAATGATATGTTAATACGTAATCCAATACTCGCCCAGTTTCTATCGATTAGTTAGATGTACCAAATCAAATAAATGTATTGATAATCCCACTTCTTCACCAGGTGAGATGGTTCGAGCAGCAGCGCGAAAAGAAGCGAGTGAAGCGTGACTACAAGCCGTACGAGGGGCCGCTCTGGTCGCAGCTGTCGAGGCGGCTGCCCTCCCATCGAACGAGGCATCGCGCGATCACACCGTCGCTGTTCCCTGATCCCTTGTTTAGGGAGGAGTGGTATTTGGTAAGTAATTGTCTTGTGTTATGTTAAAAAAATTGTTCGTGTGGGTAGTTGAAACAGCTGATCGAGAGCCGAGGAATCATTTAATAGAAGTAATATAAACTTTTATAACGCTGACATTTTTGTGGGTGACAATTAAATGGTGTAACTTTAATTAATTGCACCATCGATTATGATTAGAAGAATTAAACACTGTATATAATACTTACTCGTATTTCTTTTGTTTTTATTAGAATGGTGGAGCAAAGGATGGCTTAGATATGAACGTAGCACCGGCGTGGACTAAAGGTTACACAGGCAAAGGTGTAGTAGTATCAATTCTTGATGACGGAATTCAAACAAATCATCCTGATCTCGCACAAAATTACGTAAGTATTTTAGAAGCTGTTCATTTAATGTAATCATTTTGCAAATTGCATTCTTACCGATAATATTATGAATTTATTATAGGATGCCCTTGCTTCAACGGACATAAACGGCAACGATGATGACCCCATGCCTCAAGATAATGGTGATAATAAACACGGTACCAGATGTGCTGGTGAAGTAGCTGCAGTGGCGTATAACCAGTACTGTGGTGTTGGTGTAGCGTATAATGCGAGTATAGGCGGTGTTCGAATGTTGGACGGAGTGGTCAATGATGCAGTGGAAGCCAGAGCTCTGGGATTGAATCCCGATCACATAGATATTTACAGCGCATCGTGGGGTCCTGAGGATGACGGTAAGACTGTTGATGGTCCGGGGCCACTTGCTAGAAGGTATGTTACTTTCTTTTACTGTAATTTTAAAGATACTGAATCAAATCCATAAAATTGGTATCCATTTTTGCAGAGCATTCATTTATGGAGTCACAAGCGGTCGACGCGGAAAAGGCAGTATTTTTGTTTGGGCATCTGGTAATGGTGGAAGGCATACAGATTCATGTAATTGCGATGGATATACGAATAGTATATTTACTTTGTCAATATCAAGTGCTACCCAAGGAGGTTATAAACCATGGTACTTAGAAGAATGCTCGTCTACGCTAGCCACAACCTACAGTTCAGGGACACCTGGACACGATAAAAGTGTAGCGACAGTTGACATGGATGGAAGATTACGACCCGATCATATTTGTACAGTAGAACATACTGGAACATCAGCTTCTGCACCGTTAGCAGCTGGTATATGTGCCTTAGCTTTAGAAGCGAATCCAGATTTAACGTGGCGTGATATGCAATATTTAGTTGTAATGACATCAAGACCACAACCTTTGGAACGAGAAAATGGATGGATTGTGAATGGTGTAAATAGAAAAGTTAGTCACAAGTTTGGTTATGGATTGATGGATGCAGCCGAGATGGTTAATTTAGCTGAACAGTGGATATCTGTGCCTCCTCAACACATTTGTAAATCTCAGGAAATAAATGAAGATAAGCCCATAGAGTCGACTCCTGACTACACTTTAACCGCACGCATGGTGGTTAATGGCTGTAGTGGAACAGTAAATGAAGTCCGTTACTTGGAACACGTGCAGTGTAAGATATCATTACGTTTCTTCCCAAGAGGTAACCTACGTATATTATTAACTTCACCATCGAATACAACATCTTCATTATTATTTGAACGACCTCGTGATGTAATCAGTTCTAACTTTGATGATTGGCCCTTCTTAAGTGTCCATTTCTGGGGCGAGCAAGCAGCGGGCACATGGACTCTACACATAGTTAATGCTGGTAAAAGACACGTAAACCAGCCAGGTATACTTAAAAAGTGGCAATTAGTATTTTACGGAACAGCTGTAGATCCCATAAAGTTACGCTCGAAACGACCACCGCCTTTCGGTTTCTCAACAGCCGTCGATGGCTACGATTCTGTCGGGGATTTTTTTTACAACACTGACGCGTTTACCAATTACCAGAACTATCCTACATTATTTGCTGCCGGATCTGATCCCGAAAAAGCAATAGCCCGTCTAGACGGACACAACGTCCCTTCACCGCATGGGGAAAGTGTCCTCGCTGATAGTAATGATAAGCGCGTCATGCATGATTGTGACCCCGAATGCGATTCCCAAGGCTGCTATGGAAAAGGACCAACGCAATGCGTCGCTTGCAAGCACTACAGGCTTGATGACGCTTGCGTATCTCGATGCCCTCCGAGAAGTTACGCGAACCAGGGAGGAGTTTGCTGGCCGTGTCACGAATCTTGTGAAACTTGTGTGGGACCCGGACAAGATTCTTGTTTGACGTGTGCTCCAGCGCATTTGTTAGTCGCTGATTTAGCCGTCTGTTTACAACAGTGTCCTGACGGTTACTATGAAGATAGCGACACTTCTACATGTCGACCGTGTGCCGTTCATTGTTCGACATGTTCAGAAAAGGCTGACGCGTGTACGTCGTGTGAACATCATCTTGTTTTGTATAATGGAACGTGCACAGCTTCTTGTCCGCCTTCAACTTATGAGACGGATGATTATAATTGTGCCAAATGTCACCCCACGTGTGATACATGTGTGGGGCCTGGACCAGCTCAGTGCGTCACTTGCCATCCATCAAATTACATTTTAGATGGTAGATGTGTGAACGCATGTCCGAGTGGTTATTATGCGGACAAGAAAAGGAAAGAATGTCTCAAGTAAGTAACTCTAAATACCAGTTATGTTAAATTATCCATTTACCTTTTTGCACAAACAGTAATAAATATTTACTTCTTTACAGGTGCCCCGTCGGTTGCACGAATTGTTTAAGCACTTTTTGCCTCAGTTGTGACACAAATTGGGCACTGAATAAAAAAGGCAAATGTCTCCCAATGGGCAATGATAGGTGTTCACCGAGAGAGTATTCTGATGGAAACAAATGTCGCCCATGCCACGATGCCTGCGAATCATGTTATGGTGAAAGCGAGATGAATTGTTTGACTTGCCCGTCGCCTAACCTTCTACAGAATTACATGTAAGTTAAAATTAATTTATCTATTTATTTTTCTGTACGAATTGCATTTCAATAAAAACCTATTGCACTTCAATTTAGTATTGAATATCAAATTTGTATATCTGTAGTCTATGATTTAAATTCGATGGTGTATGAAAGTTTTAAAATAAAACCAGGATATTGTATACTTATGTTTTATTTTATAAAAGTAAGACAATTTAGATGATTCTCAAAAAGATTGTTTTATAAAAGTATAAGGTATTTTGCGAATACTTAAACACAAGCTGTAACATTAAGTCCATAATTAACTATTGTTAAAATAAAAGCTAATTTGCTGTTCGTTTCGTCGAAATATACTAACAAATATAATTATTAAAAATTGCTTGTCTGTAAAGTCGGTTTACTGACGATAGTTGAACGTGACAACGTCCGATTGTGCTTCTTTGTCGCTCGTTCCGCGCTCTCGTTTGCACTTCAAGCCTACGGAACGCCTCAGAGCGAGGTAACGCCGCATGAGTCATGTTTTTTCGTGCGAGCAGCCGGCTCTATCGAATTATAAGACGTTGTCACGTCAAAAATATATAATTTGTGACGTAGTTGCGTCCCGGAGTGTGGGCATGGCTACTACGCGGAGGCGGGTCGCTGTGTGCGCTGCGTGCACGGCTGCTCGCGGTGCGCGTCGCGGCTCAACTGCACGGGCTGCGAGGGCGCGCTGCGGCTGCAGTCCGGCGCGTGTAGAACCACCTGCGCTGATGGGTGAGTGTGTGATTAATGATTATACCCTCATAAAAATAAAATACAGTTTTTTGGTTATACCCTCATCTGAAAAAAAATGTTTAAAGAATGTATTCCTGTGTATATAAGCAATATCCTACCATCTTTTTGCTAGTGGTGTTCATGTAAATAAAGAAATTTGTATTTGAAAAAAAATCGCTTGTTGGAACTACGCTGGTTACACTTAAAAAAAGTGATTTATGTTGAATTACACTATTTATATACAGTATTAATATTTGAAGTAGAATGCATACAAAATGCATTGTACTGGAAAATGACGTTTTAAAGCAATAATATTTCTGAATTTTTTCACACAATTTATAATTACCTAAACAAATCATAAAAAAAAGTTTTATAGGACAATCTATAAACGTGCCCATAATTCGTCTTAGACAATATAATATATTTATATATATTTATATATAATTGTTTTATACTTACACCAAATGTACCGTCCACAACCAGGTACTACGCGGACCGCGGCACGTGCGCTAAGTGCTACCTATCGTGCCGCACATGCAGTGGCCCGCGCCGCGATCAGTGTGCGTCTTGTCCAAGCGGCTGGAGGCTCGCCGCTGGAGAATGCCATCCAGAATGTCCGCAAGGTGAGTGAATATATTATGTATAGAGGGTATAGAGCGTGGAGATTTATTGGGTAATATAGCATGTTGGTCACAAATCCGGCTCGAAGGACCATGTAAATAGTACAGTTAAGGTTATTGGACTGTTTGAGTGCTGAAGATTTTATATCGTGAATAAATTGTATTGTAAAGTTAGGGTGTTAAAGTTCTATTTTAGAATATTGCTAATTTGCTACGTTCAGAGAGCTACCTATATTTTTGCGAAGTATTTTAATGCTTACTTGGTTCCATTGGCTAGCTTAACTCGATTAATCTTTAACTGACGAAAAAGAGTTTTCGATTGAACTGTTATTTTTTGTGTAAATTTTATGAGTTTCTTTTTAAATTTGAAAGCTAGCGCTTCTGATGTTGTGATTAACTTTTGTACCATTTTTTTAATAACCTATTTTATTATGATACAGATAATCCATACTTAATTAAACCCCTATAAAAAGGCCTTGTTTCCTCTTTCCCTGTCTTCGACCTCGCTTCACCAAGGTGAAGGAAAAATTATACTAATTTCAGTAATGCTAAGTAATCAAGATAATTGTTTTCACTAAGGAAATGACAAACCTTACACTTAATTGAAAATGATAAATGAGGTCAAGTGACTGCCACGTGCATGTAAACAATGCCTTCAGCGATAATTCTTAACTGAATTTTTGAAGTGGTTCTTAATTAAGATGATGTTTTTTTGTATGTTTGTTACGTAATAAATTCGCGCATTATGAATGGATTTTAATGACTTTTTCTGATATAATACTGTTATTGATTTAGTAAATGTAAAAAAAACATCATCAAAAACGAACATAGATGATGTTATGGTTTGTTTGGCAATACCGTTATAGTATTTTTTTTAATTTCATAGGTTTCTACCAAACGGTCGACGGATGCCGTCACTGCCACCACTACTGCCGCGAGTGCGATGGCTCCGGCCCGCTCAACTGTAAATCCTGCCCCCCACACTTCATGTTAGATGGCGGGCTGTGTATGGAATGCCTCGGCTCGCAGTACTACGACGCGAGCAGTGGAACGTGTCACGCGTGCCATGATACGTGTAGGACGTGTTCTGGGCCCGGGCAGTTTAGTTGTACGGGGTGCCCGAGTCCGTTGAAGATTGATAGGTGAGTATCTGTGTGTATTGATGTATAGAACACACTTCGAAAACGTTTTTTATTGCATTTACTTAAATAATAAGAAATAAGAGATGTTTAGATCTTAAGCTTGTAGATTAAGATAAATGAATTGCTCTAAAAACCCATTTGATTTTCATAATAAAGTAATTCTGCGACAAATCGCTTTCAACGCAAAAGCCAAGTTAAAATTATGTAGCCATAAGATTAAAATTACCCATCAGATCAGTATCGCTGAATGAATAGTCTAATTTCTAAATAGCGGAGAAATTGTTTTTTTATTCAGTAACATGATCGAGCGATCCATTATAATTTATTTATTGTATCTCTTTATAAATTTGTTTATTTATTTTTGTGCAGGCTAAACAATCAATGCGTAAGATGTTGTACGGACCGCGGGGTCGGAACAAATTTAACCGCAACCGAAGAATGCTGTCACTGCCATCCCGATACTGGTAAGTATAAATGTTTTTTGTAGTATATGAGTTCTTTATAGATCATACTAGATTTCCGCCCGCGGCTTCGCCCGCGTTTTCAAAGGAAAACCCGCATAGTTCCCGTTCCCGTGGGATTTCCGGGATAAAACCTATCCTATGTGTTATTCTGATGTATAAGCTATATTGTGGTAAAGTTTCATTCAAATCCATTCAGTAGTTTTTACGTGAAAGAGTAACAAACATCCATACATCCATACTTACAAACTTTCGCATTTATAATATTAATAGGATGTTACCTACTTTATTTCGATGTGGAATCTTCATGTGATTTTCCTTATGTTTGTTGAATAAATAAAATTTTAATCCTTAGTATTCAGTCTCTACACTAACTATAATATAGCGGCGTACAATTAAAAATGCTTGCTCCCATATAAAGTGGTTAAAAATGCAAGTGAATGTACACAGGTAAGTTGTATGAAATGAATCGGTATAACTCTATTCTTTTTGCAGGGGACTGCATAAACTCGTCCGCGGCGAGCAAGCGACGTATCGCGCAGTGGGGCGCTTTAAAGAGTCCCCCGGAGACTCCGGTCAAGCCTAGCTTGAGTCCCGCTATGTTAGTGGGGGTGGTGCTCATTGCTGGTATTGTGGTAGCTGGGTTGATGGTGATACAGGTAAATATAACTATGTACCTATATATATTTTTTTAAGTAGAAAATTTTCAAAATTTACTGATATTTTTTTGTGCAAAATTGTTGTCCCATATAACAACAGTAATATAATGTATCACAAAACGTCATATTCTTGTAAATTACACTATGAATATAATATGTATTGATTTTAAGATTTTGGGCCCGGGGTTCGATTCCCTTTAGAGACTAACAATAAAAGTCTCAGTCTGATTGTAGTATTGGACAATGGACATAGAGGGCTCATTTATGATCAGTGAAATGACATCACTTTGTTCTGTATCATTATTTTGTCCATTTTACTTTTTTGTAAAAATATTCACGCACATAAAAATTTCTAGCTCCGCTTCACAAAGCGGCAACGTCGCACGAGCACCCAAGGCGCTCTATACTCGCCGCTCACGTGCAACGACGACGGTGACGTCACAGTCCTAGCGACCAAAACGGCCTGTCCCGCCACTGAGCTAGAGAGCGAACCGCTTCTCGAACATTCCGCGTAGCGAGTGTGATACTAGCTTTATATCGATTAGGGATATGTGTCGATATCGATGTTCAGTTGAGATGTATCGTTTGTCGTTATATCTAAAGGCCTATTCAAACTAGAGCGGTACAGCGTATCTATCGGTATACTAGGATCGGTACGCGATTATAGTCTCTATAATAAAGAACGTAAGAGATTTAATCGCGTGCCCATCGGGTTACACGCGTTACGGGTTACATCGCGTTACACGGCGGTAGCGGATACCGCTCTAGTTTGAATAGGCCTTTATATCGATAGTTAGGGATGGGGCGTATCGATATCGATGTTCAGTTGAGAGATGCATTGTTTGACATATAATTCGGTTTTTCGATAGGTGGATAAGTCAAAGGCCTTACACGCTAATGATAAATTGTAAAGACCGATTTTTTATTGTCAACTGGTTTGTGTTCACAATTTTTACGAAATCAATCTCGAATGTTTAAATGTAACCGTTCGCAAGGAAAGAAGTTTGATTATAAAAACGTGACGTTAGTGTGATAGAAAACACTCCTATAGTAATTACTGAAGCGAAACCTAATCTTAGTACTGTAATAATTTGTATATCAAATTATGAGAAACTATATTTTTTACTAAACAGCGTACGATAATATTATGAACACCAATAATACGGTTCCAATTTCTAGGCTATACATAAATTATCTGTATCTATAGATAGTTATGAAATTGAGTTATCTAATACGAAGGTGTATATAAATACTATGCTATGTATAAGAGTCAGCCGATAGCTAGTGTGACGTCACAACGTTAGAGCGGGATAGATATATGTAATTATAATTAGGTGTAAATTGTAAATGAACAAAATGTTCGTAAACTACGGCGCCCTCTGCCGTCTACATGTGATATGAGCGCTTAGGACTTAATACGTATGGTATTTATTGCTGTTACCTTTTAAAAACATAATTTAAAAAAAATTTACGGTTTTTAATATTATTCGTATAATTACACAACCAACAAAAGGTCTCAATTGTAGTTGTCTCACTTTTTTCTAAACCATATTGTACATATTCTATTTTATGTTATTACACAAATGTCCATAAACTTAATCTATTCTAACTTTCCTATTGATTAAAGTTACCACTTTTTCTCCAAAAGTATAAAATGAAAACGCAATTCCCTTAAAATGAAAACAACTTAAGTATAGGTAAGAAAAAGAAACAAAAACTACCCTTTAAGTACCTAACCTAACACATCAATACAAATACTACATACGTCGATCGAAATCCCAAACACTCCATTTATGAACATATACACACAACCGCACCCGAAACGGCGTCAAACGTTGCAGATACGAAATTCGTTTGCGGTCAAAGTTGGTCGGTCGTAAATTTAAATTATGGCCCGCACAAAATCTGCTTACAGTGTCTTGCTCTCAAGTCAATAGTTAAACAGGAACTACGCAAGTTTGCGTCCAACACTCAAACTGTAGTGTACATCTGAGGCCCGAATTAATCGGGAGTGTTAATCCTTTATAATATAGATAAGAAATTTTGGATAGGAGTTTGTGTGGACAGGAATGTAGGTATTTAGGTGACATTTGGAAGGATATGTTAAGAGAAGGAGCTTTGTAGATCATATAGTTCTAGTAATAAATAATCAATATAGTTTAAATGTCTTATCTATTGCCTTGTTTTGACTATATTTGGTCAAAAAATTGTCTTAAATATTATGTCCAGCGCAAAATGGACCACCTGAGTATCTGCATTTTTTCTTTTTTTTTTTGTAACTCTGTTTCGGCTTCATCAATACTTAAAGGATAAATATAATGAAACCTTTCTCACTATAATTTACTTATAATTTATTTCAACCACAAAAAGCACAACGTGCAAACTTACTAAACATTTAATAACACCCGAGGGTTGTGCATAAACAAATACCATAAAGTCGCAAAAGTTATGCATAGTTCGCACGGGAATCGATAGCTGGCAACCCTATCGTTAACAAAACTCGACGGTGTGCTCGAGGCTTTAACTTTTAATTGGTGTTAACATATCAAGGGCTTCAGAATTGCAACATTGAGCACTTGACTTGCTAGATTCTGACACTGAAAATCAATTATTTTAATTGAATTTTGTTGCGGTGCGCTTTTACGGATGGAAATAGTGGCTATAAGGTTAAATAAAGGGTAGCATAGACAATTTTTTGTTTTTTTTCGACTGGCAACACATTAAAAATATATTGTGTTCGTGTTTTAAAAGGTAACAGCAATCAAAGTTAAATAATCACGGTATCTGATACACATTATTTTTAATATTGACAAATTAAGGTAGATAAAATTATCTCATTTGCTTCAAAACATCATGCCATAGTCGATGCCAGATTTGTGAATTTTGTTTCTACGTATTTCGCTCTGTAACAGCGTCGCGATTTTAGAATAATAAAAAGGAATATTCTCGAATTATTATTGTAATTGTGTGCGTGATAGAATAAATAGACGCACACATGCACATGAAATTATCATTCTAAAATCGCAAATATGATTATTTTAAGTAGTAAATAGGACCAAAAGTTACCATACACGTACAATAATAATATAAAAAACTACTACGATGAAATATACATATTTTGGGTGGATTATTAGTTTTAATAAATTATGCCCTACCATCCTTATTTTAAGTAGCAAAACAGACTCTGTCTTCGCTTTAGATTTATAAGTAAAAGTAATTATTGAAGGTTCGGGAAACACTACAAAAATATCTTTTGTTTGAGCTTATATTAAATACCGTGGAAGTCGAGTCTTTAGATGTATGCTTTTCTTAATTTTAAGTATTAGAATAATGTCTCAAAATCGTCTAGTTTGTCGCAAAATGTCTCAAAATTTTATATAGTGTTAACTTTTGTACTACGTTACCAATAACCATCACAATATATTTAGATAGATTGTTGAATTGATAGCTATAATTTTTTAATAAAATCTCGTTATTATGTATGTCGTGTACATTTTTTTTAACGTCAATTAATATTTGTGTCTTTATATTTGTTCGTGTACTTAGTTCTAATGAATATCTTGACATCTGATTTATATATGTTTTATTTTAATAATGATATGCATAATTTTTGAATTTTTTTCTTGTTACAAAATTTTTAAAGCTGTTTCGTTTATTTTTAGCTGTGTGTATGTTTTTTAGTTTGTTTTAGTAATTATTTTTAATTAAATTGTATTTTTGTATGAAATGTTATGTGCAATTCGTATTTATAATAAAAGCATCTCTATGTCAAATATGTGTTTTATTTTACATTTTTTTCACCTAAATGGACGACATGATGTTTTATCCATATCTTTTGTTATGTTTCATGGAGCAAAGATTTATTTTACTTGTACCAATAATGTTTTGGAGCTATTGGATCGATTTTAAAAACCCTTCTGAATAGATACTCTTTGCTAGCATCCCGATTCCCGGGTTAATGGGTAAGTTGTTATGGAACTGTAAAGGCACTTTACACTATTCCTAAAGGCCACAGTGTAAAAAATACACAATTTATTAATATAAAACAACAAAATGATGATACTGGTGGATATTAAGCTTTATAGGTAAGTCTTTGGGTTTTCAATGTAGGTACCATTGACGTGCTACATATATACGTTTTTAAATACACGCATATGCTATACTATTTCACAAATCTATACTAATTTTATAAAGCTGAAGAGTTTGTTTGTTTGTTTGAACGCGCTAATCTCAGGTCCGATTTTAAAACTTATTTCGGTATTAGATAGCCAATTTATCGAGGAAGGCTATATATCATTACGCTATGACCAACAGGAGCGGAGCTACGTACGGTGAAACCGCGTAGCACAGCTTGTAACTAAGAAGCCTTGTTGTTTTTATAATATACTAGCTTCCACCCACGACGTGCATCCCCGTATTTCCCCGTTCCCGCAAGAATTTCGGGAAATCCTTTCTTAGCGGATGCCTACGTCCTAACATCTACCTGCATGCCAAATTTCAGCCCGATACGTCCAGTGGTTTGGACTGTGCGTTGATAGATCACTATATCAGTCACCTTTGAGTATTATATATATAGATTTGAAAGCTTACAATTATTATAATGCATCCATACATATTAAAAAAGTAAAAATTACTTTACTTTTGTTCAAAACCACAAACAATACACACTAAAATAAACTCCGTATACTATATCTCTTGTACACAACAGTGGAAGTACTCCAATCTAACATACACAACTTTCCAGAAACTTCTAAGATTCTCTCCTCACAAATTACATTGCACCGAGTAATGTTACAAACTAACTTTGTCTCGCAACACTATAATAAATTTATTTCATTAAAATTTCACTTATAAAACAAACACAGAAACTTCTAGAAACACGCAATACCTAGTTTCAATATCTACGAATGTTGTAAGATTATTTTTATGATTCTTTTAATTAAATGTATCGTAAAATGAAATAATCTTTGAGTTTTTGTGTTTCTAGCAATAAATTAAGTGTGTATATAGCCATAATTCTTGTGATTTATGTGGTCACACCAATTTTACGTCTCATATGCATTGCAAGTGCATTGCTTAATAGAGTTTCATTGGTTTTCTGTGAAAACGAAGTGAAGACACAGTTATTACACTAGTTAAAAATATATATATAAATATACATTATTTAAAGTCTTGTATAGAGGTACAAAACAAATGACGAAGTCAGAAAATACACACGACAAAGACATCTTTACACTATTTCCAAAACATATCTATTGTCCCGGTGTCAAAACGAATATTTCTACGAAGTCGCGTCGATCCCATTTACCCATTCCTTCTATTTTTCTTTCAATCAAAGCCACAAAGCTTCAAACAATTGCATTTTCCCGATGGGTTTCATCAAAAGATCAACTTTTTGTCCGTTATTTGGAAACAGTTCCTAATATATTTTCAATATATTCGGTAAGATAGCCCTATTAACATATAGACAAGATCGGAAAAAAATATAACCAAATTTGCCCTTTTATTGTCCCTTTTCTGCGAAAAGATAAATTAAGGTTGACAGGGCTTAACCAACAGGGCGGCTAACTTTCCCTGAGGTATTAAATAGATGAGCGTATTTATGCTGTTTTATAAACTTTATTACAATGTTATTTACGTTTCGTAGTAATATACATATAATCCTGAAGAGCAAAGGGTTTGAATTGAAACATACTTTTGGAATTGGATAGACCATTTATAGAGGAATGTTATCAGGCTACGACCAATAGAAGAATGGCATCATTGAAAAATGATTAATGATTTTTTATAGTAAGGATCAAGCAAAGATCCATACGAAAGTTTAGAAGTTTTCAATACTAAAATCGTTACTACAAAACTCGATGATTACAAAACCTTAAGGAAAAGCAAATTATGCATTACTCATCAGATAAATTTCGTATGATGAACAAGTTAACAAGAACGTTAGAAAATGTTTTCAATTCATCCCCTTACAGGTTAATTACCTAAATTAAAACGCTGAACGCTTTGTGCTTTTTGTGGCTTAATGGCCACTGAAAAAATGTTTTTTCGTTTACACTCCACATTTATTTTCTTTATGGAAGGTGCTCTAATTAAAATTTTAATTAGTGACTGTACTGAATGTACAGTGATATTATATTTTTATGGTAAAACACATATAATAAAAGTCAACTTTATTCATATTTCAAAACGTTGTATTTAATATAAGTTTGTACAAGTTTAATTTATCTTATGTTTGAAATAAAGTAAAATCTTGGCTGGTAGAGTAAAAATTTGGTTTTAAAATTATTCAATAGTCAGATCCATTAGATATTCCACATAGATATTTGAACTAGAAAATAGTTAACAGTTAGGTAAACTACCCGATATGTTGAAATAACGAATTACTTATAGTGGCGAATGGTACAGCAGAAGTTAAGAATCTGAGAAAGAAATTAAAAAAATCTTAGGATAAGTTTCAAGGAGTCTAGTGCTAGGTCTCTAAACTTACTGACAATACAATCTATAAAATCACACATTTCAAAATGAATGCGGATACACGGACACATACTAAATATTTAAAATAAATAACCATTTGAAACGTCGCACCTGACTCAACGAAAAACACTGAAAAGAAAAATGGCTGCCATTCATAACACTAAGTCACACAGGCTTTGCACATTCCAATAATGGATTTCGTATTTTTGACTGTACAGACTTTAATTAAAATGAAACGTTAAACACGCAAAGCCTATATTTCCTCTTGAATAGCGAATTCGATTTTGTAGCACGCCAACAATAAATTAAGATCTGAATTAATGAACATGAACGTTCCGATGAAAATTAATATCAACAATTAATAGTCGTTAATACACATATAATGTGAGCATAATCATTAAGCTGTATTCGCATAAAGATAAATTTATTTTATGGTATAGTTAGAAATGAACAGTCTACACCTACACGAATTCGAATGCCAGCATAGAATTTCTTGTGATGTTTTGTACTGTAATTATGATAACAAAACAAGTAAAGAAAATAAAAAGGCGCCTAAAATAAAGTATTATATTACTGTACAATCTAATATAACGGATCAAGGCACACCGAAATTCTTATTTTTCCTAAAATTGGACAGTTTATTTTAGCACAACTGTTTTGTAAATTAGATTAAATCGTAAGCTTCCGTGTTTACGAAGTAATAAAATATGAAAGAAACTGGGATCTTTTATATAAAAAGTACGGTAGGTTGTAGCTTAGATTTAAAATAGGTGCTATTTTTAGAC
Organism: Colias philodice; assembly: GCF_061535455.1. Classification (NCBI taxonomy): domain Eukaryota; kingdom Metazoa; phylum Arthropoda; class Insecta; order Lepidoptera; family Pieridae; genus Colias; species Colias philodice. Next base: position 8,491,005 of record NC_143104.1, read on the forward strand.
CGCGTTTTATGAAATGATTTTGCCAAAGTATCTATCTTAATTTTAATAATATCACTACTATAATTGTTACTAGTTCAAAAAAAATACACAAATTAATTAAAGCCTTATTTCAAAAATGAACCTAAAAACGGTTACAAATTTGAATTTCTCCATTCGGTTAACGGCAAGCTCCTATTCACGTGAATGTTTTTAACCCGAAAATTTCGCGCCTATTTCTGTGTGCTGTCAATGGGCTATTTCGCTGGGTCACATATAAATTAAATTATATCAGCGTAGCTCGACAGCCGGCGTCCAGGGACGAACTTATTGAATTTATTTACGTACACAAGATCCGATAAACTTGATATATGTCCCTGATATGCTGATATTCAGCGCTTATGGGTAATTGAAATGCGCTTTTTATGGACAATCTTTTGTGTGTGAGCTTGGAAAGTATATATCATAAGGAAATGTAGTTATATTAGTGAAGTATACTTGAATAATATACAATTAGAATTATATCATAATATATATAAGATTACATATATTATCAATTTTTGAACGTGTTATTTACATTCATTGTATTAAATGTTATATAAGAATAATAACACATTCTTAAGATTCGTCTTACATTAATGATCTGATAAAAAAGAAGGTTACTACGAAAATTGCATATTGACGATGAAACAAGAAAAGATATTAAATTTCAATATTATCTCAAAGGTTTATTGATACACGATAAATTGGCACCTGACTTCGCTTTAATTGTTCTAGCTTTCCCTGACTTTGATAAGGGTTTCATTTTGACGTCGACTTCTTAGGAACGTTAGCGCACCTTTAATTAAAATTTTATTTTACATCCAATATGTACCTAGCCTTGTCTGTAACCTTTTTATATTAATACTGGGAACTTGTCGAGATATCAAGGGATATAAATGAATTCCATCCTCTAATTAAAATAATTGGATAAATTACAAATTTTACTGACTGATGCTATTTTTAATGATTCTGTGAAATATTTCGTACTCCCTCCACAATTATTATTTTGTTTTAATACTCTATGGATAATGGATATATATATATATATATACAATAATATATTATAACGATGATAAATTATTATTAGTCTGAAAAAAAAATCGACTTCTAATTTATGTAGCCTAATTATGTCACTACCACAATGATGTTTATAATGACACCTTAGTTAAAATCCGTCCATAGTAATCGCTATATCATGGCGTGCCAAAGAAATATATACGCATGTATATTTATTTGAATAAATATAACCCTCCTTTTTGCGCAATCGGGTAAATATTAAAAATACATGTAAATATGTCTTAATCGAGTTTCGACGTGCTTTTCTTAATAAAACGTAGGTAATTGATTTGGGAACATTAGCCTCGATCTGGATAAGGTACACGGAATGTGAATATTATGATTCAAAAACAATTTGCAACGAACTTTTGATTCTATATCGCACAATTACTTTTGATGGAAATGTAATTTGGTTTTGATTTTGGTGTTAAATTAAAAGTTTGAAATTAAATTGAGTGTTTTTTTTACGCTCGCCTTATAAGATGCAATTAAGGATGCAATATTATATTTGTGAAGTATCTATTTGACTTTTACTTCAAAGTTATGAAATGACCGGTACAAAACAAAATAAACACAAATATTATTCCTAGATTTAAAATACCCATTTGAGGTATAAGTGAACAAAATTTAGATTTTATGAAAATTGGAGCACATTGGCATTTAACGATCTCTACGTATTACGAATTGTAACTTTTAAGCTGCTTTTAGATTTTAATTAGCTATATATTTTAGTACAACTTATTCGGGGGTAATTTTATTAATTTAATCATCTTGTCGTTAAAATACAGCGTCCAAGTCTCGCGATAAAACGCAGATGCCTATAATTGCTTTTTAACACAATTAATATCGTAACTTCGATAAATTTGCCAAACATTGAAAGTTTATTTCTCACTAAGTTTACGATAAAAGTGGAAATTTGTAATAGAAAAACAATGTTGCAAACTGCTGTAGTTATAAATTATGTTTTATAAACAATAATGGATTAACTATGTCGTAAATATAACAAGCTTTTAACTCAAACTCTACTGCATTAATAATTCCTCTAACTTATATTTATTCGGGTTGTAAGAAACTTGCAATTTACTCTGGTTAAAAAGATAAGCTTATAAAAGTATTGGATTCCGTCTCAAACATATTTAAACAACTGTTTTATAAATATTTAGTATCAAAAGTGCTACAATTTGATCGCTGCTACGAACGTGCTACGGGAGTGTCTACGATAAGCACTACGAGTTCAAGCGACGCCTACGAATGCGGGTCGCTACTAAATAATAAATACCAAGTATCATATTGTAATGCAAGTAAGTTTTAAAGTCCTTTGAGAGTTGCAACACTTATTTTAAGATTCTGTAGAGGTTGTACATGCGTGATATGGTATTGTTTTTTAAATTAATGTAAGGCATAAATCAAAAAATACACATTAATATGCTGTCGTTAAATTTTTTAATTTCTTGTATCCATAACTCCTATTTAAATTAGTATAAAAATTAAATGTACAGCTCGTCAGTTGTAATGTGCAACAATGTAACATTCACAAACATCCCCAAATTGGTTCCACAAATACACCCGTTTTTGTGACGTCATCTGTGAAAGACAAACAAAAACTAAACGATATTTCACCAGCTAACTGCCCTAGTTTATGAGTTTGTCCCACAGTTCATATTGAAAGTTTGCAGCTGATCTCGCTCTGTTGATCACGAAGCAAAACTGATAAAACAAGACCTTACTAAACTAAATCTATACTAGGAGTAAGTTTAATGAATATTATATTAGTAGTTAACAAATATATATTTCCGAGAAACCTTTGAAAGAGCTTTTGTAATTCTTATTTTTTCTAATTTTTACTAAGACGTGTTCAGTATTAATTTTAAACCAATTAATTTTACTTAAGAAAGTAAGGTTAAACTCTAAAGGGTAAGTTGAATAAGTTTTAAATTTACATGCTCAAATGCCAAAAATAACAATACATATAAAAGAAAAAATAGATATGAAGTCCTTAATTAAGTTTTCATCTAGTTTTTAGACTTAAGTTATAGTTAGTTCTTGCACCTCAAAATAGAAAGCATTCGTTTGAACGTTCACGTAAACAATGAACTAAGATCTTCAAAACCTATTGTAATGTATGCATCTGTTCTATCCCACTAAAAGGACCCTGTTTCCTGTCCAGGAATATGAGCTGTGTCATTTACATAAGGGATATTCAAGTGGCTCAGAGAATCCATTGTTTAAGTACTTAATGAAGACAATGAATAGTTTATCATAGTTGGTATTATGTGGTTTTCTCGAAACTTCGAATGCGGGTTCCATACTTTCGCACCTGTCATGACGAAAACTAATGGTCCTTAAGTTTGGTAAAGTATGCTATAATTACACGCTGTATTTTGTGGTTTCGCTAAATATTTCTTATTATTTTAATTACTTTTAATATGTTTCGATAAGGAAATTAGGTTTCTTTATAGAAACCTAATATACATATTCTTGTAAGACTTATCAAATAACGAGTTCTTAGAAAAAAGATAATTACTATGTAAATATATCTAAATAAATATGATATTCCTATTCATTATACCTATTAAGTACCTATCTAATTTTGTTCTAGACAATAAATGAGATTAAATATACAAATAAATGTAAAGTAATTTAATTTTTAAGTTACCTTTATTTCTTTCCTATTTAATCACCCAATATTTTTCCAATATGTGCACTTACCAAATCGAATATTCATACTACACTCAGATACTAGAGTTGATAATATTCTTTCACATATAAATCTATTGTTATAGTTACCCGCCGCGAGTACATTCCAACATATTAGCGAATAGATTAAAACGTACGCTGCTAACCCACAAAAGAATAAAAAGACATAAAAGTGGGTTCTTTAGCACAATGCCTGACTGCGCCCCTGTTAAACAATACCAAGACTGCACTGAAATACAAATATACAATACGAGAGAATGAATAACACTCATTTTATTCTCTTAATATGCAAAGGTTGATTTTAATTTGTATACAGCTAAGAGACCTGTGGGATTCAAAGAATGAGGCGACGTTCAAAAGAATAGCTACAGACCGAGTCCGACGGAATACTGTCTTAGCAAACCATGTCAAGTTTTATTAGTTTAAAAGGGTAAGGTTGAAAGTCCTGGAGAGTGCTATAATTTAAAGTTGGCAGACGGTTCCAGAGAAAGAGCAAACGTTCTTAAGCTGCATTAAGATGGTATCCTTCTAATACCACAGGTACGTTCCGAGTTTTATGAAATAGTCTGAGTGCAGTTATGACGCGGCGAGATATTTTAACTTTAATGCTTACATTTCAGCTGGAGGAAATGTTTTAATAAGAGCTGTCTTGCGAGTTGATTTCGCGTGGATTTATCTTTGTACAAATTTTATTTTATCGCTGAAGTTATAAGTTTGCTTCGTTTAGCATAATACTTTGTGGGACTATATCGAGAATTTTAATAAAGGGATACACATATAGCCACGTTACATGGACATAAATTAGTATAAAATTAAATATATTGTATGCAAATATTTCACTTTGTACACATAATTTCGCAGGCATTTTGTATTCCAGATAAAAATCTTAAAAAGGGATATTCCCCCCTCTTGAAAACCTCAATGCTTCTCTCCTTCTATGTTCCTATCTTCCAGGGACAAGAAATAACAAGGAATATTGAACGGAATTCAGAATCGAAAACCTAACCCCGATTAGGATTTTCTCTCAGCCAAGCTCAGCACTAAATTGCAATTACGGTCCGAGAACATTTTCCACTTTTCGGCTCGATCTAATAACACACGATATTCAACGTACGTTCACAATGAAGTTAGTAAGCGTAGGTAACGGGTAAATAAACCGCTTATTTTACTTGAGTTTTGAAGAATATGCTAAATAAAATAAAAAAAATATATTTGTTGTAGATTGTTGAGTCTTGATTAAAAAATTGAGTAGGAAATTAACAAAAGCCATATACTTACGAATGTAGTTCCTTAGTATCTTCTAGCTTTTGAAATCCGGTTTTAGTTATGTAGGTAGTTAATAAGTTTTATAATAAGTTTATTAAGTACTTTTCTTTTGGTTTTACCTACGTACAATAATAGAAAACGGTTCACAATAATAATTGCATATGTGTTTGTAACAGGTACGTAGGTTGGTGTATTAAATGAGTTTAACTTATCTCTCTATACTCTAAATTGATAAGTTTTAAATAACTCAATATGTACCTAGTGTATTTCTTTGAAATAATACAAAAATGCTTGAGTACCTATTCAATTTTAAGTTGAAGAAAATTTATATAAAACTAGCGGTCCGCCCCGGCTTCGCCCGTGGTATATGTTTACGTTTTCTCTACATAAGAACCATCCTCGTACTTCAAGGAATATAATAAAAAAAGAATTATCGAAATCGGTTCAGCCGTTCTCGAGTTATGCGCTTACCAACACATTTTGCGATTCATTTTTATATAGAGGTATAAAGATGTAACCTTTTATTACCAAAACACGTCTTTATTCGAAAGTGTTTGGCTACGAATGTTCACGAAATAATAAACAAATTGAATTCACCAATGTATTGTAAACTTGGTCCGCACAACTCTCTTCCCCATACTTTATCACAAGATCATATCGCACTTCCCAAAGTAGTTAAATATTAAATTCCCAAACGAACATTTATTACGAGTTTACAAACATGAAACTTAACGTTGAAACAATTATAATTTCAGAGGCGAAGATGTAAGAGTGAAATTAAAAGTTTGAAGTTGCTAACAAATGTGAGAAGGTGTATCGTGTGGGATGGATTTACGTGTTTATCTGTAGGTTTATGAACTTATTAAAGCTGAAAAATCACAAATATTTATATTTTTTTGAACGAAACGTTTTAGATGTTCTTTTCCTTCGTCATAATAAGTTTAGATCGATCTTCATTAGTCATAAATCACAATACATCTAAATTATTTACCAAGCATTATAGTCCATTGAATAAAAAGTTCTAGAGTGCGTGAGTTAGTAACGTAAGATGTTTCTTCGGAAACATGTCAAGAGTCCCTAGGTAATAAACATACTAAAACCCCGGGCCACTAGGAGGAGCCCCGGAGTGGGGGGAGGGGGGAAATGGGTCCATTTTTTCATTTTTCGCTTAAATCTCAAAAACGGTACATGTTAGAGAAAAACTTTCAAGGAAAAGTTGAAAGGCCATAAAATTATCTACAAGTTGTACCTAAATCATTTTTTCCTATATCCTACCGTTTCTGAGTTATACGCAGTAAAACATGATTTTGGCTCAAACAATTTCCACATCAATCGATCAAAAAATATTTCTTTCTTCCAAAAAACTCAAATGTGCAACTTGTGACCAGTACTGATAGATTGCTCTAAATTAGGTCTATAATTGGTAAAATAAACACATTCCTCCATGGAAGCCTTTAGGAGGAATCGATTGTCAAAATATTATATAATGGTAGTTTGAGTTACTGAACTTGATCTTTTTATTTTTTTCTTCCAAAAAATTCAAAAGTGCAACTTGTGACCGGTACAGATAGATTGCTCATAATAAGGTCTATCATTGATAAAAATACTAGATTCCACCACGGAGGCGTTTACGGGAATTGAATTTTATTAGGGTAGATACGATACTTGAACTTTTTATTTTTTTCTTCCAAAAAAAACTCAAAAGTGCAACTTGTGACCGGTACCGATAGATTGCTCATAATTAGGTCTATCATTGATAAAAAAACCAGATTCCACCATGGAGGCGTTTAGGAGGTATTGAATTTTATTAGGGTAGTTACGATACATGAACTTTTTAACTAACTAACCTAATAAAATTCAATTCCCCGTAAACGCCTCCATGGTAGAATCTGGTATTTTTATCAATGATAGACCTAATTATGAGCAATCTATCTGTACCGGTCACAAGTTGCACTTTTGAGCTTTTTTGAAGAAAAAAATTAAAAAGTTCATGTATCGTAACTACCCTGATAAAATTCAATTCCACGTAAACGCCTCCGTGGTGGAATCTGGTATTTTTAGCAATGATAGACCTAATTATGAGCAATTTATCTGTACCGGTCACAAGTTGCACTTTTGAGTTTTTTGGAAGAAAAAAATAAAAAGATCAAGTTCAGTAACTCAAACTGCCCTAATATAATATTTTGACAATCGATTCCTCCTAAAGGCTTCCATGGATGAATGTGTTTATTTTACCAATTAAAGACCTAATTAAGAGCAATCTATCAGTACTGGTCACAAGTTGCACATTTGAGTTTTTTGGAAGAAAGAAATATTTTTTGATCGATTGATGTGGAAATTGTTTGAGCCAAAATCATGTTTTTCTGCGTATAACTCAGAAACGGTAGGATATAGGAAAAAATGATTCAGCTACAACTTGTAGATAATTTTATGGCCTTTCAACTTTTCCTTGAAAGTTTTTCTCTAACATGTACCGTTTTTGAGATTAAAGCGAAAAATGAAAAAATGGACCCATTTCCCCCCTCCCCCCACTCCGGGGCTCCTCCTAGTAGCCCGGGGTTTTAGTATGTTTATTACCTAGGGACTCTTGACATGTTTCCGAAGAAACATCTTACGTTACTAACTCACGCACTCTAGACCCCCCTTGGAGGGACTCATTCAATGGACTATTATATAATATGTAGATACATACTACACCTACAAAGCTGGTCTGAAATATTATGATATTTTGAGCGGTTCTATTGGTTATATTTTTCGAACCTCTGTTTAATAAAATATTTTCTTTCTTTAAAATTCATATAATATTTCGTTGCATATTGTATTATTGAATAGTTATATGAAATGATATTGTAAAAGAACCCATCATTATACCAACCATCGCCGCTTCATTGTCAACTGTGTCATAACAGCAATATAGCATCAGGTACCTGTTTCTAGTTCTTGTAATGCTTAAAACATACGATATACTGTAAATAATATAAAACTACACGTGTAGCAACACAAGCTAACATAATCTAATAATTAATTAATCTTTAGTGTTGCTAATGTATTATTGCTATTAGCGCAATCAAAGGTGTTCAATCATACGCTACAGTGACTCCTATTACTGGCAAGTGGATTAGAAATGTATGCAGTCAAACGTAATAAGGTCATTATTAAGTAGTTTCATTGTTGTTTGATTGACAAAGGAAAATAGGTATAAATTAGGATTTTAAATACTGTCTGTATTTAATTTATGAAGCTCAGAAGTTCGCTGTGCTTTTGCATTCCTGAAACTACCATTTATATAAACAGAATACTCTTAAGAAAAAATATTTTACATCATGGGTACATCAGTGTCAAATAATGAGAAAGTTTCAGTACCTACATGAGTGAAACACAGCTTGCCTGCGACTTTGCACCCGTGCTGAACTGCAAAAGCAAGAAAAATAACACTTTTGTAACCCAAAAGTGTAAGTAGGTATATCATTAGTGGACCACACACTTAATCTAATATAAAAAAGAAAATATTTGGCTCTGTAAATAAAAAAGAGCGAGTGTGCCGAGCACACGTGTCAGAAGTGAAACTTCTTTAGGCGCGTTGAGAGTATAATTTAAAGGTCGCGTCACGGAAATACCGTCACATCATGGAGTAAGGCGACGGTTTTAGTATCTTTGAATCTTGCCAAAGAAGTTTCACTTCTGACACGTGCGCTTTGCACACACGCTCTTGTTTTCTTAAATAAAGCCATCGTTATAATATATAAGCAAAGATATAACGGATAGATCAATACGTAGATAACAGAAACTCGATAACACTGAAATAGTATGAAAAACGATATTTCAACGAGGCTTAGTTACACATACCTCTAACCAAACGTGTTCGCAGAACGTTAACTATTTTTTAGATATTCGCGAAATAGGTTTTGATTACAAAACCGTGTGTAATAGCAATAGCCGTAGAGTCTATAGTGATTAGTCACGTTAGAAATACCTTTACAGTACTGCTTTCACGTGATTTCACGAAACGTTGAAATACATTGTTTAGTTAGTAGTAATTACTATTATTGGCAATTCCACTAACTACGAATAGAAATAAGTATCAAAAGCATATCTATAGCGATATTATAAAGCTGAAGAGTTTGTTTGTTTGCACGCGCTAATGTCAGAAACTACTGGTCCGATTTGAAAACTTATTTATGCTATATATCATCAAGCTAACAGGGGGGAGCACTGCGGGTAAAACCGCGGGCACAGCTAGTTTAATCTAAAGTATTATATCATTCACATAGAAATTAAGTTATGCAAAGTCTATGTAACTTTTAACAACGAAATACTATAATAATACAGACTATATTAAAATACTAGACGATGTAAGATTTAATATTAGTTTCAAGGACTTAACAATATAACGAAGTCGCAATATTAAAAATACTTATTTTTATACAAAGAATTATTCAAAAGCGTCGTTTCGAACAAAACTTTTCTCCGGACGGATAATTATTCGCAAATAAGAAAATTAAAGAAAGGACAGCGAGTTTCTTAAATCAAATATCATTTTACGAAGTTCGTTAAAAAATAATAAGTTACGGTTATACTTTGGTGGTTTTGGATTATTCGTTTACGTAATTTTATTCGGTAGAGTTTATATTAATGGGAGTAATTTTATTAAATAAAAGATAATGATAATATTAAATAAAAGTTTTGTTCTTGCAGTATTCGTGAAAAGGTACTAGGAGTTGTATCCGTACATTTTCTTCTAGGTGTTATTTGTTTATAAAGATCACTATCTTGACTATCTAGGCTTGATCTATATAATTAAGGTAGACTAGAGTTCTTTTTTCTTCACAGTTCACAAAGTAAGTATTCAATGATCAATAGTTTATAGAGGTACGTAATTCTATCGTATTTACTCTATGATATATAAAAAAGCTAGATACGTTACCCGCTCTCTATTTTGGCAAGAAAAAACTCAGCTAAGTGCCCGAGTTTCACTTAGTCACGCACCATTCAGCGTCGTGGCTGGACGTTCTTTTTATATTTTAATCGGCAGTTGTTATTACGAAGTACATAAGTGAGACATGTATTATGTCTCGTGCGTGAGAGTGAAAGAGAGAACAACTGTATTGGTGATAATGCGTTAGTAAGTAGGTATGTATTATTTACGCTGTTTTTAGTGCTAGTAATGTTGGCGTATGCCGCGTCTACTAGTATAATAGGTCATTGTATTTACTTTAAGCAATACTTACCTACAGATAAACTATGATTTTCTCGGAACAAGGTAATGTAATGTAATTAACCTTATTAAAAAATTGTACCTACATGTTTGCACAAAGCAACATAAAGAATTTGTTTTGTTATAAATGGTTTCATTCTTTCTTTTATCCAAGTATGTTGTGACTTTAATGTAATGTTACTGAGCGCCATTTTATAAATAAAGCTTACCTTTTAAATCTTGTAAAAGTCACTCTTACAAATTTGTCGAGACAGAATAGACCCAACAAAATTAGATAGTAATATGAATTAGTGCTAATGAAGTGTATATGAAAGAATAATCTCATTAGTGGGGTTCTTTATTAGGTTCTGAATTTTACAAAAGGATGAAGAATGTACCTTCGAAGAATGTTTTACGTTAATTTAGCTTCCAATTTAAAGTATCTACTTAAATATTAATTACTAAACCTACCTGCACTAACTGAGATGTGCATAGTAAAAAATAAAAAATACAAGTCTCATAATTATTATCTATACTAATATTATAAAGCTGAAGAGTTTGTTTGTTTGAACGCGCTAATCTCAGGAATTACTGGTCTGATTTGAAAAATTCTTTCGGTGTTATATAGCCCATTTATCGAGGAAGGCTATATAGGCTATCATCACGCTAAGACCAACAGGAGCGGAGCAATGCGGGTGAAACCGCGCGGCACACTAGCACTAACTTTATAATTAAGTTTTAAGTGTTGCTTTAAAATGTATATGATTACCAAAGAAAAATATTGCACCAAAATTTTCTTCACTTTGTGAAAAGAGCCTCATATCGTTCAGAAATTGGGGCTTGTCTATAATATAGGTAATATATAAAAAGGCGGATTCCGTGAAACTTCGTTCAGTATCGCGATCGAGGAAACATAACGAGCGTAGGTACTTAAACGCCATCCATCTTACTCATTGTGACGTTTACTTATGTCGCTCATATTGTACAAACAAATGTACTATTATCATATTAGCATTAGATTAGAAAAATTATGTTTCCTATTTTCCTATGTTTATAAAAAAACATGAGCCATATTTAGAGTGAAATAATTACATTTTTATCTATACATCTATACAAATATTATAAAGAGGAAAGGTTTGATTTTTTGTTTGTTTGTTTGTTTGTATGAATTGAATAGGCTCCGAAACTACTTGGCAGATTTGAAAAATTCTTTCACTGTTGGAAAGCTACATCATTTCTGAGTGACATAGGCTAGGTTTTATCCCGGAAATCCCACGGGAACGGGAACTATGCGGGTTTTTTTTTAAAAACGCGGGCGAAGCCGCAGGCGGAAAGCTAGTTCATTGATAATTTTGATATGTATGTACTATAAAGATGTTCATATGTGGGAGTAACCGTATAGGTACAACTTAAAGGTAGCTAGGTAGCATACAGAAAGTCAGAAACGTTATTCCAATTAAATCTTAGAATTATCCTTAAAGAATTATATAATATGATATGTATGAAACAATCTTATCTGATCAGTGTAAAGTTTTCCCCATAAAAGATTCCTTAACACGTAATTTCATCAGCTCTTAAACCAAATTAATTAAATTCAATTTATTTCAAGATTTTTCACCCTGTTACATTCATCAAACACGTCCGTGAACCTATTTTTACATGTTAACGAATAGTACCGTATACAATGGTCGGGTCGCGCCGCACAATGCCGCTTTTTCAAATATTTATCATTCAATTCCCGGAGCCCCTTTCATCTATGCAGCAATATATTTTTCAACGGTACACTAAACCGTCGTACATTTAAAACGAAACGTGAAAACAGGTGGTTTTATTCTTCAGTCGAAATTGCTTAATCTATATTAATGTTTGGTTTTAAATGAACACTTGATTGAAGTTGGGTCAATGACGGGCCATTTTTCGTTTTCAGAGCTTTTGTGTGAACTTTAATTTTGTTGTAACGACTGCTTTAGTTTGTTTGGTAGGTCATATTTTTCAACAACTTTACAACATGTTTCTTATTTCACATGGTAGTCATGCGTGTCTCTGAAATAAAGTTTAGAATTTACAAGGATTCCAAATACAGTTGAGTTAAATTTTAAATCGCAAAAATAAGTTGAAAATTGGTGCTTTGTTCGAGCCTCTAGATAGTATACAAATACACTGATTTTGACGAGACTTTTTACATAAATCTAAGCCAGCACGAAGTTATTTGCCGTTATGATAAGTAAATAATGCTACTACATTTTAAACAAATAACATATTGTGATGTAAATCGCCTGCGTACAACGGGCGTCTTAAAATAGCACTTTGTATCCAATTAGCGCTGAGAAGGTAAACATTAAACAGATGAAACACGAAATAGTTATTCAGTAATGCACTCAATCCAAGTTAATAAGTAACTAGAGCTAGCCCACACCCCGAGCGGGGTCAGACGGACTTCAGTAATTAAACCCCAACTCAGGCAATTTGCTATTTAACTGAACAGGTGCTTCAGAATTAGTTTTGTTTTGTTTTGATTAATGTACCTTGATGAGCTCGAGTATCCGATGTTATTGAAATTCGGTTAAACTACAATCTATTGACTTAATTGAGCTGAATCGTTCGGGCTAATCTTGTAGCAGTTTGAATATTTTTATCTTATGATGTGTTTATATTGAAGCTACGATACGGCTTTCCGGGACCTTGATGAAATGTACTACCACATACTGTTTTCATAGCAGAAAATGTCAAGAGACAAGTAAATGTCTAATTTACAACAGATAGATCATCATATTACTATCTATACATAGTACTATATATTATTAGATAAAACACACTGTGCGTATCCATTACCAATAAACATACCTACAACATAATCATTTAAGGTTTGTATTCACAAATCCATATACACCCTTTCTATATATCCATATATATCAGTCAAAGTTTTACAAATACACGTTTAAAAACACACCAAAATCCATCAGCCGTGAAGTCACGTAGATGACACCTCGCTCGTTAAAAAGTGGATCAGAGATGCGAAATCCACCCGGTGTATTATGCAGTATTAGCAGCCTTACAAAAATTATTCGTGTCTCGTGGGAACAATCTAGAAGGGAGCTTATCTCAAAGTGACACAAGATAAGAGAGGTCTGAAGAGTGGCAGCGCTAATTTGAATTAAATTTTCTCGGATTACGAGTCTTCGTCCGCTAGATTACGCCGGATCCGTCGCTTTACATAACGTTTGAAAAGATGTTTAATTTAATATGGTTGGGTAAATACTTTGATAGTGAGGGATACTATTGTTCGCGTTTAATATGTAGTTGATACGTATTTATGACGACGCCTTGTTTTATGTAAATAGCCTGTAGGGTGCTTTTTAAATCCTTATCTATAATTTTAAGCAAAAATGGAGTAATTTAATGGTATCTTTGTATCAGGAGATGCTAGTGGCATTTTTTTCGCGGAGAAACATTTCATTCCCATGTCATTTTCTTTTAAAAACGCAGACGAAGACGAGGGTCAAAGGCTAGTTATTTTAAATAATGATTTGTGTTGCTTGGAGCGTTAACTAGTCTAGAAACACAAATACACTAAGCCTCCGTTGATTGAAATAACTAACAATTCAATTTTATGTATAAGCTGTAATCATAAGTAATCATAAGTAGGTAAATAAACTTATCCCAATAAACTACGAGAGGCGAGCTCCTGAGGTAAGAAAATTATTTATTTTCTCCCGTTTTGCTAAGAACCGAGGTTCATCTAAGCTCACTTTTTTTCTCAGCTTATTTTGCATAATGTCAAAAAATATTTCAACCCAAATGACTTAACCTTCATTAATATAAAGAACAAGGTATGCAGTTTTGTACCGTTATATAAAACGGTTTTTTTCAATAGCCCACTTAATTGAAAAAGACCCAAACTAAGGTCACTTAATAAACGTTTACGAAATGGGTGTATTATGCAAACAGCTGAATTTTCATTATGAGAAGTGTATAATAAAAAATTATTCCCCTTCATAATTCCTCGCTATGTAATTAAGGCCGAATGTTAGAAAATTAAACAAGAAGCTATTCCTTGGCAGAATTACGATGACATTTAGCGTGAGATATGACCATAAAATATATTGTGTGCTTTATTTTAGTTACCTGTTACGGTCATTTATAAGATATTTCTTCCCAGACAAACTGTATTTCTTTGTTGTTTTCACCTAACTTGGCAAGTTGGTGTGAAAGGGATAAAAAAACATATAGGCGTCATTCAACGTCATATTTTCTTGTTACAAGTTAATGTTCATACTGAAATCTCCAGTGTATTAGATATAAGCTTAGATATAAGCTTCTTGTATACTGATATAAGTGGTAGAGAACTAAAATAAGTTTATTTTCTAAGGAATTTTTGAAGAAAGGAATAGAATCTCCAGCTCTCATAAGGTTGCCTAATATATATTATGTATTAGTATTATTCATTCTTTGTAAAGTTTTTAACCCTTGTGAGAGAGATAAATAAACGTTTTTATTTTTATTTATTTTTTAATCGATCACGAGGCAAAATTCGAACCCAAGTTTTTCCTCTATCTTGCGAAATGACCGATTTTTTTTAATCTTCTCATGAATAAAATTATCTCATTAAATCATTGGAATGCTATAAAACTAAATATCAAGTATTTTTTCTGTTATAATTAATATGCCAGTGATAATCACCGAAATTGATTGATAAAAGCTCTTATTTCTTACATGGCGTAGTGAAAATCATACCTTATTCATAATAATTGTACTAGGTTTAAGGCTAATATATGGAAGTCGAAGCTGCAATATCAAACCAGATACATAATTAAATAACAGCATGATTTATTGAGCACCGTGTTTGAAGATGGATGTTACTAATCGCTGCTACAAACTTACTTCGCTAACTTTTGGAGAATTTTAAGGTAACTCCTCTAAGTTGGTAATTTATTAATCTGTTAATAAAATTTTGTAGGTACAACCATGTTCTTAAATTCTTTTTAAATTATGTATGAGGTCTTCCGTAAGGAGGAGCTTTTTGTTTACTTTTATGAAAAATATTTATTTTTAAGGTTGGTAGATTTCTATACTATATAGGTTTCTATACATGTAGAATTGTGTTGTAAAAAAGGTGATTTTTCCCTTATAGCGTAGCACATAGCTTATTTAATGTTCTTATTACGTCAATGAGTACCTATGTTTCCAGTGATAAATTTACTTCAAGCTACACATGTAACTAGGTATGTATAGTTAGGCCCTAAAAATAGTATCAGCACTGAAATAAAAAAACGAATTCCATCCATAAAATAACACACGTCAACTGCGGTGTTCTTGAAACAGAGCACAAACGCGAAAATCACTTTTACGTGTCCTGAATGGAGCAATACTGAAGAAAGAAATGTTGTTCAAATGTCTGCTTGAATTCTGATGAAGATGGATTATTGTATGCCTTAGTATTGGTTGGTACCTATTCATTGGACATGTTTTTGTTAGTGTTTGGAATTAAGAAAGACGTAACTAATCAATGATATTTTACGAGACAATTATACACGGTCTTACTAATAAAATGTTACCCATTCGCTTTGCAATGGATTAGTTATTGCAATAACCTGTCTTGTTTTTATGATTGACGTTTCATGTGAGCAAGAGCAGGACACAGCTATGGTAGAAAATGGTAGAAATCTATCCACTTTTTATTAGTTATGCCGTAAGAACTTAAAGATGTTTTAACAGTTATAAAGTATGTTAATCTTTGTCTCCCCGTGACCACGCTCGCTGTTAAGTATTCAAAACGTCGAATAAATATATACATCGCGTTTTATATCAGATAAAATGTCTTAAATTTCTAATAAATGATATTAATCCCTCAGTCCCCGAATCACAGACACAATAGAAAATCTATTGTGTCGCCGCCCGATCGGGCCGCTCGGTGTTCAATGGGTTAAGAAACTATTTTCAGAGCAAAGTTATTGATGAGATGAAAATGATTTGGCTGTTAGTCCTAATATGTTAAACCTAACTTAAATAACCTGTTGCTTTTAGCGTGTTTAACCTAACTTTAATTATGATAAAAACGATGCCTTAATTTACTGTGTAAACTGTGTTTGCCTTTCTTCTACATCAATTTAGACACCTAATTTTAGATAAAGGAATTGAAAGAACATAATTCTAATATAATTTTTGTTTTCATTCGTCCATAATTATTTCTACATGAAATTTGAGTCGCTCTACATTCAATTTATTAATAAGCACTCACTCTTCACGACATGTTTATATAATTAGCAAAATACAAAGAAATATGTTTATACACTAAAGAAAAAAAATCATGTGAAATAATTTTACTTCAACAAGGCAACAAATGAACACAAATTGAAATAAGTTAACGAAGTTGACAGCTGATAACCGCTTACAAAACCGAACACGATTCCATATACCGAGCTATCCACAAACATACATACTTCGATACTTTATAACTTCAATATTCATTAGCAATATAGGTTTTTTTTGTACTCATAAAATATGATAACGTACTGATGATGGAGAATAATAAATTGAATCTTTTATTTCATTGAATATCATAGAAAGAAAAGTACTTACCTTGTAAATAAAAGTCTATGTATTTTGAAAACATTATCAAAGTAAATGATGTAAAATACAATAGCTTTATTTAAAGTCCAGACTAAATATTTGTGTACTAAATTACATACAGCCAACAAATAATAACATTTATTTTTCTTTTAATATTACCCTCATAAATTATTACACATGAGTTAGTTCCATAAGTAATATACAAGTACTGTGCAAGTATCGTTATAACAATCTAATATTTAAGAAGTTAAATAATACAGACACACACACACACACACATGAACTCTATTACACACATACCCACAACTTTCACTTAGGTAGGTACAGTCTCAATGCTGGTTTACTCATAAATACACAATATAATAACAATAGAATAATATCTAATTTCATATAAGGGACTCTACCCATTACCACGTATCATACTATGACCGTAACGTATTATCAGAAAGGAACTATTATGCTTACAAGATTCGAATTACGTATCAGAGTATGGACAATTTTTGATGCATGCTACGTGATGGTGATGATCGGTGACGGAACACCACATATTAAAGTGAAACTTCTTTAGACAAGTGTAGAGTGAACAGGTACCTTCTAGGTAAGCGCGTACCATCTTAGACCATATCTCAGCTTAACATTAGGCGAGATTGTGGTCAAGCGCTTCCATATTAGCGCAAAAAAAAGACGCGTTGAGAGTAAAATATCAAGGTCGCGTCATGAAAATAACGTCACGCCATGGAGTAAGGCGACGATTTTGGCATCTTTAAATCTTGTCAAAGAAGTTTCTGACACGTGGGCTCGGTACCCACTCACTTTTTTATCAATACAAAGATTTGTTTGCCTGACACCTTCCTGTTACAATCATAGTATGATACGTTGTAGTGGATAGAATCCTTTAGACTTAATACAAACTCACAACGCGTGTATTATATTATTATATACGCAAGTAATAAATTGTAAAGTTGCGTCAGACGCTTTGCTCTAATAGCGAGGTTCGTCTTTTTACGAGAAAACTTTCAACTTTGAGACTGGATGATATTTTAATTAAGGATGTTACGTACACGTTTCTTATATGTAAAATTAGAAGTTCGCTCATCTTAGATCAGACTTGAGGCGTGGCTTTTAGTTTGATCACTTTTATTTTAAGTTTAGTTGATAAAAAATTAATTAAGGACATTAAATAATGTACAACGTTAGGTATATCAAAGAAATGGTTGAGAACAAGTTTTTTTGTATTTAAGAATGTAAGAAACGCTAAAGGTAGATGATTAAAGACAATAGCAAAAGCTTTCCTTAAAAAGTAAACAATTACTTTGCCAATGGCATAAAACTTACTATGTGTATATGTTCTAATGTTAAAAACAATTTTCTTTGAGGATTATTTTCAGATTAAAGTGGTTTAGCATATATGTTTTTAAAATAAATTTGTTAATTTTTTGTTATTGGTATATAATTTGCTTAATTAATATTGTATACATACAAAAACACTTATTACAAAGATTAGAAGAGATTTAGTAGATACTAGCTGTGCTCCGCGGTTTTATCCGCAATGCTCCTGTTGGTCTTAGCGAGATGATAATATTATATGGTCTTTAGCTTTTCTCGACAAATGGGCTATCTAACAACGAAATAATTTTTCAAATCAGACCAGTAGTTCCTGAGATTAGTGCGTTCAAACAAACAATTCAGCTTTATAATATTAAGTATAGTAGATTTACCGTTCTAAAATAGATCAACCGGCTCACTATCGAAGTATCGACGTTCCAATATTCCAGAACGTTCGTTCCTTTATTTTTTTTTTATTTGATGACACGTAGTAAATTTTCTCCCGCGGAAAGTCGACCAGGTGTTGGCTGAAATGAGGGGTTCATCTATCATATTCAGTTTGACACGCACATGTGTTCTGTGAATTGAACAGTTTCTGTTTTGTGCGCAGTTGGTTAAGTTAGGGGTGAGAGCGTGGTTGCTAGTGGAAAGTCCAGGGTGTAATGTTAAATGTGTTGTGTGTATTGTTTGATATGGTGGAATATTGGTTAAGTACAATTTGCAAATTTAGTTTTTCATGCTTAAACTCTTATCAATGATTGCCACTAGATATTAGTATGATATTTTGAATGAAATGTACATAAGTCACAACGGAATACATATTATGCTTTTCAGTGAATATAATGCCTTTTAGCTTTTGCTATACATAAATTATTTAAACTTAGTTTAGTAGATAACATAATCCCAAATAATATAATAACAATAACAAGTATTACCGTTGAAATTGATTGATTTAAAAATTTAAATTTATAATTATTACCGTTTCAAGGCCAAGTTTTTGTTACTGTAAATAGTGCCAGCAATCAGCATACGTGTGACCCAACATATTATGAAATTTTGCAATTAAATCGCTTCAACTTTTAACTTAAAGCAAACAGCTGAATCTGTCGCGGTTTGTTTCAGTAATCTTTCATAGGGTGTGTCGGGTTTAGATTTAAAATATATTCCTTTCCACTGGGCTTCTATGACTAACTTTTGTAAAGTAATACTGTAATGGCTATATGGACATGTTAATTTGAAATTTATATTTCTGTAAATAAGCCCTATCTACCTCTAACGCATCACGATGTTTATGCTTCGTGCGCTCCTAAACTACTGAACCGATTTTGCTAAATTTTACATACTCTGTTTTATGGAATTTGAAATATTTAATTACGATAAATAGGACGACTTGTCTATTTTTCTAATATATTATTAATAATTATTTTACAAATCATTCAACATTTCGATCGAAATTTGGTTATAACAGCTGTAACATAATTCGCAAATCCATATAAAAGTAGCGCAAAATGTGCCATCTCTTCAGTAGTATACATTTGAACCTTTGAACGTTTATATAATATATACTATATAGATAGAAAGCGAAGACCCGGCAACTAATGAAGGTGCGTGGGTTGCTTAGCTTACATAGGATATAAGAATAAACCCACATCGTTTTAGCGTACGTTACATTTTTTAGACTTTTATTTAGCTTAGTAAAGGACGATCGTACTCTTTTAATAGAATAGTAACATATTTAGTCGAATCTTGCCGATTGTTGATAATACGTAAAAATTAGTTTATTTGTGGCGTAGAATCTTCTAAATGAAATCATATTGTTAATAATATCAGATGTATAAAATGATCTGGACTAATCCAGATTATAGTATTTTCTGATGTTTGATTTTACGCGAGTGTTATACATTTAGCGTGGTCACGGGGAGACTCCCCGTGACCACGCTCGCTGTAAAGTGTTCGAAACGTCGGGAAAATAATAGAATGAATAAATCGCGTTTAAAATCCGCTAAAAAGTCTTTAATTTCTAATCCAGATTATTATAAATAATATATTATACATATTATTATAATATAGACAATCTAAATGTGCCTTGAGCGTATTGTATTTATATAATATCCAGGAATTTCCTAATAAGGTCACGGGGTGAATGAAACGTAAAAATAAAAAGGTTAAAGGTTATAAACATTTTTAAATAAAAGGTTTCAGCACCTAGATGGGTTGATAACATAGTGGAACGCATGAAACAGTAAAAACGTTTTAAATTTAATTTTATTACTATTTTATCTATAATCACAACGGTTTGAGTATTAAGGTTCATTACTCATTATAATTTTAGTCAGCATGTTAATAATACAATTTGGTATATTGGACATTTTCAACAACGAATAAAAACAAATATTTCTTCAGTAGATAAAAATATCAAGCTAGACTCTACCAAGATTCTACCTTTTGATGTACAGTGTACATAGGAGTGATTTCATTTTGTTATTAAAACGTTTATTTATGTCTGCAGGACTCTAAACAAAAAAAAATACTTTTTCAAGTATGGAACATAAAATTTATTTCAATGTGAGGTTTAAACACCAATAAACTTTCTAATTTAGTATTGTAAATTATCTTCTCATCTGCGATGACTCTCTTGCTATATGTATTTTTAAATTTAAGTGACATCTTAATTTAAAGCTCTTCCCTACATTCATATACGCTTTGCACACTCATACCAATATGCAGTTTATACACATATAGTATTATACTACAAAATAGGGTAAGTCAAAGCTATGCAGTGGCGCGCCGCATAGAAATGTGTAATAAGACTTGTAGTTTAGGAGATAGCTATTATTTTTGTATTATATTTATCTTTAGAAAACCTAGAGATTCATATGAAATGTACAGTTCCTTTAAAATAAAGTGTTAATTTTAGACGCAGCAAAGGAAGAAAAGTTTGCAGTTATAAGCAGAAAAACTGTTTAGCTACTATGTAAACATAAGCTCAACTGTTTTTCTGTTTCTCTTTGATAAATAACTGAGGAAAATTATAGAAAGTTTGATATTATTTTGTTAAATATAAATATATGAAACGAACGTACAAAATAATTTACTTCTTAATGTAGGCAAAATAAAATGTCTAGTACTCTTAGATTCACCTTCAATGACCTTTAAGTTTCAAGGCATTTACTGAATAACACAAAATATGGCTCATAACTTTATTATTTACTGCGGTAAGGTTATGAAGTAACATTCACAATAAACATAAATGTAAGTTACTAATGAAATCGTAAACCATTGTACAAAGAATTATTTTAGTTATATGACTCTGAAGGCTAAAAGCTTAGTTTTACGTCGTTGTGTACTATTAAGTATTATAAATTAAGTTTAATACCTCCATATCAAAGTGTCAATATTTCTAGAAATTTCACGTAGTAGATTTTCATGCTCTGTATGTTCTAATGAATACAATTGTTATGTATAAAACTAATAACGATTTAAATCTAAATACGTAGGTAGACATTTTATTGAATATTTTTTTAAATTAATACTTTTCCAAGTATAGAACATAAAATTTGTTCCAATTTCGAGGCTTAATACAGTCCATTTTTTATGCTATGTATGGTAAAATAAAAGTTTTTTTAAATTTTATCTTTAATATCTTGTTAGACCATAGGTATTTATGCAATAAATTATTTGTATAAAAATATAAAGCAATAGATACAGAGCTAAGTTTCAAAAAAGTTATAAAATCAATTTGTTCCTTTAAAAATGTTTCCCATATCTTGAACTAAAGCTGTGAAATACAAGCAGTTATCAAGGCGGGCCAGACCGGGGTGTGGAATAAATCTCATCCTATGCTATCATACTGTATGACGCTTTGGTCACATTTTTTGTAAACATTTATTAGATAAAATGCAAACAATGGGTCACATTATGTAACAGGATAGCAATTTTTTTTTGGAACAGCATTATTGAAAATATATATGAATATAATTTCAATAATGCTGTTCAATGCATTAAACAAGGTTTAGAATTACATTACATGTGGACAGGGAATGTGGACCCCAAAATTCTAAGCTTTTGCTGTAATTTCCTTCTAGTCTTAAAAAAAAAAACTCTTTTTTTTAATCGATTATAAATAAATCTATGTACATATAATAAATCTGTAGAAGGGTCAATTCTGTACATTGAAAATATTGAAGAAATAAATAGCAGGGGGTGTTACTGGATCGATACCAAACCCAAATATGTGATTAAAAAAATTTTTGTCTGTCTGTCTGTCTGTCTGTCTGTCTGTCTGTCTGTCTGTCTGTATGTGAAGACATCACGTGACGATGAAACTTGGTATAATTATACCTTATTATCCTGGGCGTAAAATAGGATACTTTTTATCCTGGAAAAATACGTAGAAAAAAATTAGTCTTAATTTTTCAGTTTTATCCATAGACGTTGTTCTGTAGAACCGCGAACACACGTTGCGTATTATTATAGGCCTAGCCGTATTTGGGTCCAATAGATATTTATAAGATGTCATTGTCAGAGTTACTCAAAATGGAGAAATAAACCATCCACGCGAAGACCGACATCCGCGCGGACGGAGTCGCGGGCGGAAGCTAGTAGTTTAATAAAATAAATAAGAAAATGCAACGATTTATCATGTACTAGCTGTGCCCCGCGGTTTCACCCGTATTGCTTCGCTCCTGTTGGTCTTATCGTGACGATAATATATATACTATATAGCCTATAGCCTCCCTCAATAAATGGGCTTTCTAACACCGAAATAATTTTTCAAATTGGACCAGTAGTTCCTGAGATTAGCGCGTTCAAACAAACATACATACCTAGTATAGATTAATATTGATAATCCATTAGGCTTTTTACATTACCCCAAATCTCTCCGTTTCCTAATAAACTATAAATCCAAAAGTAAACAAAACATAAAGCTAAATCTATTATAATTCTCTAAACAAGATCCTAGAGGGTTTAAGAACATCTCAATCCGTGTATTAGCAGTCAGAGCACGTGGTCCAATCGTGGTTCTCACGAACAAGAATAAATATAAGATAGTATGAACTTTGCTTCTATAAACTATCTATATTTATATCTGTCTGTCTGTTGTATGAAAATATTCCATATTAAAGTATATTTTATGGGTTTAAATTTGTTGTTGTTATCTTAAATTATGGAGCATAATCAATGAATACAAATATTTGATTTTGTGCTTTGTTTTATGGGATGTTTAAATTTGTTGTTGTTGTAAATTATGGCGTATGAATATGTTAGTATACTGACGCAATAAGGTAAGTTACCCTTGAGTTTGGTGGCATATTTGAAAGTTTTTATTATATTATGATCAATTTAAGTTGCTGCTTTGTTTTTGTTGAAATTATTCATTTAATGTTATTAATTAGTCGTTTTAGAACGACATAGGCAACATATTATATTGAAAACTGAAGGTAATTATGAGTTGAAATGCTAAGACGTAAAAGCTCATTCTCTTAGTCACTATATTAATCTGACTTCAAATCGATAAGTCGGGATTTCGACACCAGGCGAGCGTGCAGAAATTAAATGAATTTTTCAATTTATCTGCACATGTTTATAACATCACCACTGCTTGAACGGTGAAGGAAAACATCGTGAGGAAACCGTCATGTCGAAGATTCAAAAGTTCGACGACATGTGTCATCCGCCAACCCGCACTTGGCCAGCGTGGTAGATTATGGCCTGTACCCTAATAGGAGGCCCGTGTCCCAGCAGTGGGAACGTATATGGGCTGATGATGTTGGTGATGAAATAAACAATGGCCAGAAAGGCTTGAAATTTGACCTTTATAAAATAATCAAAATTAAAACCTCGCATAACTTTAAAGAAAATTAAAAACTACACGAGAACAATGGTAGCGTATTTAATATAAATTATTTTGTTTTAAATGTAACGCGTTTGTTCAACCACTTTGTAAATTACCTTTTATACGCCACCAATGCAATCTGTATAATAAGCAGACAGCATAATAAGGTGAAACTACAATGCGTATTGTGAGAGAAAGCAAAAATAATTTTAGAATTATGTTTAGATGTCTGCTGCAGACAACGTTTTTCTTTCATACACTGAAAAGGAACGACAAAGGACCCATGGAATAATAGCTGACGTGAATATGAGTGCAGAAAAATATTTTAAGAGAAGTATATTTCTTTGTTTTATAAAGAAAATGGCGGAGGCCGTAAAGCGTTGGAAGGGCGTTTATTTTTTCTACTAGGTATATAAATTTTGCCGTTTAGCTTTTTGTTCGTTGGTTAATTATGGATGGATATCTTTTGTTGAGGTTTATTTTATGTTCAAAATGATTTAAGTAGATAGTTAATTATATTGTTGAATATAGAATAAAGTTCATAATAGCGAGGAAATTAATTTTACAGCTTTTTTTTGGAAAATAAAGCTCGCAATTGAAAGTATTTATATCACAGTCGCAAGAGATTTTGAATTACATAGAATCTACTTCTCATTAGTAATGATGATAAAATCAACATTTTATTAAATAAATATTTGGATGGGAGATGCGTTCGGTTCGTAGTTGAGACGATAGGTACAGTAAAATTTTGAAAACAGACAATTTTACTTGTATATTTTTGTTTCAGTATAGCGACATAGCTAACAACCTGGCCTGTACAAGGAACAATATCACAGACTGCATGTTACATTGTCAATTACGTGGCGTGGGGAAGAAATGGCATACAGAAATATCTCGTAAATACACGAAGAATAAAGGTTGATAATTCACCGTGAACTGAATAATATATTGTTTGGGATAAGGAAAGCAGAGACTTTGTAAAAATACCTGTCTCATTATAACGTTGGTACGTCATCTATGGCGGAATTTGAAGGAAAAACGGCTCATAAAATGCGGAAGCATATAATGTAATAATGTAGCAACGTGAAATGAGGCTTACTTTTGCTACGGATTAGAAAAATAATCTATTGAATATAATATACAACAAAATTAAGGGTCAATTAAATGTTTCGTTTATTTAGAGCTTTTAGCACTGCTTTTTGAGGTGAAAAAAACCATCACATTTTTCAAATGCAATACTATATTATTATGACGTAGAGTGTAGACCATAGTGTAGCGATGCCCTCTACGACATCATGCTTGGCTCCATTGCGTGTGCGCGTGCTCATTATTTATACTTATTTCATTGTTTTGCATCTGCTGGATGTCTCAAGATGATTTTTTTTGAATTATTTCTAAAATATTTTAATACGCAATTTAAATAGTAAGACATTAGAAAAAATAATGTTACTTTTTTTAACTATTTATTAAAAAGGTACTAAGTATGCACAATAATTAAAACTAATAATAACTTGTTTTCGTGGAAGTCCTCATTTATTCTGTTTTCTCCATTTCGATCTTGTAATATTTCACAAGAATGTGCCAAGGATCAACATTTTATAAGTCAGACTGTATAATATATATTTTTATAGATAATAACGGTTACTTTGAAGTTATTATAGATTAACTTAATAGCTAAATTATCCAAGATATTCCAATAATAGACTGGCAATATAAAATCGAGATAGCGAAGTCTTAAGATTTTTCCGTCGAACTTGTAACTGTTCATTAAAATACCTGAATTATTTCGGTACGCTCTCTGCAATTTGTCACCGCGATAAAACCCTACGTGAGATGAATTATCTTAAACAGCGTTCGTCTTTTTGAATAATTACGGTCACACCTTTTGGAGTGGAATTAAATGGTCATTTCCTTATCCATTGTTGTATTCAATGGCACAAATGAAGGTAATGTTTGCGTTTGTAGTGCATTGTTATTGTGGGATTGTCTCTGTGTGCGTTGTGTGTCTCAAACGGTTTAATTACATTCTTAGATAGCCACTACATAGAAATGAATACCTAAGTAATTTACTTACGTTACGCCACTTTTTAAAACCGTATTAATGACAACGGAGTTAAAAAAACACGTTTATATTTCAAACGAAAGCAGAAATATGTTTATAATGTAACATTTTGATAAACTACTTGAGTTCAGATGTTGATCTTACTTCTAAGCTACTCAAACGAAAAATAGTGAACTTACCAGAACTGAACAAAAGTACATTTAAATAAAAAAATATCTTAGCATTCATTCTTCATTATAATCCTGCATAGAACATTGAGGCATCAATGAGCATTTTCATAGAATGAAGCAATCGAAGCTTGAGTTAAGCAAGAAATATATGCCTTGATGGAAGCATATAATATTAGTGAGATCAATATGCAATATAGCGAAATGCAATGAATAAATTTACAGGCACCGTTACTAGGATTGAGTCGGGCCTGCATCGCCGGCGGGATGCAAATTATTTATAGGTATACTTGATTCGATTGAACGTCTACCACATTCGAGTTTATTCAACTGTAGTATATAGGGTTTCAATAAATAGGGTATATAGGGTAACCCAAGTAGGTTAGGCAAACATACGATATAGAATGAGAGAGTTAAGATTTTTTAATAAATCATATCATATCCTAACAGGGATTAAGCTTAGGCACTTTACTAGAATACTAGGAAATAATAAAGACTTTAGTTAGCTGGGAGTTATTAATATGCTGTTTCATCTATATGGTACCTATCAAAGAATATAAGAGTGCTTTATATTTGTTCTTTTTATGAATACTTTGATGGCTACATAATACAAGTTTCTACAAGAGATTCAGATATCCGTGTACAATGACAAGTAATAAGGTTCACTTACATTGCAACAAAAAAAAAATACAAAATTCGTCAAAACACCTCCCGTTAGACGCGTCACTCCTGCAGTCAATTTTGGGAAGTCAAAACCGGCGCGTTGGTTAAATCGCAGGGTAAATTTTGTTTGATCTTCAGCAAGGCACTTTTACCAATTTTTTCATTGCTGCTATTGAAAAATTCAAACAAAAATGAAGCTCGCCACAAACGCCTGTCACTTGTCGGCCCCAACCAGGTCTTGCAACTGAAATGTACAGGTTGTGGTTTTATTTCACTCATTTCTGCATGTATTCTCGTATATTTTCGGTTAAATAAAGTTCGGTTTATGCAAGATAAACTAGTACATGTAAATTCAGTATTACTTCAGAAAAAGTTACTAAAATAATATATGCTGAAAAAGTTTAACAAAACTCTGAACTAATTAATTATTAAAACACATACAAAAATACATTTTCCATTCTCTGTTTTAAGTATAAAATGGCTGCTAGTATTAAATTAGTTATGTACTAGCTTTCCGCCCGCGGCTTCGCCCGCTTTGTCTAAAATATAATAAATTATATATACTAAAACCTTCCTCTTGAATCAATCTATTAAAAAAACCGCATCAAAATCCGTTGCGTAGTTTTAAAGATTTAAGCATGACATAGGGACAGAGAAAGCGACTTTGTTATAATATAGGTACTATGTAGTGATGAAAATATTATAATATAAAGAGATTTCTGCAACGTATTTTATCTAAACCTGTTAAAGTTTAATCTCATCTAAAAATATCCACTTGTAAAAATCCAATCGGGTTAAAGCAAATTTTCGAATGAAAGCAAAAGGTCTATTGGCACCAATTGCTTGCCTATTTGAGAACTGAAATAAAAGTTATACTCGGATTTAGTCTTAAAACTTGGGTACCAGCCAATACAATCTCATTGAAACTTCATCGTTCTGGAAACTTCACGGACTTACAAATGTTATGGGGCCTAACATTAAGGGCTCCGATATTCGAGACATTCATTCGAATGTGGTTCACAGTATGATGGTTTTGTGCATTTATAATTTTATATAATTCTTGTTAGTTATTAATGTTATTAATATAATAGGGATAGGGCTACTACTAAAAAATAGGTTTATTATACTACTTACAGGAACTGAAGTCTCGTTGCCAACTGTTTTTATTAAAACACTTTTAAATGATTTACGACTGTCCGCCAAACGAAAAAATCTTATACCTACATTAAATAGTCCTTATTTATTAATATATTCGATATCTATTATTTCGGATTATTATTCTCGTTTAAAATTTATGATGATGTAAATAATAAATAGCTATTCATTACGGTATATTTGGAATTCTCTAACTGCTATGGCATGCAGTATTCAAATATTGTATAGAATCAGATTCATATTTGCTATTTCTATATCACATAATATTTTATAAATACACACGAAATAGAAATCGAATATTATTTATTAAATAAACTTAAATCAAAATCCGCTCCTGGTTCAATATTTTTTACACAAAAGCTATCCAATGAAAGAATTTGAAATAAAGATGATTGATCTTCAAGGAACGTAGCTGTAGGTACAAATTGTTTTCTTTTTGTCTCAGTTTCGTAGAAAAATTTGTCTGGCACAATATTCTTGGCATTCCAGATTTCAAAGAGGTCGTTGTAGTCGATCCACTGTCCTTTTGTGAGTCCTGCGAAATATATTAAAGAAATTTTAACTATTTTCTTATTATCCTAATATCTAGGTATCATTTTATTAGTTCATAGCAATATTAGTTGTGGTGTCTTTGACATTTATTAATAGGTAGGTACCCACCTACTTATGATACAAGGACGAATAATATAAAACAGATATATTCAGAATCCTCAAATACTTATTACACGGTTACTAAATGTTCGTACATTTAACATTTAGTATCTATTAAATTATTTGACATCTGTATTCCAAACTTCCTACAAATATACCAGTGACTCACTTAAAAAGTAACATTATAAAAACGAGATAACACCCACCAAAACGTAGCCAGGGCACATACATTGCAATTACTGACGAAAATTTTACAATACCCCAATAAAGCGGTAACAACTGTTATAATGGCATTAAACTCTTTCAAAATAATAACAAGCTATGGCCGCGGTTGAGCCGGCTCGCAAAAATTGTGCCAAATTACGCGAATTAAGAAACAGCTTGCTTTCATGGTTGGTATTTAAAAGTTTCGTCGTTTTCAGTTTCATTAACGGTTATACCTCAGCTTAACGATGTCGTTTTGGGCTATGTGTACTTTAATACTTGATGTGTGATAATTTTTATGGGAAGTAGAGTAGGAAGTTACGTTATTAAAGTGAAACTTTTATTACATCGTCTCAAACTTTTTGGTCTGTGTAGCGCATGTCGCGTGTATCGCGGCTGCCGAGTAGGTATACCTACTCGGCAGCCGACCGTCACGCGACATGCGCTACACAAAGCAGTGTTCGGAACCGTTCGAACAGTTTCACTTTTACCGTGGTTTCATAAAACCATACAACATTTTTTTAGCTACTTATTTCATTTGTCAGGGGGTGAAAATACTGATATAGGTAATAAAAATTATTTGTATCCAAATTTCTATTTAATTTTATGAAGTAAAGACAAGTATTTAGGAGCGCATGTTATCATGTAGTGTCATTATTATACATACCTATTACCTATCTAGTAGGTACCTGCATTTTCAGTAAGTCAGTAAACGGTTCGATCATCGATGGTTCGATGGTTCCATCCAATATAATAACATAATTATTATTTTTATAGCGAGTATCCGATTCCACTAAGATCGAATATGGAAGACTAAAAATAAGTCACAAACAATTCATTCGTCCATAAGAAGTTAATTTGTGTTTCTTTTTAAAGCATAAAATTGTACTCTAAATCCAGGAGAGAATACCAGAATCTCCATTATAAAGTTTTCGTGTGAACATGCTTTATTGCCAAGCAAGTTTTTACATCCTGCAATAATGTGGACGCAGTTTTATCGTGGTACTAAAATGTTCCACTTTTTTATAATTATGCTAGTGTTAATTACCCTATTATTTAAAAGTATTATTTTGCTTTACGAGGCGATGTTGAATTATACGGTTTTAACGCTATATTGTAGTTTTATTTTAATCCTGATGTTAACATTGAAATTAAGCACTGCTTTAACGTAAAAATGTATTTTTCCTGTTAATTACTTTGTAATACTGTTTATTATAATTTATTAGTAGATACAATAATGTGATACAATATTGATATTTGTTGAAACAGTTCTTCATCGAATATTATTTTTACGAGTGACGTAATTTTCGTTATTTCGAATGAAGAATTGTACTGAATTTAAAAAGAAACCTCTATTACCTGCTGAATATTCATTTTTAAAAACTTACTAAAGAATGGCTTATATAGTCCGTTTTCTTATGGGAAAAGGTATACATTTTTGAGTAAAGCAATGCCATTTGGTACGAATGTTGTACTCGTCCACCTAAGCCCAAATCGCCTGGTAGCCAGTGTCTACTCCCCGGCAGAAGGGAGGGAGGGGGGGTTATAGAACAGAACGCCCGGCGCTCGGAAAAAAAATTCTGGTGGATTCATTTGGCCCTTTGAGTCGAGTTTGGTGTCGTTATCAGGTAACTAGATGATGCCCGATTCATTCCCCATACCAGTTTTTTAGAGTTCCGTAGCAAAATATGTCACAATCTTTAAAATAATAAACTTTTGGCAGTGGCAAAATCCAAACAAACCAGTATATTTTTATATTTTTGTATCAAACTTGGTTTATAAAAAAATACTGCCTGAAAGGCCATTTCATGCAGATTATAAAAACATTAACATGTAACATATATCTTACCATTTTCAATGTGAAATAAATTATAGAACGTACAGGAACGTTCGTCAGCGCAGCGTAGGGGACGGCTAATAGACCCGAAAAATAAGCAATAATATAAAACAAAATCCAGTCAAGTGCGAGTCTGGCTCGCTCATCGAGTGTTTCGTACTTATTTGTCCTATACCATGTTATCTTGTCTGGTAGGACCTGGTTAATTGATACACACACACTTTCGTCTTTATAATATTAGTGTGATTTTGAATCATCTTTAAATTATAAATGAAGTCAGGTAACATTATTAAAAATAAAGATATATAATAATAGGACGTTTTTGTATTAATAATAATGACAACCACCTCCACAATTACATAATTCGGTACATTTGAGCTGGCGTATAAAACACTTCAATCTGGAATTGCAAGATTTCACGCACCGACATCTTATCAATTCAAAGCTTCTCTTTTCTTTTTATTTCAGATGGGCAAGGAATATTTTGATTTTTTTAGGTCCCTAAATATATTATACAGCCTGTAAAACTGCCCTTAAGGCGAGTTGTTTAAGGGCAGCTTCTGTGGGGGGCAAATTTTCGATTTGCCTGTCCGTTTTTGTTAAAAATTTGTTTGCGACCCTCATTTACTGTCACAGCGGGGTACAATGTGAAAAACAAACATGTACTTATAATAATTATAAAAAAATATAAGTTCTGGATAAGAGTATCCTTAAAATATCGTGACGGTCCTTACCTATCATGCATTGTAATCACAAACTTTTCAATTTTAGTGTCTGCATATTTGCCACTGTAAAGTGCTTCAAATCCTCGTGTAACATTCGGATATGCCTTCCATACCTCAAAAGCAGGTGTACCTATAGTTATTTTAGACCTTCTAGCTTTGGAACACACGATATAGTAGTAGTAGCCAAAATAATGTTAAGAACAGTCGACAGATATGGCTAGTACAGAATATCATGTATTCCAAGCTAGAAGGTCTAAAAGAACTATAGGTACACCTGCATTTGAGGTATGGAAGGCATATCCGAATGTCACACGAGGATTTGAAGCACTTTACAGTGGCAAATATGCAGACACTGAAATTGAAAAGTTTGTGATTACAATGCATGATAGGTAAGGACCGTCACGATATTTTAAGGATACTCTTATCCAGAACTTATATTTTTTTATAATTATTATAAGTACATGTTTGTTTTTCACATTGTACCCCGCTGTGACAGTAAATGAGGGTCGCAAACAAATTTTTAACAAAAACGGACAGGCAAATCGAAAATTTGCCCCCCACAGAAGCTGCCCTTAAACAACTCGCCTTAAGGGCAGTTTTACAGGCTGTATAATATATTTAGGGACCTAAAAAAATCAAAATATTCCTTGCCCATCTGAAATAAAAAGAAAAGAGAAGCTTTGAATTGATAAGATGTCGGTGCGTGAAATCTTGCAATTCCAGATTGAAGTGTTTTATACGCCAGCTCAAATGTACCGAATTATGTAATTGTGGAGGTGGTTGTCATTATTATTAATACAAAAACGTCCTATTATTATATATCTTTATTTTTAATAATGTTACCTGACTTCATTTATAATTTAAAGATGATTCAAAATCACACTAATATTATAAAGACGAAAGTGTGTGTGTATCAATTAACCAGGTCCTACCAGACAAGATAACATGGTATAGGACAAATAAGTACGAAACACTCGATGAGCGAGCCAGACTCGCACTTGACTGGATTTTGTTTTATATTATTGCTTATTTTTCGGGTCTATTAGCCGTCCCCTACGCTGCGCTGACGAACGTTCCTGTACGTTCTATAATTTATTTCACATTGAAAATGGTAAGATATATGTTACATGTTAATGTTTTTATAATCTGCATGAAATGGCCTTTCAGGCAGTATTTTTTTATAAACCAAGTTTGATACAAAAATATAAAAATATACTGGTTTGTTTGGATTTTGCCACTGCCAAAAGTTTATTATTTTAAAGATTGTGACATATTTTGCTACGGAACCCTAAAAAACTGGTATGTGGAATGAATTGGGCATCATCTAGTTACCTGATAACGACACCAAACTCGACTCAAAGGGCCAAATGAATCCGCCAGAATTTTTTTTCCGAGCGCCGGGCGCTCTGTTCTATAACCCCCCCTCCCTCCTTTCTGCCGGGGAGTAGACACTGGCTACCAGGCGATTTGGGCTTAGGTGGACGAGTACAACATTCGAACCAAATCTCATTGCTTTACTCAAAAATGTATACCTTTCCATACAAGCATGCCCATAAGAAAACGGACTAATAGATCCACTGTGTGGTACACACCATCAAAAAGGTTCCTTACCTCTGCCTAAAAAATTTAAAAACCCTTTAATCCATATACAGTCGGCCTGTGGAGCGCAAATTCCATTAAATTCCGGAAAGTCAGGACCGATTAGATCTGTGGTGGAAATTTAGTCTGTGGTCATTTTTTATCTGTTCAAATTCCGTAAAAAACTTATCCGTGAAGAATGTTGTCAATTATTGTAGGCACTGAAAATAATGATAACTTTCTCAGGGTCTATGGATTATCTGTGCCAAATTTCATCAAAATCGGTCCAGTAGTTTATGCGTGAAAACCATACATACATAATTACAAACCTTTCCTCTTTATAATATTAGTATAGATAATCTATAGAAAAGAACAATAGTACAGCATAACAGATTACAGAAATAAAGTCCATTTTGACAACACATCGCTCCAATCCATATCATCATTTCCACATTGTTTTACCCGATAAATCTAACCAGGCCTCAACGAATAAATCTAAAATCAATGATAACAAATCCATTGTACTGCACGCGGTTTAACAAGCCCATACAGATAGTATAATACATACTATATTATAGTGTGAGCACAGATAGTATTACCTATATTATCGGCTATGCCCATTCGATTTATTCATAATAATACTTTCATATTATGTGATTGTGAACTTACACAACACATTGAATTTATAAATTAGATTTATAATAATTAGGGGATGAGTTTTAAAACTAATGTGTTATACTTTATAGGAATGAGTTTGTGACGCAGCAATAAAAGAGAAGTTATTCATTACTGATTATTATTAATAAATGACTCTACCAGGGCAAACGTTACAATTATAACAGACCATTTTAGCCGCACCTTGTAATAATTGACTGATAATAATATTATTTTATTGAATATGACATCAAAAGATTCATTTTTAAATGAAATTTGAATTTTAATTGCTCACCATTTAACATTTTTGATACGTTGATAAAAACTATTTCCACACAGCATTTGTATGCACAATAAAAATAGAAAAAAACAAATACTATTATTTCGGTATCAACAATCCAAACAATTTGAAATGGCGATTTGACACTATCGCTTCAAATTGAAAACCGAAAAAAAGTAAAATAGAATGCCACTTTATACTAAATAGTCATCCATAGTCTTTTTTTTACTGAACAATTATAGGGGAGCGCTTGGCCAAGAACTCGCCTGATAGTAACCTGAGATGTGGCCTAAGATGGAGCGCGCATCCCTAGAATCAAGAATGTACCTGTTCACTCTCCTCTTGAAGACCTCCATATTGTACTCGTCGGGGAAGACAGATTCAGGAAGCATGTTCCACTCCCTAGCGGTTCGAATAAAGAAAAATGGGGAGTTCTATAACATGTTAAAATCAATACCCAAAAATGTCTCAAATCTTTATTCAACAAAACTGTTTATACCTTTTCTCTATTCCTGTTATTTTATTTGCTACATATTTCACGACTTATCCCACATTTAGTAACCCGTAAAACTACTTAGCGACATCGCGGGAGACCAGTAAATATATGAAAAATAATCTTCAGAACTTAGAGCTGAAAATGTTGACCGCCTGCTGTTTCAATACATAATACATATTGCGTTTCTGTGTTAGAGGAAATAATAGAAAGTGTTTCGCTATATAAATCACTGATAATAATGTAGTTTATTGTATTGAACTATGATTTGTAGGTAGAGCATATTTGCTTAACATTTTATTTGATATCATGCTTGCAATATAATTGTATTTGTTTCAGCCTTTTTACTTTGGGCATGTCTCCCCCGTTTATTCGTTTATTGTGGGATGAATAATAGAGAAAAATTACTACAATTATTAGAAGTTGTTTCCTGGTCCTAGTAGAGCATATAATTGTAAAGTACCCCCAGAACATGATTTTTTTGGGAATCAAATGCCACCTTTCACCATAATAATTATCACACCCTAAACACAAACAATATCAAATTACGAGTCCAAGTGTCACAGAGTAACTTCTTAACAGATGTCAAGTTGGTATCAGTACAAAGAAATAAATCACTTCGTAAAAGGCAATTAAATTGCTCAGAAATAGAGCCTTCACAGCCACTGGAGTGATAAGAACGCGTCAAGAACTTTTGAAACACTTCAAACTTAAGTTTGTTTTCGAGGAAAATGAAATTGTGTTTTTGTACTAGTTAGCAAACTGCTCATGAATTATTTACACCGTTTATAAGTATTTCATTTTGTATTGTTTTTGGACGTGAGACTAGTTTAAGTAAAGTTGGGATTATAAGCTATAAATATGCTTTTGCTACAGTCTTGGGTTGTCTGTTAGTATGCAAGTCTATATGCTGTATAAGGGCCTCTTAGATTTTATTTTTAAAGGATTTTTATTAAAACGTTATTGTAAATAAATGGAGAATAGTATACAATATAAATAATAAAATGCAGACTGTAAGTGATAACAAAGAGCCTGATCCTATAGAACAAAGTTAATCATGTCCTTTGAGAGCAGCGTGACATCAATTTAGCTTACGACGATATAGAAAATATTAAACAAATAATTATTAAACTATCATTTATAAATATCCATGTCTATGCTAAACTCCTGATATTCCAAATAATTCTTATACAATTAAATAGTTAAATTGCGATTTGTGTTCATTCTAAATGGATACCTATAAATTTTATATTCATCATTTTTTTTAGCACAGGTTTATCAAATAAAATAAACACATATTTTGGAAAACATTCACTTTGATATCACCCATTGTGCATTTGGGCACTTATCCAGTTTAATAAAGCCACAGAGTAACTTCAAAGTTCAAACCTATATGTAGATAGGCACGGAACTTGTAGAGTAAATGCACCATTAGCTGAGTTTAGGCTAACACAGTTTGACCAATTAATGCTAGTTACATTGAACCCTAATTTAGGATATTCAAATACCTTGCACGCTTCGACACGGGAAATCCATTAGGGTCGTTTTTGGCTACTGCATTTGTGGACTGTGGCGCTCTGTACCAATGTGACGTGGAATTCAGAGGTACTGGGAATTTAATTGTGGTGTCGCTAACAAGGCGGTCAGCTGAGATAAGACAGTTTTAGATATTGTTAACGGTTATTTGTAGATTGAAGATGAAATAAAAAGGGGTGATATGCATACTTGTTTTTGAATTGTATAAAACAATGATTATGTAGAACTGTCTAGATTAAAATAAGAAGAGATGATTTCGCAGTGATTTTTACTTTTTTCTCAATTAAGTTTTATATTTCTACAAATATTCAGACAATATGTTTCATTTTGTAATAACTTACCTACCTATTGTGACAAAGTTATGATTTTCGAGTTACTTCATAAGCATCCTTATATTTACTGGTAGCACTCAATAATTATGCCAGAATTTAAACATGATTTTATTCAATTAATTCAAGTGTACTTTAAAACTTTCGTTAATAAGTTAAATCAGTACGAGTATCCGAACAAACGAAAACTCGATACATTATCATTATGTAATTATGCGTTGATGGTAAAATCAGTTGTTCTCTTTGTGACAGCTCATTCATAATTACATTATTATATAGCCTTTGTTATATAATACAGTAATGTAATCCTTGCGAGATGTGCTCTTAATCAAGTTATTTGGTTTAATGATAATTCGATGATTCTGATGTGTTGTGACGGAAAGGCCTAATTAGAATTGGATTTTTGGGATATAGTTAGACTTCTTTGATGTTGAGTTTATTTCTGTTTTAGTTCTTGTGTGAGTTGTATTTTGAAACTGTTACTATTTTTCATTCGTTTAAAATTAAAAAAATAATAATTAGTGTATCAATACTCTACCTACTCTACCTTGTGAAGTAGAATTTTTATCTCTGACTGAAGCTTGATAAATGCTTTGACTGAAGCTTGATAAATGGCTATTTTATATATTATATAGATAACCTATAATATAGATAACCTACGTAATTAGGAGTGACCACGAGCAAATTATTCTAACGTAAGAAGACCTTACAATTTTCGTTCATAAAACGATGTTAATAAATCAAAAACCAATGGACGATTATTACGCACTATCTGGCACGTAAATCGAGCGGTACATACAGACAAAATTACACAAAATGATTACGTTACAGATAATAAATAAGGTGATTTGAGGCTGTCACATGAAACGGCCCTTTGATTCAGGAGCGATGTAATCTCAGAGCAATTGATGGCATAATTATATCTTTGGCACTATTTGCTATTACAAATTACAGTAAATTGGCGGGAATATTGGGATACGGTTACGTATTAATAACCATATTGTCTTCTTCCGTTGCCATGGTGACGGCCTGTTAGCGATAGTTTGTGTAATTTCGATGGAAGATTTTGGAATACAAATTGAATGTGATAGGTGGTGATAGCTAATTAATATAATGTATACCAAGTGTATACCTATATTGTAT
The DNA here is from genome assembly GCF_061535455.1 of Colias philodice. Lineage (NCBI taxonomy): Eukaryota > Metazoa > Arthropoda > Insecta > Lepidoptera > Pieridae > Colias > Colias philodice. The sequence goes on from NC_143104.1 coordinate 8,528,445, forward strand.
CTACCTACATATAATATATAATATTCTAGAGTTATAACTTATAGTAAACTGTTAAATTGTTTTAATTTTTTTATAAAAAAAGTATTTAAATTAAGTTTCACCTGCAACGTGAGCAAAGCGTAGCATTTTTCAATATTTCTCATTATTCGTTACTCCCTTAGTTACTCGACCTAACCAATTTTATTATACCACTATAAAAAAAATCCCCGTTCCCATATACCAGTAGAATATATAAAACCGAGTCCACAGGCCAAACCCATTAACGCCGGTGAAATTCGATTCAGTGACTCCCAGGAAAAATGTTTCATTTCAAAAGTTTTCAATTTTTAGGCATCGATAAAATTGGCGCGGGCTAAATCCGAAGGTAACACTCGCATGATCCCACCAATGTTTGTGAAATTGACACGGGGATTTCACTTTTAGGGCATATTCGAATTGATAAAATCTTCTTGCTTGTAGTGGTAAGTTGACGCCTTGACGTACGGATCCAGGTATTACAATGTGGATTATTTTATGCGTAAACAGATACCTACTTGTTATAAGTTCTAGTGAACGCCCATAGTGTTTATCATAATTTACATGTACATTACTTATAGCAGATCTTTAGAAGTTTATTTAGAAGTATTTTACGTTGATTTTAAAAGGTTCTGTTTTAAAGTGCGAAAATGTATCGCGCTCCGCACTTGTACACATTTCTATAACAATAAAAGTGGTGTACATCTAAAACAATAATAAAACTGGCACAGTTCTTCAAACAGTTTTATTTTAACGTAAAAGCATCTTTACGATTCCACTCCAGAAGGCTTTTATTCTTGAAAATTATCTTTTTGACGAGCGAATACTGTCTCAAGGATTTTATTAGCAACATGAAATTTTTACAACGACTGCCAACTCTCTCAACCCTATCGTCGACATTTTGTTGGCGATTCAAAATAAAATATTCTTATAGAAACGCAAGAAAAAAGGTATAAAGTTTTTATGGGAGTGAATAAAATCTCATCTAAATTCAGTGAGACCTGCCTTTGATTGTGACAAAAGGCTAAAAAATCAAAGTGTTAAGTAAAGAGTTTTAAAAGAAGTAGAGTTAGTCAGAATACTTTAATAACGTACTACGAAAATATAGTGTTGCAAACAAAAGAAAAAGGGCATATAAATAATAATGTTTCATGCTTGAAATGATAACAAGAAAAATGAGACTAAAATGAAAGAATCGAATCGAAAATAACACATAAATTTTGCCAACATGTTTAAACTAAAGAACATCTTACAGTCTCAAAGTCGTCAACTAAGTTCACAACAACTCGTTATTATGTCCACGATCTATACACGACAAATTCCACCATACTCAATACTTGAACAATATTCTTATAAGGATATACTTGCCCTGATATTGTCACGTTCCTTGTTATTAACGGACCAATGCTGATAATTTCACACAAATGTGTCGCACAGTACGTGGCCTTTGAGATATTGACTCCATGTCAGAGTTACGCTTCAACACACATTAGTCTGATCTTATTGCCGTATCGAGATGTTATATTATTTGTATGGTAAAGGTATGTGTGTACTATTTAAATGGAGAAATGCACTGAAAGAAAAAGTACATACAGTTGTAAAAAGAGGGTCTAGATAAATTAAGCAATTAAAGCAAAAAAGCCAAAAATAGATGTAGATTTCAAAAATGTCCTAATATATTACCTAATTGTTTCTTCTATAGTTATTATTTTTAGCAGCATTTTTGACGAAAAGAATGCAAAGGATAAACAAATAAGTTTGCCTCAACGCATCTCATTGCTTAGATGGTAGTTACTTACGAAATTAAAAAAAAAATATTACATATAACATACCACAAAATACATTCCTACTCTAGAACACCCATATAGGTAGGTAATTTGAATAAAATAAGAATACTTGGAAATTAACAAAACGTTTGTAGACGCCACATTCTCTGGAACACGGGCTATTATTTCGGAATTTGCAAATGAGTGTGCTTTACTAGTGCTGTAATATCCACAATCATTAGGAACTCGTATAATTTGAGCATATTCCTCGCTAATGACGGAGCGGTTCAAACAATCCTTTGCGAATGGACTGGACGAAATTGTATAACATAGGTACTGTACAATAATTGTCAGTGGCTCTGTGCTATTGATTGTAATTATAAATGTAGGTATGTTTAGACATCGTTAGAAAATGTTATATGGTGCTTTAATTTTAGTAAAGAAGAGAAAAATGACATTGGTTAGACTCGCTGTAAAGTTCAGTAATTGATCATCAATGCATGTTTTAAAAAGTAAAGTAACATTCACAATACTATAAAGTATAAATTGATACCTTTTTGTTGGTTAGCATTTCGTCATGCTATTACTACGAAAAAAATAGTACTTTTTGCGCAGAGAGAGTTTAACAGTCAGTAGACCGAGACTAATTTAGACGAATTTAAATTTAATTTTTATTCGTATTTCATGAAATCATCGTGCTAAAGCATTAATCCTAGAGATGGAGCATTTCAATTTTAATATAAATTCGTTTCGACATAAAATATTTATTTGATCAATGTCATATGAATTATGAACCTACTTATGAGTATGAATGTAAGAATTGAGATAAGTTTAAAGCCTGCATTCAAATATAGACTTAAATACTAGTAGTATATTATTCTACATGCACTAAACTACTGAACTATTAAATCGTGATACAATAGCACAAACGACATATTATATTCGGTCACTTTCCAGCTGGCTAACAGTGGTTCGAACAAAAGAATGAATTGCTACGATTGTATACGCAATTCTACGCAAATTGTCGAAAATGTTGCAAACTATCAAGTTAAATATTTGGATACTTATTTCATACATTGTCTTATTGTTAAAGAATCATGCGAATGTGAATAAGTAATTTTTACTATTGTTTCTTACGTTAAATATATAATTTTAATGTTATCTTTTAAGCATAAAGTAAGCATAGAGCATAGAGTTAATAATCCCTACTATATAATATTATAAATGCGAAAGTAACTCTGTCTGTCTGTCTGTCTGTCTGTTACGCTTTCCCGTTTTAACCTCTCTACCGATTTTGATGAAATTAGGCACAGACAATCTTTAGACCCTGAGAAAGAACATAGGCTACCTTTTATCAAAACACCACGCGGGCGAAGCCGCGGGCGGAAGCTAGTATTATAATATACATAATATAAATAATTACTATAATAAAAAAATATACATAATATACTGACCAAGAAAAGCAGGAAGGACACCTTACCTAAGTGAAACTCTACCTAATATTAATTATTATTTGATAATACCTGTTTGTTGCTTTACGCAAAATAATAATATTATAATAACAAGATAGAATATCGGATTTAGCTGTTCGTATAATATATGCGAATACGAGCCTAAAATAACATAAAGGTCAAGGTTTTACCCTCGTAGTATGCGAATAAAATACTAACTTAGTAATGTACATATAACAATCTGTGTACTTAATTTGTTGGTTAACTAAGTTATCTGTGACTAGCTACGCCTCGTGGTTTCACCCGCGTGGCTCAGCTCGTGGTCTTAGCGTGATGATATATAGTCTTATAGCCTTCCTAAATAGGCTATCTCACACCGAAAGAATTTTTCAAACCGGACCAGTAGTTGCTGAGATTAGCGCGTTCAAACAAACAAAATCATCAGCTTTAGCTACATAATATTTTCTTATTGATAATTTATTTTATGTATTAAATTATCTTATTTTGATACGTTATCCGCATTGTATGTATAATATCGTGAAGCATTCCGTAAACAATTCATAAAGATTTTCACGAACGCGACAGTTTTCAATTTATAGTGACTGACACATGCAGTGTAACACAATGCAGCAAAGAGCTGATGAAGATTTTATTTGTTGTAATCATGTTATAATATAATATATATATATTTTTATTTAAATAACTCTAACCACAGATAATATAATACATAACCATAAAATATAGAGCAATAGATAGAGTCAGATATGACTAATAATTTAAAAAAATTATGTCTAAATTGCCGGCTTTACAAAATATATTTTAAAACCTTCTCCATGAAACAAAACTACCGTTTTGGCTAATATAGGTAGGTACCTGTATAATTGATCAAAGATATTAAACCAGAACATTTCTCTGAAATAAAATATAACCAGCACAGAACTTAAATCCTAGCCTGATAAAAATATTATGTACAAGTCAATATTCGCAGTATAATCCATAAAGTGGTCTATAAATATAGCATTTTACGAACATTATCAGCATATCCTAGACTGTTGCTACTTACACGTTTTTATATCGTTGCATTCCCGTATGGTAGCTTATTGCGTTCGTAATGCTTGTTATATATTGACATCGCTATGTACGAAGCACTTTAAGGCACAAGTTGAAGCGTTTTAAAGTTACTTAATAAAATTTTCATGATGAAAATCGTTGAATATTAATTACATTTTGATTTATTTATGATTTTATGATCAACGGAAATCGTTTGATATTTGGTAAAAGGAAGGGGGAGCGAACTTTTTGCTACAGTTTAAAATAACTTTCAAGTGCTTGAGAAAACGTAACTGGGTTGAAATGTATAATCCGTATTTAAATTAAATTTAAGAGTTAATGCTTTTATAAACAAAGCAATTACCAAAGCATGATGACAGATGTACCCGCTTACCACGAACACGGAGGTAGGTAATATTAATATCTTTTCTAATTTAATATAGATTTAAGATATTTAATAAAATCAATTTATCAGATACTTAATACTTATATATTGCTAAGACATTAATGTTGCAATAAGATTGCAATATAAGATAATAATATGCCGTCTCATTTTCATGAGGATCTTCAACTACAAAAACAATAATTAGATAACTCATTTTAATTACTTATACATACCGCTATCAGCGTATAACTTACCATTAAGCAGCAGTATATTCCCCAGGCAGCAATACTATACAAGAGCTTCGTATTGGGTTGCATTTGCCAGTTTCAGCAATTGTCGCTACTTTTCGCAATATCACTCACTTGCTTAATGTATGCTTTATTTATTAAATGGACTGACAGTTTTCATTGTTGTAGTCTGTAGATACAATTGTATTGTGTTGAGGATATTGCTACAATGTATATGATTTAATTAAATAGCTTTGTGTGTTCTTTAGTAGATGATAGCCGCGGTTTCACTCGCGTGCAAGGAAATTTCCATATGTTTACCGCGGTAAAAAAGTAGCTTAAGACATAATATCTAGTATCTGGCTTCGTTACTATCTCCAGACACAAATCATACCATAAGATCGCCCCGTTGCGGCGTGAAAGAAAGACAAACAAACAAACAAACTTCGCATTTATAATATTAGTATCTAAGGATAGAGAGGATTGGTTTACCAATCCTCATGATTTAGTTATTATTTGTAAGACTAAAACTAGTTAAAGTTTCTAGAGTATTCTCGCGTTAATTAATGAAATAAAATTAGAATCAAATTATTTATAACTAATATTGGCAGGATAATGTTTCATGACGAAGCCAACTCATATTTAGGTACAGAAATTTCGCGGAATATTGGAAATAGGTTACCTACATTGATGGAATTTGGAAACCTATTATGTTAATATGTGCTATATTTAATTAATAAATAGTTTAGTATTGTTAAACTTTGTGAATCCAATCAATTTCATTTTAATTTATTAAAGATAATGTTATTTGTGTTAACAATAATAATTCTTGGAATGTCTTGTCCAAGCATTTAAAAGCTTAAAAGGACGTCTCAATGTTGAGAAAAACTGTAAAAAAAATTACTGATTAAATATTTTTGCTTTTTTTTATTAATTTCATCTCTATTTCGTCTCTAGCCCTTGCTTAGCCCCTAAAGTGAAGACCACAAAATATTGTTTTATGCAGTACCTAAACGCTGTTAGATTCATAGGCTGTTTTCAACTTACAATAACCACAAAATATCTTCTATGAATATAAAACATGGATTTTAAATATTCTTAATCATTTTTAAATTTCATAGTAGCATTAAATCTCCATGCAGCAAACGTAATGTGGAGCCGGTATCTATTCGACCATTCGAATTTATTGGCTGTAAGTGCTATCAGCATCTGACATAGATAACTGATAAATTACATTTACGGGAACATTAAAACTATTACAACTATTCGAGAACAATTTATGCGGGTTATTATTATAATGTAAAGTATTTAATGTGAATTTGATTAGTGTGGAATTTTTATATATAAAACTCAAAGGTGACTGATATAGTGATCTATCAACGCACAGCCCAAACCAGTGGACGTATCGGGCTGAAATTTGGCATGCAGGTAGATGTTAGGACGTAGGCATCCGCTAAGAAAGGATTTCCCGAAATTCTTGCGGGAACGGGGAAAAACGGCGATGCACGTACAAAGTCGTGGGCGGAAGCTAGTTTATTTTATAATACTGTGTTAGGTTTAGAATGTGGATTTAGTTTAGTGAATATGATGATGTTAAATTAAAAATTATTAAATAACTAATAATATACATTATTATAAATATAAAGGAATTCATGTTTACTATTTTTTAGCGAAATTAAATATGACAAAAGTGAGTCATTTTTTCATATAACAATAATTATTATGTCTAATTAGATATAGTATTATGTTTAAGTAAGTTCACATGTTAATATAGTATTTATGTTATATTGCTTTTTGCTCAAATTATCCACAACGAAATCTATTCACCACACAACTCAAGTAAACAAAATCAAATAAAATTAAAAACATTGAACGTTAACTTCCATCCCATTCTACAATACTGAATTGCCATTAGAAATTCCCGCACTAGATATTATTAAGTACTACCTAGATGTTTTTAATTAAGATCATTGAAAGAACTAATACCTACGAATGTTTGCCGCGTTTGTTTTTAATGTGTGAGTTTTTATTGTGATCGAGTAAATAACGAGATTGCCGATATGGGCCGCATAAATCAGAAATATTTATCAAACATTGCTGAATATATTTTTGTTTTGAAATAAGATTCTATTTGAATTGTTATTTCATAACACAAAGGATAACGGAAATACTTTTACTAGTTAGTTAGGTAATAAAAGAATTAAGAATACTTATTATAAATGCGAAGGTGTGTTCGTATGTTTGTGTTTCTTTCACGTCGTAACGGATTTTATGAGCCTTCACCTCGTGGGCGATGCCGCGGGCGGCATGAATGTCAATTAAAAATAAATAAATAAATACATTTTTCTGTAAGCATTACCGATATAAATTTATAAATTTAATTGAGTTAGAAAATCTATCTACATACCTAAATAGGTACCTACCCACATACACAAGGAGAAGGCATAGACTAATAAAATTTAATCCTCGGCAATAAACTTTACAGAATTAACAAATTGGTAGGTAGGTTTAATATTTTAATTAGGGTTTAGATACCGCGAGACCATTTACCTACAATAAAACACAAACTATTACCTATTAGTTTATAATCTCTAGACCTTTAATAATAATTATGATTAATCTATGATCATTAATAGTCAGTCTTGATTTCATACATTAAATACTGATACAATGTGGATACAATAATGAATAAACCAAACTAACACATTTAAAATATTTATACCTCCACACTAAAATATCTCTTATACCCTTGTTATAAGCGTTACTTTCGTTTGAATGATATTTGTAGGTACGTTTTACGTTGTTGAACAATTTATTTTTGCTTTATGTTTCATTTGTAGGGACATCCCTCATAATTAGAGGACTGCAGCTTAATGAATGTTTGTGAGGTCCGGATTCGGATAGTACCTACATTTTATCTACTCAATACCTATAGGTCCGAAGCTTTTTGTGGTAGGTAACGATTTACGATAACTTACTCAGTAGAGTACCTATACTACTACTCATAGAAGTCGGTCTCAAGTCTTATAAAAAGAAGAAGAAACTAGATTTAAAACTTGATCAAACACCCGAAAAACAAATATGTAATCCTACCTAGTTCGTAATATTAGATACCTTTGTAGTATTTTCTTATGCCTGATACCTTTCTCTTATTAGCATAATTTAACCTTTCTCATCCCAAATTATTAGGTCAATAATATAAACAAAATAGCTAGGTAGTAGATTTAACTACATGAAATATATTTAGGTAGGTATGTGGCAATTTCCTATCCTTCATTTAATCTTATTTTAATAGCGTTTTGTTTTTTGTAATATATTTTTTGTATATTTTTTGCAACATGTAAGTAGAATGTAGGTACAAAGATCAATACGACATTAGTCGTGGTTGGTCGCTAATGTTTAGCCGTGGTTTGCGGCGGACTTAGGAACGACGCGACGTCGATGTTAGACCTTGCAATTGCTAATGCGAGTATTCGAAAACGCTTACAAATCGAGATGAAATGGCGACCGAGCAAGTTATAAAGGTAGCAGACTTTGTTATCTATATTCTATACTAGGGGCTATAGGTACCTACTACCTATAATAGATATAGGTAGATGTTTAGATTGATAAAATATTAATTCCAATTCCATTTTTCTAGATATAAACAATAAACATCCCTCTCATTTTCATTCAAAATTTATAGATAAACTCCCCAAATAATTGAAAAACCAGTCCTTACAAGTTGTGATTACCTACTAAGTCGTTTAGAACTAGAAAATAAATTATTCAAGACTCAAACATCTTTGTCTCAAAGACCTCGAGTAATGAGTAGTTTAAATTAATCCCATTACAATTCATACTTCAGCCGAAACAATTAAAGTTTCCATAATTGAATAGTTAAGATGGCCGATAAAACTAAGTCATTATCATAACCGAGCCCGATGTAAGCAAATATGCGTTTTAATACATATTAAGTAGATACAAAATCGATTGGAGCATGAACTTTCATAGGGTTGGCAATAAAAACCTTAAAGCGTAGGGGACCCATAAGGACAATACAGGCCCAAAATAACGCAATTATTTCGTTACGTAATGTGACCACGTAGAAACCCTTCGTTTACATTGGGCAAAGGTCGGGCTCTAATAAGATGGCCCATATACTTTGATCTAGGTAGACAATTGAATTCACGACACAACTTAATGACGTTGTATAAATAACATGGCCGCTTTATTAAGATTTGGGTGCCATGGAAATATGAAATACGAAAAAGTTTTTTTTTGGAAAAGGGAGCTGGTTGCAAAATATTTTTTTTTTTGTTAGAAGCTTAGGTATTTGAAGAGTAAATATGTGAAATTCACTATCTTCATATATAACTTGTTATTGATATTTTATTTAACCAAGTTTTTAACCAAACGACACACAGATTCGAAATTTTATGATAAACTTACAAAAAAAATCATTTTTTAGTTATCATGTAATATTTCCATTTTCAAAAGAACCTCGTTTTTCGTTATTCCAGGGAGAATGATAAACAACAAAAGTGGATCAACTATATTGAAATTTGTTTCCATGTATAGTTAATATATTTTTCATTTCACAAAATTTTAACTGATTTTTTTATGAATTTTATGACTGATGGAGGTGGGGTTAAATAAAATCCTTCATTATTGAGGCAAATTCAATTTATTTAAACGATTTTATAAACAGGACTTAAAATTAGAATACATCGGGTAATGCATTAACCTATATAACCAAAACCATTATATTTTAAATATCTAATAAAAAATGTCTGAATGTTGACTGTTAAGTATTAAGATGGTATATTAAGTTGAGCAAAATGAGATATTACAAATAAACAGTGCGTTTATTCTTTATTATTGTCATTTTATCGCAATTCGTGTAGATATTACGATACATTATTTTACATAGAAAATTACATGAAAAAAATATCGATTTTTACTGATGGACACACAATACTAGTGTTTCACACAATACAAGTGCTACTCAAATGATTAACAAAGTTTTGGAATGTAGAATGTCTTTAAAATTGAATTAAAGTTCAATTGCATGTTATCTTTACGCTATTTATAATATAGATATATGACGAATAATTAAATTACTTATTAGTAAACATTTAAAACTCAAAGTTTTACATTGGTCAATTTGAATTGGCCAAATTAAATAATATTTATTCTAGCTTACATTAAAACATTTATAATACTTTCAAGACCTTAGAACTAGACATAAATAAGGCACTATTATATTCGAATTTGGGCTTTAAAAACCAACGTGCGTCATGACAAGTATTGAAAAAAATATTTTTAAGCACCAGAGTTTAGCTTTTCACAAAAAATAAAAATATTTAAAAAATCCTATACAAATGTATAGGGACAAAACAAAGAAAAAATAATAACACGTTACCATCTTCATAAGCCCATTCAATTACGGAAAACTTTAAAAGAGATTCGATTTAAAAATTGATTGAACAAAGTAACTAAAAAAACGTAACAAAAGTAAACAATCATAGAGTATGACGTAATAAATGCGACGAATAATGCCTAATCAGGAAGGGCCTCTTAGAGGCGAGGTCATTGATTTACTAACACAGTACAGAGCATATACAGAATTAAAAAGTGTACCGGTAAAGGAAATGCTCATTCACAGCATGAGTGTCGCGTCTATTACCTCGTAATAATTGATATCAGAATTTTTAATTATAACCGTATTGACTTACAATAAAGTTCAATTTAGATAAAATACGGTACTTAAGTGCCTGATTATTCAAACAATGTCATCACTACGTAATTGTCATTTTGATGATAAATTACGTATAACGCGCCTTATCGTTACCAAATTTCAATCGCGTAAACGTTTGGTACGCTTTATCTACTGTATTAGCAAATCAATGAGCGAGGTATACAAGTGTCAATGTTTTCAGTTGTCAATTTGCGCCTGGCGAAGCCTTTGTGCGACTTGGAAAGTATTGTGCATCAACATGGCTACCGTCATGGGACCCACGCCGCCCGGCACCGGAGTGATAGCTCCCGCTATTTTGCTAACATCTGATGTGAAATAAACATTTTACACTGTATTGAAACTGCATAGAGAATATGGGAGTACATGCTACGTTTGAAATTCTGATATAAGAAATTTTAACGACAAAACAAATAATACTTTATACAGAGTGTTTTGTTCTTTAAATTATCTTGAATTTAAAAGCTATTATGCTTTTCGGGGCAAATATAAATGCAAAAAACCATAAACAAAAATATAAATCGACGAAAATTACACTTAAAAGATAATAAACAAAACCGAAATTTAAAAACAATATTCATACTCACTTTCATAATCAACGTCACCAACGAGCTTCGTTTTGCCCGCCTCATCTGTAATTCTTGTGATGCCAACATCAATGACAGTAGCGCCGGGTTTAATCATTTCAGCCTTGATAAGTTTCGGTACACCTACAGTAATTGAAATCGATATTTTTATTTTTCCTTTGGAATTTTTGAAGAGACTATACTAACTATACAGTATACCTACTAGTTATTATAAAAAAAAATGTGTGATTTGAAAGTTGTGAACTATAAAAAACTAGAGGAAAATATACTTAGTTTATTTAATCGATGCTTACTAATTCAAAGCATTTCTCACGCTTGATATGATTTAGAATAACATTAATACATAACAAAATAAAACAGGGGACAAACAATCAAATAGAAAACGTTAAATGAACACGAACGAAGACGTGTGCATGTAAATTAATGTAAACTGTATCGAATTCAAAGCAAATAAATCTTCATAATTACTAGCATTGACGTTCCATAATTCATTGTATCCATGAACAACTTGGTCAAATAAATTAGTTTAAATTGTACCGAATACAGAAGAAAATAAGAACCTAATAAATCACAAGCATTGTTGTTTCATTGTAATCATTCATTAACTCACCGGTCGCGGTGATAACAATGTCAGCGTTCCTGCAAAACATTTCCAATTGTTCGCGCGGCGTGTAACGATGGCATATTGTGACCGTCGCGTCCATCCCCAGACCGCTGTCGTGATTCTTGTCGCTATGCAACATCATGGCTATCGGCATTCCGACGTTTTTCGACCGACCGACCACGACCGCGTTCCGACCGAACGTTTGGATTTTGAACCTATAATTGAATGAAGTTGCAGTTCTGTTTTTTTGTTACTCTGTATCGAGGAATTTTTATTTTCCTCATTTTTTTTTCATTTACTTATGCGAATTTATTGGTAGATTAGATTTACTTGTGAACTCATAAATCATAATCGTAAATATAGAATAAGATAAAGAGTTAAAACATTTTTTTTAATCGAATACTAATCTTACGAAATATTCAGATAAACCTGTAATTGTTTTCCTAAAATAGCCAATATAAATATAAACTTGAACATATTAATAAGAAACATTATACAAACATTGGGACACTTCATTGATAAGATAAGTGCGTAATTTGTTATTTAGTTCACATGAGGAAATAAGTTACAATTGCAAGATAATTTTTTAAGTATTTTATTATTATTATGTTTGTTATAATTCACCGTTCACAAATTTTTAAAAGTAAATTTTGTAAGTACTTAAATAAAAAAAATATATAACTAAGTACATCAGTAATTGTACTAAGTAATATTTATAATTTTTGCTTTATAGTTTTACATGAAATCACACTGAAGTTTATAACTAACAATAACCCATTGTGGATAAAAGAATTATTAACATAGTTACAAATAATTGCAATAAATTAAAAATTAAGAATATCTGGTAATAAATCAATATCAAAATAAAATTTTTATGCTTTACAATTTTTCTGTTCTGAATATTACCTCACTACATTTAATATTAATGAATTACAAAAACTTAAATTTTAAATATTAAAAAATACAAATAAAATTCCTACCTTTTCAACATTTCCACGACTGCCAGCGCAGTTGCAGGAACAATAGTTGGCATATCCAAGGAGAGCTGCCCAATATTAATTATATGAAACCCATCAACATCTTTCTCTGGTGCCACTGCATTGCACACCATTCTTTCATCAATTCCTCTTGGTAATGGTAATTGTATCAATATACCGTCAACTTCACTATCTTTGTTTAATCTATCAATAGCCGCTAGCAATTCTTCTTGGGACAACGATGCATCATACTTAATAGTATCAGCTGCTATCCCCACGTCAATTGCAGCCTGGATCTTATTACGAACATACGTATGGCTCGCAGGGTCCTCACCGACGATAATACACCGTAGCGATGGCGACCGATTACCCTGGTTCACCCAATTAGCAATCTTAACTTTCAATTCGTCCTTAATATCCTTGGCGAGGGCCTTCCCATCTAGGATCTGTGCCATTATCCTATAACAAAAGAAACGTCTTAATAAATAAGTCACAAACCAACAGTGCACACACATAAAGCTCTAAATAAAAATAATCAGGTTAACACAAATATAAAGCGCACATCAGGTTAGGTAGTTACCTGGCGGTGCCCAAAGAATCGATATATGTATGACTTCTCATGGTTGCGTTCAAATGCGTACTGACAAATCGTAAGCATACGGTTAGCCTCATCGCCTACTGTTGATGTAGACATGTCATTAGGTCAAGCTTTTAATGATAAGATTGAGACTACTATAATCTGGCTGACGCTTGCTTGTAGTAAAATACAATATAGGTGTACATGATGGATTTGCTTGGGTGGAATAATAATAATCAATGGATCCTTTGTTTTTTTAACGTTGAAATTTTTATAACTGTTATTTGCTGTAGATACCTAATTTGAATGGTTGTCATTCAAATCATAAGCTCTCATAAATATTGCAAATTTTTATTTTAGTCTATAGAATAATACAAAGTTATGAAAAATAATAATGTACATTGTATTAACTTAATTGTAGAGAACTGTGTTCAATGAGTTGTGAAAGTTGTTGAATAAAAATTATGAAATTTATATAGTTTTCTATTTTTATCTTTTAACTATTCATAACTAAGAATAGACAGACAAATCTATATTGATATCATGTACACATGAAATATAAAAACAATAGCTGGTTAAAACTGACTTGAACGGTAAAAAACTAAATCACCGGTGATAAATAATTAAAAAGGTTAAAGATGCATAAATATCTATGTGAATTGGACTGCTTTTATTATCATAATTGCTAAAAACCAGTAAATTCTAGTTGTATGGAAGATAAACTGAAATAAGTAGCACATGAACATAATTAGTTCAATAATTTTAAATACAAAATCTCCGAGATAGAGTGCGTTTCACGAAAGAGTTCCCCTGACGTTATGTTGGCATACCTGACTGTCAAAAACGAAAATATTTTTTTTTAATCAAAAATGACAGAGAAAATATTCTCCTTTCTTCCTAGCCTTATCCCGTATCTTACGGGGTCGGCTGCCTACCTCTGATGTCCTATTTCATATTGTTACATACATCTCACTTATTATAATTTACTACTAAATTCTGTTACCTTATTAGTAATTGAGGCAATCCATTTTAATACCTCTTTTTCAGTAAATAGATATATACAATTAACTGCTCTGAATCATCAAATCTGGACAACTATATTACCTACTTAGTAAGGCACGGCATAAAATATATGTCTTATTATGTTTAAATTTACAACCTATAGAACATGTATAATATCTACTTATTTGGGGAACAATAATGTATTTTTAATCACAGTGTGTATGTTATCCTACTTTAATAAGCCAAAATTAGACAATGTGATAATACAATAATAAAAGTTTTAAAAGGTTATCAGGTATTGAAAAATCTAATAACTATGTGGTGTAATAGTTCATGAAGCATGAATAATAATTATTTCTAATCATTCGATTATAAAGCCACGTCGAAATTCACTTGTTTTTAAGTAGGTATAGAATATTTTCAGAATATTTTCAATTAACCACTCTTCAAGCATGTCGATATTGATAATTTTAAGACAAGAAAAAAAAGTTAGACGGTGAAATTAGGTACAGCAATAGTTTATAACCGCCACCTCACATAATTTTATAACAAATTCAGTAAAAAAGAATTGAAATTTCGTTTTCTAATAAATAATAACCTCTCTTACAACCTATTTAAAATACATAAAACCTCTCACCTGGTTTTGGTCACAAAGTTATTAGTATACGGTACTGGAAAATGTTATGTACTGACTCTAAGTGAAGAAAAAGTGCAATAAAAACACACTTTCTCTTTCTCTGAAACAACAAGTTTATAAACTTTTCACTTCTTCAAACTGCTGTCTGCTTGTCGAGTGACATTGACAATGTCAGATTGGATGTTGGCATGGTTGATACTTGTCAAGCCAAAGGTATCACGTGTATTTTTAAGGTTATAAAAATATGTGATTTCTGAACGGCACCATAATAAAGATTTTTATTTATGTAGTGATTGTTAGATTCTTTTTTATTTTAAACACAAACCATCATCAGGAAAGGTCACCAGATTGGTCACTAAGCTTTTTTTATTATTTATTATTTTTAGTTTCGTTAAAACTACCTATTATTAAATTTAAAATAAATTATTGGTCGGAAGGTAGACACGTTTGGTTTCCTGACCAGGAATTCAAATTTAGATAGAAACCAGAATGTCGCTAATCTTTCAACAAGGCGGTAAGTTTTTTTCTTTTTTATTATTTCCGGACGGAAAGACCTACCGTTCGTTTTTTAAATACCTAACTATGTATTTTGCAGGCAGAGCGTTCAGATTTCGGAATCTGAATTTCTGATCAGTAAACCAAATACCTATGTGTGGCCGGCATGTAATAACTATCTAATATTGAACAAAAAGTGTATAACGCCTAAGTTCTTAACCTACCTAACGTACCTACCTAACCATCGCATTCGTTGCTATGTGAGAATAAACCAAGCCTTTATCAATCTTAGTTTATGGCGGAAACTAGAAATCTAGGTAAGTATTTTTTTACTATTTTCATAACTAGATTTCTGCCCGCGGCTTTGCCCGCGTTTTCAAAGGAAAAGTCGCATAGTTCCCATGTGGGATTTCCGGGATAAAAAGTACCTAGCCTATGTCTTATTCTGGGTCTTCAGCTACCTATAACCTTATACCTACATACCAAATTTCATTGTAATCGGTTCTATTGTACGAAAGTATTTGCATGAAGGAGTAAGAAACATCCATCCATCAATCTTCACAAACTTTCGCATTTACAATTATCGCGTTACATGTAAAATACCTACCTACCTATATTGAGGAATAATAGTGATTATTTCATATTATTTATGTTTTAATTTTAAAGTTCGACCGACCGCGATGTAGATAAAATTGAAATATAATAAACTTATAGTTATTAAGTAATATTATCAAACCAGGAACGTATTAAAAATATTATTAAAACGATCTGTTGATCAAAGTAAACAAGGAAGAGGATGGTTATTGACTGATAATAATATACCTACCATTAAAATTAACGTTTTGTTGGCGGTAGTACTGATCAACTTTAAAATTTTTCACATGACATGACATACCAACTCGAACTTAGGCAGACGGCCGCGGCAGTCCGCACTGTGGTGGATAACCAATAGGGTTTGACGCATTTGGCGCACTTCTCAACTTGTACACCATGCTCAAATGGTGAACTTAGCAACTGCTCTCCTCACGTGGTACAAGCCTGTGCTTCAGGATTGTGCAGAAGAATATAAGCTGATAAGTATAATATTATTACGATGTAGGTCGTTAGTACCTAATGTATCAAAGTTGAGTTCGCTTATTAGTCATTAGTGCTCAAAAACAATCGTGTTCGGGAAAAAAGACGGGTTGCACTCCGGGAGTGCCGGCAGAAGTGAAAACTTGATTATTAACGTTGAGCATGTTTGATATCCATCCGTCTTACGCTTTTTCGATCAGGTCACGTGTCCTGACGCGAGTTTAAGATTTTATACCCAACAGAAAAAGTGCTTAACGCCGCTAAAGAAGTTTTCACTTCAAAAATATAGAAAAAATATTAAACTATACTACATTTAAGAAAAGGTAAAACAATAATTTTTGTTTATACTGACATTTAAATCATAACACATTTTATTGCGCGTGCGTAATCGAACATTTTTTTAGCGGGAAATATTTTGACATGTGCCCTAATAGACGGAAAAGATAGTGACTCAGTTATAATATGTTTACGGTGTTTGATTCGTATAATATGGTGTCAAAGGTTATGTTGTTCATGTAAAAACAATAACAAAATACCGTGGAAGTACATAACATGTACGTTATACTACAGATAATATAAATTATAATACTTTATACGTAAGTGGGCGCGGTTGTGACGCGGGTCGTAGATAACGGAATGGGTCAATGTCTCCGTGATTAATCGCTCTCAAGTGAATGCAATAAAAACATTATGTTGCTGAAACACATGGTTGTAAGGGTGAGAGTAAGTAGGTGCTTTTTAAGTGTCATAATATAAGGTTTTAATTTTCTTCCCAGATAGGGTCGTATTAGGTAACTATGTCATTCATAAATTGTATGTACCTATTTTACATACATTACATACCTATTTTACGTACATATTACAAGACATTCATTAAAAGTCGCTTCTCTTTCAAAGTAGGTATGCATAAATTATTTTATCATGTGCCCTGCCCCTTATCCACTTAAGATAACAATGACGATCTTCATGATATTGTCTGTCCATGAACGTCATTAGTCACTCATTAATACTGATTGATGAGACTTAGGCCATTCTCCCATTGCGATACGCACACGGCACAGGCGATTCAAGTATCATGCAAGTCTCGGAGACTAGTCGCCGCGGAATATCTCACATAGGTACATTGTACCGGTAGCGTAGTGTGCGAGCCATGTTAGTGAACTTAGCAGATCATTTTTAGCAGATCAAAAAAAAAAAGTGAGTTCTTATCGCGTGCAGTTGAGTTCTACAGTTCCTGATACTTTTTAGAAATAGTTCTGGCGTTTTTACCTTAAAAAACGACATTTGAAAAAATGATCTGCCAACTTCCCGTAGCAGATCATTTTTAGCAGATCAAAAAAAAATGTGAGTTCTTATCGCGTGCAGTTGAGTTCTACAGTTCCTGATACTTTTTAGAAATACTCGCGTAAAATGAAACACTAGAAGATTTATTTATGTCATATTTCATCACGCCGTAGCACCATGCCGTAGCATCATGCCGTAGCATCACGCCGTAGCATCACGCCGTAGTATCATACCGTAGCATCATGCCGTAGCTTCATGCCGTAGCATCATGCCGTAGCATCATGCCGTAGCATCATGCCGTAGCATCATGCCGTAGCATTGCGCCGTAGCATTACGCCGTAGCATCACGCCGTAGCATCACGCCGTAGCATCATGCCGTAGCATCATGCCGTAGCATCACACCGTAGCATCACACCGTAGCATCAAGCCGTAGCATCACGCCGTAACACATGCCGTAGCATTACGCCGTAGCATCACGCCTTAGCATCACAGCGTAGCATCACGCCGTAGCATCACGTCGTAGCATCACGTCGTAGCATCACGCCGTAGCATTACGTCTTAGCATCACGTTAAGCCGAGTCCAGGTCGGGTTTTTTCAAATGTCGTTTGTTAAGGTAAAAACGCCAGAACTATTTCTAAAAAGTATCAGGAACTGTAGAACTCAACTGCACGCGATAAGAACTCACATTTTTTTTTTGATCTGCTAAAAATGATCTGCTACGGGAAGTTGGCAGATCATTTTTTCAAATGTCGTTTTTTAAGGTAAAAACGCCAGAACTATTTCTAAAAAGTATCAGGAACTGTAGAACTCAACTGCACGCGATAAGAACTCACATTTTTTTTTGATCTGCTAAAAATGATCTGCTAAGTTCACTAACATGTGCGAGCCTACATACAAATGTACATATTATGTCATATATTCATATTACAAATCTACATAGAAATGTTTTGTTTGCTATAATGATTCACGTTTATTTCTTCTAGGAATGAAATCTCGAATTTATGATAAGCATCATGAAAGCAGTTTTCTTATGACATGAACGTACTTATTCATTGAAGTCTGAATGAACTCTAAGCCACATTATTTTCTTAAATACTTACTACTATATTAAGTTTCCTTTTGCCATCATACCATTATGAACTACACCTTATTTGCAAATAATATCCTATTATTAAATTCTTCCGATAACGAAGACAAACAAGAGTATATTTAGACGTTATTTTTTGTTTCCATGAGAATTCCGCTATTTGTTATTAGCTACATATTTGCGTCATGTTTTGTTTTAATTGGATTGCATGTTACAGATAAGAGGTAAAAGTGCGTATTTGAGAGTAATAATATTGTTGTATAGTTTCATGAGGTAGGGATAACACAAAAATGGTTTGGTAAATAATGGCAAAAGTATATGATAAATCTGATTTTGTATTCTTATCTTTATGTTGTAGAATGTAATGATGCCTAAGTTTATACAGGGTGGGGACTATGACATTTTGGAAACAAATACACACCTTGCTTTCCTTGTGGTATGACTCAAAATCAGTGATTTTTTTCAATCTGTCTTTGGCATAGCATTTACGGGTAGATGCCCTATCGAATATAAAACTAATATAAAACGAATACTGGGGTTCCAATCGTATTTTGTATGGTTTTAAATTTATAACACAGAATAGGTACTAAAAAGAAAACGCTAACTTATTCATTACAATTCTATACCTGAGTCGGAATTAAACTCACACCTTTTGACATAACACGTTTCTTATGACTGCTCCAATGGGCTAGGTTGAACCACATTTAAGCATAATAACATAGTATCTGAATTATGGCCCACAAAAACAAAACAGTATTGGACAGAAGAAAAATCGATCAATCGAACCAATGCCACCGACCCACGCCCCCTCGGGAACACGATTCACTTATAAAGAAACCACTAGCTATATATTATATACTAGCGACCCGCCCCGGCTTCGCACGGGTGCAATGCTGATACTAAATACACTACAGAAAAACTGTGAACGTTGTATATAAAAACATAGCGGCCCGCTCCGACTTCGTACCTACGGGTATAAAATAGATAGCCGGGCGGCCGGCCGGTACCGCCGCAAACGCTACGTCCCGCAATTTTTAAGGTATTTAATTGGTTAAGGATTAATGCTGTATTGATTAAAATCGCATCGAAAATTAGCAATTATTTGTCGTAAAAAGTAAATGAAAAAAAAAAAAAGTTATTGTGGGTTATCCATAAGAGATAGATATATATTATATACCATCGCGGACTTTTCTGTAGACCTTTTCAATGTGTATAAATACTTAGTACATTATTTTCATAAAACTCGTAGGGTTCAGCCTGCGTTTGCAATGTAAGCGGAAAAAATGTAATTTTTTACGACATCACATTAGAAACCTCAAAAATAACAGTACTTCTCCACTATTTAATGGATGTTATTATACATATAAACCTTCCTCTTGAATCGCTCTATCTATTAAAAAAACCGCATCAAAATCCGTTGCGTAGTTTCAAAGATTTAAGCGTACAAAGGGACATAGGGACATAGGGACAGGGAAAGCGACTTTGTTTTATACTATGTAGTGAAGCCTATAAACACACTCTGACCTCTGTTTGCTGTCCTTATAAGTGTCACAGACTAAATAAATATAGCAATTATAATCAGAGCCAGTGCCGAGTCTAGACTAAACGAATTAGCAGTAATTAAGTTGAAACAATTTGACCGCTGAGGTCTGAGGACCGTGCTAATTATGTAGTAAAGTTTGTTATTTATTTTTTCAAGGCACTAACTAGATGAATACGTTGATGATATGACTAATTGGAAGCTGTGGGCGTAGTCGCATTTGACGAATAGACTCGGGAGATAACACGATAAAATGTTTTGGTAAGTTGTTTGATGTTTCTAGATTGGTTAGCATGACTTTAAAAGTTATGAGTATAAAGGTTTAAGGGATAGATATTAGATAGGTACACGCTCACACACCTATAGGAATTTAAATTTTTTATGTGTAACTACTCAAAGGTATTTTTAATTTTGTAAATAACACAAACTATGTAGGTAGGTACTTCACACTCTTCATGCAATCAATATTGATAACATACTCATACTAATGTCATACCTACCATTATGATTCATCAAAATTATGATCACAAAATACCATAAAAAATAAGTCATAATAAAAAATAAGTAATAACGAGCATTTGAAACAACAATCAAATAAATAACGACTTACCTCAAATTGCTTGACACCCTAATTGAATGAAGGCTGTGTAATCAATAACCAACTAATATTGTAATGGAAGTATTCCATTATGTTGAAATATTAACAAGGTATGTGTAATGCACTCAAATAATGATATCTTATCGAAATGCATCGTGGTTATTGCGGTAAATAGGCAGATTGATGTTAATAATTGTAAGTACCTAAATGTATAAAAATTTAAGTGATTGTTATATTAAAATTTAAAATCATGTTGTATGCTAATTTCTCTGGACGTGAAAATGTATGTATAGGTAATTATTTTTTAGTCATGGTTTGTTTTTAAATCATATTTTGTAGGATGCTCACTAGATAATATTATGGTGCATAAAAAAAACTTGAAAGGTGTCAAGGGGCTACGGTTATTTTTTTTATTTTATATCTTTTTAATTCATAATAATATGTGTTATCGCTAAACATGTATGATACCGTTATTTACATCAGCCTTTCATTAATCACCCTACATTCACAACTATACCTGCGTATGCACTATGGTATGCATGAATTAATTCTGTTCAAGCCAAGCCTACGTGTGTACAATGTATTATGCGGGTAGCATGACATACTTATTATTTGTATTAAACAAACAATGAGACATGATATGAATTTTACACAATATAATTTAAACAATGTAAGATCATTGTCACGAAAACTATACGTGACGTATGAATTCGAATTATTGGAACGAAAATTATGAGGGTAGTTACCTAGATAAAAAAAGAAAAAGAACATTCCATTTGATGTTTTTCGAGAATAATATGAAATTAACAGAATGGTTTATTATACATATTCAATACTTTTGTAAAATTATTCAAATAATAATAGCTAGGATAGCAGTGCAGTGTAGTTATCACTCTTAATTACGCCTTTGTATTTCGTGTAACCAAAAGAATTGAATTTCCTGAATAAGCTGATTTCCCGGTTCCATCCAAAAGTAAGAACTTTATCATTTCATGGTTAATATTTCCTCATATTTTTATTTGAGTAACATCGTCATAATTAGATTTCTCGGGCGTCGGAAAAGCACGCTGATATCCTGTCACTACGACTTTGATCCGTCAGATTTAATTACATTTTTTATGCTGAATGTTTTGACTGGATACTGCGAAGTTTGACACACAAATTTGCTTGTCTTGTATTTTAAGATATTTTTTCACAGCACTTTTTTAATCTTTAGTTCATTACTAGATTATCAGAGGCAAATTAAGTGTTACATGGAGAGTGTACTAATGCTAAGATGGACTAGTTTTTAAAGTGAAACTTTTATTACAATTTACATCGTCTCAAACTTTTTGGTCTGTGTAGCGCATGTCGCGTGTATCGCGGCTGCCTAGTAGGTATACCTACTCGGCAGCCGACCGTCACGCGATATGCGCTACACAAAGCAGTGTTCGGAACCGTTCGAACAGTTTCACTTTTACCGTGGTTTCATAAAACCACACAACATTATATTTTTTATATCAAAACTAGCCAATATGAATGTATAGAATATAGCACATTTAGAAAAGTAATGCATAGCTTTCTATTTTATACAATTCGAAGATATATCTTCTAGAATTATCTAGAATATTTTATAGTCGTTTTTTATTATTTTGAATCATTTACATACTTCACAGCCGAAGTATGCCGTGCATATCGTAAAATGGACTGAAACTTGAAAAAAAAATTAAATGATTGCCATTCTATATCACGAAATCCACATCATATTTTACAGCGAAACAATAGAAACTGAGCTTATCCGCACATCGTTTATTTACGATGTGTTTATATTTTTATTTTAAAACTGGCCAGTAGAATCGTTGGCAATATTTCGTCGGGCAACACTAAGCGGTTTTTAATGTCATCCGCCCATAGAGTAAATGCTCTTATATTTTGCAGCATGGAATCTTTTGGGAATGGAGAACAAGCTTACTCAGCATTACTACCAATAGAGAAGTCGAAGTTTGTTCGAATAAAGGATTTTACTTTAAATTCCTTATTTAGCGGGTAAGCAGTTTCAGCAGTCTATATAGGTATTATATAAACAGAATATTTTATGTAGGTCAGTTCTCAGTTTAGTGACTTCGCTTGCTAAAAATGTGTTTGTAACATTTTAAAAAAAATCATGTTATTTTTGTACTGAATAGTACCTATATAACTTGACTTAAGTGACTTGACTAAAGTACATTATATTTATGTGTGATGATCTTCTCTGTATAAACCAAGGTATAAACACAAAGTGTCTGATGCCAGATTAGCTTCGGAATTTTAAAATTTTAACATTCGAAATTTCGAAACATATGAGTACAAATTCTAAGAATTTTAATGAGCAATTCCAACATTATTTACACAGAACTTTTAATTAACCCCCAATCCATCAACCATCAGTCCAGCTTATCAACGGTTTAATTAGTTTTTAACTTTCCAGAAGCAATTATAAAAAGTAATGACAAAGGAGAATTTTTATAAATTGATTCATCGACTTCGACAGTTCAATTTTTTGTCCCTCGTTACAAGTTTTCTTAATTAGCCAGTTCCAAGTCTTTATGAAGTGCCCGTTCTGTTTTAAATTGTTACCGTATTCATTAAAGGCGCTCAAAGAATTGTTGATATTTAATTTGCTTCTGCCGATAGCTCGAATGACTTTTTAAGGGTCTTACGTAAATTATAATTGGAGTTTTATTACGTAAAATGTTGCTATGAATAAATAATTATGTGAGATAATTGCTTTTGGTAATGTCGTTGGTGTTATTAGGTCTGACCATTGATTGTAAAATATGTAAGTAATTTATAGAATTCTGCTTCCCACGACTTCATTTTATATTAATTACCTACACATACATAGAGTATAAAATGAGTTATTTTAATATCATGAATATAAAATTTTCAGAGAAGGGTAAAGTTGACTTTTTCGTATTAGCACGTATTAGATCGTACACGTATTGTTAACATTAGTACTAACAACAGATTATTCACTCTTAGTATAAATTATATTATGAAGTCGTATACGAATAGATGTCTTAAATACAAACATCACGAATTAAATTATTAACTCAAAAAGACACATATTAAACTTGTAAAAGTGACCCGAGTCAGCGAAGCCTAAAGGATAAAGGGTTGGGAGATCCCCATGGATTGTATTTGTTATTCAACTATGAGCTTATAAAGACAACATATTTTGTACATACTAGGAATGAGATACAGTTTTAGTATAGCTATTTATTGTAAGTATTTCCTAAAAAGTAATTTAAAGATACGTTATACGTTCTTCTCCGTAATAACTGCTTTCTGAATCGGTGGTAATTGGTAAAACTATGTCATGACAATTCAAAAGTGCTTCTAGAAGAATCGAATGAATAAAATGAGTTTACGTATAACATTGTCATCGTAATCCATATAAACGGAAAATACAGTATAGGTATTCACCAAGCATACCAATTGATTTCTAGAATTTCGCACCCTATTCTAAATGTAAGCCGATACCTCTGTAGGTACCGAACGCAGTAACCCCAATTATTTCGTCTACAAATAACAAGGTGGATATTATTTGTTCAGCATCTCTCGGACACCCGAGATCCTATCGTTATTCTATAACAGGAGACGGCCAGAGGCGTTCACGTGGACCTTTCATTACTTATTGACCGCTGGCGTTTGTCCAATTGTTTTAAAAATTTAGGAGCATTTCTATATCCTGGCTTTTTAGGTTTAATATTTGATTTCAAGTTAAAACTTAATTCACCATTTCCACTCCATTTAAACGAAACATCACTGAAATTATGATACATTTAAGATAATTTTACCGTTTACAAAATGTACCTACTTGTATGTATTATGATATTACATTGTTTTATGGGCTTGGGGACAAAATGCTAAATAAAAATAATATATCGCAGAAATTTTTTATGAATACTTCTTGATTTTCAATTTATGCCCACAAACAAAATTGATAGTAAGACCTGGGAATTCGTTTATGAATTAAGTCGGTTTACTTGAGATAACAGCGTTATTGGGCTATCGGAGTTATTACATAAATCTACCTACATATTAAATTACTTCGTATTTATATCTTCAGGGGCTGTACAACGTATTGCAATGTTTACTTCTTAAGAAACTAAGCACAGTTACAAACAATAAACTCAGGAACTTTATCTTCACTCACTGCTCTCTAGTGGAAAGTTTAGTTTATAACTTTCACAATAATATTCTTTGAAATTGAAATAAAACCGAGAGTTATTTAAGTATATTACACTTGAGAATATTTATGGAATATTGTGTTTTATAATTAAACTAGCTCTCCGCCCGCGGCTTCGCCCGTGTTTTTAATGGAAAACTCGCTTAGTTCCCGTTCCCGTGGGATTTCCGGGACTATCCTATGTGTTAATCCAAGTTACCTCTATAATCTATATGTGTGCTAAATTTCATTGTAATTGGTTCTTTAGAATTGCGTGAAAGAGTAACAAAACACACACACATCCTCACAAACTTTCGCATTTATAATATTAGTGGGATTCAACAGCTCTGAACTTTATTTATTTATTTATTTATTTGACACTTCATTACACACATTATTTTATAAAATATAAAAGTAAATAATAAATCACAAAGTTACAGCTTTAATATGTGTAACATTATCTATGGTTAACGATAAGACAGATTGCCCAGTATTGGTACGCTTACCATGAGTATCCAGTGATCTAACTCGCTAGCGACTGCGTGAATGATTGTAATATGGATTGTAATATTGTAATAAGAAGCGTCACTTCAAATACCTATCGAAATCCTAAGACTAGTCACGTCTTTTATGGATAAGTCGCGTTTTCTATGGATAATGGTAATAAATGGTACCACGAGTAACGTATAACCGACTTTTTGACAGTTGCTCTCGAGAAATACTCTTGCGATTTTCACTTACAATCGAATACTGTGAACGGAAGCTATGGATAATTGGTACCATGGGTAACTTATTCGAGATATTGCGATCTACGGTTACTTGCTATCGAATGTTACACAAGATTCGATTGCGAACTCATGGTAAGGGTATTGAATATAGCCCATGAGTGCAGTGGAGCGCTCAATTTGTGTCTGACGTATCTTTGAACCGGTCCGATAAATCAGCTGGTGAATCCCCTTAGACGAGAATAATATATCTTATACGTTTTATAATAGGTCGCTGTATTGTGGGTAAAATGTTATTATTGAAATAATTAAAAAAGTTGGTTTATTCAAGTATTAATTTCGTTGTAATCGCTTCTTACAAATCTTCGCTATGATATGAGTGAAGAAATTAGACGATGGCGCCAAAAATTGTCATTTCATCTTCGTTTTTACTTTTTTAAATACCCATTGCCTGCATCTAGGTAATCTATAATCAATCGAACCGTTTGCGCTACAGAGCATATAACAAAAACATGTTATATTATGTACTTACATGTATTCATATAAATACTCGAAAACCATAACCATCCTTCAGGTGAATTCAGCTTATAAAAGCTTATAAATATCTATAGATTTTGATTTTAGTTACGAATTAATGAATAAATTAAACTGTAAAAGCTATAACTTTCAATAAACTTCATAAAATTAAAAAATGAACAGATCACTTATTTTACCAAACATGCTCTGAAATTTTATACATCAAGTTTTTACGTGCCAGCAGTCGGTAAAGAGTGCTTTTGGGATTTCATTTTTATAACGAAAAGTAAATATGATGCTGGTTTAAAGTTTTTTCTCGGAAATATATTATAATTTTATTTTACTATTTAGATGTATCATCTGTTTTTGTATATAATGAGTCATGATTTTATCATGAAACTGTTTGTGTGATAAAGTTTGATGACGAACTATTGCAATTCAAATATTTATAACGGTATTTAATTAAGAAATACTTTGTTATTAAAAATAACTAGCGGTCCACCCCGGCTTCGCCCGTGGTACCTACATGTTTAAACTATCCTATCTCTCAAGTTGGATCCAACTGCACATAGTGTGCGAATTTTATTATAATCGGTTAAGTGGTTTAGGAGTCCATTGAGGACAAACATTGTGACACGAGATTTATGTATATTAAGAATAATGATAAATCATCAAATTTAAAGAGTATGTTCTGCTTGCTACGTCTGGTTGCAGCTAAGTTAGAAGAATAATAATAACAGTTTTCATGATTATTATACAATCTTCCAAAGACGGATACATTTAGATTGAACAGCCGCGCGAAGCATGAGTGTGCCCATTGTCGAAGCTAGTCCTCGTTCAGGATTTTAATAATAAGTGTACCTATTAGTTTTTAATGAATATATTTTCCTTTTTTTCAATAACGAACATATCAAATTACATTAAAAGGTTACTGTAACCATACATTTAATTGATTGGGAAAAGCAATTTCGTGTACTCCGATATTCCGACACGCAAAGGTCATTGCTTTAAGCGCCTTTGCAATTACTATGTCGTTTTTATTTAATGGTTATGGTGTATTAATCGCCTCGACCTGTGTCAAAACATGTTTATTGCCCACTGTTCAAATGATGACTAGGTTTATGTTGTTTTTGCGGTTATTCCAATTTTAGGAGGTCATAGAAGGGTATGTAGGTAACTTAATCGTCTTCTGTTTCTGCTCTGAGTCTTGATAAGTATTAAAAATAGCGGGCTATTGCCAATTACAACGCGCATTTGCAAAGAGTAAAGAATGAATAGGTATTTTTCAATTTACATATTTTTTTAGTAGTAAAATAACCTTCTTAATAACACTAGACAGAGCATCTGAAAATGCTAAGTACATGTTTTATGAACGAAAAGGAAACTTCACATAATAATAATTATAATGCTACACAAAAGCATATCTGATTAAATATTCTATTCATTCACATTCTCGAATATACTATCAAACGAATATGTAAGCAATATTCAGTAACCCAGGGAATCAATAAGGATTGACGGAGAGAATGACCAAAGGCAAAGCGGCCGGATTTTCAAACCATCTATTAAATCTTGGCTGACCAATACCCAAAATTGTACATCGTACGCTATCGAGTCTGGTGCCAATATTGATCTTGACAAGAACCTATATCATTTATCAACCAACTCTCAAAATATAGGTGAAGGAGTGCAATTATTGATAACAATATTATTTTGTTAGTTGTTGTGGTAAATTATTATTTTGGTTTTGTTTATATTCATGTTGTTAATTGTAATTGGTACGGGTTGAAACGGTGGCAAAATGGTTGGTTGCTTATTTAATATTATAAAGATGCGATGGTTTGATGGTAGACGTTTCCATTGTACTAATATCGACATCTTTAAAGATTAGTTCTGTCTGTGTGTGTGACTTTAGAATAGAATAAGTCGCTACCTACAATTACAAGTTTTTCATAAACAGTAATTTCCACCCAAATTACTTTATAAATAAAACATCCAAGTTTCAGCGTCATATTACCAAGAAGTATGTAAATTATCTATGAGTTAGCTGTAAAACCAACGAGTCTATGATTTTATGAATTGCTCCTCTATTACACTGAAGGGTTATAAGCGCAGACAGCCATTATTTAGCTATACCTATGTTGGCTTCAATTACCTTTGATAATGTTGATTCACATAAAGTCGATTATTATTTTTAGATTTTGAAGAGAACACTTATGCACTCAACAGTAAGTAGGTACCTATTATCGAAAAAGCTCTACATTTTTCTTCTTGTCAAAATTAAAAACAATTTTACGCCGCTTACACATTAAAATTTAATACAAAAGTATAATTACAACCTACTTGAATACAAGTAATGAAAAACATCTTACTTATCAACCTTATTGTGAAGGAACGCAGGTTGGTATTGAATTTAGTAACAAATCACATCCTGTCACTGTAACTATTAACTTATTAAGTTAATTATCCGGCTAAGTGAGGGTTCACTTAGTTAACAATATTAATTAAGGGATCGTAGGGTGGGTATATTGATAAGATGACCCTTAAGAAATCCCTGACCGCGTCCTTGGTACATTCTATGGTACAGTGGTTAACGTGTGAGCGTACGATGGGTCCTGGGTTCGATTCCCGGTGGAGACACAGAAAAAATCTTAATTACGAATCGCCTAGATTTTTACTGCTGAAATGTTTCCTAAGATCATCTCAAGAAGTTAAGTTGTTCCAGAGATATATAGTAGGTATGTATACCTATTAAAAACAGTCTTTTATGAAATATAATTGATGACAATAATAATTGTTACCAACTATGGTAAAGATACCATAATATCTTAAAATTATACAATGAACACTTTTTAGCACGCTACTCTAGTACTGAATAAATTCGCACAATCCAAAACTTTTGCAAGATCTTTAGTTTACAATGCAAATTGTTTGACTTACATACATGAAGACTGGTGTTATATTATGTTATTCTTAGCATGTATCTTAAGAACAGTAGTTAAGTA
Organism: Colias philodice; assembly: GCF_061535455.1. Taxonomy (NCBI): domain Eukaryota; kingdom Metazoa; phylum Arthropoda; class Insecta; order Lepidoptera; family Pieridae; genus Colias; species Colias philodice. Next base: position 8,557,974 of record NC_143104.1, read on the forward strand.
CTGTTTTAAAATAGTTTTGAAGTTCTGTTAGTAGTTTAGTACTTTAAAGGTGGTATATTATAACAATTAGATATGTAATATGAAATGTTTAGCATTACCTACATGTTTTGAAAATTATGTATATTTTTCTTCAAATTCTCGCCCCGTTTACTTGAAATATAAACAAACAATTTGTAACAAAATCAAAATTATTCAAAACATATAATATAAACTTCATTTAAAATCTGTCTTTCTTTTAAAAAATCCATGCATAATTTGTATTATTCTTCAAGTATATAGACAAAATTTTACAAACAAACACCTTATGACGACGCGGTTGGCGCAGTGGTAAAGTAACTGCCTACTGAGCCGACGGTCCCGGGTTCGATCCCCGGTCAGGGCAAATATTTGTGTGATGAACTCAATTATTTGTTCTTGGGTCTGGGTGTTATTATCTATATATATGTATTTATTAAATATTATATTTATCGTCGCCTAGTACCCACAACACAAGCCTTAATTGAGCTTACTGTGGGACTAGGTCGATTTGTGTAATAATGTCCTATAATATTTATTTATTTATTTATTATTTATTTATTTATCGTAGGTGCAATTCCACCAGTCATAGGTAAGGTCACGTATACGTGAATTTAACCCACAATAAAGCAACATCAATAGCATAATAAGAGCTCAAACAAATTTAGCTACACCACTAAAATTATGTAGATACTAAGTTCTTTTTCCTCGCAGTCGTATAAATTTACATTGCAATGAACCTTTCTTGCTGAGTTTAGTGATCTTCGTGATAGTAATTTTAACTCTGAAATGTTTTCATGGTTATTTTCCTTGAATATTATATGAATTTCAGGACTTTTATTTCTCATATTGTAATATGGAGAGTACTGTTGCGCAATTACTTTTGAGTATGTTGATGAATTTGTAGAGGGTTCAAGAAAGTATAGACTGATTATTTATTAGGGTTTATTTTTGATGTTTTTGAGCATTTATTACAAAACTATTTTGTGAAATGGAAGTCAGTGCATATCTATTAAGGCGATTATTACGCAACTTAGTGCGTGCAATGCTTCTATGCAAGTTGCGGATAAGAAATAAAACTACGTAAATATAACATGAGAAGAAAGAAGAAACCTGAGAAGTCTTTAGTACGATTGCCGAATTCAAAATCACTAGGTTGATTAAAGATTGAAAGAAAAAAGTACGGTATTCACTGTGAGAATTATATAATTTCTTGACTAATTTAAAAATCGAAAAACCGAAATTGTGAAAAGAATATGAAGTGATATTAAATTTTTATCTCTGGCACGTCTTTGAGTTTTAATTTCCGCTTACATCATTGTTTTAACTTTCAGTGTTCACTTTTAAACATGCCTTATTCGAGAGTTTGACTTCATTCCAGATTAATTTTGTTCTGCACATAGTTTTTTTTTACACAGTCAGAGCTGTTAATTTTTTGAATTATTTCGCTATGAACACGATATTTTAAAATTGTTATATGACAACTAAAAAAAAATTAATCATAAGTATAATTTCATCCGATCTAATTATACAAGATATGTATCAAAAGGTATTCAAAAAACGTTGCCAAAATATACAATAATTTAAGTTTCCACTGGGATTGTAAAAAATGAAAGGAAAAAGAAAAGAAGAAAGAATAGGAAGGATATAAGGAGGAAATCCGTTAATATGCCGTGACAGGCACTCTTCTTTTGTGTCACTTCACGACCCTGCAATTAAATACGCCATTTGGATCTTTAGTATCAAAAAGAGGATTAACAAATAAACATTCGCATATTCAGATCTTTCCAGAGCTTTATAAGAGTCTTTTACATACCTACTATATACAAATATAGATACAAAATGATTCTTAAGCTTCGATACCGTTAGCTACTGTTAAGTATTCTGTGGCTTTGGTATAAAGATTATCGATTCAAACATAAATCATAAAGAACCGATATCATGATTTCGCGTTATTCAAATTATGTTAAAGTTTTGTACGTTTTTGCAAAGTTTCGATTCCCGGCGTTTTAAAAACTGATCAACCGGCGCGTTGGATATGAAACTAGATTTAATGAACGAGCGAATGAATGCCTATTCATTCGTGAATGTACTCGTAACGAATTACATTCACTCGAACAACTCTTTGCCAAGGTTTAATACTGTTTTTGTTTACACTTTTTAAACTCCAATCAAATCATTCGTACTTTTCATTCGGCTACTGATGTTTTTGCTGCTTTAAATATAGTTACGTTTTGTGGAAACTGATTTCTGTACGCGATATTTCGTTATATTGGAAAGCTTTTTGAAATAAATCTGGTTAATCTATAGTACCTAAGTAATCTGTTTTCGTCATTTCAATTTCATTACTTTAAAATATTATAATCTCTATTAATTTATTGATAGGTACTCTACTTTATTACAAGCACATAAAACTAATTCGATTTGAACAATATTCCTTATTACTTAACTTTAAAGTGTCTTCAGTAAATCTTATCCATAAACTATTTTTAGATACTAATAATTAATCTTAGGGCTAATTTTTCAATCCTTGGTTAAAACTTATTCGTCGAATAACGTATAAAACTACCATTTCAAAATGTATTCTTAGGTATTGCCCGCAATTGACAGTTTACGGGTGACATTTTAATATTATCTTGTAATACTTTATTGGACGGATAAGTTTTAACCAGGGATTGAAAAATCGGCCCTTAAATAAATAAATACTCACATAGAAAGTCCGAATAGATATACCTACTCTGTATAAAATAGGGTAGTTGAGATGATAAGAGTGCCAATAGTATAACCATTTTAAAATATAAAACAATGCTTGAAATCACACCATCGCGAGCGTAGGAGACCCAAGGAGACCTTCATAAAGATTTCGTCCAAAACATAGCACTTTAGAATTTGGGTCCAACCTAGGTTATCTAGATTATTAATCAGATTCAAAATGATAAGATTTGGTTGTAAAATCAGGGATTATATTTTGTTTAATGTGGCAAAACAAGACACAGAAAAACTAACATTCTCCAATACAAAAGAATGTGTAAAAGAACATGTAACATGATTAACCTTCTAAATTCTAAATAATTGACTATTTTGTTTTAATTAAACACACATTTATGGTGCCTTTTATCTACCAATATTTTATTAAACAAATATTCTATATGTTATAGAATAGTGGTTATTTTCTCACAGCAAGATATCAGTTAACGTAGCGTTAACAAAATAAATTTATCGAATACCACCCACAGTGACTATTTGGTAGCGATTTATGAGAATGAGTTACTGTTCTATCTATACTGCTATATTTATACTGTAATGGTAGTTTCAATTATTAATCTTATTCTGGAAAATTCTTAAGCATTTTAAATCAATTGACATCTAATTTAGATATGTACGTAATTTGGGTACCTATACAAAAACATACTAAACATCAAGAGATGAAAAAAATAACGCAAAGTTCTAACCGACACTATTTCATATAAAATACATCACAATAGCAAATAATAATATGTAGTATGAAGTAACTTCAATATAAAATATTAAACCATTGCGATCTTATCCCTAGGGATTCCTTATGAAAATTTTAATTTGATCCCTTAACTGGATAAGTTAAATTTAGATTTATTTCAATATTTTGTAATAAAACTTGCACACTTTTAAACTGTCAAGAACCATTAAAATGAATGATTTTCTTTTGAGAATTTTCTTTAAATAAAGCCAGAACACAATAAAGCGTTTAAACCTAACCCCACCTCAGTCGTGTAGGATTTGTAAGCGATTTATATCAAAAAGTGGAATGGTTATTTCAGATCGCGCCGCACATCGCACTTTGCAAAAGGACGGACAAAAATCCTTGATTTAAATTGCAGTAAACTTTCACCGGCTGGATAATAGTGAGTTGAAGCATTTTTGTATTAATCTGTAGGATTTATGCATGCTTTTAACCTTTGGGTCTTTTAGCGGTTTGTACGCTGTGACGCTATTTCAATAATCGAAATCAAATGAAATGTAAAAAATATTCGAATTTTTACAGAAATTTAAGGTCACCGGTTCTTTGCTAACTGGCGATTTAATTGTAACTTGAAAAAGGTTATTCCAAACTATAACCATTCATTGCAATATTAATTTTCAGGGGTTTTAATTGAACGTTATCCAAACGTTTCCTTTCGAATATTTTTATCTTAATACTAGCGGCCCGCCCCGGCTTCGCCCGTGGTACATATGAAAAATAGATGTTGGCCGATTCTCAGACTTACCCGATATGCACAGAAAATTTCATGAGAATCGGTCCACCCGTTTCGGAGGAGTATGCAGACTAACACTGTGACACGAGAATTTTATATATAAGACTAGCTGGTGCGTTGTGCGCGGGCTGCAAGCAGCCCGCGAGCCCCTTTTGCCCCTGGGTTGAAGCAATAGGGCAGTCATTTGAAAATGCATCAAAATCCCCCGTCAATTTGTTATTATTTGCCAACAGCGATTCCACAGTCAATCGGAAGTGCTTATAAAGTCCCAATTCAAATATTTTCTATTTTGAAATGCTGTCGACCTTCGATGGTGCGTGGTGCGCGGGCTGCAAGCAGCCCGCGAGCCTCTTTTGCCTCTGGGTTGAAGCAATAGGGCAGTCATTTGAAAATGCATTCGAATTTCCTGTCCATTTGTTACATCTGCTAACAGCGATTCTACAGTCAGTCGGTAATGCTTATAAATTCCCCATTCAAGTATTTTCCACTTCGGGAGGCTGCCCATCTTCGAGGGTACGTGGTGCGCGGGCTGCTTGCATCCCAGGGCAGAAATCTTCAGTCAGTTGAATATGCATAAAATTTCCCGTCAATTTGTTAATATCTGCTAACAGCGATTCCACAGTCAATCGGAAGTGCTTATAAATTTCCCATTCAAATATTTTCTACTCCGGGGGGCTGTCTACCTTCGAGGGTGCGTGGTGCGCGAGCTGCAAGCAGCTCGCGGCTCATCCCAGGGCAGAAATCTTCAGTCATTTGAAAATGCATTTGAATTTCCTGTCCATTTGTTACATCTGCTAACAGCGATTCTACAGTCAGTCGAAACTGTTTATAAATTACTTATTCAAATATTGGTTAAATTCTTGAAACGTGATCCCCGAATTTCATCATTTTGAGGTGTCTAATCGATAGCGGGCAGTGACTTTTCATAATAAACTGTTAAAGAGTTTACTTAACACGCTCGTCGCTTCGCTCCTCGCTACCTATTTGAATATTTACGCCGGCCGCTGACGTGACTTGCTCGCTTCGCTCGCTTGGCTAGTGCGGTAGTTCAAAAGTAACCTAACTGGCTCGTCGCTTCGCTCCTCGCTACTTCTTTGAGTATTTACGCCGGCTGCTGACGTGACTTGCTCACTTCGCTCGACTTGCTCGCTTCGCTCGCTTGGCTAGTGCGGTAGTTCAAAAGTTAACCTAACTCGCTCGTCGCTTCGCTCCTCGCTACTTCTTTGAATATTTACGCCGGCCGCTGACGTGACTTGCTCGCTTCGCTCGCTTGGCTAGTGCAGTAGTTCAAAAGTTAACCTAACTCGCTCGTCGCTTCGCTCCTCGCTACTTCTTTGAATATTTACGCCGGCCGCTGCCATGATTCGCTCGCTTCGCTCGCTTGGCTCGTGCGGTAGTTCAAAAGTTAATAAATATTTTCTGCTCCGGGAGGCTGTCGACCTTCGAGGTTGCGCGGTGCGCGGGCAGCAAGCAGCCCGCGGTGCCATCTTTTTCCGTTGCTATATTCCTATTACCCTTCCTACTATGGAAATTTCCATACAAAATTTTCGAAAAAAAAATTTCGCTTTTTAACAAAAATTTTTATATATCTGGAAGCGGACCAGGTTTTGAAGCATTTTTTGCTTCGGCGACCCCGACCTACCTGCCACCGGTTCAGAGAGCCGTTGAATTTCGTGATGTATGGAAAAACCGGGGGTCGGAGAGAAATTCTGAGTATGCAGTTTTGTAAATATGGCCAATTAGAGCACAGAAGTCAATTTTCAGACCGATCGTAAAGTAACTGGCGCCACCGTCTTGCTTTGAAAAATTGGCCATTTTTGAAAAAAAAATTGCGTCCAATTTGAAATTTCTCGATTGCCCTGGTAGCACCCCATCTTCCTGATCATTTTTTAGTTCTACACCCCCCACCTATCTGGTGCCGTTTCGGAGAGCCGTCGAATTTCGCGTTGTATGAAACTCGGAAACCAGCAGTGAAAACTCGATTATGAGTATGCCACCTTAATGTGCGGCTCGATTAAAGCCCCTGTGCCAAGTTTCAGCGCGATCGGACCAGCGATGGCCATTTTAGCATTTGTATGGCGGCGGCCATTTTTTCCGCCATTTTGAATTTTTTTCACCATCTGTGGTAATTGCTTGAGGTCTACTCCAAGTTTAGTTTGAGCACCCCAGATGTAGCTGCTACCGTTTGCGCGGGCCGTTGACCGTCTTCGCGAGATGAGGGAAAGTTTAAGATATCGGATTTTTCTGGATATCCTGGGCGAGTATGAATGCATCATTGGTGTGTTTCTCCGTTGCGCCACCTCGTCTAAATTTACGTTTTTATGTTTGCGCCAAAAATGGAAAAATTCCAAAATCGAGCGACCCACTATGGCTCCCTGGTAGCGTCCCAGGGTGGTGATCATTTTTAGTTCCGGGACCCCCCACCCAACTCGTACCGTTTCCGCGGGCCGTTGAATTTTCCAATGTATGAAAGTCGGAAACGGGGGCCCGGAGCCACTCGAACGGGGCACCGATCGATTCGCCGGCTCGAACAGAGCACGTGTGCCAAATTTGAGACGTAAGGATTCATAAACGGCGATTTTGGCAAAGTACGGCGGCCATCTTGTTTTCGCGAAAATCCCCATTTTTCCACCACCCCTGGTAATCGCCACCAGTTCCGAGCATTTTTTGTTCAGACACCCCCCCTCCAGGTATCACCGTTTTTGCGCACCTCCAGGGGTCCACTTGGTTTTCGAAGATGATCGAAATCGCTATATTTTTCCTCTGGTCGCTCGGCGCACCTCTACACGATCACGTCGTTATCCCCCCCACTTTCCACGTAGTTTCCGAGAAAACCGATGTCAGTCAGTGAGTGGTAGTGTAGCTTTATATATATATGATATGATGATATGATATATAAATCTCGTGTCACAATGTTTGTCCTCAATGGACTCCTAAACCACTTAACCGATTATAATAAAATTCGCACACCATGTGCAGTTCGATCCAACTTGAGAGATAGGATAGTTTAAACATGTAGGTACCACGGGCGAAGCCGGGGCGGACCGCTAGTAATATTATATACGAGTACGGAGTAAACTATGTGTGATTCGGACATACTCATTCGTAAATACTGAATACAAATACCTAAATTATAAATACATGCTTAACGTTGTTCTGGACTTAAAATATCTTTATTTACCAGATTATCACAATATTCCAGTTCTAAATTTTATAAAACATATTCTCTCGTGGTTCCTTAAAACCAACAATAATAATGGAGCCAAGATTTAGATTTAGATGATAGCAGAGAGCACTCTTGGCCAAGATATCGAGAGGTTCCATTACAGGATTTTACTGTAATATTAAATTATAAGTTTTATGTGTATGGAGTTTTTATGAATGTATTAAATACAGTTTTCTTAATTTTAGTTCTAAAAATAGCCTGAATTTTAAAATAAACAACGGCCGTTTGCAAGATTGAATATTCAAAAGATGTATCATTAATGCTTCAATAGTTTGAAAATTACTTTGGATTCATAATTTCAATTTAAGCAATAGAATATAGAATCCTATATAGAGTCCTAGTATTTATATGTAACAGTCAAAAAACTGAATACCTACTCTATATTTGTAATAAATATGATCAGAGTATCTGTAAAATAAATCTACCATTGGAAGATTTGTGAAATAGGTGTATTACCTCATAATCCACAGGAATTTTATGTAGTTTTATCATCACCTCATAAGCTTACGATCGTCGCCATAGTTATAACATTAGTACAATATGTTTTCACTATTCATACTATGATGTACGGGGACCAGATTCATATCTCCCCTCTTGACTATAAACCCATAAATAGCAAGTCCAACAAATATTTATACAGAAGCGAATATGGCATTTTCCTCTGCAGCTGTTAATACTTTTCATGGGAAAAAGAAAAAAAAAATGTGCCATTTATTAATACATCTCATTATATTTTCCTCCTCAAAAATGAATACAACCTTGTACAAAGTTTTTGACAGTAAAATACTTTTTATATCTCACTCGCAGATAAAACAGAACTAAAGTTTTCCGTCTCGGAATCTTCACCATCTATGTACCAACAATATAAAACTTGTATCACATAAGTTTAAGTCAGTTTGACGACAATCGGGAATGGAATAAAACTTCACGTCGACAAGTGTTCCTATTTCATAACTCGTCGATTTATCATAGAAATACTGTAATGCGTCGGGGAAATGACGACGTTATGTATCAAAATTGGCTTGTTAAGTGCGGGATCAGCAATAAATCGAAATAAACTGGACGCTTAAAATGTACATTGAAATTCTGTTCACATTTCTAAAAACTCTCAACACCAATAAATAAAACCCAACGCTAACTGAGAAAGTCGTGTTAACAAACGTTATCAGGCTTACGACCACCACTAATTATAGTGTAATTAGGAAAACGACAATTTTCCCTGACGGCTCTAAAACACGCAATGTAACAGGCGTAGGTTATGTTTCCCCTTTAAATTGCTCCTTTAGATTGAAAGTTAATTCCACAATGTTGTCTTGAAAGGATGGTTTAAATTAAAAAAGATGCGATTAGTGGTAGGTAATTGATTACCCAACTAAGTGAATTGATTATGCTCTTCTATTTCATGCATTATAGAAAATCGTAGTTAGGTACTGACTGCTATAATTGTGTGAACTATACTCATACTATTTTAATAATTTTGAAAAAATACTAATGTCATTATTAAGATGAGAACCACATTTACCACATTTCTTCTTTGACGATCAGTCCCATCATATATTCTGTCCTAAGAATTTTAACAATTAACCACCATACAAATGAAAAACAGGAACTACATTGGTAGCTGACACTTTACACCATTACTGGCAGCCAAGACTCAAACCTAATTAAACAGCTTTAATTACATTTAACAGATAAACCATATGTACAGATTACTGCAGTTATAAATGTTGCCAAGAACAATCGAGCTTCTAATGTCTTTGGTTGAGACATTTTGCAGTTATGGTACAGTTATGCCTGCTTTTGGCAGCGTTGGGTTGTTCTCGGGCGTAGTTTGGGAATTTTTGCTAGATAAGATTATTAAATGTGTATGTTAAATTGATATGTGTCCCTGTCTGCGAGTGCTTTGGTCTTTACGCAAGATTTTGATATTGGTTTTATAGCGTACTGACTGCTCTTTAATATAATGATACTCAATATAAAACTACTGCATAAATATTATGAAGTGGAAAGGTTAATTGCGTGTAAGTTTGTAAAGTGCAATGCATCTAACCTGATTTTTTAAATCATTTTACCTAAGAGCTATGTTAAGTTACTCCGTGTGACATAGGTTATATATTTATCCCGGATAATCCCGGGTTGCGTAGGGGTCGGAAATGCTTTATCATAATATTTATTGATAAATGGATACACTGATTTCCTATACTTTTGAAATGCATTGGTTAAATTTATTAAAACATAACAGTTAATAGGAATACTTATTTAAACGTTTTCGTATTAACATAAAATTAATCAATTTTCGGATAAATACAGTAAATTAGGGATACAATATAGTTTTGCATAATTTGAATCAAAATATTGGTTTACGACTTCATTAAATTATTTATAACATAACTGTGGTTTATTAGTTGTAATTTCAGTTTAATAAAGTTAATTTTATTCGGTTAAATGCTTCACGCGTTATTTGAATAAATATAATATAGCTGTTGCAATAAACCATTCATTAAAAATTCATAGATAATAAGATAATTATTCAAAAATAAACTCTCTACCTCTATTTTATCTCTGTATCACAATAACACCTAAATACTTGAGTTGAATGTGGTTTCGTCCGCTAACAGCTTGTTTTAACCTACGTGAAATTCTTAACTTTTATTCGATACAGTAAATAAACTCACATACACACCTTTTTACCAAAAATATTAGAGAATCCTTTTTCAAATTATTGTATTTCATACAAAAATTAATCACAAACCAAACTAAATCAATCATACCACAAACGACACTAAATCAATGTACTCAGAAATCTATAAGATAGTTCAAGTGAAGTCGTTAATCTTATCTCAAAGAAGTAAGTCGATAATACAAGAGAAACCACTTACTGCACTCGATTCCTTCAAACTAAACTGACAATTAACTGGCGGGTCTAACTTTTCTTTAAGGAACTATGACAGAAAGCATCTGAGGTAAGCTTTAGCTTTACGAGAATATTATAAAAGAAAGAAAGAATTTAGAACCACACGATTATGTTTGAAGAAATTGTAGAAGAAATACAATCGTAACTTCATAATAATGGACAAAGGATAAGCTTTTAAAACACTTAAAAATACTTGACAAAAGAACATAGAACCTATTGTTTTTGAAACCCGGTTAAAAATAATAGAATAAAAGTAAAAAGAAGAAACATTAGGATAAATACATTTTAAACATTAACATTATTTAAATAACTATAATAAAATAATAAAATTAACATTATTTTAATATATTAACCAGTAAAAAACAAAAACTAAAAGCAACGTTAGTTAAATTTCAACTCATTTGGGATTATTCAAATACAGAAAATTTAGTCTCGAACAAAACACGATTCATTAAAACATTACATTATCGCCCTATCTCACTTAACATTTAAAAATTCGCTGTATTTTTCAACAGCATTTCTAGTTCATTGAACCCTTACTCGCTTTAATACCTACCTAAATTTGTCAACGAGTACTATTTAATAATTCATTTAACCACTACCATATAAATGGGTGTATATTCACACTAATATCTATTATAAAAGCGTGTATTTTTTAGTTTTATATAATATTCATCACACACGACAATATTGGAACCGACTCAATTTAAAATCATTTAATCTCAAGATAATTGATTCATTTCAGCAGATCAATAAGAAAACAGGAATGGTCGTTTCATAAGTATTTCAGAGTATGTAGATATATCGTAAAGTTGCCTTCTTAATTATTTTTGTGTCATCGAGATACTAATGCAAACTCAAACATTTATTTATTCAATTAGACTTCTTCTAGAAGCAAGTAGATTTTGAATCGTCATAACATATTTTAACATTTACCACCATTATATTATGAAAAGAAGCATTGTACATCACTTATTTCAGAATTAACAGCAATGCAAGAGCAACGACTTGATTACATAACTAAATAAAAATAATTATTTCTAACGAACTAACTGCAGTCCGCTCACAATAAAATGAAATTAAATCAACACACTAAAATGGGTCAAAAGCGTCTTTTAGTGGAAGAAAAACGCAAAGATGCATGAGTAATCAGTTAGGAACTCGTGCAGAGAATTACAAGTAAGATATTTAAACACAGAGTAGGAAACTCAGTACCATAAATATTTTATTTATTTCATTTTCTATACTGCTTCGTAAGTATCGATACAACTTTAACAGAAAAATAATGCGATATGGAAAGTATTCTAATAATATTAGGTCAAATATATGAAAAATAAAATTAAATCTATATATTTATTATAATATTATATAAATGAAACCCGTTTTCCTTGGTCACGGCATCACCCGTGAACGGGTGGATTTCGATAATTCTTTTTTTATTATATTCCTTGAAGTACGAGGGTGGTTCTTATGTAGAGAAAACGTAAATATGTACGGGCGAAGCCGGGGCGGACCGCTAGTAAAAGAATAAAAAAGTTCACAGTTATACTTTAATAATTGAAATTAGAAAAGTTTTCATACGTGTGTATAACTAAGAGGATTAGAGTTAGGATGAGAATTTTGTCACAATACAACCAGTAAAAGCAAATTTAGTCTGAATTAGCTTGCTCATTGTCAGTACAAGGGCCTTCCGAGTAATGTTTTCATAGTCTAATCTTTCTACGTGACCTATTTTAACATTTTGGTATCTGTATTTTTACTCTGTGGCCATTCTCAGTGCCGCAGTACATGAGAAGATAAATGCGGTCGCTATTGCTAATTCGCATAATTCGTTACAGACTAATCAAGCAAGTGGTCTGCTTACTAAAGTACTGTACTGTGTACTCTTGAGACAAAATGCTCAGTTTTATAAATTTTCTTCAAGTTGGTAACAATGTTACCGTTTTGGCGGTTATTTTTTAACTATTTTGTAGTGGAATATGGATGAAGGTTAAAATATGTAACGGCACTAGGTAATAATTTTTATACCTATATAGATAGATATACACCTATATTCAATATCTCATACTTCTATTGATAAATCAATGATATTATTTATTTTTCTGTAAAACGTTTCCCAGTTGTTTTACCGTTTGCAAAACCTAGTTAGTCATTTCAGAGAAATCACTGCCTGAATTTTTCTAGAAAATATTCAAACGCAAAAGCGCAACTTGTTTTAAATTTTAATGGATTTTGTTCAGTTTTGATTACTTAGTTTTCATCAAATATTTCCTAGAAAAATGTGAGTCATTTATTGCACATTAATTATATATATATTATTCGTTTTACCAAATTTTATTAAAAAAAAACTTAATATTAATTTGTTAATTTTACTGGTTTAAAAACAAACAGGAGAGACCAGACCTGAGTTCAAGTTTGTACAAATAAATTAACCTCTTTACATAGAAAATAACGCAGAAATGTAATACGAAGTCCCACATTTAAAATGAACAAGCGCGAGTGGAAATCTAGGACTCATATCATTAGATATTATCATAAAGCTTAGTGTGCACTAAGTAATTATTGTTAGGGTGTGTTCACAAGCGACCGCAAATATTTGACATAATATAAATTCATTATATTCGCAAAAGTAACATATAAATTGAGTTAAACAGTATGGTAGGGAAGTAAGGGGAGTAATATCTACCTAATTGCAAAGGAAGACAGTTGGTACTCGGTAGGAATAGTATTATGGGCTGTACGTATTAGTTATTAACATAAAAAATGCTACCAAAAAGCTTGATTTATTAGAAATCTATCATACTTTTATCTTATCGTATAATCCACAACCTGTATAATTTTTTGTTTCTACAAAATATCTTAGAAATTTTTGATAGTGACAATAGAAAAGATGTTTTTCTACCCGTGTATTATTTGCCGACCAATTTATCTACATAATAAAATAAACAGCTGTTTGTAATTAATAAGCACTAAAACTTCACTTGGTTATAATGCTAATAGAGTTAAAAAATAAACATACGGTCAACTTCCTATAATAACGCGTATATAAAAAAACAAACATACGGTCAACTTCCTTTGATAGCACGTATTTAACATGGAAGACATATTATATCCCGGCTACATGTATGCAGACCCTCATGAATTATTAAGAGCTCTATATGAACTGAGAAATTAATTTCACTATTGTCCGTCCGTGTGTTGACATACCATTCATTTGGGAAGTGCCTAATATGGAAAATTAATCAAATTACTAACTTGAATATTATATTTACGTTTGATAAGGATATAATATAAATTTTACTCATACATTTAATATTTAGAATAAGAGATGTAGATGGCACAAATAATATTTTTCAATGAATGAATTTTGTGTTCTATAGTGCTTTTCTAAGAATTGAAACATTACAATATTTGATTACAGAAAATTTAGTAAAACAAGAACAATATAAAAATTAAAAACTAATAGGTATTGGTGCATTACATGTCCAGGTTTATAGAAATCACGAGAGCAATTATTAAATATTATGGAATATCAGTTTACTTAATAAATACGGTACCTGTTTGTACAACATGATACTAGCAAAGTATTATTAAGCCTTATTAAGTTCACAGTTCTGAGAAAATTGTTACACAACTAATTCATATCTCGGCTCTCATTAACCTTGGAAGATGAAACAGCTCCCTAAATTAGAGATGATAATAAAAATATATTGTTATACCTAAATTGTATTGAAGCACTAGCTGAATCCCGCGGTGTCATGCGCGAGGTACCTGGGTAAAGTATAAATGTGTTAATCCAGACTTTAACCTTATCTTTGTACGGAATCTCATAAAGATCCGATCAGTTGTTTTAGCTTTAAAGAGTAACATACATGCATCCATACATTTGTATTCTAGATAAGTAGGATTCATTTAAATGGCCCAAATAACGACCATCCAAAACACGTTGTAATTGTAAACATAATATAAAATTCTTTGATCAGCTTGTCATCATTTCCGTTGCATTGAATGCATTGAAAACAAGAGTATAATTAAAATCTCAATCATGTATCACGAACATGTGTATAGAACAAAGCTTCATACAACCGCGTAAATATCTGTACTATTTATTTACTCATGTGTATGTCCTTTAAATTGCCCAAATGACGTCACCAGAATGTAATTTAAAAACATAAATTCTTTGCTAAGCTTTTCATTTAATGAGAAATATGTCCATTGCATTAGCTAAAAGCTTTCGCGTGTTCGATAATTGATTGGGTAGCACGTTCGAATCGGTCACATTGTAGCAATACTGGCTTCAATTTATGGCTGAGGGATGTTCAGACTTCGGTAATGGAATAAAAGACGAGTTTAAACTTTTTTTTTGTCGACTTTCGTGAAGGGTGATTAAAAATTAAACTCTCGTTTAATTTGTGGCTGAAAGTTTTTACATATTACACAAAGATACTTGACTTATAAAAACTCAATTAAATCATCATTGATTGATTGAATTTTACGTAACTAACTCATGAGAAACTCCTTGACTGATTGTATTACAAACATACATAAATTATATGAAAAATAGTAGGTATTGATCACATTATGATGTTATTATATTACTCGTATGGTATATTTAGCATAAATAGTAAAACATATTGTAATATAAATACGGTAAGTATATAATTATTGTAGTAGGTAATAAACTTTTTTGTGGCCTTCATGTTGATATTTTCATTATAAACAAGGAAGACTACCTTCCTATTATTTAATTTATGCAATGAAAACATTAACTTTACAACAACATTATCGACAAAGAATAACATTCAGTAATTGATTTATATTTAACAAACAAACAAACAAAAATACTTTATTGTGCACCACAGAGAAAAGTACAATTAGTAAGGACACAATACATTAGTTAATAAAAGAGCACAATAGGCGGTCTTATCGCTCATCTGAGCGATCTCTTCCAGACAACCTTAAAATACATAGAGAATAATTAGGTCCTCATCATTACAATAATATGTTAACACAACAAAAATGAGCCTAATATTTAGCACATAAAAATTTAAACGAATAACGAATTCATTGATCACGGAATAACAATCGAATCCAAACATGTTTATCGAGTAAGAATATTTAACCTTCAAATATTAATACGGAACCCTAACATCTGTCGCCCGGGGACGGTTTCATGCATAATGCAAACGTCTGATTGTGTGGTTCAGTACAGTCTCTGAACATTCTTTCTCTGTATATATTTTCTAAGACGACATATTGCCGCTACTATCAGATTTATTTCTTCGGAATCAGATATGATAATAGCGCTAGCTGGTGTTTTCTCTTATTTCATATTTTAGCAGCGTCTTGCAAATTGCGTCGAGTTTTGTCTACGAGCTTAAAGCCTTAGTGCTTTGGTTTTGGTTTTCGTTGACGTGTTTTATATATTCGGTTTCTGTACGTGAGTTTACTTACATAGTACTTTGATAGAACACTTGTTGCGTAATCTAAATGTGTACCAAATAGGTTGGCTGTTTTGCCACATAGGTTGGTTAATTAGAAACATTATCGGTTTTATTATACATGTAAGAGTAAGGATAAGATTGTTGCTTTCTTTTTATCATATTATTTTGTATAATATTTGAACTGCACAAAGGACTAGTAGTTCTAAATTTAAAACTTATATTTAAAAAAAATGTACTAGTTCAGAGAGCCTATTACAGTATTAAGGAATATATGGACGATAAAAACCCATGGAGGGTTGTCGCGTAAAAACCACAGGACAGTTCTTTGGCATATTATTTATATGATATATTTTGTAAAATTAAATTGTAAAACTGACATGATTTAAAAGAGCAACTATGGAGTTTCTTGCCGGTTCTTCTCCGTAGGTACTATTTTTTTCGATTGCTTTCCGAATCGGTGGTAAATGTTAAAAATATGTAATGACGGTTCAAACGTGCTTCTAGAAGAAGTCTAATTGAATAAATAAATGTTTGACTTACTATTTACTTTAATTCCTTTTTATGTATCCAGCTCTTAAACTTTCTAAATCTGTAACTTGTAGCCATATCAGCCAGACCACCAACACGTCCCAATAATGAACAACAACATACACGTCTAAAAATAAATTATCAAAAGCCCTCCGCCCTACATTTCGTGCTCCTAAATTATAAAAAGCTGAACAATTCTACGCTCGCTGACTCTAAGAATAGAGAATTTGTATTTACATGCCAACCGCTATAGTACTATAGTACGATTTCATTCAGACCCGCGGAACCATGTGCGGCCAATCAGAGCGAATGCTGACGGTATTTAGAAATTATTTGTGTCAACGTCATTTAACTAAGTACTTGTATTGTTGGGTATTGAAAAGGCTTACATGGAGTTGCGAATGACAGTTAGTATGTGCTTTTTAGTTATAAATAGACTTGACAAGCTTCAGATTTAGTAGTAGTGAGTCACGTAGAGCCACGTCTAATTAGATCGAACCGCCTCCCGAGGAAACGCTTCGCGAGGCTGCTCGCTTTATAGACCTTTTGCATATGCTTTATGCATAACAGATATATAAACTATAATCTATTGATAGCTTACAACATTATTTTTATTTTATTTGATTATAATTACTCTGCATGATTATATTTTAGTCTCTAGGTACCTACTATTACATAATCATTGTGGCTTATTATTTCACAGTAAGTTTTTTCGTAACGATTAATAGAAGACTCTCAGACGCTTCCAACATTATCACTAATAGAAAATACTCATTAATTGCCCAAGAAACATAGGCTTTCTCCCTTTTCCCATAAAAATATACCTTCAATTTACCAAATGCTTAAATCACTGAACAAAAGCGGGAAAATGTAAGATTTTATTAGGCGCTAATAGCTGCCATTCCAACGGAATTATTTAAGGATTCCGAATTCCAAACGGCTCTGAAAGTGATAAAATTTATTCCAAAATGAGTGAAATTTTAATCATCACTCCGATTTTTATTGGAATATTTCATACGTACATTATTTTAACGGTCTTTATTATATTGGTGTTTTTTTACTAGTCGTAATATAATGCATTTAAACTTTTTAATTTACTTTATATAGGTTTTATTACAATGCCTATGTAATATTCTCTCTTATATAAATTCCAGATTATCGATATTTAGCGGTTTGCTTTATTATAGAAGTTTATCATATCCATCTTTTTTACAATATTTGACCAGATTACATAACCTCTGAATAAAGACAAAACACTACTATTGACTTATATGATCAAAATGAACGCGATTCAACAACTACAAATTAAAAGTACGAAAGAACATTGATATTTTTACGAAAAACAATCCTAGTGCATTCTGTTCGCTTTAAGGTAAACATTGCCTGGGGCGGCACAAAGTCAATATACAAGATTTTCTAGTTACTGCTCCATTTGTTGTTTTAATTTTCTTAAGGATTTAAAGATATAGAACTGAAGTTTGTTTTTAGACTGTAACGTAAAGTTTACAATGATGATAAATGCTATAATCTTAGCTATAATCTGCTTCTTTTCTAATTAGGCTAATTTAAAGCCTTTTTATGCAATAAATAAACATTTTATTCGTGCTCTTTAAGGCATCATAAGGCTTTTATTTTCTCAACATATTTGAGACAAATAAATACCTACGTATAACAAAACTTACCACAAACTTACCATCGTAACCAATCAAATCTATTTCTCGAAAAATCGTTCAATTAACCTTTACGTCACTACAAATCAAAACGTGTCAATACAGTTCTGTGTAAATATTTCCGAAACAGCCCGATAGCGATTAGATAGCTAATTAATTTCTATCATTGATTGATGGCACTCGCTTTGATGACTCGAATACATCACGAAATTGCATTACTCGTGTGCTCATAGCTTATTCATATGCTCGACCCGTGTGGAATAGTTAGGCGGGTTCACACAGCGCGAACATCCTCGCGAAGCTACGTCTTGTGTATAGGCTGCTCGGTATTGTATGTGAATGTGGCTTGTGAAGCGATGGACGCGCTTTTTTCGGCCGAGTTATGTCTACTGTGGTCTACACGTATCGAGTTGCTACGCGCTGTCATTGCTTCGCGAGGATGCTCGCTCTGTGTGGTTGGCCTTTTCGTACACGTGATAATGAAATGAGTTTAATGCATTCGAATCATAGATTATTCAACCTTGTGGTTATCGATTAGATAATTGGCGTATTTTTGTTAATTTAAGAACACATTATTTAAAAAAAATCTTCTAAAAGTGACATACATATTAGTTTTTATATTTGTTGCCCGTAAGTTACAGGCTAAAAACTTACTTTATCGTACTCAATTACGATACACAAATAATAGAAACAAGTATTATGATATCATGTTATAGATAATATTATTAGAGCCACATCAAATAATAATACGAGGTAAGAGCAATAAAAATATGTCCATTAAATAAATAACAACTATTGAAAACATGATATTATCGAGTGTCTACAGTTTCAATGGCTAGATTTCATAAGCTAGTTATTATAGGCATATTAATGTATGAATCCTAATGTTTGGAAATTAGACATAAAATTTTAAGAGAACATTGACAATAGGTCCGACATTGATTCTGCATAATATATCAATGAAGGTATTATATTCATTTCATAAGCGTAGAAAAAGAATAGGTTCACCGTTCATTTCATGATATATTACATAACTAGTTAATGATAAAGTTATTACATATATAATACACAATTCCAGGTATTCACAACATTTTGGGCAACATAGCCTAAGCTTGATAATAATTCATTATTATTGAATGTTGATGAAGCTGAACAAAATTTTGTGAAATTAACTAGATTCTTATATCGACAGCGATACAAATGGACTATACGTAATAGATGTGACAATTTAAAAAGAAAATAGCCTATATTATAATAGTCAAGAAAATTTCAGCAAAGCGATTCTACAAGTTTCGTTGTAGTTATTGCTGTATATAGGCCATGGTGACCTTTTAACATAATAGGTTCATTTGGTCATTTACTTCTAGTCTAAGTTCTAGTCGTAAGAAATATAATGTAATGATTTAAATACGGTTAAGTTAATACAACAATTAGCACAGGTCTCTACATAGGATATAACAGCACTTACATATTCATACCACGCAATATTAAATGACTTCGACAATTCTAAAATGTTGATGTCTCCAAAGATCTACTCTTTGAACCATGATTCTATATTTCACTATAAATAAAAGAGCCGGGAACAAATTAACAATAGTGCTTTATCGGTCACGTCCGCGGTATAAACATCGTTAATGTCCTCCCGAGGTCTCTTATCTCGTTGAACCTCTGTTTATTGCCCTTAAGGCTGTTTAGTGCATTCTTCGAACCAGTGGCTGGCCGCAAGAATTATTATTAACCGTTATAGAGCTATTAGAAGTTTGGGTATACGTATTAATTGTGGATTTTGGTATACTGTTTGACATAAATGGTAAGGCCTTGGTAAGGCAAAATGTTTATTGTGATTTATACGTAAATGAAAAATTTTGAGATCTAGAAGATCCAGTAACTACACAAAATAAAAATGAAACAAGATTTACACACAAATCACTTTTACATATTATGTTATCAAAATGGTAAGGAAAAATGCTTATTGTGATTTATACTAAACGAAGTGTTTGCAGCGATGTCCTTCTGGACTATCTATCTATTTCTATCTTCTGATAGAAATCTAAAATAGAAACTACATAAAATAGAAATCATGAAACAAGATCTACACACAAACCAATTAAATACATATTATAAGAAATCCATTATCGATTTACCTTTTGTATAGTTTAACACGTTCAGTACGGCATCGGGTCGAAAACACCTGAAGTGAACTATTCGCGCGGGCCGGAGAGAGATTTCTATTGCTATCGCATGGGCCGGGGTAGTTTACTTTAGGATTTTTTGTAGTGAGAGTGTGACAGATATATTGACTGGTATTCTGCCACTAAATAGTACCCATAAAAGGAAAAATATTGTATCGGATCTTAAAGACCTGATACGGCCTGCAAAGAAATTTTGTCCTTGCAGGACGGATATCGGATCTAAAAGACCCGATGCCTGATAACCCGATAGCCGGCCCTTGGTGACAGGTCAGTTAATTAGTGATGTGCATAATAATTAGACGTTGCGATATTGTATTGATATCTATTATTATATATCTAACAAAATTTTACGATTATGATGCGGCAATGGTAGCCGTGGTTGAGATTTTTGATAGTTAGAAAAAACATTTTTTACAAAGAGAAAAACAAATTTTGGAAAATAGATTTTACATTTTTATAGTGATTCCAAGAACTTTTTGATTCACCCTCGTATTGTCATAACTGTTATAATGAAGCGCATACTGTTTTTGAGGTAAAAATGAATTGATTTTTTTAAATTATATAGTCGATTCATTTGACATCACTAGCAATCATATTCACTAGTGCCGGGATCAGGTGTATAAGATCCTATAATTTTACTACTAATTTAACCTCCTTTAATGATATTTTTTTCAAAAACGGGTCTAATGTTGTTATGCAGTGATTCATTATCAATACATTTCAAGAAAGAATTTTCAAAAAAGTCTTCAACTGGATGACACATTTGATTTTAA
Source organism: Colias philodice (assembly GCF_061535455.1). Classification (NCBI taxonomy): domain Eukaryota; kingdom Metazoa; phylum Arthropoda; class Insecta; order Lepidoptera; family Pieridae; genus Colias; species Colias philodice. The sequence continues at coordinate 8,578,968 of NC_143104.1, forward strand.
TGTCAAAAGGTGTAACAGGTCCTTTCCACCTGATGCCGGCCGTAAATGAAGTTCACCAACAGGTCTTCTAAGCCCTATGCCGGCCCAACGATAAGTAGCCAAAATCGGGCCCCGTCTTGAACGTGTTAAACTGTATGGAATTATAAACGTTAAGTATAAGGATTACGATAGAAAAAGTGTCGTTTTGATAGATAACGTGTGCTATAACCAAAAAAATATAGTCGTGACAATATATTTCAATACAAATTGCCAAAAGTAGAAGTAGTTTCCGCAGTTGTCCCAACCAGAGACCGACAAAATGATTCATTTAAACTTTTTGTTTTCGCGAACTCGCATTTCGTATTTTTCATATTTAAAAAGCCGAGTATTCTTTTTGACACAAAAATAACGAACGGTTCTCTATTTTTAACTTTGTCAAATGTTTCATTTCGATTCGGCTACCAGAATTCTGTTCAACTTTTAAGTGATTGTTTCAGTTTTCACCTTTCAATAATAATATGAGAAAACTGTTTTGATATTACGATTTCTTAATATGTTTAAGGTAAATAAGAGCTGTTTCTCGTGATTTTTTCTAATTTAATTCACATAAAAATTAGATACATTTATTTCCACCGCTTATAAACAGAAACCGCTTATAAAAGTAGGTAGGTACATAATTAGCGTTAAATTATGAGAATTTTAATTATTTCTTCTAGATTGATTTTAACCGAAACGGATTTCTGGAAATCTTATTAATACATAAACACCGATATTTCATACAAGCTATTTAATGTTAATTATTTCAAAACAAAATACATGAAAAGTTTAAAATAATTCACCCGCCACCCCTTCATGTATATGAATGTAAAATAAATATATTCCTCTTCTATATAACATAGATATTAGATTTCATTTCAGCTTTTTGCATTTAAATTTTACTACAATAATTTCACTAGTTTGAAAAAAACATATAATATTAAAGATGACCGTTCTTCACTAGAAGGCAGAACTACTTTCCAACTAAAATTATTTTAAAGCCAAGCAAAAACATTTTAATTTACAATCGCGTGACACTCCATCGAATCATTCCAGACGAAGCCCTGTATATAATTCAATTATTCTAAGGAGCTTTAAATAATACGTTTAAGTAGAAATAAAGGAACTATCTAATTGTATTAAACATTCCGTGATATTAGGGTTAAATTAAATGCCATGATCTAAGATCTTTTTAAACCTCAATGGACAATGTGGTTATATAATTTTCATGCCTACTCGATATCATTTGAACTAATTGAACTATTAAGAATATTGGCTACTTAGATATTATTCATTTGTATATGGAAGATGAAAACCCAGGGAGGGTTGTCGCGTAAGGCGCGGGTCAAACACAAGCGGCGCGGGCGCGGGCGTGCCATAAGCGCACCTCTTGAATCTGTTTTGCACCACGTCCTTCTTATACATTTTGTATGAAAGAATTTTGGACAGGAGTCGAGACGGCACGCCACGGTTGTGCCACGGTTGCGCCGCCTTTCCAAAATGGAGAATGTTCACTAATTTTGATTATTAGCACTCCATATTCTCTGTCAAAAATAAATAATACTAGTGAAAAAATTACTTCGATACGTCAATTATTTTCCGATTTAGAAGTAAAACAAGTTGTAAACGCCCGGTGATGCTGTGACGTCACACCACAACACGCTCAATCTGGCTCACTCAGTCCGCTAGCGATCGCGCGCCCGCGCCGTCGAAATTATAATTAAATACTTTTAAAAATGTCCAATCCAAATACCAGAAAATCATGTGTAGTTCCTAAATGTAAAAATACAACTACCAATTCGCCGGATTAGTTGTTTTTTATAGTTGCAAAGGAAGTAAGCTACATATTATAATATTTTGAGAACATTGCAGCTGTTTTGCGTTATCCTTTGTTTTCTATACAAGTTTTAATCTATACTAGACTGTGCTTCTGCTCTGCTCGTATGGGCTAAGTATAGGTAGATGGCTAGTAAGATTTTTTCTTGTTTTAAGTTGAGAATGATATGGAGAACTATACTAAAATATAAGTTGGTCGGGGGAAGAATTAAACAAAAACAGGGTATAGTTCCACACAAATTCAAATGTCAACTGGAAAATGAAGATAAACCTCAGAGATCAGCAGTGCAAAAACGCAATCGTATAGAATATTTTGAGAAACTATTAAATAAAGATGAAACTTTGGCATGACTGTTATTTTATTAAACGAATAATAATTACTATTATTGGACTATTAACGAAATTCGCGGACGAAAACCCATCAAAATACTGCGCAAGCTATAACACCTACTACAGCGCTGCCGACTTGATACTAGGGTGCGTATAAAGCAAAATTACCAATCTTCTATTAGATGATACGTGTAATATTCAAGACCAAATCTAAAAAATAAAATATATAACAAACTAGATGATATGTTCAACGATTCTGTTCAATCAAAAACATAAAATATTAAAATTGACTCGATAAAAAAAAATCACCAAGTTAGCTCTAATTTTCACACTTTTACGTTTTCTACTTGACATGGTAATACTTATTATGATTTTTTTTTCATAAACAATTATATTAAAACATTTGCAAGATATTTGACAGAGCATTTTGAGTAATTACTTTTAGTTTTGGTTTTATCTGCGATAAACCACTTTTATCGTGACAAAACCAAACGTTTATCTCGAGAAAAAAAGAGCGCCAAAAATAAAACCAAAACTAAAAGTAATTACACAAAATGATTGACAAATATCTTGCAAATGTTTAAATATAATTGTTTATGAAAAAAAAAATCATAATAAGTATTACCATGCCAAGTAGAAAACGTAAAAGTGTGGAAATTAGAGCTAACTTGGTAATTTTTTTTTATCGAGTAAATTTTAATATTTTATGTTTTTGATTAAACAGAATCGTTGAACATATCATCTAGTTTGATATATATTTTATTTTTTAGATTTGGTCTTGAATATTACACGTATCATCCAATAGAAGATTGGTAATTTTGCTTTATACACACCGTGCGGGGACGCGGCCGCGCGGTGCGTTGTGACGTGACGTCACAAGCGGTCACGTGACTATTAGCGGGACTCGATATTTTTCGAAACTTTGAATGCGTATAAAATCAAAACTACTTGGTATTTTTGACTACGACAAAAACTAGTGTATTTGTATACATACAGGCTTTACTGAGACACAATTTCAAGGGATTTGGCATACCTAGTAACATTCTTCATTATTTTATACAAAATGCCAATATCGCACCCGATGCACGCCGGCAGCGCGCCCGATGCGCGCCCGATGTGCGCCCGATGTGCGCCGCGACGGTTGTATATGTCCCGCGCCTAAGAACCACAGGACAGTTCTTTGGCATATTATTATGTTATATTATTTAGTTACATATTACCTATTTAAAATTAAATTGTAATATTGACATGATTTTAAAAGAGCAACTATGGAGTTTCTTGCCGGTTCTTCTCCATAGATACTGCTTTCCGAATCGTTGGTAAATGTTAAAAATATGTTATGACGATTCAAATGTGCTTCAAGAAGAAGTCAAATTGAATAAATAAATGTTTGAGTTTGAAAATATTATCTGTTAACGATTGAAAGAAAAGTAAATTTATTAGTGTCTTTACTCTTCGTATCAAAATAAAATTATTATGATATTATACAGATTTTAGAACATTTATACAAACGAATTGCGTAAATCTCATATACGCTTTGAGCTATAGACCTTTCTCATTAATGAAAATAATTTTATTACGTGTATGCTTCAAAGAAATACGCGCGCCTTAAATTATTTTAACTCTTATTATTATATCACTTGTCGTCGTGGTTGTGTTTAAACGATTTACGCATTAAAATGTAGAAGAGATTTGAAGAATAATTTTTATCAACAAAACATTGATACATGAAAATATATCTACAACTAGCTGTTGTCCGCAGCTTCACCTGCGTGGAAAAGATAAATTTTCATGGCACAAACTTTCATCCCCTATTATATTACCCCTTACTTAGTGGATGCCTACATCCTAACATAACCTGCATGCCAAATTTCAGCCCAATCCGTCCAGTGGTTTGGGCTGTGCGTTGATAGATCACTGTGTCAATTCGTCAGTCAGTCACCTTTGAGTTATCTCTCTTATATATAAAATTCTCGTGTCACAATGTTAGTCTGCACACTCCTCCGAAACGGGTGGACCGATTCTCATGAAATTTTCTGTGCATATCGGGTAAGTCTGAGAATCGGCCCACATCTATTTTTCATATGTACCACGGGCGAAGCTGGGGCGAACCGCTAGTATCTATATATTTAGAAGGTCAAGATTCCCATTAATGAAACCACTAATAAATCAGCTATAAAATATAAATAAACGCAAACCCCATGGGACGCCAGGAAAATTATATCACAAGAAACACAGGCGAATAAAATCTTTTATAAACAAAACAATATAGCAGTCCCTTAAGAAATTATGTCTGGGTAGGAAAGCCCTTTGTGACGGGATTCAATTATAGCTGCCTCGACAGGATCTGCGGCTAGTTAGATATACCTTATACTGAATTGGAATTTAATTTTGATAGATTTATTTAAAGTTGTAGATGATAGCCTGTTGCGTGAAGTTTTATAGGTGTAGTATCTAGTCATCAAGTAGCCAGAAATAAATAGATTATGGAAAACATATTGCCATCACTATTCAAAATTAGAGTCTTGTTAGTTCAAGCAGAGACAAATCAAAGAAATCCACAATAAAATAAATACAATGAATTCAGCTGTTCTTGATTAAAGTGGTCTAACCCTCTGCCAAGAAGCCTACGTGCTAATCCAACTATAGGTAATCTATCTCTGTACCAAATTGCATGATCAACTGTTTAGCGTGAAAGAGTATGAAACATCCTTACATTCTTACAAACACTTTTATAATATGAGAATTAGACCTACTGCTTACATCGTCAGGAACGTAAAACATGCAATTACATGCATACAATCATGGCCAAGAATAAAAATACAACAGGGCTAATTGGAAGCAATGCTATCCGTGTTATCTCTAACGCTTACAAAAGCGATTTAATTGGATCAGGTTGAAGTGTTGAAATCAAATATCCGTGCATGTTCAATGAATGGATGACATTAGCGTGGACTATTGTGTTGGTAACGCGCGATTATATTGTTCTTCTATGTGTTTTGTTTATTGAATTATCTGTATTAATACTACGAATTGGTTTAGAGGACAACTTTGAATGTTTGAGAAAAGTGCAGTTATGTATTTATAAATATAGATAGGTATGATCGTAGTAAGAAACAGTTACATCACAAGTCACAATCTTTACTATTTTATTTAGCTATTTATTTCATATGTGACAATATAAGTAAGTGTTATACGTATTTACCTACATGGACGAAGCCGAAGCGACTAATTAATAAATTAATTAGGGCTTTAGTTTAATTAATAATTTATAGTTTAAATTTTAGTTTTCAATATTTTGGTGAAACAATATAATAATATTTTAAAAACAAACAATAGGTAGGTATTCACATTTTCGATAATCGAACCAAATTTAACCTTTAAAATATTTTCCATCACAACAAACTTTTTAATACTGAATTTTAAATTTAATTTAATTTATTGGTATCTATTACCAAATACGTATAACATTCTGGAGATTTTTTTTTTTTTTTTTTTTTTATTCTTTATTTTTCAAGGGACTTTGTCGCTTAGCGACCACGTCGTCCCGTAAATTCCATTAACAATCAACACTTAAATATAAAAAATATAAGTACAAACTACAGTAAACAATGCAATCAATTTTGTAATCCAACATCGGTCAGTCTGACCAGCACCCGCACCTCTGCCGACGAGGGACAAGTGAGAATGCTGTTCACACAACCGACATTGTTAATACAGCGGAAGACATTATTTTGTTGTCTAAATTGCGCGTTCCGAACACACTCCAAGAGAATATGCTGCACATCCTCTACAATACCACAATCATTGCACAACGGAGAATCGGCTTTCTGCATTAAATGTGCAAACTTATTCGATGGAATATGTCCCGAACGTAATCTTAAAATAGTTGTCAACGTCCTCCTATCGCATACAATCTCATCAAGCCATGGGTACCGAGGTACATGTGGTTGGATTGTTCTGTGCCAAATTCCTTTCTCCCGCGATCGTTCATCAAAATATTCCTGCCAATCGGATAGACATTTATCCCTCACATATTTAAAATGATCCGAGTACAATGGAGCGACCTCCAAGGGTACCCCATCTATTGCTGCTTGTTTGGCTAATAAATCAACCTCATCGTTCTCTTTGAGATGAATATGAGAAGGGATCCATTGTAAGATTACTTCCTTATTATTAGCTTTTAAGTTCAAAATTAACTCTAAAATTTTATAGGCAATCGGTACTCCTCTCACTTGAGAGGCACAGCGAGCCAAATGTTGCAATGAGCTTTTAGAGTCAGTTAAAATGACAAAATGTCCGAAATTTAAAGATTGAATATAAGCCAAAGCTTCCGCGATAGCAATCAATTCCATATGCATAATGGATATCTCTGAATCAACTTTGAACTTAAGGCTGCATCCAAGAAATGAATCCAACACGGCCGCACCACCACTACTTGCGCATTTAGAGCCATCAGTGTAAATTTTATGATGTGCTCCATATTTATTAAGGATGAATTGGGAACAAATAGCCTCAAGAGTACGATGATGGTAAGTGCGTTTGGCACGATCTACTGACGGGATGGTATCTGAAATAAAATCCTGAACATTAATATTACTAACCCAAGTGTCCATCGAGAACATCTCAAGTCGACCACAACTCTGTAAACTCAACGAAGATAATCCGGCTTGCGATCGAACAAGAAGGGGAAGCTTTATCGACTCAGTGAAAACAGTTCATTTAGCGCCGTAGTTGCTAAACTATTTTTACACGACCTACACTTTAGCCAAAACTTCCCCGCCAGATACCTTCTTCGAATAAACAGAGGAGGAAGACAAAGGTCATTCTCCATAACATGAATAGGGGTACTACGTATATAGCCACCTATTACACGCAAAGCCTGGTTTTGAACTTTATCCAATTTGAGCAATGTACTTTTAGCTGCATTATCATATAAAAAACAAGCGAAATCTATTCGGCTACGAATGAGAGAAATATAAAGCCGTCTTATATGTTTTTGATGAATCCCCCAACCGGGGCCAGCCAATACTTTCAGAATATTAATATGCCTAGACACTTTAACAACCATCTCCTCTATGTGTTTTTTCCATCTTAAAGAACAATCCAACCACATGCCCAAATATTTGACTTCATTCACTACAGGTAACAAATCTTAAATCTACTAACGTTCTATTAGTTCCCCTTTTGAACACACACACTTTACTTTTTGAAGTTGAAATTGAAAGACCCAAACTATTTAGAAAATCAATAAAAATGTTTCCCGCTGATTGCACATCCTGTACAGCACGAAACAAATATTTATATGACGCAAATAGAACAAAATCATCGGCATATTGAGACATTTTAACACTCTGAATATTTTTACAAATTTGATACGTGGCAACGTTAAAAAGTAATGGTGAAATTGGGTCGCCTTGAGCTAAGCCCCGTCCGGTAGATCTCGTCACAACTCCACCCTCAGCTTCAATCCTGAGACGCCTTTCACTTAAATACGACCAAAGATAATTACAAATTTTTGACCCGGCTTCTACCTCATCTAAAGTTTTTAACAAAGCACTTATATCCAAGTTATCATAGGCACTTTTGATATCAAAGAAACAGGCTACAGTTGCAGCGCCTGTTGAGAAACTGGATTGAATATGAGACACAAGAAATGTAAGACTGTCAAAACAACCGCGAGAACGACGGAAACCAACAACACTATGGGAGAAAAGATCATTCGATTCAAAATGCCATTCTAGCCTTTTATTTAGAATTGAATGGAAAATTTTACAAATGCACGATAATAAAGCGATAGGACGAAATGCAGGCGGAGTATTGACTTCGCAGTTAGGTTTAGGAATAGGAATTATCTTTGCTGTACGCCATTGGGAGGGCACAAAACCAGTTAATAAAAAGGCATTGTATAATTGAAGTAATAAAAGCTTCCCCACCATCGGTAAGTGTCGCATCATTGAAAATGAAATGTCATCACACCCCGGGGCAGTATCCGATTTTTTAATAGAATTATTTAGTTCTTGAATAGTTATTGCTGATTCTAGTTTAGTATTCCTGGACGAAAAGGTAGGTTGTGCAGGGCACACATACATAGGCGCTAGATTTACAAGTAAAGCCTCCGCCCTATCTCTACTTACCATGTATCCAGTCGATCTAACATGATGCCCTTTAAGCCACTTCATTTTACGCCACATGTCCGAAGATGAGGTGGAGTGATCAATAGAAGTACAAAAGCGCTGCCAAGATTTATTCTTTGCGATCCGAATAATTTTTTGAGCATTAGAAATCTTTTCTTTGAGTACGTCTAGATTTGCAGGAGAAGGACAGCTTCTAAAAATTGACAGAGCTAAACGACGTTCAGCAACCGCCTTTGAAACTTCTGCATTCCAGTAGGGTTTAGGTTTAAATTTATCACAAAAGAATTGGGGTATTTTCTTATACGGAATTAGTCTATCAGCAGCAGATACCAAAGTATGTTCAAATAAATCATAAAAGTCTTGTAAATTTGAGGGAACATTAAAGTTATTAAATGATTGTTCTAAAAATAAAGTATAGGCATCCCAATCACAATTATTGAAATTCCTACGTTTAATAAACGATCGTCTATCATATGTGGACGATGACAGCTTTATAATTAAATGGTCACTTCCCAATGACTCGTTAGTGACTTTCCAAGAAAACAAAGTTGCCAAATCTGTAGAGACAAAAGATATATCAGGAGTGGATTGCTGTAGAACACCATCAACGAGCCGCAATCTTGTGAAGTTTCCATTGTTTAGGTAAATAAAATTATTATCTATCGATGCGTTCAGAACCTGTGCCCCTCTTTGATCAGATTTATAAGACCAACCAACATGGTGTGCATTAAAATCACCCAGAATTAAAGTTTTACCACCGAAACCAGAAAACACATAATCCCAATCATTTTGAGAAGTCGGGACAGTAGATGGGCAATAAACACTCAAAATATGCTCAATATGCCGACAATTAAGAATTTTAATATGCAACAATTCAATACCAACATTCGAACTTTGATGACTACTATAGATACACTTAACAGACTTATGCGTGAGAATAGCTACTCCACCATAACCATCTATTCTATCGGAGCGAAAAATGTTATAATCTGTTATTCTCAAATCAGACTCACGCATAAGCCATGTCTCGCTTAACACAGCAATATGAATTTTTTCATGATTAAGTAAAGATTCCAAACTAATGAGCTTAGGGCGTAAACTTTGGCAATTCCATTGTATAATATTAATAATGCTAACTCGATCGTCATCATCCATTATTTTTTAATGACTCAAATAAATCTTCAATTGAAAAACTACTCACTACCTTAGATATAATCCACTGCGTGCACATTGTAACTATCTGATGAATTTTCTCGTCAAGTGATTGTTTACTAAATGCGACATTACACAACTTGGCCAAGAGGCGAAAGAAACTTAATCCTTCCACCAGTTCCCTTCTACCTTCCTCACTTAGTCTCGAAGGCTGTGGCTGTTGTTGTCTTTGAGGTGTGTGGTCTTGGATATCCATTTGTGCTGAAGATATATCCTCCATCGAGGGAAATGGCGTATCCCGTCCAGACATGGCATTTTTCTGTCTCCTTTGCTTCCGGCGGATACCAATATTTCTCGATGCAGCTGGCTGGGGGGTAGCAAACAGATGAGACATTAGATGTTCATTTTTTTCACCCACAACATCTTGATTCTCCATAGTGTCAGGTAAAATAGGGGGGGTAGGTTCGGGTAGTTCTACAGGTAATGGGCTAGGAGGCACGTAAATAGTAAGCGCTTTTTTATAGGTACAGTTAAATTCTGACATTATCTCGCGTAATCTTCTTTCTTTTTTAAACACCGGACAATTTTTTTGTAGTGCCATGTGGTTACCAGAACAGTTCACACAACAGAATGATGTAACTGTACAGTTTTCATGGTTTTTAGCACACTTAGGGCAAACAACTTTCTTAAAAGGGCACACCAAACGCCTATGGCCAAACTTCCAACATCGAGAGCACTGTGTGACAGAAAAAACATAAGGATCCACATTGATACGTAAGCCATAAATGGATACATGACTGGGAAGAGCTGACCCTTTAAAACACAGTCGGATAGCTTCGCACTTCTCCCAAGAACTCACACCCTTGTCATTAAAATTTCTCTGATTTAATCTCTTTGCAGAAATTAATTCGATGTTGCTTGATATATTACGCAATAATTCCTCCTCAGAAACATCCAATTCAATATTTTTAATCACTCCATATGACATCCCCACCTCAGATGACCTTTGACATTTCCATCCCAAATCTTCAAAAGCCTTGCACTCGACAAAACGCTTTGCAAATCTCTCCTCCTCGAATGTAATGCTCATTTTATATTGTAATAAATATTTAATACGACATATACCGCCAATCTTATTTTCGCTGAATAAGCGAGCTAATGTGAACTGTTTAGGTAACACAGAACTGCTTGTGACAATTACTTCAATTTTTTCCTCCAACTCGTTTATGCTGCCTGCACGTACAACTTTACGCTTTCTAGAAACAATATTCCAATCCTCCTCCGACGAATTCTCCTCCCGTATCCTCGACCTCTTCCTATTCACATCCTCCGTTCCCATATCTAATACATCACCGCTTTCAATAATACGTTCCTCCGATCCGCTTCCATTAATCTCCGCAATATCAACTCCACCAGCTTCGCCCGTATTGTCTAAGTCATACGGTTCGTTTTCCATAGTGCGCTGACTCGACCCGGCCGCGGGTCGAGCCGTGCAAAGAAGTACGTACGAAGATAAGACAAAGCTAGTACAAACACAACCAATCAGAAGGAATGCGAATGCACAACTGTGCATTCTGGAGATAAAATAGTTTTTGTAGCTAAAAAATTGAAAGAGTGAAGTGGCTAATGGAAGTTATGAAAATGAAATATATGAAAAATATATTTATTTAAAAACCATATGTTTTTACACAGATACACTTTGATTGACGTTGCACACTTTACACATATTGGCTTAATCTAGGTTTATTAAAAATGGATTACCTATAGTACCCACACTAGGCAAGCCTGTATCGTGGGCACTGAGACGTTTTACCAAAAAAACAAAATTAGATGTCCTCGGTATGATCAACGCTTATATCTTACACGTACAAAGGCATTTTATCACTTATAAGCTACAGGAAAATAAATACTGAAGATACTAAATAATACAATTAACATAATATTTTATAAAATAAATAAATATATTTATATATACATATATATATAGATAATGTTTATATAACAATAAATATAATAAAATATATGAAATAATATAGGTGCCGATTATACTCAAATTAAAATTAAAATAATGATGCAAGAAGATTTTCTGTTGATACGTAGTTCAGAGAATTAAGGTAATTAGTTACGATGATCTTTGCTTTTCTAGAAGTACAGTTTTTAATATTACAATTGGAGCTAATTTTATTATAAATAAATATACCAACAAATGGATTGAAACGCTTAGCAAAAGAAGTATTTACACGAACATTTGGTATTTTGTAAATACGCTTTCTCACATAATTCTTGTAATTGGGAGAGGTAATGACCCATTTGTGCGTCGATATAAATTTTTCAAGGATAAAAAGTTGGCGAACTGTAAGAACACTAGCGTCTTTATAAAGGTCAAAAGTAGGGTATGTAAAAGGTTTTTGTAACATAGTCTTAAGTACCGCTCGTTGAGCCCTCTCAATACGAATTAGGTTTGTCTTAACGGCGCCTCCCCACGAACCAATGCAGTAAGTAATTAGTGATTGGCATAACGCGAAATATATAGTTTTGAGCAATTTGAAATCGGCAGATCGGCGGAGTTGCTTCATAATGAAAATGATTTTACGCACGCGATCAGACAGAAGATTTATATGATTCTTAAAACTTAGATTTTGATCCACCAAAACACCTAAGTACTTGACAACTTCAACTCTTTCAATGTATTGAGGTGCACATTCGTCAGGAGATACATTTATTAATTCGATCAGTGCGGGGGCGGACGCAGAAGTCTTATGAAAGCAGACAAAATTCGTCTTGTCTAGATTCAGGGTCAATAAGTTACGTTCGAGCCAAGAGTTTACCTGTATCATTCCCTGCCTTGCAGCTAACACTGCCTCATCCCAGCTGCCACCGTGAAAAGTGATAGCAGTGTCATCCGCATAACAAAGAATATCAGCACCGCTAAGTGGGAGGTTGTGAATATCATCCATGTAAAGAATGAAGAGAGTGGGACCCAGGATACTGCCTTGGGGAACACCGTAATTAACTTCTTTCGTGGCACTAACACTCTCTCCAATCTTCACACATTGAAGTCTCCCTCTGAGATAACTTTCGAACCATAGCAGTGCATGTCCCCTGACACCTTTATTATCAAGTTTTCTAAGCAGCAGCGGGATAGAAACAGTGTCGAAGGCCTTAGCAAGGTCGAGAAAAACACTGAGACATGCGTTCTTTTTGTCCAAATGTGAAGATATTATAGATGTCAATAGGCTTACAGCATCTGACGTACTTTTTTGACATCTGAAACCGAACTGACGAGATGATAGAAGATTATTGGACTCTAGAAACTTGGTAAGTCGGGAGTTAACAATTTTCTCAAGGATTTTCGAAAAAACACCTAAAAGTGATATCGGCCTATAATTATTGGGATTGTCACGAACTCCTGTTTTATAAATCGGGCAAACTGCAGCAACCTTCCAGCTATTAGGGAAAATACCGAGTGATAGGCTTCGATTATATATTGACGTTAAAGGATATAAAATTTCTTCCCGAATCTGTTTAATTAGTGAATTATTAAGGCCATCAATGCCAGGTGATTTTTCATTCCGTAATTGTAAAATAAGGTTTTCAACTTCGGATGTATCCGTTGGACTCAAAAAGAACGATTTTGCTGGGATATTGTTCGATTTAATACTTGAAGCTAACTTGTCTTGAGTAATTTGTAATTTATTTAAAATATTAGTAGCATATGATTCACCGACAGGGGTAAAATGTTCGTTACATATATTAAGAGATTCTGTAGTTCCATTTTTATTGATATTTAAGAGATCTAAAGGCTTATTTTTGTGGTTATCTATGTAACAAATATTTTTAACTACATTCCAGAGCTTTTTGGGGTTTCCTACACTAGATTTTAGGATATTGGCTTCATACTCGCGTTTCAGTTTTTTCAACAGATTATTAGTAAAGTTACGATAACGGTGGTATACATGGAGTAATACTGCATCGAGAGGGTTTCGTTTAACTTTAATGTGAAGACGATCTCTATGGCGTATGCAACGTAAAAGACCGGGAGTTATCCACGGCTTTAAAATATATTTTGATCTGGAACAATAAATTTTTTGAGTATGTTTATGAATAATTGTTAGTAGTGTTTCTGTAAATGTCTCAACCTATGAGGTATTTGCTTTCGCAGTTTCGCGTGGTAATGAAATGTCCAAGTAAAGAATATTATAGAACAGTAATCGGAGATATTTGGCCGTTATAGTTAACACTATCAGAGGGTCGTTTCAGTAAGATAGTAAGAACAACTAATAGAGATAAAGAATGTAAACATAATAATGTTAAAACGAAATATTTATAACTTCTGTACCTATACAACGAAATACGCAACAGCTCCGCTAGGAGTAATAGTGTTCTGTGCGCAACAGTAGGTAGGAGTTGTCAAGCCACAGACGTCTTTGACAGAAATAATGCATTTGATACTGACAGAATATTCGCTACCTATCACAGTTTTACCTGTCTCCTCTTTCAATTTTCAACCGACTTAAAAAAGAACAATTCGACAATATTTTATTTATCTGTAACCTCTGAACTTTCGACTTTGAGAACCGATCTTGATAATACTTTATTTTAGTGGTTTTCGGTAGATCCCATTTAATTTTGTCCAGTTCATCTATCTATCATTATTTGAAGGCGGTTTAGTTGTTTGCTAGTAAATAATTATATACCGGTATAATTCTGGTCTTAGATATTACAAACGGATACTTCATTTGGCTCAATAAAACTATTAATGCCGTTGCTACAGATTTCAAAACAAATTGTTTATCCATACAAACAATGGACACTATTAACTATTGTTACATTTGATCTAACGGCGCAGTAAATTATGTTTGAATAAAGTAAATCGAATTAATGAACGTTAAATTCGTGGCGTTTATTCCGAAATCATTGATTACTGGAAATCGTTTGAAAATTTACAACTATTTCATGCTATTGGAATTTCTCTTTTGGCAAGCCTAAATACAGATATTAGATATACGAGTTTATGCCCAAGCGGACACACGGTTTCGTACTAAGTAAATTGGGATTTAATATTATACTAGGTTTCCGCCCGCGGCTTCGCCCGCGCAAACAAAGAAATATCTGTATAGTTCCCGTTCCCGTGGGATTTCCGGGATTGCGTCATTTTCCCGGGATAAAATGTAGCCTATGTCCTTTCTCGGGTATCAAAATATCTCCATACCAAATTTCATGAAAATTGGTTCAGTAGTTTAGGCGTGATTGAGTAACAGACAGACAGACAGAGTTACTTTCGCATTTATAATATTAGTATGGATTATAAAACTGTTCAATAAAATAACAAATTGTACTGTATTATACGATAAGGATACTTAACATGTCCAATATATCACGCAAATCAAATTGTTATTTACTCAACCAGACTTCAATCAAGTGCCATACGTTTAAAACCAAGACGGAACAAATCTTACAATTAATCTGGTAACATAATGTCGAATAAATTTAAATTGCGCAACAGGATTCGGGACACCACATAATTTTTGGTTTAGTTTGGTTGATTTCCATTTGGACATAAACCGAATTGGATACCTTAAACTTTGACCATGAATAAATAAATATTTAGTTATCAACTGGGCCAAATTAGGCAAAGCGTCAATCAAGTCGTCAATTAGTTTCGCATATGCTAACTCAGTTTAGTCTAAATCTGTACTAGATTGCATATACTCCTATAATGTATTGAAGGATAGTGAACAGCAATCATCGCTCAGTCTAAATAACAGGACTAGCCTGTCCTATGGTTATTGGGAACTTGAATGGTCTATGTCTTGTGTCTCCTTATTGGGTAAGATAGGTCACATATCTGTTTCACTGATCGATTCATTGTATGGTCAAGATTATATATATTGCTTCTGCTCTTCTTTGAATTTGTATAACAGATATTGCCAAATATGTTTACACACAATTTTCCTCACAAAATATAAACTAGAGTAATGCTCATATTTTAAGAATCATCTATAATGTATAATCTATTGTATATATTATGTATATGTAAAAATCAACTCAAAACTTCTCAATAGTTTTAGCAAAAAAGTATGACAATTATTTTTTCCAAAAATACGTGTCCATAAGTGTAGTTCTACAAGACAGTATGAATCTTAAAAGTACACGCGTGATTCAAATCTTACAACAGCTTTAATAAAATTAACGATAAATAATTGAATCTGGTTCCATAATATTTATCCTTAAGACGCTGTAGTGACCCACAATCCAAGTTACAGCTCTGTGGGGTTATAAGTTATGTAGGGTGAGTGAGTAGTAGCGAACTGTTTGGATGTAGTGTGGTATAAGTTAGAGGAGATTGGATGAAAAATGTATGAAAAATAATGTGTTTCACTCTGTTTGAAACTATCTCTTTTTTAATGAAAAAAGAGATGTTTCAAACAGTGTGAAACATAATTTGAATATTTCTGCTAGGAAAATAAAAATGAATACTGCTTAGACAATAGTCAGGTTAATTTTAAGGAATTCCCGATAATTTCAATCTCGATAAAATATGTCGACTTTACATATTTATGTTTGTACTAGATTTCCACCCGCGGCATCGCCCGCGATTTCAAAGGAAAACCCGCATAGTTCCTGTTCCCGTGGGATTTCCGGGATAAAACCTATCCTATGTGTTAATCCAAGTTATCCTCTTTATGTATGCTAAATTTCATTTCATTTCATTGTAATCGGTTTAGTAGTATTTGCGTGAAAGAGTAACAAACACACACACACACACACACATCCTCACAAACTTTCGCATTTATAATATTATAGAAGGATATATTCTTTATTTTAGAGTACCTACATTGTTTTTACTATTGTGCGCACTAGCATATTGCGTTGCGAAGTATATACTTGTAATATCTTAAACTATTTCATCAAATTATCTAACGATTATGCAAGCACGAGATTAGATTTTGATCGGTTAATATCAAAAATAGCAAATATTTCCAAAAAAGATTCAACGTCATTCTATTAAATTTAAACTTTGGTGTATATATTATGGTGGGTGGTAATGTGCTTGTATCCGATGTGATACAGCAAGGGTCCTAAACATAGTATGTATTTATTTAATCAATTTTTTATTGAAAATTATATTATATTGTGTTATTGTTTCAGACGAGATCCTGTGACTTGTACCACGCCACATCCCAACGGACAGACGGAGCGAGAGGCGAGCAACTGCACAGCGGTTAATTAAATTCGGTCCACCAACAGACCGCAACATAAAACTATGCCGAATGAACTAGTTTAATACTATTATTAAATTTTATTACTCTTTGCGGCCGCTCCGAATGTCTGCTTAATTTTAATATTCGAAATTTAAAATTCGAGAAAATTGGAACGGTGTCGCGACCGCCATTTTGAAATGATGTATTGTGTTCGGTGTCAAAGTGATGCTTATGATAATTTAATTTATGTGCTGATTTTTCTATGTTATCTTTATAATTAAAACTTGTTTCGTTTATTATTAGACTACAAGCCCGCATATGAAAAAAATATGGGTCAAATGAACCACCAGGGGTCATATCTAGAACGAAAGAAGAGCAAAAAATAATGAGATTCATCACTATGCCGTCACTTGTAAGCTGTCCAACTGAGTGCAGATGAGAATTGAAAAGTACAGGTAGACTCGGTAAATTTTGGTCATATATTTTTGTACGGCATTCTTAACCATCGATAGATCCATTAAAAATAATGAGAAACCGCTCAGTGCCGTACAAAAATGTTGGTCCACCAAGTCGGAATTTTAATTTCATTTCCGAGAGTTACCGGGGGTAAATTTGGTCATTTGACCATGTACGGCATCTGTGTCATACTATTGCTATACTGCTTTTAATCCATTATTCCGCAACGCCGTACAAAAATCATGGGGACAAGGGGAAAAAATCGAGAGTTGCAATCCCCTCTCTTTCCCCACTCCAGGGGGTCATTTGACTAAGTACGGCTTCGGTTCCAAAACATTATCTAGCACTCAAAAGTACTATTAAAAGCAATGCCGTCAAAAAATAATTGTTCTTTTAAATGTATACCAATAATCATCTTAATTTCATCGAATTCTTGATATAAAGAGCTGTAAGGTCATTTGACCCTGTACGGGAACTTTTTTTTTAACATGATATTGTAAAATTCAATTGTTGTATAGTATTGCCGTTCAAAAGAAACCGTTCTAAAAAAAGTTATAGAGAAATGCAAAACCAGAAATTTTGTTAAAGTTTAAACATCGTAGATTAATGAAATATAATAGTTTTCTACACTTTATTCGTTGTTTTAAATAGTATTAACATAGATAAATTAGGAAAAAACGATGCCGTACATTTTTGTGCAGACCACATCTTTTAGGCTGATGAAAGCGACGAAAGCTACAATTTTAAGGGTGCTTTATGGCCATTTGATACAGTACGGCATTAACATATTTTTACCCAACTACGGCAAAGCAAAAGGAGGGTTATGGTTTTGACAGGTCATGTATGTATGTTATGTTCATCTATTCCCTCGTAACTTCTAAACTACTTATCAGAATTCGACAAATAACATATCATTAGAAGCATCTGAATTGTTCACTGGATAACCAGCGACCAGCTAGCTAAAGGCTATATGGGGTTTCACAAAATCTAATGTGGCGCCCTCTAGCGGACAAAACATACAGAGTAAAAAAATAAAGTTAAGATAAATATGCCGTGTTTGGTATCATTTGAAAGCGCCTAACTTGTACATTTTGAATATGTATATAATACTAGCATTTGCTTGTGACTTTACCTGTATTCATGGGCTGATTGCATATAATTCACATCTTTTCGTTCATAGCTTTTTTATTAGTTCATCAATTTAACGGAGTCCATTCCACTTGACTCCGACTTTCCAAGGTGATAATTTACCACCTCGTGCTTCTTAATATTAATGTATATTTATATTTTATTATCAAAATATAAAGCAAACATTTCGTTATATGGATTTTTTCTTTTTCAGATTTTTCCCCTTTGAACCAACGAAAATGTACGGCACATGAAAAAATATTATCTATGCATAAAATACTTTAAAAATAAATTTATTTCGTGTTGTGTCAAATGACCCCCTGGAGTGGGGAAAGAGAGGGGATTACAACTCTCGATTTTTTCCCCTTGTCCCCATGATTTTTGTACGGCGTTGCGGAATAATGGATTAAAAGCAGTATAGCAATAGTATGACACAGATGCCGTACATGGTCAAATGACCAAATTTACCCCCGGTAACTCTCGGAAATTAAATTAAAATTCCGACTTGGTGGACCAACATTTTTGTACGGCACTGAGCGGTTTCTTATTATTTTTAATGGATGTATCGATGGTTAAGAATGCCGTACAAAAATATATGACCAAAATTTACCGAGTCTACCTGTACTTTTCAATTCTCATCTGCACTCAGTTGGACAGCTTACAAGTGACGGCATAGTGATGAATCTTATTATTTTTTGCTCTTCTTTCGTACTAGATATGTCCCGTGGTGGTTCATTTGACCCATATTTTTTCATATGTGGGCTTGTAGTCTATATGTTTATTTTGAATGTATTATAATTTATATTTCAAGTAACGTTTACATATTAAACATGCTAAAGTTAAGATATTATAGAAGACTTATAAAACTAAAGGAAACTATATTTTTTATAAACACAACAGCTTTATTACCCTTTTCGTCACATATCTCATAATATGAAATATTATGTTTTAATTTTAAACATGAATGTGTCTATGTTCTATTCGTAGCGTGGGAGCTACTATAGCTCTCGCGAAGAATCCGTTTTCAATCAAAATTCCTGTCTCTCAAAATAGATATCTATAATATTTAGTCAAAATATAAGAATACATAGCCTGAACCTATTCTCTAGCTATATCTAGAGAATAGGTTCAGCTGTATACAGCTATATTCAAAGAAATAAATTCGCACCATACATCCATTAAACATTAAATTTTTAATTAAAATTCAAGTTAACGAGACTGAATAATTAAATCTTAAACAAATTTATCGCTTTAAATCGAACCCAAAAACGATGACACAGCGTGTTGGCTTGTTAAACTCTATGGATAAACTGTTGAATAAATTGTACAATTACAGAGAATCTGAGGTAACAATTAACGCGCTACAGCCTACAATGTATTACGTGTTATAAAATCCTTTGGGATAATATAAGTTTGAGCGAAGAACATGAAATTGAAGTAAAATTATTTAGCCCTTTTATCATATAAATTTCAAAGCGTTATCTACGTAACTCTCTTAATTATAGGTAACTAGTGGTCCGCCCCGGCTTCGCCCGTGGTACATATTTCGCAATGAAAGGTAGCCTATGTCCTTTCTCGGGTATCAAAATATCTCCATACCAAATTTCATGCAAATTGGTTCAGTAGTTTAGGCGTGATTGAGTAACAGACAGACAGACAGAGTTACTTTCGCATTTATAATATTAGTATGGATATAATATCTACCTTTTTATCAAAAGCATCATTCAACACGAGTTTAAGTTAAATGTTTTATCGTTTAACTTACAATTGTGATTGCTATGTATCTCTCAAAGTAAAAAAGTACTTATATATCAATATTTGTTCCAATTGCAAAGACATAGTTCGTCTGTGAAAAGCAGTGATGTGGATATGCAGATAAATTGAAAAATATATCTGAATTTATCCAAATCCGCACAGCGGATATTGGTACATGGAAGCTTAGAGATACATCGTGCAGTCAAACACGGAAGCGACGGAAAGCAGTTTGTTATTAATAAAATAATAATTTATTTATTTCAGACAGAGATCTATTTAAAATATGTTATGTTTCGTCGTATGTTTTTGAAGTGAAATTTCTTTATCGGGGTTGGAAAAAAATTTAGCGTAACATTTTATCGTTACCCGTGACATTTTTCCGTTACGCGCCATCTTGATTCGTCGTATTTCTGTAAAATTGCATATAGTAAATTATTTTTTGAAAAATAAGGTCATAAAGAAGTTTCACTTCTTACGTGTGTACACTAGTACACGCACACATTTTTTTCATTTAATTTAATATTTATGTTAGTATTCATATAAAGTTATAGGCAATACTTAAAAAGTCGAGGCTTATTTATGGTAGAGCATAAATACTATTATACGCACATGTCCAAAAGTTGCAAAAAGAATCCATCATGTTTTCTGCTGTATGTGTGTCATTCACTCTCCCACTGCTATAAGAGGTGCTGTTGGGACTATCCCGAAGTTCATTCGACGAGGCAAATCACTTAGTATAAAAAGCACTACAGAAACGAAACAGCCACCAAATTATAGTCCAGTAACATATTTCACTCATTATTATAACATACTAGCTGTGTCGTGCGGTTTTACTCGTAGACAAACCCGCTGGCATAATCAAGTATTCGTATAGCTCATGTATTATTCTGTTGTTCACGTGTAGGTATTACTGTTGATAATGTTTTATAACGAGATTTTTTCACACACATACTATATCCATGCTCGAAAAATTTCGCTACACTATTAGTAGGATTAAATAACAAAATAAAAGAGTGTATCGTTAGCACAAAATATCAACGATGTAGTTAAGCCTGCAGATGATAAGGGATTGACGTGGGATGCAAAACGGGTAAGTGAATGTTGGTAGATAAGGCAGGATCAAATAGTTGGTATTATAATGTTGGTAATAACTCTATTTTTGTGGTATGTGAAATTTTACTTAAGTTCTCGTTTGAGTAAATATTTTTTTATTATTAGTATTTATTTTATAATATAATTTTGTTGTTAAATGTTGCATTAATTACATATTTATAAACGGAGAATCACTGGATCGATTTTTGAAATTGAGATTTTAACAATAAGTTACTCATAATTTATAAAAAGTTCATACTACCTACCGTATTTAAATAGATATTAATTATATATTTCTTCTTATTAGAATTAGAAGCGTCAACATATTTTATCATATTATTATCTACTAGCTTTCCGCCCGCGGCTTCGCCCGCGTTTTCAAATAAAAACCCGTTCCCGTAGGATTTCCGGGATAAAACCTATCCTATGTCCTTTCTCGGGTATCAAAATATCTCTATACCAAATTTCATGCAAATTGGTTCAGTAGTTAAGGCGTGATTGAGTAACAGACAGACAGACAGAGTTACTTTCGCATTTATAATATTAGTATGGATAGTATGGATTGACAATAATATATCTCTACCAGATTTATTTGAAGGTAATAACTACTTCAACACTTGAATTTGCTTACAAACATAATTATATCCCTCCAACATCAAAAGCCCAATTCGCAAACCGTAAAGTGGAAACACAGTTTATTACAATTTTGGAGAAGAGCCAGCCTAGGAACTACTTAGTTTAAAACTGCTGCTACCTGCTCCTCATGAATACTGCCTTCGCAGGAATCAAGAGAATTACGGAAAGCATAAAACGTAGATATGTTATTTTGGTCTACTGTTTATTGTGTTTTAGATTTATTAGAAATACTATTAATGATTTGGGACGCACTTGTTATGAAGTAACATGTATTACCCATTGCAAGTAAAGCTAACATTCATCACTTATTTTATAATATAAAGAACGTTAAAAAAGTTAATTTTCACCATGCATATTATGGCGATTGCCTGTGAAGTGGTCTATCAGACAAAAGTCTACGATTCATAAATATGTACTGGAGCGTTGTAGCATGAAAACAGTACATACCTACATATCTAATGTTACTTACTTTTACGTTTAAATATAAATTTATACACACATTTGATACTATGGAAAGATTATGTTGCCAATTGTAATCCATAGAGCAATTGATTAAAATATTTTAAACACTTTCTATCGTTTATAGGTTCTGTGGTAAAATAAATAAAGAAACAGATACATTTTCTTCGTACATCACCAACAAGTTCAGTGCACGAACATAATTTGAGGCTAGTTTACGATATACGTACAATTGTGAAAAATTTCCCAATCCAGAGCCTTGCCAAGGAATTTTGTATACAATTGATGAGTATTATTTAGACTTGTCCGCATAATGTAAATACAGTTTGATCAGTTTCCAATATAAATCTTGTTTTTCGTGATCACAACTACTTAAATTAAAATCTTAAAAAACAGCAGCTTCATCAATTTAAATACATAACAAATTAATTATGCAGTAAATACAGTCAAATAATATAAAAAACTACAAGAACACTTATAAAAAATTACAAAAAATGTAAAGATGAGCCGCAGAATTTGATATCAGACTTTTTTCTTTCTTTCAGATGTCACTGGACAATAAACGTGAATAAGGCTGTTCATAAGAAAGCATACGATTTAATAACAAAAGAAAATATCTTTTTATGTGCGTCACTATTCATGTTTCATCACTTGCACCTGCTAGCCTCGCTATTGATATATAAACTTTGTTTACGGCAGAACACAAAATTCAAACGAAATATTTGGGAGGTAAATATTTTTTATGTCTGTAAAAGAGCGTTCACAGCACCTGATGGTAAACGCCATTCATAAATCTTTCTGAGGGTGTCGCTACTTCACGACTAAATTTTCGGTTTTATATGGAGTTGTCTTTGCAAGCGCTGATCACCGTTGTGGGTATGATGTTGTTCCGTAGGTAGCGCTTATAGCCCTGTGACCTTAAGCCGCCTACTCACGTAGGTACCTGCCGCAGGGGCAATTTTGGAACTATCTCGGTTGCACGGCCGCGGCGGTAGGAACAATATGAGCTGTTCTCTAAATTGCCCCTGCTTGCCAATTTAAGTTGCAATTCCAACATTGCCCCTGCTGCAGGTATGTGAGTAGCCGGTTTTAGAGTTACACAACATCTTAGCACTTCTTAGTAAGGCTGTGGTATGCCACAGCCTATACCTACTTGTGTCAATATCGTCTCATTATATTTATTCAAGTATTTATCAATCATGAGTGACTCGCGCTTAGGCGATTTCCGAATACTTATCATCTCAAAATGTTCTGAGGGAAGTATGAGCGTTACAGTCTTTGCAGTATGTCAGTGACGACTAAAATTGTTTTGACCAAGGGAGATAATATGGAAAAAGTCTAATTGTAGCAGAACACCTTTCCATGAGGAATATTTAAAGTAAACTAGATGTGAACGGCATTTGTTCACTGCTACTGAAAAGATACGAATCTATTAATTACTGAAATGTTCATAATATTACGTAGCATTTTAGTCTATTAAATTTAGAACAACAGGCTTTCAGTAAATATGTTTTTGTTAATAAGTGCTCAGACTTTATTTATGTAAACCAGCTCTGAAACTTATAAGGCATATAAAGGAAAGTGGTACAGCCTACAGGGACATAATAAT
Organism: Colias philodice; assembly: GCF_061535455.1. Taxonomy (NCBI): domain Eukaryota; kingdom Metazoa; phylum Arthropoda; class Insecta; order Lepidoptera; family Pieridae; genus Colias; species Colias philodice. The sequence continues at coordinate 8,602,778 of NC_143104.1, forward strand.
AATATGATCTCACTATTTCAAACATATGAACGTTAATAATATAACGTTTCAATCAATGTTTTTACGTCTAAATCCATTATCCTAACCGAATAGAAAGAATTGAATTCTATTATGTCTACAAGCAGAACTATAAAATGTTAATGTAACTAAGAGTCAATAGAAGTACTTCAAAGAAAATACAATTAAATTTATTTGCAGTCTAGACAGAACCATTATAAATAAATAATTGACAATATTCAGTTCAAATTGAAGATTTTGCGAATTTACAAAAAAAATAGGTACTGTAACTTTATTCAGTATTAAATCTTTAGGATTTAATAAAGAAAATATTCATTTGATATTATCTCAATGTTCAAATGGAATTGTCACCCTACATGAACAGAAAATTCCGAGGTGTGCCGCAAAAATGTATGTTTACGTAAGTACGCTGAAATCGGTACAATTCCTATTCAAATGATTATTGTGGACTCTGCGTTCCCATTATTTTGACCATACACCGTCGTTTTCTGGAATAGTTGGCCGTGTTAAAGGACTTTACATAATATTTCAATAACATTAAGGGCGAATATTGCACGATTTTATTTTGCGGGTTTCAGCTGCGTATGAAAATAAAATTTTAAGTGCAATTTTGTTCTGAAAAATAGTCCGGCTTTTTGACGAGAATATATTATGCTTTAAGGTTCAATATGGCGTACAATAGAATATTATAATATTTCATAGTTTTGTTTGCTTTGTAAAATATTTGTTTTGAAAATATATGGGTTATGTGGATGTACCTACTCATTGTTAATAACAAATTAAAATAACATAGCGTATATGAACTAATTCTGCGTTATAATTTATCTTAATAAAATCGTTAAAAAAAGTTATACAAGATCAAAACAGTCAAGAATAATTTGATTTTAATAAGAGTGTTTCAATGAAGTTTATATATTATAATGATAATTTAAAATTTCTCTGTTACATTGTAAAAAAGCAACGCATTTTTTTCCTCAAGTACATTACGTAACGTTGTTAGATAAGTACAAAGATTTTTCGACAATAATTGAGTATCTCATATTTCTTTGATACAATATTCAAAAAAATTTACTTACATAAAGAATTGGTAAGATTGAATTTTAGGAATTTTCAAATACAATTTGATAGGTATACAATTCATAAATATTTAAGCCGCGCAGTATAACGGTAATTCAGAAGCAGTATTACTTCCATTTAGATGTAAAATTATTAAGGATTATATTATTATGTTTTGGAAGCCCTATTTAATGCAGCGTGGGCTATGGTTGATTACGTTTCTTTGAAAAGGGTGTATTTGGAAGATATTTTATGAAAGCATCCTACACATTTTGGGGATGAACGTTAAGTACCTATTAAAATATCCTATTTGTTTTCATATTTTAATTCAGGTAAATTATATGTAACTTAAAATAGAATGCAAAATATAATGTATCGAAAAACAATATTATACTGATTGGAAAATAAATATTAATGTGTATAATTAGCTACATAAATTAAGACGCAGTTGCCAGTCATCTCAAACGAATTTTACGAAGTCTTCACTCCAAAGTTTCCTCAATGTTGTCTACGTTATGAAGATAATAATATAGAGAGAATAATAGGCATATTCGTATTTCTTTGTATATTTGTAGAATATTTTGTGTTAATCCTAGTTAAAGGTTGCCTGATCGCAACCTAGCGATAAGGCCACCCTTTGCTTATTTTAAACGTATTGTATCCTGCTTTATGTTTTTATTTCTATAGTAATGAAGGATTTCATTTCATTTTCATTTGCACATCTTTTAAATATCTAATGTATCTAATATATATCTACGCTAATATTATAAAGAGGAAAACTTTGTTTGTAATGAATAGGCTCATAAACTACTGGACCGATTTTAAAAATTCTTTCACCATTCGAAAGCTACATTATCCACGAGTAACATAGGCTAGGTTTTATCCCAGAAATCCCACGGGAACGGGAACTATGCGGGTTTTTCTTTGAAAACGCGGGCGAAGCCGCAGGCGGAAAGCTAGTATATTATAAAGGCGAAAGTTTGTAAGGATGTATTGATGTATGGATGTTTGTTACTCTTTCACGTAAAAACTACTGAACCGATTACAATGAAATTTAGCACACATATAGAGGGTAACTTGGATTAACACATAGGATAGTTTTTATCCCGGAAATCCCACGGGAACGGGAACTATGCGGGTTTTCCTTTGCAAACGCGGGCGAAGCCGCGGGCGGAAATCTAGTACCTTATATAAGTAGTTATAAAAAATAATAAAATAAAACATCTCAACAGGATTCTTAAACAGTAACATCTCGTCATCATCATCCTTAAACTAAACTCCTCTCATTTAGAACGTCTTGGCTGGTGACTATTTGTCCCTTGAAAAACCATTACAAGCGTATACACCAAGTGTCGACTTTTCCTGTTTATTCTAGCCAGGTTTAGCGGCTAACAAATCCCTATTCCCTGTATTTACGTAGCCTACCTGTATGTTGTATGTTTATTAAGAATTGAACAAATGCTAGTCGCCTAAACAAACACGACGTTGCATTTGTTCTTGGAATTGTTTATTCTAGTATTGCTTAGGTTGAAGTATTCTATGGGATGAGGTTATTTAATGTGCCTGTTTGTACTGGAATAGGTTGGACATTTTCGTGTTTATTTTGGTAAAATGTACTCTTTGGGTCATGTTATACTAACTTATCCAAGGGACTTATTTAAAATGAGGTTTTATTTTGGATAAAATATCTCATTAACGGCCGATTTTTTAATCCTTGATTAAAATTTGATTCGTCGAATACCGTACCAACATTTCAAATATATGTTTTGATAGTTTATAGGTGACATTTTAATAGGTATTATTGTGTAATACTTTATTGGAAGTTTAACTTTTAACCAAAGAACGAATAATCGGCCCTAAATAGGCTAACTATAAACCCATTTCTTATTGTTTTAGGTATGTGTTATTAAATAGGTACTAGAGTAGAAAAAAACCCTCTCACTCAGGATTATAAAAGACGTCCGATAAAATCATTAGCTAGGTATGACAATTCTCAATGGGGCATGAAGCCCGTAATCAATAAATAAAATATGTGTACCTAAACATTATAGCCTAGCCTTTCTCGATGAATGGGCCATCTAACACTGAAAGAATTTTTCAAATCAGACCAGTAGTTCCTGAGATTAGCGAGTACAAACAAACAAACAAACTCTTTATCTTTACAATATTAGTATAGATTAGATTAGAATTGGATTTTTTTGGAGCCAACCCGTAGCTGACCCGAAAGACGTGGTCTTGTTATCTCAGAAAAGTTTATACTTAAGCTACTGTCCGCACAACCCTACTAATGTTTTTCTTTCCACCTTCTAACAATAACATAATATGCAAGACATAATAAAAAAGATAAAACAGTTCAATCGCAAAGGGAAATTTGATTATTTTTATACAATACATAGATTCCTATAATTAAGCAATTTACATTAACACAGGTGTGAAATTACCATAGCGAATGGGCAATGCTATGAAAATTAATGGAATGTTTCCGATACTATTATTAAAGAGATTAAACATTCTACCCAGGGTTATAATGAGCATCCAGTAAATATGAACTCACAGCTCAATAATTATAATGAATTGTTTCTACAATTGGCCGGTAACTTATAATCGAGTCGTATTACCGATTTCATATATGTATTGAAATAATTAATTAGCTCTTTGTGCGCCGCGCATGTCATTTCATGTGATGTAAACATAATATTTTGATTGAATTACGTGTATGCGACCTTATTGGAGTATTGGTTAATGAATCAGGCTGTTATTTGTTTATTACGGCTTCAATAGAGGTAATTACAGGTTAAAATATTTATTTATTTATTAGAATATCTATGGAAATATAAATATTCATTTCTTCTTTTCTAAAAGTAACGTGGGTATATTGAAAGCTCTTTTTTGACTGGAAGTAAGCTATGTCAAAAAATATCCAAATCACTTCTCGTTGATATCGATAAAATTTTATAAGTCTTCGTTTCTCCAGGTTCTATTATAATATCCTTTCAAACTAAAGATTTTTTTGCAACTCTTTCCAGACGCCTTTGAGTAATCGGGGAACATACTTACACGAAAAAGATTTCGTTGAACTGTGAACCTCAGTGAAAACTTTTTCGTAGTTAGACAAAAAGATTTTTATTCGTTTCAGTTCAATAAAAATCACAGATAAAATTTGTAATACCTAGCTTTTTTTACAAAAAGGATATATACATTATTTTTTGTCTTTAATAATTATTATTTTATTGTACTTATGACAGTTAAATTTATTTTAATCAAAACCTAATCAGGGACCCAATATGGTGAACATACCAACAAAACACTAAATTCAACAAGCAATCTGATTCACTCAAAATAATTGAAACGTCACGAAAACACATTTAGGGTGCACTCACACACATCAGTCACCGTCACGGCACGTCACCGGACAGGATTAAAAAAAAATATGTATCAATAGTTCTAGTATGACTCTGTTCCCACACGACAGTCGCCGGCACGAAATCTATCAGTGACGTCCCCGGTCAGGCACGTCAAATAATCTTTCCATACATGTACCATACTTTTATCCCCACTCACCCGGTGCCGTCACGTCTCAGTTCAGTCAGCGTCGTGCTACCGTCAATTGCTACATGTTCTCTAGCGTGACACACGTCTAATCACTGACTAACCTGATGTATGTGTTCAATGATTCAGTCAAACCGGCGACGTGACTGACGGACAACATGACGGTGACTGGTGTTTGTGGATACGTACACAAACCGTCACCGATCAGTCATCGGTGACTTGACGGTGACTGATGTGTGTGAGTGCACCCTTAAAATGATAAAATATTTCTCGGCCGGTTTCAAAGGTATTATCTAAGAAGCAAGATAAGATGAAAGAAAATTATATAAGAGCTTTCTCTTAAAAAGAACATGTCATATGACAGCCGCAAGCTTAGTACTCCACTGAAAGGGGACTATTCTGTTAACGTTAGGTACAGAACTACAGCGGTACTTCATACTTAATTGTTATATAACAATGGAGCTGCGTTTATTAACTGGGTTTTTCTTAACATTTCCAACATGTTTTGTGATAATTTTAATACTTGAGTCATTGTTTTGTAAACTTTCTTGAGATCTGAGGGTTTTTGAACTGAGACTTATTATAGTTTGAAGATTACCGTTTTGGCGGCTTGTATAATGACTGCAACTGTAAATCTTATCTTGATACTATTATTATAAAGGCGAAAGTTTGTAAGTATGGATGTATGGATGCATGGATGTATGGATGTTTGTTACTCTTTCACGTAAAAACTACTGAACCGATTACAATGAAATTTAGCACACATATAGAGGGTAACTTGGATTAACACATAGGATAGGTTTTATCCCGGAAATCCCACGGGAACGAGAACTATGCGGGTTTTCCTTTGAAAACGCGGGCGAAGCCGCGGGCGGAAATCTAGTATATTATAATACTAGTGGTCCGCCCCGGCATCGCCCGTGGTACCTACATGTTTAAACTATCCTATCTCTCAAGTTGGATCGAACTGCACATGGTGTGCGAATTTTATTATAATCGGTTAAGTGGTTTAGGAGTCCAATGAGGACAAACATTGTGACACGAGATTTATATATATTAAGATATTTTATTGTAGTATTTTATTATTTCTACTCTATTTAAAAATATGTTTTTATTTTGTTTTACAACATACTGCGCTTCTTTGCCTTGCTCCCCGTGGTTGCCAGGCAGACATCACTGCATAGTGATAAGGCCGCCCTTTGTGCTTTTAAACTAATTTTTGCAACCTTTATGTATATTTTGTTTCTTGTACAATAAAGTGTTAAATAAATAAATAAATAGTTTGTACTGAAACTTGTATATTACAACAACATACCGTATTTTTCCAATACATTGAGTATAAACGTTCATTCGAAGACTTCGAGAGATATCAAATAGCGCAAGTGAACTAACTATAAACTACGGTGTTAAAATTCACTAATTCCTGGAAAGCTTCAGATTCTTTGTTATCTGTAAAACGATACTTTCGTTTGCTCTATTTTCTCTACAATAGATTCCATTTCGAATAAAATTTATAAAACTGAGAATTCCTGCCATTATCTTCCTCAAATTATTAAGAAAGATGTTTGGTAGGTAATATTTTTTTTAGATTGAGAATTATCCTAATACATATTATTTTAAAATGTTATCATAAAATTGGTCCTTTCTATTTAGTTATTTTTTAAATAAATGTTAATTGAAATCAGGAACACGGTCACAAAAGCCTTGTATGTAAGTAGAATGTTCTAGAATCTCGTTCTCGTAATTAAATATAGTCGAGGTCACGGGCTAAACCTAGTATTTCCACTACGTAGTGGAGTACCTCTCAGGTCAGTGTTTACACTAATTGCTGACGACAGCTGTGTCTGAGAATCTACACTCGAACTGCACTAAATAAGTTTAGGCGGCAAATTTTTATTGTGTTAGTTGTAAATGTGTTATTTAATAAAGCTATTAAACAATATTATATTATAATTATAATTGGAACTTTTGAGTATGAGATGTCTAATGCTTCGCATTTGTATATTAGAGATCGCAAATGCATTATTCATTCTGTATTTTGTGTCTTCTTTTATCTAATGTTTATTTTAAATTAATCATAATGTTCGCGCATGGACATTGTTAGCATAAAATCCAAGTTAGAAACCTATAAAAAATCTCTGTAATAAAATCCACCAGAGTAACATAATTATTTATTATTATTACTATCGAATAGACACTAATTAAAATATCCTCTAGTTTTCGTTAACAAGCAGAACATTAATAACCTTTCATTGGATCTTAAGTCAACAAGACTTACTACTCTTGTTCAACGGCTTAGAAATTAAGTCTATCCTTGACTAATAGACTTGAATCTGTGTCCCTCCGATTAGATAGACCCTTATTGATGTGTAATCGATAGGCTTTACGAATCAACTGTAGGGTTAAGCTTTGGCCCTTGTTGAAGGGAGGTGGAGCGGAAATTTTGAAAGTTATGATGGTCTTTGTTAGATCGAAAACATTATGTGTGTTCGTATTTTGTGAATTACGGTGGTTTTGATCTGAATTTACATACGAATTTAATTTGATATATTGGGTAGGTTTGTATTAGGATCAGGTTGAATTGTTGATTTATAAAAAAATAAAATTGTATGTTTGTGTTTAAAATTTTGCTTGCTGCATTAATGTTAAAAATTACATTTAGACCTTGAAAATAAATATATTGTTCTTATATTATGTACATATATATAGGTTACTTTATTACTAAACTAAAGTTATATAAATTGATAATTAAATCTATTCTATCTAATTCATTTCGTAAATACCGCTCTCTAATATCTATTACAATTATAAAACAAGTATACCATAAAAGATATCGGATTAACTGAAGTGCTTTTTAAATGTAATTCACTTCCTCGATATCAAAGTTTACATGTATCTAAAGTTGAAGTTAGTTCCTAAACACTAAGCTGGCGCATTCACGTATTGCTCTCACGAAGCAGATGTCTTTTAAGGAGTTAAGTTTTGTGATTCATTACTTAGTTTAGCTTGGTGCAGCTTGATTGCAAGAAATAAGTTAAATATAGAGTTTAAAGTATTGAAAGTTCTTATATATTTAAGTACGAGTAAATCTATACTAATTTTATAAAGCTGAAGTTTGTTTGTTTGACCGTGCTAATCTCAGGGGCTACTGGTCCAATTCGAAAAATTATTCAGGTGTTAAATAGCCCATTCATCGTGGAAGGCTGGCATCTATCATCACGCTAAGACCAACAGGAGCGGAGCCACGCGGGTGAAACCACGGAGCGCAGCTAGTATTAATTAATAATGTCGATAAAGTTTTATTTCAACGGCTGCATAAATCGAATGTTTATTTTCAAAGGATATCTTCAAAAATCATTCGAAAAGAAAAGACGCTCTAAATGGCTGACGGTGGCTCGTTTCCTAAAAGTAGGTATATTAAGTTAAAACAGACATATATTTTAAGCGGCTAATACTTATGTGCTATTTTTATTAAGATAACATATTTCACACGAAAAGTTCTTAAATGACCTCTAAATATTCATTGAGATAATATTACTACGTATGGAGGAGACACCTCGAAAAAAATCTGTGCGCCATTTTTTTGCTCTAACTAAGTTTTAAAAATTATTATCTAGTTAGGTACTTACCGATAAAAGTTATTCCTTTGCACTTTTCCGTATTATTTGTATTATTTGTGCAATATCGTAACACACACGAAGGCATATTTGATGCGTTTCACTTTAAAACAAATAAAAAATGAGCGTGCAGTTACGCCATATGGCGTATGTTGAGCGGAACATAAGTGATGTAGGCGGTGTCGTCTCCATATATTGTATATCTCAATGTAAATATTATATTAAGTCCTAGGCTGAGCCGCTACCGTATCAATAAATTGTATATCTGAAAAGAAGCAAGTTTCAAAATGCTCATTTACTACAAAATGTAGGTACGACTTCTCTGTAGGAAGTTACTTGTAACATAATTCCTTTTAGTAATTGGGGCAGAGACATCTTAAAAACACGTTTGCTCTACTTTCGTCCCACACTTTTTCACCAATTACAGATACATTAACATTTTCTCATCGCAGTTTTTTACTATATTAAGACATCAATCTTCAAAGAAATAGTAAAGCGATTTGGCCCCCGTCCAAGTAAAAACAATAAAACTAAAGCCTTTGAGAAAATAAGGGGAAGTTTGTGAATTCGTTTGTAGATCGCTAGGATCTTCTTATATATTATGATGTACGATTATCGGCTATGTTCTAAGAATAAGACGAGAATAATTCGCAATTTCTCTCAACTGATATCTTGTGGTTACGTACGTATTTATAGAAATGGCTCAGATATAGCGAGTCAAAAGCGCTTATAAAGGAGTCTCATTATAAATAAACTAGACTTTCGTCCCGGTATCGCTCGGGATGAAAACAACTATCAAAATAAGGATGATTAGTCTCAAAAATTGTGTTGGTAATTTTTGTTGGTGAATTTTTATGAACAATTATGTCGTTTGGACTTTATATGGTAAAAATAACTCACAAAAACTATCCCCTTTATTGTAATCCAACTAATAATTCTTTAAATAGTACCTACAGTGAAATGTAAAAGCTTTTTCTTTTAGAATTAGATACTATTTTACTTTATTTTGAGACTGAATCCTAGTTAAATGTATTTCTAGCTCCTATTAGCAATTCACCCACAGCTTGCTTGAGGTCACGGATGCAACTATTCCAATTAAAATCGACGGTTATAGCAGTCACAATGTAAGATAAATGAAAATATATTTAGATTATTCCAGTATAGACTAGAGACGTTATAATTATTAACATTACAACCTTTATTTTATGAAATTACTAGCTTCCGCCCGCGACTCCGTCCGCGCGGATGTCGGTCTTCGCGTGGATGGTTTATTTCTCCATTTTGAGTAACTCCGACAATAACGTCTTATGAATATCTATTGGACCCAAATACGGCTAGGCCTATAATAATACCCAACGTGTGTTCGCGGTTCTACAGAACAACGTCTATGGATAAAACTGAAAAATTAAGATTATTTTTTTTTCTACGTATTTTTCCAGGATAAAAAGTATCCTATTTTACGCCCAGGATAATAAGGTATAATTATACCAAGTTTCATCGAAATCGAACCGTTAGTTTTCACGTGATGTCTTCACATACAGACAGACAGACAGACAGACAGACAGACAGACAGACAGACAAAAATTTTTTTAATCACATATTTGGGTTTGGTATCGATCCAGTAACACCCCCTGCTATTTATTTTTTCAATATTTTCAATGTACAGAATTGACCCTTCTACAGATTTATTATATGTAATATAGATCCCACCAAAAACATTTTCATGTAAAATGTTGCCAAGACGAGCCCATATGACTCGCACTGTCAAAAAGTTATCAGATCTCATGTAGAGCCAAGCATCTAACACTACACGCCCTAACTCTACAAGGCCTAACCTCACAAACTCTACACCTTAGTCAAAATATGTGGCTTGGCCATTTCGCTACATTCACATCGGCGTAAGGTGAAAAAATAATTCACTGTTCATTACTTTTGTGTTATACAATAGTTCTTGTAGTAACGAACGGCCAAGCCACATATTTTGAGTAAGGTGTAGAGTTTGTGAGGTTAGGCCTTGTAGAGTTAGGGCGTGTAGTGTTAGATGCTTGGCTCTACATGAGATCTGATAACTTTTTGACAGTGCGAGTCATATGGGCTCGTCTTGGCAACATTTTACATGAAAATGTTTTTGGTGGGATTTCATTTCTTTTTGTAAGTTGTTTGTAACAATTTTTTTTTTAACAAGGAGTACCTATACATATATATATATATATATATATCTAGGGGAACCAAGTTTTAGATTATTAGATTAGACCTCTAGCGTCATCAAAATTTAATTTAAAATTACAAGTCTCATACAAACTCCCATCCCCTAGTTTAAGGGGTTGGGGGATGAAAGTTACAAGTTTTATAATTTTTTTGTTGTTTGTGTGCTAATACTAGCTTACATACAAAATTTCAGCTTTCTAGGACATTCGGAAATACCTTAAGAATTTTGATGATCATCAGTGAGTCAGTGACGAAATTAGCGTTTTTTAGATATAAATAAAATCTGAAGTATAAAAGCTAATGTAATTAAAACTTAATATGTTCAATAAGTCCGCTATTGACAATATATCCCGAAAATTTTGTTGATCTAGCATAATCCAAACCCAAGTTATAAGGGTTCAAAAAAACGTCGAAGCGCTTCGAGAAAAGGTAGGTAGTGCCCGTGCGCGTAGTCGCTTGGCTCGTCTTGGCGGGGGCACTACCGTGCCCCCAGATTATTGAAACATCAGAACCTATTTGTTTCAGGCCTAAGATTGATATAACGTGAAATTTTTGATAAGCTTCATTTCACAAAAAAATGTTTAAATTTTTATCTAATTTTTCTCGTAAATAAGTAAAGAACTAATCATAACCGTATATCACACAATAGTAAATGAGAATTTAATTCCGTTAATTATGAAACTAATGACACGAATTTGTATAAATTATTAAAAATAATTGCAATAAAATCTAGTTTTCATCTTTCATGAAGAAATGAATGCGTTTTGATTTAATTTACGGCGCTGTTGCCTGAGCTTACGAAATATCACTCTATGTTGAAAACGTGGGTAATTAGTCCCTTATTTAAAACTTATTAGCTTCATTATAAAAGGATTTCAATTTATCTTTGCTATGATTTAACTTATGGTGTGTTATCGTTTTATATTTATTTCATACTAGTGGTCCGCCCCGGCTTCGCTCGTGGTACATATTTCGCAATAAAAGGTAGCCCACAGATGTAGCCTATGTCCTTTCTCAGGTATCAAAATATCTCCACACCAAATTTCATGCAAATTGGTTCAGTAGTTTAGGCGTGATTGAGTAACAGACAGACAGACAGAGTTACTTTAGCATTTATAATATTAGTATGGACTAGCTGTGCTGCGCGGTTTAGAACCCGCGAAAATAAGTATTTATATTTATAGCTTCTGTATTTATTCTAGTACATAAATTACATCACTACCAAGTATCATCAGAATCCGTTTAGTGGTTTTCGTCGGAAGATTATCAAACATACAACCATATATTTTTAAACACCCGCCTTTGTAATATTGGAAGAACTAATTTAAAGCTAAACTTAATCACACTCGATTTATTCATCATCTAATTATTATATTCTTTTATTCTGCCCTTATTCAATTTATCTTAGTACATAATAAGTCTCCTTTGATGTTTCTCTACAGGAAGATGAAATAATATATAAATAAATTTTGGGTAGGATGTTGCTATGAACAAGACAGGCTTCTCATGGAGATGGGATTAAATTCCCAACATATAGCTGGTCCTTATCGAGGATTTATAACTTTGACAATCCTACCCATAAACGTAATTCAATATTTTCATTGATAAAATGTTCATGAATCGTGCTTCCGCTTAATTACTTGAGACTAGCGGTTTGCCCTGGCTTCGTCCGGATATACCCGGGATAGAAGGTATAACTCATGTTACTCAGTGAACATGTTGCATGTTGCTATATAATAGTTTGAGAATTTTTAAATGGTCGAGCACATAATGAAATCTTTCCACCGTAAAGTAGTATATTTTTTTTCTTTTCTGTAATCTTTGTAAGGTTTATAGTTATGAATTCGTATATTATACGAATATAACTGCTACCTACTTTAGATGAAATTATCTATCTAAAAATGGAAAGCTACTTACTCTTAGTAAAAACACTTTCAAATCGGTCGAGTAGTTTAAATTTTAACGAACACAAAAACAAATCTGTTCTCTTTAATGTACTATAATATATTTTAGATAGAATATTATATATTTTAGATTAAGGCAAAGTAAATCAATGTGCAATAATAAACGGGAGACGAGTCAGTGTCACAAAAATAAATGTCGCCAACTAATTGTCCCGAGACTAAGGGACTGCGGCCACTGCTGGAGCGGCAAATTGTATTAGGCAATACTCTTGAAATTAAATCATAACTACTGATGTATTTTCAACTTTATTACAAGGTGGGTAAAGGTTATTATGGAATGTTATGAAGATGTAGTTTTGATTTTTCGATGTTATTATGTGGAAGTAGGGTTGCGTTAACAATAATACTTATTTTGCCATAAGGAGTGCAGATTTCTTGGGTTATATATTATAACAGTACTATTAACTATGTATATAATTTAAAAATACGTACATTTTAAACTCGAAACGTACCTTAAAAACAATAAATTGACTTTGTTTTAGAGATTTACATTAAGGGCGATAATATTGGCTATAACAATAGATAATTATACTATTCACCACAAAATATATCGGAAAGCATCATACGCGATATATTCTATTTATAGGCCTTTGTGAATTTAAAATTCATCCATTTCATTTAGTTGCGAAAGTGGAAAATGTTTCATTAAAATAGGTCGCGTTTTGCTAAAGTTTTTAATTATTTATTTCATACTTAGCATTTCAACATTTTCAACAGAGCCTTTTCGCGTTCCCACGGCTTGAAATTCGCCAGCTGTCAGTCAGATATTCCTTTTATTATTTTATACAACCTAAGTGGCAATGAAGGCAAATATAAATTAGCCTGGAAACCTTTGCTCTATTAAAAAACCAAGAGTTTTATGGCTGCTGTACACGGGTAGAGAAAACGGTAGAGTAGAGTGGTAGAGCACTAACTGTCCTATTAACTATACTAATTTAGGGCGTATTCAGAAAGAAAGAAAGTCAGCGCTGTTAACCCGCGCAGGAAAATATATGAACACGCGCCGATAATCGCTGATCGGCGCCGATAAGTTCCGACAAGCTTCAACAAGCGCTGAATAATATAACAAGCGCTGATATAAAATTTGTTTTGGTCTGCTTCAACCTGCTTCCTTTGTGTAGATCGAACCAGCGTTGACAAGCGCCGATAAGCGCTTATAAGTTTCAAGCTTTCTCTCTGAATACGCCCTAAGTCACGCATTTGGTAGAGCAGAATACTAAAATTTCTACTAAAACTGGTAGAGTACTCAAAACTGGTAGAGTAGTAAGCTAGTTCACTCTACCGTTTACTCTACCCGTGTACGGCAGCCATTAGTGCTATTTTCATCTGACTTCAAAAAGGAGGTTGGTACCTATATCTTCTCTCACATCTTCTCTATACTTATAGAATTCTCGTGTTACAAGGCATCATCAACATTAATCATTAACCATATATTACTCCTCCGAAACGGCTAGACCGATTGTCATGAAATTTTGTATGCCTATTGGGTAGATCTGTGAATCGGCCAACATCAATTTTTTCCTAAGCGACCAGAGTACGGCAGAACAGCTGCAACGTATGCCGGGACAGCTATACCTAGTAATATTATAATCTCTTCTCGTCCCTGGTACGTAAAATGCCTAGTCAAACTACCGAACAAAAAGATTATTATTGTAGATAGGAATTATAATCACGTACAATTTCCATTGAAAAAACATATTTCCTATACATCCGAACCGTTAATATAGAGTACTAAAAAAGACGATATGAATACATTAAAAAAATGTGTGCGTGTACTAGTGTACACACGTAAGAAGTGAAACTTTTTTATGACCTTATTTTTCAAAAAATAATTTACTATATGCAACTTTACAGAAATACGTCGAATCACGCGTGGTAGGGATAAAAAAAAGATGGCGCGTAACGGAAAAATGTCACACGTAACGAAAAAAAGTTACACTAAATTTTTTTCCAACCCCGATAAAGAAGTTTCACTTCAATATTTACACAAAAACAAACAAGAAGGTGAAAATAAGGTTATTTATAGAAGTCGTGATAAGTTGATAGAAGTAAATTCTCGATTCATTGAGTTCCATTTCCGCTCTGCTTGTGTTTTAATGTGATCAGCCCGGCGTGAAAAATGTTATTAAATAAAATACAGTTTTACGATAAAATATGCTATTTAAATTTTTAAACAATTTTCTAGGCTATAGCTGTTGTATACCTTTTTGATACAGTTTCTAGTATAGATTTCTTGGGCAATTATTATTAAGCTTTATTAGAATTAAATAAATTAGAATTATTTTGATAATTTGATATATGAATAGTGTGACGGTAAACAAAGATGAATTAATATTCACTTTTGATACTTTTTAAAGTGAAACTTTTATTACATCGTCTCAAACTTTTTGGTCTGTGTAGCGCAATATGTCGCGTGTATCGCCGCGACACGCGACATGCGCTACACAAAGCAGTGTTCGGAACCGTTCGAACAGTTTCACTTTTACCGTGGTTTCATAAAACCACACAAATTTTTTTTTAATTACACTAAGAAAAAAAAATGATTACTCAATACTCATATTCAAACTCTACAATACATAAAACCTGTTTTTCTGGACGCAAACGCAGTGTAAAGAGGAGCGCTTAAACCTTTCCACCGCCTATCTTCTCTATATTATCATCTCTAAAGAATTGTTATCCAATCACTCATTTATAAATCCAAACTTCACTTCTAAATGTGACTAAAAACTATAATCAACGATGAATAAGACTTAAATTACCAACAAAATAAATAATAGATATAAGCCATCCCGCAATTACTATCATTAAATAATAAAGCATAAAGCGTAAACCATGATTACATAGTGAGATAAATAATCTGCATCTGACTATGGCTATTTATGCAGCAAATTGAATGAGGGCCAACCAAATAATTTATCAATAAAATGGCGTCACATTACATTGCTTCTGTAAAAAATTGCACCGGCTGCTCTTGATTTTATAACTGCCAATTTATATAACTCTTCACCTTGTTTCAATATTTTGTACCTACAAAATAACAAAATACGTTTATATGTAGGAAACTTAATGGCTACAATAAATAATGTAAAGTTTTGTGCATATTGTTGCTTAAGTAGGCAAAACAATTGATTCGAATAGAATGTTTTTTCCTACGTCAACATCTCTTATAATATAAAAATGAATCGCAAAATGTGTTGGTAAGCGCATAACTCGAGAACGGCTCAACCGATTTCGATAATTCTTTTTTTATTATATTCCTTGAAGTACCAGGATGGTCCTTTTGTAGAGAAAACATAAATATGTACCACGGGCGAAGCCGGGGCGGACCGCTAGTTACATATACAATACATATAATATGTTCGCTGATAAATCCAAAGGTACTTAATTGTATGTATGTACCTCGCTTTAGATATCTACCCTCCTTTGTCAAATACGCTACAACGCATAAACGACAATATTTAGGTAACCAAAATAGAAAATTTTCAACTTTATTCAACGAACGAACAACACTCAATAACACCCAACCACTTAAACAATATTAGATATTAACCCGTATAGTCAAAACCTCTCCACGCGCGGACTCTATTAAGTTTTAAAACAATGACGTTTAATTACAGTCAACCACAGTATAACTAATGAAGTAAATACCTTCCTTACATAATAAAGGCGAACATGTCTCTGGCAGGATTTATGGTTCACGAGCTAAAGCAAATTAATTTATGCACTCAAGCGAGTCTAGTAGTTACCGATTCACTCATTATGTCAATAATGTATGGACTAGGTTACGTGACGTGTGTATCCGTTCGTCTGTGTATTATTTATATTGTTCGTTCTCGATTAAAAGCGGTTAAATACATTTATTTTAAGGACTACGGACTACGACGACGGTCATCTAAATGACCTTCAGTAGCTGATGTTCTTGTGGAATATTCCTTAACGAATAAAATAATATAATTTAAACAATTACATTAATCAGTTCACACGTCAACACGTACATAGTAGATACAGTTTGAACTCTGAACGAATTCACCTTCTCACCCTAAAGATTCTTACCTGGGAATCGTCTCATATAAATACACGTTTTACAAATGTATTATGATACGAAAACAACAATATGATAGAGCTATCATATTAGGAAAGAACGCACTTATGAAACACTAATATATTATATATTATATTAAATAATAATAAAGCTGAAGAGTATGTTTGTTTGAACGTGCTAATCACAGGAACTACTACTCTGATTTGAAAAATTATTTCGGTGTTGGATAGCCCATTTATCGAGAAAGGCTAAATATCATCACGCTAAAACCAACAGGAGCGGAGCAATGCGACTGAAACCGCGGAGCACACCTATTTATACTAGCTATAAATATAATTAGCACTATTACCTATGTAGAATCAAAAACATTATATTCAACCAAGTCTATTAGGTACATAATAATATTATATGGTCTGATATATGTAAACCAAACACTAAATTGCTAGATCTTAACATTATTTAGTTCATGTAACATTTGGTATTAATTAAGGATATACCAAAGTTAGGATTCACACAATTGGGCCTTACTCGCTAGGAATGTAATTAGAATTGTTCTTGGACAACTTAGAATTCTGCTAATTTAGGATTTTAGTGCGCACTAGCTTGCTATAGTATTAATAAATTGAATAGGGCATGTTAATAATCTAAGTCCAGTGCAGTTAATTAATCTAGTGTCTATCTGTAAAATTAAAATGCTTTGTTTTCGCTTATTCCAGTGAAATAATTTTTATGTGTTTTATTTAATAGAATTAATTAATATATCTCCTGACGGTTGTGCACCTCAATATATTAAAAGAGTTGAAGTTACCAAGTATTTAGGAGTTTTGGTAGATCAAAATCTGAGTTTTAAGAATCACATAAATCTTCTGTCTGATCGCGTGCGTAAAATCATTTTTATTATGAAGCAACTCCGCCGATCTGCCGACGTCAAATTACTTAAAACTATATATTTCGCGCTATGTCAATCTCTAATTACTTACTGCATTGGTTCGTGGGGAGGTGCCGTTAAGTCAAACCTAATTCGTATTGAAAGGGCTCAACGAGCGGTACTTAAAACTATGCTGCAAAAACCTTTTAGATACCCTACCTCTAACCTTTATAAAGACGCTAGTGTTCTTACAGTCCGCCAACTTTTCATCCTTGATAAAATTATATCTACGCACAAATGGGTGATTACCTCTCCCGATTACAAGGATTATGTAAGAAAGCGTATTTACAGAATACCAAATGTTCGTGTTAATACTTCTTTTGCTAAGCGTTTCAATCCTTTTGCTGGTATATTTATTTATAATAAAATTTGCTCCAATTGTAACATTAAAAACTGTTCTCCGAAAAAAGCAAAGATCATCGTAACTAACTTCCTTAATTCTCTGAACTACGTATCAACAGAAAATCTTCTTGCATCTTTATTTTAATTCGTGTATAATCGGCACTTATATCATTTCATAATTATTATATTTATTGTTATATGTATATATATTTATTATGTATTATTTTTATTTATTTATTATGTATATATATTTTATTTATTTCATAATATATTATATTAATTTTATTTTTTAGAAACTACCTTTAGTTTTTATTATCCTGTAGCATTAAAGTCATGGAATGCTTTTGAACGTGTTGTTATAGTTGATTATACCGAGGACACCTAGTTTTTTGTAAAATCGTCTCAGTGCCCACGATACAGGCTTGCCTAGTGTGGGTACTATTGGTAAACCTTTATTATAAACCTAGATAAAGCCAAATGTATGTAAAACGTGCAGCATAAATACAATTGTAACTGTGTAAAACATATGTATGGTTTTTAAATAAATATATTTTTCATTTTTTTTCATTTTCATTTTCAAATAAAAATTTAAGCATGGATAGAATTGAAGTGGCTTGTTTACTCAAATTGTTAGTAACATTCAAATATTTTGATAAATAGTTACCTTAAAAAAAAAAACATATCTATATCTCGGCTATATTTGGTACAGAATATCCTAAAGTGTAATATTACAGTTATGACTGGAATAGCCAAAGTGGATGTATGAATTCAATTCCGAAAACTCCGAATGATTTGCCATTTCAATTAAAAAAGTGCAGTTTCCCCTGAAAGCAGCTTTACAATAACAATTAAAAAGTTCAAGGGCATTGAATGATGCTGGTGTTAATTTAGAAAACACTGCTATTCCCCGATATTGTATGAGTGATTTTTCTTTATCATTTCATATTAAAAATCATTATTTTGCACAAACCTGAGGCATACAATAATTTTATAGAATTGTTCAAGATATTAATCAAATTAAAAAAAACAAAAAGAACATGAACGTAAAACGGGATTAATTTTATCCCTCTAAGCAAATATAAACCCGGAATCTCGTTATAAATAACATTTTTAAAAGGAACGCAACATAAATTTTCCGTTACGAAAATTTCAGTAATTACAAAGTTGAAAACTTACGGAATTGCGAAGCAAAGACATTAAATATTCCCGTTACGTTCAGTAAACAAGTTTGCCAAATGAAAGGACCATAAAATCGGTGTCCCAATAAATTATAAAATTGAAACTATGGCCTAATAAACTTGATATACGGCGAGTCTAATTTTACTAAAAGCATTACTTAAAATTCCTCGCCAATAAAGCTGGCATATTTTTCGTTTGGCCTGTTTTCTCTGATATTCCAAATTGCCTCTCCTGAATTTGATATTTATGTTTTTACTCCGTGGTGGAACGAGATGCTTACGCATTTGAAGAGAGATTAAGTTGAAAAATGTATTTTTTAATGTTTTTAATTACTTAGATATTCTTTTGTACAGTTTTGAAAATTTACGTATCTTGCAATATGTACATGTTTTCATTTGCAATTGTCACTAAAAGTAGTTCTGAATGGGTAAAACGAATCAAGGGATATTTTTTCTGTTACTATTTCTATTTTAATTTAAGTACTTTTGTAATTCAAATATTTATATTCCCATATTGTGAACCAGAACATAAAATATAAGAATAAATCGCTGTTAAACAAAAGCTTATTCATTTCGGAAAGCACAAAACAAAAAATAATTCACCATACTCAGCCGCAGCAGAACGGAGGAACAAGAAAGAACAACAACAAAATAAAGACGTTAAAGACTTAGAAATTAAGATGCCTTTGTCCTGTTTTATTTTAGACATTTGCACTATCCGACAAAACACGTAGCGTGGGGAAAAATGCAACGGCGGCTTTGTTGGGTGGAATTGAATTAAAAATGGCGACAGTGAAAAATTCTCTGTTTTTCGCGCAACACGCGCGACTGGCCGCAAATGGACAATTAGCCGCTTTCGTGTCAAAATAAAAACGTTTATTACCAACGAAAATATTTTTTATTTCAATTATGCTCTGATTATTATTGACAATGAAAGCACGAAAATAATGTATCTGTTTTTATTATTTAAACTGGTCCAGAATTTTCTGAATATCCCAGAAATAAATGAAAAGAACAACTAATTGTACTTTCTAGATTTTGTTAAAGCTGCAAGTCGTTTGTAGTAATTAAATTTCATTTGAACTGTTTCAGTTTCTATTATTTTTTAAAAGATTTGTAAAATATAAAAGTAATTGATTGTGTGTTTAGATTAAACAAGATATTCATATCTTAAAAATGTGAAGCTTTTAAAGAAATACAATTAACATAATACATTAAGATGGTATATTTTAAATAAAAACGAATCTAACACAATGTCGACAATATTTTATGATATAACCAAGGAGCTTGACTTTTTCCAATACAAGAACTTTCCGAGCTAATAAATTCACGTTTCGAATGAAATTGAAAAAGGTTAATAAAGGTAGTCAAGCAAAAAAAGTCAATAAGGAATGCTAAAACATTTACGAGAATTGTTACCGTCTCACGCTTCCCTGAAGCTATTGATACTGATGTATTTTTTTATAGAAATGTGATATAAATCAACAGACATAAAAAGGGTCGAACCGCCCCACTTATGCTGTGCGATTGATATTATCAAAGAAATTGCCTTTTAAAAAGGAATTGAGTTCGCTCTATTCTTCTAAGCCCATGAATTTGCATTAGTTTGAAATGTTATACCGTCCAAGTAGGGTTGACCTTTTGGTAAGCTCTTGTTGCAATGGGATAAGGTTAAAAGTCGCTTGTATTGCAGTTCTATCGTTGTAGTGGATGGAACAGCGGAGATGCCTCTAGGCGTTTGGGATACGATGCATCAAATCGTCTACTTTCTTCACATGATAACATTGTTTGCATGGTTTTAGCGATGACATCGTTTGCAATCGTATAAGGCTTATGAATAAAATACCAATATTCTTTACAGAAATTCTTTATTTATACATTTTGTAATGGATAAAATTATTTAAAAGGAAAAATGCGTACGTTTAATTAACGCTTTGATCAAAGCTCGTCACCATAGTAACGAAGTCTAATCTTCCATTTAATTACTTCCCGCTATTTTGTTTTTATCAATGATTACTTTGCAATATTTGTTTTATTGTAACCAAAATATACAACCTAAAACTTGTATACCAATAGTATACAAGTTTTAAGTTAAGCCATTTTGAAATACAAAAAAAAAATACAATTATCTGTGTCATAAATTTATTAAATGATCCAAATATAAAAGAAATCATATTATATATGACGGAAGAAGGGGCCAAAGGCTATTTTTTAAAAGAGTGACGTCAGCAATTCTGACGTCAACATCATCAGGGCAGGCGCTCATACTCGAAGTAGAACGCCCGTGGGTATTTTTACTGCCTTTTTAATCTACGTGGAAATTATAGAGAGAGCTCCGAACGCTCCGACGGCCGGCGAGTGAATGTGCTCTGTGCCGTCGGGCGCTCGTATTTAAAGCGAACCATGACTCACAAGAATTAGTTTGAGTGTTGCCACTCGAATTTTTACAATGAATTTTCATCAGTTTTAACAAACATTAATTATTTCGTTAATTTATTGTTTCATTAGTGGTTGATTAATGAATCAACCACTTATTTAAAAAGATCAAAGTAAATTTTAGCTAGTTATAATTATTTAGTAGTTTGAGGGTAGTCGTTTATCGTCGTTGCGCCGACATATATATTATAAACCAAACAGTTTGGAGACATAAAGTCATCAGTCCTCTGTCGCCTGATCGAATGCGATATATTATAAAGGCACAAAGCACTGCAGTAGATAAAATAGCAGCCATTATTTTAACTCGGAAAGTTCTCGATTCATTGCATTTCGTCTGTCATCCAAGCGCGGATCCAGGGGGGGGGTCACGGGGTCATGACCCCCCCCTGGGCTAGGTCCACGACCTAAGTGGACCACTAATTTAATATTAACTTCTTTAAATTAACAAATTAATACTGTTCAATATGATGTTTTTATTGAATTTTGAGACATAAAAGTAATATAGAACAATGAAATCAATTACAAACGGTAACGGAAGAGAATATAACAAAAATTATAGAAAAAGTTTATTAGGGTCGACCTGTGGTCGTAATTTAAGGACAAATAACAGGTTTTTCGATTAAAAAAAAAACCATAACTGCGGAATAAAGTGTAATGGTAAAGTTGTATGTAATTAATTTTTTTTCTACAACTTTTGCTGTTACACTTTTCACACAAAACCTCAAATATCGAAATATCCCGTTCGTGGATAATACATAAAATAGCAATTTTTTTATAAATGAACAATAGAAAATACAGTCAAATTACAACAAAAAATCGGCCAAGTGCGCGTCGGACTCGCGCACCGAGGACTCCGAGCAAACATATTTTTTCATTATGTTGCAGTTGTATCTTACAATTTTGTTTAAAGGATTTTTTTCTTTATCTGTGCTTGTAAGTGCTTAAGTCGTTGCTTTTAACCAAATTTCAAGACTGTGTTCACGGGAAGTACCTTGTAGGTTTTGATTGATGATTCCCTTGCAAGTAGTTGCGAATTACAGAATATGCGGCTCTAATTGCTTTTTCTTCAGATTGCGTTGACATAGAATTTGAATTAAATAACAGATTTAAGTTATTATAGACCTGAGTTCTGATGTGAATATCAATTAAATACATGAAGACGTTCATGAGTAAAGGGATTGTAATTAGTTTAAAATTATAAAAAAAAATATTTTTATTTAATTTAATTAAATAATTAGGGTTTTCGCAGTTATTACTTTTTACTCAATTTCAAGACTGTGTTTACGGGACAGGGTGCTCCCTGCAGGTATTGATTCCCTTGATAATGTCGAAATCCTACGGTCTACGGTCCCTTGATGCTGTGAAAAATTCAAACGTTTTAGCCAACGTAATCAAAAGATGCAGCTGTAATTGCTGAAACTTTTCGACACTCCGTAAGAAATCAAAACCTACAGGGTAGTTCCCGAGTACACAGAGTCATGAAATTTAGTACAATCAAACGTCTTATAACGCAGACTAGCTTACCGCCCGCGGCTTCGCCCGCTTTCTCTAAAACCTTATAAATAATATACTATTCCTATTGAATCACTCTATCTTTAAAAAAACTGCATCGAAATTCGTTGCGTAGTTTTAAAGATTTAATCATACATAGGGACATAGGCACAGAGACAACGACTTTGTTTACTAATTGCGAAAAACATGAATTTTTCCTTAGATTATAATATAAAAAAAAATTAAAAAAAAAATTTAACATACAACCCTGTTACTCATGAACGCTGACATGTATTAACTTGATATTCATACCAAAAACTCAAGTCTAAAATACCTTTACGCTATAATAAAATCAAACTTATATGTCAACGAATCAGAAGATACAGCCGTAAACGCCGAAAAATTTCGCAAATATCGACATTCGCAAGGGAATCAAAACTCAAAACCTACAGGGTACTTTCCGTAAACTCAGAATCTTGAAATTCGGTACAAAGCAACATCTTATAGAACAGATACAGGAATAATTGCAAAAAATATATATATTTTTCAAGTTTGTCTGCCTATCAAGACCCTTTTTCTCAGGAACGCGTGGAGGTATCAATCTGAAATTCATACCGAATACTCAAATCTACGGTTCCTTATACATAGTTGTGAAAAAATCAAACTTATAAGCCAACGCAATCAAAAGATATAGCCGTTTATGCCGTAAATTATCGCAAATTTCGACAATATTTCAAGGGAATCAAAATCTATAGGTATTGTACTACTTCCTGTGAACACAGAGTTCTGAAATTTGGTTAAAAGCAATGTCAGCGCAAATGGAGGAAAAATTGCTAAAATATAAATTTCATGCTTATCAACATTCGCAAGTGTTGCCAGGAATCAAAACCTACAGGGTACTTCCCGTGAACACAGAATCTTGATATTTAATTTTTATTTAATAGAAACTTACGTCTTCTAGCACAGATAAAGGAAAAATTGCAAAAAGCATAAATTTAATATTAAAACATATCAAAATGTTTGTACGGAATCGTACTCTTGGTTCGCCAATCCAACTCGCACTTGACCAATTTTTTTTAAATCTATGTATCAATTAAAATTACCAAAATATAGCTTTTAAAAATTGACCACGTCTATGTGACCCCCCCCTGGCACTAAAGCTGGATCCGCCCTTGCTGTCATCCAACACATTTAAACAGAATACCTACTGTAGATAGTACACATGATTTCTTTTCAAATCGACTGAAACGTTTGCGCTCGAAAAAGAAACTAAAGTATGTTCGTTTAATCGAATTGATTGAGTTTTTTGTTGATAGAATGTTATGTACAGTCTACGTTGTGAAAAGCGTTGATTTATTAACAATGTGTATACATGCAATAATACAGAATACATGCAATTTTGTAGTTGCCTTAGAGGTCAATGAACTGATTTATTGCATGGTGTGATCACATTAAAGTTATGTTTTTTTTATACTAATAAGTAATGTACAAAGGAATTATATTATTTGTATAGAAACGGACAAGAGTTATCGAATAGCGAGTGAATAAATTTAACTAATACGTCATTCTATTAACACAAAATAATCAGAAAATATTAAACTATGGTAGGTACCTTTATCATTTCTGCTATCAAATTAATCTTCTAACTAATAAGATTATTTTATAGTGGCTACTGGCCAGGGTAATAATAATAAATAAATAGAATGACGACAACGGCGACGTGGACATAAGGGCGTATGCACACCAATAAGGCTTTGTTAACGAGAAAGGTAAGAAAGTTGTGATATTGTGCTTCTTATTTCTTTTAAAAAATAAAAATATTAATATGCAAGTGATAATAAACCATCAATGCTTTGATTTAAAACTAAAAATGTAAAATAAATAGGTTGTACGTATTACAGCATCAAATGTTTAAAAAACATTACGAATTCACATTTTGTAAGATAAATAAAACGTCAAAACATTTCAAAGCACATCCTTTCATTACATATTTATAAAGGATTCCGTGGCAATTAGTTTGAAAAAGTTTTCTAACTTTTTTACATTAAAATACACAGTATAAATGACGTCACAGGCTCTCAGGAGAATCTTGACTGCAGTCCGACTAAACATCTTTCTTTAACAAAATACAGGTTTTGTTTGCGATGCAAGTAACAAGCTTGTTCTGTAAAGTGACATATCTAAGCCTGTTATCTCGCTACGGAGTCAGATAGGACTTTTTTTCATATCTGAACGCTAGTTTGTGTACCTAAATTTGTTTTAAATGTGAAATAATTATTTATATGTATAATTTATTTGAGATGACAATAGCATTTTAGGCGTAAGTACATTTGCAGATTATGGAATTTAATTTAGATTTTCTATTCACATAAACCATTTTTATTTCAAATTTGTCGATAAGGAATAGAATTCCTTTAAATTATCTTATGAAATAAAATTTATTCTTCTAAACTCTAAAGCAAGCATATCTCAAGAGAAATTCCGTACATTTTTTCTAAAATATTTTATAAAATAGCCAGTTTTATAAAATTTTTAAAAGTTTGTCATGCAGGTATTTTATATAGAATTATCTGAATTTTTCCGACAACGTACAACCCGAGTGGCTAAAGGCAGTTCAAAAATTTGTTAAAATATTCGACTACTTTTAATTTTTTATCTAAAAATGTTTTGAAAAGCTAGTAAAAAGCGTAGTTATGGAAAAGAGGGATATATTTAACAATAAAGTGTGTACCGAACACACAAGTCAGATGTGAAACTTCTTTGGCAAGATTCGAAGATACCAAAATCGTCGCCCTACTCAATGACGTGACGGTATTGCCACGACGCGACCTTGAAATTTCTCAACGCGCTTAAAGAAGTTTCACTTCAATAAAAATAAAGCCACTGTGTTTTCATAATGTTCTCTACATTAGGTAGAGAAAAGTAATAAATAGGTAGTAGGTACTAAATTATCCACAATTTAATTCAAATTTGATAATCTAATTAACAAACCTACACCTGCGAATTCCAAAGGTACCAAGCCGTGGTATTGGATGAATTTTAAACGCGACCACGAGCGCAGACAATTGTAACATTGCATTATGCATGGAACAGACAGTGCTCCGAGCATTCGACACGAACTTGCTAAATATTTGCGCGGGAAAAATTATTTTCTTCGCAGTTAAATATTTTTGTGCGCGTGTGGAGCGGAATTTTCTCGTAGAGGTAAATGTTTCTGTGCATTTTAAGTAATTACGAGTTAGGCGTTATTTTTAATATAAATTAATAAATGTCGTGAAAATTGTATCCATTTCTTTTTGTTAATTTATTAATGTATTTATTAATAGTATTATTTATTATCTTTGGTATTGCCTTTAAAAAGTGCCCTTTGTGGGGCAGACACATTATAGGACAATTGGATCAGCCTTCTGTGACCTATCTGATAAAGAGATTTTTATTTCTTCCGGGAATTGAGTCCAGGACCGTTTCTGACCGTCGGTACTTTGAAGGCAAGCCTGGTAGCATTAACCCTTATTAAAACGCTGGGAGCTATACTTCCCACGTCTCAGATTGAAGAAAATCGTGTTTTATTTTTATATGCTTAAACCTAATGCAGTGTAATATTTATCTACGCAATCTTAACATTTTAGAGAACTTTTTTTCATGGAAACGCTTTTCAGAGAATTATTACATGTCATGGTAAACACACGTCAAAGTCAGGTGACGTGATTTTGCAGCCGAAAACGACCGTTATTTTTTAGTTTTTGGTGTAGTGCTCAAAAAAAATTAGATAAGTAGATTTGAGTTCTAGCTATGTAAACTAGACTATATTACGGTTGCGTGAAACGTAAAAATATGCCCAGAATCTTTCGTTTATAACTTGGTAGAGTCGATTGAAATTAAGTCTATAAGTGGGAAGATATCATCCCAGTGTTCGTCACTGCACACGACATTCGGAAATTCTATATATAAAATCTGTGTGTCTAAAAAATCTTTTTTAGTTGGTATAAGCAACTTATTTATTGTTATTCGTTATTTCCTGATCAGATAATTGGAAATCTTAACTCAATACATTAGTATTTACCTATTGTTTTTATTTTGTTTTAGAAAAATGCCATTTTTATGTTGAAGTCATTCATTTTTCAATTCCCGAATTCTTCCCTCAGTAAAAGAAACTTGCATTGATGAGTACTTTCACCTCCTTTATTAAAAAACTTGATCTTTATAATTTTTTACGATAACATTAAATTCACAAGTAGAGTCAGGGCAACTAACTAGTGTTTTAAATTATTGATGTCTGGAGTGGACACTGGGAGCTATAGTTCCCACCTTTCCAAACTTTTTACAAGAGAGAACAGGTGACGGGATATATACTTCCCACCGAAAAAAGGGTACTTCCCCCCCACTAACCCCTTTTTTGTGTGTATTTTTTAAATCTACGACCCAAAATTACCCAGGAACGTATCTTACTTTTTTGTTAGCTCCTCCACAGGCTCGCGTTTGAATAAGGGTTAAAATTTGTTAGAGTTAATATTTTTGTACGCGTGAGCGGAATTTTCTTTGCGTAGCTGGCGAAGGTCTTCCGTATATTTTAAGTTATTGAGTGGCTAAGCTTATATATTCTAACTACATTATCCTATAAAGGTATATATTACGATATAATATGATTTGATGACGAAACTATATAAAAAAATGAGTAGGTACTCAAATAAAATAGCCCGCCTTCCGTTCTCAACATTCCTGCAGCGCTCAACAGCAAACTTCACAATCGTAAAACAATATGCAACTGTAATTCTCTCCAATGAAGCTTGTTAAAATGTTTTACAATACATCTGCTCCATAATCACCCGTGGCCCTACAAAAATACAACAAAACTCTTGTACAGTTACGCGAACTCAATCTAACTTTAGAATAGTTCCTTGGTTCGTAGAAAACGCGACAAAAACATACAAACTAAATTGATAACAGCGTAACATTTTGCTTTTGCAGAATATGTAGTTCTGTAATTTATAACTTTTTATTTCACTTTGCTTTTTGCGTCTCTTACCGCCATGTTTATGTTATGCAAGAAGTTATTTTATACGCGTTATAATATAAAACTCGTTGTTATGAGAAGTTTAATTACTTATTGTTAGACGTAACTTTTGATTTATTAATATTTTTTGTGGATGAATAGTTGTCACTATTTCCTGTCAAAACATGGTATAGACCGGGAGATACTGACACAAAATTTCGAGTCATTTGTAACAGGATGGCGGTTCTACAGGGGTCTTAGTACGCAATGACAAAAAGAAAAACGATGGCGTGAACGCTGGTACCGGCGGCTTAGTCGCGTGGGCGTTAGTCGAACTCGTCGGAAAATAGCGAAAGTCAAACGATTTGTAACAGTATGGCACTTATTTTTCCTGTAAGTTTGAGGATCAACAAATATAAATACAAAATTTCAAAGATCTAAGTGTTGGAAATCCTCACTTATATAAATTAATAATAAATTAAGTTTTCAAGTATAACAGCACTTTTTCCCCCTACTAGAAGTATGGCAAATATAATAATGGTCACATTTTATCAAATACTCTCCAAAAATCCAAATGCAATACTGGTACAAAAAGTTTGGCGAAATAAAAATTTTTTGCAGATTTTCGGCGGTATGGCGACCATTTGGAATCGTCCGAAAAGTATGGCACGGCGATTTTCGTAAATGGCTGCACGACGATAGTTACCTGTGCAAAAGTTAGCCTGGTACAAATGGTTGAATGATTGTTTTATTTAAATCAACACATTCGCGTCGGTATGGCGGGCTGTAAGTCACACCGGAAAAGTATGGCATGACACTACCGCCTACTACTTTTTTATGGGCTATCGGTAAATTCTAAAATTTTTGTGTTACAAATCGTTTGACTTTCGCTATTTTTCCGACGAGTTCGACAAACGCCCACGTGACTAAGACACCGGTACCAGCGTTCACACCATAATTTTTCTTTTTGTCATTGCGTACTAAGACCCCTGTAGAACCGCCATCCTTGTTACAAATGACTCGAAATTTTGTGTCAGTATCTCCCGGTCTAGTAGCTGTCTGTAGCGGAATACTATAAAATGCCGCGTTCCTTTGACGGGGCTAGGACGTTGTTTATACGATGTTTGACCCAACTACCCTCACTTTGCTAATAGTCGTTGACTTGCTGCGATTTGTTATCAACTACCTACATCAATTAGGTAGCTGTGTAGAATCGCAGTACATTCTTATTACATTCAAAGTAATATTTAACCCGGCCTCGCGTGTAATTTCTAATATATATAATCTTAATTTCTGGGTACTACGTAAACACAACTTTTACGATTTTTAGATACTTGTAAACATACATAGAACACTATACACATAAAAGTAAATTAAAATAAATTTGGTATTTGTGATCCTTTTCAAGCTTTGATTTCACAATAAGAAGATAATATTATGTGCTATAGTTTATTGAAATCTGTTATCTGTACAATTCAATTAGGTAATAAAACTTAAATGAACATGTCTGAAAAAAGGATTTCATATTATATATTTTACTCTCTACACGTGTTTTCATGAAAAGGTCACACAAACTTTGCAGACCATTTATATTTGGAGCTACCTATAATAATTAGAAAATTTTTTGATCATAATTTTCCTGTGAATCGTTATTTACTTTATTGGAATTTGAAATTCTGTGAATTTTTTTACAATCGGGATAGTATTTAATTAAATATTACGATCATGCCATTTTTTTTTTGAAAATTAAAAAGAGTAATATTTGTACCGAAAGACAGTACAGCGCAGAATTTATTGTAAATATGAGAGAATATATAAATATGAGAGATCATAGACAATAGGTATAGCTGAAAAAGTTAAGGCGATTAAAGTTTTTCTACAAAACTCTATAAAAACTTACAAACGTTTTTAATTACGCAGCATTAAAATCAGCTAGAGTAATGCATGTTAATTCCTTAGTTCCTACTTTCAATTAAAAATAGTTCTTTTCTTATTATTATTTATTTCACATTATTTCCCTTTCCACTCTTTTCTACAAAATATATTATTTCTTTATAAATAACGCAAAAGTTAGCACAAATCATGGTTTCCAAACGCGAGATATTAACAGAGGATTCACGTCAAGCCGCTAATGGAAAACATCACAAGGTTTGACATCGGAACTCTCGCGAGGTTACAAGTCGTTATCCACAAAATTGCAAGATAAAACCCTGTACTAGGCTTCGATATGGGAATTGTAATCTTATTATCCACTAGGTTTCCGCCCGCGGCTTCGCCCGCGCAGTCAAATAAATACCCGCATAGTTCCCGTTCCCGTGGGATTTCCGGGATTGCGTCATTTTCCCGGGATAAAAGTAGCCTATGTCCTTTCTCGGGTATCAAAATATCTCCATACCAAATTTCATGAAAATTGGTACAGTAGTTTAGGCGTGATTGAGTAACAGACAGACAGACAGACAGAGTTACATTCGCATTTATAATATTAGTATGGATTATGTGATAGTAATATATTCATGGGTCCCGAAATAGATAATTTGTATTAGATATTTTGTTTTATTAAGGCGCAGCACCTCTGCTGTGTGTAAATTCTTGGGTATGGGGCAGATGCATTAAACATCTGTTTCACTGATCGATTTACTTTATGGACAAATAAACCTTCTGTGTTCTACAAAATCGAGATATTTTTACGCCATCGGGAATCAAACCCAGGACCACTCGGTTCTATGCTAATGCGTACCACTATACCAAGGGCATTAATACTAGTTGAAAATACTAATATTACTACTATATACTACAGTTGTAATTACGGGAATACGTGTCTAGAATAAACGTAAGGATATTTGTAGAGATTCTCATCGAAATACGGGTTCAATGAACACTCAAATCGTGATTCAGATACATGAAACTTTTGATCCAATATCAATTATGCGGACAATGACATCTTCACGGAATAATATTAATATTTATTCTGCGATTCGAGATTTTTCACGTGTCATGTTTTCTAAACGTTTCAGAGTTTAATAAAAATTTTATGATATTAAGGGCTGATTTTTCAATCCTTGGTTAAAACTTATTCGTCGAATAATATATAAAACTACCATTCTAAAAACGTATTCTAATTGCCCGTATTTGACAGTTTACGTGACACTTTAATATTATCGTGTTGTAATTAATTATTGTACGGATAAGTTTTATCCAAGCATTGAAAAATCGGCCCTAAGTAAATATCTCTTATCTTTCTTTTTATCTCTACCATAGAAATTATTTTATTTTTTGAACTTATTATACTTTGTCTTTCACGACGTCTAACCGTCTTATAAAAACTCTTGTTTTATACAATGGGTATATTCTTATGTAATATCAATGTAAAAAAGTTTATAAACATTGTTACTTTCACTTTTATTCAAAACAAACAACAATGTAGATGAGCCAGCGTAAGAATTTACACAGACGACTTTACAGTGACATGTTGGTTACCTGCAACATTTACTGCTATAAATAAACACATTCTTAAATTTAAGAAAAACATTAAATTGAAAATTAATTGAAGTGAAACTTCTTTATCGGGGGTGGACAAAAATTTAGTGTAACATTTTTGCGTTACGCCGTACGCGTGACATTTTTGCGTTACGCCGTACGCGTGACATTTTTGCATTACGCCGTACGCGTGACATTTTTGCGTTACGCCATACTCGTGACATTTTTAAGGTCATAAAGAAGTTTCACTTCTTACGTGTGTACTCTAGTACACGCATACATTTTTTTTATTTTATTTACAGGGAGAACCTTCAGATATAGAACCTTCATATGTAGAAGCCCTTCTGGCTAACTTCGAGAGACACCACAAAAAAATGCAATGTGTAATCATCATTCAGGTAAGCTGAACGATTTTTTGAGTATTAACCAATTTTTTATCCGAAAAGTACCGAATACAAAAATTTTGTTTTCTTTTTCTAAAAACTCTCGTCCATAACTATTGCATAGCATATCGCACGCTCAATAATTCAAATCTGTTTTCCTTTTCAGATCCTCTGAGAACAAAGGTAACTAGCAGACGCAAAGTGTAGTGGAAATGGGAGAAGAAAGATCATCTCAACATAATATAGGCATAGAAAAAACTAAGAATTTAAAATTCACTCATATACTTGGTGATACAGCGTAAAATGACCAGCAATCAGATGGACAGAATGCTGCATCAAATTGTTTACACGCTTCTTTGACGATTTGATTAAAGCCGGAGGCGTAAAACACTGAACCAACACTACTCTAAATAAAAAAAAGACGTGTGGCACTCGGGGACTGCCACGGTAAAGCTATTGCATAGCATGCCTTCAAGCCGTGTCTCCGAGCCAGTCGGAGTGGGGAGCGTGAGGTTTTTTCGTTACGGAATTTCTCGATTCGGTCCCCGCGCTCAAGGCCCGCGATGGAAGCTATGCAATAGCTTAAAATACACAAGTACTTTAATTTAATATAAACATCGTTTTTTCCACCCGTACAAGATGCCAACAAAAAACTTTGCCTTTGAAAAACTCCGGACTAACTTCTTTCGTGCCATCAACGTAATAAAATACAATACTTTTCGAGTTTGTTCACGCATAAAGAAAATCAGTATCAATATGGATAAAACTTCCATTTTAAAATTAAATTTCGGTCCCTAAATAGATTGTAATAAGTTTGGAAGCGATGCCTATAAAATATATTTACAGTAATTTTCCTTTGAGTTTTTCTTTCAATTTTCCTCCAGTATTCGTGAAGCAACTCATTTCGAAAGGAAAAAAGAAGTTACTTTTCTGGAAGATTTCGTTCATATACATTTTCAATATAAATATGTTACTTATCTATGTTACCTTAATATAAATAAGTATATTGTATATAGACCTGATTAATATTGTTACATTATTATTTCAGTGAAAACAAGATCTTCAAAACAGTTCTTAGAATCACTTATATTTACCAAATCACAAACATGTACATGATCTAATAAATTTCAAAGAAAAAATCACTGTACATTCTGTACCATAAAAATGTTATAACAAATAGCGCTTCAAGCGCACACGGCGTCTAGAGCACGCTACACTAAGCGTCATTTGGAAACAAAACGAGTATTGTCTAAAAGATTAATGACAACCAGCAATTCATCGCTTCAAGCGACCTGTGATGAATAACTTTCTAAAAGGAACCAGTGACCGGAGAATAAAACTGTTGGAACTTAACGTATTATAAATAGTAAATAGTTCTTATAAGTGCTGTTTATTTTAAATACACTTTCGCTGACGAATTTTCCAGCAACGAGGATAAATTGCTTTTGTTCATGTTTATATTTCTTTAAAACAACAAAAATAAAATATGTTTTTAACTAATTTCTTCTTGAAGTTTTATTTTATACTGTTTGATAGATTGGCTCCTCAGATCCTTGTTTTTTTATGGCAACGTTGGTGTATATGTTATTTCCGCATTTGAGATTGATAGCGATGCATATTTATAGGAGAGATCCTATAAATATGAAGCGTCGACGCGGCCTGGAAGAGCTCTTAAGGCGAGCTAATGTCTGCGTTTGTCGTATGACTAGGATTACATTGAGCGTTATATGGTGGCCCTATCCTTTTCCTCAACCATACCTGACAGTTTCATTATTATCTGCTACAATCAACCACCCCTTAAAAAAGCTCTACCACTGCATATTATGTTGTTGGACGGTAGTGATCACTTACCATCAGGTGAATCACCAAAAGTAAAGTACAAAAAAAAAACAAAACAAAAACATGATCAACAATAACTGATAAAATATGTAATTCAGAAAGGTAGAAACATGAGTTGATATTTTTATTGATCATAGTTTTCTCTTAATATTTCATCTTTACAAACGTTATTATACACTAAAAAACCCTATACTAAAATTGCTTCATTAAAAATCCAGCCTTTCACATTCGGCTGGTCGAGTTAACTATTGCTCAATAAAATTTACCCGGATTGGGATAATTATTGCAAATTAATTCCCAAAAACATAACAATATAATTTTATACTTAATGCTTTATTATGTTTGGACGTCATAAATCTACACAACGATAAATAACCGAATATATTCTATTTGTGTTTACAAAATGTGTGTTAATTGCAGTTGAATAATTAATAGGCATTTATAAAGCACTAATATATGGAATGGCGTGGTTAATGCATCGGCATTTGTTCATTTAGGAAGCATATTAATTAAAAATTCCTATAATTTTGTGATATTATGATATTATCATAATGTATGAATATTTGGTAATAAAATGTTATAATACAGAAAATAATTTATATATTAATACATATTGATGAAGGTAGAGCTGTTAAAATTAAAACTTTTGCTCTTTTCGAAGTTAAATGCACATTAGTTCTGTTTCATCGATCGATTACACATAGATAGAGAAAACATTTATTGAAGCAAATTGAAAAGAAAGATCCTCATTATTAAGGTCCTAACACATTGTATGTTCTTAATAGTAAGGACATAAGTAGGTTCTCTATAATATACAGTGTAGAAATTTTCGATTTTTTTTCATTTTTAGTTAGTTCGATTCCCGGTCGAAGCAAGTGAATTTACGAAAATCTTTAAATGAAGTTCTAATTCTCTTAAAAAACAAAGGAATGTTTCATTTCCCGACCATTATTTTAAACCTACACTTACCAACCATGTCCATAAGTTTTAATTCATAGTAGTGTCCATCCGATTTGAGACATATTATAATATTAGCATAATCGGATATAACCTATTCTAGCACTAAAGCGTTAGAAACCTCAATCCTATATTAAAACGTACGTACTTATACGTAATACTAATATCAGAAGGAGCATGCGGGCTGCAAGTACGGTTATCAGCGATTTGAGATAACCTCCATCTATCTTCAGCTGACATGTGAGCCGTAATCGAAACTCGTTTGGATCCGTTTATGCTATGGATTAGTTGAGAATACGGTAATGTATTTGGAATGAATACTTTTATGTATATTTTACACAAAATAAGAGTAAAGAGCTCGTATACATAATAGCTAGAACTAGATAGCCTTCCTCGATGAATGGGCTATCTAACATCGAAAGAATTTTTCAAATCAGACCAGTAGTTTCTGAGATAAGCGCCTTCAAACAAACAAACAAGCTCTTCAGCTTTATAATATTATAGTATAGATTTAAAAAAGAATGAAACATATACTGAAAATATAAGTACTTTAAAACAAAATAATAGATATAAAAGAAGCAGCAGAGATGAATAATAAATGTTATAACTATTCGGACAAAAAATTGAGGCCATTTTGTTAATAACATTGACAATACTATCATTAATAATACAGTTTTTAGGTCCACAAGTAAAATATTAACAGACGACATTATAGCTACAACCTTCTCTTCCAGGTTACCTACGAGTTAGTAAAAAAATTGGTTGTCTGTAAAGTCGGTTTACTGACGATAGTTGAACGTGACAACGTCCGATTGTGCTTCTTTGTCGCTCGTTCCGCGCTCTCGCTTGCACTTCAAGCCTTACATGGAACGCCTCAGAGCAAGGTAACGCCGCATGAGTCATGAAAAATCATGCGTGCAGCCGGCTCTATCGAATTATAAGACGTTGTCACGTCAAAAGTTAGTTAGTCCTGTTTAGTTCAATAAAAAACCCTACTTTGGTATAATAACAATTGTGTATTGGCTTGCTCTGGTCAGATACGTCAACAAAATTAATTAACTTCATTTTGATTGGAACATAATGGTTTATATCGAAATATAAATCAGTTCTGTGGGTGCTAAAGCCACAGATTGACTGATATTTTTAGTACTACATGTGGGTGTTTACACAATTTGTTTTATTGTTATTTCATAAGTTCCTTGACCTTTGTGCTTGCTGAAATATTCTTTTTTCTTAATATCGTTGTAAAATGTATAGATATTATTTTTACTAATGTTTGAGAATTGAAAATCGTAGCCGATATTGAATTTAACGATTCGACCCCGATTGTCTAATCATATTAATTAAAAACAGTCTAAAACCGTTTCACATACTGTTACTATGCGAATCACATGAGCCAAACGATGTTATCCCTTTTAAATTTCTCTTTACCAACGACATCTTTTCTATTTAGCATTCCACGATTCACGGGTTTTTAATTAAATCACTGGAATATTTGAATTTTTATTAAACCCCTTAGCTCTAATTTAGTCAAAACAAAAGAACGGGATAATTCGATTCGCAAATTGTCCCGCTGAAATCTGAAATCGTCAAAATTAAAACATTGATTCAATTACTCGTACTTTTAATGGAAATGATTGGAAAGTTTTTAATACGCAAAAGTGTGGACTGAATAGAAGAGAATAGGTTTATTTTTTCTTTGTTGTAGTAATATTATAGACGGACAGTTCGATTTCTTTGTTTCTAATGGATGAACTCAAAAAGTATTTAACCGATTTAGACATTGTTTTCGCCAGTAATTATTAATAAATACTGGCAGCCGATTTAAAATATGGTAGTAATTTTGAGGAGATTAATCAACGGTAATAAGTATATTGCCGTAGATAAATCTCCTAATCTCATAATCATAGTAATGATGAATGATTCTTATAATATAACAACTGATCCGCTCCGGCTTCGCCCGTGGTTCATGTTTCTATTCCTTTAGCAGTTAGCATTCAGAGATCATGTACCTATATATTATCCGAGTGTTAAATAATTTCTGAAATCGGTCCAGTAGTTCCTGATATTAACGCATTAAGTCAAACAAACTTTTCCGCTTTATATTATTAGAATAAATATAATTATCTATTACAACGGCTACATAATATGGTAAGAACAATCGTAAAACAAGGAACTAACACCACACGGACACCATATTATATCACTACACTAGCTGTACTTCGCGGCTTCACCCGCATTGCTCCGTTCCTGTTGGTCTTGGCGTAATGATATATAGCCAATAGCCTTCCTCGATAAATGAGCTATCTAAAACCGAAAGAATTTTTCAAATCGGACCAATAGTTCCTGAGATTAGCACGTTCAAACAAACAAACAAGCTCTTTAGCTTTATAATAGGAGTATAGATTAAACTAGCGTATTTATATACACAAATCAACGTTCAACATGTAAGATAAATAGCGCATGTAAAAATACACTTACATCGACAGTGATTGATAGCTAGGTACAGTCGCGTACAGTCGTCAGCTCTTGGGAAATTAACAATGAAAGTGACAAAAACACTTCTTCACGCGGAAGTACGTTAGTGACCGGGATGAGTCTGGCTGATTGATCCTTAATGACTTGTTTTTTTTGATATCATGAGGTTTTTTATGTGCTCTTATAAATGTATAAGGTTTGAATGTTAACTACCTATTGCTTTCAAAGATACATCATTCGTAATAAAATAATGGTATTGTCAATCATAGCTATACTACGAGAAATTTAAGCCCAAAAATAAAACGTTAGCGAAATAAGTTACATTCGACATTTTTCATTTATTATTTTTAAATTTTTAAAATATTCTGCGTTGCGAGAAAAAGTCGTATATTTTTAATACTGATGTTGAACAGTTCTATTAATTTAACCAATTAAAAATCCACTTCATGCTCCCCTTACTCTTAACTGCGTTAAAATTTAAAGTTTACGAGGTGTGTTATCGTTCCGCGTTCACAATAAATCCTTACGAACTTGTTGCTAATGCCAAGAATTAGCCCACACCTACAACTTGGCGAGATTCGCCTTTAATCGCAATGTATTAAGTTGTTCCATTATTTGCTTACAAACTATGTATCATAAAGTGAAGTCCCGTGTCCCCGTAGTGGGGTAGGGGGCAGATGCATTATTCATACATCTGTTTCACTGATCGATTTTTCTTTAGGGACAAGTAGGTGATCAGCCTTCTGTGTCCTGCCAGACCGAGACATTTTTTTTTTCGTCTCCACCGGGAATCGAACCCAGGACCCCTCGGTTCTACGCTCACGCGTCAACCACTGTACCGAGGAGGTGGTCAAACTATGTATCATGAGTATTGAAAAATAGGAAAAAGTTGAATGTTTTCACATAAAAAATAAATTTTCGATTAATATTAAACTGTTTATAATATTTTGTTCTGTAGTGGAAATGACATTTTAAAATTAAGTTAAAATGAAATACTTTAGATATTTGCATGTTTAGATAATTTATTACATTTGTCTTATTATTACTTTTGTCGCATAATTTATTACATTACATTAAAGGTTGACTGCTTTTGAGCCAGCCTAAATGATATAGAGACATTTGATCAATTCATTTTGTATCTTGAAAGTTTATACCCTAATACTACATTAAACCATAAAACATAAGCACATTACCAAACAGACTATATTATTATTCACATAAAAATAAATAAGTATTTCGTAACATGACTTTACTTTCCAATCGAATTAGCTCATTCGGGGACCATAATTGCATAGTCGTCTTACATTAAGCTCTATACTGTTACACGCAGAGGCGTTCTCAACGTAATCACGTCTTCCATAAAATATTCATGTTTATTTTAATACAAAATGTACTGTAATAAGTGTCTCGCATATTACCATAATTTGATCTTGTCTCTCTTATCGAATATGAC
The DNA here is from genome assembly GCF_061535455.1 of Colias philodice. Taxonomy (NCBI): domain Eukaryota; kingdom Metazoa; phylum Arthropoda; class Insecta; order Lepidoptera; family Pieridae; genus Colias; species Colias philodice. Next base: position 8,641,187 of record NC_143104.1, read on the forward strand.
ATTATGTAGGAGTTAGGGTGTTTTGAAAGGTAATACGTAGGCTACTTTGCGGATGGAAATGGAGAATTGGTAGATTAATGCTAAATTTAGATCATATCACATGAAAGGTTCATTGCCCTTGAGTTTATAAAATAATGGAATAACTATGTGGGCTGAGTGATGATAATAAAGAGCGTGTGTGCCGAACACACGTGTCAGAAATGAAACTTCTTTGCCAAGATTCTAGAGGTAAGATACCAAAATCATCGCCTTACTCCGTGACGTGACGGTATTGCCATGACGCGACCTTGAAATTTTACTTTCAATGCACCTAAAGAAGTTTCACTTCAATTAACTTTTTTTTCCGTTGTGAATGATGTTCTAGTCTTAATGATAAATGGGCCTGTATTTGTTTTAAGTGATTGGAAATCGACATGAATCTCCTAATTGTCGTTCAAGCACGATCTAATCTTCTAAAAAGGATAGTCTGACAAAACGATTTCACCCCGCGGTTTCACCCGCATTGCTCCGCTCCTGTTGGTCTTAGCGTGATGCTATATAGCCTTATAGCCTTCCTCGATAAATGGGCTATCTAATTTCGAAAGAATTTTTCAAATCGTACCAGTAGTTTCCGAGATTAGCTCGTTCAAACAAACAAACAAACTCTTCAGCTTTATAATATTAGTATAGATTTGATACAATATTTTTTTCGTAAATTCATATACAAAAGTAAATGTGCTTGAATATAATTAAAAAATGCTTCAACGTCATATTAATTGTCCACGTATCATTTCCTAGATTCAAAATAGCCATAACTACTTTATCGTATCGTACACAACAGAATACTCGAAATCATACGTTCCTCATCAAAATATTAGTTATTTCTGTGTAACATTCTGATTTAGCCATCGAATATTATTTCAACTGCTAACATGCGGCATACACTTAAAGCCTAATTTCCCTTGGGCTGTCTGTATGATTGCTATTTAAATAAGCGCTTGCTAAACAGCTTTCAAGCGCGTTCAGTCGTTAAGCAAACGTGGATAGTCGTTTAAGTTTTTAATGCCTTACATGTGAAATATAGCTAGCCTTTATGAGACTGCTATGGATTGAGATTGCTTCTGTGGAGTGTAATATTACAAAGTTTAAAGCTTTTTAATATATATTTTATGACGCGGCTGTAAAGAAACACTTATGTTTTAATTATTATCTATTTTTATTTAATGTCTGTGAGGTATATTTGAAACAACAATTTCGAATATTTGTCCGACATGAATTGTGGAGTTACAAACGCAATATTATTTTGAACCATTTTACTTTTCGATTAATCGCAAGAAGGTGCCTAGATACGGCTAAATACTTTTAAATAATACCTTTATTGAAACCGTATTTTATTTTTGTTTAAATTAAGTTAAATTACAACAAATCTCACGTATAGATATCGTTTACATTCTATAAATCTGAACAATAATACGTAAAAATAATAATTAACATCATTTAATTGTATTATTTTAAGACTTATTAAAAAGTTCACTGAGCTACACGGAACCGAAGATTTTTTATATGTCTAATGTTTGTGTTGCTATACACCCAGCTACTTATCGATACTATAAGAATACAAACACAAACCAAAAGCAATGTAACTTTAAAATGCATCTTCGCTTATCAGTTTTTAAAACCAACTTTACCTCTATAAAAGTTGACAAAAGCTCCAACGTACATCAATATTAGAGTACTCAGTGTATGTTTAACATGGCTCATAGTAAACGCCTCCCGGAGGTAGCATAGAGGACTCTGCTAAGCGGTTTTTGATGTAGCCGGGCCGCCGAGGTGTCGTAATACGTGCCCTCTTGTTGTAGGCACTCTCATGTCTCTATGGGCCTAGTTTGCTTAATATTGAGATATGGTTTTTACTGAGATGTAAAAATGCTAGTTGTAAAATGAGTGTTTAGTATGGGGAGGTAACTGTGTAAGTTGGGAAAGAAAATATTAAGATGAGATTTATAGTTTTAAGATGCGATTGATTCGAAAAAGTCTATTATGTTATTATTAACTGATGCTATAATAAGAAATTAATAATTGTGATCATTGTGACAAAAACTAATTAATTCGACTATTCTTACTTGGAAATTTCCGTGTGTTTCAATTTGTATTAAAATATTAAATTATTAACACCTCCTACTCACAAAATTACCTACTTCTGAAGATTAATTATGTTTATCATGAACAGGTTCATAATAATTAAAGTAAAAATATATTATTATTATTCATGTTCTTGTCTATCAAATAAGATTTTTCTCCACTCACTTGTAAGAGCCTTATTATGCGATATTTATTATAATAAACAATGTAAATATTGACTAACATTATGAGCAAGTTAACTAAAAATATAAGCAATCATATCATTCGATACAAACAGCAAACGCACTCATTGCGAGTAAAAAAAAATAACACAAAAATAAAGAACCTCACAATCCGATAGACAGCACAAGCAAAGTAACATCCACCCAGTTAAAAGCTAATAAAACTGAACGGTAAACGCATTAAGGGGGGCATGTGCAAATATTTCCTACAAAATTAACGTGGATTGATCATATTTCCGTACCCAGCGATGTGTGAACTATCGCAATCAGTGAAATCAGTCTTTCGAGCCCCGAAAGCAATTCGTTTATTAATTGATAAACACAATCCATGTTTCAATATTTCAAATTGTGTTATGTAACATGCAGTTGTTTTCTTGTTTGCTTTTGACGTTACCTATTAAATTAAAATGCTTTTTTCAGGTTCTATTGATAGATGGAATGTTACGATTTTAATGTGAATTTTCAATTATTTGGCTAATACAATGGACTTCAGTTAAATAAATACAGATATAACAAGTCCATGTATGTTGTTTGATCTAAAATTTACTGTTTTATTGTGTATTTGTACAACTGATTAAACATTAATATATTGTATTTTTTCTTTATAAATGGGTTAAATGGATCCGAATATAACATTTAGTCTATATTTCGTAGATACTGCTACGCAATTTTTGTGAAGCAGTGTCTACGTAGCTATAGAAATATTCCTTAACGTCCATTAATATTTGATTATAATAATAAATTTAAGGAAAAATATTATGACACCGAGGAGCAATAATGTTTTTACATGGAAAAAATATTTTATTAGATAATTCAATATTAATCAGATTGGTAAGTATTTTTGGTATGCTCGTGTATTAATTTTTTCCTTGAAAATTTTTATACAGAAAAAATATAAATTTATTTGTCTCTTTTATGTTTATCCGGTTTCGTTCGTTAGGCGGACTTTAAATGTTAGAAAAGTACTTTTTATATTTATCTTGACTCAGTAATTAATAAACACTAAGTATACATTTTTATCATCACGTTAAGATAAATAAACATTATAGGAACTAAAAGTTTTTTTTAAAGCAACAATCTATATTATAGTAAGTTCTATAAGTTCAGGTCAAACTACATTACTATTTGTGATGTAAGTAATTTCTGCTTATCTTTTTTGGAGCGTTCTTTTGACAAAGCCGCAAAGTGTATGTAACAAGTACCAATATAATATTCAGAATAAAGGTAATTTTAAAGTGATTCCACTTCTAGTAAGAATAGCACATATCAATATTATGAAATCAGGCGTGCTATCGCCATATAAAAAGCCGTTCATACAATGTACCGCACGCTGACCGTATCGAAGCGACTTGGCAAAGCTCCCACATGTTTTACAATGTAAATGAGCCGAGACCGGGAAGGTACAAAAAGTACAATGGCTGGTTGGTCGTAAGTAAGATATTTCGTCACAAACATACGACAACCGTGAGATGGCATAAGGTCCCTTGATGTGCCTCGTTGGCATTAAGGACCCGTGTAAGTGAGGAGCGTTTATATTGTAGGTATATTTTTAAGGTGCAGTACGCATGAAAGTGTTTTTATAATTTCTTGCAAATGTAAAAGCATATTTTGTCCGTTGTTAATAATTGGATTATTAAAAATATACATTTTGGTATTTAATTACGACGTATTACTGAACGTAATGAATCTCGATTAAATATAATAAAATTAGAGTGTAATTCAGACGAATTTAATTTTACACATTAAGAATAGAAGATTAAATTGAATAGAAATAAATATGTGTTTTATTTCTTATGCCTTAGAAAATTTGTTTATGTCTAATGCTCTAGTTAAAATTCAGGTTTTATGCACGACATAATTTGATAGTCCACCACTACACAGTGGTCCATCATCATCATCCTAGTCATGGTATTATATTATTATCATATATTATCCTGGGAAATTTATGAAATACTAGATTTCCGCCCGCGGCTTCGCCCGCGTTTTCAAAGGAAAATCCGCATAGTTCCCGTTCCCGTGGGATTTCCGGGATAAAACCTATCCTATATGTGTTAATCCAAGTTACCCTCTATATGTGTGCTAAATTTCATTGTAATCGGTTCAGTCGTTTTTACGTGAAAGAGTAACAAACATCCATACAAACTTTCGCCTTTATAATAGTATTAAGATATTCAAAATGGGTTCATAAAGTTTATCACTTACACCACACATAAACTTTTACGAAGCAAGGTATATCGTAAAGTTGTTACCGCTGTTACATCGCGCATCGACGTGGACGTGATGTGTCACATTCGTGTATGATAAATTTATGTTTGGATTGTTGTTTGGTTGGCTTTATGCTGTAAGGTGTAATGGGTCAGTGTCGCTATTAAATGTTTTCAGGGTCGTTAATTTTTAAGCGGATTGCGTGTATTTTGACAACGATTTTTGAATGAATCGAGTGAGTATGAAAGTGAGGTTAGATTGAAGAATATTTCGTTTTTATGTTATTAACATACATAAGGGAAACCACTGATAAAAATCTTATATTTAGTTAGTATTTAAATGTAGTTAACATCCATGAATCATTTTCTTTATATCTTGAGTACGCATAATAATAATAAATAATAATAAATTCTTTATTGCACACCAAATAAAATAACAGAGAAGAAAACAGCGCGTAGGAACAATGTACAAAAGGCGGTCTTATCACTTACAAGTGATTTCTACCAGACAACCTGTGATATTGGAAAATGCTGGAAGAATACATTTATGGAGGTGTGAGCAAAAGAGCACTTAAAATTTAATAAAAAATAAATAAATAAATAAAATTATTTTATTTTATGTTAATATATATAATAATATACATATATACATACATATACATATATATATAATTAATATATAAAAATATATAAATAATATTTATATAAGTACATGAATTTAAAATATATAGAAATAACAAATAAATATTATATGTATAAATTTATAACGAAAGATAATATTTTTTCACCAAATTATCGAACGTAGATATGGTTTGTGCATGTTTGATTGAATCTGGCAACGAATTCCAAAGATTAATAGCGTACATAGTAAAAGAGTGATGGTAAAAGTTAGAGTGATGAAACGGAATTAGAAGAGAAAGGGAGTAAGGAGATCTCAATACCAAGCTATTGGAGTGACGAAATATAAATCTTTCCTTAAGATAGTTCGGTGTTCTAGCGTCAAACAATATGCCGTAAAGAAGATGAAGCATGCGTGCATTCCGCCGAGAACGTATTGGCAACCATTTGAGTTTCGTACGGAACTGGGATACGTGGTCATATTTTCGCAAACCGAATATGTACCTTATACCGAGGTTCTGAAGGCGTTCGAGAGCATCTAATTGGTTTTCATTAAGATCGGGATAGGCACAGTCACAATAATCGAGGATTGGATGAAGTATAGCTTGTACCAACTCAATTTTAGTGGGGATGGGAAGAAGGTTACGTAAACGTCTGAGAGAACCGTAAGAACCGAACATTTTTTTTCGCACTTCTTGAAGCTGCTGTGTCCACGAAAGAGTCTGATCTAAGTATATTCCTAGGTTTTTGACACTGGAGCTGTAAGGAATAATAACACCGTCAACAATAACTTTGGGAATGGTGACCCAGTCAATTTTATTTATGAAATGTCGACTTCCGATTATGATTGATTGTGTCTTAGCTGGATTTATGTTCACTCCGTGTGCTTTGCTCCATTTTATTACGCATACGTGGGTATACGAACAATAGTGCCCAATCAGACACACTTACTTAAATGTGGCAGAAACCAGTCAGCCTTTTTAATAATTTATTAGATTTAACAACATATTATTAATCAAGTTTGCATCTTATTACACTCAAATGTTATTATAAACGTACATTAATGTTTTATTTTATCAACAGATGAAATTTTCATAATGTATTTTTATTTTTAATGGTGTTTAAAGATTCACAGATAATTCATTTTCAGATTGACTGTTAAAATAAGTGTTAGCAAAATTCCAAAACACCCTTTTTTTATTTACAAAAATTCCCTTTATCTTTTTTGGATTTATAAATTCTAAATTTATTTTCCAATTGTAATATTAGATATCATCGTAGCAAAAAATTTAATTTTGCTTTATTTTATAATGAAATAAACAACCAAAATATTATTATGTTTCTCTCCATAATACACGGGTATTTCCAGAAGGAAGATACCCGGTCTTTTGGGAGGCTTACGTGGGACACAGGCCCATAGAGAATTTGAATGTGTTTTGGGACACCAGCCGCAGCATGCCCATGAATTCACTATAGAGATACAGCCCTGGGCAGTCCGCGGCCAATGTAGGATTATTACCAAATATGGGAATTAAAAATCTGGAAAGGAGGTGTTGGTAAGACTATGGACGTCTTTTCAATATTAAAAATTGAAAGTTATGGCAGACGATGACTCGCCAGCTATATTATTATTAAGCAATAAATTCATAAAACAAATCAAATTCTATATTTCAAATATATTTTTTAAAAATAAAATATTAATATTATGCGTTTCACTTTGAGTTCAGTTATTTTCGTCACTATATTATTTTCAACAAATCCCAAAAAATTACCTAAAAGTGGAAAAGCTCCAAACTTTTACACCCTTGCAAAACTGTTATTTAGTTTCCACAGATAAGTCAGTAAATCTACTATCAGAGTTTTAACAAAATTAGAATCTTTGAGCAACGTAACGAACTAAAACAAACTTACTACAATTTGAACACAAAGCACAAAACTTAGTCCGACTTGAACACTAAAAGCTAACAGGGTCTGGACTAGACTTCAACAGTTTATCTTTGAATGCATATTGATCTCGAGAGAAGTATATCCGTGAAATTGTTATTTTATATTTTAATAGAGATTGGAAAACAAATTATTAACATAGATATAATACCGGAAATAATGACGTTAAACCCTTTTTTATGTTACAAAAAAGACTTGATAACACAGGTAATTCACATAGACAAAATACTACAACGTATATACCGGAACTAATAGTTTGTTAACTCTTCTCCAAGGGAGTAGCTTCAATATATTTCACATTGGAAATTTACTCATACAAATATCTACGTATATCGTATGGATATTGGCGTAGGTATTCATCAAAATCATTTCAAAAGGCAATATGAATACTTTGTGATGCGTCAAAGAAGGAAAGCTTAGCAAAGAAACAAAGCATTACTTTAACATGTATAATCATATTTGTATGCACTTAAATTCCTACTTGAAAAATATACAACACTACACTAGTTATTTTTAAACATGTATTATATATTTTTATGAACTGCCACTTTGTAAATTACGTAATACAATTTAAATTCTGTATACTGAGGGCCGATTTTTCAATGCTTGGATAAAACTTATTCGTCGAATAATTTATAAAACTACCATTTTAAAAACGTATTCTAATTGCCCGTATTTGACAGTTTACGTGACATTTTAATATTATCGTGTGATACATTATTGGACGGATTAGTTTTATCCAAGCATTGAAAAATCGACCCTTAATCACATAAAAATTAAAACATAATAATCTCTATATCTCTATGATCTTAATACCACAGATTACCACAGTTACTACGTAATTAGCACCACGAATCCCGATTCCAAACCTCTTCATTACCGCATACTGTAACACCATACCAGTTATACAAAGAAGTACTCAAATCAAATTCTTGTACGATCACATAATACGTACGTCGTACACCTATTAACCGTCGCTCGAATACCGAGCGCGTACGATAAATTCCTTAGACACGTCTATGTAAATATTAGTTTATTTATCCAATAGATGTACGTCAGTACGTGATGTAGCATAAAACGGGGCTTCACGTGAGATCTGAAAAGAATATAATGTATGGAATATCGTTCGAGCTTCGTTCCGTATTATGTGATATTATCGCTCCTTTATTTTATTTTTTATAGGTATGTAGAAGCTTTGTAAAATAAAAACTGTTCTAAGATCTGTTACATCTGTAAAGTGTGTACAGAAATACGTTTCGAATAAACTATAGGAATAAAAAAAATATGTACATATTTTATTTATATTTTTACTTCATTTTTATGTTAACTTCATATAAGAAAACATTACATATTTTAAAATACATCAATAATAAGCAAGAGAGTAATTATAAGCAAGAGGTTCTTGCTACATTGATATTACCCATCTAAAAAATCAAGAAAGTTTACTTGTGAATATTTTTTTGACTTTCCTACTTTTATTATATTATTTATAGAATTTCACACGTCATATTCAATCATCATATCCCATATCAAATAAGCAGGTAATATTCCGTTCGAGATAGCCAAACATGTCTTGACCTCTCAAAATTGTATATCGAATGACACCGTAATAGGGTCCCGATGCGTACGTTATCAAATTTGGAGTCAGACAAGAAAATTGTGTTGATACGAAATGCTGCCAAATAAAATTTTCCATTTCCTGAACTGAAACTATTTCGTTATAGACGAATACGAATATTTTTATGTGAACAGTTATTGAGATGTTTTGTGGATATTTTGCGATTTTTTATATTTCCTCTCTCTACTTTTGTATGCGATAAAAATATAATCTTGATTTTATAAAATAAAAAAAACATTTTTTAAATCTCAAAAATTTTAACACAAAAATCATATCTCAAAATCGCTCCAACGTGATAGAAACACAAACAACCTTTGCATTTACAAGGATAACGGCCAATTAAAAGAAAACAACAACTCAATCCACCTATTTTCGTACTTAACATTATTCCGTAACCCAATTTGTCATGGCCCATTTTCGATACAAGTGTTTTCGTATGATAGAGCCCTTTCTTCTTACCCTGTAAGCACTCGTCGAAGCTTAGGGGAATGAACGTCAAAATTGAATAGCAACTGAGGGTTCTTAACGTGAGGTCACAATACTTATGAGACGGGTTAAGTATTAACCCGTCTCAGTCAGGTTAGACATCTATTATTATGAAAAATCAAACAATACATTTAATTGAATTCGGATCGAGTTTTTATGTTTGTATTGTATTAACTAATGAATGTACAAACATATTTTACTTATATTTCAAAATACATAGGTCTAAGTTTGATTACTATAAAGTCATAATATTTGGAGAAAATGTATTTGAAAACACACCGGCATCTCATTATAAACACATAAAGATGAACGTATGATAATATATTCCATAAATGAGGATGTTTTCAATATAAATTGAAAGTATTCATGTTGGACAATTCGTTATAGATTTTAGTGACGCGTAGTGCTTTTAATTAATGAAGGCGGTGTAGAATAAATGGAGTAAATATTTTATCTGTGTTTATTTGATACACGACGAATTCAATATTCACATCGGGAACGGTAACCTTCTATAGTTTTTAATTGAGTCTTATCATTTATACTTACGAAATAAAAATAAAATATTTAAGTATTTATATTTCGATAATATTAATTCAATTGAAAAGACGAACTTAAAGTAAGCAATATTTTAGGGGTAAGTATACTTTATTTTCGTATATTTAATTTACTATCAACTTTAATCTATTTAATGTAACGTAGGAATATTAAAAAAAGGATAAAGTACTTAAAAAATATAACTTCTGAAGTCGATTGCATTCAGCGTTCAGTAACAACTACAAAAAACATATTAATTTTTAAATAAACGATCTGCTTCTAAAGTAATTCATACAAAATGACAAACAACCAAATGTGTTCACTGTTCACCCTGACACCCCAAGCGCAAATCACTCTTAAACGAAACCCATAACTTCGGAATAAAAAACGAAAAATACCGAAACCGAGTCACACCCGTAACGCATTAATAACTATGAAATATATCCTCAACGTCAAACCAGTACATGCACTCGCCTCCCATTGTCTGTCTGACAGACATTTATCATTTCCGAAAAACATAAAACCGAGGAAATCCGCACAAAGAAAATTTTGAGGAATGGTATCTAAGTGTACCAAGTTTATATCAAATCTTTTATTGTACACTTTTCAATGTTTTCAATGATCATCATAATTCTTTTTAAAATTAACTCGCGAATAATTGTTGCATTTATAATCTCTCTTTGAAGATGAAAACAATGATAACAATTACAACAAAAATAAAATAAAAATTTTCCCGAAATACAACTACCTACAACTGTTTTTCTATCAATACATTATGATAAAAATAGACTAAAACTTCCATAACACAAATAAATCGACAGCTAAAAATGTATTTTACATGATAAATAGTTATTTGTTATATTTGTTAGGGACAGATGTTCTGTTCTGAGAAAACAAATTTCCTGGAACCCAGTCTTAAAGGTTCAAACATACTTCAATAAAATTTCACTACACATAAGACTACATATTAACGACATTTAAACCGTTAAAATAGAACTTACTAGAACTGAACTTTAGAGATTCATAAAGCCAAAGTTACAAGCCATTACATTTTAATAGAATGAAGTCATGTTGGAATAGTTTAGCATTCATACTTCTTTGACTCAATGTTGTGTGTACAATAAAGCGCGTCACACACGGTGAAGATACTATAATATTTTATCTTAAGATACTGTTATACATATTTTTATTAACCGACTTCAAAAAAAGGAGGAGGTTATCAATTCGGCCGGTATGTTTTTTTTTTTTTTTTTTATGTATGTACACCGATTACTCCGTGGTTTCTGGACCGATTTACGTGATTCTTTTTTTGTTCGATGCGGGATGGTGTCGAATTGGTCCCATAAAAATTTTATTCGGATAGGCCCAGTAGTTTTTATTTTATGAGCATTTTTGTCTGTATTTGTAAATGTTGCAAACTGTGCATGTTTGAAGTCGGTTGTTTTTAACGCAGTTATTGACTTGTATATTACAGTACCCACAAAATTTCGCGTCATTTGTAACAGGATGGCGGTTCTACAGGGGTCTTAGTACTCAATGACAAAAAGAAAAATGATGGTCCGAACGCTGATACCATACCGGATGCGTTAAGATACTGTAATATAAAATATAACAGTATCTATAGTATCTTCACCGTGTGTGACGCGCTTAATGAAGAGATTTATATAGATCTAAGCCTTATTATGTTACATACCTTTGAAAATAGAGACTAGATAAAATCCTAAAAACCTATAATCTCAATGTACATTAATTTCAAAAGATTCAATTATGCACACAGATCTTTAATTTGTAAAAATAATCATAACAATAATTTAGTCTAAAAAAATATCAATGATTCTCGAATTATCTTATCAGTATACATTATGCTTCACCGTTATCTTTATGTCCTGTGTTTTATCAAAATATATTTACCTGTAACATAAATTTCTTTAAAAACCGTTCGCCATTTAATTAAAAACAAAGCTAAGTACCTCGAGAAGCGTTTATTATGAAATATAATTTGTCAAAACACAAATTGCTTCGCCAGATGGTTGCCACTGAAAATTTTCTTGCATTCAACATCGTCTTATCGATTAATCATTCTTCCTCAAGCCTTTCAGTATCTTGTAATAGAATTTTATACTTATTTCCGAGGATCTATCAATCACCAAGGACCTATGAATCTATTGAAAATATGAGCATCAATTATAAAAGTGATTGTCGGATTTTATGTGCATTTTTATTTTGTCCTGTTTGCTTTGGGTGTTGAAGAAAAATATAATAGATTGTTATCAGATTTTAAGGACCTTTACAGAGAGGAAAAAGCGTTAACTTGTTGTATGTGTCTGGTTAAAACCCTTACCGTATTAAATATAAAAAAAAATAGTATTTTAAACTAATAGATTTAAAGGTAAAATACACTAAGCTTATTTAAATTGAAAAATTAGAACTCTTCAACGGTTCCTAACCCGCTTTATTAAGTATATTTACACTAAAGACTCAACATCAAAGCGCGTATTAACTTTTCATCAGTTATCTAAATAAGTATTAGCTTATATAATATACATTACGGCTTCGAATACATCACGTACGTTGCCATGTAAAATTCGCAAGTAAGCATTTTACACAAAAATGGGTTACATAGGGCAGAGATTATTAGATACATCACGGATTCGCTGGAGATCGTGTGAGGAGCCTCTTATATTGAGTACAGACTCATTTCACTGTAAGACTAGGACGTCCGCAAATAAGATCGTGTTTAACGAAGAATTTAAACAGGCAATCACGGAAAATCTGTAAGAATACCTATATTATTTATATTATATCGCCTACGATTTTTCGAAAATGCCGTAGATTAATTGTTTAAATTTAATGCTATAAATATGCAGTGAAATTAGGATTAAAATTTGTCCGGAGTTTTAGAAGAATAAGATTAACAAACAGACATACAAACTGACAGACAAACATAGAAAAAGCATAGAACATACAAATAATATAAATTCTGTATATCTTTTAACAATAAATTCATTGTTTCAGTACGTTAATAAAAATCCCGCAAACATAATATTATATTGACGACGTGAAAGTTTTACAGTTTCAATAATTTCACATTTATTAATTGTACGTTTCCAAATGATTACTTCCTCTTTTGAGGTCAATAAAAATTATATATGCTTTTTTGTACTTACTCCTCAGTAGGTACAAATACGTTTTAATAAAAAACAAACATCATTTTTCCATTAATCGAAAATGGATGTTTCTTTCGAAAATGGATGTTTTTCATATTGTATTTGCGTGGAAATTTACAAACGGCTCAATATAAACACCTTATTTCATCTCTATCAAAACTTATATCCATAAAACGGTTAAACTTTCGGGTTGAAAACTTAACTTTTTCTTGAACGGGCACCACTTGACGTGGGTGTGGAATACCTTTAACTTATTAAAGTGGTCAGGATAAAAGTTTTCGTGGTATAAACGATTTACGCCTTCGTGTATATGAGATAAGGGTTTTTTGGGTATAATTTAACAGTATAATATTATCATAATATACTTGTTATGGTATTATAATCGGTAAAAAATATACCAAAATGTATCATTTCAATTTTTAATGCACAAGACAGGAATGTATTTAAAACTTTGTTAAGCAGTTATTCTTTCAAAATAAGGTGAGTTTATGGATTTTTTTAAGGTATCTAAATACTGATACAAAATCTAATAAAATCTTAAAGAGAACTGTTATCTCTTACGTACACAATGTTTTATACTAAACCTATTTATAAACTGGAACCTTTTTTTATTTTATATAGTGGGGAAATCTTCCAAAGATACCCACGGCCCCCGGGGAAGGAGCCGTGGGTTATGTCGGATTCTTACCGACTAAAACCTCACTGTGTTCCGTCGAGCCGCTTAATAAACTGGAACCTGTAGATTATAGAATTATATTATCTATTCTGTAACTAATTAATCAACAACTAAGAAGTAACAAAACAACATATTAAAGGCCAACCGTATCCCATATCGTCAACAAAAGGTTTCATCAGAAAAGTTTTTATTGCGCGAAATCCAATGAAATAGTTAAGAAATTCGATGTCCTCTAAAACAAGCTATTTACTGACAACCCAACTCCCATTCTTGCGGACCCAAAAGACTTGAGATGAAGGAAGGAAAATAATTGTGATCCAGGTAAAGATAAAATATATGAAGCTATATATAAACTTTCGTGTTGTAAGTAGAAATTGTAATATATCTTAAAAAATTAAACTCTGAGTAAATATTTTCAAAAGAATAATTTTGAAGTGTAAAGTAATTCGATAAATTAATCAAAAGTGCGTATTGAAATCCCTTATTTTAGTCCCATTAAGTTTTATTTTGTTGACAAAAGTAGCATAGGCCTTGTCTCTTTTTCAAAATTTCATCAAAATCAATCCATATTCGACTAGAAGCAACAGAAAATCAGATATAGAGACAGGGCATCGCACTCATAATATTTTTATAGACAATATTAATAATATTAATCGCTTCAAATATCTCAGGTTGTTAGGTGGAACGCATTCCCAATAATAGATATAGAGCCAATAAAAGTTACCACAATTCGTGTTTGAAACAGACATGTTGTCGTTATAAAAGTTTGTTTTTGTTTTATTTGAGAATTCTATGAGATGACTTTATGGTATTATATCGATAGTTTATTGCAAATAATTTCCTTTTTGTAACAATCGGCTTAGCAATATAATAATAAGTTAAAGTAATGAAGTACCTATATAAAAAAAAATCAAAATAATATATTTGTTCGATTAAATAATTCAATTTTCATGTAAAAATCTGTATGGCAATATCATATTATAGGTAAACTTGATTTACCTATAATTAAACATTAAGCTACATTATTATTGTACCGAAAATGACATCAGTACTAATGATGGCTCTACGCTGTTATTTATAATGTAAATGGAAGAATACGTTATTTACCATGATATTAAAATATAATACAATTTATATGATGAACTTCTGAGTTACCGGTTCCTCTCTGTAATAACCTTCGAACCCATAATAAATAAATAACATGCATTATGAAGATTCATAACAAGTCTAGTAAAATAAATGACTGTTAGACTGAATTTATCTACAAACACGAACAGAATCGATCTCCAAAACTTCCGAGGAATAAATCTCCGTTAAGCCTCGTAACTTTTCCATTTAAATAGTTAATGAGCATTAAGTATGTACAATTAATTCATTGTAATCACCCAGATTAAGGCATTAATACCAGCTCAAGATTATACGCTAAAGTGCTATCAATACCACAATTAAGAATACTTAAGAAATTACGCTTCAGTGTTGGAGTTATTTGATACCTTTTGTTATTATATTTTAGGCTTCGGTTAGTCTTGGTTTTATAATTAACTCCGTTATTTCTTCAGGTTTACTGTCGTGAATTGTGATGTACATTGTGAGCAGATTCTATAAATTAGTATTAATATTTATAATGTAATTTGGTATTGCCACCTGGAGGGTAAGCACTCTTAATGGTATGATAACAAATTCAAATGAAACATTCCATTATTTTTGAAAATAGTTTAAAATGCATTTAAAGATTAACGAAAATTTGCCTAACGTATCCGGGAATTGATACAACTATTTTCCTACCTATTTATGATAACGGAAAACACAAAACAATCAAGTCGCAGAAATCAAAATTCTTTCGACCTCTTTCCTTAACTCAGGCGACCCTTTTAACTATGTCGGATCCTCATGGGAAACGTCGGTTTCAATTCATTACGTAAAAAAACAGAATCACAGAATCAATTACATATTTTTTTAAAACTCTGCACAAATTGGTGAAGGCATTTATATTCAACTACATCTTATCCATCTTTCATAATTGTATTTGTTTTTATATAAATAAATAATGAACTCTTTATTAGCAGGTAGGCAATATTAAAATTAACAATTTATGTACTTACAATCTACTTAATCTAACAACCTACATGCTAAAAGGATTGAAAAAATATATCAATATTTATAATGAATTTTGCCACCAACACTACGTGACTAGACAAATAATTAAAGCAGTTTAGTCACATGCCCCCTAGGGGACAGATACCTCCACTATTTCCCCAGTATTAAAGCTTCGATTCCACTCGACTGATTAATACGCGCCATAGTAAAAATAGAGATGCATTTTTCCAACAAAATTATACTAACAAGATATTTGAAGATGTTCGGAGTGCTATTGAAGCGCTGCCTTCACTAATTACACCAGAACTTGAGTTTCAATTTAATTGACTAGCGATATCGTGAAAATTATATTACGATGTTCTTTGAACGGTAATATGATCTCTATTTATTTTCTTTCGCCTTGTTTTCAGTACTTACACTTGTGTTCTGGTTAATGGGCAAATCATTTATATTTAAAAGTTTATTAAAAATATTTTAAGTCCTTAAATAACTAAGAATAAAGTATTTTCCATTTTATGTAAATAATAAAAAGAAGTTAAAATTGAAACCTTTCATGTACATTGTACAAATATAAAAGATAAGTTTCGTCTCGAATTTCCATACAACAAATTTTCTACACAAAATTTATGTCACAGGGTCGGTTATTATTGAATAAAATATCGAGACACGATATATTATATTGTCGATCCTAATGCTTTGAAATTAGATTTATTTCACATTCATTTTCGTCTTACAATCATTGTTAAAAAATATTGTTAAAAGTTTAATTATTATTATTAAGACTTGGATTGGAGATGGACTTGGATGGAAGATTTGAATACAGTTAGTAGTTACTAAAACCTCACATAACTCTCTTTGAATTCCAATGTAAAAAAATCTCAAATATACTAATTATTTCTTTATCCATTACGATTAGCGAAGCATCCTCGAAGGACCAAAAACTCATCCAAATTTCCTGTAAAAGAGTGATCAGAACAGTCGCAATTAGCATTAATTACTTACAAAATGGCTTAAGCTAACCGACAAGTTATTTATCGTAGCTTCGTCCAAAAAAAGTAACTTTTAATATGCAAGCGGAAGAAATTATTCGCCACAAATGGCCAATTTGCCGCTATTTGGCAAATATAATTGGCGTACGTTGGTGTTGTATTATTTACTTGGGGGTAATTTTCCTGATTAATTCGCGAAGCCGTGCAGGAGTTGCTGAATTTTGGCAACACTGTGGCCGCTATTTACAAGTGCAATGTACTTAAAACACCATAAATGTTTTATTAGTAATTTAGTGGATAATATTTTAAATTCATTGCATAGTGTTTTTAAAGGCTCGTCGTTTAAATTGTTTATAAGAGTATCTATACTATATAATATTATAAAGCTAAAGAGTTTGTTTGTTTGTTTGAACGCGAATCTCGGGAACTACTGGTCCGATTTGAAAAATTCTTTCGATGTCAGATAGCCCATTTATCGAGGAAGGCTATAGGCTATGTATCATTTCGTTAAGACAGGAGTGGAGCACTGTGGGTAAAACCGCGGGAAACAGCTAGTCTTAGAGCGTATACGCACTATGCGGGTAGCCGCATTGCGGGTAGCCGTCCGGCTGACCGCAAGCACAATTATGTACGTAATATTCATTTCTATGCGCACTGCGATGCGGCTACCGCAGACCGCAAAGTGCGCATAGAAATGAATATTACGTACATAATTGTGCTTGCGGTCAGCCGGACGGCTACCCGCAATGCGGCTACCCGCATAGTGCGTATACGCTCTTAGAATAATTAGTGACTAAAGTGTAATGATATGTTTAATTTATATACTCGTTTGTTTAAAAACTCAAATCTGGGACATTGAATGTAATTGTTGAGGTACCTATTATACAAAAAATGATTTTATAACAGAAATGTAATTACCCCAGTATTCATTTTTATAAAATTTTATTAAAGAAGTATTACGATAGGGCACTCTGAGCTATGAAGTTAACTTTGAACCATCTCGTATATTAACTTTATTGAAGTCTGAGATTAATACGGTGTTATTAAAGTTTTTATAGAAAATGTTGCTTGTAATTAAATTTAATATCAATCTCCTAATAATGATATTAATGTATATTGTTTATTTTATTATAATAAATAACAAACAAACACACAAACTCTTCTCCTAAATTATATTAGAGTCCTCGCATAGTTAATAGAAAAAAGTAAGTGCGCCTTGAATGTTATGTCCATTTTTACATAATCAGCGTTTGCAAAACTAAGTCTCATTAGACTTATTCAACCAATGGTGGGACACCCTGTATATTTAATACTGTTTCCTTCACATATGGCGATGATATCTATATAAATCCTTGTTTCGTATTTCAATGCAAATTTATCAAATGTATGTTTCGTCGCCATACGCGTAGTGGAACGCAGGTGTTGTTAGAACGAGAAGTTCGAACAGACAATTCTAAATTCTTATATAAAAATTACTTCAAAACAAAACAAGAATATAAAAATAAATAAAATCAGATTATTCTATACGATATACTTTATTGCTTTTACTTTTTATTTCTGAAGTCTCACACAATAACAATAGCCTTTAAAGTATACAAATTGCGTAATTACGTATTCAAAATCGTATAAAATTATGGGTTCGCTTTCTTTATCTTTCAAAGAAATGCTATCATAATTCTTAGCATTAGGCTCAATACAATTCAATTTTCTTTTGCCTTTGTTATTTATTGAGCTATAAAAAGTAAAGGATTTTCGTAATATGCTCCATATTTCCTGAATTTGATTTGTATCTTATAATTCATTTTAATCGCATAAATTATTAGAAACGGCTTTTGTATAAATATGAATATTTTTAAAAGCAAAAATTACCTCACTTTTGTTATATATTTTTCTTCTTTTATATAATATCCTTGAAATAAAATAAAAAGTTTGATTACACTGAAGTAATATATCGTATGTATAGAGGATACCATAAAATTGTTCATCGGATGACATCACTCAAGGGACATTACGTCACAATTCATATATGCGATATATTGGAATTTTATTTGCGTCACTTTATCCATTATATGAAGGTTCGTACTCAAATTACCTTTTAAATCATCTCTTTGTAAAGTCTTTTTATTTTTTATCCAATACCTGCATCCCACGTCTGAATCACTTGGAAAAATCACTCCACAACTAATTACTTGTCTTTACGAGGTATTTTCCTTTCTTATGAAAAGTTCATCAACTTCATAACGGATGAAGTCTTTAAGCTGAAGATGATATTGCGAACACAGACCATGTATTTCTAGATGAAGCCAATGCATCTTGATATTATTGATGATTGTATGTATGCAATTTTGTGTTACTTAAACTAGTTCTTTTTTTAATAGTTTTATAGAGTTCTGTCTCTACATCATTCGAAAACATGATATTAATTATGTATTTATTTGAAAAATAAAACGTAATAAACATTCAAAATTAGACTTCTGGCAGGTATGATAAGAAATCTTGAAAACGAACGAAAAAAAATATACCTAAAACAGATATTATTTAATGTGTTATCTCTATACGACGCGAAATCACTTTATGAACTTCGTTCAAACCTCTATCATCGTAATTAAGCTCTTTGCGCTCAATCGTGGCACAATTAATTATCTAGTACATATAAGATCTAGGGTTATGACGTATGCCACTAGTAGGCGAAGTACTTAGTGGTGTAAGCTATCGTGTCTAATGAAAAGCGAAGTCAGACGAGGTGTGTTGAATATTAAGTACTAAAGAGCAGAACGAATTCGGAAACTTCAATTGAAGTTATGTTTGAGATACGTATAGACCGGGAGATACTGACACAAAATTTCGAGTCATTTGTAACAAGGATGGCGGTTCTGCAGGGGTCTTAGTACGCAATGACAAAAAGAAAAATGATGGTGTGAACGCTGGTACCGGTGGCTTAGTCGCGTGGGCGTTTGTCGAACTCGTCGGAAAAATAGCGAAAGTCAAACGATTTGTAACACAAAAATTTTAGAATTTACCGATAGCCCATAAAAAAGTAGTAGGCGGTAGTGTCATGCCATACTTTTCCGGTGTGACTTACAGCCCGCCATACCGACGCGAATGTGTTGATTTAAATAAAACAATCATTCAACCATTTGTACCAGGCTAACTTTTGCACAGGTAACTATCGTCGTGCAGCCATTTACGAAAATCGCCATGCCATACTTTTCGGACGATTCCAAATGGTCGCCATACCGCCGAAAATCTGCAAAAAAATTTTATTTCGCCAAACTTTTTGTACCAGTATTGCATTTGGATTTTTGGATAGTATTTGATAAAATGTGACCATTATTATATTTGCCATACTTCTAGTAGGGGGAAAAAGTGCTGTCATACTTGAAAACTTAATTTATTATTAATTTATATAAGTGAAGATTTCCAACACTTAGATCTTTGAAATTTTGTATTTATATTTGTTGATCCTCAAACTTACAGGAAAAATAAGTGCCATACTGTTACAAATCGTTTGACTTTCGCTATTTTCCGACGAGTTCGACCAACGCCCACGCGACTAAGCCGCCGGTACCAGCGTTCACGCCATCGTTTTTCTTTTTGTCATTGCGTACTAAGACCCCTGTAGAACCGCCATCCTGTTACAAATGACTCGAAATTTTGTGTCAGTATCTCCCGGTCTAGTAGTATTAAAGTTATCGGAGCTAAGATTTAACTCTTGAAATCTGAGGGGAATTTTATGTGGAACTTAATAAAGTTCTTCGTGTGTAGACTTTTAGATTGTGGATTGTTTCTTTTGATTTAAGGGATGAATATGTTATCACATCGTGATGAAAATATTAAATTGAAAATTAGGTTTAAGTTGAAATAAATCTGCGCATATATGAACGATCAATTCCAATGAACTGAATAAATACAATCCTAGTATGATAAAACACATAATTTTCGTTTAAAAATATTTAATCTGATAATGTTATATGTAACTTCACTTCACTTCACAAAGCATTTTTGAAGTTATACTTCTTTTGGCGCGATGGAGAAAAATGATGAGAGTGAATTTTTACGATGCGCGCGCACACCGACACCTAAATTTAAAAGCATGAAGTTAGTTCTAGGTGGTATGAAAATTGATAACTATGTTCAAGTTTTTTTCCATACGCCAAAGAAGTATAACTTCTAACGCGTGTACATAAGTACACACACTCTTTTTTTTATTGGATTTTTTTTTCAGCTATATCCCGCCAGGAAATAAAGTGTTCCTGATGACGCATGTCCTATACAAAATATACGCTATGAGAACAAATGGACACAAAATGTTCGACGCACCCTCAACCCATGTGTTAACAAAAAGCAACAGCTTTATCAGTCAACGCCTAGAATATTACACGATAATTCAGGCTCGAGGCAAACTCGCTTGAAAATTAATTAATTGCTGCATACCGCTCCACGTGATCGTCTGCCTTGGAATGCTTTGTTTTATTTGTACAGGGATTTACGGGTGCCTGTACTTGACAGTAATGTGACGTATTTAAATATAAATCGAAGCGATGAATGGAATCTTTATTAAATGTAGGTTTCAGTTTGATTGTGTGTGCGTCATGAGTGGACTCGTTTTTTATTTACCTACCTAATACTGCGACGCCGGCCGACCGTTTGGAAAACGTTCGGACAAAACTGTACCAAAATGTTCCAAAATTGATTTCAGTGCAAAAAACGCTTTTTCTGAATTGTGACAAAATAGACGAAAAACGAATGACATATTTAATGTTAATGATTTTAAATTGGGCTCGTTGAGATTAATATTTCAAGATCACGTCATGGCAATACCGTCACATCATGGAGTATGGTGACGATTTTGGTATCTTTGAATCTTGCCAAAGAAGTTTCACTTCTGACACGTGTGCTTGGCATCCGCGCTCTTTTTTATATTGAGATTTTATTATATTGTATTTTATTGTTGGAATTTCGTTTTCAATCTCCTACATATTAATTCTAATGATTATAAAATTGATCCCTCGTTGTATTAAGTTACTCACAAGTCCCTTTTACTAAATATCCACCTAAATATCTCAAATTTAGCATATACAACGATAAAGTGATTACGGCACGTCCCTTATGATTTTAATTTCAATAATGTTTTATGTGTTTTATCTTTACAGTACTCTTTATGATGAAATAAAACCGGGGTCGCCCGGTCAAGGATGGCTATTACCAGCTCTCGTACCATGATTTATTTACGCAGTATTATTTTCCAGTGTGGAAAAAGGACAGCGCTATACGGGTCATATAGCGCCATCACTTTCCCACTCTGGAAACAAAACTGCTATAAGACATCATGGTAATCCCCTGAGCCTATTCGCGCCTGAAATATGTATGACTGAGTGAATGAAAGGAACTGTAAAACATTGCAGTGCTTTGAAACGTCTTTGCTTTTCACTGAAGGAGTAAAGCCTAGAAAACAAGATTTGTATGGCATTTATTAACTGTTGTTTGTGCTTTTTCTGTTTGCTTGCTTAGCTAGCTTGGCACAACAGCGAAAGGGGATGGAATAGTGGCCAATTATTCAAAATACGGGCACGTACATATTTAACAGCGGGTTTTTAATAATATAAATAAAAATTTACCTTATACCTATTACCTAATAAATTAATCATGATCGGTAAGTATAGATATATCAGAGAAAAGTATTTAAAATGTTTACCTATAATTTTCAGGATTTTAACGAAATATCCGTCTTTTTAGGTATAATTACAACTATTAAAAAATTAATAAACACAAAAAGCAATTAATCCTCACAGCCGCACAGCGCATTCTTACCACATAATTTGTTCCAGCAATTTTATTGTTAAAATATCAAAACAACGGATGCGAACGAAAAATTCTATTGAATCAACAGTCGCTAGATTTCCCCTGAGCGCGGACTGACCGGCAGTTTACCATGTGAAATAAAAGGAAAATACCCGCAAGGTATTTTTAGCGTTCCGTAGGCAGTGGTCCCGGACCGTGACAGGCTGAGTGGCAGGCGACGTGACATCGTTTACTTCTAAAGCAGAGATTAGATTAGAAGTTAGAAGTGCACAGATTACTAAACAGTTTCTATGTTATGTGCGCTTTTGTCGGATTTGGCGGCAAAAGCTCTTGGTTTGGCTTATAGTTAATTATTTCAATTTTGATATATTATAATGATATATGTGGGATAGAATTATTATTATTACTTTTTCAATAAAAAAATAATTCAATAATTAAATTGCAAATTTGATAGCAAATTTGTGTACGTTTTAATTGCCTTGAATTATTTTATTACTTAAATAATTATTATATGTTTCACTCATACACAATACAATAATAATGTTTCATTGAACAAATTAAATTTCAAATGAAAACCTTTGTCTTAAAATCATTTATTTTTCCTTATTTGCTTTAAAACAAAGAAAAATATCGATAACCTGCCGTGACTAAAGTCAGTTACTTAAGTTTGAACGTTAAAAAACGATGAAATCAAAGAAACGTTTCAATTCGCAGATTGAAGTTTCATTTCAGTTTTACATCCTATGAAAAACTAAAGAATCCCATTTAAAGATCACTTTACGCTCTTGGCTTTATGTCCGCGGCCCCAGATGCAAACATTGATTTTTATATTTATTTAACCATTCGATATTTCATGTTATCCAATAACGATATAGTAAATATGCTCTGTGTAATTGTAGCGTTGGTAAATATGTATCGAAATCATACAGTCCTAAGATTTTTATTACTTTTTGTCATGAATATTCCATAGAGTATTTATTTTTAATGTGATATATTATAAAGTTCTTACCGCCCGCACCCTGAAGCCTCTACGCCTCTACGGTATTACCATCTGAAAAGCTGAAAATCAAAAGGAGACATCTCACGGAAATAATGTTTTTCACGATAAAAGAAGGTAGTTAGATTACTTCAACAAATTTATTGAATGAGATAAATAGTAACTAATAAAGCGAATATATTTTAGAAATTGAATACGTATCTATTCTAATATGCAGTTCCATAAACTATTATAATATTTCCTATCAGCTGACCAGTATGTTTTGCTATAAAAAGTCATATAAAACACGATCGCAGTAGACATTTGACCACTGAATTGTGGACACTATATCTAGCATTTGCATATTAGCGCAACTGGCTTGCCGCCAACACGATGTAGGGACTCAGCTAAACATTTTCATATCTCGTATCGTTGATAACTGTTTTTCTAGCAACCGACTTATTAGTATTTACTTACGAGCGTGATATTACGACGTCGCAGTTAAATAAGTCTAAAGTTTAGGTTCAAAGCAATAATATTATTGGTCATCAAATTTCCAAGCCTATACCAATTATTATAAAGTGATTTTTAAGTATATTTTTAAGGGTCGACAATCAAATTGGAATGTTAATTATAAAATATTATTTTATATTTCTAATTTCTTACGAGAATCAACCTATTCCTAGATTTAAGATTATGATAATAATTTTACTTGCCAATTGTAAGGTAAATAAATTTTACCAAAACCAATATTTTTACACGAGTAAATACCACATTTAATACAATATTCCGGTATTTTATAAAAGCAAATGAACATTCCCCAACATGACCAATAATTAACGAAATACATCCTTCAGCTGTAACTATTTATATATTTCAAGTTCTAAAATGCCTGCAGGTTACATCCATAATTTCAAAACAAGCGATTGATTAAGGTGATTTTGAAGCCCATTATATTGTCTTCGTATAAATTTCAGAACGAAATTTATGGCAATAATTTATTTCTTCGGCTATATTAAATTTCGTTAAGGTCGGAATAAATGGTCCATCAAAAATGATTTTGAATGTTAATTTTAAATTCCAATCTAAGGCTGTTTTTTGTTGAGTGCAAAATTAAATGAATAACCAATTTTTCTTTTCAGTTGATTCTTTTGAAGGACATTTATTTACATTTACTATTAAAAATGTTAACATTCGTAAATAAAAATATATGTTTGTTACAATATAACGATATCAATAAACAGTAACTACTGACGAGTAATTTGATAAGGCAATTAATTTAATAAAGTAAATAACAGCAGCCCTGAGCACTATAGTATGATCTGATTCTCACGCACAGAAGAAAAATAATACCAATTATAGACAGAGACAAAGCTTTCCTTCCGAGAAAATTCGTTTACAAGCCACTGTATAACCACACATAATGGTCCGGGAGCCAGCAGCAGATTTTATGACCAAGTTCCTCTCAAGCGGTAATTAGTAAAATGCATCAAAGTATAGTATTATGAAGCCTCGTGAACGTCAGCTGGAGCTCGGTTGGGGGGAAGAGCGGTTGTAGCCTCCCGTATCAGCTGACGGTTTTTCCACCAAGATACAGCCAGCTGACATATATATTTATCCACAGTTACATATAAGCTATCATCAGGTAAATTTTTGTTTGAGAGGAAATAACGGAAAATAAATTTTTCTTTAAATTTAACTTTCATGTTCGAGACACCAGCTGACGTATAATACACCATGTTGTAACCAGCTGACTATTTTTTTTCGTTGAGATATTGGGTTAGCTACAATTTGACAAATTTTTAGCTGAGAGGAAATGAATGAATGAATGTATTTTTTTTCCTATGTGCGTGGGAGGCTCACCCCCCAACCGAGCGCCAGCTGACGTTCACGAGGCTTTATAATACTATACTCTCATGCGTCTGACGAATTATCTCTTGAGAGGAAATAGTTAACCAAATTTGCACCTGGCTCCCTAACCATAAGGTAATACCTAGTGTAAACACAGTTTCCGAAAAGACTGTCTAATAGGAGCCTACGTAATAATATAAGAATATGTAAAAAAAGGAACATAATTTTTTTAAATAGGATCGGGAATTTCCACTTAAAAAAAAATACGTGTGATACTCGAGGACTGCCGCGGTAAAGCTATTGCATAGCATCGCTGTGCCGGTTGGAGTGGAGGGTGTTAGGTTTTTTCGTTACAGAATTTTTACATTCGGTCGCCGCGCTCGAAGTCTGAGATAAAAGCTATGCAATAGCTTAAAAAGAAGTGAATTGTAAACATAAACAAAGTAGCAAACACCTTCATAAATAAAGTAGCAAACTCCTTCAACATGTAAATACTTTTAAATACACCGAAAAGCTAATAAGAGCACGCTAATTATAGATTAAACAAAATGTTAAACCATTAAGAAGGCAGTTTATTTACAGGCGAGTTTCCTTTGGCCGAGGCTCTGAGATGTCCGCTGACAATACGTTGTTGTGGCCCATTGTAGTCGGCCCTTTGTTCTCTGGCTAGGAGGTGAAATGGAAGGGTTGCTCCTTTGTGCGCCCTTTTCAGATTCTTGATAAATTTTAAACCAGTCAGATGTTGGAATTAAAAATTTAAGCCCACTCGGGGTTAGGCTTAATGACATAATTGTGGACTTGGGGAAAGTACGAATGTTTCGTGTAGTTTGAGTTAGTAATGTTGTAGAACAAGAAGGAATGTCACTTATATTATTTTGCCACGTTCTCTTTCTAATCTATACTTAACATTATAAAGCTGAAGAGTTTGTTTGTTTGAACGCGCTAATCTCAGGAACTACTGGTCCGATTTGAAAAATTATTTCGGTGTTAGATAGCCCATTCATTGAGGAAGGCTAGGCTATATTATATCACGCTAAGACCAACAAGAGCGGAGCAGCAGCAAGTAGATATTTTTAATATATTTTTAGTATTCATAGCTTAGAAGAATATGTTATCATAAAGTTTATGTTTTTTTACCTTTACCTTTAATAACTATACCATGTATAACAACAACAAGGAATTAAAATTAAAAAATCAGTAATAAAAAACCGCAACATAACCCGTAATCACTAACTTTGTTAAAGATAAGAGCAGTACTATATTTGCGTTAGTAGCTACACAAAAGCGTTCTGCAACACTGGTTTATTATTAAAACTCCAGACCAAATGAGCTAATCTTTGTAGTCTTTGTAGATTGTGTTCAAAATATTATTTAAGAAATTTCTCAAAAAGCCCGGGTATAGTTGTGGCCTATTAATCAATGTCAGACGCCAGAGGGCTGGCCTCAAGTCGACATTCTTTGAGCATTGTTCGGTTTTCCTTGTCAATATGATCCAGTCACGCTTTCAGCGGAATTGATGAGACTGATAAAAATGAGATCGATACTTAAAGATCTGTAAGGCTACTGCTGCAGGGATCGGTGACAAGTGTAGGATGTCGGGATGTCGGAGTTATCGTTTCTGAATTCGGACAGAATACGAAATTGCCTGTGCAAACCATAATATTATTATTTACAACAGTCATATTATTTTGAAATGATTCGCTTTTCATTTCATATATTTTGTTCTCACATGATCTTATTTAACTTATTGGACTTTGTATTTAATATGCTCAATAATTAAGGCTTTTACTCAAGGCAATAAAAATCCGAATTTCATTAGAATATTTCTGGAACGTCCATATATTTTATCTTGAAAAGCAAAGGGTTCTTAATTGTTCATAAGCATCATAACGCTGAAAGCGTGAATTTATCAAGAATCATCAAATGGGTATTCCAAACTTTAAAAGCTGCCTTATGACGCCGAGAGGAATGAATAATCCCTCCTATTTTGACTCCGCACTCCCCGAAACAATAGACTTCATCAAGAATAACGATGTTCTCAAACAAAACAGACCATTTCGTTGGCTAAATTCGTCGGGATTGCCTCGTGATTTATCTCAACCCATTTTCGAATTAATAATTTGACGAATAATGATGCGTTGACGCGAAAGATTCCATTGTTTGCGACAAATTGAAATCAAATCTTTGTGATTAATTTCGCTTGACGCCGACAATTAGCACAATATCATTCGAACAATACTGAAGTGTTTGAGCATTTGCAATTACAGTTCCCTTTTTTAAGAAATACCCAACTGGCATCAATATACACCACAAGATTTTGTAATCGAGAGCACATAAATTGTTGTGCATGAATAAATCTATAATACGTTATTTTCGAATCCACGTTTCGTTTCCTCAAACAACATCGCAATATTAGATTATAACTCTCTTGTTGACTGTACTTCCTCAATTTAATACATCTTATCTCCACACGAAAACACAAATTAAATAATGAAAAAAGCGAGTAATCTAAGGAAAATCCTGAAATTGTTCGTACACATTGAACGCTAGCATAAAACACGTGGCTTTACATAACTTTACGATTTCAATTAAGATAAAACGATGGATCGAGGTACAAATATCAAAGGATTCGAGAGAAAAGATTCGAATTGCTTTTCAAATTCAACCCTCAGTCAGAAATAAAATGTCGAAAGGAATTTGTCTGCGATCAGTGATACAAGTAATTTTATTTTCGATAACTGCTGTTTTAAAAGTCCATTATGGTAATAAAATATTGTATTTCGTTCACATTCAAATTTTATTGATATTTCTTCGTTATGAAAATAAATTGGTACATCTATGTTTATTTTAAATAGAAGCTTTTTAAATATCACAAATCATCACATTAAATTAAAAATAACTATTGACTATATCATATTTTTTGACGTGACAACGTCTTATAATTTGATAGAGCCGGATGCACGCACGAAAAAACATGACTCATGCGGCGTTACCTCGCTCTGAGGCGTTCCATGTAAGGCTTGAAGTGCAAGCGAGAGCGCGGAACGAGCGACAAAGAAGCACAATCGGACGTTGTCACGTTCTACTATCGTCAGTAAACCGACTTTACAGACAACCAATTTTTTTTTGGATTTATATACTGTCAATCTATTGTTTTTTTTTACTTCACAACAAAATACACTCTATAATTTAACTACAATATAGCATTCAAAAGTAATGGCTAACGATAAATCCCTATACTTACTTCCAGATGATTTCAGAACACAGTATGCTGCCACTTTTGTCTCAAAAGATAATTTAACTTCAGCCCCTTTGTTGTAGCACTAATCACTTGACTAGAAGGGCCGAAATAAATGTGGGCCAAATAAAGAATTTTATCATTATCTAGGGTGCGAAAGTTAGAACAATTTGTCTTTGTCAATTTGTTTCCAATTCTCAGTGAAGATTTCGCTGCTGGTGGATTGTTTCCTTGTATAAATCAACTTATATAAACCGTATCTATAATACAACACTTAGCTAAGGCTAAATTAGTTTTAATTGTTGAAAATATCATAATATTATACTCATGTGAAATGGGAAGCATTTTAACTTAGCATCTAGAGTTGCCTTAAAAACCATTTAGTAGATACCTACAATTGCTTTTTACTGCATCATGTAGTGCTAAAAACTATTAAGTCTATATTACCTATATACGAAGTAGAACTAGAACTAGTTAATATCTATAGCATAGCCCTTGAACTTTGACGTGACATAAAAATTACCTACTTCAATGCCTAAAAAACTTCATATAAAACTAAAGTTCAACATACATACACAACATAACAAGCCTAACAAGATTTGTAGCGTAAAACCCGTGAAGCAGCAATATATATTTGCTCACGTGTCCCAGAGATCACCCGTGTCTGCCAATTCATCATACCTCGGGGTTCATTATCCAAATCAACCCTTTACGAATTCGTTTCGCGTAATATATGGAGGTAGAAACTGTCCACTTGACAAAAAAATGTGTGAAAATATGGAACGGCGGTATTTGACCCTTGTCAAAGGGACGGACGATGTTATTTGTGAATAAATAGCGAATTTGCATGGGATCCGGATCGTTCAATATCGCCTATGTATCTTGATACTTTTGATACATAATTTTAATTTAAGACGGTCCGTTGTGATGGAAGAGTTATGTGAAAGTTGTAATACTCTTTGGGAATACAATACTTTTAACGTTTTGTGCAAAAACTAATATAGGTACATTTTATCTACAAATTTTAGCTATAATATTGCATATGACGTATTAAGTATTATTCTGTTACCTGTTAAATAAATGTTGCAAAGAGTGTTTATTTATAGCATAAAACACTGATTAGATTAAATCTGATTAAAACTAGAATTCTTCAAAGTTTAAATAATGCGCAAAATAAAAAAAAAGTCGTGTGGCACTCGGGGACTGCCGCGGTAAAGCTATTGCATGCTATGCCTTCAAGCCACACCTCCATGCCCGTCGGAGTGGGGAGCGTGAGGTTTTTCGTTACGCAATTTCTGGATTCGGTCCCCACGCTCAAGGCCCGCGATAGAAGCTATGCAATAGCTTAAAATAAAATAAAACCCTACACTCACTCGAACGTCTTGGTTAGGGAGCCAGGTGCAAATTGGGTTCATTATTTCCTCTCAAGAGATAATTCGTCAGAAGCATCAGAGTATAGTATTATAAAGCCTCGTGAACGTCAGCTGGCGCTCGGTTGGGGGGGTGAGCGGTTGTAGCCTCCCACGCACGTAGGAAAAAAAAATACATTCATTCATTTCCTCTCAGCTAAAAATTTGTCAAATTGTAGCTAACCCAATATCTCAACGAAAAAAAATAATCAGCTGGTTACAACGTGGTGTATTGTACGTCAGCTGGTGTCTCGAACATGAAAAAAGAACAATTATTTTCCGTGATTTCCTCTCAAACAAAAATTTACCTGATGATAGCTTATATGTAACTGTGGATAAATATATAAGTCAGCTGGCTGTATCTTGGTGGAAAAACCGTCAGCTGATACTTTGAAAGTTATTACATAGGAGTTAGACAGAAGCATCTATTGCCAATTTATATCTAAGATTTATATGCATCAGCTGACTAGGTTTTCCTCAACTTATTGCTAGCTGATTTTTTAACCGACTTCAAAAAAAAGGAGGAGGTTATCAATTCGGCCGGTATGTTTTTTTTATGTATATTCAAACAAACAAACTCAAACTCAAACATTCATTTATTCAATTAGACTACTATTTAGTAGCACTTTCGAATCGTCATTACATAGTATTTTTAACATTTACCACCGATTCGGAAAGCAGTATCTATGGAGAAGAATCGGCAAGAAACTCCATAGTTGCTCTTTTAAATAATGTCAATAAATTTACATAATATGTAACTTATATCTACCTAACTACATAATATGCCAAAGAACTGTCCTGTGGTTTTTACGCGACAACCCTCCATGGGTCTTTATCGTCCATATATTCCTGAATACTGTAGTACGCTCTCTGAACTAGTACATTTTTTATGTAAGTTTTAAATTTAGAACTTTAATATTGTGAGGAATTCTATTGTATAAGCGTATACCTTGACCCATAAATGAATTTTTAACTTTAGCTAATCGGAAAACTGGCATTTCAATTCTATTCTTGTTCCTTGTGCCATAATCGTGTCTAAGTCAGAGCTTTTGTGTACATGCAAGATATTATTAAATATATACTGTGATGGTACAGTAAGGATACCAGTATTCTTAAAATGATCTCTTAGTGAGTCCCGAGCACGTAAATTATATATAGAGCGAATGGCTCTTTTCTGTAAGATAAAAATAGTTTCTATATCTGCAGCCCTGCCCCACAGTAGAATTCCATAGGACATAATGCTATGAAAGTTGAAATAAACCAATCTAGCCGTATCTTCATCGGTGAGATGCCTTATTTTTCGGACTGCATATGCAGCAGAACTGAGCTTACCTGCAGCGGTGTTGACATGGGCTCCCCACTGTAGTTTCTCGTCCAAACCGTTCACCGATTACTCCGAGGTTTCTGAAACGATTGACGTGATTCTTTTTTTTTTGTTTGATGCGGAATGGTGTCGAATTGGTCCCATAAAAATTCGGATTCGGATTTATTCGGATAGGCCCAGTAGTTTTTATTTTATGAACATTTTTGTCTAATCTCGATGACTTAATTGAAATGAAGCAAGTAAAGTTGATTCACTTCCTGGTAACCGATTGAGCTGAAATTTTGTATACGTATGTAAATTGGATAGCGATGAAACATTATCATGATATAGAGCTGATTTGATGATGGAATCGGAAGGTGGCCATAGGAACTCGGTAATATATTGACTCAACTTTAGGTATCGAGTTTGGGCTCGTTGGATTCGTGTTGAAAAATACACTAAAAAGTATTAAATAAAAATAACTACGTTAATCATTGATCTTTTTTAGACGATTAAATCCGTACATATGGCAAACAAACTCTTCATTTAACATTTATTAACATTTACGAGAAATTATTTCAATCTGACTTTATGTTGACGTCCTGCAAAACTTACATCGTTGGTATATAACGACTCTGATAATGAATCGGAAAGAGAGGAAAGTGACTCAAGCCAGAGCGAAAACGAATAAATCATATTGTTCTCATTATCATGTTTTATCAAGTTTATATAATAAATATTATTTATCGAGTAACTAGTTCATTTATTGCTAATTGATTATTTAATTATTTAAATATATAAAATTATTTGATTTCATACTTATTCGTTTCAAAAATATTGATACTGAATGTTTATTTCAACTTAACTCTT
The DNA here is from genome assembly GCF_061535455.1 of Colias philodice. NCBI lineage: Eukaryota > Metazoa > Arthropoda > Insecta > Lepidoptera > Pieridae > Colias > Colias philodice. Next base: position 8,673,311 of record NC_143104.1, read on the forward strand.
ATATTGAAGCGCAATGTCGAATAATTAAAGATACGTCATTTCCTCTCAGATGAAAATTTGTGAGCTGATTGTTAATATACTGATGCGATAAATAAAAAAAATCAGCTAGCAATAAGTTGAGGAAAACCTAGTCAGCTGATGCATATAAATTGGCAATAGATGCTTCTGTCTAACTCCTATGTAATAACTTTCAAAGTATCAGCTGACGGTTTTTCCACCAAGATACAGCCAGCTGACTTATATATTTATCCACAGTTACATATAAGCTATCATCAGGTAAATTTTTGTTTGAGAGGAAATCACGGAAAATAATTGTTCTTTTTTCATGTTCGAGACACCAGCTGACGTTTAATACACCACGTTGTAACCAGCTGATTATTTTTTTTCGTTGAGATATTGGGTTAGCTACAATTTGACAAATTTTTAGCTGAGAGGAAATGACTGAATATATTTTTTTTTCCTACGTGCGTGGGAGGCTACAGCCGCTCATCCCCCCAACCGAGCTCCAGCTGACGTTCACGAGGCTTCATAATACTATACTTTGATGCATTTTACAAATTACCGCTTGAGAGGAACTTGGTCATAAAATCTGCTGCTGGCTCCCTAACTATCTTATTCACACGTTATTTTTCTCTTAAAAGACACACGTAACATTTATTTTTATTTGAAAAGTAACATAAATCTGAAAAACATAACACTCTACCCAAGTTTAACCCATCCAATCTACATTAAATTCTATGTTTTATAGTACATTATTTCTTACATTCTATAAACAACACCTGTTCTTACCTAATGATGAAGAAAGATTGCTGTTGAAAAATATAAACTAATAGCTCCCGGTCCGTACCACTTTCAAGGGAAGGTAATCGGCGAACGGCGCAAGGCACTAAAACACATTATAGAAGCGATAGCGATTAGCGATAATAAAGATTAAAGACAACATCAGAATGTATTTTTGTTCACTTTTTTAATAGCTTTTCTGCTCGTCTCTATCTTGCCGATCTTTCTATAAAATAATTTCATATCTGTAACAAACTATATTTCTACGGAAAACCTAAATTGAAAAGAAGTTTTTAATGTAAAATCAACTAATGTATGATGTGGAAAGTAATGAATTACGAACTCATAAACATAACATATTTTTATTCTATGTGCACCTTCTACAAAATTTTATTACTTTAATTGATTTAAAAGCTAATTGATTCATGAAAAACCCTAGAAAATTGTTTAACAAGTAGCGTCTTTAAAGCTCTACTTAAATGAAACGCTTGCGCGCTCGCCTCCGCGCGTAATACATTGCTGCCCTAAGATACTAAATTTAAAAGGGCAAACTTCGTTGGGCACGAGATGGAATGAAAAGTGATTTGCCTAATCCACTTCTCAATTTACCAAGCCACAGGAGCTCACGAAAGCCGATTTAAATATGCATCCCGCTATAATTTAATATTCAAAAACTTTTTCAACTACAGTTTCTTCAACACATTTTATGTTAAATACCCATGAGAAGAAAGTTTATAAGCGTTGATTTATTATTTATATACTTTTTGATTTAACTACATGATAGTGTCCAATTCCCTCTTTAGATTTCGTTTATCAAACAAACAAACAAAAATACTTTATTGTGCACCACAGAGAAAATTACAAGTAAGGACAATACATTGTTAATAAAAGAGCACAACAGGCGGTCTTATCGCTCAGACAGCGATCTCTTCCAGACAACCTGGTGGACAAGGAGACGCAGTGCAAAAGTAGTAAAATAAACAGGGCAAAGTGCACTAAAAACAGAAAAAATACTACTAAAATATATATAATATATTTATATATAGATATTAATTATTAATATAAGCATACAAATATACATAAACATAGATACACATATACATACATAATATAACTATATAAATAGATACATACATATATATTACAATATGAAAATACACATATATATATAAATACACATTTATCGTTTTATTTGCTCTAATAAGTAGCAAGGCAATACAATATTACTAGTAAGTACATACTTTGTATTCATAACGACAAACAAACATTATTTCAACATTAAACAAGCCACCTAAATAGTAATTTTAATAACATATTACTTTTATACAAAAGACATGGTAATAACATACCTGTATAACCAATAACCCGCTTCACGTATTCAACAAATAAAGCATTAATATTTCCACTAAGTATAAGCTTTGAGAACAACCTATAAATATTTTATATCGGAACCGAACAATAAACGAAATGCCAGAAAACAATGAACAAGAAAAGAGATAGACAATAAAATAACAGATGGCCAGACGATATAGAAAAATAATTCGGTTACATCAATATCATAAGAAATGAACAACGTCGTTAGACTCTTATTAATTACAAACATAAAAATGATTAATGATTGGAATGTTGAAACAAAGGACGTCGCATTCGACCCCATATTTGTCAACAAGATAAATAGCAGGTTGCTCTTATGAGTGTCAGTAAAGATTTTATTTTTGCTCCTTTTATTGGTGGTTAACAAGGGTGGACTTTATGCTATAGGGCTATAAAAAGGGCTGATGTAAGTTGATGGCGTCTTAAAGTTTTAAAAGCGACTCTCTCTGAAATGAGAAATATACATTAGATTTATTATATTCTTACATATATCACATTGTATAGCATTAACATTTGTTCCTTTAAAAATGTTCAGCGTGTTTTTCTTTAATAAATATACCACTTTTAAATTGTTAGTACCAAAAGCAAGGCAAAATCGAGCCTGTATAAACACAAAATATTTTTAACTATTACACAAACTTATAGCCCTATGAGAATATAGAATCAGAAAACTAAAAGCTAACTAGTTGGAATTCAATCACAAATTCACAGTTTATCGACGGATTAAGCCTTGACGACAGGCTACAGGCCGCTACGTCAGAAGCGTCGAGCTCGTCTACTCTTTACTCAATACTTGCTCGTGTGTTCCATCGTCACTTCACGGATACATAAGTGTAAATAAAGTGGATTTTTAAATTCAATTGGGTATTGTATATATTTATAAAGTGACGAATTGTAGATAAGATTAATTAATAACGTCATGCATTTTAACTGAATCGTAAAATTGTTGTGGGGATTAAAATAGGTTAAAGACATTCTTACTATTGTAAATAAATAATGATAGATAGAACTATTACCCATCAAAGATTTAATTTATGTACAATATAGAAAATATTGTGCAAGGTTCTTAGAAGGAAATGAATTTGAATATTTATGTAAAACAAAAACTATCCTTGGACCGAAGATTCAGATCGAAGAGTTTAATGAATGTTATGTAATATATTTATTTTAAATTTATAATTCAATATTCAAAAACAAAGCGAAACCAACCACCAAAAAAACAAGTTCTCAACTTATTTAAAGGCTGATTTTTCAATCCTTGGTTAAATATTATCCGTCGAAATAAGTATTACACAATAATATACAGATGTCACCTAAAAACTGTCAAAAAGTGGGCAAGTAACACATATTTAAAATGGTTGTTTAATACGATATTCGATGAATAAGTTTTAACTAAGGATTGAAAAATCGGCTCTAAATAATATATTCTATTTATATAATAGGTTTAATCTAAGGATTTAATATTGTTAAAGATTCGAGATTATTCTGAGAAACTTTCTTTTGATGAAATGAATGCTATGAAAAAAGCTTACATCGTTATACTTATATGATTTAAACAAAAAGACATAAAAGGTATCTAAAAGGCCCTCCCAAAAACTCGTGGAATCTTTGATAATCCCGTAAACGTTTGATCTTGACCTCTTAAATACCGTAGCACTTTTTAAATAGATTTTTGATCTTATGAATCTAAAACGTTAGCACTTTATGTGAACTTATTTGCTCTACTTCAATTTTTGCTATTTATTTCCTTAAATTTAAGAACTAATATTAACCTCTCAAGCGCCCAAACATACAAACAAACACGTATAAGAAGAAGATATAAAAATTATAAATTTTAAAAGTCCAATGATAATTTGATTAATAAATAGCCTTTATGATTTAAATATACTTGCAAAAGTTCAACTATATGATACTCAACACTGACCCTCTTGCTACATCCTTAACCCTCTTTAATGAACGATCGACGATCAGTGTGTACAAATAAAATATAATTCAAAATGGAATAAACATTGCAGAGGAATACCTATTAATCTGTCATCGCTACACTGAAGCGTATATTTGAGCTTATGAGAACATAATAACACACTTGACCCATTTTATTAAACTTGACATCGTTCTACTAATAAAGAATAAAAATTAAATTAAAATTCACCACGAATAAATTACGGCATCAATGTAAAACCCAGAAGTGTCAGCTCTCGAATGGAAACCAGATTAATTTGCAATATTTTGCGTGCTTTGTATTTAGTTCCATATAATGCGAAATATTCCTACTTAGAAATTTATCTATTAGGCCAAATGAAGGTTATCATTTATTAATAATGAAATTGGATTTTTTTTTCAACTCATGTAGTTTAATAAAGAATTCGTAAAAGTGACGGTTACGTTTTTATAAATCGTCTACGATACCTTCTACAGATTCTCATTTATTAAAATATGAACAGGATTATGGATAACGATAGAGCATGCAAAAATTTACTGATTGATCAAGTGATTAAAATCTTCCTAGGTGAAGTAGTCGTTCTAATCCTAGTCCTAAAAACTTTGAGGGACAGGTACAGTTAAGCAAATGTCTAGAAATCATAATAATTTTTCATTTGGCACATCATAATTTCTGACACCAATACTCTCTCAAGACAAACCACAACTGCTCATTTCCCAATCAAAACGCGTTTAATTTTACAATTCTCACATATAAAACGCTATCACCAGAACACAGAGCAAGTTAAAACAATAAATTCCAGTTATTCAGTGGCGCAACGTTGCACGACTGTGGCGTGGCGATGACAGTTGTGATATACTAAACTGTCGCGCTGTCCGCTGCAATTTGTCAAAAACTTTCTCCACTCTAATGAGTTTGTTAATCCCGTCCATGTTAATTATTTGAGGATCCTTCATGAGACCTTTGGTGCCTTTGTGCTTGAGCGATAATGCTATTATGTGTAATTTTATAGACGATTAATGTTGTTGAAAGTTTGACACCATTTCATTTGCATACTTACTTTATTTTTATTTCCATCTTGATATTATTTTATATGTGCATTTGAAATACATATTAATTGTATATACATCGTCCATTTCATCTATTACTTACAAGAGCGACACTAGTAATTATAATAATATAATATATAAAAATAGATAATTGAATTGCAAGACCAAAAGTCTTAGCCATAGTATAATTCCGTAAATTTTAGATAATTAAATAAGATTTTCTCGGTACCAAAGTTTCAAGATAACGAGCCACTCTTTAAGCAAATCTCGAAACTAGATTTCTCAGCTTAATTACATACATTTCAAGTCTTGCACTGTGTTAAAACTAAATAAACCTTCGAAGGTAAGATTGTGCTTTTCAAGAGAATTACTGACGAAGAATTTATAACTCGAATAAGATCTGAATAGCTTCATTTTACAGGTGACTTTAACGGTGTTAATTTACCTCTTGCTATCCTTGTTTAGAACAATTACATGATTGTATTAAAGCTCTTCAGTTTGATTACAAGTGGGTGTCCATTTCAGTTGTATAAAACGAAATATTTTCAGTTAGAGTATATTAACAAGCTTCTGCTCTACTTTAGTATATTTACTATTATTATAAATAGGATTTTTTGTACAAATGAAGCAACTTTATGAGCGTCTGTCGGGAATCGACCCAAGGACCCAGTTATGACGGATATAACTAAAACAAAGGATGGAGCCTTTTCAAGAATATATTTTAGTTCTCAGACCTCTACATAATATTTAAGGCTTTCAGCTACGCTAAGTGAAAAACGCAATTCATCCAACCTTAAAATGTTTGTTCCGATGTTGACGCCGGCCTGCCCCTTGTGTAAAATGACCTGGACCAAATATTAGTTCTGTACCTAAAAAGTAAACTAAAAATACGATAATATTGTTGTGTACCAGTTTAAGTTCAGTATTAGTTAATTTGTATTTTAAGAGACATCACAACATTTACTAACATTACATATTATACAATAACAATTTCATTTTATATTCAAGTTTCAAATTAATGTGTCCATAAACTTTAACGTTTATTTTTAATATCAATATACGAATAATGTAAATATTCAATGACTAAAATATTATACATAAAAATTCTATCTCGCATTGAAATTATTATATTAAACAAATTCTGAACAACTCACAAATGAACATCGTTATTTTAAATTTCATATTCCCAAATTCAAAATACTGCAATTTCATTTACACGAAAAAACCGCTGCGTTAGTAATAAAAAGTGTTTCTCTGTTATAAGTATTTATTGTTGAAATAAATCTTACCAGTTTCATTGTACAATTTTGTTATTGTAATTGAACAAATGAACGCGAAGGAACATGATTTAGTAAGTAGGAAATAAGGTAAGAAATTTACATTCATTTCATGTAACGTTATCAAAAAATATGACGGACATTACGAAACAACCTAGTAAGGCTCTAATGAACGTTTTCGTTAGTAATATTATACCTAACGAGCGATAAATGTTTGTTATAGTTATTGGCCTCTATAATTATGATGATATATTAAAATTTAGCACAGATTTTACCGCATAGAGTATTAATATTTCACCTTTATATAATGTATTATAATTTATAATTATACTATTATTATATACAACTTCACATATTATGGCAATTTTAGAATTAAGTACAGATAATAATAGTTTTAAACATCTACGAAATGTCTACGCATGCTACGAAGTATGTCTACGACTTCTACGACCTACGTAGCTACAGCATATCCCTACGGTTTAACATTATAAAATTAATTTTTAAAATTGAGCGATTTTTAAAACTTTCGTAATACGAACTACGCAGCAATTTAACCCGCAAGACCTATATCAAACTTTCTAGACTAAAGCAAAGGATTTAATTAAAATTTTCTAAATCGCGAACGTTATTTAAGAGCTCATCTTAAGTATACATTAGGGTACAAAAGCGCGGATTCTGACTCCATAATATGGTTCATTCATCGAGTAGAAATACAGGCTTATTTTCTCACGGCATTTGTTCCCTTCCAGAAGATGTATTCCGGACGCGACAGTGTTTATCTCACGAGTAACAAATGGGACATACGGCTTTGTCGCTCGGCGAACGTTTTAAAATGTCGATGTTCATTTCGTTGATTATGTTATCTGTAAAATTGTGTGTGACAAAAATGTATTTTGTTGTTGTTTCGAAATTGGGTTAAATATTTCACGATGAAGCTTTAAAAGATATACTGCATAGAACAGATTATTAATACGTGGCCTACAATGATTTTATAATATCTGAAATAAACATTCCCTTCATTCACTTCTAATATACATACATTGCTTTTTTCTTAAGTTTATAAAATAAAATAACACTTAATTTTATTTTATTTATATGCATTTGAATAAAAAAAAATACTTACTCCTTTCCGGCTACGATCGCATGCCTTACAAGTTATTGCATGTCAGTTCCTTCTCTACAAACAAGAAACCATTTCACTTTTTTCAAGGTACGTATATTTTGTTAAGTTATAATACTTATGTATTAATGAAACATTAGTTATATATCCCTAGGTCTCCTTCTATGCGACCCAGATTTATCAAACTTCATTTAAATATTTTTGTGATATTAATAGACAATAATGAAGTTAAAACAATACGGTTTTAAAACATTGAATAAGAAGCTAGCTAAACTCGCAAAAAAATATTGAAGCAGGTGACATATTGTAACCGTGAGAGTATGTAGGTAATCTGTTTTTATTGTAGTCTTGCTAATAGCATCATTTTTAGGCGTCGTCTTGTATTACTGTATATTAATGAATATTTAACGTAATACGGCTGCGCCTGAAATATGAGTTATCTTACTAAATGAGAATTTTCTAATTCATTTTTGATTTATATTCTTTGAATAATGTTTCATGGAAATTAAGCATTGTAGACCTTTATACGAAACGAATTGTGTTAAGAAACGCTATTCTATTATTGCGTAAGTGTTAATCTTTTATACAGGTATTTTTATTGAAATGGAAAATTTTCTTTTTATTTGAAATGCCTATAAAATATATGAATATAATATCTTGGCAGTAGATCCAGGTTTAAGTGTAAAACACTCTATACTTATAAACTATATAACTCAATATAAAATTCAATAAAATTCAATCGCATCTACTTTTTTACTATCTCGAATACTTGATAACAAACACAGATAAATACCCTTCAATAACCTCCCCAATAATTAGTTCAAATACGAAGTTCCGAAAATAATTCATTCTACTCCATTTCAAGCCATAAATACCTACTTATCAGCTGTCATGTTACTCCGTTGTGACGTCATTTATCATAGGGCCATTCCCTTCCGAGCCTTTCGAGTCTTACCTGTCAAATGAGTACGATTGTCTCGTGATAGGCTTTGAATTATTATGTTCTAATGTTGGTTGTTTGAAGAATCTTGCTATGTTAATTATGTAGGTACTTACCTTATAATAGAGTCATAATTAGGAGTTTTAAATAACTGTAAGTTTACAAAAAGATTATGCAGATTTCCGGATCAGAGAATTCATATATTTAATGAATTTGTGTGAAGAACTGTATGTGTGTGTCTGTGTATGTGTGTGCATGCAAAACAATTAATTAAAATGGCTTAAGACAATCTCCACAAGGTTTTGAGGATTTTAATCCTGATTTGTTCTAAGTCAGTGTTTTATTAAAAAGACTTCATATGAGTATGGAGATAAAAGTAGGTAATATAAAATCTGTCAGCCTTTTAAGTTTTAAAATGTATGATTGTTTTTAACTATGATTTATTATAGGTAAAATAAAACAAACAGATCCGTAATAAAAACCATCAATATATTTACATACGAATATTTACATATTTACATAACGATATCTAATTTTACGTTACATAATTGATTTATTTTTATGTACATCGCGGAACAATTTCTTTGAGATAATCCAACAAACAATAAAGATATGTACTATTAGCTCAAACATCGAAATAAATTTTATTATTATATAAGGTAACATTGTTTGAAAAATATAATTAAATGTACTTTTAACTACTTAGTGGGTTACCATGAAACATAATATAGTAAATTAATTAGTACTTAATATTAATAATTGTTACATTCTGCTTGTTTTATTAAAAAATACGTTATTATAAAATTCGTCAGCGACCAAATTCCCTTGCTACGTTTTCATATCTTAATTGAAAAACAGACCAAAAAGTAATGCTATTACCGTATACGAAATTCGATTATGTAATTGAATTTCAAAAATTCACATTTAAATACAAAAATCAACACACAAATATTCCTTTATTTCCATACATAAGTGCGGCATTAGCCATAATGATACATGTAATTAACAAAGCATTGCAGTTATAAATCGCGAAACAAACGACAAACAATTGAAACAATCTTTTATTTGGTCATTTTATAAGCTACGATTATCTATATAATATATATACAGATTCTATGAACTTTCTACGTATCAGTCTGCAGTGAAAATAATACTATTTGAGTTTTTACTAAGTTGGTTCTTCGAGTACATTTGTCACGTTTTCTGTCACTTTCAGTGTGCTTGTGTTGGAGAGGGACAGACTATTCATGTCTTCGTCGACCGTGGTGAGCTGAGAATAAACCGTCTTTGGATATAAAGTGAGGTTCTTTCGACGTTTTATTTTGATCTGTAATCAAATGTACATGTTAAAATTTGTACGCAGATTGCAATTTATGCACTTTTGTCAATAATCTGTGAATAAGTAACGTACAAATAGAATGGTGAAATATATCCCCATAATTTCATTTCAAATTTTGAAAAAAAAATACTATTCGGAGAGAAACTACTGTAACCAAAACAGTCGTTAAACATAGAAACATTACTCAACAGATAAGCTAAAATTTCACAAAGTGCATAATATTTTATTTATTTATTTACACTTCAATACAGTTGTACATACAGAAAATCTTACAACTACTTACAAAAAAAAGTACAAAACTTATTTGGCGGCCTTATCACTTATAAGTGATCTCTTCCAGGCAAACAGGGTAAAAGGTAACAAGCAAAAATATCATAGGCGGGAAGAGAACAAAAAAATAATTTGGAAAATCCAAAAGTGCACGCCTCATAATTTTTTTTTAATAAATATTTATTAATTATTATTTTTGTTTATTTAATAACAATTAAACCACATCGAATCAGACCCTGAAAAATGAAAGGTTTCTATTCCTGAGCATACTCAAGCGTAAGAGAAAAAAAAAGACTCGATTAGTAAAGTATTTCGGTCGCTATCGTGTTAACAAGAAAAAGGATCCGCACATACAGACACACGGACGTCCAAGACAGAACTTTTTTAAACTGTTTTTTAACTAGTTTAAATAACAAAAATGACATCAAAAATATCATGAACGTTAAAAATAGTGTTTTTTCTTAATATGTGTGTGTATGTATTATCTTACAAGTGCAATGTATGATACATAAAGACATTTTAAGTTTGAAAAATCAGATGTTTTGCGCGAAGTGACAGTAGTACCCACCTCAACGCTTCGCTTATGAGGCGTGCAATAAAGTACTAGAACATCTATGAAATAATATATAGGTGCATAAAAATAAAAAAACATGTTGCAAAAGAGCACACTACTCAATAACCCCTCACCCTTATCACGATCACAAGTGCTAGAACCAAGAGGGCCGTCGCCGCGCCGCTCCACACTATCAATAAATCACGGTCCAAGATATTTGGCGCGGTTTTTGCGTCGTCGACAAAAAACGACGCGGTCATACGCGACCCAATGTTGTCCGCAATGCGGCGCTTGCCCGCGGACGAGCCGTTCGAACAGCCCCCTATTTGTCAAATGAAATTAATGAAAAAAAGATCCCAAGCACACGTATCAGAAGTGAAACTTCTTTGGCAAGATTCAAAGATACCAAAATCGTCGCTCCACTCTAAACATTTCACTTCAAAATCTTTTTACGATTCAAATAAGAATAAGCTCGATTGTGTTGTGACGTCAAAAACTCAAATTCAAACCAAAACATTTATTATTTACTACCGGTTCAGAAAGCAGTTCCTATAGAGAAGGGCCGACAAGAAACGCTGTAGTGACAGGTATTTCAAACGAATTAATTGTCTTAGCTAAGAAATGTTTGAATTTAAAGTTGGTGTTAGTACAGTTATAAGTAGTTTAATTTCTGTTCCTGTTAAACTATTATTAAAATAATATATAAAAAAGTAAATCGATGTAGAACTGACATTTGACACGAAACTAAAACATAAAGGTCATTGACGTTCCTATTCTTATTTGAATCATATAGTAAACTATATATTTTAACAAAAATGATTGAATACCATAATATAAAGAAGAAAAACAGCGGAAAATAAATCCTTTTTTTGAGGAGTTAGTTTAAAGGTAAACTTATAATTTATCAGTGTGGCGGTGATGTCAAAAAAAGTTTTGAACACAGTTTGGCGCCAAAAATTCCGCACATTAATTTTCTTTTATTTCAAATTTATACTGCGATTTTATGTTTTAAGACGAATCTGATGCTACATCTAAAACTTAATGCATCAAGTTGTTTTCGCTTGAGAGCTTGTGTAAGAAATTAACATACATAGCCGGGTTTTCTTACTATTCAATATTATTTAGTTCCCTCTTTTCATTGAAACATCTGTATATAGAAGGCAGGCTTACATTAATTAGCATTTGAATCAATGTGTCTTTTACTCAGTTATTTAGTTAATTATTATATTACACTGGATATTATGATATTCAAATATATTCCAGAAGTTTCTGCTAACTGAGAAAGCATACTCCGCTTTCGAGGATATTTACAATACTATTTTGATTTTCTGTCATTGGTATAAAAATTTATAAATATAATGTTAATAATTTCTTAATGCGGTCGTATTCATAAAGGACACTAATTTGATTTCAAACCAAAGGAAAATTTATATTGGAATTGGTTGAAAATCCTTCACTTACCAATATCTTTGGTGCAATGACAGCAATCTGTCGATTGATTACTACTTAAATAAAACGACGCCATACTCTCCGTACAGCACGGCAGACATTTGTGGTTAACTCTGCAAACAAAGGTAAATATTTCTTTATATATTATCTTCACAAGAACAAAGTTGAAATTTTATGTGACTGCTAAAGTTGGCAATGTAGGACATTAGACGTCGGCAATGCTCCACAATTTGTTACTGTTTATAAAACTTTGAGTTTGAAATTATGTCGTATGAAAAGTTCATTCCTTATTTTCTCATTTGATATGAAATACTACTGTTTATTTGTACAGTTGTATTTCAACTGGTTACATAATTGCGTACTTTAAAACCAATCACACTATCTAGTCTGAAAATTATTTTAAGAATAAGGGCCGATTTTTCAATGCTTGGATAAAACTTATTCGTCGAATAATGTATAAAACTACCATTTTAAAAACGTCTTCTAATTGCCCGTATTTGACAGCTTACGTGACATTTTAATAGTATCGTGTAATACTTTATTGGACGGATAAGTTTTACCCAAGCATTGAAAAATCGGCCCTTAAAGAACTACGCCACATTATGGTGAAAGGATGCGGGTGTGAATGCCGTCTTATTATGGAATGCATTTATATATTTTTAAATCGTTATAAAAGTCTGTTTGTATCATTTCAGTCTAGATAATTCTAATCTACACTATAAATAACTCACCTATCTAATCGCAATGGATGCGCGCAAGTAACGCAGCTCGTAGGTCCGGGCCCAGAACAAGATCTACAGGAATCGTGGCATGGACGGCAAGTCCTTGTTCTTGGCTCATAATATTGAGAACTAAGGCACTCTACGCATAATCCGTTTTCTAGAGAGAAGTGTGGCGGACACGATGTGCATCTCTGTGGCCCGGCGCCATGACAGTCTTGGCAATAATGGTGGCATCGTCTACAACTATCGCCCCAGGAAAAGAAGTTTTGTGGGCATTCTGGCCTACATTCGCCAGCTGCTAATCTCCAGTCTGGAGGACAAGATGCGCATTGATCTCGTCTCGGGCCAGTACAAGTCTCACAAGATAGATAACACTTGGAGCATATCCCTTCGTCCGGGTAGTAACCGTTAGCACATGTCGCCCGACAAGTTCCGGACTGCAAGCGTAATGCTCCCGAACAAGATGTACAATTCAACCTCGAGACACAATTCGCACAAGTCTGCGGACACTGGGAACAACTGCCGGCCGTCTGGTAGTACCCTTGCCCACATTCCGCGACACACCTACAAAAGAACACTCGTTAGATGAATTCCACGCCACGAAGGCCGAAGGGTCTATCTCGAACGTAGTTACCTAGATCCCTGCAATAACAACGGGCTCGAACAAGATAAACAGTCCCACTCGTTCGGTCCGCTACATTTCTCACAAGTGGAATGACAATTTTTGCACCGACCTCCTTCATAATATTCGTCTGTGGAGAAAAAACCTTTTAAACAAAAAACTCCAGTGGAGCGGCGTAAAAGCTTTGGTATCCGTTAAATTGACATTTTTCAGCTCGTACGTGCTCATATAGAAATGCTTTGTTGAGCTTTGTGGATTTTTTCATACGTTTACTTGTAAAGTATCAAGAGTATTTGAATGCGCATTTGTAAGAGTTTCTATTTGTTTTGTATCAAATGAAAACATTTTAATTTGTTTTTGTAAGCGAAGAACCTTTTTCATTAATATAAAACATAATATATTTTAATATTTAAAGAACTGTTATACTTGCATTCTTATGGTTGTACATTATAATATTTTTTTATATTTAATGTATTTTAAATAATGCTTTACAATTTAAATAAAAAGTAACAAAAATAATTTTCTATGCTAATACAACATTCTGTTTTCAATTCATATAATAATAGAGAATCATACTTACTTGTATCACACTTATCGTTTCCATTAGGAAAACAACCTCCAGCCTTTGTAAGTAGCCACTTAGTTTGACATACAGAGCAAATGGAATTCGAGCAAACCGAACAGCCAATCGGACACCTAAAAAGTAAGCTATTAGCATCACACTATAAATATAAATATTACACAATAAACCTTTTATCTTACCTCGCACATTCTCTCTTTTGAATATCAGCGAAAAAGCCTTCAGGGCATTTCGGTACGCATTGGCCTTTATACGCGTAATAACCTATTCTACACGATACACATTCACTTTCTTTGGGACCTCTACACGATTCACACAACTCGTGACAGGCCAGGCAACCTAAGTCGTCTTTCTGAAACGTCCCAGGTGGGCAAGATGCCAAGCACGATCCATTATACAAAACATAATTATGAGCGCACGATGAACAGAAATCCGCTTTTTCCGTGCACGTATCGCAATGTTCCGCACAAGGAAAGCAAGCGTTGGCATCTGGGTCTTCATAATAACCGTCGGGACATTGTTGTAAACACACAGCCAAGTCGATAACTAATAAATGAGCGGGAGCACACGTGAGACATGAGTCCTGCCCCGCGCCGGCACACGTCTCACACGACTCGTGACACGGCCAACAAACACCGCCCTGATTTACGAAACTCCTCGGCGGACATCTCGATACGCAAGAGTTATCTAAACGATAATGTTTACATGCGACACATTGAGTTGGCCCCTTTCCATAACAACCTTGAGAGTCACACTCCGGGTCGCACATTCTCTGCACTTGTTTATCGTTCGCGTCAGCCAGCACATTTTTCCTCTGAGAAGACGGAATATTTTTCGGGTAGCTGTGTCGATCCGATATCCCGAGCTCGATCTCGTTTAAGAACTGGGAATATTCGGACGCATCGTATACATCGTTAATGTGATAGGTTTTTTCCTCTTGCTGAACATTATTCGAATCGAAATAGCTTTTATTTCTCAACCTTATCGGGTTCGTGGCCGTCCCGTAGAAAATAAGCTGCCATTTTTTCAATACTCCTGGCTGCGTGACGTGATTATTGCCCGCGTTTATTATCTGCAGTGTCCATCGGCCTTCAGCGTTTTCGCCCCAGAAATGTACACTTAAGAACGGCCAGTCGTCGAAATTCGAGCTCGTCGCGTCGTGCGTCCTTTCGAACAATAGAGTGGACGTGGTCCCCATCGGCGATGTGAGTAATATCCGTAAATTTCCTCGGGGAAAAAAGCTGAGTGAAATTTTACATTGAACGTGTTCTAAAAATCTGACCTCGTTCATCGTTCCGCTACATCCGTTCACGTCCATGTGTACCGAAATAGTGTATCCGAAAGAGGTTTCGATGGACCTGTCCTCGTTTATTTCCTGAGACTTGCAAATGTGTTGCGGCGGGACGCTTATCCACTGCTCCGCCAACGAAACCATTTGACCCGCATCCATTAAGCCGTAGCCAAACTTATGGCTCACCTTTCGCTTCACACCGTTTACGATCCAACCGTCCTCCTTCTCTAGAGGTTGCGGTCGAGATGTCATTACTATTAAATGCTGCATGTCTCGCCAAGTGAGTAAGGAATTCGCTTCGAGCGCTAGAGCGCAAATTCCTGCGGCGAGAGGAGCGGACGCCGAAGTTCCCGTGTGATCGACCGTGCATATGTGGTCGGGGCGTAATTGCACGTCCATGTCCACAGTTGCCACGCTCTTGTCTCGGCCTGGTGTACCCGAGCTATACGTCGACGCTAAAGTCGAGGAACACTCTTCTAAATACCACGGCTTATAACCTCCTTGCGTCGCACTCGATATCGATATCGTAAATATACTATTCGCGTAACCGTCGCAATTACAAGAGTCAGTGTGCCGACCGCCATTCCCCGATGCCCATATAAAAATAGACCCTTTTCCGCCTCTGCCGTTAGTTACCCCATTTATGAAGGCTCTGAAACAAAAAAAATCGTTTTAATGAGCTCGCTCGAAGCGATCTCTCGCGGTGATAATTAGACAATACCTTCTCGCTAAAGGGCCCGGGCCGTCGACCGTTTTCCCGTCGTCTTCCGGTCCCCAGGAAGCGCTATAGATGTCTATGTGGTGAGTGTTGAAACTTAACGCTTGCGCTTCCACTGCGTCGTTCACTAGGCCATCTAACATCCTGACTCCGCCGATGCTAGCATTGTACGCGATGCCGACGCCGCAGTACCGGTTGTACGCGACGGCGGCAACCTCGCCCGCACAGCGCGTGCCGTGTTTATTGTCGCCATTGTCTTGCGGCGTCGGGTCCGTGTCGTTCCCGTTTATGTCGGTCGATGCCGCTGGATCCTAAGTTATTGAAATGCCTCCAGTTACTCGACGCTTACAAACTAACTTCGTTACACTTCGGCCACCGAATTTCGAGGAAAATCGCGTTGATATTCTAGGAACGAACCTAAACTCTAAATTTGCATTTTATATTTCTGGAGCATACAATTCGGTACGCTGCATACATTCTAAAAATTCAACATTTAGGTTATGCGGTCAAATGCGAGACATGTGACTTCGTCTTGACATCGAAGAATCTTTCTTTGGATGCACAAGTATTCCTTTCCTTTGCATATTAAAAACGCGAAGAATTTAATTTAAACTATAAGCTTGTTATTTTACTCTTAAGGAAAAGAACGTACCATTTCTAAAATTATTTTCATAAAAGCTTAAGTATCTTTTTTTATGATTATTTATAAAGATTACACATAACATTCGTAATGATGTCTACACCTTTTATTTTCCTTCCTTTTATTTTCACACTTTCATACAGTAGCCGAAGTGTAAACACGAAAACAAACATCACACAAGCATGAATTCACAAGCAAGTATAATTACATAATTCTGCTTGAGATCCGGGTGATTAGGCTGTATCCCGTCGTCTAATATTGTGATTACGACCCCCTTGCCGGTGTAGCCCTTGCGCCACGCAAACCCCACGTTCATATCTCGACCATCTGCCGCGCCGCCGTTCTGAAATGGTCTTTGTATTGTAAACAGGACTATATACCTTCTATATATAATACTATATACTATAGATAAGGTTACTATTATAGAGAGGAAATGAAAACTTTTATGTACGAGTATTTGTTTGTTTGTATATTTTGGAAACTCTAAACAAAAAGTTACGATTTGTTTTGTTTAACTTAACTGCCAAATAGCATGGAAATTATTACTAATGTATAAAAAAACCATACTGGCCGATTTGATAACCTCCTCCTTTTTTGAAGTCGGTTACAGTCAGTAACATGTTCAGCAAATGGTGAAACTTATGAGTAATAGATTGATTAGAAAATTATATTGCAAGTGGCTAGTAAGCTTATTTTATGTGTCTTTAATAGTTATTTTGCTCTTATTTTTTAATTTTCATTTAACATTGAAGTTAAAAGTCAAAGAACAGCAATATTTATTAATATCTTGCTAAAGTAAGATATAAGTAAGATATATTAATAGATGCTGAGTCTTCTTAGAATTTTATAAAATAATTAATATTCATACTTAGGTATTCGATATCTCTGAGGAAAATATTTTTAGATTTAATTTTATAAATCTTTTAGTTTAAATACTATAAAAATTTTACTTAATTGACTTGTGTTTGCAGATAACAACAAGTATTTTTTGGAATGAAATATACTCCCATTGAAAAAGAAACAAAAACAGTTCTTCGTGACTGAAAAAATAAACAATTTTAAAAGCAATATCACTAGGCTATTATTGTGTTATAAGAAATAATAACGAGTTGGGAATTTATAAAGCGATTTGTAGGCTACTATGCCGACATAATATAAATGATTTAGTATCCGAAATATAATTTTCTAGGGAGAAACTATAATTATTTATAGCTGCCATCTTATACCGTTCTCAACTATAATTTTGTGTTAAATCATATTACGCAATATCCGTCGATTTTCACGATGAAAATGAACTTAAGCTTCTAGCATAGTAAGTATATAATATTTTAAAGGAATCTAATCGAATATATAGGTGACTGACTGACTGAATATAGTGATCTATCAACGCACAGCCCAAACCTCTGGACGGATCTGGCTGAATATTTGGCATGCGGGTAGATAGGTTAGGACGCGGGCATTCACTAAGAAAGGATCAATTCTACCTCCAAGGGGATAGAAAATTTATCTTTTTCACGCAGGCGAAGCTGCGGGCAACAGCTAGTTTTACATAATCTGCATTTGTATTAAAGAATCGATCGTAAAAATGGCATTAGAATTCATTAATTATGCAGTTGCGATTTGAAATACGGGGAAAAGAATTCAATTTACTCCATTTGGTTTACCCTTGACTATTCACACTGCGGCAGATCGAATCTGTTTGTTATTTGTTTTATTTGTTGTTTGAGTATTAGTTGTTGTGTGTTTTGTGAAGTTTCTCCGAAGTATGTTTAAAGTATCGAGGTTCATGAAGTTTTGAATGTTATTTCGTAAAATTGATAAAAACATTCTTGAATTGAATATTGTTTTTATAAAATAGAAATATTTACTTTAAGTGTGTTGTATGAAATCCCTATAACAATTTTAATCTGTAGATATGTTTTATAATTGATTATGCATAAGTATACAATTATTACAGTAACCTAAGTTTCGATGTAACCCTTCTAAAAATCCCTGTCAACTGAATTACCAAGTCCCTCAATACTAAGACCTAAATGTATAATTTCTACTAAAATTATGCATCGATCAAAATGCAAATAGCATCTATCCAATCAAATAAAATCAGTCCTTGACACGATTATAATAAATAGCCAATGATATCTGCATAAGCAACGTCACATTACTGTATGATATTATTCCAGTCTTTTGTTCTTGTTAACTGAATATGCATGAGGCTCCGGCCTTGCACTACACGCGTTGGAACTTCTTCACACTTACGAGTTCAAGGTAATGAGCTGTACTTTAATAGAATATGAAGTAAACACGCTCAGTCGCACTGTGTATGCAAAATACTGTAAGCTGTTTATTTTTGTGTTTGAGCTTTTGTATATAAATTTAAATCATTTAATATTTTACAATTACAGATTCCAATTTAAAAAAATGAATCGCCCATTGCTGTAGTAATTATACTTAAAACTTACTTTTTGATGAGCATTTTGTATTCAATGACTTCTCTGACCTCAAAAACTCCAACTTTATTTAATCATTCAGATTCAGACAAATATTAATATAATCCTCTTACTAGTGATGTTTTATAATGAAATATTTTCGTAAATCGAAATCGTAGTATTTGGGTTATCTTTCTGAATTCTATTTGATGGTTCAAAATAATTGCAACGTCTAAAATCGTTTTTCAACGAGTCCCTACAGTATTAAACGTACATTATTATAACAATATTTACAAAAATAGTAACTGTAATGTAACTGTATTGGTAATCAATATAAAAATAGTAACAAGAAAGAATAAAATTCCACAAAACAAATTATTATGAAACCTCTTTTTCGTACAACTTATTTATCTTTTTATTTTTATTTGGGATATGAGATCACTCTTATTCATAATAAAGATTGTTAAGGAAATAAAGCAACAGGTTCATTAAACTTTTAAAAGCCTGTTATCTACTTATCTCAATCACAGTGTGCAAGCACCCTAATGTCTTAAATCATGTACCTACAATCTACATTCAACGAGTACCAGTATAGCTTTATTTCTGTACTTTTAAAGACTTTTCAGCAATTCCCCACTGTGCTCATTCTACTTTATTACGTTTGTTTTAAATTCGTAAGCCCCGGCCTTGAATGTTGGACTAATTTATAAAATAAATACTTTACGGCGGATTAAAACGATTCATTCGCAGTATTTTATATCGCAAAAGGAAATAGTATTTTCTTTTTAAGCTAATTTATTTGCTTACGTTTATACACAAACAAACTACTTCTAAAAAATAACAACACAGTAAATTTTAATTAAAACCCTTTTGTCATGACAAACAAATAATGTTACCAATTATACGAAAATGTTTAAAACGGAAAGTAAAATCTTAATGTAATAAAAGTTCAGTACACTGTAAGTCAATTAATGTACGATGTAATCAAGCCTTATCTGTTTTTACAAGTTCTCGTCAATTCAGCTGTACAACAGTTACTACCTATATCTATATTGCACGCCTCATAAGCGAAGCGTTGAGGTGGGTACTACTGTCACTTCGCGCAAAACATCTGATTTTTCAAACTTAAAATGTCTTTATGTATCATACATTGCACTTGTAAGATAATACATACACACACATATTAAGAAAAAACACTATTTTTAACGTTCATGATATTTTTGATGTCATTTTTGTTATTTAAACTAGTTAAAAAACAGTTTAAAAAAGTTCTGTCTTGGACGTCCGTGTGTCTGTATGTGCGGATCCTTTTTCTTGTTAACACGATAGCGACCGTAATACTTTACTAATCGAGTCTTTTTTTTTCTCTTACGCTTGAGTATGCTCAGGAATAGAACCCTTTCATTTTTCAGGGTCTGATTCGATGTGGTTTAATTGTTATTAAATAAACAAAAATAATAATTAATAAATATTTATTAAAAAAAAATTATGAGGCGTGCACTTTTGGATTTTCCAAATTATTTTAAATTTTTCCTCATCAATTCAACAGTATAGGTTATAGTATAGTTCTACTACTTGATATAGCGGTTTCTTAAGGTATTCTTCAATTCAGCACTAGCGTAGTGTAACTACTTCTTTATAATATAGTAGTTTCTATCTAATGTATTCAAGACTGCTTTTTTCCGAGTGTTAAATTTATTCAATGAATAATAATAGAACATACCAAATACCACTGTTCTTTGAACAAAGGATCAGGAAACGTTAATAAATTCGATTGTCTCATCACAGGGCGGGAGTGATCCCGCTTTGTTCTTCTTAACTCCCTCTGCTGCATCACCCATCTTACCTAAAACAAACAACGACAGTATAAAAAAGACGTGTGGCACTCGGGGACTGCCGCGGAATAAAGCTATTGCATGCTATGCCTTCAAGCCAAACCTCTGTGTCCGTCGGAGTGGAGAGCGTGAGGTTTTTTCGTTACGGAATTTCTGGATTCGGTCTCCGCGCTCAAGGCCCGCGATAGAAGCTATGCAATAGCTTAATAATATTAATTGTAGTAACCTGTATTTCATTACATTGCCAATACTTTAACCAACGTGCTACATTTTCTTGTATTCCGTTGTAACGGTTATGTATGATCGAACAAAACAGAATAAAATTATGGTTAAATAAATTCTACGATAGAATTAATTATAGTTAAAGAAGGCATAAAGCTAAAACAGATTTTTTGTAATTCAAAGGTATAAAATTAGGGTCCAATCAAATAATGCAAATATGAAATCAGAACCCTTTCAAGTATCGTAAACATTAAAACCAATAAGCAAAAACAATGAAACATAAAATCAATTCTCAATTCATTGAAAAGTTCAATCTATATGCAAAAATAAACTCCAACTCCTAATTGTATGTACAAGAATTTTATAAAAACCGTCAGCACGAATTTATTTCGCAAGTCTTGCCTCCAAGTGGCTGCGCTTCCATGAGCTTACATATTCAGAACCTATCGAATCAATAAGCATAAACTTGAAACTGTATTGGTAAGCTTCAAGTGAAAGTAATTCTGCAGGTCAATTTGTGATCTTAAATACTTTCGTTTGCAACTTGATCTAAGTACCTACTTCTTGTTACAGAATATCAATATAAGCAAAAATCTTAAATTATTGGCGATGTGAAACGCAAAAAAGAAGTTATAGATATCGCCTCTAATCTAATGGGAATCAAAACGATGGTGACAATTAATTACTGGAAAATTCGGAGACTTTTTAAGAAGCCATATAAATATCAAACTAAATGTAACGCAAAAGCTCATGTAGAAATTAAAGATTGAAGGTTTTTATTTCACGAACTAATTATAACTGATTAGACCTTTGATACAAGATGTAGGTAGATAAATGTAGGTACTTGGAATAGGTAATAAGAAATTGTACATTACTAAAATGATGGCAAAAAACCAAATACTCATTTTATTTTTATAAATTATTAAATTAGTCCATTTCATGCAGGAAATGTTCCGTAATTTATTAAAACTAATCAGCATACTTCATCATAAAAGGAAGACAACATGAGCCATGACTATATTTACATAAATAATAATTCTCCAAGGAAATGTGTCACAAATAAGATTTACTTTTCCGGGAATATTCTTACAATTATTTATCAACTTCCGCGTAATTTCCACGCAGTGAAAGTGATTTTTCTGTGAGTCATTGGTATTATAAGACTAGATTAGTTTATTCTACGAAGGGTGTTCAATAATATTTTTTGGGAGTGTCTATTAAGTTAATTTTCATATAGATTCTTATGATTGCTAATGATTTATTATTAAGGCGAAGTTACGAATTATATTTTCGCATATAATTTAGGTATTCAACTTATTAGAAAGTATACATATTATCCATCAATCTGTATTTCAAAATATGTTTTTTTTTTCAGTCTCATCAAAAATATCGTTAATTATTAAAAAAAGTATTCGAGAAGGTATGTATATATATTTAGGGACAGTGGACACAATTCATAAAATTAAAAATTCGTCAGTTTTGTATAAACGTTGACATTTTAATCGTGACTTTTGACCCGCGTTACCGCGTAAGGCAAATTTTAAAGTATGTTTGAGCAACGAAATGGACATAATTCAAAATGTTCACGACTACCGAAGCGATGCTTGCAAGATAACTTAAAAGTTATTACCAAAACGTAACAAAAGCAACAAAATTGAATTAGAACCTCTAAGATCAGATATTAACGGTCGGTAATTAATTTACGGCGGAGCGTTTTAAATTAATATCTTTAGATGAAAACTGCAAAATGTTTGAATAATTTGAGAATGATTCAGTTATAATGTACAAGAGGGTTCGTTAAGCTACTATAATTTGATGAAAATATTATGAAGGATCTTTTCATTTATAGGGTATACATCGTTTGAGGGTATACTTCTGTACCTATTAATAATGTTTAAATGGACTGACACGATATTTAAAATCTAAAAACGTTTCATAGACCAGAGCACTGGATTATTAATGTTAATCTATACTTATAAGTTATATCATAAAGCTGAAGATTTTGTTTGTTCGAACGCGCTAATCTCAGGAACTACTGGTCCGATTTGAAAATTATTTCAGGGTTAGATAGCCCATGTATCAAGGAAGGTTATAGGCTATATATCATCATACTAAGACCAACAGGAGCGGAGCAATGCGGGTGAAACCGCGGAGCACAGCCAGTATATAAAATTCTCAGTAAGCTTACGTGTTGCATACGCGCACTAAGTTCAGATTTCCTAAGCAAAGTTCAAAACACCTATTACCGCATCATTCATTAAACTATAGAAACGGAGCTGCTTCTAAAAGGCTGACGTCACAAAAGGTCACATAGTGATCTATAGCAAGAGGTTTACCCGCGGTAATACTATTACATACCCTCTTAACAAATTGCTATCCCGCCGGTATAATTAAAAACCCTAATGGCACCTGCCTCGTACTAGTTTAGTAGTTAGTAGTTAGTACGTACTAATGGTAAAAAGCCATTTATTATAACCCAAACAAATTAGTTTGTCCGGATTCATAACTGTCGTCAAGGGCATTACCATTTTTTGCACTTTTCTCCAAAAATAACTAACTTTTAAAATATTAAAAAATTTATTTACTTAATAAAATAGTGTGCTTACCTGGGGATCATTTTTTAATTTGTTAATATATCCTATGCTTGCATTTACAGACCTCTTAGTAACGTGTGGGTGTGAAAACAAATAAAAATGTTTCAGGTTCCCGATCTGTAACAAAGAAAAATATACATATATTAGTAGATGCAATAACACAACTTTTAAGATTGTAGTTTAAATACACAGAAAACTTGTAAAACATGTTAAAAATCCTCCGAAATCTGTATGTTTCTTTGTTACTTTTACGCAAAAACTGCAGAACCGAATTCATGAAATTTGGCACACACATAGGATTAACACATAAGATGTTAATGAATACAATCTTAAGCTCCATGTAAATGTTAAATTAACAAGACGTTAAAGTTTAGGTTCTCTTTATTAAAATCGAATATAACCTCCTCCTTTTTTGAAATTGGTTGAAGAGGAAGAGGAAATGTTACGATTACGTTCTTTTTAAACAACGTCGGTAAGCTTACTTTTAATATGTTCTTATTATTTTATATGGGTTAAATGCGTACTCAAACAACACTCGACTTCCGTTTTCCTCTATTGTATAGCAATAGAAATTACTTTCCGGGTGGAGTTACATTTTGAGAGCCCGTATAACTGTATGCCTATTTGCGGCTGTCGAATGTGGTCTTTAATCTCTTATACATTACTACATTACATTACTCACTCTTATACTTTCTTATATATAAAAATGAATCGCAAAATGTGTTGGTAAGCGCATAACTCGAGAACGGCTGAACCGATTTCGATAATTCTTTTTTTATTATATTCCTTGAAGTACGAGGATGGTTCTTATGTAGAGAAAACGTAAATATGTACCACGGGCGAAGCCGGGGCGGACCGCTAGTTGTATATATATTTTTAGCGAAATGGTGTTAGACAATGGACTGTTAGTTGACATCTCACGGACAACAACTCTCGACTTTAAGACAATTTTGCGATTAAACATACCTGACGATGATGTATCGAAACCGGTCATTGTTATTTGTAATAAAAATCTAAATAAAGTGGACCTAGTTAAGTGTGTGTTTCTTAAAAAAAATAACTATAATTTTGCTTTTACTATTTCATTTATAAAAGGATAACATGACAGGTAAATATCTATAAAATTATATTTTATTTTAATTGCATGAATGAGCAAAAACAATAGGTATAATTAAAAACAATATACTTTTTTATTTGCACTGTAAAATGCACTCAATTTAACAGAAATTACGAACTTTCAGGCCAACACACGATTGCATAACTAATATTGTAAAGTTTGCCGTTACGCCTCTCAATCACGCTGCTTTATTAAAATGAAAAATTGCACATATTTTATTTGAAAAGTCAATTTACGGCGCATAATAACCGTCCATTCGTTTCATTTTAGACGTTTTAATTCAAGTTTTGCAGTAAACAGAAGCTTTTGGCACACTGCGCTCGGATTTTGGCATGAGAATTTATTAAAGCGACTACAACCGTGCCTTGAGTAAAAACTGTTACTTAACAAGTTGTTTAAAATTGGCAATTATCTTAATAGGTTAAAGCTATACTGTTACGAGCTATTCGTGTTATTTTGTATGTGAATACTTAAGTTTTATTTTATTAGCTTGATATATTATGACTTTTGTTTCGGTTAAACGCTGAATATGCTTGTCGATGTAAAAACGGTGCTCAAACTCAGGGCTTTATTAAGTTTTTAGGTTTTTCATAATATTAAAGTATGAAATATCACCTACAACTAACCAAGTCCCGCAATGCATAAACATGATAGATACTGAAATGAGTAACTTTTGATTTTTCACGCACGACCAATCTAACATACGTTATGAATTGGTTGATTTTTAACTACATATTTACTAAATGTTACTACCCAAATATTTGATACATAAGATAATGCAAAATACAGACATCATCGACTTTCCTGATTCATATCGCAAAAAATGAAGCAGTCAAACAAGTTACCGTCTGATATTATGTATCAGATTCAAAAAAGTCTGATACATAAAATTTTCAACTTTTATCATGCAAAGTGGAGTTATACATATTATTTTAAGCTTCAAGCTATAACCGAATACGTTAAAATTGATTCCAATTACACTATACGAAAAAATAGCGAAATACATTTAAAAATAGCAGGAAACTCAACAAAAATCTATAAATTCGTATCAAATTACCAATCCTCTTGCAGAATAATCTCACAACATAACGAGTCTATCCAAGGCGATAAATATTTGATTTCCTTTATTTTTATTTTTCCCTTCCGCAGATTTGCGAATGGAAACACAATGGATATTTTTATTGGACTGTAACCAATTCGCATTTAACGCTCGATAGATGCCTATCTTATGTTTTTGTCTTTAACTTAACGAAATTATTGTTTGAATGAAAGAAAAGCTACTGTTACTTCAATCTATACTAATATTATAAAGCTGAAGAGTTTGTTTGTTTGTTTGAACGCGCTAATCTCAGGAACTACTGGTCCGATTTGAAAAATTATTTCAGTGTTAGATAGCCCATTCATCGAAGAAGGCTATAGGATATATATCACCACGCTAAGACTAACAGGAGCTGAGCCACGTGGGTGAAACCGCAAAGCGCAGCTAGTAATGGATATGGTAGGTATTACGTAGTCATTTGTACCTGGAATGAAAAAAGTTTTCCAACTTTAAAATAGTATTAAACTCGTGGAAGTAGATACTCAATTTTTATTAATACAATCAATGCAATGAAATTTATAGGTAAGTACAAAATGTATGTAATATTACCCATGTGGGACTATTAGTATCGTAGGTATGTTATTCGTAAACTTCATCACCAATTGCGAAATTTCAATGATACACAAATGTAATTAAGATAAATGTAAGAGAATCTCTCAGTACAAATAACTTCCAAAATCGATACGCTTAAAGTCCGCAATCTGTTCTTACAAATCTATAGAAACTCAGCAAACACGTTAGAGGAATTAATTCAAGCATTCTCAGTGGAATGTGGTTAGCCACCCGTGTGTGGTCACGGTACGAATTCGCAACTTAGCAGCTTCATAATATCTAGTACTGCAATCGCATTTCTATTGAGCTACTTTATGAATGCAACAATTTAACAAAACAACTGTTTTATTGCAGTTTAAAAACTGGGATATATATACCCTGAAATAACAATCTTTTCCTCCTCCTTATAACTCGATTTTGACCCACGCGAAACGGACAGATTTTATTCAAACTTTATACACTTATCATACATGGTTTACAAAAATAATTATTTCATCAGTTTATCTTTTTATTCTTATCAGATCCGTGAGGATTAAATAATTTTCAATTTGTATGCTCTATATATAAGAGCAAATGAGACATTTTATTTGATTGTGTTATTTCTTTTTTGAACTATATTTATTAACGTAAGTATAAAAATAACCGCTAAGAGGGTACTCAATAATTTTATACATATTAAGAAAGTCTTGTTTTATAACATAGAAATCACGTTTGAAACCACGAAATGTTGGTACTTGGACGAAAATAATAAACGTAGATTCAAAATCCCTAATGGTTTCGGGTTAAGATTTATCGTAATAAAAATAATGTAGTTTCTTTTTTATATCCTTCTAGTTACATAACAGATTCTTGAGAGTAGCGGTGGATACTCATAAATTTGATTTTAAATGGATATTGAAACATCCATACTATATTATAAATGCGAAAGTAACTCTGTCTTTCTGTCTGTTACTCAATCACGCCTAAACTACTGAACCAATTTGCATGAAATTTGGTATGGAGATATTTTGATACCCGAGAAAGGACATAGGCTACCTTTTATTACGAAATATGTACCACGGGCGAAGCCGGGGCGGACCTCTAGTATATTATATAAATATTGAATATTATTTAGGTATGAGGTATCGATACTAAGTTTTACGCTGTTTTCCAAATCAACACTGCGCCAACTTGAAAGGAGGTCAAACTGTTTAAATGTATTTTTATTAATTCATTATTTTGTATTCTTCAAAGGCGGTCGCTGAATAGGTAAACAGCTTTGATAGAAATTTAATTGTAATGTTGTTTGTCGAGAGTTTCTTTCGGCTTCCTTCGTACATTATTCATGACCATTTTTTCCTTGAAAGTGAAAATATTAAGTGTATAACTATAACTGAAAGCAAGTTAGGTTTAAATTGGATGAAACTTGGTATTTTATCAAATTAAGTACTTTCACAGAGTGTAACTTTTTGAGAGAATATTTTGTAATGGAGATTTTAAAATTCCGCCCGTAGCTTAGCTTTCAGTTAGAATTTTCGTTTATTAGTGCTTTTATTTTTATATATGATGAGATGACAGTCATTTTATTTACATAATGAACTTAAGGGGATGAGGACGTGTCTAAATAATTTACGAATAATAAATATCGAATAGAAAATAATATGATGAACATTGACAATAACAACATTAAATAACTTAATAAATTGGTATAGAAAGTACTATTTATAATGATTCATATGCCACCTACATATTAAACTGTCTGATATACTGTACATGAGTAATATTTTATGTACTTGAGAGACTATAAAGTACGCCCAGAGAATAAAATTCAAATTTAATCAAATATTCGTTGCCCGAGCGGTTTCATCATAATATACATAAGACTCTACATAGACAATTTACTGCTGTTATGTAATAGCTACATGGCCCTGATTAAACTAATATAATTTCTATACAATATACCTATCGTTCCAAGAACTATACATATTTTCTCTATATCTATTATAAGTATATAATGCTATAAATCTGAATGTTACTCTATATGTCTGTCTAACTGTCTCTTCTTCACGCCTAAACCGGTGAACCGATTACGAAGAAATTTGAAAAAAAAAATAGTTTGTAATTTGAGAAATTACATAGAATAAGGTTTTATCCTCGAAATTCCACGTGAACGGGAACTATGCGTATTTTCTTTTCAATACACGAGCGAAGCCGCAAGCGGAAAGCTAGTAAGGTAATAAAGCTTCATTAGTATATTGAAGTCAATTAAATTTCCATGTGCTGATTGGATAAAAATATTCAACAAGAATATGACAACGGTACGGTGAACAATAGACCGTACGATTAATTAAAATTCACGACTCAATGATGGGAGCTTTTCTTAGTCTATTCAATAATACCTAAGGACTATTAAAATAGAAATCGACTAATTTGAGAAAGGCTTCATTGATGTATGATAAGAATCGTTGTAATCTTGTTTATACATCCAACTATAAAAACTCTTAAACATACATTTCGGCTAAATTCACCTTCTTTCTATTATACGCAAAAACTCTAAATACAATTTAAATGTTACAGAGTATCGAAAATCATTAAATTATTCAGCATATTCTAATTTAAAGGTTTAATAATACCTTTAAAATATGATATGAGATATATACCTACTATATCTTCTTACTATATCAATAAGAATCAATCTGAATTAGCAAAAAGTTCCTATTCCTCTTATCCTTTAAGTGCTTAATTAAAATTTTATGAAAACACTCGTATAATACTTTTCGTGAAAGAACAAAATCAGTTTTCATGGAAATTTGAAACATAATATATCTAGGACCGACCATTTGTGTTTCACTTTTAGTAAAGTCGGCTTTTCCCGACATAGTTCTTGTTATGGGAAAGTTATTGTACCTTTTGTAAATTCAAAGCAATTTTTGCAACAATAAATTGCTTATATTAAAGGTTATGAAAATAACATAAGAGTTTCGGACATTTCCGAAAAACAGTGCCGTATAACGGTATAACATTTTATTTTAATGCATTACAATTTTTATTACTAGAATTAATTAGTAAACCAGGATTTTTTAATGGTGATTGTTCTATTGTGACACAGAATTTTAACATACTTTGATCTATTTTAACCATTGAAAAATTATTTGAAACACTAACTATTTTGTCGACTTAATAAAGTATGAGCTTTCAAATTAAAACATTAACTATTGCTTTTCATACAACGAAACAGGTCTAAAAAAGGCGTCATTAAACTTCATACAATCAGTAATAGACTTACAAAAAATGAATAATAACCGCCGTTCCATGGTCTAGATTTTACCATAAAACCTGTTAGCATTTATAAAGCCTTTGAAAGAGAGAACTATAGTCATGCAGCAATCATATTTGAATTAACTAAATCACGAATTTATTTGAGAGTTGTAAAATTCCTTTTATATTTCAGTGCAGACCTATTTCCAAGAAACATCATTAAAACATCGTCACATAAACAAAAACTTTAATTGCAAGAGACTAACATCGGAAAAACGAAGTCTATTCAAAAAAACTGTGCGCCATCTACACCGTAGAGGTTTTTGACGTCTATTTCTTAAGGCTATATAAATGCGTCGAGGGGCCTTCACTCGGTCTCTTTACCCTTAAGCTGTCTTGAAGAAAGTTCCAGTAGCGTTTATGGGAAAGATATACGATAGGAAATACAACAACGTAATTACAAGCTCGGTTTTATAACTGCAATTGCAATAAAACAATGTACTGCATGAATGACTGCATGCTACGCTCGTAATGTTAGTTTTATTTTCTCCTTGATCTATTACATAAGCTCCTACAATGCAACGTTGCTATATATAACTTAAATAAAAATATAATGTGTTGTATATTATTTTATTTGAACCACTAGTGGTCCGCCCCGGCTTCGCCCGTGGTACCTACATGTTTACTTTTTTTTTCATAAGAACCATCCTCGTAATTCAAGGAATAGATTCCGCAGCGCACGCGATTACAGAATTTTTATTAAGGAATTTTTTACACCTTGGGTTACATTATTGCGTTTTTGGTAAAGATCTCTAATTTTTTTGAAAATGCAATATAGCCTATGTTGCTCAGTGAAGATGCAGCTTTCTAATGGTGAAAGAATTTTTTAAATCGGTCCAGTAGTTTATGCGTGAAAACTATACATACATATATACATAATTACAAACCTTTCCTCTTTATAATATTAGTATAGAGGTATAGATTACATGAATTATTACTCTATAGGTATTAAATTGTAGTAAGTATTTGAAATTAAATGAAAAATTAATTTTAAACGTTATTTATATAAAACATGTAAGAAATATATAAAACATGAGAGTAAAATGTTATAAAATATATTTATACCTTCAAACCAATAAAAAGAATAGTTTAAATCTTTCTGAGAACTGAAATATTTACCTACGAATAAATGCGTAACAATTATGAAACTCATATAATATTTTCGAGAGAACATAATACAATTTCATTAAACCAACCAAAAAACTTATATTTTATATTTCATCTTGTAAAAAGGATTAATTTTTATAATTTCGTTAGAGGGAATTATGTGGCTTCGGCACATAGCGTGCAGACGAAACCCTTTCACTTTGCTGGATATAAGGATCGAGTGAATGTACTCGTACTTCTTCCCTTTAATAAGATTATTTCGATGTACTTATTACACGGCTTGTTCATTTTATCACTTTATATTTCTAGTTAGTTATAGAAGTGGCGCAATGATATTATGTTCCATATTTAGTTTGAGTATAATACATAATCACTAATGTTTAAAAAAAGACATAATAGCTGCTTATCACTACATGGTATAAAACAAAGTTGCTTTCTCTGTCACTATGTAGCTATGTATTAAGCTTGTTCAAACAAACAAACATAATATTAGTATGATTATATTGGGAAGATAGTCATATTGAAGTAAGTAATTGAATTAACGAATACCTATGTGTTTATGCACACTGTGGATTTAACCGGTATTTTACCGGTTAAAAATGAATGCAGTAAGAGTAGAGCTTGTAGAGACAGTTCGACAAATAATTTAATGTACATCTATATTCTATACTTAATATTATAACTACATATAACATAGTATAAAACAAAGTTGCTTTCTCTGTCACTATGTATGCTTAAATCTTTAAAACTACGCAACGGATTTTAATGCGGTTTCTTTTAATAGATAGAGTGATTTTAGAGGAAGGTAGTATATAAGTGGGCGAAGCCGCGGGCGGAAAGCTAATAAATTTATAAAATAATAAAATGTTAGCTTAAATTAATCATTATAAAATCACACTCGAAGTGCAATTAATAACCATATTATACCTACGATCAAATTCTACTGATTTTAGTTTGGTATTGAGAATAAACAAATCATATATTATTATCATGCAAAAATCCCGGCTAGAACTGAATATTTTCATATGGAACTCAATAGAAATTGTTGACCCAAAAATTGAACTCCGACCCTCAAGCGTTACACTTCATTTATTCACCTAGATTTTTATAACTTTCATTGTTATACCGTACAAAAACTAGATATAGGTTAGAAATACTATGTATTGTATACAAAGATCAGCTTGCGGCTTTTCTCGCGTGTTTTTGACCCAGGTCTTTACAATTCTGGCTATATGGTCTACTAGTTTCATCTCAGTAAGAAACCTCCAGATATTATTTTATACCTACTTATATACGTAGAGTGAACAGGTACCTTCTAGGGAATCGTGTACCTTCTTAGACCACATCTCAGCTTAACATCATTCGTTATAAGTGGTCAAGCACTTCCCTAAATAATAACATTAGTAGCTTTACCTATGTAAGTTTTTCAAACCTAGAAAAGGCCGATTTCTTTATCTAAAATGTAAATAGCTATATATATCATTAAACCACTGCAGTCAATTGTTATAAGAAGATGTATCAACAAAAACGTGGCAAACAGTACATAAAGCATGTATAAATCACCCATACCTGTATTGCAGTACTGTAAGCACAGATCACAGAAACTAAAGGGAGATATGGTTAGGGGGCGGGGCCGGTGTCGCAGCAATATGCCCAAAAAAAGAACAAGCTGTAGCGGTGCTGTATACGTACGTCACTTACAATCTAGTGTGCGAACGAATAGTCGCTCTCATATTTTTGTGTGATGTCACGCACACAACGCGAAGTATTGTTTTGATTTTGTTTACTGCAGTTGTGTGCGTAAATTTTTTATGAGACACGGTTTCGTACTCAGCGCAAGCGATTGGCATCTCTCTAGATCTCTATGACTGTAAGTTATCACTGTCGAGTCACACAGCGACAACACGGTACGTAAAATGTATAACTATTTGTATCTTGTACTCTCGTGCATTACACAATTCAACACTTTCAATTATGTATTTGCTTTTTATATGTAACTTGCTGTTATTGAAGAAATGTCTGTGCTTATCCATACTTCTTACTTATATTATAAACTAGCTTACCGCCCGCGGCTTCGCCCGCTTTGTCTAAAACCTAATAAATTATATACTAAAACCTTCCTCTTGAATCACTCAATCTATAAA
This sequence comes from Colias philodice, assembly GCF_061535455.1. Lineage (NCBI taxonomy): Eukaryota > Metazoa > Arthropoda > Insecta > Lepidoptera > Pieridae > Colias > Colias philodice. The sequence continues at coordinate 8,706,370 of NC_143104.1, forward strand.
AAAAAACCGCATCAAAATCCGTTGCGTAGTTTTAAAGATTTAAGCATACAAAGGGACATAGGGACAGAGAAAGCAACTTTGTTTTATACTATGTAGTGATGCGAAAGTTTGTGACGATGGATGTATGTGTATGTATGTTTGTTACTCTTTCACGCAAATACTACTGAACCGATTACAATGAAAATCACACATATAGAGGGTAACTTGGATTAACACATAGAATAGGTTTTATCCCGGAAATCCCACGGGAACGGGAACTATGCGGGTTTTCCTTTGAAAACGCGGGCGAAGCCGCGGGTGGAATGCTAGTAGATTATAATTATGAAAGCCTTTTTTTCTGTTACACTTTGGTAAAACACACGGATGTTTATTAAATTTGTGTATATCAAAAGTTTTAAATTACTAAGAAAATTATATTTTAACACGTTCACTGCGGCACCTAAAATGCCAAACTTACCGTTGTTGCGGCATGTCTTCCATACTTCACATCGGCAAGTTCACCACTGTGCGTCATGAGCCATTTTTATCACATCGCACCTTCTGACTTTGAAGGTTAATAATTTCATGAAATTTCAAGATATTTCAAATTTTTTTTTTCAAATAATAGTATATATAGTCTAGTATATACCGCATAAATAGCTTTTAGTTTGACCCAATAGTTTAAAAGATATGAGGGAAAATGTAAACCCCTGATTTTGTGAAAAATTATTTGCCATCCCGCACTTCGTTGGTACGGCATGTTTACAGTAATAGCGATGGGAAACACTGTAAAATAAAACATCGATATCGATATAAATCAATTTTGTATATTTCAGTCTGTCTGTTAACAGATAACGAGATCGTCGATACAAAAAAAAACACATATAAAACAAGGTACTTGATAGAGTACTATCAGGAAATTGTTCAGTAACTTTTGTTTTAATTTGTTCAGTAACTATTGTTTTAATGTTTTATATTATTTTCACAACTGTCATCACATTTTTGCATTTATGCTACGAAATAAAAGAAAGTAAAAAAACTAAAGCCTCTAAGGTATCATTGTCATTTAAAAAAACTCAAAAGAAAAGTGCTTCGGTCCTGGTGCATCACTATGCGAGACTGACACGCGGCGCGCTCGCAGTACAGTGCGGCATGAGGTGCTTGTCCATGGCAAAATATTTGACATGCCGCACACAAAAGAAATGGTTTCTTTTCTATGCGTTAGTCCAATATTTTGCCATACGATTTTTAAACGAAATTGATTCCTACTTCAAACTGTGATCACAAAAACATATTTGTCCCTTTTCTAGTCATTGATTAACATATAAAAAACCTCGCCGCACCACGGTGAAAACTGCGATTTTGGGCGCCGCACTGTGGTGTAGTCGCTGATGGCCCGATACTGGACATGCCGCAGTGAACGTGTTAATATCATTATAAGCATAAACATTTTCCTTAATGATAAACCTTTAAATTGAAATATGCGCACTTTCATCAAATAATTGAACTCATTAAGCAATGTTTAAAGCTTTGTTATTTTCCCTGTAATAATATGCTATTTCGCTAATTAATGCCCCTTAATCGGATTAATTATGTACGTTTTTTGTCATTGTGAATAAATTTATTTTAATAATATTTATTTCGTGCATTGTGAAAGGAACAAATTACAATGTATTTTATAGCACAAAGTGATTGTGATAACTTTTATCCGTAGCGATACATTATAATATTAATGACTAGATTTTCAAAGAAAAATACGCATAGATCACGTTCCTGTGGGATTTCCATTATAAAAAGTAGCGTTTGTGGTATTCTGGGTCTAAAAGCTACCAAATACCAAATTTCATTGTAATCGATTCAGTAGTATTTGCACGAAATAGTAACCAACATCCATCCATCCAAACAAACTTTCGCGTTAATAATATTAGTATGATAAAGTGGTAGGTACAAAGAAATTTCTCTACGCGTTATATTAAATACCGTTAGAATCAAAGAAAAGATAATAACTTTCACAAAAACTTGTCTTTCAATTGTAATAAATATTTAATACATTTCAGATGATGTTCCATAGATAAAGTTAGGATTTATACAGATTCTCGATTTAATGAGCTACGTTTTCCCTTTGAAGTGTAATAGAATTTTGGCCTTGAGAGATGTCTAAGAAATAACGATGATAAGTCAAACGTCTCTACATTTATACATTTTTATACAATATAACAATCACAAAATCAGATGTTACATTATTTTTCCTAGAAGTGAGTAGTTTATTAGTTGACTGACCGGTTGGCTTGGTTGGTAGTGGCCCTGCCTTCCAAGCTAGAGGTCGTGGGTTCGATTCCCACCCGGGGCAAATATTTGTGCGATGATGTTTGCTCTGTGTCTGGGTGTTAATTATCTATATAAGTATTTATTTAAAATTATACAATAATATGTATGTTTATCAGCCATTTGGTTTCCATAACACAAGCGAAAGCTTAGTATGGGATCAGATCGTGCCGTGTGTGAAAATTGTCCTGAAATATGTATTTATTTATTTATTAGTCTTTCAACGCTGATATAGTTTATTCAGTAATAACAAACATACGTATCGAAGAAGGTTTACCAACTAAATAAATAAAAATAGATAATATTATTATAAGAACCGTTCAAAACGAGCAATCGCTTTCTTTGTCAACAATCGATTTGTCCATCGGCTTACTTACCAAGTGGTATTAAGGACCCTTCGTTATATTTTTATAAGGACATCTCCTTGTTAGTTGGAGCCATTAATATTAAATATCAAATAACCAACTTTATTTGTATTGACTTGGTAGATGATATTAGGTTTTTTATTTATTTAAAACTTTACGATGGAATTTGAGTTTTTAATGTGATACACAAAAATCAAGAGTTAAAAATAAAATTTAAGAGTTTTTCTTTTCAATATTTTGTTGTCAGTTAATGTCTTTTTGTGTTTTTATTTATATAAAATCTTTCTATATATAAAATTCTCGTGTCACAATGTTAGTCTGCATACTCCTCCGAAACGGGTGGACCGATTCTCATGAAATTTTCTGTGCATATCGGGTAAGTCTGAGAATCGGCCAACATCTATTTTTCATATGTACCACGGGCGAAGCCGGGGCGGACCGCTAGTTTATATATAAATCTTTCTATAATATTAAAAAAAAATGATGAAATTTACATGATACATAACACCAAAAGGCGAGTTATATCTAATAAAGTATTGGTTTTTATATGAAACATAATATTAGTTATTATGAAAGAAATTGTTTCAGTTACGATGCCAGATTTCAGGTTTTATTTCAGTCTCTTCAAACTGTAATCTTTACATCCTTGACCAAAACTGCGGACTTCAATTTAATTATTAAAATATATAACTAGGAATCAAACTTCAAAAGGGAAGATACCTTTGTAGGCACTCGTCACTCAATCTGTCCATCTCATTTAGTTTTCATGGAAATCAGAGAACATGACATTCTTGATTTGCCTCATAGTAATTTTTATTAACATTTTTGATTACTGCTTCGCTTTTATTGGTAGCAGTTTGTGTTGTTAGGTTCAATATCAGTACCCATAATATTAATATGATCTTAGGTAATAGTCTTCTTACACAAAAACATTAGAACTAGTAGTTTCCCGAGAGCACGTTCTACCAAAAAATCCTAATTCAGAGTAGGTAAATATAACACGTTACACACAATATAACACGAGAGCAGTGGTGGCTCAGCGGTGAGACCTCGGACTTCGAATCGATAAGTCCGGGGTTCGAGACCAGGCGAGCGCGCAGGAAATAAATTGATTTTTCAATTTATCTGTGCATGTTGTAACATCACCACTGCTCGAACGGTGAAGGAAAACATCGTGAGGAAACCGACATGTCGAAGAACCAAAAGTTCGACGACATGTGTCATCCGCCAACCCGCACTTGGCCAGCGTGGTGGATTATGGCGTGTACCCTCATAGGAGGCCCGTGTCCCAGCAGTGGGAACGTATATGGGCTGATGATGATGAGATGATAACACGTTTGTGCTGTTATTTTATTCAGAAACCCACGTTGACGTAATTTAATTAAGGTATCTACAACTTTCACAATTAGTCACTACAATTATATTTAGAATTATAATTAAAACTAACCCATTTAAAATATCCCTAATTAAAGCTATACAATAAAATATTCAAATTTTACTTCAAAAGTACATAATATACCGAGTTTATAATTGAATAAAACTAAACTATTGATTGGCGTTTTATATGGACACGATCTGGTCGAATATATGCTAGAAAAGAACCTAACTCAAAAGTTTTTTATATAAAATCAGTAGGGGATATAGATAGTGTTTTTGGTAAAGATTAATTTGTTAAAAATCATAAATTATCCAAATCTGGCTTATAATCGAAAGTATAAACCTATTTTTATAAACATTACTACGTTTTTTATCATTTCTTATAACTGTAAAAGCTATTGTAGAATATTTAGGTGCTATCTGCTGCTGTATGTTATATGTAGAATCTTACTTGTTTTAAGCTTTAAAATGGCGTTCTATATTAATTTGTTAAAAGTACATTATAACACTCATAATAATGAGCACATATCTGTACGTTATGTGCAATTAGTATGTGTATTTGTCTTATTTTTTCTCACTTGTTTGTATCATGACGTGTTGGGCGGTAGGCGATTCAGGATATTATACATTCACAGATACTATTATTATTATTTACTATTATTATTCAACAATACTTTACATTACTGTTATATATCTATAAATACATTTATTTTATTAGTATTGTTTATACTTTATAATACCTCTTATAAAATCTCAAAATTATTATTTGTTTTAAAAGCTGTATATTTTAATTATTATATTATTAAATTATTATTACTATACAATATTTATTTCACATTATTTTATTATTCTATCAATAATCTTCGGTCTTAAAAACAAACTTAAAATTGGTTTACTAAACCCTGGATCCCTTGGTACTCGGCACGACGAGTTTCTGGTAGCAATGGATCGTCACGCTGTAGACCTGCTGGCAATTAACGAGACATGGCTCCGGGAGGGAGAAAGCGGCCGTGCACCTCGTGTGCCTGGGTATAGTCTTCGGCATGTACCACGACCGTCGAGCATAGGTTCCCGAGGAGGGGGCGTAGGGTATTACATTAGGAATGGCATCAATGCACGTAAATTGTCCCATCCTAATAATTATATGGTTGAACAGATGTGGGTCAAACTAGTGGTAAGTGGAAAAACTATTGTCATAGGCACGGCATATCGACCACCCTGGATGGTGTTGGATTTATTTTTATCCGCCTTACTGGAATCCGTTGCCTCATTCTTATGGTGTGATAATATAATACTTGTCGGGGATTTCAATGTTAATTTTCTAGACATAAATCACATTAATTACAAAAAATTAAATGATTTCCTAACTGTTACCAACTTAAAGCAAATAATCTCCAAACCAACTCATTTTACTAAAACGAGTGAGACTTTACTTGATTTGGTGTGTACCAATGCCGCCGTTCTAAATACTGACATAGACCATATCACAGATTTAAGTGGCCATGCATTTGTTTCGTGCACTTTTAACTTCAAGATCGATAAGCCAAAACCGAAGTGGATTTCATCAAGGCCAATTAAAGATATAAATTTAGTAGATTTCAATAAAACACTGACATCCATTGACTGGGAGTCCATTTCTGGTTTGAATAATGTAAATGACAAAGTGACCGCTCTAACTGCATCTATTTTATATGTTTATGACCTACATGCACCTAAAAAGACTTTTTGTATAAAATATAAATATCCTCCTTGGTTGACGTACAATATAAAATTGATGATGAGACGCCGTGATGAGGCTCAAGCTACTTTTCGACAATCTAAACAGCCTTGTCATAAAGCTTTTTACACTGACTTAAAAAAATATGTAAGCTCCGCGATTTTTCGCGAAAAATCAGTTTATTATGACACTTTTATTAATGCCAATATTAAAAATCCACAACTATTATGGAGACATATAAAAGCTCAGGTTAGTGTTAAGCAAAAGCAAGACTTTATCCTTCCACCGCATCTCAGCGACCCAAACAAATTAAATGTCCACTTTCTGGACATACCCGGACATAACCATGTACTTCCACAAACACTTGCACACTTTCAACTTCGCCGACATAGTAACGCTACGTTTGATCTTAAACCCGTGTCTCAGGATTCTATTGCAAAAGTTTTACAAGAATTAAAATCACAGGCTATTGGTGTCGATGACATATCACTAGATATGATCCATCTGACATCTGCAAAGACCTTAACGGTACTGACTGATATCGTTAACAGTTCCATATCTTCTAGTACTTTTCCGGAACTATGGCAGCATGCTATTGTGAAACCTTTACCCAAAAAAGAGAACCCGTTAGTTGATAAAGACCTCCGTCCAATTAGCATTTTGCCTTGTATGTCCAAGGTGCTTGAGAAAGTTGTTCATAAACAATTGATGGCGTATCTTGAAGACAATAATATACTCCCAGATTTGCAATCGGGTTTTCGTAAGCACCGAAGTACTGCTACGGCACTGACTGACGTGCTGGACAATATTTTGAACGCGCAGGACGGTGGCAGGGGGACGTTGTTGGTATTGTTGGATTACTCGCGTGCTTTCGATACTATCAACGTTCCATTGCTATTGTCTAAGCTATCATTCTATGGTTTCAGCTCGCAGTCAGTAGCATGGTTCAACAGTTATCTCAGTGGTAAACGGTGCCAAACAGTAGCAGTGAACAAAGAGGATGGGTCTGTTTCTTTTTCAGAATGTACAGCTGTAACGAGGGGTGTACCGCAGGGGTCAATACTCGGTCCGCTATTGTTCATCCTATACAGTGCTGATATTTTTAACTGTATACATCACTGTGAGTACCATGCCTATGCTGATGACATACAATTGTATATCTCTTTCGACCCTTCGCACACACTAGCGTCCACCGCAAAACTTAACAGCGATCTAGATCGGATATCAGCTTGGTCTCGTGAGAACTCACTGGTGCTAAACAAGGATAAAACAAAATATATGATTTTAGGTACTCCTAATATGGTTCGTAGGATTGAGTGCGAGAATCCGATTGTCACCGTCGAAAATACTTCAATAGAGCGCGTCAACGAAGCTCGAAATTTGGGAATACTTTTTGATGAAAATCTTCGATTCGAAAAGTACATTAATACAACCATAGCTACTTGTTTTTATCGCCTTAAGCTGCTGTATCGCATTCGGCAACACCTGAACGTCGATGTACGAATCCGCCTCTGTGAGAGTTTGGTACTCTCTAAGTTTAATTATGCCGACGTTATGTACGGGCCAAGGTTACTACGCCGTAGTAAGAACGCAATACAGCGCGTTCAGAACGCTTGTGCGCGTTTTTGTTGGGACGTTCCTCCCCGGTCCCATATTACACCGTACCTAGTGGAGGCTAGGTGTCTAAAAATGGAAAACCGTAGGAGGCTACACCTCGCGTCACTTCTTTTTGGAGTGGTTATGACAAAAGCGCCAAAATATCTTTATGACAAGTTAGCATGGATGGGAGAGGGCAGCGCTTATGCTACACGTTCGTCATTTCGCAAATTGGCTATGCCAAGGAGTTTCACAGCTGCATTTAGAGGAAGTTTTAAATATGCCGCAACAAAGTGTTGGAACAATCTCCCACCACCAATAATAAACTCAAACTCATTAAACGCCTTCAAACATAAATATAAAAAACACTTATTGCAGGAGTTTGAGTTCCAACCTTAGTTGTGTGATGGTTATTCACTGTCATTAGGTTTTACACATTATGTAGGTATACTATCTATCTGTCCATTACTATATTACGTATTATTATTTTTATTTAAACCTTAACATTTATCCATTAATATTAAGTTAAATTATTATAATTATGTATTTTATTCAATAAGCTTATTATATGTAAATATATTTATATATGTATATAATATATATAATATCTATCTATGAACGTACTGCCGCTCCAATCGCTTCAGAGAGGGGCCACTGAAAATCAGCGTTGCAACTATATTGCAACTTATGCTGAGTGGCTACCTGACTTGGCTCCACTTTTCGGCTTCATTTTATTTTATTTTACTCTTTCATTTATTATACTTATATCGTTTTGTTTCATGTTGTGTTGTTTTAATTTGAATTAAGTATTGTATTCAGTGTCAATTGTGTTTGTTATTAATTATTATTGTGGAGTCAAATAAATGATCTTTCTTTCTTTCTTTCTTTCAAACTAACAAGACATTGATATAATTAAGAGCAAATTAATTCCCATCGTATAGAAATGGGAGGGCAAGTTAATCTTAAGTTTAAATTAAGTTAACTGTAGACCATCACTGTAGACATCGATCGCCCCGGGAGGTAATTACTGAGCCTCGCAAAATATAACAACGGCAGACACTTTATCATTGGCTTTAAATTTAATTTTACATTCTAATATTATTATACTGAAAGGATTGTTGATAAGTTGCTAAATAAATAAGCCGATAAAGGATATATTCCAAATTAAAATGTATTATATAGAATAGCGAATAATAGATAAGAGAAGAACACTATTATATGATTACAAATAAAGTTGAAATGCAACTGATGATATAGATTTTGATGATACGCGTTATTCATATTCCTCGAGTATGAAGCAATATATATAATACATATATATAATACAAAGCAATTAAAAGTATGTAGCAATTATGTATGTATACAATATTATATAAAATACCTGAACATTCTAAAAGGATGCGAATGTATTCTAACATCTTAATGTGATTATCCCTTTCGGATACTACAAAGAGAACACAATTCTCTTACATGTTCTGAGTTATTAAAAAAGATTTTCATACTTTCTTTACATATTCCACCCATTTTTCACTATGTATTTGATTTTTTTTGTTAATTTTACTGAAATGTTCGACTAGTTATTTTAACGCTAAATTACATGTTTATTTCATGTGCCTATTACTTCGGACATTTACAAAAAATCTTCATGATTGATATTTGTTTTTCAATAAAGAAATAAGTTCTTTAACTTTACTTTTCATAAATTCTAGTTGATAATACTTAGACATAATCTATACTTATATTATAAAGATGAAGAGTGTGTTTGTTTGTTTGTTTGAACGCGCTAATCTCGGGAACTACGGGTCCGATTTGAAAAATTCTTTCGGTGTTAGATAGCTCATTTATCCAGGAAGGTTATAGGCTATATATCATCACGCTACGACTCAGGAGTGGAGCCACGGGGGTGAAACCGCGCGGAGCAGCTAGTATGATTATAAATGTAACAAGCATGGGAAGCTATAAAATATAATATAACAAAAAGCTACTCAAAGTAATAGCATTACTTCGACCTAAATACTCTTCCAGAATCTCTAAAAAGTTAAAAACTAAAAGTTGTAGGAGTGAACAACTTACTTATAGTTCAGTGTCGCAGCCGACTCACAAATAGACGAGTCAACGAACTTTTCGTACTGTTTCACAAAATTGAATTTCGACACGATTTTATATTTCAAGTAGCCTCTCCGAGATTTTTGTTCCTTTCACCTGTTTCATTTTTGAATTGAGGAAAGAGTAAAATTACTACCTGAGTTTCAGTGGAGCTTTAGTAGCTCAACATTTACAAATGAAACATAATATGCGGTATAATCTTGTCAGTATTTGATTATTAATATTTCTAGTAATCGTGATCGTGAATATAATTTATGTTTATAAGAGCCCCCGCAGACCACAGACTTTTTATCGGCCGATAGTTTAGTCGGGTTGGCCTGCTAGTACGCACACCGAGCCAACTAAACAGTTCAGTCGGTTATGAGTGCGCAAACTATCCAACAGTCTGCCGACTATTTGCTAGTTTCTAACCAACTGTTGAAAAGAGTGGTCGCACCGCACAATGAAAATTAATAAAACATTGTATAGAATTGTTATTATTGCTCTCATACACCGGAGGAGGAAAATTAAAAAGAGAGCCCGAGAGTATTGGGTGCATCCTATCTTTAGTGATAGATTAAAATGGAAAATTTTACACTATGCATTCCAAATTACTCCATTACCCGAAAAAATTTTCGCCTTTTATCGAATGAGCATAACTAGCTTCAACCAACTTGTCAAATACAGAGTACCTACTCTTTTAAGTCTTTCTTATAAAGTGGAGGGCGTTTTTCGACTTCCTCGATCAAAGTTACGATCGAAAATTCCGAAATAAGCGACTGAGAATTGAGCGACGCCATTTTACAAAACACGCGCGGTTGACCATTCGCTGTCAAAGCTCGGAGCGAACTGAACTATTGGCCTAGTCGGCCGACTAAAAAATCGTCGTGTTTGCGCGTGTGGTAGGGAGCCAATACTGATTATACAGTCGGCCGATAGTTTGCCGACAGTATAGTTTGAATTGAATCGGGAAGCCCATCAAACTTGTTTATCGGCCGATACCTAATCGTCATAGTGTGCGCATTTGCTTACATCTGCGTACTGATTAAGAGCCCGACCAAACTATCTGCCGATAAAAAGTCTGTGGTCTGCGGGGGCTCTTAGAGTAGCACTTTTACGTAACATTTTAGTCAATATTTCGTTTAATAGCTGTTCAAGAATTTTCCTTTGAAAAAAAAACCTGATCTATGAGGTAATTCAAATACTTAATTTTTATATAAATGATTTTTTTAAGCTAGAATCCCGACTTCTCATAACTCATTTTAAATATTCGAACATAAAGGTATATATTATGTGATTTATCCATAACTATATTTAAATTAAAGTTATACACAATGACGTCAACGTAATAACACTATCTACTAATTAAATATGCGTTTAGAAATAAAAGATTTTATCGGATTTTAAACTCGATTTATTCATTATATTATTATCCCGACGTTTCGGACACTTTGCAGCGACCGTCTCCCCGTGACCACAATGAATAAATCGCGTTTAAAATCCGTTAATATCTTTAATTTCTTAATGTATAATATTCGCGTAAAATCATACATTAGAAAGTACTAAAATGCGTTCCCTACAACATCCAGACTTATAGATCTATTGATATATCCTCACAGTTCCAGATAAAACAGACTAGTTAGAGCACTAAGACATTTATCCATCTAAAATATTCAACTCCCAGGGGAAAGGGAGGTGTAGCAGAAGTACGAAATAAACCCAAATGTCTGAAAATCGCTTCAAACCATAAACTTTCCTGAATCCGGTAGTAAGTTACCAATAATTTATTCCTGGAATACAGTCTATTGATTCAACACTGCAACCATTTTATTTTAAAGTTCATGAATTACATAGAAACTACTTAGCTAAATAAAATAATTTATAATGTTCTTATTTTATAAATAAATAAATTACACAGCAATATTTCGCTATAGAAAAAGCCTTACTAAGGCTATTTTTGTTAAATACATAAATAGATAAATTTTGTTGCCTTATAACTAACTGGCCAAACCAAATTTGATCTTTTATAGCACACTTATCACTTAGGGGCAAAAGTTTATTTATTTATTTAGCCCTTATATTCCAAGACATTTAAATACAATTTACAACGGGGCAAAAGTTTACTAAGTACATAATAATATGATACACAGTGAATTCCATAAAAATCTACTTCAAGTCATTTGAGAAGACTTTGGTGACTAAATTACTGTTACACATACATTGTTTTATGTTCATATGTATATAGGTAGATAGATTTGCTTTCGAACCGCGGCTTTTCCCGCGTAATCAAAGGAAATTCCCCAAGGAGTGAAAACTTCCAACGCAGTAAAAATCAGCCCTTATCACTGTGTAGCCTCGAAACTATCTCCAGACACGAAAATAATATCGTAAATTGCTCCATTGCGACATGAAAGTGAGACAAACAAACAAACTATTATTAGTAAGGATGTTGTGATTTCAATAAGAGTTATTGAAAGAGCACGTGAGTAAATACATTATTAAATACAACAAAATTTTCGTATACATGATCGAGTAATAATCCCGAAAATATGAGTAAGTAAATTACGATAGAAATCGTATCTTTAACACCAACACAATTTACCTTACTACGTATTATTTTGGTAGGTACCTATTCGTTTTAAGGCCGATTTTTCAATGCTTGGATAAAACTTATCCGCCCAATATAGTATTGCACGATAATATTAAAATGTCACGTAAACTGTCAAATACGGGCAATTAGAATACGTTTTTAAAATGGTAGTTTTATACATTATTCGACGAATAAGTTTTAGCCAAGGATTGAAAAATCAGCCCTTATTGTGTTTGTTATTTTAATGTATATTGCACGCCTCATAAGCGAAGCGTTGAGGTGGGTACTACTGTCACTTCGCGCAAAACATCTGATTTTTCAAACTTAAAATGGCTTTATGTATCATACATTGCACTTGTAAGATAATACATACACACACATATTAAGAAAAAACACTATTTTTAACGTTCATGATATTTTTGATGTCATTTTTGTTATTTAAACTAGTTAAAAAACAGTTTAAAAAAGTTCTGTCTTGGACGTCCGTGTGTCTGTATGTGCGGATCCTTTTTCTTGTTAACACGATAGCGACCGAAATACTTTACTAATCGAGTCTTTTTTTTTCTCTTACGCTTGAGTATGCTCAGGAATAGAACCCTTTCATTTTTCAGGGTCTGATTCGATGTGGTTTAATTGTTATTAAATAAACAAAAATAATAATTAATAAATATTTATTAAAAAAAAATTATGAGGCGTGCACTTTTGGATTTTCCAAATTATTTTCTTATATTGCAAATTGTATTCAGTAAATATCAGATTTACAAATAGAATTCCTCTACAGTAGGTATTTATTTATAGAAAAAGCAATTTGATACGGACCAGTGATCGAAAATGGACAAATATTCAAATTATTTACAAGTGAGAATCCAATAAATAATGTAAAATCGAATTCTTTACTCGGAACAAAGCTGAATTAAATTCAACAATCCACAAAGTTTCGACGAATATCGGATTGAATTTGAAATGTTTAGCTCTGTGCGGTCCGAAAACCCGGATTATAAACTAGGACGTGTCTATCAAAGAATAACTCAACTATCCAGTAATCGAATAAAAGGATTACATTCATAATTTACTTATAAAGTGGCATTAATAAATACACTTGAAATCTTAAAACTTAAACTAGGTGTATTTTCAAACGCAAAATATATTTTTGCGATAGAGCACTTAAAATTGATAAGATAAATATGTCAATAATTACATTCGTTAATAATCAAAATAAAACAACATAAAATATGAAGTAAAAGCCTCGTTTAGTAATGTATGATATTCACTCATTACATTCATATTCCCGCATTTAAAATATATTCGTCTTAGAATGAGCTTTGGATCGCTCGCCGAGTAACGTAATGAAAGAATGAAGCCAAGAAAAAATATATACTACTATACGTAACGTGTACTATACGTGTACTATACGTAATAAAATTTTTATATGCGAATGAACTTGAGGCTTTCATTTAATATAAATCAGTTTTGGAAATTCTTTTTTTATTGGTGAAAGCTGGTATTTTGAGTTAAGCGCAGACGAGACTTTAATTTTTCAATACTTGGTTAAAACTTATTCGTTGAATAATATATAAAACTACCTTTTCAAAATGTATTCTTATTGCCCGCAATTGACATTTTACAGGTGACATTTTAATATTATCGTGTAATACTTACTTAACATAATACGAACGTGTAATACGAACCTAGACATATTATTATGAATATAAAGGACATATTTACTAGACATAATATTATAAACCAATTGATAAAAGTGTATTCAAAGAAAAGCAACGAAATGCTCCGCTGCATTATAATTTTATTAGTGAGTATTCAGTAAATATTTGGGCTTTTCTCGAAAAACTGTAGAATTTTAATTGATAAAATACCGATTATAGAGTATTATTTTATTCAAGAGAAATTGTATGTTTCGTAAATTATTTAAAAAATGTAATATTTATTATGCCCCTTAACTACTAGTCAATATGTAGCTTTCGTTTCTCAGAAACGTGAATTTTACAAATTTTTTTAACGCTAAGACTCAATAACGACTAAATGTAACGTTTTTCTTTAAAACAAAAATTAGACCTTTTTATTATGTAGGTACCCTGCATTTAAGAGATGTGCATTAATTTAAATTTTATATATCAATATTCTCGGTAATAAGAAGTAATAAACTTTTAATATAACCGTAGCTCTACAATATCAGTTGTTGAATGGAAATCGTATTATTACAATTTAGAAATATACATTAAACAAAGCATATTTTTGATTTTTTTGAAGTCAACCGTGAACGTAAAATATATGAAACAACTAGGGAAATGTATGTAAAAAAATATCTCATTTCATTAATCTGCAAAATTCGGGATAGTGAAAAAGTTTTTCAGGAGTGAAACTTTACCTGTCCATGATTAATAAAACCATGTCTGTGTGCGAGTTCGTTCGCATTTCCACTGGGCACATTCAGTGCGAACTGACCGTGGTACAACGGCTCACACAAGTTCAGCACTGCTAACAGCACGACCACGAGAAACGGTGGCATAACGCAGGTCGCGCATTGCACGCTACCGCTTTCGAACTTTCATTATAACGCTTACGTAATTTTATAGCACTCGCGATCCCGTGATACCGCGCACGTGTTATCTGTACGGTGTTCCTCCGTCGACTGAAACCGCGTGACTGACCATCTACCCTCTGTATTATTCGCGCATGCGTGGAACTTCGCGCTCTTTCTTCATCTTCTATCGTAATATTGTATTGTATGCATAGCATCAATTGACAGGAATTCGTAATTGGATTAACGAAGCTATTGAGTTATGCGGAACTCTTTACAATTTCACGTGAAAAACGTAAAAAAACATTTCGCTTTTGAAACAACTTTTACTGTTACTCTGAATTTTATCTGACCTTAATATTTCTAATACTTTAATGTTTATATTTACATTTAATTTATTGGAGTAATTATTATTTTATTTCAATTATTGGTATTTTTACAGTATCCCGATATTATAACATTTACTTTGAGATTCGCAATCAAAACTTTCATTCACCTAGCGCCACCTAGTAGTAGTTTCGTTAAAATCATCCTGAAAATGTTATTTACATTGTAAATATTGTCTACGTGATTATTTTAATGTTTTTAATCGGTGACAATGGTATTTTTATGAACTCATTAAAATCATTACATTTAGAAAATCACAATCAAAAAGTTGTTTAAAGAATGTCAATTAATGAAGAACTATAATTTTAAGAGAAGTTTTTAATTTAAGAACCGTCGGATGATTTATTAATTTATTTAAATAAATCAATGCATTTTTTACGTGCTTACTTTTTACGTTTACGCGCTTGTATAAATATAATTCAGATAAGACTAGAAGCACAGACTAATAATAATATACTACGTATACAACTAGAAGGCTTCACCCGCGGTCAACTTTTATTAATATTTCTATAGGCCATTTTCTTATTCTGATGTGTAACCTATACCTATATATTTTGTCCGGCCAGCAGTTTTTTTCGTGAAGGAGTAACATACATACATCCTCACACAAACTTTCACACTTATAAGTAAGATTTCGCGGAATTATTAAGTGTGCAACTTCTGTACTTCTCTTCTCATTCTAAACGCAATACCACAGATACTGTAATACCTACTGGCAATACCAAGAAATTGGCATATTTGTCTGCAAATTTAGCATAGTGATATTAAGTTTGTTGGTAAATTATTATACAACTACCGACGCACATAACTTCATAAGACAATTAATTGCTCTGTTTATCTGATTTCACACAAATAGTCAAGTTTGTGAATTTACAATTAGTTCATCATAACTCGTAATGTTAGCGTACATTACTGAAAGTCGTTATAGCTTTAAACTGATGTAGATATTTTCGTTTATGGATTATAAAATTAATTATTTTAAATGTAGGTTTTAACTGCCTTATATATAAACTAGAAACTAAACAATCGAAGACTTAATTACCTGCTAAAATTAGTATTTAATTACAAGCCAATTTTATAATTGTAAATCTGAAATTAAAGACCAATTTCCGCCTTTTTTAATTTTTTGTCAGTTTAAATAACTAATTACAATTATTAATCTACAGTTTCCGTTTGAATTGTGTTAAGTGGATACCTAATTATAAAAATTATAATAAACTAACATAGAAGCCACCAAAACTTCAAGCAAGTTCATAACATTAATTAAATGACTGGCAGCATAATTATTTAATATTGTCACAATATGTCCTCCTTCTAGCACACGACGTGGAAAATTAAATTAATCAAACTGTCTCACCAAAACTAAAGCCTGATGAATACATTAGTTCATATCGTGACAGGACTCGTAATCAGCACAGCTTAATTAGAAGTTCATTTATCTATTATTGTGTATACTTGTTTGATATAATACACAACTAAGTACACAACTAATTGCGTTAAAATAATTATTAGTTTATGAAAGGGATATAAAACCGTTTTCCAAAACATGTGGAATTATAAAAACTAGCTAGTGGTACATGTTTACGTTTTCTCTCTATAATGAACCATCCTCGTACTTCAAGGAATATTATAAAAAAAGTATAACCGAATTTGTTTCACCAGTTCTCGCGTGATGCCGTGACCAAGGGAAATATGTATTCATTTTTATATATAGAGATAGGTTTTAATATAAATTAAAAGAATGCGACTTCAGTAAGTATATATCAAAAATTACCACACTAAAAAAAGAATAAAGCGAAACGACGACAAAGAATGCAAAGCACGAGTACCATTCTTTACAAATCCAACTCTTAATAATTTGGCCGTTGCTATCCGGCTTGCTTTCATCGTGTAACGTATGAGGCAATTTTTAACCACAAACTTAAGTTTTCAAGTGGAAACTGGCAAGTATTCGAGCTATTCAATTCAAACTGGGCTGGATATTCAAATGCGTTATTTGTTTAAGCGAGAACTTCTCAACTTTAAGTACGGATGAGACTAAAGTTCCCTAGATGAGCTCCAATGTTCGGAATATCTAAAGTGTTCAGGGTTGCACTTTTGGTCTACGTTTGTTTGGGACCCTCGTACGGGGCCCTTATAAACCTAAACTAACTAATATATAGTTTGTGTTATTCATGAGATACCACGCCCCTTACGGCAATCTTAATCTGTACTTACGGTGTTGAAAACATGGGCGGTGATGATGACTTAATTTCGGATGACCCATTTCTCGTTTTTATATGTGGCAGGAAGGCAAACGAGCTGACGTCACCAAATTGTAAAAGACAAGCGCCGCCCACAAGCTTCCGCATCAATTAGTTGTGGATGTGCAAACCCAAAATAGGATTTAGGATTTAGTGACCGTGTGGAATTGTAAATAGATAAAATGCTAAAAAATCCGCCTGTATTCAGCGTTGTTGTTAATTTTTTAAGCCAACGATTAATGAATGCTTTGTACTTGTTTATTGTGAATGAATTTGCCCGAATATAGGCACAATACAAAGAAAGATTTATTGCAATTTTAATTTATTTACGCATGCAAAGAAATAAAAGAGACATTAAGTAAAGGGTTAATTAAGTTTACAATTAGGGCAAATAGATTCTATCTCAGCATGAAGTTCAATTTAATAAAATAAAGGGCTCTCTATATTTTTCTTCAAGTCCGTACCAAAAGTAAGTTTGTGAACATCGTGTCGTATGCAATGATAACATGACATCTGCCTATCGTCTCCATGTTGCTAACTTTTATTCGAGCTTCTTCCTTGTCTACTTTAATATTTTCTCCGTTTTGTTGAAAAAATATTCGATATGGAATAGTATTTTTTTTATACATCAATTGTTAAATGCACGCAATAAACGGTAGTGATGTGTCTATGATATTTTTTATATAATAACATAAATGTAGTACGAAAAAAAAACATACCTTGATCCTCTGGCCGAATGTGGACTAAAATATCTTTTTGATGTCCCCAACGCCTATGCTGCAATGAAAATACAAAACAAAATAAAACGGACTTGCAAGCGAAATGAAATTGTAAATTGTCATTTGTCCGAGAGAGTATTCATTTTTGGATTGGAAAAAATGTTCGTTCACCATCAGCGCTATATTTTGGGAGCAGTCGATGCGATTTCACGGAGGAATTAAAAATTTTTGTTTTTGACTCAATGCCCTTTTTTAAACATAAAAAGTTTTAACATAATTTGATTTATAAATCTATATTCAGTTGTACTTCTGCCCTTTTCCCTAAAATAAAATTACGCAACCGTTAATTTTCAGGAAGTATATTGTGATCCGATAAATAAATTCAATTTAATAATGGAATATCCTAATCGATTTCAAATGTGACAAGGCCCATTGTGGGATCACGTTTGATCTTATATAAATGAGACTATAATGGAAGTTCACAATAGAAAATCCGCTTCATATTATAATGAATTGTGATAGATCCTTTCTCATTTTATTCCAAGAAATCCTTGAAAGGGGCCTGCGAATAGATCTTTAGAATTGTATTGTAAGGTTGAACGCTATTCATTAAGGAGTCTCAAGTCATATTCAGGTTCCATCTGATACAAGTATGGACCCGAGCGCTTAATGATAGTTTTCAGGAAAATTAAATTTAACGCGGGAATTATTTTGAAAGACAAAATAATTGAATAGGGTATTGGGAAAAAGATCATCAGTGGCTTTTTAATGCTATATAGAGTTCTGCAAATTAGGTCACGCTTGCAGGAAAAAATTCACGATCTCAAAGTAGTTTTATTTAAACAGAAGTGGATACAAGCATCCTAACATTAATATCAATAGCATATTGTGTTATAACATAAAATAAAATGTTATAATACATTTTTGGATTGATATTTTATTTTATGTACAAGTCTAAAATTATAGCAACATGTAACTTCAGGTGGATGGTTATACCATCAACATTAATTACGGATTTTTATCACTATATGATCAATATATATCAGCTATAAATCAGCTATTTTTCCGGTAAAAAAGTATGTTGAACATTATTTACAAAAATATGTATTTCCAATAAGTGCTATGGCACTCGCAAATTCGCTTAGCGATTGCCATAAACTTATTGTAAGCAACGATCTTTTCAATACTGTCCCCCTCGTAAATAGTGCGATAAAACCGTAAATTACCGACAACCTTTAGCGTAATATATATTTTATATTCCAACTCGTTTCTTAATACAACTTTATGTGTAAATACCTCATATCAGAAACCTTTCTGGAAATAAGAATTTTAAAATGATATCACTACGCTACGTCAAATAAGAGTCGACGCAGGCGTAAAGGCAACTCTCACCAAGTAATTTACTTATCCTAATATGCATAAACTCGTGTTAAAACTATGACAATTATTTTAAATTTAATATTTTTTAATTTAATAGGCGATTATTTTAAATTTTTAAATTACGCAACGAATATACCTTTTCGAATTCATCATTTAAATTTTATATTTAAAATTGTATACTTAAATGGTATGGAATTGTTTGCTATTGGCCTTGCACGGAGACACAGGCCTCTAAATATATAATATATTTGTCTTTTCACACCTGGTTTTTTCTATATTTTTTATTATTGAACAAAAAACAATATTAGTTGAATTACTATGCGTAAAAACACAGTTAATATCATCAACCTGTCAATGCTAGGTCCCTTCCAAGAATATGAATAAAGTCATAATATAAAACACGAATTTATCAAATTTTCCTCGAAAATTTATCAAAAGCTTTTGTCCGATTTTGTCACATCGAACTTAATTTTCATGACAAATATTACGAACAACAACTTGCAATTTAATTAAAACCGTAAACGAAAATTGAATTGATTCCCTTCATTATAATAAAATATAAGAAGAAGCATTTTGTACTCGATAAAAGAATTCCGATAAAAAATGTACGATCATAAAATCAAATCTATTTTAATTTTAATATTGAAATTCTGTTTGACGTAAATGTGATTTTCGTACAACAGAAGATGCTTGAACATTAAAATTGAATTGTTTATTACGATCTACGGTTCCTTAGTGACATATCACACTAGCGGATTGCGAGCGGTTTCAAAGCGGAGCGGGTGCGCAACGAATACGTTGCGGTTGCGCAGCGAATTCGTTGCGGACGCGTGGCAGATGCGCAACGTTTACGTCGCAGTCATGTACACTCATTAACAAAATGGAATCCGTGCTGGTTGTTACTTATAACTTGTGATAGTATAATAATTATGAGATCATTATTTTTTACGAGTTTCATAACATGTTAATGTTTAGGGTATTGTTTTATCTATTAAATCTTGGTCGAAATGCAATCAGATAACTTAATTGCTCATTAAGAAAGTTCATTAGTGAAATAAATGTTAAAGCTCCTTAACTAAAACAGGGCTATCTTATTATTAGATAAATAGCAGTGAATAGAAAATTTTATCAAGCAACCAGCAACTCACTATCACTTTGCTCATAATTAGGTTCACAAAATCTCTTTATAACATACGTTGCTATGGGAGAGATTATACTGGTCAGTCGTTACATACTTTTGGAATGTATGGTACATTCTAAAAGTCCTAGTAATTCAATTTTATAGCACCTTTTTTTAACAACTCCAGTTGTTATTACATCTTTAGTTAACTGTTAAGTAAGTGCATTTCCACAGTACGGTTAAAAAATTGAGTGCTACAGAAACGATGGAAATATTGAATGGAAGTTAGGCAAGGCGGAAGGGCTGGCTTTTGTGCGAGAGTATACAAAATGACGCGTCCGCAACGAATTCGCTGCGCAACCGCGGCGTGTTCGTTGCGCGCCCGCAACGTATTCGTTGCGCACCCGCTCCGCTTTGAAACCGCTCGCAATCCGCTAGTGTGATATGTCACTTAAAATTAGATTGGTAACGAGCACTATAAAGAAGGTACACATAAAATTCATGACTACCAAAAATGTCGTCAAAATATAAAGTTATACATAAGTATAAAATTTCGGTGATATCATAAAAAAAGTATTTTGACATAAATATTCTGCGTGACACATGCTGAATTAACTTAATATTTAGCGGTTTATTGAAAACATAATTGATATTATTAACTTAATGAAATGAAAATATTTTTTATGCAAAATTAATTCTAATGTAGGTATAAGTATATTCCATATTAAACTCACCGAAAATTTTGAAACATTGTTGTTAGAATCAGCCTTGCTTTGGTTGGTGGCTTTTGAAAGCGTTAAAAGTTGTTAAAGTGGCTTTTGCACTTTTTAATCTAAGAACCACCACCAACCACAGACCATGCTTCTATCTTCTATTTAAAGCACTTTAATTGTTAAAATATAATATGTGCATTTTCTTTTCAGCGGATTTCTAAATTCTCACTTTTTTATCAAATGTCTCATTGCAGCCATGTTCGCGCGCCATATTCAAAATTCGAACATTGCAACGCAACATTTTTTTATTTTTATTAAAATATTATGCATGGCCAGTATTAGATGAGATAAGAAGGAGGTTAAATATAGTTCCTTTATTTTTCCGTGATACTAAAATATTTTGATTATTCCTGTTGATTATTGAATAAATTAAATGAATAAAGTTTTATTTAATAAACATTTTCTTTAAACACCCTCGTCCGTGTCATTGAATACTTTCGTTTTACGTCAACTCTAGATTAACTATCTTGCTTGGTTCTAAGGGAACTTTATTGCGCCATAAAAAAGTATATAAATCCCGCCATCAAACCGTCGGGTCAGTTTTAAATTGACCAGAAGAGGTTCATGTTATACAAAACATCAAACAATTTAGATAATAGTCGAAATTTAAAAAATGACAAATTTGTTATGGCTTTGAACGGTATGATTTTATTTTTTAAAGAAAAATGTATTTTTTTACCGTTGCTTTATATAAATCTTGTACATGAAGACAGTATTATGTCACAGTTGTATTCTTCTACGCTACACTGATAGTACGTCACATTTTTTAAATGATTAGGCAAAAAATCTTAAAAATTATACATACCTTATCGTTACTTTATGCGTGTACTTTCTCAACTGATGTACATATATCTATTCAACCCTCATATAAAACAAGACTGAGTTCAAAACACCGTATCCCATCGAAGTGCTTTAATTAATTATCTTAAGCTATCCGTTTTATTTTCTCTCATCAAGCTTCAACTGAAAGGCGAGTAACAAAATCTAACATAGAATCTAATCTTTTTCAATTTAATCAAGCCTAATTTTACGAGATGTAAGTTTACGATCGCCTTTGAAATAACGAACCTGTTTCACAATAGTCTTCCGTTTTGTATCAGATTGATTTAGTGCTGTGATAAATTAGGTATAAACGTTTATGAAAAGTTTTAATAAAGGAATAGACTATATTTCAGTTATAATTTATTTATTTAAATTGAATACACATAACAGATCACGATCTTGTTGGGCCTATAGGCGTTACATTAATTTCAGGAGCAGATCGCAACCCAACAAAATGTGTACAATTATTATTAGGTATAATGCGATACAGTTTACAGTTATCAAACGCTATAGGTTTACAATTCATATTTAAAAATTTAATATAATCTAAAATTACGACGATATGGATAAAATAGATACATGTATTATTTTGATATTGTTGTCTGGAATGAGTTCGTAATAAGTAAAGATTGCTTATTTTTATTCTGCAAAGCTAGTAAAGCAAAAAATTTAATACATTTTTATGCTATGCATCATTTTAAAATTTTTAAACCAAGGGTATAATTTTCTATGTTTTTCTGCGAATATCTTTCTCAATATCTTTCGAGTGCTCGATGGAAGATTTAAATTAGAGGATCGTGTATTAAATTGATTTTGCCATACTTTCTTTAATACTTCAGCTGCACAGCGACTACTTTAAACTATCATAAAACTAGATCTAAGTGAAAGCACAAAGCCGAAAAATTCCATACACCGTGTAAACTCACAGAAATGTTTATTTGTGGAATAACCTACCGTAACCACACCCGTGCCATAAATCGCTTAATTTCATGGTCCATTACCAACCGTTTAGCCTGGGGACATGCAAAAATATTAGCCACAGTATAACCTTATAACCCAACACCTCGACGAAGGGAAATTTGAATACCAGCCAATCAACGCACGACAGGTCGGGTGGGACGAACCCATACGAATTCAATTATAACGTATTTTATTGGCCCGAGAGGGACCTGAAGCTAAAGTCGTTTGGATAACCAGTTTTCGTAATAGCATTTGCATGAGTGACGATGAGTGATGTTTTTTTTTGTGACAGTCGAAGATGGCTGAAGTATTCACCGTAAGCTGTTGTAATTTTGGGTAACGTCACTTCGTGTTTTATGCATCGGAACGATACGAGAATTTCAATTTGTAAATTATAAAATTAGTTCGAACTATAAATTATAAAATACAATAAATGATATGTACACAAGCAAACAGTTTTTGCTTAAAAAAAATTAAGATTAAAAAAAGATAAAAACGATGAATCATGTCTATACTTTCGCGCGTTCCAAAACTGAAATGTTTGACAGCACAATCCATAAACAACGCAAACTGTCAAAGATAAAAAATACGCGTGTGCTCTATGAATTGGCGTCATAACTGATGGGATAGCAAGCTCGTTATTTTCCAATTCTTGTAATGGCCAATCAAACGAA
Organism: Colias philodice; assembly: GCF_061535455.1. Lineage (NCBI taxonomy): Eukaryota > Metazoa > Arthropoda > Insecta > Lepidoptera > Pieridae > Colias > Colias philodice. The sequence continues at coordinate 8,730,018 of NC_143104.1, forward strand.
ACGGCGCCCATGAGCAAATGCCAATAAAGTCTTTCGTCGGCATCGTTGGGGCGACGAAATATATTTTTATTAGAGTTCCAACGGTGTGGGTGACAAAAATGTACACTTTATTTGAACGGCTATGTGTTTACTATTTTGCTTTTACTTTCACGGATTTTGTATCTGTGATATTAACAAACATTTAACGGTTGTAAGTAAGCTGGTTATAAATACAGAATACTATTAAGTCGAGCCAATTTAATAGTCAACATTTGACGTCTATCAATTTTATCTTCGAAGAGAGGTAACCTGCTTAAAAACATCGATTAAAGTGAATTAATCGATACGGACTTGAAACATTTGTCAATCGAACTTGAAACACATTTATTAATTTATGATGATTTTTATTCACAAGTAATCAATGTAAGTGTTCGATTCTAGATGTCAGATTTCTCGAGTAACGTCTCTGGTATTTAAAAATAAAAAAAGTTTACTGACACAAAATTGTTTATTATGTTTAGAATGGTTTATCAGTAAAATTAAATCTTAAAATGACTTGTATCGGTCATTATAATTATAAATATGTAATCGTAATTGAAAAAAGTTAAGCAAATGTGCAGTTCTAACAAAACGAAATATCATGTTATTCTATGTCGTCGTTACTAGGTTACGTTGTTGAATTTTGTTGAACTGTCAAATGTTGCCAATTAAAATGGCTCTACTATAAAGACAATTAAAAAGATCTCCATGGTTTCTTTTGGATAGCGGCACTAATATTCGGAACCTACTGAAATACTGAGTACGGTGTACGTAATATATTTACAAAATCAATAACTTTTTATACCATTTACATAATTATTTAAATAAAAGGCACACATATAAATTATTTCTATTTATTTCAACACCAATCCCATCACAATTTCAGGACAAGTTTCATCAAATTCGTGTAATAAAAACGCTCCATCAGCATTTTGAATACAAGTGCCGTCAATATTGCAGAATAGTGTGATCACGGGCTAGTATCAAAGTAAGTTATTTTTTCAATATTGGGTTTTTTAGCATGATTAATTGTTGTATAACCTACTGTATGTTATCTATTTATATGGCCCATGCGACCTTTTTAGTGCTTTAAAAAACATTTCATGTATTTGTATTTTTTATAATGAAATAAGAAAAATGCTGCCTGTCTTAATATGAAGCCTGATAGTACCTAATAAGAAGAAAGTTTAAAGTCCCTATCTACTTTCCTCCTATTATCAAGTCTTAATTTAATCAAACTTGACTGTTAATTTATCCCTACTTAATATTATAAATGCGAAAGTAACTCTGTCTGTCTGTGTGTTTGTTACGCTTTCCCGCTTAATCCTCTCAACCGATTTTGATGAAATTTGGCACAGACAATATATAGACGGGCGAGGCCGCGGGCGGAAGCTAGTTCTCAATAAAATTTAATCTCAGTGGTAATATTTCACTTGTATTAAAAAAATTAAACAAAATTTATAGACACACGTAAACATATTAATTATATTTTCAGTAATTATTTAGAAAACACAAAAACAAATTCATAGTCACTGCATATATGATTGTCATTGGTTCAGTCATCCAATCGAGTTGAAAGGTCATCTAACAATACTAGTTAATTGTTTTGTGCCCTATAGCGAAAACAATATGAATCTACAACTAATTCTATCGTATATTTTCATTACAAAATTAAAGCAATTCTTGTACCAACATTGAAACATGATAAATAGAAAACGAATATATTGAGAAAGGATACGGTATCGAAAATGGTAACAACATTGATAACACAATAAACATATTTATTGCAAATTCGTGAACATTTTTAATAAAACAAGCTTAATAATTCAGTATTATTCCTTTACATAAATTCTTTCGACGATTTCAAGTACTTCAAAGACTTTTTTGTGAATATAATGTGTACGTTTAGGTATATTTTTCATTTAAACGCTGAGTATAATTTAGAAATTTCCAAGAAAATTACAATGAAAACGAAGCCTCCTAGTTTTCAAATAATAAGCTTACGAATAATAATAATTGTTACACTAAAATATTTCTCATTCAGTATACTCCAGACACATGACACTCTGAAAATTAATCTAAACTATTTAAAAAATCACGTCTGTTTTATTTCAAAATAGTGTAAAAAGTGAAGTACCATGTCCCCTAATGGGGTAAGAGGCAGATGCATTATACATCTGTTTCACTGATCGATTTTCTTTAAGGACAACTTGTAGGTGATCAGCCTTCTGTGTCCTGCCAGACCGAGACATTTTTATTTCTTCGTCTCCACCGGGAATCGAACCCACGACCCCTCGGTGCTACGCTCACGCGTCAACCACTTTACCAAGGAGGCGGTCAGGTCATTTCAAAACAGTACAAGTACATATATAAAACCTTACTTATAGAATTTAATAAAAAAAAACAGCTACCTACTATTCTAACGATAAATTAATTACAAAATCGTTTAATTATTATTAACCGTCACTAATTTCAATTCACTCCAAAACTAAATTCTCAACCCTCTTAAAAACTTGTGAGTATTAAAAGTCATCTCGACGGATAAACTTTAGTATTTTAAAGCTGCTTCCACCTTCACAATCCAAGTTTCACTTCAAGGTATTTGAATTTTAAAGCGCGAAAATTTTAAGAGATTTGACGTTTTTAAACGCAGACACACAGAACACAAATATTTAAGAAATAATATAATATATTTCTGAGGAAGACATGTCTTGTGGTAGTCGATTTCCCCATAAACCTATTTGATAAACATTACGAAGAGCTATCGGCTTATATCTAGGATTGAAGTTAGGCGTCCTAAACCTGAAATAAAACGACTGTTTTTAAAATAGTATGCGCTCATAACTCTATATATATTTAAAAGCAATGAATTTTCTCATAGCATGTTTGTTTGATATTTAATCTCGCACAACGTTCCGAAATCTGAATATAGTCTATAACGTTTATTATGAGTAGTTTTTATATCTGTATATGAATATTCTTACTTTTTTATCTTTCTTCCATCCTTAATTGGATGACATAAATTTAGATCATATTTCTTTTGTTTGTTATTTATACATTATTTAACATACACAATATTTCTTCACAATCACATTATTTAGCCGTCGTCTGAATCAAAACCATCGTACAATATTCCCTCGTATGACTCCGCATGAAATCTTGAAACTACAAGATATCCTTTAGAGCTAGACTCACGTATCGTAGATACACTCTCTATCATATTGTGTGTACTGCGAAAGTCAAACAAATCCGACTGTAGCCTAGATGACAAGGGTCCCGGCTTCTTTGCGAAAAACCTCGCTTTTCCGCTAAGTCACTTGTGACCCCTAAACCTTTGCTGTGACCTCAGGATATTTTATAAATCGCTCCAATACTTGCAATGGATTAAGTGCTTTATGTTAGAGATTTATTGGAAACAGATTGATTAAATTGTTATGTTAAGTCAATATTAATTTATCTACCAGAATTAGAAGTAACAAATGTGAGATATAAGTTTTATACATATAAAAAAAGTTATCACAGTTTAGTATTTTCTAGTGTTTGATTTTACGCGAGTATTATACATTTTGAAATTAAAGACTTTTTAACGGATTTTAAACGCGATATATTCATTATATTATTTTCCCGACGTTTCGAACACTTTACAGCGAGCGTGGTCACTGGGAGTCTTTAATTTCTAAAAGTTATCACTTATCTTATAATTTTTAATTTTTATGTAATTATTGTAAATATCAGAGATATATGCATCAAATACCAAGGATAAAACACGTCCACAAAACATACTTAGTCCAAATTAAACACACTAAAAACTAGAAGGTTTTAACAAAATTACTTCGTATTAAATCAACAAAGTTTAACCACTAAAGCTCTCCGGTCCTAAGAAGTTAACTGTAAACAATACTAAAGATTTCGTAGTAATTCAGACTAATGTTATTACTCTACAACTGTGCTCTTGCAACGCTGCAATCTCGTTTTGAGATGACATTGTCATAGTTTGAAGTTTGTTGTGGGTCCCGTACGGGCTTTAACTCATTATGTGCTATTACCTTATTTGGATATGAATTATAGAACTTACGCAATGCTCACTTCACTTTATTTCGAAAGCTAAGTTCCCAGTTAATGCATACATGTCAAGAAAGTTATATCGCTCTATTTGCAGATTTATACAAACATTATAATATTATATCAGATTGAAAAAAACAATTAAATAATAGTTATACGAATAGGCAAAGGGATGGGCTTGGGTTTACTTCGTACCTTCTTCTTTTTCTAAATCGACTTATTGAATTACAGACTCAATATAAATTATATTACAGTTTTCATTTATCTCATTTAATTCATAGAAATAACATATTATTGTGTACTTATACAGAAATTGGCTACTAGGCCAATTTCTTTTGGTTTCAGTAAATTATTCACTAAAACCAAAAGAAAACAGAAATCAATAAACTAAATTTGTTCGTAAACTATTTCCATCTCGCATGAATACCTTCTTGAGTCTAGACAGACGGACGTAAATTTAGATTTTATTCACAGTTTCAACTGCTCTGGTATGTTGGCAATAATTGTAAAATTCAATCAAATTCAAGGAGTAACTTATGTGTACTTCGAAAATAAAATATTATTGAAAAATATTAATTTATCAGTAGTGTATTCTTCAGTTTTATTTCTTAAAGGTATGTGGATTATCTACGAATATTTTTATCATTAATTCCTAGAAAATGTCTAGTTTAGCATTATTGAATATAATAGAATATGTATTGAAATTGAAATACTTTACAAATTAACAATCCTCGAATTCTATTTGACCAACCCTGGACTGCAAACTTCTCTAACTAATTGCATTGTTCACATTCCCGTCATGACGAAAAAGTTCATCGACCCCTTAATTACCATACCATCTCACCACAACTAGATAACCCGACCGAAGTTTATAGACCCCTAAGGAACGTAATTCAGTTTAATAGTGCAATACATCTCTACCTGTTACCGTTAACTTGTACTTAAGTGCCGCTTGTTACTTTAAGTGCTACGAATACATGCAATTAGTAAATGCAATTCACATCTGCATTTAGAAACTTGGTTAGGGAATTATGCCTTTTTAGATTTTTATGAATTATGCTCACCTGAAAATAAAACTTAAATACTAACTTTTAGTGGCATGTTTAGTTTTCGGCTTTGCTCAGCTACTGAATTTTGTGGCATTTATTAAAATTTCGCTTAATTTAAGTCGTTTAATTGTTTATCAGGACGTAGATCATAGGATATGTCACAAAATGTCCATCAAAAATATCTGTCAAATAAAAATTCCATCTATGAAACCTTCTAAAGATAGAATATAGATGCATCATTTTCTTCTAAGCTTGCCAATAGGAACTAGAATTTGCTGGATCCTCGGTGTCCGTCTTCACATCTATTACATATGATTTATGACGTCACGTTAGGTCAGTACTATGTTAGCAGGATCATGTATTGCATATATCAATAACCATCCGTTTAACTGATTTCTTAATACAGCCGACGTTTTGTAAATATTTGGTAAAATTCTTACTTATATTTTGGGAATAAATGTTGTCGGAAGGTATCACAATTGAAACAATCATACAATTTAGATGAATTTTTACATGTGAGATACATATAAAAGATAACATCGATTAGGCTGTTTATTAGATTGAAGTGATAAAAGGCGGGAAAATGCTCTGTAGATATACGATAAAAGATCATATTCGTATTTTAAACAAATAGAATTTTGTATTGCATGATGGCAACATAGCTACAAACTATATCGATATTTCCAATAACAATTAACGGCTATCGGGTTCCATAGAAAAAAACCACTAATCCGTATGGCAACTAGCTGGATTAAATTATATTCCAAAACTAGTTTGAAATAAAGTATAACAAAATAAATTACAACACATAACGAGGCTTTGGTTAAATGACCCTCAGTGACTCACAGTGAAACAAAAAATGGTTAAATTTTGCATTTTTATGGCTCTGTTTTCAGCAAAATCGTTATACGACGAAATGAGTTTGATAAAAAAGCCTTTTAAGTTATGTGTTAGAGAGTAATTTTCGTTGAGAAAAATCTCAATTTAAAACTTTTTCTAAACATGGCGGCCTTAATCCAAACAATTTTATTTTGTACCTATTTTACCCCGCGTCGCCATTTTATACATAAACTTGCTATGGCTCTCAGCCTGTATGATTAATATGGGTATTATAAAGTTTTATATTCTGATATAATACCTACCATTTTCATTATTTATTATTTGCATCATTTACAAAACTTTGTTCGCATCTAAAAGACTCGATAATCTTATTATAATACAATTTACAAAATATAAACATTGACTAACCTTCTATTTTAAATATTTTCATTTTAACTATGTTTTGACTTTTACGTTACGATAACTTCTTAAAATAAATTAGTTGGGCAAACAAAACTGTCTCCTATCAAAGTAGATCATTTAAGTAATAAGCTCACTTATTGAAGCTCAAAACCCAAACACCGACTTAAAAATAAACCACAGCACCACATAGATAATAACATACAAAACTGGTAAGCAAACTCCATCGTTTTTACCTCCAGGGCATTTATGGTAATAGGAGTGTCGCAAGGGGCAAATCACTGATTGGCTGTTATGCAAATTTTACCACGACGTCAGTGCCTTCGGTATAAGTCATACCGCCAATAACAAGCCATGTGGATGATGATATTACAGGATCAATTACTGCTGATTATTTTGTAGTGCTATTTAGGGGTAAATTGTTATGGAGTATGACACTCCTTATTGACACGTTAATTGAGTAACGTTAAGAAAATTTGGAAAAAATAGCGTTATACCACAGTATTACCATTATTTCCTACAGTAAGGAATCGCCTTTGATGTCGTGCGATGCCGCCGCCAGCGTAGGTAATGACGCTGCCACACGAAAATACGCTAGGGTTGCAACAAATGGGAAATAAAACAATTGTGATTATTAATATTATGATGAAATCTTTATTCATATGTACATTCAAAATAATTGCGATTATTAAATCTGATGTAATTATTTGTTCATAAATATATAATTACAGATATTGCACTGCTAAATATTATTTACGTGGACACTTTATTTTTGGATGTTCTTAATTGTATATTATAACATTTAACTAAGTAATGCATTCGCATTGGGATGTACAATCTGATTAGAAAATAATGAGGATAACATATATACATAGCTTTGATTTTAATTCAACAGATACAATTAATACAATCTTTCTGAAATATTGTTTCCTTCTGGGAGTTCAATGTAGATTTACATCCGTAAACCGAACAGTTTGTGCGCGCCATAATAGAATATGTAAGTACCTATGTATAATAAAATTGTTACACAAAAAATACGACTGCGTCATCCTTTCGCGCTAGGTAAAGCAAACTAAGCGTGTTTGCTTTACGCGGCCCGCGTCGCCCGACCCCCGCCAGTTCCCCTCCGTTTCTCTGCACAAGTACATTCGTCGCACTACTGTAGGAAATAATGGTAATACTGTGGTTATACTACTGATAACTAAATAGTTAATCTACGTATTGTAATACTCAGTCATAAAGATAAACAAATGCTTATAAGATAAATATTTTTATTTCATGTGTAATAAATTAATAATTGTAATTAATAATAATAAGTGTAATTCACCAATCAAATTTGAATTTCATGTGTTATACACCAATCAAAAATCAACTTGTTTAAATATTGTAAAAGATATGAAAATTCTTGTAAAAGAAATGAAATATGTGGCACATAATTGTAAAAAAAATGAAATATGTGGCACATAAAAAGGTGATTATCATCGCAAATTTACGCCATTACCAATAACAATTTAATATTGAAAGCTTAATAATATGACGTGTATGTCGGTATCGTAGCACCATCGTAGCATACTTCGTAGCTCTCCAACGGATTAATAGATATGCGTGCGTTTTGTTTTAGTCGGTCCTCATATAAGATGGTACTTCGCCAAGCACACTGTTTATTCTTATAGCTATATTTGATGAAAAATAAAAGTAGTCTTGAATATATTTAGTTCCTACAAGAACTTGGTATCGCTAAGTAAGTACGCTCTACAACCTCCTACATGTAAAGAGACATTAGGGTAAGGATCTTAGACAATTGTATTTTCTAACCAAATTTCAAGAAAGTTGACAATTCCGCATCAAAAATACATCTCATCAATTGAAAAATATACATAAGTAGCAATCGAAAATCGTTTGCTACATTTGCCCAATTTCGTATTGAGCTCACGAACCAATTTTCGGATGCATTAGCCAAAAATATTCCACATACGGTGAGGAAAATGAAATGTTTAATAAAATAAGATCTCAATCAATGGGTAATGTATCGCTATCTTCCGCATAACAAGCGATTTCATTTATCTCCAAGCAGAAAGATTTATTACTTAATTAAGCCATACAGTTTGGATATTCAATATTGTTGTTTCCTCATTTACTCGAATTATAATCGTGATGTTATAATTCTCCTGACTGCCATAGCCTTGAAATATTTTACAGTTGAAACGATACTAGAATAATTTTACTTTTAAATGAAAAAATATAAAATGTATTTGCAGAAAATTGATAAGGACTACGATTTACGGGTTTTGTATGTAAACAAATGCAACATGGCGTCGGCAGAAAAAGCGCGGGGAAACCATAAGAACTATCACATTAAAACGCGGGAACAGAACTATCGTATAGCAGTTTGTCACTAACAAGTAAAGTTGTAGTTGGCAAGGAGGTCGTTATCTTTCGAGTTCAGTTTTAAAGCCGATTGTTAGACCCTTGTGTTACTTTATCTGTCCGTTTGTTACGATATTGAACACTTCCCGATACTACAGTTTTATTTTTATTCCTCTGTAATATCAAATGACAAGTTGTTACGGGAATTTATTATAAGGATGCAATACTATATATTATTCAGTAAACTCTGAAATACAGCAAGTTAAGCACTGATTCACTAAGGTAATAGAGAATAGTAATTATCTGTGACAAGGGTATAAATGAATATTTAATCACGACACGATGGATCAACGTTATTAACAAATAGATAACAATATTACTGCTTCGTCTCTAGGTGCGTTGATGCATGTCATCTTGTCGAATCTATGCATGAATGATTGGATGTATCATATTGTAGGATATTGCGTATTATGTAATTTTGTATGTAGCAGCTAAATACGACTTTAAGCTCTTAGAGCTTAGGGTGAAATTGGAATGACTTTTATCGATACTGGTTGTTGAGAGCATTAAAATTTGGATGATGAAGTGCTGTAGCGCCAGGAGAGTTTTAAAAGTAGGCCATACAAAGACTTTATTATCTCGTTAGCAACGACAAATAGTGTAAAGTCACACTTACACTTGTAGCCTCCAAATAATAATTCCAAATGTTAAATTTCAGTTTAGACTCAGAGTAATGTTGTATCTCATATTGAAATTAGCTTCTCATTATGAAAGTATGCTCAATTGCTCATGGTAATTTTAACAAATAAAAAAGTTTTCGACAATACACTACAGATTTAACATAAAGCATTTTATCGTTTTGTATGTGTTAAATATGTAGTACAAATACATATCGTACAAGTACCTAAATAAATCAGTCCAAGAGAACAAATAACCAATTATTTGTTATAATTTAATTTATATGTTGCCATACTATATAATAGTAGTATTTGTATGATCCCCTCGAGGTATCGCTATTTGTATTTATACAGCGACGTGGGCACAAAAAATGTCTAACCGCTCAAATATTTTGTGTTTTTCCGTTCAACATTTCGGACCGTCCATAACGTATAAAATATTTTCTTTCTATTGTTTCCACCTTCCATTTTTCCTTTGTTATTCAACTGAACCGACCAGAAAAAAGAGAAACAATGTTTAAAATAATGCATTCACAAAATTGCTACACATCTCGCACGACCCTTCAAGAAACAGTAGAAACGTGGCACAAAAGTTAGCATGTTAATATTATTAAAGGCAACTGTACCCCAAATCCTTGATTGCTATGTGGCAAGCTATTGACATGCAAATTCCGTCAACAATCTTTCCCATACGTATAGACGAGAGAAGTTCAACACAACTTATGTTCAAATGTATAATTAGTGAATCCATTGAAAGCAGAGTTGGGAACGTAATAAGGAGTATAGAATTTGTCAACCTGCGCAATATAATTAGCTGGTGTAATTTTCTAAAGAATTGCTATAATTTAATGTTCTTGTATGCGAAATACGTGTTTATTTTGAATAGAAGTATACGTACTTATACCTACTTATGTAATAGTTATTTTAAGAGCAGTTTTAATTTATACTCATTTCAATGTTTGCCTGAAACCAGTGAGTCGTAATGTATTAAAAGCGTTCACTCTTTCTTCATAATAATTTATACTACTTAAAAGCAAGGGCAGTTCCCAGAAGAACAGCAAAGTATTCAGTTTATTCAGCAGATAGAGCAAAAATGTATGTGTACAAAATGAAAGTAAAAATACGAAGCTATCTATGCAACGTTAATTATTTTCGTTTTAAATGAAACAAGATAAAAACAAATTCTTAAAAATATCAATCTTTAATTAGTTGAAATTTTAATCTCAAACTTAAAACATCAGCTGCCCTAAAAATGTGTCAGCTTATACCGCATAATGTTTAAGATAAAACTCGCAGAAAGTATGATAATAAATTGCCAAGTTTTCCCACTCGTTGCCACTTCGTTATCTCCCTTAATATATAAATTCTGGAAAGAACATACGTGTATTTATTTATTTATTTAACAGTTTTATGTACCATTACAAATTTTACAATCATATCATAATATTAAAACAAAAGGAAAAATTCATAGCATATAAGGCATATATTTATATATTATGAACTAATCGTTTACCACAAATAAAGTTCTGTTATCTTTCACTATGTAAAACAAAACTTATTCTTATAGGTATGAAGAATTATTCTCCAGAATCAGCTCAAATCAAAATAACTAAGAAGTAATAATTGATCATCTTAAAATTGTACTCTTGTATGGTTACCAATCAATTAATGAAACATGTTTTTGTATACTGTAAAACATAAAAAGGGAAATAACTAATACTTATTTACACCCATCTATAAGCATTAGCATAGCAGTCTTCATAAAACGAAACGACAATACCGTTTTTTGACAGAGCTTCCAAAAAAATCGAACGTTTAATCCTGGTCCCATCCAGGGCTATATAAAACTGATATACCATGCTCCACCGTATGTTTAAACTGCATAAATTAAGACAGCGGACATTATGGGGCAATATCCTGGACAAGCCTGTTTTATTGCTTTACTTTGCCCGGGATAGGACTCGTTAGCTAAGCTGATACCCTAGTATGACCTATTATGGGTTTCTTGAGATTAGGCTAAACGTGATTTAATTGAAAGATTTAAATGGCTTTTCATTCTAACTAACCTAATTCTTAATTTGTACGTAAAAAGTAGCCAATAGCTTTGTTTAGTATGGCTTAACACGTTATGAATTACTAATTAGTACTTACAAAATATTTAAAGGAAATTAATCACAATGTTTCAATGTGTATTTATTTTACAAAACCTACACAAATGTTGTAGATAGTATTTGTCTTAATCATACCTAATACTGACAAATATTTATCATCTTGCACTGGTAGGCTCCACCTAATCGAGCCAACTCACAAATATCATATATAGGAAAATCCCAATACATTAACTTATCAATAAATCGTATTAAAACCACAAACGTCATTGCAAACTATAAATACAACAAGTTATGAGGGACACAGATGTTTCGTTGTGTTATCGGTCACAATTATATAAATCGAGGCAATCCGAGTTGGACAATTAATTTGATTGACTACATTACCGGAACTTCATAGACCTGTATGTATAGAATACTGGTTATTAATAACATTGATACACGTGGGATGATCGTTACATCCTACTAATATTGTAATTGTGAAATCGTTTATCTATATGTAAATTTATCATGCGAAAGCCTTTGCGAAAATAGTTAAATTTATTTAAATTTCTCTTTGAGAGTTGTTTTATCAAAATAATAGAATCACAAAATATTGTTCAACATACTTAAGTTTAGTTTTTATGTTAATACTAGTGGTCCGCCCCGGCTTCACCCGTGGTACATATTTAGTATCCTATGTCCTTCTCCTGGCTCTAAACTACCTCCCGGCCAATTTTCAGCTAGATTGGTTCAGCCGTTCTTGAGTTATAAGTGGAGTAACTAACACGACTTTCTTTTATATATATTATATGGATGTTATCAAACACATTTTAAAAACAATAGAATATATACACACATCTCTCTATTTTGATCTTTCTCAAACCTACACTCACTTTGAGACATACAAGTAATACCTATTGTATTAAGTGATGTACCATGGCTTGAATAATTCTAACTACATATGAACGCAAATAACGGAACCAACCTCTACGCATTTGCATCACAATTCTCAATAACCTTAAATTTTATTACGTAAGTAAACACGTTCCTGTAATACAAAAGCACCGTAAGTACACAATTTCATTAAGTAACAAAGGGTAAGAATCAAAATACCACAAACGATAGGATACAGCTAAAAAGCCATACATTAAGCCTTACCTTCCCGATTTAATTAAAAGTGATCTTAGGGTTTCCGCAACATATATCAACATAAATCGAGATAACCAGCAATTCTTCCTTAATAGGTTTTGGGTTATTTAATAACGATAAAATCCATCCACAGATACGATCCTTTTCGAAACTGAATCTACTTAGCGGTCGTGTACTACCACGACTAAAGCTCTGTGCTGCAGTTCGGAATTTTTCAGCAGCCTTTCTACCGTCTGATCATCCATTAACGTTTAAAATTATTATCGACAACATTCATCTGATTCATCGTAACTACTTGCATCCGGGCATCAATACTACGCATTTCTTACTTCTTCGATAATTTTGGATCATGTCGGTAAAACGTACTGTAGGTACGCAATCGTTTGAGCAAGTGTACACAATGCTATCGAACCATTCACCATTCACCATTCACCAACCATTCACCATCTGAAGCCATTTATGAGTGATTTACCGTCATATCGTGTTAACCAAATCAAACCATTTTCTATAGTAGGCGTTGATTTCGGCGGACTGTTTCGTATTAAATTAGGCCCACATCGAGGTGCTAAGATTGAAAAGGCTTACCTCTGTCTTTTTATTTGTCTTACAACAAAAGCAGTACACCTCGAGGTGGTGTCTACACTGTCAACTGACGCATTTGTTTACGACGCATTTGCGTTACGACGCTTTGTGGCACGCCGTGGTTCACTTTATCGGTGCAAGAAAGCAATTATCGTCTGTTATGCATCAAGCTTCTAATTTAGAAAAGATTGAATTAATGTTTAATCCTCCATCAGCCCCTCATTTCGGTGGTGTATGGGAAATTCAAATCAAGGCGGCTAAATCTCATTTACTTCGTGTTGGTCTAAGATCCGAATATGAAACGAAACCTAACGGTTTGATAAGAGAATCAAATTTATTTTATAATAAATTTCATATATTATAAAATAAATTAAAAATGGGTAGACAACAGAAATCCTGGACAGAATATTTTTAATTATTTTTGAAAAATGATTTTTCATAAAATGTTGCAAAATGAAGATAATAATAAAATTTTATACTGGACTTAAAGTATAGAGCATATAGAATGTGCAATCGTAGGGTAGACTATTATTTACCTGGACGAACTACTGGGTAGACAGGTATAAACATGTATGTCAATACTAGTTACTTTCACTAGATTTCATAATAGAAAAAAAATGTTGTGTGGTTTTATGAAACCACGGTAAAAGTGAAACTGTTCGAACGGTTCCGAACACTGCTTTGTGTAGCGCATGTCGCGTGCCGAGTAGGTATACCTACTCGGCAGCCGCGATACACGCGACATGCGCTACACAGACCAAAAAGTTTGAGGCGATGTAATAAAAGTTTCACTTTAAAAAAATTATATCAGCATAAGCGCTGTTTTATTCTGAACACGATGATATAGGGTAGACTGCAAAAAAATTGGCCCTAATAGGGGTATACAAAATTTAAAAATTTCAATTTCAACGCGTCCGGAAATGAGTGACATATAGATCTGAGGTAAGTATACTGTGTGATAATAAAGGACCGAACATTGCTGTTGTGTCTCATGGGATCGTGAATATAAGAAAGTGCGCATGCTCGGTATGTAAACTTTATAGAGAGTAGAGGTACCTCTGCTATCCTCCATATTGTAAACAGCCCCTTTAGCCAAACGTCAAAACGCAAATGAAAAGGAATAAAAAGGAATAGAATCCGCTAGCGATACTAATTGTCATAAGCGTACGATATTTCGCTAAGGATTTGTTCACCCTACCAACGACGAAGACGACCACTTACAAAATTTTCATCCAGTCACAATTTAACAAAATTGTGAAAAACACACTTAAAATTAAAATAACTAACTATATCGTAATTAACTAATAACTGATAACTGTATCGTAATTATTGACATATGCTCATGACATTTTAGTAATGATTGACATTTTAGTAAGTTCGGTCACACTACCAACGACGACGACGACAACGACCAAAATTCCCATCCAGACAAAATTCGTTCAAAATAAAATATTAAAATTTCCCGACATACTGGTACTCGAAAAGAAAAAAATTTCGAGGTCAATTAATAAAAAAATAGGTTTTTTGCGATTTTCGCCGAGATGGTAAGTTATACGTATAATTACCTGGGACCAAAATTGTAGATCATAAAATTATCTATAAAAAACTTCCAATACATTTTTTTCTAGGAGCCACCGTTTCTACGAAAAATCTTCATTTATTATTCGCAAAAAAAAATTCCAATCACCAGAACGATAGGAAATTTTAATATTTTAATTTTAAGTGTGTTTTTCACAATTTTGTTAAATTGTGACTGGATGAAAATTTTGTAAGTGGTCGTCTTCGTCGTTGGTAGGGTGAACAAATCCTTAGCGAAATATCGTACGCTTATGACAATTAGTATCGCTAGCGGATTCTATTAATTTTTATTCCTTTTCATTTGCGTTTTGACGTTTGGCTAAAGGGGCTGTTTACAATATGGAGGATAGCAGAGGTACCTCTACTCTCTATAAAGTTTACATACCGAGCATGCGCACTTTCTTATATTCACGATCCCATGAGACACAACAGCAATGTTCGGTCCTTTATTATCACACAGTATACTTACCTCAGATCTATATGTCACTCATTTCCGGACGCGTTGAAATTGAAATTTTTTAATTTTGTATACCCCTATTAGGACCAATTTTTTTGCAGTCTACCCTATATCATCGTGTTCAGAATAAAACAGCGCTTATGCTGATATAATTTTTTTTCTATTATCAAATCTAGTGAAAGTAACTAGTATTGACATACATGTTTATACCTGTCTACCCAGTAGTTCGTCCAGGTAAATAATAGTCTACCCTACGATTGCACATTCTATATGCTCTATACTTTAAGTCCAGTATAAAATTTTATTATTATCTTCATTTTGCAACATTTTATGAAAAATCATTTTTCAAAAAATAATTAAAAATATTCTGTCCAGGATTTCTGTTGTCTACCCATTTTTAATTTATTTTATAATATATGAAATTTATTATAAAATAAATTTGATTCTCTTATCAAACCGTTAGGTTTCGTTTCATATTCGGATCTTAAACCATGTAGTTGGGGATCAAGTTTTTATGTTTGAAGAACTTACAACGCTTTTCGTGCAAATCGAAGCTGTGTTAAATTCGCGACCGCATTGTCCAATCAGTTCGGATCCAAATGATCTATCGGTCTTAACTCCAGGCCATTTTCTTACCTTAGAGCCTTTCACAGCTGTCCCTGATGAAGATCTATAAAATATTAATATAAGGCGGCTTCATCGGTGGCAGTTGTTGCAATCACTTCACCAGAGTTTTTGGTCTAAATGGAAACACGAGTATTTTAACTCACTAACACAACGCCAAATGGACTAAGGATTCTAAACCGCTTCAGATAGGCACAATGGTAATAATTAAGAATGAAAATTATGCGCCACTACAATAGTCTCTTGCCAGAGTAGTAGATCTTTTAACAACGAACAACGAACAACGAACAACGAACAACGAACAACGAACAACGAACAACGAACAACGAACAACGAACAACGAACAACGAACAACGAACAACGAACAACGAACAACGAACAACGAACAACGAACAACGAACAACGAACAACGAACAACGAACAACGAACAACGAACAACGAACAACGAACAACGAACAACGAACAACGAACAACGAACAACGAACAACGAACAACGAACAACGAACAACGAACAACGAACAACGAACAACAAACAACGAACAACGAACAACGAACAACGAACAACGAACAACGAACAACGAACAACGAACAACGAACAACGAACAACGAACAACGAACACGAACACAATCAAATTCAAATTCAAATTCAAATTCAAATTCAAATTCTAACTCGAACACGAACACGAACACGAACACGAACACGAACACGAACACGAACACGAACACGAACACGAACACGAACACGAACACGAACACGAACACGAACACGAACACGAACACGAACACGAACACGAACACGAACACGAACACGAACACGAACACGAACACGAACACGAACACGAACACGAACACGAACACGAACACGAACACGAACACGAACACGAACACGAACACGAACACGAACACGAACACGAACACGAACACGAACACGAACACGAACACGAACACGAACACGAACACGAACACGAACACGAACACGAACACGAACACGAACACGAACACGAACACGAACACGAACACGAACACGAACACGAACACGAACACGAACACGAACACGAACACGAACAACGAACAACGAACAACGAACAACGAACAACGAACAACGAACAACGAACAACGAACAACGAACAACGAACAACGAACAACGAACAACGAACAACGAACAACGAACAACGAACAACGAACAACGAACAACGAACAACGAACAACGAACAAAGAACAACGAACAACGAACAACGAACAACGAACAACGAACAACGAACAACGAACAACGAACAACGAACAACGAACAACGAACAACGAACAACGAACAACGAACACGAACACAATCAAATTCAAATTCAAATTCAAACACGAACATGAAACAACGAACAACGAACAACGAACAACGAACAACGAACAACGAACAACGAACAACGAACAACGAACAACGAACAACGAACAACGAACAACGAACAACGAACAACGAACAACGAACAACGAACAACGAACAACGAACAACGAACAACGAACAACGAACAACGAACAACGAACAACGAACAACGAACAACGAACAACGAACAACGAACAACGAACAACGAACAACGAACAACGAACAACGAACAACGAACAACGAACAACGAACAACGAACAACGAACAACGAACAACGAACAACGAACAACGAACAACGAACAACGAACAACGAACAACGAACAACGAACAACGAACAACGAACAACGAACAACGAACAACGAACAACGAACAACGAACAACGAACAACGAACAACGAACAACGAACAACGAACAACGAACAACGAACAACGAACACGAACACAATCAAATTCAAATTCAAATTCAAATTCAAATTCAAATTCAAATTCAAATTCAAATTCAAATTCAAATTCAAATTCAAATTCAAATTCAAATTCAAATTCAAATTCTAACTCGAACACGAACACGAACACGAACACGAACACGAACACGAACACGAACACGAACACGAACACGAACACGAACACGAACACGAACACGAACACGAACACGAACACGAACACGAACACGAACACGAACACGAACACGAACACGAACACGAACACGAACACGAACACGAACACGAACACGAACACGAACACGAACACGAACACGAACACGAACACGAACACGAACACGAACACGAACACGAACAACGAACAACGAACAACGAACAACGAACAACGAACAACGAACAACGAACAACGAACAACGAACAACGAACAACGAACAACGAACAACGAACAACGAACGACGAACACAACACGAACACGAACACAATCAAATTCAAATTCAAATTAGAACACGAACACGAACACGAACACGAACACGAATACTAACACGAACACGAACACGAACACGAACACGAACACGAACACGAACACGAACAACGAACAACGAACAACGAACAACGAACAACGAACAACGAACAACGAACAACGAACAACGAACAACGAACAACGAACAACGAACAACGAACAACGAACAACGAACAACGAACAACGAACAACGAACAACGAACAACGAACAACGAACAACGAACAACGAACAACGAACAACGAACAACGAACAACGAACAACGAACAACGAACAACGAACAAAGAACAACGAACAACGAACAACGAACAACGAACAACGAACAACGAACAACGAACAACGAACAACGAACACGAACACGAACACGAACACGAACACGAACACGAACACGAACACGAACACGAACACGAACACGAACACGAACAACGAACAACGAACAACGAACAACGAACAACGAACAACGAACAACGAACAACCAACAACGAACAACGAACAACGAACAACGAACAACGAACGACGAACACAACACGAACACGAACACAATCAAATTCAAATTCAAATTCGAACACGAACATGAAACAACGAACAACGAACAACGAACTCAAATTCAAATTCAAATTCAAATTCAAATTCAAATTCAAATTCAAATTCAAATTCAAATTCAAATTCAAATTCAAATTCAAATTCAAATTCAAATTCAAATTCAAATTCAAATTCAAATTCAAATTCAAATTCAAATTCAAATTCAAATTCAAATTCAGTCAAATTCAAATTCAAATTCGAACACAAACATGAAACAACGAACAACGAACAAACACCGAACACCGAACACCGAACACCTATTGTTGAGCCAATTTAATAGGCAACATTTGACGTCTATCAATTTTATCTTCATAGGGTGGTAACCTGCTTAAAAACATCGATTAAAGTGAATTAATCGATACGGACTTGAAACATTTGTCAATCGAACTTGAAACACATGTCAATAATTTATGATGATTTTTATTCCCAAGTAATCAATGCATTCGATTCTAGATGTCAGTTTTCGATTTTTAGAGTAACGTCTCTGGTATTTAAAAAGAAAAAACGTTTATTGACACAAAATTGTAGCGACGTCTGATCTTTAAATCAGAAATTGTTTATTATGTTTAGAATGGTTTATCAGTAAAATCAATGCCTAAAATTACTTGTATCGGTCATTATTGTTATAAATATGTAATCGTAATTGAAAAAGAAAAATCAGATGTTTTGCGCGAAGTGACAGTAGTACCCACCTCAACGCTTCGCTTATGAGGCGTGCAAAAGTTAAGCAAATGTGCAGTTCTAACAAAACGAAATATCATGTTATTCTATGTCGTCGTTACTAGGTTACGTTGTTGAATTTTGTTGAACTGTCAAATGTCGCCTATTAAAATGGCTCTACTATAACACCAAACACCAAACTGTATCATTTTTTGGGAATAAATGTTTTTCTTTTCTATTCTATTCTATTCAAACACCAAACACCAAACACCAAACACCAAACACAGAAAGAGCCAGCAATAAAATCGAAACCGGAAGTAGAGTTAATTTTGAAACCGGTTTGCTCGAAAATCGTCCACGCCAGCTTAACTGTCGATTTTCGGTAGTGAAACATAAAAAAAAAATTTGTTGCTCCTCACATCGTTCACCGGCACAGTGTACAGAGCCAGCAACAAAATAGAAACCGGAAGTAGAGTTAATTTTGAAACCGGTTTGCTAGAATATCGTCCACGCCAGCTTAACTGTCGATTTTCGGTAGTGAAACATAAAAAAAAAAATTGTTGCTCCTCACATCGTTCACTAGCACAGTGTACAGAGCCAGCAACAAAATAGAAACCGGAAGTAGAGTTAATTTTGAAACCGGTTTGCTAGAAAATCGTCCACGCCAGCTTAACTGTCGATTTTCGGTAGTGAACCATAAAAAAAAAATTTGTTGCTCCTCACATCGTTCACCGGCACAGTGTACAGAGCCAGCAATAAAATAGAAACCGGAAGTAGAGTTAATTTTGAAACCGGTTTGCTAGAAAATCGTCCACACCAGCTTAACTGTCGATTTTCGGTAGTGAAACATAAAAAAAAATTTGTTGCTCCTCACATCGTTCACTGGCACAGTGTACAGAGCCAGCAACAAAATAGAAACCGGAAGTAGAGTTAATTTTGAAACCGGTTTGCTAGAAAATCGTCCACGCCAGGTTTACTGTCGATTTTCGGTAGTGAAACATAAAAAAAAATTTGTTGCTCTTCACATCGTTCACTAGCACAGTGTACAGAGCCAGCAACAAAATAGGAACCGGAAGTAGAGTTAATTTTGAAACCGGTTTGCTAGAAAATCGTCCACGCCAGCTTAACTGTCGATTTTCGGTAGTGAACCATAAAAAAAAAAATTGTTGCTCCTCACATCGTTCACTGGCACAGTGTACAGAGCCAGCAACAAAATAGAAACCGGAAGTAGAGTTAATTTTGAAACCGGTTTGCTAGAAAATCGTCCACGCCAGCTTTACTGTCGATTTTCGGTAGTGAAACATAAAAAAAAATTTGTTGCTCTTCACATCGTTCACTAGCACAGTGTACAGAGCCAGCAACAAAATAGAAACCAGAAGTAGAGTTAATTTTGAAACCGGTTTGCTAGAAAATCGTCCACGCCAACTTAACTGTCGATTTTCGGTAGTGAAACATAAAAAAAAAATTTGTTGCTCCTCACATCGTTCACTGGCACAGTGTACAGAGCCAGCAACAAAATAAAAACCAGAAGTAGAGTTAATTATGAAACCGGTTTGCTAGAAAATCGTCCACGCCATCTTAACTGTCGATTTTCGGTAGTGAAACAAAAAAAAAAATTTGTTGCCCCTCACATCGTTCACCGGCACAGTGTACAGAGCCAGCAACAAAATAGAAACCGGAAGTAGAGTTAATTTTGAAACCGGTTTGCTAGAAAATCGTCCACGCCAGCTTAACTGTCGATTTTCGGTAGTGAAACATAAAAAAAAAATTTGTTGCTCCTCACATCGTTCACTGGCACAGTGTAAAGAGCCAGCAACAAAATAAAAACCGGAAGTAGAGTTAATTATGAAACCGGTTTGCTAGAAAATGGTCCACGACATCTTAACTGTCGATTTTCGGTAGTGAAACATAAAAAAAAAATTTGTTGCCCCTCACATCGTTCACCGGCACAGTGTACAGAGCCAGCAACAAAATAGAAACCGCAAGTAGAGTTAATTTTGAAACCGGTTTGCTAGAATATCGTCCACGCCAGCTTAACTGTCGATTTTCGGTAGTGAAACATAAAAAAAAAATTTGTTGCTCCTCACATCGTTCACCAATCAATACAAATTCACAATTTTTTTTAATTTCGCTAATTTTTCATCGCCAGCTTTACGTTTACCCAGTTACCTTGACGGAAGCCAAATTGCGATGGAGAAAGAAGGTTGTTGTCTTCTAGTTAAGTACCTAGAAGACAACAACCTTCTTTCTCCATCGCAATTTGGCTTCCGTCAAGGTCGATCTACAAATGAAGCTGTTCATGAAATAGTGAATTCTATAATTACAACAGTAGACAAGAGGAAGAAATGCCTGACAATATTTCTCGACCTAGCAAAAGCTTTCGACACGGTTTCTGTCCCACTTTTGCTTTCTAAGATGGAAAAACTGGGTATTCGTGGTATTGCCCTACAGCTATTCCATGACTATCTTTCTGGTAGGAAGCAGAGGGTTAAGGTCAACTCTTTTTTGAGCAATGAACTTTCTGTTGACTTTGGAGTGCCGCAGGGAAGCATCCTGGGCCCAACTCTATTCTTGATCTACATAAACGAATTGGGAAGCCTTAACCTTACGAATGGCAAAATTATTACTTTTGCTGACGATACGGAAATGTTTTTTGAGAGTGATAATTGGAATGATCTCTTCATTACTGCTCAAATAGGGTTCAATAAGGTTAATTCATGGCTACAGAGAAATATTCTTACCCTAAATGCTTCTAAAACTAAATACATATGTTTCGCACTTAAGTCAAATGTGCTTCCACCGCCTTCTTTATCTCTAAAAGCTCATACCTGTGACCAAGAAAATCCCCTGTGCCTTTGTTCTCCGATTGAAAGGACTGAGAGTATAAGATATTTAGGAGTAATACTTGACCAATGTCTTACCTTCAAACCGCATATCAATGCCTTAGTGTCCAGAATGCGTAAACTTATTTATATTTTTAAGTCACTTAGACACGTTGCTGATCGTCGTGTCATTAAGATTGTATACAGTAGCCTGTGCCAGTCTCTAGTGGATTACTGCATTACCTCGTGGGGAGGTGCCGCTAAAACATACTTACTCGAATTGGAGAGAGCTCAACGTGCGGTACTGAAAGTAGCTGGAGGTTTTCCTTATCGTTTTCCCACTTTTGACCTGTACAGATTCTGGGACGTTCTATCTGTAAGACAGTCTTTTATACTCCAAACTGTCCTTAAGAAACACCAGCAACTTACGTATAATCCTGAATCGATAAAAGATAAGAGGCGAAAGGACACAGTTTGTCACATGGTTAGATTTTATTCAAAATTATCTCGGAACTTCTATTGTTATCTCGGCAATGATCTTTACAATAAATTAAATAAAATTCTCAATATTTACCCTCTCAATCGATCCAATTGTAAAATCAAAATCTCTATGTACCTGAAAACCTTAAACTACGATGATACAGAAAAACTTTTGTGCAACGTTATATAAAAAAAAAAAAAAACTATTTGCTTCCGCTTTAATTAATCCCCGTTTCTTTTGACTTCAGCAAAGACATTCTTCATTCATCAGCTCAGACTTCATTACTATACACTCACTCATACACGCACACACCCATATACACATTCCACATACGCACATACACACACACAACAACCATCTATTTTTTTTTACTTGTTTTTAGTTATTTTATTTTTATACTATTTTACTGTTTCTTTTGTTTTATCCACAAGCTTGCTGCAAATTCTGCAAATTCTATCCATACGACTGCTACATTGTATTTTGGATATACTAAGTGGGGCCTGGTGACCCGTACCACAGGTTCTACAGAACCCACTTCGGGCACCAGCTCTCATAAGGTTGCCTAATATATTATGTGTATTTTTCATTAATTGTCATTTTTAACCCTTGTGAGAGAGACAAATAAAGGTTTTATTTATTTATTTATTATTTATTTACGTACCTGTGAAATGTGCAGTTATATCTTGCATAAACGATACTAGAAAATACACAAAATTGAAATCCAGTATCACATTTCATCAGTAAGTCGATTGTTATACTTATTTTTATGAAAATAAATCTAGCATCGCGGGGGTGAAGGGGAGGTGGGAGGCGGACACGCGCAGGCTCGCTCGCGCACCTCACTGCCGCCACGTGTGACGTGATCTTAGTGATGTGACCTGACCAACGCTGTACTCGATATAAAGTTTACTAGAAGAACTATATTTTAACAAATTATTTATTTAACTTTAAAATTAAAACTCTTTTAAAAATGTATTATAAATAAATTTGTGGTGTGTTTTGTATGATAGACTTTCTAATATTATGAATGCAAATGTATTATAGTGTAAATGTAAAGTATGTAATGTTACGATATATTTTCTGAAATATCGCTAAATTGATTTTGAACATTTTATAGTAGAATGGATAAAATTAAATAAAAAAATTAATTAATATGATTTCTTATATTATCATTTTAAATAACTAATTATTTCTTATTTTTATTTAACATTTTTAAAACATTATTATTATTGTTTCATTTATTATTAAAGAAATAGCACCAAACCCGAATTTTTATTTTATTAACTTTAATATCGAACTCGTTTTTCTGATATTCATAAACATATTTTTTTTTAAGTACATAAAATTAATACAAGAAATATTCAAATGGAATAAACACTTTATTCTCTTGGCAAACAAATTTAAAATGACATATTTATACTTTATTCATACATTTCTCCTTAAATAACATATTGAACATAAAATTTACAAAAGATACATATTTATTTACATAACTTATCGATAGCTCGGCAGTCGGCACGCAATTGATACCTACCCATCCCTATTTGTCACACACACATCTATAGCTCATCTGCCTACGATGCGCACTGAGGAATTTGTGCAATACACTCGCTCTATACTACTGTAATAATATATTATACTCTAAGATTAATTATCCATGTTTGACATAGAGTATGCAAACAATTACGGTTGTCAAATGTTTTTGCAACTGTCATGCACCACGACACTTGTACTTCCGCCTTCGACCGGGCCGCTCATCTGTATTGCGCGAGCGCCAACTCTTGAAAACACGTATCGCAAATCGGATAATTGGCGTAAATTCATTGAGTGCTGCAGCATGTCTAAGGTACGTGGTGCATTGTTTTGCTGCTCACTATTACTGAACATCGATATAAATTTTCCCTTATGCTATAATTATCTCACTCCAACAAAAAAAATATAATATAAAGATACAAAAATAATGGATATTTCGCATATTTAAGTACGTCTATAATACTTGTATTCTGATACGAAAACTGTTTAACAAGGAAATTCATGATACATACAGATATCACTTTAACTAAGAGGAAACGAAATTCTAATCTAGAACAAAATATATGTACTGACAATCTAAATATCCAGTCCGTACCTACTATGGCTCAAACAGTTTTCTTCGTGACGGAATTAAAATATACAATAGCCTACCTACAGATATAAAACAAGTAAAATCATCAGGATTATTCAAAAAGAAATTAAAACTTCATATACTACAAAATGAAAATATTCCCTATAATAACTATCGTGTATACATCTTAAAAATATAAATGAATAAAATAAAGTCAGCAATATAAATAAAATTAACAACGATCACATCTATTAAAAAAAATTACAATTACTTCAAACAAAATATAATATAAAGTGTTAAAAATAACATAAAAAGTATATTATATTGAAAAATAATCATAAGAGTTAAAAATCATTGTAACATATTATGAATTATTATATTATATACCTACATGATGTCCATCCATCCTGTTTTCGTCTATCTGATTAGCTTAAAGTATAAAGTTATTAATTTACGGTACCAGTTCATAAACACGTTATACAGTGATAAAGTTATCACAATATTTGGGACTGTTATGCTCATATTATTTTGTTTCATGATATGTTATCTGCAAACCAACTCAAGACTCTTACATACAATCACTTTATGATATAATAATTAATAATTATAATTTATAAACCTTATAAAAATTACTTGATTCAATTACTCCAGCATACTATTAAATAACTTTCTAGGAAGATCCAACCGAATAATATCAAATCGAAACAGTACTATTATAGTTGTCAACAAATCAATTAACATACAATACTTTAATTACTTTTACTCCATTGAAAAGTTACATTTGGGGTTGCATTTTTTTGAGGACGCAATTTTATTTTTTTGATGTGTAGGGGGGGTCAGTATGAAGCTATCACCAAGTTTGTGGGGTCGCCACCCTTGTCCCACGGCCGCCATCTTGAAAATAGCGGTTGATATGGTTTTTACGATATATCTCTTAAACTATTTATTTGATGAAAAACATTGAGTAACATTATTTGTTGCAAATTAAATTCTCTACAACTTTGGTCCAGTAACTTTTTGTCGTAGAACTATAAATAAAAAAGTTATAAGCGAAAATGTTCAGAAATTAGAGATATTTTTATTTTTCAATAAAACTTTTTTTTATAATTTTACGAAGAAATGATATCAGACCATTTTTGTAGATTGTTTTTCGAGGAACAACTTTTATATACAACATTTTGTCATTATGTAAATAGCTAAGGTTTTACAGCGCTCCGAAGTGAGTACTAATTTTCAGTACTCTGATCTATACAGTATACTTATATTATGTGTGTAAATAATAATTTGTCATCAGTAATTGTTTTTTTTTGTTATTATAATATTTTTAATAATTAATTTTGCAATATTATTAATAATTAATTATTGAATCTTTTCCCCACCACCCAGGAGATAGAGTCTGGAAGCGCGTTTTTTTTACGTCGAAAAGCAGGGCTGAAATGTTCTGTAGTGTGCTTCCATTGTTGTGGAGTCTGGGAAAAGAGCCAATAGCCAATATATTATGTATAGTTACTACTGAAAAATAGTACTCACTTCTGAGCGCTGTAAAACCTTAGCTATTGACGTAATGAAAAAATGTTGTATATAAAAGTTGTTCCTCGAAAAACAATCTACAAAAATGGTCTGATATTATTTCTTCGTAAAATTATAAAAAAAAGTTTTATTGAAAAATATAAACATCTCTAATTTCTGAACATTTTCGCTTATAACTTTTTTATTTATAGTTCTACGACAAAAAGTTACTGGACCAAAGTTGTAGAAAATTTAATTTGCAACAAATAATGTTAACGATATTTTTTATCAAATAAATAGTTTAAGAGATATATCGTAAAAACCATTCCAACCGCTATTTTCGAGATGGCGGCCGTGGGACAAGGGTGGCGACCCCACAAACTTGGTTTTAGCTTCACACTGACCCCCCCTACATATCAAAAAAAACAAAATTGCGTCCTCTAAAAAACTCAAGGTTAGGCCTAAAAAATGTAACATTTCAATGAACTATTTATTTTTATCTCTACTGAGGATTTCGTAATAACCACTTCGTGAAATTAAATACTGTTTATGAACTGAATCCTACTGCTTACTGTGGAAGGGCTTATAGACCGGGAGATACTGACACAAAATTTCGAGTCATTTGTAACAGGATGGCGGTTCTACAGGGTTCTTAGTACGCAATGACAAAAAGAAAAATGATGGTGTGAACGCTGGTACCGGCGGCTTAGTCGCGTGGGCGTTAGTCGAACTCGTCGGAAAATAGCGAAAGTCAAACGATTTGTAACAGTATGGCACTTATTTTTCCTGTAAGTTTGAGGATCAACGAATATAAATACAAAATTTCAAAGATCTAGGTGTTGGAAATCTTCACTTATATAAATTAATAATAAATTTATTTTTCAAGTATGACAGCACTTTTTCTCCCTACTAGAAGTATGGCAAATATAATAATGGTCACATTTTATCAAATACTCTCCAAAAAGCCAAATGCAATACTGGTACAAAAAGATAGGCGAAATAAAAAAATTTTGCAGATTTTCGGCGGTATGGCGACCATTTGGAATCGTCCGAAAAGTATGGCATGGCGATTTTCGTAAATGGCTGCACGACGATGG
The DNA here is from genome assembly GCF_061535455.1 of Colias philodice. Classification (NCBI taxonomy): domain Eukaryota; kingdom Metazoa; phylum Arthropoda; class Insecta; order Lepidoptera; family Pieridae; genus Colias; species Colias philodice. The sequence continues at coordinate 8,757,491 of NC_143104.1, forward strand.
TTACCTGTGCAAAAGTTAGCTTGGTACAAATGGTTGAATAATTGTTTTTTTTTAATCAACACATTCGCGTCGGTATGGCGGGCTGTAAGTCATACCGGAAAAGTATGGCATGACACTACCGCCTACTTCTTTTTTATGGGCTATCGGTAAATTCTAAAATTTTTGTGTTACAAATCGTTTGACTTTCGCTATTTTTCCGACGAGTTCGACTAACGCCCACGCGACTAACCCACCAGTACCAGCGTTCACACCATCATTTTTCTTTTTGTCATTGCGTACTAAGACCCCTGTAGAACCGCCATCCTGTTACAAATGACTCGAAATTTTGTGTCAGTATCTCCCGGTCTATTACGCAATACGTAACGTTTTTCCCCTACCACTGCAACTGGACCAATGCGATAAGTACAACCAGTTGTAAAAATAGAGGTCACAGTTCGACAATCGCTTCGCTATCACTTCGCTATCGCTACAACGCGTCAGTTGTGACGATGTTTTGATTGTTACAAAAGATACATAGCTGAGATAGAAGGTAAGAATCAATTTGGTAATCACCTCATTTAAATAACATTTCTAGGCCAATAATCAATGAAATCGAAAAAAAAATCAGACACCTTAAATTACAATTTTTTTAGTGATAATCATAATTTCCTTGCAACTAACTCATCTTATCTTCATTTTTAGGTTAAAACTAATAATTATCATAGTCAAATCCACTGTTTTATTTTAAAGAGATTGGTGATTAATAATTGCGACTAATGTTGTTTTCACAATATTAAATTACTTGAAATTTACGGAAGTGTTTTTGATTGTTTCAGATGAGACGTAATAGTGATAATGAGCCAGCATTCTATGTTGTTCAATTCATAGAACTGCCTTTTGAAGAAATTGATGATTACGTATGCGTGCCGTGCGCTTGGGTGGTATTACGCTTAGCGGTGAATGACAAGACCGTTGCAGTTGCTTACCCTAAAGACGAAGATCCTTTTGATACGAGAGATCGCGTGAAGAGGAAAGAGCGATACAATGATGAGTGGAGATTTTATTTCGCCACTATCAAACATGAGTCAAGTGAGTTTAATTAAATGTATCAGTTAATAGATCGTGCGTTATATTATTGAAGTATATTAAGATTCAGAACATCTCATAAATTAAAAGGATATTTTTTTTCAGATTCTTTCAATGAAGCAGATATTTGGATCGCTACGAGAAATGATTATGGACCTTTGGTTGAAGAAAAATCAAAATTAACAGGTGAGAATCAAATTATTTTATCAGTGTTCACAATTGAATTTTAACTGTAAATACATTTTTGAATACTACTTATTTTAAATTCCAAGCTTTCCAAATAATAATAATAATTTTTAATTTCAGATACACAACCAAAGTTTTCGAAATTGCGCAGTGCCAACAAAAACCATTCGTCGGAATCCAATGATAATTTTCGGAAACCTCTGCCCAAGTCAGAATCAAAGAAAGAAGTTGATGAAGAACCATTGAAACTAGATGAATCTGCTCAGTCCTCTAGTGCGGTTGATAATGACGCCAAATTAGAGCGTAGATCTCCAAAAAGAAAACAGCCGGTTATCATCCAGTATAACCAATCAATGGAAAATTCTCACGCAGAAGAATCTTCTGTTGTTTCTCATGCTGAAGAAAGTACTGAACCAAGGTCTAAAACTCTGCGTACTGATCAAACCGAACATGCTTCAAGCTCACCCGTAAAAGACGTAAGTTCTGCAGATAGACCCACAGCTGCCCAAAACTTTACGGGAAGGAGCCGTCAGATGAATCTCAAATTTATTTTAGAGCAACAAATGTTGTACAACTTTGCTACCCTCTTTACTCAAATGCGCTCTACTTTGCAACATACGACTGATATGTACAACACCTTACGGAGTTCCATCCACGATACTGCCGAGATATACAGTAAGGCTAAGGATGCCGTCAAAGAATTTAACACAGCGGGAAACGCAGCTAATAATGCAAGGAGCCGTGAGATGAATCTCAAATTTATTTTAGAGCAACAAATGTTGTATTACTTTGATACCCTATTTACTCAAATGTACTCTACTGTGGAACATACGACTGATATGTACAACACCTTACGGCTTTTCATCCACGATACTGCCAAGATGTACAAAAAGGTTTTGGGTGCCGTCGAAGAATTTAACACCGCGGGAAATGCATTTCCTTCGAGCAACCCAATACTAGATGTGGAACATCTAGTATTGGCTGAAGAAAGACGCACTACATTATCAGCGAGTGCTATTTTTAGTAATCAAAATCAACATAGTAATGATGTTGCTAACAAAACGCCGAAAAAAAAACACAAGAAGTTGTTCCGTTTCGTTTTACCACCGGAATATGACGCTTATGATTCAAGATGGACATTGAAGTATCCAACATATCTGCCAGGGCTCGTAGAACTTGTACCTGAAAGCCATGTTTACGTCAACTACGAAGACTTCAAATACTGTCAGCAAGTATCGAAAGATTGCCCATCATTAGCTAGACGATTATTAACAGAAGTCTTCACCAGAAATGCACTGAGTGTTTGTTCATCAATGAGTGAGACAGCGAAGGCTTTTATCAGTGTCGGCTCTAATATAAGGCCAGATTTAGATGACCATGCGTGTTCGGTACTGTTGAATTTTGTTATAGAGCATGGACTCCAACGTGGTTGGAATACTAGTCTAAAACCTATCATGGATATGTTACACAGTAAGACGCAAGAGATTCGGTTCCATTTTGGTATAATGGTTGAATGTTGATGACACAAATTGGGCCTACGGCACTTCAATGGGCAAATACTGCCCGAACAAAACTTGACGTCGTCATGTTGTTATTAAGGAGATTCCCGTCAGCGAAGCGGAGTAAAATTGGTTTGCAAGATCAAATTTTTTATGCATTTGCAATTATTATATGACGCTTTTAGAAAAAATAATCAATACACTTCAAGATATTGCCTAAAAAGTGTGCTAATTTGTTACACAACCACATTGTTTAACCTTGAGCTTGAAATATGAAATTATGATAAAATTTAATTTTCTACTCTTGTAAATGAAAAAATCAATTTAAAAAATAGCTTTGTAGTTCAATTATAGATCTTATGCAATTAATCACATTTTACTTTGTAGTGACTAAGTATTAGGATTAGAAATAACAACAATTTAAGTTTATTATAGTTAAATAATAAATAAATAAATAAATAAAATAAATCTTTATTTCACCTTTTGATTAGGTATTACAATATTGAATATGAGGCTCAGGCTCTCTTGCTAGGCATAGCCTGTGTTAAGAGTCCATATCGATTTTAGAGTGATTTTGACTTGTTTCTGTAATTCTTTATGCGCTCGTTTAACAAAACTAAATTAGTAACAATGTGTTTTATTATCTTAAATTAAAGATTCATTCAATATCTAAAATATGTTCGAGACAATTTATTGATATTCATTGTCCAGTTTGTTTAATAGCCAATAACCTGAGGCGTGTTTCAATTTTTTCCATTTTTCGGATTTATACATGTTATCTATGAGCAAATTTGAGTAAGTTACAGATATGACAAGAAAGACGGCCGTCGCCGGCGTTGTAGTATTGTAATACTACCTTTACAATTATCAATCAATACATAGTATAAATCAGAGTTGCAGAATGTATGTTCGCCTAAAACTTTACAACTGCTGGACCGATTTTAATGAGGTTTGCACCATTAGATAGAGCGTAATTTCCAGATTGCATACATTGAAATCCGTTGTATTTCATGAATATCAGTTTACCCGGATGACTTCGGGACGGAATGCTAGTTTATCTATAATTTTCAAAACAAAGTCTAGTTTTTAAGTTTTCAGTTGGATGAATAGGTAGTAGTAAAACATATAAGATATTTTATTACTAGTATAAAATCGTCTAATACGGTTCAAGTGATATGATTGTCTCTTCTGCACTCGACTTAATCTTTGAGGACTTTCTTTCGATAATTCGGGAATTTCCCCAAAATAGAAGATGGTTTTTGTCATCATATACTTAAAATATAGAACGCGATTTTCGTTGTTTTTATTTACTTAGTTGCATTCATCTGGACAGCGTGTCTAGTTTTCAGCAAAGTTATTTAGCGAAGTGGGAACAAATTCCGGAATTTTCTTTGTGGCTTTCACGTTATAAGGATGATGAGTTCACCGCATTTTGTAAAGCATGCAATGCGAACCTGCAAAGTAGATAAGCATCTATAAAACTAACATTTATTGTGAGGATGAATAATTAAAACGTGTTAAGAAAATCAGTATTTTTATTGGTATATCTGTCATATGTAAGTCGGTATATTTCAGTATTTTTTTGAGGTGCCTCGGTATTTTTGTAAAATTTAATCTGGTCACACTGGCAAACGCTGTTACGGCAGACCGCGCTCCGCGCTTTAGGGAGTAGGACGTGTTGCGCTGCTCCGTCAGACACAAAATTACTAAAGTACGTTTTTCCCGCGCGTAGTAGTCGGGAAGCCCACGATACTAGATTAGAATTGGTGGAGTAGACGATAACGAGATAATAAGGTCCTATAATGTTTCCACTTTGAGCGCTTTCAGCCTTTTCTACTCGACTACAGGATGATCGCGTTCAAACGTAAAAATACTAGCTTTCGTCCAGCGCAATTTTGTATTAGGACTCTTAAGAGAGCCAGTCCCTTCCCTTAATACATCGTGATCTTCATAAAGGTAAAAATGAAAAGAAAATTTATACAAAGACAAAAATAAAAATAATAGGGGGGATAGCCAACCCAATTAATGTGTGGTGTGTGTGTATGTGTACGTACGTAAGTGTGTGAGTGTGGGTGGATGTGTGTGTGAGTGTGTGTTTTAAAGTTATTATATTTTTTATAAATTAAATCAATTCCTGGACATTTTTCGGAAGCAAAATGTTCGATCACTATTTCATTAAAATCCGATATTGATTGAATATATTTTTTTTTCTCAAAGGTTCTCAAAGTTCTCTTAGTTGTAATATTTGTAAGTAGTGACCACGATCACAACTTGAACAATCGAGCCTTTCTTACAAAAAACACACAAAACCTAAATACGAAATACATATCGTGTTCCATATTTTTGTACCAACCTTAATAAACAACAGAAAGGCATATTCATAAATAAAATATATATATTTACGCTACAGGAAACCCTAATAAATCCGGCATAACCAAAATCATTTATTAATTCAGTGTAATGTACCCACTGAGAGCACAGGTGTGTCGAATTGTAATCAATTAATATTACTGCGAGACCAATAGAGCTCCCTGGAGGTAATTTACTTTGGCTTATTAGGCTCTGTTGCTCAGTACTATTGTTCCATTTGAGCGAATAAATTAAAATTTCTCCCCAGAAACCTGAGAATTCCGGAATATATTTTCTTATTGTTGGCTTTTAGTGGGCCATGTCGAAATCTCCATTTCTTTGTACCTTTATTAATACTAGTAATTTACGTTTCAAACACAATTTTCATCCCATTTTCTCGAGTTAATAATGGACAACAAAAATTTGTTATTGCTTTTATTTTATTTGAAACTAGCGGTCCGCCCCGGCTTCGCCCGTAGTACATATTTAAGTTTTCTCTACATAAGAACCATCCTCGTACTTCAAGGAATATAATAAAAAAACAATTATCGAAATCGGTTCAGCCGTTCACACGTGATGCCGTGACAACGCGAAACGGGTTTCTTTTATATATATGTCACGGCTAAAGGTAGGTGAGAACATAAACTTAAGATTAGCCGGCTAAACTTAGGTTTATTTTCAACGAGGTGTTAATGTTAGTTTGTTCTATCTTTAGCCGGCTAAACTTAAGTGTAACCGCAGGCCCGTGGCTAAAAATGTCCGGGTGGGTAGATTTGGTTAGCGCCGGGCCGGTGGAGGGCTTGAGGGGCCCGCACAGTGCCAGAAAACACTCGCCCTGTTCCTTACATGTATTATAGTAACCAAATCTACCCACCCCGACTCAGGGCAGAAAGCTGGTGGCTAGGTTAGGTTAGGTTAGAACTCTTAAGACCCGCACGAGCCGAGCGAGCGCAGCGAGCGTGCTGCGGCAGCAGCCGGCGAAGTGCCAGAAAACACTCGCCCTGTTCCTTACATGTATTAAAGTAACCAAATCTACCCACCCCGACATTTTTAGCCACGGGCCTGCGGTTACACTTAAGTTTAGCCGGCTAAAGATAGAACAAACTAACATTAACACCTCGTCGAAAATAAACCTAAGTTTAGCCGGCTAATCTTAAGTTTATGTTCTCACCTACCTTTAGCCGTAACATATATATAGAAGACATTGTTTATTTGTATTTCATTAAAATATCAACAATCTGAGCGTTGAATTTCAAACAGATAAGAGTACTTAACCTATATAGCTATACACTTTTATACACCCCAGTACTTTGATGCATGAAAAAAATATTCTATTTCTATATAAATACGAATAGCACTTCTTTAAATATAACGAGAGTATTGTTATTGAAACAAGGGAAATATTAAAAGTTCACAAGCATTGCCTACGTAAAATAGATTGCAATAAAGATAACATCATATCGAAAAGGATTATTTGGACAATGTCATAAGAATTCGGCAGAACATTCGCGAAAGAAAATATGTACATACATGCTTTTAACAATAATATTATATACATAAGTTATACTATTGCTTATTAGTTATTCTACTAGAATACTAAAAACATTGAGAAGCACATCGCTCATTTGCTTCTATAACGTGACAAAGTCAAAATCTCAATTGTTGGGAAAACGCATTTGAAAGTTTAAAATTCCTGTAACTTTTTAATTATTATGCTTAGACTATTCAGCTCAATACAACATATTAAAACGTTATCGTTTTTTTTAATCAAATTGTATTCAGAACAATAAGTCAGTTATTAAATTTATTATGATTATTTATTCCAGAAAAGGCCCTTCTTGTTGCGTTTTTCTTGTAAAAAGTGTGCAGTATTGCATTACAAACAGATAGGGTAACGGCACCAGTGGTCAGCCTCATAACAGCTTTTTGAAGTTTTGACAATTGCCATTTCTACAACAATCGTCGAATAAAAAAACGTACAACATGTATGGATTTATTGTTTATTGTAGTTTCGAATTAGCGTTTATCAAAAACAATAATTCTCTTAGTAAAATATATAATTAATTTTAAACAAAAAATGGCCCAGTGTCCCAGTGAACAGCCTCTAAAAACCAATAAACAGCCTTGTTGAACCCAGTGTTCAGCCTTTAGTAAGTATAACTAATTATGAGATCAAAATAAACAATGTTATATCAAAATCAACTATATTAATCACATTTTTATAGCAACGATTCACTTAGCACAAAAAAATGTATATCGCACATAATACAAATATTATTTTAAACATACTATTACAATCTCTTTGTGTCTTCTTATTTTCTAGGTACTTCTTATTATTTATCATAAAAACAGTAATAATTCTTTTTAAAGATACAGCGATATTAGTTTATAATATTATTGATGTATCCACAATATACTATATAATTATAATCAACCACAGAAGGATCTCTTTCGGAGGATTTCTCTGGAGGATACTGTTGTCTTGGCGGCATTTTTAGCTAGAAAAAAAGGGAACAATAATAACTTTTGGATATGAATACACATAATACAATTATTTCAAGTAAAACTTAACTAACATGAAGTTACTTATAGATTTAAACACAAACATTCGAATTTATACTTTAAATATTATTTCAATAACATCGTGGCTGAATACTGAATCATTGAGACCCAGTGGTCAGCCGCTTGAAAAAAATATTTTGAAATGCGGCTGACCACTGGGTTTTCTAACAATTAGGAATAATCCCAGTAATCAGCCCCAGGGGCTGTCCATTGGATCTTTCATAAAAAATCAGTATCCAATGGTCAGCCCCTCAAATTTTTAAGTAAAAAAACAATATTTTTTATCAAATTTCACAAAATTAAATGCTCTAAGTAATCTATTAAGTTATTATCTATAAAACACAATCACATTTCATACTAAAATATGTTATTTCTCACCTTTCAAAAGAGCACCACATGAAACAAAAAATATTGCAGACATGACACTTCTGCTCTTGTCGGCGGACAGCACCTGTACGAACGTGTTTAATTCTCTCCCCTGACCCCCTGCTGCTCCTATCGCGTGATGCATGAACCAATAACGAAACAGAGCTTCTATTAAGGTGCGCGTGATTTGGTTATTTTGATTACAGCGATATTTATGGCCAATAAACAACGCAATAGGCTGATCACTGGTGCCTGGCTGACCACTGGTGCCGTTACCCTATGTACCATTTTTCTTGAAAAAAAAATTGAATAAAAATCTAAAACTTTACAAGTTATGTCGTATTGTTACGTTTTATTGATAAATAATCAGTAATCTAAATGTATGGGCAATTTTAATTAAAACGTGTTACTGTAGTAGAAATCTTTTTTATTTTTGTATTTTGTTTTACAAAATGAAAGATATTAATGCGAAATTATTGTGTAACTTTCTCTGAAATACAAGTAATATACATATTTAAAAAAATGTACAATTATAACCAGACATTAATATTTTTTGTTTTACTTTTACTCACAACCGTTGGCAATTATATAATACTAGCGACCCGCCCCGGCTTCGCACGGGTGCAATGCTGATACTAAATACACTACAGAAAAACTGTGAACGTTGTATATAAAAACATAGCGGCCCGCTCCGGCTTCGCACGGGTATAAAATATATAGCCGGGCGGCCGGCCGGTACCGCTGCAAACGCTATGTCCCGCAATTTTTAAATCTGTAATATCTTATATCTTCGAAAATATTCACTTAAATCATACGGTGTAAAGGGCTATATAGATCTATATTAAATGAAAAATGTATTCAAGGTATTTAATTGGTTAAGGATTAATGCTGTATTGGTTAAAATCGCATCGAAAATTAGCCATTATTTGTCGTAAAAAGTAAATGACAAAAAAAAGTTATTGTGGGTTATCCATAAGAGATAGACATATACCATCGCGGACTTTTCTGTAGACCTTTTCAATGTGTATAATACTTAGTACATTATTTTGATAAAACTCGTAGGGTTCAGCCTGCGTTTGCAATGTAAGCGGAAAAAATGTAATTTTTTACTACATCACATTAGAAACCTCAAAAATAACAGTACTTCTCCACTATTTAATGGATGTTATTATACATATAAACCTTCCTCTTGAATCACTCTATCTACTAAAAAAAACCGCATCAAAATCCGTTGCGTAGTTTCAAAGATTTAAGCGTACAAAGGGACATAGGGACATAGGGACATAGGGACATAGGGACAGGGAAAGCGACTTTGTTTTATACTATGTAGTGATGATGATTACGACCCGCCCCGAATTCACACGGGTGCAATCCTGATACTAAATCTCTAATATCTTCGAAAATATTTAGTAAAGGGCCATATAGATCTGTATATTAAATCAACAATGTGAAATTATATAAGGATTAATGCAGTATTGGTTAAAATCGCTTTAAAATTATCCATTGCTTCTTGATCTAAATTCCAGTAATCTTTCAGTATTTCACGGTGTTGTTCTTCGGAAAAAAAAATTGACACTTGAAAATGCAGGTTTCCTTGCAGGATTCTCTTTTAGTTGACGGGGTGGCACAGTTTTTTTGTGATGCTTTCGATTCGTAGGACTGTCCTGCGTTTTTTAACTGATTTGTAAATTTTTTTTCATTTTTCTTTATTCAGTGGTATTTTTTCCTCATTTATGCTAGAAAATAAATTGATTGTTTAATTCATTTATATTTCGAGAATCTGTATGATCTTTTCATTTTTCTAACTTAAGTGAATGTTCATTATTTTCTCGGACAATATTTACAAGCTTCCTAGACCGTGATTCCATCTGAAAAATAAAATATTAAGTAATCAGACAACATTTTTATCATTTATAATGCAACATTGTAGTGTATTCGTTGTAATAATGTATTATTTTTTATCAAAAATGTGTTAACTTGAGATTGTTATGTACTGTATATACACGCCTTAACCATTAGAGGATGCATGGGGCCACCCAAGAAGGACTTGCACCTGTTAGCAATTGCGACATCGCGCACACCTGCGATTCCAGAGAGTGTTGCGGCAATCATCGCCACCGCGACGCTGTAGCTGCCCCGCCGTGGACGACGAGCACTCTTTGTTCCAACATTGAACGGGAGGGACATAGTTTAAGTTAGGAATAATTTATCATGTAATTTTTTTACAATAAATTATTAATAAGTAAATTTCGGTTTTTTTTGCGCCTTCGCGGGTCGGTCAATATAATTGGCGCAGTCTTGTGGATAATCCTTGAGAGCCGTCTCTCGGAACGCGAAACTACAAGCATCGAGTATCGCTATTCCATCGGAGGGACGACGACGGGGATCCAGAACCTACACCATTGGCCGCCGCAACGCGAAGGGTATCCGAACATTGATACTGCAGGAAAGGCCGAAATGAAAATCCTGTAAGTACACTAATTCTCTTAGTGACTTGCCACTCCTAGATTGTAAGTTTTCCTAGATTACCCATTCACGGGAACCGAGGAACTGTAGTGCGTAGGCTTAAAATATATTAATTCATCGCGAATTAATTTTAGAATTTTACAAAATCAATTTGTAAAATTCAAATATAGATATTAGGTTGATAAAAGATTAATAAATTTAAATATTAATTAATTACGAATTGATTAATTTTCGAATTTTACGAATTAATTCATTTTATAATTCAAATATATTAGGTAAAGATTATTAATTTTTTATATTAGTTTAACGAAGTAAATAAATTTAATTAAATTTAATATATTTTATATAGGTAATACAGATATTTAAAATGTCAGATTTGGATAAAATTTTTAATGCACTTAGGCTTTTGCCAGAATTTGATGGTAATGTTAACGTTTTAACAAGATTTATACATTTAAGTGACCAATTAGCTGAGGAATTTATAGATAAAGATCCCGGAAATACTTTAAAAACTGCCGCGTTATGTAATGGTATTTTAAATAAAGTCACTGGGCCCGCAGCCCGAGTTATTAATGCAAATGGTATACCTACTACTTGGCACGGTATTAGAAGCGTATTAGTTAATAACTTTTCTGACCATAGAGATGAGACCGCCCTTTATAACGATTTAGCCTTATTAACGCAAGGTCGTAGCTCTCCTCAAGAGTTCTATGAAAGATGTCAGCATCTTTTTAGTACCATAATGACGTATATAGCATTACATGAAACAGTCGTTACTACTCGTGAGGCAAAAAGGGACCTGTATCAAAAATTAACACTACAGGCTTTCCTACGTGGTTTAAGAGATCCGTTAGGCTCACGCATACGTTGCATGCGCCCCGCAACCATTGAAAAGGCATTAGAATACGTTAATGAAGAACAAAGCACTTTATACCTTCAACAACGTAATGAAACTTTTGATAGGAAACCCTACGTACCTTTTAGAATGCCGTACTCGCATGAACCGTTTTATAGACATAATGATTTTAGTGAACCTATATCTTCTAAACTACAGCCTATACATTCGTTTAAACCGCAATTTAAGCCACCAAATTTTAATCGAAATTTTAATCAACCGCAAGGACCAGCACGTCCAACTCGTACTATGCAAATTTTCCGCGCCTCACCCCCTAACTATAACCCGCAGAGCAATACGTTCAGATTACAGCCTAAACATCCCGCGCAACCGAAACCGCATCCTATGAGTGGCGTTAGCCATTACGTGACAAAGACTTTACCACCGACATCTTTTGCACGCGCTCATGATTGGTCAAAATTTGGCAATCCACCCCCGAGTAATTATTTTAAGACTAGGGAGATGAATCATAATGAATATATAGATGACGAAGATTATTACTGTACCGATTTATATCCTTATGAAGATGACTATTATAATTATGAATATTACTGTACGGAATATGAACCTTATGCACATTACGAACAGACAGACGCACCTGAAAATTTTGTTGAAACGTGTGACGTACGTTCAGAACACGATCAGGATTTTCAGAATCCACCAAAAGTTAGAAAAACCAAAATAGAATTAAATCTACACACGCAACGTCAACTTCCTTATATTCAAATTCATAATCCTCCACTTAGATTGTTAATTGATACTGGAGCTAACCAATCTTTTCTTAGCCCCGATGCAGTACAGAGATATTTTCCTGACGTTACTCTTAATTATGATCCCTTTGAAGTAAGTAATGTTCATGCTGTAACACGTAATAATTATTCTATAACGTTACCTAGTTTTCCTGAATTTAATGACCCTGACGATATCACATTTTTCGTTTATAAATTTCACAATTATTTCGACGGCTTAATAGGTTCAGATTTGTTAGATAAATGGGAAGCATCCATTAATTATAAAACTAAAACTTTAAATACTTGCAATGCTACGAATCGGTTATTAGTATATGACTCACGGAACGCTAATCTTTATGAAGACGTCATACCCGCAGGAAGTAGTAAATTAGTTAGATTACCCGTAGATGTTGAGAATGGAGACGCTATTATACCGGAACAAATTATATGTAATTGTCATATTTCTGAATGTTTAACGAAGGCGAAAAGCAATCGCGCTATCGTGGAAATTTCTAATCCAACCCGTAATGATGTAATTTTTTCAATGGATCGACCGGTATGTGCCGAGGTTTATAATAACGAGTGCACGCGCACCAAACGTTCGTCCGACCGTGTGAAACAGGTATTATCTCGCTTGCGTACTGATCACTTAAATAATGAGGAACGTTTAAATTTAGAGTCATTATGTACACAGTATGCGGATGTATTTTATATAGAAGGAGAAAACTTAACATTTACGAATAAAATTAAACATTCTATTAGAACTAAGGATGAAATACCGGTTTATACGAAAAGTTATCGCTATCCATTTATTCATAGACAGGAAGTACAGAATCAGATAAGTAAGATGTTAGAACAAGGTATTATTAGACCATCAGATTCAGCATGGAGCTCTCCTATTTGGGTAGTACCTAAAAAGGCAGATGCATACGGTAAAGTTAAATGGCGTTTAGTTGTTGATTTTAGAAAGTTAAATGAGAAAACTTTGGATGAAAAATATCCGATTCCTAATATTACAGATGTCTTACGTAAATTGGGTAACTGTCAATACTTCACAACGCTAGATTTAGCAAGTGGGTTTTATCAAGTGGAAATGAACCCGGCTGACATTCCAAAAACTGCTTTTAGTGTAGAACATGGTCATTTTGAATTCTTAAGAATGCCCATGGGTCTTAAGAACAGTCCATCTACTTTTCAAAGAGTTATGGATAATGTACTGAGAGAATTGCAAAATTCTATTTGTCTAGTTTACCTAGATGATATAATAGTGTTTAGCACTTCTTTACAGGAGCATATCGTTAATCTTGGAAAAGTGTTTCAGAGATTGCGCGAATCCAACTTTAAAATACAGATGGATAAATCGGAATTTCTTAAACTCGAAACCGCGTATCTAGGTCACATTATTAGCAAAGATGGGATAAAGCCTAACCCAGATAAGATATCTGCCATCCAAAAGTATCCTCTTCCGAAAACTCCAACCGACATTAAACGATTTCTAGGTCTATTAGGTTATTATAGGAAATTCATACCAGATTTCGCTAAAATCACGAAACCCATGACACAATGCTTAAAAAAAGGTTCAAAGATAACATTTTCTAAAGATTACATTGAATGTTTCAATAGGTGTAAAACATTATTAATGAACGATCCAATTCTTCAGTATCCTGATTTCAATAAAGAATTTATTCTTACAACTGACGCGTCGAATTTAGCTATCGGTGCTGTACTCTCTCAAGGCCCCGTTGGTTCCGATAAACCAATTGCGTACGCTTCACGTACACTTAATAGTAGCGAAATTAATTATAGCACGATTGAGAAGGAGCTATTAGCAATTGTCTGGGCAACGAAGTATTTCCGCCCTTACCTTTTTGGCCGTAAGTTTAAAATTATAACTGATCATAGACCCCTTCAATGGGTCATGAATTTAAAGGAACCTAATTCCCGTCTCACACGTTGGAGGCTCAAACTTAGCGAATACGATTACACCGTAATTTATAAGCAGGGAAAACAAAATTGTAACGCCAATGCTTTATCGCGAATTCAAATTAATAATGAGGAAACAGATTCTTTAGCGGTTAATCCAACAGAGACAACACCTTCATTAATAAAAAGAAGTTCAGATACAATTACTGGTCATTCCAATTCAATTAAGATTACTGCACATTCGAAATCAGATACTCTTAAAGCAAATTCCGACACCGTCACAGTTCATACTGACGCGGAGAACCCAATTCTAGATATCCCTATAACAGATGTACCGGCTGATTTACCTATTCATATCTATACTAAGAAGAAATATGGCGCTGTTGCTAAATTTAGGTTTAAGAGGGTACCTAAATTGTTACAGAATCCTTCCTCTGATCCTGTGCCTGATTCAAGCGGAGGATCCCACCCTGAGTAGCTTGGATGATGGACCCGGTATACTACCATTTAATATTGGAACTGCAAGAATTGTCACTCATTATCATTCATTTTTGCAAATTATTAATTTAAAAGATATTCGCGATAGTATAACCATAGTAAAGGATCAATTAAATTCATTAACACCTAATTTGCACGATAGATTATTTTCGCTATATAATTCACATATCGAACACTTACATTATAAGATTATTAAATTATCAAATCAGTTAGAAACTTTTGAACCCAATCGCAAAAAGAGAGGTCTCATAGATGGTTTAGGTTCAGTAATAAAAAGTATTTCTGGTAACCTAGACTATACGGATGCAATTAAATATGATACCGCAATTAAATTATTACAAAATAATGAAAATAGATTGGTCACAGAAATGAATAATCATATAAGCCTCAGTAAAGATTGGATAAACCAACAATCTGATATTTTAAACAACTTAATTAAAAATCAGGAAAAAATTGAAATAGCTATAAATGATTTAAAGGCCAATAATTTAAACATTACTATATACATCGATTTAATTCAACGCGTAGCAATTTTATCAGATAACATTGATGATATATCTGAGGAATTACATAGATTAGAAAATTTATTAGGTTTTATTCGTGCGAAAAGTACGCATCATCTTATGTTCAATTCAAATTCACTAAAAGAAATGTTAAATAAGTTAAACAAATTTTATGGCAAAGATCAAATCCCTCAAGTTAATTATAGAGAATATTTTGATTTAGTTAAACTAGGCTATTATTATATTAATAGAAATATAGTTATAGTTTTTATGTTCCCGGTTGTCCTTCCTGCTACCTTTGAATTATTTAAATTATCCATAGTTCCTAATAAAGATAGTAAAGTCCTAATTCCACCCTATCCTTTTGTGGCAATTCACGACGAGGATTTTATGTACATGGAGGCAGAATGCCCGAAGTCTGGCCTAGGGTATCTATGTGAGGACAAGCTGAACCATCATCGATCCAAAAATGACTGCGTGTATCACCTTATTACCACGCAACGAGTCGTCGCATCTTGTCTCTTCACGCCTGTGGAGCTCGGAGCACCCGCACTAGAAAAATTAGACGACGCCCACTACGTCATCAGTTTCCCCAAGCCATCAAAAATTCACCTATCATGCTCGCAAGATCAATATGACGTCATTAAAGGAAGCTACTTAGCCACAATACCCAAAAACTGCATTCTTCAAACGGAGGCTTTCAAGATAGTCAATCGAGAAGACCATATCAAAGGACAGATAATGAAAATTGCAAACCTGCCAGATTCCAGCCAATATAATACAGATGAAGAAGTTCTGAAGTTGAATTCGATAAATTTGGATAAATTACACGCTAGTAACAGAGCTATATCAATGGAAATGCCTATCAGTACTAACAACGGATACGAGATTCTCTATATGCAGCCTTCCATCATACCGATATATGTTATATTAATAACGAGTGCAGTTGCCCTAGTGACATGGTACGTCGTACGGAGAGTGCGTACATCAAAACCTAAAACTACGAGTGTTCATGGTAATCAAAAAGAAGAAATAGAACATCAATCGGCGGAGTGTGACATTTCAGCGATATTAACGAGCCTTGCCCGCCAATAATCGCTGAACTTCAGGAGGGAGGTGTTATGTACTGTATATACACGCCTTAACCATTAGAGGATGCATGGGGCCACCCAAGAAGGACTTGCACCTGTTAGCAATTGCGACATCGCGCACACCTGCGATTCCAGAGAGTGTTGCGGCAATCATCGCCACCGCGACGCTGTAGCTGCCCCGCCGTGGACGACGAGCACTCTTTGTTCCAACATTGAACGGGAGGGACATAGTTTAAGTTAGGAATAATTTATCATGTAATTTTTTTACAATAAATTATTAATAAGTAAATTTCGGTTTTTTTTGCGCCTTCGCGGGTCGGTCAATATAATTAGATAACCAACATAAATACCAAACATTTTGTACTTTTATTATCAACTGTAACGGAACATCTTAAATTAACCAACAAAAAACATTGTTTATTTCAGCAACAACGGGACAATCCTATGTAAACCGTAGCATGCGAATACTATTTTTACTACAATAATGACCCACATCCAAATGTCCCGTTATAGCTGCAAATATAAATCAGTAAAAAAAAATGGTTGCCTGTAAAGTTGGTTTTACGGGCGAAGATTTTACGTGACAACGATCATAGTTGAGTGGGAGAGAGACGCAAGGCATTCGGCGGGCCTCTCTCTCGTTCGGTGACTCATCGTAATTCGTAACGTTACCGAGCGTTACACTTTTTCATAAGTGACTCCCAGCCGCAACCTAATTTAAGACGTTGTCACGTCAAAAACAAAAGGCTATACTTACCTTTCAGCAAAACCGTGATACAATAAGCTGTTACGTTTTTACCGCAATCGGGCAGCAGTTTCCTTCTCAAGGGAGCAGCGACAACTGACTTAAACCGTTCTTGCATTAAATTCAAGAGCGAAAAGAGATGTCGCTAAACCGATAGTCATCGACCTTTTCCCTCATAACTTGGTCATTTTTGGAGCTAGAAATATCGCGTTTTAGCAGCAAGTAGAGCGCGATGCGCCGGATTCTACTGTATCATTATTCCATAACGATACATATGCTCGTTAACACGTTCTTGTCGCAAATGAGCGACATGGAGTTTTTTTTTATATTAATTACGAAAATAGGTTAGATGGATTGAAAGGGAAACTTTATGTCTATTTTAAGGAACATACCTACGTAACAAATAGAACCAAAATAAGTATCTAAACTTAACAAAGAACTATTTAACTAATGAAATAGAATGCTATAAATATACACAGCATTCCTTATCCGTTGAATATACACAAGCAATGAAGAAAATGCTGAAACAATATATTATTGAAAACTAGCTGTGCCCCGTGGGGCATACCTAAAACCGTGGTTTTACCCGCATTGCTCCGCACCTATTGGTCTTAGCGTGATAATATATAGGTAATCTGTAATCTATATGCTGACCCGACCTGTTATATTCATGCAAAATTTTAAGTAAATCCATGCAGTTTTACTTTTTAAGCTTAGCCTGTATGTATGTATGATACAGACAAACACGGAATAATTCTAAAAACTATAATTTTGGTCAACATCGATCCTGCCACAAGTATTGTTAAAAAAAAATATTCAATGTACAGTTTTGACTTGCTTACGATCTTATTATAATATGTATAGAAGATAGATAAGACTCGCCACATTTAAATTGTAAAGATTCGTACGAAAATGACTTATTTTCTTATTACTCGTCTGTCCCGCGTTTTTTAAAAGTACCCACCTAGTTAACATTCCCTCCGGATTCTTTCGCGTCCGTTGAACTGGTTTCGCAATCTTGTTCATTCAATTTTATTATTTTGACACGACGCTCTGAATTTCAATGCATTTCTTTGTGCACGGATGCGTGAAAAAATTCAATAAACTCCCTTATAAATTTTTATAATTTAATGAGTTTATCTAGTTGGAATGTTTAAGGAATATAATTATTTCAGAATAGAAATTTAAGTTAACAAAATATTTATTATTTGTAAGAAAATTTTCCTTTATATAAGTAATTATTATCAGAAGCATAAAACTTTAGAAAGAATTCTATCGTAGGCAAATTGTTTAATTTAAAGTACACAACTGGCATTATATCATTTATATCTATTAATAGACTCACGTTTTGCATTTTTATTCGGGGATATTATCTCAACCAAACTGCCCTCTTAGGAACGGAAATGGTCTTCTATTATTTCGTCTGCTTTTAATAATTAAAATTAGAAATAATTAATATATCAAATTAGTGTTGATAATCACATAAACACTAATTCACTTGAAAGCAACTTTAAAATATCGTTTAATAAAGTGAAATATATTATTAGAGTAACTATTACATTTAAATTTTAATTCTATAAATGAAAAATAAAAAATAAATTTCTGAAAAATAAATTTAGTCTGTGATCAAAGATTTACCATTGTGATAACCATGACGTAGAAAACATAAAATACATAATCGATATGACTTGGATATGACCCTCTAAAATGGTTTAAAAGATAATGAATGAATAAGAATGAATGAATGAATAAATGAATGAACAAGAGCTTTATTGTACACACCAAATTAAATACATTACATAAAATGAAATATACATAAATAGGTATATATAATATGACATAATATGCACAATAGGCGACCTTATGGCTACAGAGCCATCTCTTCCAGGTAACCCAACCATAAGGAAAGCAATGACAAAAAGCGAATACAGGTAGGTGGTGTATGTGTGTGTACCTAGTCGTGAAGCACTGAAGCAATAAAAAAAATAAATTGTTATTGATATGATTATTGTTTACTTGTAAACAACAACATTCCCATAACTATGGAACGCCCGAACTGGACATTATTAATTCTACGAATTCTAAAATTCAACCAAATTGATTGAAGATATGAATTGTAAGCGGAAACGAAAAATTCAGGGTGTTTTCACTTTTTTTATTAATTTTTAGGGTCCCACGGCACGTATTTCATTTTCACCAATATTCATAATAGAGCAATCTAAATTTTCATATAGTATAATTATATATATTTTGCTATAATACCGTATCTATTATTCCTTATTAACGATTATTGTAATATACCTGTAGGGAATTAACATTTCAATTATTCTTCATAACATTGCGTAGTAAGTACAAACTATATTATATTATGTTACGTAGCTACATATATTGTTGTGCAAACAAGGTAAACACTTTGTAATCATTCAAAGAAATCATTTCATTAAAAGAAATCACCATTAAATTAAATATTACTATCATCGAACGAATTTTTTCCTCTCAAAAGCTTTTCAAGAAATCTACAGAACCCAAGCGTTCAAAGCAAGCCCACTCTTTTTATACGATTGCCACAGTTTGAACAGGTGCAACAAAGGCGAATAAACAAACACGTAGGTACAATTCAATAATCCGAATGTTATTGTACCGTTCAGTTCGTCCGATGTTATTTTAGCCGGCGCGTAATATCCACTGATGTTTACCGTGGTACATTAACACGGTAAATTGGGGACAATGATAACATCGCTGTTTGAACGGGACTAATAACGTGATGGATCCGCGTATTAAAAATGTTTGCGGGATGATAATCTACTGCTTAGATATTGAAGTTGTGTGGAATTTAATTGTGTGTGTGTGTGCTGAAAAGCGTAGCTAACTGAAAAAACAATCATAGTTCGGTTTCCCAAAATTACATAGGTATATATTATACATACTATAATTACCTATTTTTCAGAAATTTGTTATATTGACTGCTTAAAATCCTACCTCATACCTGTTTTTTCAGAAATTTATTACATTAACAGTTTAAAATTTATATTTTAACACATATTTTTCTGTGACACAACAATAATTATGAAACGTAAAATAAGTGACTAACGTTATTCATCATACACATTTTCACAAAGCATACCAAAATTGTCAAACATACAAACATTGTAAATGTATCTTATTATTTAAAGAAAGTCGAGGCGACGCCTAATGCCGTATCAAGTTACAAGTACCTATCATACGCGAAACAATTGTCTTTATGAAAACCCTTTAAGCGCATCACACACGGTGAAGATACTACATATAATATTTTATGTTAAGATTCTCTAATATATAAAATATTACAGTATCTTAAGGTATCCGGTATCAGCGTTCTGACTATCATTTTTCTTTTTGTCATTGCGTACTAAGACCCCTGTAGAACCGCCATCCTGTTACAAATGACCCGAAAGTTTGTGTCAGTGTTTCGGGTATCTTCACCGTGTGTAACGTGCTTTAGTCTTTGATATATCGTGTATTGTTTTGACATTTCCGATATTTACAGAGAGAGAGAGCGGGAAACGTTTTCAATATTAAATCTAACGTCACGAAGTGGGTGGATATTTTTAATAATACTCTGTCTCAAATAGAACGTCGAAGAAAAATGATGTGATAAATTTGCCGTTTAGAACAAAATGTGGCTTGAATTTTATTTTTCAATTACCATTGGCTTTGTTTTGTATCCTGGCTGTAAGGCGAATATAATAGTCTTCGAAGTAGGCTATGATTGAATTGAATTGGCTAGAATAAAATTAAAATAACCAAATTTTCATTTTTTCACGTCAATGGCATAGTCCTACTTAGGACTTAGGTACATTCTCTATGTAATAAGATTTCATAGATAGATATATCCTATGGATAAAATTCGCTTGCGAGTGCGAGAGCTCTTACATAAAAACTCTTAAACCAACACAATTAAAAGTTAAGATCCTAACTTATAATTGTGTTGTTTTAAGAGCTTTGCACAAGCCTACCAAGATAATAGGCTTGAATTTTAAGACTAAATTCACGTAGTGTCTTGCCAGGCACACGCAGGAACAAAGAACGAAGTCCTATAGAAATTGCTATCTTTCCTATGAGGAAACTTAAAAGCCATCTTACTATTATTGACATTTTGTTCGACATAGTAGGTATCATTACTCCCGAGCGACCTTGAACTCACTAAAAGCAAATACTAAGTACCTACAATTACAGTCCATAAAATTCCGCGTCAAATGTCATTTGAAAAAATTCAATTTATTTAGAAATCCGTTGCATTTCAATTATGATTTATTTTATTATATCAAATTCAAATACAAACTTACTTGACTTAGATTTTTAGTTCGTTTCGATTAACCTATGACGTCACAAAATGGCGATAAACCTATTCTTAGTTGTATCGCAGTAATGTTGCATATTATACTCCCGAAAACCCATAGGTAAGTGTTATCGATCGACTCATATTACTATAGCCAACGACTATAGCGTACAATTATTGTTCACCACATTACTTTAGGATTGAATAACATTCTTGTACAAGTATTACCTTAACTATTAGCATTGTTTGATTTCGCGTATCGCTATTTGGTTATTGTTTAGGAATCGGGTCAGGTCAAATTTTGGTATATGTAGTAGAGTATGTAGTTTTTTAGCTTTAGGGTGAAAATATTTCGTATATTCAAAAAATCATTACTATATCACGATTACAAAACCTGCGTGAAAAATGTTTTCCAATTATTATAATTTAATTTCATGTGTTCATTAAAATAGTTTAGTTTTATCTGTACATATAACAATTAACAACACAACATTGTGAAATAATTGTTTACAAACGTTAATCAAAAATAAAAAAGCGCGTAATCATTTGTTATTCTCGAATCTTATCTTTAAATTAAAGTAAGGAAAAAGTTAAGTAAACAGGAAGGATTAGGAAATTAAGGCTGTATTGCTTTCACTCACCGCTCCAAACACGAACCGAACGTAATCCATTTTGTTTAATAAAATTTTACCGTATTATGTTATTTTACGATATCAATTTCTTTATACATTTTAATTACTTTTTTGTTATTAGTTTATTAATATTGTTAGCGAACATTCGGATTCGCATTTTCTTTGGATAATTAATAACAAACGTAATCAGAAAAAGCGTAATCATTTGTTTATTCAAAAAATTATCATAATAGTTAAGAAAGATTAATATCTGCACACTCAATCAATGGGCAGAATGTATTAGCCACATAATAAATCTATCACTTATAATAACATTCTTGCAAATAAATATAATTTGAATTTGAATTTGAAAAGACAAAATGGATCTGAGCTCAATTAGGTACTACCATAACTTACAGAGAATGTATCATAGACGTTCAAACTCTCTGGAATCTGCGACTTGTCTTTAAACAGTACATTACTCCCGAAAATTGCAGTGTAATGTTGCAAAATTTCCTTACTGCGAACATAAATCGTGTGCAGATTAAATAAAGTGTATTCAGAGGCGTTGGACTGTTATCCCATCATAATTTTGTATTCTTGCAGCCAAACCGAGCGAGCCAGATCGTTCGGGTAATGATTTATCCCCGTGGATGCCATTTTTATGCGATTAAAGGCGACTTATAATGATAAACGGGGTTTTTTAACGATTGTTTAACTGCTATTGTGGCGCATACGATGACATGTATCTGCGTAGTGCGTAGGTACTATCATACTACTTTTAATTAATTATAACTGGGGCCTCTGATCGCACGTTAATCTGTCAATCTTGTGTGAAATTTCTGCGAGTGTGACATATAATAAGAAGTACGATAGGGATAGGGCATTTATTCCTCAAATTCAGGCTGACCTGATGTAGATCACACAGAAAAACCAAAATTAAGATTACACTATATTTTATTAATTATTTATTATTAAGCTATTGCATAGCTTCTATCGCGGGCCTTGAGCGCGGGGACCGAATCCAGAAATTTAGTAACGAAAAACATCACGCTCCCCACTCCGATGGGCGCGGAGGTGTGGCTTGAAGGCATAGCATGCAATAGCTTTACCGCGGCAGTCCCCGAGTGCCACACGTCTTTTTTATATTTTACTATGTCACATACTTTAATAAGCATGTAAAAATATGAGATATTTCGTAATCTTTTATCGCTTAAAGTTATTCTTTGCTGAGACCGTCTATCTTCCATGAACAAAATCTATAAATAAACTGCAACGCTTTTTCAATTACCCTTGTACAGTCCATTTTAAAACCATACTAAGTTAATAGTAAACTTTATTTGAACTGCGAGACTAGCTGCCAACTGTTACCTTGTTATGCCGTTAAAAAGAAGATACTTGATTTTAGTGCTTTTCAATTTGTTCCTTCGCTGTGAAAAAAGTGAATTAGGATATAGTCAGACATGGCATATATTTATGGATACCTAAATGATAATGATATTATTGTGAGAGCTGATCCTTAGCTTCATTATTTATTAGTTGCAAAATTTGCTTTTAAAACTGGCTCGTGATAAATAGAAGGGACCTACGGGATAATGTTTACAAAAATTATTATGTACGCAGTATTGTGTCTACGTGATGCCCTTTAATGACATAAAACAAAACAATACTATAACCCAAGCAACTTTTTATACCCTCTTATATCTTTTCGTGTAGATACCTAATTGTTTACAAAACAATACATTCCCAACTTACCTCAAACATATTCAATTAAAAAGGTTATTAATATCAAAAGTTCATTGTTACCTAACACTTGTAAGACAACCGCGCGTCAGGAGTTATAAACAAGCTCAAGAAATATGACACATATCGTTTGTAATATCTTGGATACAAGCCCATATTAAAAACCGAACACACGATTATAATATTTACTGTATTGTAATAGAGATGACATTGGTGCGGAATAATTGACGATGTTGGCTGAACTTGTTTTAAAAGAAGTTTAAACAAGAGTACTTTGTTTAACGTACATTCTGGCTGACAGATGACGTATTCAATAAAAGTTGGCTCATTCTACGTGACTTCATTATAAAGACTCCGTAGCTTTTTAAGCCACGAAATGCGTAGGTACTAATTTTATATTTTATTTAAAAGAGACTTGTGATAATCAATTGCTAGTTTTAGGTAGTCATTATTGTCATGTTTAAATATGAGTTTTTTTAATATATGTCTAAGGTCTAAATACATTATCACTTATGCGTTAAGCACTCGACAGAAAGGAGTGTTTGCAAAACGCTGAATGAAAAATGAAACTACATACCTAAATATAATTAAATATAAAAATATCGAATTATCGTGAAAAAAATTGTTGAGCCACCCTGCTAAATTATGATAATTATAGATTCAGCTGTTTTTCCTTATTAAAAGAAGAAATAACTTAAATCGCATTTTCTATAATAATTAATTTTTTCTTCTTTTATATGTATAATACAAGATATATTATAAAAATGTTATTAGACATGTTCACAACATTCTTCTACATTTTTAGCTAACGTTACGTGTATGAATTTTAATGAGGGTCAGCTATGTACAATAATGTCACTCACAGCCTCCAACGAGAGTAATAAAATGCCTTTTATTTTATAATTAACAAGGGGAGAATATCAGCAGCTTTTAGTGAAAAAAAAAACAGACTTTAACACCACGTCAACACCACAGAAATAATTTCAGAAAATTAACTTATGCTACTTCAGCTTGTTCGCTTTGGCAAACACTTAATTATATATTTTACTTTTAATTGTATTAATTGTACTCTAAGTAAAATATAATTCAACTACTCAGGATGAATACCTATTTGAGACATGATCATGCATTTATTTCGTTTATAAAACAAACAACAACATTCTTCATACTTTCAAAACACATTATAATTAACATCTTCAAATTCAAATTCAAATTCAAATTTGAATTTTTTTAACATCTTCATACAAAATATAGTATTCACTAAGGTGCCTCATTATTTGGTCCCTGAAATTTCCATACGTCATATAAATTAGGTCCCTTTATCTGAAACAAGATCGCGTCTCACGGGTTCTGCAGATTATTTAGAAGTTACTAAGAGTTATAGCACACATGTTTTATATTTGGAAAGTGCTACGAAAATAGAGCAAACGTTAATATGGATGTATATTGTAATACACGCATGTTGACAAGGCATTACAAAACATAAAAATAATAACACTGAAACTCATAAAATAATAAATCATTTTGTATTTTAAGTAAAGATTTGGTATTGTTTCTTTATGTGTGAGAACAAAAGGAATACTAAATTTAGATTTTCTCATCACAGCCACAGTCATAATC
Source organism: Colias philodice (assembly GCF_061535455.1). Classification (NCBI taxonomy): domain Eukaryota; kingdom Metazoa; phylum Arthropoda; class Insecta; order Lepidoptera; family Pieridae; genus Colias; species Colias philodice. Next base: position 8,782,662 of record NC_143104.1, read on the forward strand.
AGAATATAATATACTACGAGCTTAAAACCAACAAATAAAATGAACAAAAAGCAATAGAGCAAATTGGGCTAAGCAGACAGTTTTACGACAAAATGGCGGACAGGTAGAATTTGTTGTTACAATAATATGCAAATTTAGTAAACATTATTAGGTAAGTTAATGAGATTATTGTTTATGAGCCAATTAAACACTACGATACCAGTTTACGGCGAGTCGTAAACTGTCCTTTACTATCCCAGCGTCATTGAGATTGTAGAAAATCTTCAAACGAAGGAAAATACAATTTGAGAGTTAATTATTGTTGATTATGTTTACAGTTTACGATTAAACGGCAAATGTTGCTGAGAAGGTATACTTTATTTTTCCCTGATGTGAAATTAGGTTTTATTGTATAGCTTCACGTTAAATTTTCAGTGAGCACGCAAATTATATACTATGCTCTTTAAAACTTTACAGTTTTATTCGTCTTTTATTCGTCTTAAATTAAAAAGTATAACTTTTATGACAATATCTTTTTTCATTTAGATTGAATTAAGTATTCATCTTTTGTAATAAAATAAACAATCGCTTGTTAATAATTATTTATTCCACAGTATAGTCGAAAAAACAAAAAACAAACACGTCTAATTTTTAATAGATGAGTATATAAGGAAAATAATTCATAGGAATACCAACTAAAGTAATACCTAGATATTTAACCTCAGTGTAACCGCACCGCGGACGAAGTCGTGTCGCAGCGCTTTATCACAACACTTTAGATTTTATGAACGATAATAAATTGAACTTGGGCTAAAGTTAATTAAATTTACTTAAAACCCACCACTGGTGGATTAGATGAAAATTATTTCACAACTAACGAGCTTGCGCTAAATTTACGAGTGTGTTTGTAATTTATTTGAACGCGATTAATTTTGACTGGCGTGAATGGCTGACTAATGTTTGCATGTGTTTCATACTTATTAATTTTTATACTTGCATTTTATAGCTACATACAATATATATAAAACAAAGTTCCTTCCCTATCTGTCTGTCTGTTCCTATTGTATGCTTGGATTTTTAGAGCCCCCGCAGACCACAGACTTTTTATCGGCAGATAGTTTGGTCGGGCTCTTAATCAGTACGCAGATGTAAGCAAATGCGCACACTATGACGATTAGGTATCGGCCGATAAACAAGTTTGATGGGCTTCCCGATTCAATTCAAACTATACTGTCGGCAAACTATCGGCCGACTGTATAATCAGTATTGGCTCCCTACCACACGCGCAAACACGACGATTTTTTAGTCGGCCGACTAGGCCAATAGTTCAGTTCGCTCCGAGCTTTGACAGCGAATGGTCGGCCGCGCATGTTTTGTAAAATGGCGTCGCTCAATTCTCAGTCGCTTATTTCGGAATTTTCGATCGTAACTTTGATCGAGGAAGTCGAAAAACGCCCTCCACTTTATAAGAAAGACTTAAAAGAGAAGGTACTCTGTATTTGACAAGTTGGTTGAAGCTAGTTATGCTCATTCGATAAAAGGCGAAAATTTTTTCGGGTAATGGAGAAATTTGGAATGCATAGTGTAAAATTTTCCATTTTAATCTATCACTAAAGATAGGATGCACCCAATACTCTCGGGCTCTCTTTTTAATTTTCCTCCTCCGGTGTATGAGAGCAATAATAACAATTCTATACAATGTTTTATTAATTTTCATTGTGCGGTGTGACCACTCTTTTCAACAGTTGGTTAGAAACTAGCAAATAGTCGGCAGACTGTTGGATAGTTTGCGCACTCATAACCGACTGAACTGTTTAGTTGGCTCGGTGTGCGTACTAGCAGGCCAACCCGACTAAACTATCGGCCGATAAAAAGTCTGTGGTCTGCGGGGGCTCTTGAGCCCCCGCAGACCACAGACTTTTTATCGGCAGATAGTTTGGTCGGGCTCTTAATCAGTACGCAGATATAAGCAAATGCGCACACTATGACGATTAGGTATCGGCCGATAAACAAGTTTGATGGGCTTCCCGATTCAATTCAAACTATACTGTCGGCAAACTATCGGCCGACTGTATAATCAGTATTGGCTCCCTACCACACGCGCAAACACGACGATTTTTTAGTCGGCCGACTAGGCCAATAGTTCAGTTCGCTCCGAGCTTTGACAGCGAATGGTCGGCCGCGCATGTTTTGTAAAATGGCGTCGCTCAATTCTCAGTCGCTTATTTCGGAATTTTCGATCGTAACTTTGATCGAGGAAGTCGAAAAACGCCCTCCACTTTATAAGAAAGACTTAAAAGAGTAGGTACTCTGTATTTGACAAGTTGGTTGAAGCTAGTTATGCTCATTCGATAAAAGGCGAAAATTTTTTCGGGTAATGGAGTAATTTGGAATGCATAGTGTAAAATTTTCCATTTTAATCTATCACTAAAGATAGGATGCACCCAATACTCTCGGGCTCTCTTTTTAATTTTCCTCCTCCGGTGTATGAGAGCAATAATAACAATTCTATACAATGTTTTATTAATTTTCATTGTGCGGTGTGACCACTCTTTTCAACAGTTGGTTAGAAACTAGCAAATAGTCGGCAGACTGTTGGATAGTTTGCGCACTCATAACCGACTGAACTGTTTAGTTGGCTCGGTGTGCGTACTAGCAGGCCAACCCGACTAAACTATCGGCCGATAAAAAGTCTGTGGTCTGCGGGGGCTCTTAAGCTACGCAACGGATTTAAATGATGTTTTTTGTTAAAGTGATTAAAGATGCAGGTTTTAGTATATTATTTATTAAGTTATAGAGACAGGTCGAAACCGTGGGTGGAAAGCTAGTATACATGGGAGTACATTACAGTGTTAATGAAAAAGTCCTGATGGATCCAAATTTGTTAATTTTCTTTTTGATAACACTCTCGCGATGCTCCTAAATGGGGAAAGTTTTAGACTAACCCTAATTCCATTCCCAAAGGATATAAATAGACACTAGACGTAATATGTATTATTCCGCTAATGTGTTAGAACCAAATTAATTTAGCGCTATTTATACCATGCAGCAATTTTACTGAATCTTTGGATTAAAAAATGGAACTGGTGACTATTAAAATTATAGGTATTGGTTAGTGTTTAGTACCTCCGAACACAGACATCATGTCAAGAAAATCTTCTAAAAAACTAGAAAGGTTTTTCTGACAAGAATTTGCATTCTAGCTTCCCTGATAGTTTAAAATAAATAAGCTTCTCTGATTATTATTGTTAAACAATTTATTGCATCAATATGAATTATACTGACTTCTGTTGATCCTAATTTCTATAACCTTAATATTCGTATCAAGCACGGAAAAACACTGCAAAATTCAAGCTAAATTACGTTTCGAAACTGTGTATAAATAGAACACTACGTGAAAATAAAATCTTCCTGTCACATTCACTTAAATAAAAGATTATCCCAATTCCCAATAATATAATCTAGGCAGAGCCGAGTGAAAGACGGTAGCCCAAGGGATAACAACACGTCAAATAAATCTTAACTTTAGCCGAAATTAATTACAATCCCAAACCAACCTTACTATCTTGAAATTCAAGAATTACTGACTCCCAGGAGCCTTGCCTTTGAAACACTTACACCGTGTTTCGCCATATTATTATAGTGTGACCATGTGAGAGTCCTTTATGGTCGCATATAAAACGCAATTTCTTAACCAATTTGTTTATACATCTTACATAACAATCTTGATATCTAGTAAAAAGCAAAAAAAAACGTAAAAGCGCCAATAACAGACTATCGATATCATATGAGGAAAGAAAATGTGTCGCGTTTATAGTTTCAATTTCTATAGGCAATTTCAGAAGGTAGATTGGGTATTTAATTGATAAGTAATTTAAAGTTTTAAATTCTTTTACTTTATGAACTTTAAACTAACCTCTTCAAATAGAATTAATAATAATTCATTATAGGTACTATAATAACCAACACTTTTAAAGCTTTATAGAATATTTAAAGAAGTATCTTGAAACTAAAGGCGGTAAGCGATGGGGAAGTATACCTAATATTGTGGACAAAGAAAAAGTTACAGCTACTAAAGGGAGAGGCGAGGTTGGCAAAAAGTTACGAGGGTCCACACTTTTGGTATCATTTGTTATTGATATTCTTTCATTCATAAAAAATATGATGAATAACAAAAAAAAATGTGCGTGTGTACCAGTGTACACACTTAAGAAGTGAAACTTCTTTATGACCTTATTTCTCAAAAAATAATTTGTTATATGCAACTTTACAGAAATACGTCGAATCACGCGTGTTAGGGATAAGAAAAAGATGGCGCGTAACGGAAAAATGACATGAGTAACGAAAAAATGTTACACTAATTTTTTTTCCAACCCCGATAAAGAAGTTTCACTTCAAAAATCGAACTATTTTCTCAGCTTTCAACTAGGTAGCGTTGAATATAATATGTAAGTGTATACAACGTACATTCCAGCTATTCATAAAGATCCTTACATGTCTTGTTGTCCGTGCTATCTTATTTTCTATACATGTAAAGAAATACACTTGTCATCTTTATTATTAAAAAAAAACTTATCAATCTCTTAATAATATACATATTTAATAATACATACTATATAATTATATCCATACTAATATTATAAATGCGAAAGTAACTCTGTCTGTCTGTCTGTTACTCAATCACGCCTAAACTACTGAACCAATTTTCATGAAATTTGGTATAGAGATATTTTGATACCCGAGAAAGAACATAGACTACTATTTATCCCGGGAAAATGACGCAATCTCGGAAATCCCACGGGAACGGGAACTATGCGGGTTTTTCTTTGACTGCGCGGGCGAAGCCGCGGGCGGAAACCTGGTATGTTATAAATAAGCCTGACATTTTGCATATATGTCAGGCTTATTATGACATAATATATCTCTTATTGCATATTACAATTTAGACCTTCAAATACAAACCCATTTGAAAGAAAATAGTTTACATCCCAAAAGCCTTGTCACCACAACCAAGGACAGCCGCCCAAGATTTTATTACGAAAATACAAAGGCCAGTTCGCACTATGTTATACCCACATAATGGGACGAAGAAAACAACATCTTATAACTACTAACTTTACGATCGTATAATATAAGTGAATAGTGAACTTACATTTTATATGTATATTTAGACAGAGATATAGGCCGTTTTCCTTGGGCAGTTTTTCTATAAAGAGTTGGGAGTGTAGATAAGAGATTAAATTCTTGATAAAACCGCAATGAAACTAATGAAATCCAAGTTTTCCAGAACACAGAACTGTATCACAGGTTAGTGATACAGTTGTGAATTATATATAATATCTTTATTTCTCAACCTCAATTACAAAATATACAAAAACGATGGTCCCTTACTAGACTATAGTCTCTTCCTCTTTACATATATGTATGTGTAGTTGTGTATGTTTGTATATCATACATACACAACTCGGCAAAATATTTAGTAATCATACTTAAAATAAATGTAAGCCAATATTATGCTTCGATAAAAATATGAGTAGTAGGTAAGTAGAGCATTTTCAATGGTCGACTATATACGTGTCGCAGTCAACTAATTTATTTAGGTACTCACGATTTGCATAAGTAATAAAGTTACTCTAAAAATAATAAATTGCTTAAAGACCTTTTTACATGCACAAACTAAATCTGAACTTTACCCTGACATAACACATTATTTCATAAACCATTTATATACCCCATGCATACATGAGTTGCGTTATATATTCCATGTACAAGATACCTATTTACAATGAAACTACCACCGTCACAGTATACAGTAATTCAGTAGCTAAGTATCTAGTAAAATTAAATCCTCTCACGACTCAAGATAATTAACTCACGACCGAATGCAATTAAGACAAGTAAATAGCTAATGCGGAGTGCATACAAGTGTCGATAGCAAGGACCTCTGATGTCTGTATTCATTTAAATTTTCAGGGGTTTTAATATAAATTATGTTTGTGTGACTCACACTCTGTGATGCAAGCAATGGAACTAATAAAACTTTCATTTATTTCATTATTCCAACAATTCCGGGGTATGCAGTTACATAAGATTGTCATTCTATTCTATCTAATATGTAGTGGTTGAATTAGTTTTATCAATTTTTTAATCCAATTCTATTTCCCCAGTGCCACAGTGCCAGAATAATGATTCTCTGTAAATTTAACAAAAACATTTTTAAGTACAGGAACTTAAAATTTTTTTGTTTTAGTTACATGTATTTGTGTACAGGAAAGTATTTTGTTTAGTGTTTACAATTTATATTCAAAGTGATTTAATCGAAATTTAATAACCAACTTTATTGTTCAAATACTTGCAATTAATAAATAATAAATTGTGTTCAAAATCGTGATAAGTTATTGTTAAAATTGCATACAGGTTAGTAATTAATATTTCACAAAGCATAACACAAAACTTTGTTGAAATTTTACAATATCATTATATAGTTATAAACTTAAATTAATTAAATTCAACGTATAAATTTAGTTCGCAAACAATCTGAGGATATTATTTTACCTACTTTTATTAAATCGTCGAAAGCTCTCTTAAAAAAGGGTTTTATTCGGATTATGTTCTATTAAAAGTTTAAAACAGGACTTTTTGAAAAGAAACAAGATAATAATTATTATTCTACATAATGAAAACAAATAAATAACTTAATATACATTCAGCTCATGAATAAAAGACGGCATTAAAACTATCCCATAACGAGAAAGTACAAATTAACTGGCAAATTGTCTCTCCAGAGTTTGTATAACGAATAAAATATTTGCAAATTTATGAAGCGCACTCCACCGTATCTCAAATTCAGACCATTAATAATAAAAAAATATACCCACAGATGACCCACAGTTAATCTACTTAGCTGGAATTGAAAACGTAGCGGATCCTGTAAGCTAAGATTCAATTTTAAGTAAAATAGCATTCATAAGATTTCGTATTCTCGTGTCGACCATCGGTTGGTATTAATGTCTGTGATGTTTAATATTTATCAACTCTAATGCATTTGATGTGTTAATCAGTTTTTATGAGGTTATTATTTTTCGTGAAATTGATAATCATAATAAATGGAAGTGCAAAATATGCCTATGTAGCATATTTAGATTAAATGAGAATCAAACTCAACATTTAGCCATTACCACTAATAAATTTATAACAAGTAAAATCGTCATTAAGAATTAAGAATACACTTTCTCCAATTAAGAATATTTTACGAATGTCATTTGAAATTCAACATGGCGGGCTAAGGCTTAAAAATTGTTCGTAATTAAGTCCGAGAACTGCCACAATATTCGCTCCTTCAATAAAAAATTCATTACAAAAAAATATATTCTCATAAATTAAAATGTCGTATTCGAAATACGAGATGGAAAACGTATTTAAATTGATGAAAGGATACCGAATTTAATATTGAAGGTCCTTTTAAATTTTGTCAAAAACATAAATAACAAAAATGACGAATTCACTTTGAAGAAAAATGTAAATGAAATGAAAAGGGCGCGCCTATTTAAGAGTAATTTGTAATCACCATTTCCTGCATATTTTAAATAGGTACCTGATACGAGAGAGGTAGATACTACGACTGTATCCTTCTAATACTGCGTAAACATACTGAATAATTTATCTATTTTCTAAAGATATGTGACAATAGAAAACAAAACAAAAGTTTATTTATAAGAACCTCGCACGTGGAACATGATGTTTGTGTCTTTGAACCGGGAAAACCTTTAAGCATAGAAATCTAAATAACAAGACACATAGAAGTGCTATAATGTCATAATTCGTATGAAAACCGCTGTCGCCAAAATCAACACATTTACACCGATAGCTAAACAGTACACACAAGTAAACTATGCTTTTTATTGGACAGCTTTATTTTAGTGAAAACTAACTTAAATATTAAATTAAGCTTTTTAATATGTATCCTAACGCACGAATTTACGGTTTATTTTAGAACTAGCTTCCGCCCGCGACTCCGTCCGCGCGGATGTCGGTCTTCGCGTGGATGGTTTATTTCTCCATTTTGAGTAACTCTGACAATGACATCTTATAAATATCTATTGGACCCAAATACGGCTAGGCCTATAATAATACGCAACGTGTGTTCGCGGTTCTACAGAACAACGTCTATGGATAAAACTGAAAAATTAAGATTAATTTTTTTTACGTATTTTTCCAGGATAAAAAGTATCCTATTTTACGCCCAGGATAATAAGGTATAATTATACCAAGTTTCATCGAAATCGAACCGTTAGTTTTTACGTGATGCCTGAACATACAGACAGACAGACAGACAGACAGACAGACAGACAGACAGACAAAAATTTTTTTAATCACATATTTGGGTTTGGTATCGATCCAGTAACACCCCCTGCTATTTATTTTTTCAATATTTTCAATGTACAGAATTGACCCTTCTACAGATTTATTATATGTACTAGCAATGCCCTGCGGTTTCATCCGCATAGATAGCGATATCGTTACAGTGAAAAGTCTACTATAGGTCGGACTATAGGTTTAATTTTTAATCACATGATAATCACCTTTACCCCGTCCCGCACTACGGCCTTTTTTTTTTTTTGTTTTAGTGGGGAAATCTTTCATAGATACCCACGGCCTCCGGGGGAGGGGCCGTGGGTTATGTCGGATTCCTACCGACCAAAACCCCACTGTGTTCCGTCAAGACGCATATTGGTAGAATTCCTCCATGACCCCCGCACTACGGCTTGCTCGAACAGTATACCTACTATTTTCTGTAGATTGACACTTTTAAAAATTCGTTATATCTTTTGAATGGAATATCCAATTCTTTTCATTTAAAAAGTATTTTGCTGGTATTGAAACAGTCTATAATAAAACATCATTTAATGGGATAAGGATTAATATATGTGTATCGATAACATGGTTTGATTACCGTCGGTACTTCTATTTACTTTGAAAACGTAAAAAAGTTGTTGTAGTAACATAACTACTGAAGATGGACATATGGTATCGCGGACTTTCTTGTAGATATTGATCCATTCTATAATACCGTAGAACATTTTTTTGTTCTATCTTCAATAGATTCCGCAGCGCACGCGATGACAGATTTTTTATTGAGGATTTTTTTACACCTTGGGTTACATTATTGCATTTTTGGTAAGGATCTCTAATTTTTTTTAAAATGCAATATAGCCTATGTTGCTCAGTAAAGATGCAGCTTTCTAATGGTGAAAGAATTTTTGAAATCGGTCCAGTAGTTTTTGCGTGAAAACCATACATACATACATACATACATACTTACAAACTTTTCCTCTTTATAATATTAGTATAGATAGATAACATCCCTAAGTATATGAGACGTTTTGTTTATTTTTGCTCCAATAAGGTTGAAATTTGTGTTAAACGTGATAATAAGAATGCTCGACTGTGTCATTCATTGTTATTTCGATTACTATGGTGACACTCGTAATATACTTGTAAATATTCTATAATTTTAAGGAAAAACGGCATTATTTCTAAAAAAAATATTTACCGATGAAATATTATTCCTTTATTAGTATAATTACAACTTGTGGAAGAATTTCCGCAACGGGAAATGCTGAAACACACCATGTTTACACACATAAGTCTCCAGAGCAACTGAACTGTGACGAACACACTGGTGGCACATCTGGTGATGTGAAAGTCACCTGAGTGGCGACAAGGTCACGCGCGCTTACGACTTCTAGTGTCTTGTTATTTAGATTTCTATGCCTTTAAGGCTCTTTTATACGGACAAAATGTTCAATTACAAATAAATTAATAAATAAATTCATGGCCAACTTTACAACCGATTGAAACTTTTTCAAGACGAACAATTCACTTACTTATAAATTTGTTTTCCAGTCTATACTTGCCTAACGATACACAGGTACGTAAAATAAACCACGACGAAACACTGAGATATTTGAATTGTAGCCTTTAAGTACGCAAATACCAATAAACTGCTCATCTCGATACTAACGTTTACAACCAATCAAGCATCTCCTTTTCCATACCGTTAAAAGGTATTTAAGTTCTATCGACGTACATACCTTTCTATATAGACCGCGAGATATTTGAACAATAAACATAGCCAGGCCTACAAAAGGTCTGAATACCATAGATTCGGTGCTTGTCAACATAATACGTTTAGGGTAAACCCGAACAGCTTACAAGCATATAATCACTCGGTAAAGTAGACAGACGTCCAAAACAAGCCGCAGACCTGCGAAACCCGAAGCAATACAAATAAATAGCTTCATGAATTATGCGAGCTTGGTTTTGTGAGTATTCTGTGCAGACTTAAACCCTCATTCGTGGTATTGCCCGCAATTTATATAAGATAGTGCGAGCGGTAATGCCCTGCATTGATAAGGTTAGTTATTAACTCTTGGTGATTACACTACGTTGTGTTATAAATGCTATATTAAATACGTACGCTTATCCTAAATTACCTTTCATAGAAACAAAAGGAACCGATTGAAACTTTTTCAACTGTACAACGAATGAATTTAATTGCAGTGTGACTTTAAAATAGATAAAAGGTAAAACAATTGAAAATTTACAAAATATATTGTGTTTGTGTTTAATGAAATAACGATAACAATATTTTATGAATGTAGTAACATGGAATTAAACTGTACACATAGATATGCCTGCAAATGAACCGTAATGTTATTTGTAGGAATATATGGAAGATAAAAACCCATGGAGGGTTATCGCGTAAAAACCACAGGACAGTTCTCTGGCATATTATGATAATATACAGTTACATATTTTGTAAAATTAAATTGTAATACTGATATGATTTAAAAGAGCAACTACGGAGTTTCTTGCCGGTTCTTCTCCATAGATACTGCTTTCCGAATCGGTGGTAAATGTAAAAAATATGTATTGACGTTTCAAAAGTGCTTCTCCAAGAAGTCTAATTGAATAAATAAATGTTTAATTTTGAGTTTGTAATGTTCACACACACTACTACTATTATTTACTATACAAGCATCTTGACAAATAGAATTACAAAATAATTTCCCGCCACTTTCCCCGAACATAACAATCTTCAAAGATCCCGCGAACTGCAATAAAAGAACTCGTAACTTAAACCATGTAAACTCATCAATGGCTCTCAAAGCTCAATCGATTTAACGAGCGGAGGGAAAGAAAAATGCGAGGAGGAACTAATTTGATCCGATAAAACAGAGGTTCGATTGCAATCTACGGAGATACGACGCTAATGTAACATCGTCAATACCATAAATTTGTTTCTACTACAGGTAGGTCCCTCCCCATATTAAAATGTAAATCACACGGCCGATTTAATTTCAGGCTTGGAGTAGCATGTTCGGAGGTAATGCAGAGGTGCTAGCGGATTATACCAGCCATTTAAACTTTGTTTACTCGACTATACTAGAAGAGGGTTATGATTTTCAATGTGGTTCCTGTATCAATAATCCATACTAATATTATAAATGCGAAAGTAACTCTGTCTGTCTGTCTGTTACTCAATCACGCCTAAACTACTGAACCAATTTGCATGAAATTTGGTACGGAGATATTTTGATACCCGAGAAAGGACATAGGCATTTATTGCGAAATATGTACCACGGGCGAAGCCGGGGCGGACCTCTAGTTTCAAATAAATAAACGTTTGAGAAGTGATGTTACATTATTCTTAATTCCTTGAACGATTCTGTAGACTTCATAAGTATAAGTATATGGTGTTTAACTATAGTACAAAATAGTATTTACAAAACAGTTCATATACCTATGCTTAACTAACGAATTTCGAGTTGCATGTTTTGAGTCACATACCTAAGGGTTTGAACATCTAAAATATGCAGCTATAATTCAGATCTATCACTTTCTAACGACACGTGAGCTCATGTTCACACATCAGTTTATTACATTATCAATTTATGCTGATGGCGCTTTTAGATATTTTTAGTAGTTCGATGTAATTTTGGTAAAAATAACATGCAGAATAATTCTCTTCTTTCACTTTACATTGACTTATCTTCATATTATCTAAATTACTTTTCTAGACTTCAAAATTCTACAAATGATGACCCTATTTTATGATCTTTTACTTGTCGGTCACATATTTTAGAATTTAGATGATGTACGAATACCAATATGCTGTGTATTATGTAGTATAATTTATAAAAGAAAAAATATACGTAATAAGTACCTATATAATTGATCTCCGCATGCGTTGCAATGTTGAATGTTGAGAATTTTTTTAAATAATAGAATAAATTAGATCACCAGGCAGGATTCGAACCCGCGTCTTTTGCCATGCCGGGGCTATAAAACTAAATATTAAACACCACAATGTTCACATGTTGTAAGCCGCCATCTCCTACACTTTAGGCGTTGTTCACAATACATCGTAGCTAGTTGGCTCATCCTCACCCGAGGCGCGTATTACCGAACAAATTGCACTAAACTGCTGACCTCTTGAAATATTCACACCGGAAACCAATCCGAATATCTTTATACTGCTACATAAAAAAAAACACTTTCCTGTTACTATTATATTGTGCGTATTTATTATATTTAATGTTAGATTAACGCTAAGTAGTTCTTAATATCTATTAAGTCGAGCTCTTGGTATAACCACAATATTTGGTGGTTCTAAATCTTCAGAAAAGAATTCCTTACTCCGTTCACTAATTTTGCCCAAATGATAGGTACTTACAGCTAAGATAGATACAACCACTGTGGAAGCAAATACTACTAAACCTATAGTCCACGGACTCCAAGATACACGTCCCTTATCATCACCATCTCCATCATCATAATCATCATAAATAACTGTAGTAGGATTAACAGTAGAAGGTTCCTGAGTAAGATCTCCATCCGTAGAAACGTAAGTAGACTGACTATTTGCAGGAGAATCAGTCTCACTTAACGTGGAAGGATCAGCGTCTGTTGGACTATAATTAGTATATGTGGTAGAATCTATATCTGTATATTCCAATTGTTGTGCAGTAGTATCAATATCTGTTGCAATAGAAGGATATGTGGTACTTTCAGAACTATACAGGTTGGTTGAAGGATCAAGTTCTGAATAACTTGTTGAATCTTTGGTATCGGAAGCTATGGTACTGTCATTATCTTCTGTGGGGTTCGTGTCTTTTATAACAGAGGCGTCTGTAGTAACATCGAAGTCTGTAATAGTCTTTTCTGTTTCACTTAGGCCATTAACCGGATCTACTGTTGTATCAAAGTATGTAGTATGTAAATGTGAATGTTTGTAATTATAAATATCTTGAGCATTACGTTTTAATCTTCTTTTATAATTCACATTATATTTTTTTATTACCAAATTATCTTCAAGCTTATTTTTACTAAGTATGTGTTTATAATTCACCAATTTGAATATTACTTTGCTATGTGGTTTAGTTTCTTTCTTGTTTCTGGATTGATCGGCTTTTATCTGTAACAAAATCATTTTAAAGTTAACTTAGTTACTAAGCACTATGCTTGAAAGGCACTCAAAACCCTTGAATGGTTTATAATTTTGAAAACAAAATATAATGAATTAATATTCTGTACAATACGAATACGACACAATACTGTCGTTAACTTTTTTATTACAAGTAATTATATCTCTTTATTATAACCGAATTAAGTATGCTTTTAAGCACTTAATTCAAACTCAAACTCAACTCAAACTCAAACATTCATTTATTCAATTAGACTACTATTTAGTAGCACTTTCGAATCGTCATTACATAAGTATTTTTAACATTTACCACCGATTATCATTAACAAGTGCAAAATTATCGTCATTATACTAAAATAAAAACAAACTTACCTCACCATTGTCGACATTTATGTCCAAATTAGTAACACAACACACATTTAAATTATTTATATTCGTTTCCATCTTGTAGCACGTGAAATTTTGATTATTATTAATTACATCTTTATTTGATGAACCTCTTGAATAACCAATAAAAACACTTGATTCGGAACTTATTTTCAATGCTTTTGAAGCTTCGCTTTTGTCTAGTGCAAACATTTCTATCTCATGGCTGTACCATGATGTTTTTTCACAAATTATATCTGCAAATGAGTTTGTAGAATGCGAATATGTGATTGAACTAAAAAACACGAACACTAAGATATATTTAGACATGTTACTAGTTCTCTCTTCGATTTTCCCAACATTGTTGTATCACGTTGTACGATCCGAACACTGTCAGTATTATTATGTTAATATTAAATTTTATCTAATCTATATTTCCTATCGCGTACTTAACAGTTTTACATCAATTTTTATTTAAAATCAAAATATCGATTTTGTTAATAATTGGATTTTAGTGTTTAAGTCAAATTATTAGATTAGATATTTGTTTTTTGAAATGATTAATTAATTCTGGCTAAAGAGAGCCTGGTCTTCCTGATCAAACAAATCGATCAGTAAAGAAAATGCATCCACTTATGAGTCAAAGGTAAACTTACATTTTTTCATAATAAAATGAAATACCTAATTAAAATTACTTTATATGTTTTGTTTTTTTCTGACTGAGCTAGAAAATCACATTTCAGGATGCCTAATACCTCTAGGAACAGTATCAGAGATACCGTTGCTTTAGTATTTTAAATTACATAAAAAGATATTACCTAATATAAAATAATACAGTCGGCAAATTTGAATGCACTTATAATTATCATTTGCCAGATAAGATATCAATTACAGTTAATTTACAAGTACAACTTTACCATTTATCGATAACAGGGAAGTACAATTAGAAGGAATTTAACCTTGAAATACTGTAGTTAAAAAACCGTTCCATTTTCATGTATACGCAGAAAGGAAACAAAAAATGTTTAACTTATTTATTTTTATAAGGTAACAAATAATAAAAACAAAAACGAAATGTATGAAATTGAATAATCAGCAGTGTCAGTCCTAAATATTTTTTATAGCATTCCTTTGTTACAGAAAGAAATAATAAATAATGAAATATGTACATAAATAGTTAGTTCGAAAGGTAACTCGAATAACACATACAAAAAATATGTACTGTAATATCATTTTGATTCAATTTCATTCACTATTTGCATATACCTACATAAATAATAATTTTATGATTCCTAATCTATTTACACAATATTACTACTTACTTTAAACTCTTATTAAATGACAATGTTAAATGCAACAATCACATTTCAGACTTCTTCGTGAATTCTTGAATTATCAATATCATACAAACATTTTGCAAATTAAATACTAATTAATTAATGAATTTCAGATCCAAAATGTTAATCAATAAATAGACTCTAGCCATTATACCATTGATTCAATGCTCTTAGATCTGGACAAATTTACAAGTCTTGGCAAATTTCTTTCATTATCAATTGCAACAGTTTGTTGCATCGTACTTGTCAAGATTTTGGACGTGAAGCAAGCATATATTCCAACACATATAAGTCCTAACACACAAGCAGATGGTATTACGATCAAGGCTGTGTTCAATGGAGTCCAGAAACCAGTATCATCGTCGTCTATCAGACTTTCTGTTGTTAATTCTGATGTTCCAATTTCTCCTACAGTTGTTATTTGATTTGTCGACGTCTCTGGGTGTATAGTATTTTCTGTTGTAAAGTTTACTTCTATTGTGGTTGTATCAATGTTAGTTGTAAGAGTTGAAAGTGATTCAGGGGGGCTTGTATTGTCTGTCGGTAAAGTTGGGGAGTCAGTTCCTATCGAAGCAGTAAAAGTTGTCGGGGATTCAGAGGTTGAAGATGGTGCATCAGCTGTCGAAGGTTCTGTAGTCGAGGAGAAAGTTGCTTCTGATGTAATAACAGAAGTTGAAGGATATTCAGTTGTAACTGTAATAACAATGTCTGTTGTAGAGGAATCGGGTATAATTGTAGGATCATCTGTGGATAATGTGGTTTCTTGTGAGGTTGTAGTGTCTGTTATTTCTGGAGAAGTATTTGAAGTTGAAGGTAATTCAGTGGTAGATACCACTGAGTCGGTTATCGTAGAAATATCAATCGTTGGTAGTGTTGTAAATTCTGTAGTAGAAGGAAAGTCAGTAACGTCCGTTGTAATGAAAGAAGTTGATGGTATTTCAGTTTGAATCGTTGTGCTTACAGACTCTGTCGTCGTTAGATCTAACATTGTTGTAGGATTGTCTGTCGATATCATTGTGCTCTCTTCTGTTGGGGTAGAATCTGTAGTCTCTGAAGTAATAATTGTAGTGGATGGAAAATCTGTTGGAATTAATGTACTGCTAAAATCTGTCGTGTATGCATCTGTTGTTGTTGTAGGTTCATCTGTTGTTGTTGTGCCTTGTGTAATTGTTGTATCTGTTGCTTCTGTCGTGAATGCATCTGTTGTTGTTGTAGGTTCATCTGTTATTATGGTAGCTAGTGTAATTGTTGTATCTGTTGCTTCTGTCGTGTATGCATCTGTTGTTGTTGTGCCTTGTGTAATTGTTGTATCTGTTGCTTCTGTCGCGTATGAATCTGTTGTTGTTGTAGCTTGTGTAATAGTTATATCTGTTGTTTCTGTCGTGTATGCCTCCGTCGTAATTGCAGGTTCATATGTTGTTGATGTATCTTGTGTTATAGTAGAGTCGGTTGTTTCTTGTGTGGAATACGACGTCGATGGTAACTCAGTGTTGATATTATCGGTCGTAGATATGACTGAGTCAGTGGTCGTAGACAGTTCAGTCGTTGATTGTGTTGTAGATTCTGTTGTAGGAGGAAAGTCAGTTATGTCCGTAGTAATTATAGAAGTTGATGATAATTCGGTCTGAATCGTTGTACTTACAGACTCCGTCGCAGTTACATCTGACATTGTTGTAGGATCGTCTGTAACTAATATTGTACTCTCATCTGTAGTCTCGGTAGTAATTGTAGAAGTGGATGGAAAATCTGTTGTACTGACAAAATCTGTAGTATATGCGTCTGTCATTGTTGTAGGTTCGTATGTTGTTGATGGATCTTGTGTTAAAGTAGTATCTGTTGCTTCTGTCGTGTATGCGCTTGTCGTTGTTGTAGGATCATCTTTTATTGTTGTAGATTGTATACTGGTTGAATCTGTTAGTTCCGTCGTGTATGCACCTGTCATTGTTGTAGGTTCGTCTGTTGTAATTATAACTTGTGTGATGGTTGTGTCTGTTGCGTCTGTCGAGATAGCACCTGCCGTTGTAGGTTCATATGTTGTTATTGTTGTGTCTCGTGTTATTGTAGTATCTGTTGTTTCTGGTGTGGAGTAAGATTCAGTAATGGAAGGAAGGTCAGTAGCGTCTGTAGTAATTATAGAAGTTGATGATAATTCGGTCTGAATCGTTGTACTTACAGACTCCGTCGCAGTTATATCTGACATTGTTGTAGGATCGTCTGTAACTAATATTGTACTCTCATCTGTAGTCTCGGTAGTAATTGTAGAAGTGGATGGAAAATCTGTTGTACTGACATAATCTGTAGTATATGCGTCTGTCATTGTTGTAGGTTCGTATGTTGTTGATGGATCTTGTGTTATAGTAGTATCTGTTGCTTCTGTCGTGTATGCGCTTGTCGTTGTTGTAGGATCATCTTTTATTGTTGTAGATTGTATACTGGTTGAATCTGTTAGTTCCGTCGTGTATGCACCTGTCATTGTTGTAGGTTCATCTGTTGTAATTATAACTTGTGTGATGGTTGTGTCTGTTGCGTCTGTCGAGAGAGCACCTGCCGTTGTAGGTTCATATGTTGTTATTGTAGATTGTATAATGGTTGTATCTGTTACTTCTGTCGAGTACGCACCTGTTGTTGTTGAAGGAGTATCTGTTAATGTTGTATCTTGTGTAATCGTAGTGTCTGTTATTTCTGGTATTGATGATGAAGGCAAACCAGTCGTAGATATAACATAGTCAGTCGTGGTGGATAATTCGACTGCTGGTGTTGAGGTAAATTTTGTCGTCGTAGGAAGATTAGTTCCATCTGTAGTTATAACAGAAGTTGATGGTAATTCAGTTTGGATGGTAGTACTAACAAATTCAGTTGAAGATGCACCTGGCGTTGTTGTTGGGAGATCATCTGTTGCTATTTTTGTACTCTCTTCTGTAGGGGAATATTCTGTAATATCAGTAATAATTGAAGATTGAAAATCTGTTGTGTAGGTACCTGTTATTGTTGTAAGGTCATCTGTCACTATGTTAGGTCCTTGTGTAGTTGTAGAATCTGTTAATTCTAGCGTTTCAGATGTTGAAGGTAATTCTGAGTTTATATTATTAGTTGTAGAAATCACTGAGTCGGTAATCGTAAAATATTCATTTGTGGATGATTCTGTAGTCGAAGGAAGGTCAGTTTCGCCAGTTATTACTGTAGAAGTCGATGGTAATTCGGTTTGAGTGATAGTGCTAACAAATTTATCTGCTTCTCTTATGCTAGTAGAAACTTGATCTATGTATTCTACCCGTCGTTGACTTAAAACAATAGTCGTAGCATTATTCGTTGAGTGTGGGCTCTGATTATCATCGATTTTATAATTCGGATTGTATATCTTCATTAAGGACAGGTCCAAGACTTGTACCGTTAAAATATTCTGAAAAAAAAAAGGAAATTTCTAAAAACACAAATACAAAAAAATACATTTGATTGTTTTGATTCTATTAAATTGCGAAAGTAAATTATAATAATTTTTAACGGAAAACATAAATAAATACCAACGTTTTATCAATACTTACTTGAAAAATAATTTCACTTTCTATGATCTTGTTACTTTCCAAATAAGCATCTTCAAATACTTTATACATTTTGACACAACTATCATTACACTTTATAACAACCACAGCGCCTTCACTTAACACATCCTCGAATAGTATGCCTATTTTATTCACATCACTGTCAACTAAATTATATACTTTTGCAATATAGTTCTGAAGATCACCTGTAGTCACTAAATATTCACTTACAGTTTCATTATTACTAGTATTTTCAATACTTGTGTCAAATTTATTATTATCAGCTTGGTTGAAATCATTGTCAGACTGAGAAAGCACAATTATTAGCAACGCGCAAAGCGTAATACTAATTTTCAGCATAGTGATATACAAATGAAGACCTAATAGTTTATTATTCAATGGTATGTAATAAATTTATATCTTGATTCAAATTATCTGATTCTTCATTCATTATCTTAGATAATCTATGATAACACTACCTTAGAAACTTTTATGTCACTTATCTGCCGCCTCACTTAAAATCTCTTGCCAATAATAATTTAATTGTACCAAAAATAGAATATAAACTACGATAAGCTTCTGATTCTTACACTGGTAAGATGCTAAATGATAAAATTTAAATGGAAATTCAAGAAATATTATTTACTTTATGAATCAATTCTTTACTCAAAGATCTGATCGATCCTATCTATTAATAAAAATTAATTGAATAGCTTGAAAATAAATATTATGGTAATAGGTGCCCATTTGTGCGATTTTTTTTCATTGTTTCTCGCTCCTATTACTACTGTATATTCCGGTCATACATCGTAGCCTTATTTTTGTATATAGATATTTATTTACATTCAGCGTCATTTGATAAATTGCCTTCCCGACGTAAAATATGCTTTTCCCACTAACCAGTGTTGCCTGAGATTAGGGCTTTCAACCAAAAAAACAAACTCTTGAGCGTTAGAATATAAGGACAGATTTAATTAAAAGTACAAAACTAATTATCTGTACACGTGTATAGATTCATATATTTTTATCCCGCATAAATCAATTAATTTAGCCCCAATCTAAGTAAAGTGTGTCTCACGGTTTTACTCGCAGTTCTCCGCTCCTGTTGTCTTAGCGTAACTACCTAATCATATTAGTATATAGCCTATAACCTTACCTCGATAAATGGGCTATACACCGAAAGAATTTTTCAAGATGGACCAGTAGTTCTTGAGATTGACGCGTTCAAACAAACAAACAAACTCGTCAGCTTTAGAATAATAGTATAGATTTTTGGTGTACGACGGAAGTTCAATTAGTGAGTGATAATAATCTATGCCTTTGATTACTTGCTAATCACACGCATTAGAAATTAATTATTAAAAATAGCTATAGATAGGTACCGTGAATAAGCTATAATATTATATTTTTATCTAGTGTTTTTTTTATATAAAGTACAAATTCTAGAAAAATCTACTTAAATATCCTCCAAAGCCCAAACCGGAATATTGTATATTGTTTAAATATAGACTCATGACCAATCAATCGAAATCATTCATAAATCTATATACAAAAATTAATAAAATTAGAACACAAAAAACATCAATCAAATAACAGACTCCCTTTGAAAGCTGTTTTGAATCTTATCAACTACGAGAATCAAAAGTAAGGAAAACATATTTAGATTTATTTTTCAGTAAAATATTTTTCAACGCTGTCGCTTGCTTTTACCGTAAAATGGGAAGTATATTGCCCATGGGAGGCCGTAAACTTTCAAATAGATGTCTCAAATAAATAATATTTGAGTTCCACTGGCTTTAGGGACGTAACTACAGGAATTATAGCAACCGGTATAAAGATTTATCGATGCAAATAACTCCTTCGCATTTTATGGTGTGATATTTAGAGGCCCGTCGATAAAGTCTATACCGACGGAACCGTTTGATAATTATTATGTATTTCTATTATTCTTTAATTAGTATTCTGACATGCGACAACTTTTTTTTAACTACAGCAACAATCAGCTTTTGTTTAAAACATATTAGTTTAATACACTTTTAGGTATAAACTTATGTTACGGCCAAAGTAGCTAGAAATTTCATTCAAAAGCAAATCTACTCATCATTGATCATAAACAAATAGCGAGCTTTTAATAGCGATACAAAGAAAGACCTTTTATCTCTATAAAAGCATTAAAAGTCACCGGAACATCATCATAGTATAAAACAAAGTCGCTATCTCTGTCCATATGTGCCTATGTCCCATGTAAGCTTAAATCTTTTAAACTACGCAACGGATTT
The DNA here is from genome assembly GCF_061535455.1 of Colias philodice. NCBI lineage: Eukaryota > Metazoa > Arthropoda > Insecta > Lepidoptera > Pieridae > Colias > Colias philodice. The sequence goes on from NC_143104.1 coordinate 8,803,651, forward strand.
TGATACAACGGTTTTTTTAATAGGTACATTCAGGAGGAAGATTTTAGTATATAATTTATTAGGTCGAAGCCACGGGCGGAAAGCTATTGAATAGGTACATAAATGGTCTTATTTTAATTACTTATACCTTAGATAAAATAACGACGCTACAGCCACCTGGGTATTTATCTTAATATTAAGCAAAAGAGTAATTATTAATTAATCAGTCCAAACAGCCATTTACTAAAAATATAGATTTTACGTACAGGGATTTTAGTTTAATCTTTTTGATCGAGCTAAAAATCCAGCTGGAATTTTGGAGGAATTTTGTGAAACAGTTGCGTTTAGATGGATGGTTTTTTTGTCGTTTGATCTTGTTGTAATAGTCAAAGTTGTCCATTGCTGTATTCGTTAAACGAATAGAGACTTTGTTACAATCGGGAGATGTAATTGACCATATATTTTAATAGTTTGTTTTATATTCTTTTGATGTTGAGTCATTTTTATAGTATGATCGAGATTTTATATTGAAAGAAATGAAAAATAGAGGTGCAAGGTATACCTACTTTTGAACCATCGCTGAAATTATTATAATCTATAAAGCTATTCGATATTCATTAATTTACCATTAATTGAATAACATTCAAATAACACAATCAATAATCACAATAATTATTATGGTTCTGGTTACAGTAAATAATAGTTACTACAAACTAGTGATAAGTCTGTTATAGAAGTAAAAGAAATGATTTATACTTTTATTTGACAACTGGTATACTTTAAAATCCAGCTTGCAGACTTTGTGGGCAAATCTTCATAGATTTATTATAGAGCACATACTTTATTCGGCATTATTGCATTGCCACTATAAAAAGAAAACTTTTCTTGTCCTATAAGGAAATTCAGCAATGTACTGGGTACTAAGACAAATTTCCGAATTGAAAGAACTTCAGTTAAGTTATATTTAAAAAGTGGTACTTCGAATATATTATTATTAATGGAGCGCTACATTGTGTGTCTGTTACTATGTAAGAGTCTTTTAACCCATTGAGCCCCAAGCGGCCCGATCGGTCCACGACACAATAGATTTTCTATTGTGTCTGTGGTTCCGGGGCCTGAGTTATTAAAGTATATTTCAAAAATCTAAAATGAACGAACTGAATTGATTCTTGACTATCTTCTATTTCTGCAAGATGTTTTACGTGGATGGACCCAATAGAAAATAAATAATGGGTATAGCTCGTTGGTATAGCTTAAGTGAAATTATAATATACAATCCACTTTTTTATGAAACAATTAAGGCGTAACTAAAGCTATTGTATCTCAGGAATAACAACTTGCTCTTATTTAATACTAACTAATGCATATAATAAACTAAACTTAGATTTTTCACTTTTTAACTATACATTTATGTAAACAAACATTACTCTTACAATTATACCATCTTATTACAATCTTCGAATCTTAGAAATAAGGAAGGAAAATGTATCCTACGAACAATGTTCGTATCCAAAGTATTTTTATAAGAGTATCCGAAAAGTTCACAATGTCAAACCCAAACTTTCAATATTGGATTCCTTTCAAGTTGAAATGACCAATTTTGTCTGTTCCATTCGACGGACAAAGCGGGCTTGACGGTTTATTTTATTTCATTATTTTATGTGCGTTTTAAAACATTTTCATTTAATACTTTGTGGAGATGACACATTGTTAGAGTATGAATGCATATTATTTTACTAGATACAACTTCTATAATACGATTTCAATTCACATAGAGCTTCGTATATACAAGTTAACTATAGTATTAATTTAACTATTTATTTAACTATTATTTTACTTACTACTATTTAACTATAGTAATAAGCGTCATTCCTTCTTTGCTAACGCGTCTATAATTTTTTTGTTTAACCTGATTTGTAATTTCAACAGTATCGAAATGTTACCATAAATTTGAAATAACGATTTTAATACTCTACAAAGCGGAGTCACAGAAAAATGTATCGGTTATTTTAACTGAACGCCTGAATTCTTTATACCCTTTTCATATCAATTTGAGCATAAAACGCTGCTCTCATACCGCTAGCTATCAAAGCAAGTTTTGAATAGCAAAGAATCAAATGAGAATAGAATTCAAACAGTTCTTGTAACTTATGGTTAGAATTGAGAACACCTGCCGTTGAAGTTTCAGCTTTCCGTCGAATTTGAATTAGAATAGGGCTTGATTAGACTGACTTCATCGGGCTGAAACGTTCATAAATGAAAGTTTATAGATGTTTAGTAACTTCCAGTTAATATTAATGCTATAAATTTGAAAATCTTACCCAGGTTGCATTTAAAGGACGGCGTAGTTTGCGATACGGGTTCTGAGAGCTTTCCATTACAGTAGCCGAGTGTAGAAGCTCAGGTCAAGCAAGCGTTCTCATTAAGCCCTTAACCTGGTTTTTTATTAGTAAGCAAACTATCCAGTGGTCTGTGGTGCCCAGTATTTCTTGAAAAATCAGTGAACAGTCATATTATATACTATAGAAGTACCTATCTCACAAGCAGTTAGAGAAGGAAAAATTTAATATTACTGAGTTAGACTAGACAGATAAATTTAAAGAACTTTTCACTGTCAGTAGCATCACATCTATATTGTAATGCTAGTGATAAAAATTCAGCGAATCCCCTCAAATCACTGGAAAGAAAAATCTTCCCTTCAATTTGTAGAGATTTTAAAAGCTTTACAATTGCGCGGGTAAAATTTTCTCACCATTAGTACCCCATTCAGTTGAGTGACGTCAGAATCCTCGCGGTTCGGAGCGAAATGTGAATTTGTAAATTGAATTACGTGTGTTTGTTGCTGAAATATGTATTCGCTAACTTTTCGCTGGGGGCCGCATGCTTAATTTTACTGTTTATGCTAGGCTTTAACATTGCTGTTTAATGTAGCAGTTCATCGCTTTATAGTAGCCAGTCATTTGTACAGTAAAGTAGACATTTAAGTTCATGAATAATAGAATCTATTAATGCAGTAACACTTTTCTTGTCAGGTTAGGGATTATAAAATTAAAACAGTTAAAATAAGTTAACATAGATACAAATAAAAAACTAAAGATAGGTTTCAAGTAAAACTTTGTTTAATTAGAAAAGAAAAGAACAAACTTTTCACCTGATTGCAGATTTTACGTGCACTCCGCTGAAAATCAAATTAATTCCGTTCAGTGATTCACTTAAAACGAAACTTGGTGACTTTTAACTCGCTCGTAATAAGAAACAGTCTGCGAAGGTTTCAGAAACAAAGAGTTCAACCAAGTTTTAATAAAAATATTAAGTAGTGTTTACAATAGTTGAGTGTCAGTGACTCTATGTTTTCTTTTCTTGGATTGGATTGGACTTGGAAGAACACTTGCCAAAATATTATAATACATGCAGGCTGCAATTAGTAAAATGGATGAATTAAATGATATCGTTTGATTCGTCCATTTTATAATTATATCCATATGGAAGAGTGTCAACGGGGTTTAATGTAAATATGTATTTTTGTTTTGTTATAATAAAGTATTAACATTGATTTACGCAAGTATGCTGAGTGGCATGGCTCATCTTCGGTAAAATGAACTTATAGATAGCTCTAGGTGCCCAATTAATAAGCCACTTCCAATTTTGCAAAAATAATACGTTGCATAATTAAATACCTACTTGAAACTCAAAAAAACAAACGCCCGTATTCTCGCCTAGATAACTTTTCTTAAAAACAGAAAAACAAGATGAAATTAATGTGCCGCCATCAAAACACTTCAACGGCTTATAATTAAGATTCCATTTAGAAGCTTTGTTTGTTATTCCGTAATATAGAGATGCCTTTTGAAAGTTATTTCATTAACGTATAATTACGTATGTACCAATCGACTGATTGTTTTTCTTAGAAATTTAGAAATATTTTTTACCTTTCCTCGGAATTTTACCAAATGCTATTTAATGATATTTACTATGTAAATTATTAATTGATCCTATTATGCTATAGATAGAATTTTTCGAAGAATAAATATTCATTAAGTACTTATACCTTTTATTTCATAAATTATATTATACTTAATTGCGCTCTCATTAAAGAACTAGGTACCTATAGGTAGGTACCTACGATCTGCATTGTACCTGCAATCTGATTTATATGCTTGGATCCTTAGCTTGGATCTTTTTTCAAATGAAATAACCATTTAAAATATCTTTTATAAAAAAAATATGAAAGTAACTAGCAATTTTTACTTATTACCGTTATTAGAGATTTTACAAAGTACTACACTAATTATGATTGGAGGAGCCAACTAATTACTCCTGAATACTTCACCGTACTGTACATCTATTGTAATTTGTACCTATTGTGGGTTTTGTCTTATGGAACGATTTAATCTTCAATGACTATTCAAAGGTAATAGGTAGATACTTATTATTAGATCTAATCTGGCTTCTCTCTAAGTCATCTACATATTAATAGTTACTTACGTAACTTATTACTTAATTAGTCAGGTTGTAAAAAATAAAAACAATACCTAATTATTTAGTATATTTAGCTTTCCTTCTTCATAATAATATGCTTTAACAACAATAAAACTTTTTTAAAGCATAATATAAAAATATTTACTAGAAAAACAAACGCATACTTGAAGGAATGGGTGTATCTGCTTTTCATTTAATTAAAAAATTGCGTTGCACTGTACAATTAATAATTGAATAATAAATTATATTATACTTAAAATTATTATTATCAAAGAAGCGTACAACGGAAATCTAAAGCGTCATCTGACACATTGTGACTATTGACAATGACATTTGACAATTTACGGCTCGCGGGCTCAATCATCAATGTTTTTGTTAATTTGTTGACGTGACGAGTATAGATTCAATTTTAATTAATGAATTTAAAAAAATTCTATCAATATAAAATAGTTCTTAAGATAAATAAATAACCTTTTAGTATTAGGGTGCGTAAATGACTTACAATGGCGTACAATAATTTACTTGAAGTGGAGCCCGACCATTTGTTTCAAACGTATTCCATCGCTGAAATAGACCAGATTCAAAAGAAACTACAGTATGAAATCGAGAGGAAAAGGGAAGAGCTTCGAGCTATGGTTGGGTGGGTATATCTTCATTAATTTCTACCTTCAGATAATACTGAACGTTACTAATACTTTAGGAACTAGAATTTTGTCAAAATTCTACATTATCCAGCGTTACCTTTCATACTTTTAAAGTAAAAATAAATCCTCTAATAAAGATGCCAGTGTAGTTAACAAATTACACTTCAATTCCATTGTAAAATCTCTTATTACAGACATCAAGAAGGTATTTAGTATTGGAGAAAAGACAACTATTTTTTAAAAAAATACTATTGTTATTTCTTACCTTTACCAAAAATCATAAAATCTACCTATGCATAATAATTCTATTTTTTTATATATTTCATAGCGAGAGGTACAGAGACCTGATTCATGCAGCGGACACTATAGAAGAAATGAGAACAACCACATCAAGTACTCTGAACCACATTGGTGACATGATGGGTATTTGTAAGAACCTGCACAATGCACATTTGATTGGCTTTAAAGTACAAGAAAAGCCACAGAGCAATAGGTAAAGTTCTAGGAAATAAATTAATGAATTATAATTTTTAAAATTAAGAAATTAAACATTGCAACTAAACATTTATATTCAGTACATAGTAAAAAACAATGTGGTTTCTCGCCGTCTGTCCCTATTTATCCTTGGATCTTTAGAACTACATAACAAATTTTGATTCTGTGATTTTAATAGATATAGAGATTCAAGAGGTAGGTTTATATGTATAACACCTCTTCATTACAGCCATTCAAAGCCATAGCAGAAGCTAGTAGTATATTTGATTAGTGTTATTCGAAATTTATATTCCACACGCTTCATAAAAATATCTGATATATAATATTGAATGAATAATTAATTTTCAGTCTTCAAATAGATCCTGTGCATGGTATATCAGTCCAAATCAAGTTATTAACAGAAATACCAGAGAAAATTTGGAAGTGTATAAATAGCAATGATTTTATCAAAGCCGCACAACTATTTATTATGGCAAGACATGTAAATACAGGTAAAACTTGATTTTTCTCATTAATTCTTGCTTTGTAATATTAATCCATACTATCCATACTAATATTATAAATGCGAAAGTAACTCTGTCTGTCTGTCTGTTACTTAATCACGCCTTAACTACTGAACCAATTTGCATGAAATTCGGTATAGAGATATTTTGATACCCGAGAAAGGACATAGAATAGGTTTTATCCCGGAAATCCTACGGGAAGGGGTTTTTCTTTGAAAACGCGGGCGAAGCCGCGGGTGGAAAGCTAGTTGTTAATAAGTGTTATTACAAATATTTCAATATTTTCCCATAAAATTTTTGTATGGTGAATTTTACTTAATGACTAGCTTTGCTTCATAAAGAAGTAATTTGAATAAAAGACCAAACATTACGCCATAATTTAATGCTTTCTCTTTATTTTTGTGTATATTCAAGCTTCGTCTATCACCTACTTGTCCCTAAAGAAAATCGACCAGTGAAACAGATGTATGAATAATGCATCTGCCCCTTACCCCACTACGGGGACACGGGACTTCACTTTGTATAAATATGTATTTAAATAATTTATAACAAATTCTTATAATATTATAATCTGAATATTCTTCCAAGGTCTACAACTCCAAATTGGTAGTAGAAATGAGAAGCAAAGCATGCAATCTCTGCAAAGGCTGGTCCAACAGCAGTGGAACTCTATCAGTAATTTAAGTCAAACTATAATAGACATGTGCGGGCAGAGACTGCAGGATCTTGATATTAGTGTTGAGGTATATTAAATTATGAAATTTTATGAGTTAGATACAGTTCAAACTTCAAATAATTGCATGAGGTTGTTGTTGAGGTTTCTTAGAGGGCAAAAAGTTCAAAAAATCTAATCGAACAATTAAAGAAGTTTTATTAGTGTGTGACAGAATTTAAAAAATTTAAATTAAATTGAAAGTGATATAACAGGTAACTTCTTTTAAAACGTCTGATATTTTAATTTAAATCTGTTATTTAAATTGCATAAAATGTTGTTTCCGTTCAAATCTCAGAAGAGAATAGAACTATTTGGCTTTTAATATTATTGTTTTTTAACAAATAAAACCAATGTCTTCTATGCCTATATCTATATAATATGCCAAGTGTTTACTATATTATCATTTAATTTAATATTAGTGCCAACGCAGTACTGCCATTTAGAAAATAAATTTAATTGAATTTAATATTACAGGTTGCCTGTTCTTGCCTAATTGGACTATATCTCCTTGACTCCAGATCAATGGTGGAATTATTAAACACATTAATAAACCTACATAGTAATAACAGTTTGAAATCCACACTACAGTTCAATTTGCAAAAGATTTTGGAGGGAGATGTTAAAGCACAGATTAAAAATAAAATTGTCAATGGAGTTAAGATTGTCATGAAGACCATAGAGTTAATATATTCTTGTTTTGTTGGTGAGTCTATTTGATGCATATTTAATTTAATTTGGAGTTAGTTGCATAATAATATAAAGAAGAAATAAAAAAAACATAATAGCGTATGTGCTGAGCACACGTGTCAGAAGTGAAACTTCTTTGGCAAGATTCAAAAATCGTCGCCTTACTCCATGACGTGATGGTATTGTCATGACACGACGAAAAAGAAGAAGAAGTTTCACTTCAATAAATTACAAAGTTTTCCTTCTATATTCACATAGTTAGTATCTAAAAGAATTCGATTGTTTCTTGTTAAACCATTTTTAAATCTGATTTATTAATCTTCCTTTAATTAAATGCTTTGGTTACAGAAAACAAAGGAGGTGTAGTTATACAAAAATTAGAAGAGCTGTATCACAAAGATTCCGTACCACTGTTGAATTTGTTGCAATTCAGCGACCCTAATGCTTTAAAGATGCTGCCCTCTGTGATATCTCAATATAGGTAACCTCATTTATTGTCACGCTTATATTAGCTTCACTTGTGTATTCAAATATGCATACCTGGTTTTTGTGTTTATTTTACTTCTCACCCCGATGGCGTTGCACATGGTGGTTCTGCAGTTGTCGTAAAAAATAGTGTAAAACATTGTCTATTGGAACCTTTTCCTGCAAAACACCTGCAGGCTACAACTGTAAGAGTAGAAGACCGTCTCGGTGCTATTAATATCTCTGCTGTCTACTGTCCGCCTAAACATAGGATTAGTGATGATATGTTCACCTCGTATTTTCGCACTCTCGGTAAAAGGTTTATATCAGGAGGAGACTGGAACGCGAAACACACACATTGGGGCTCTCGGCTTACGTTAACCAGGGGACGCGAACTTAAAAAATCTGTGGACATTAATCATCTAACAACATTGTCAACAGGAGAACCCACGTACTGGCCCACGGACAATAACAAAATTCCGGATCTTCTCGACTTCTTCATCATAAAAAATATCTGTCCAAAATACACTCAAATCGAATCCAGTCTTGACGGATCTTCAGACCACACTCCAATTATATTAAGACTTAGTATAGGTATTATAAATCGCATTCCAAATAACGACACGCTTTTCAATCATAAAACAAATTGGGTGAACTTCAGACAATACCTTGAAGAAAATATCACACTAAAACTTCAAATGAAGTCGGCAGATGAAGTTGATAATGCTTGTCTTTATATTACAAACCTCATTCAAGTGGCTGCATGGATAAGTACTCCTGAACTAAAACACAAAGCATATAATACTCCTACTCCTATTGTAATTCGTGAAAAAATTGCTGAGAAGAGACGACTTCGGAGAGTCTGGCAGACATCCAGAAATAGAACAGATAAAAGTCGCTTAAATCGTGCTATTAAGGACCTTAAAAATCTCCTAAAAGAAGCCAGAGATAATTCTCTAAAAAGCAATCTCGAAAGGATGTCTCCTGAAGCTTATGGAGTCCACTCGCTCTGGAAAGCAACTAAAAATATTCCACAACCACAGAATTGTTCTCCACCCATTAGATCAAACGACTCATGGGCGCGCACTGATCAAGAGAAAGCTGATGTCTTCGCAAGTCACCTAGCTAACATCTTTAAACCAAATGAACCTAATACACCCGAGGATTCCGAAATAGACACCATCCTTAAGCAAGATGTTCAACTTTGTCCACCCCTGCGCCTAACAACGCCACGTGAGCTATCCAGACTTATCTCTATAATGGACTCCAAAAAAGCTCCAGGCTTCGATTTGATTAACGCTAAGATCCTAAAAGAACTCCCACGAAAAGCTATCGTCTTCCTCACTATTCTCATAAATAGCTCTCTTAAAATATCGTACGTTCCTGCTCTTTGGAAAATATCGCAAATTGTAATGGTTCCCAAACCTGGTAAACCAGCTAATGAAACACAATCTTATCGTCCTATCAGCCTTACTCCGATCTTATCCAAGCTATGGGAAAGAGTAGTCCTGCATAGATTGAAAACAGAACTACAGCAAGTTCAGTTGATTCCAGATCATCAATATGGATTCCGAGACCAGCACTCCACGGTAGAACAGGTTCATCGCGTTTACCAAATTATTAGGGAATGTCTTGAAAATAAGGAATACTGCTCGGCCGCCTTCCTCGATGTCCAGCAAGCTTTTGATCGAGTGTGGCACAGGGGTCTACTTTGCAAGATCAAACTGTTTTTACCTCACTCCTATTACTTACTTATTAAATCTTACCTCAGCGAAAGGATGTTCCAGGTAAAGGTTCATGATGCCAGATCATCTCTCTTCGCTTGCTTAGCTGGTGTCCCTCAAGGATCTGTACTAGGCCCGGTCTTATATAATATTTTCACTAGCGACCTTCCCCAACACCCAGGGGTATCTATAGCAACATTTGCCGATGACGCCGCATTTCTAGTATGCAATCCAGATCGAGAGAAAGCTAGCTATATTCTTCAAAATCAGCTAAATAAAACCCAAGATTGGCTAGATAAGTGGCGCATAAGAGCAAGTGCGCCTAAATCACATCACATCACATTTGCACTTAGACATGGTCTCTGCCCGCCTGTCCATTTGGGCCAAGAAACTCTACCACAGTCTAATTGCGTGAAGTACCTCGGCTTCTACTTGGATCGTAGGCTCACCTGGAAAGATCATATAAAGAAGAAGAAGACAGAAGTTAACTTCCGCTTCAAAAACTTACTTTGGCTCTTGGGTAGACAATCCACACTTTCTCTAAGCAATAAACTTAGAGTGTACTGCGCAGTAATAAAACCTATTTGGACATATGGTATTCAACTCTGGGCCTCTGCTAGCGAATCCAACCTAATGTGCATGCAAAGGGTGCAAAACAAAATCCTAAGAGTGCTCACAGCAGCTCCATGGTTCACTCGCAACTCTGAAATTCATGAGTACTTAGAAATGCCTACAATTAAGGAGGAAGCTACAAAATACCTCAAGAAGCATAAGCAAAGACTTGTTATGCATCCTAATCCGCTCTCCCAGCAACTGCTGAAACTAAAGCCCAGGATACGTCTGAAAAGAGCTAATGTTGATGTTGAGCTACGTTAGAAAGGGGAATTAGGGCACTGGTTCTGGTTCTCAAATCGCCAAATCATTCTGTCAAAATATCTGCTCATAGTCCGTTGACTGATCGCAGATGTCAATAATAATAAAAAAAAAAAAAAAAAAAACTTGTGTATTTGTATGTAACCACGATTTTTAAGCTGCTTTTAAAATATTTAATTCAACAGCATAAACAACGATTGGAGACAATTTCAGGAGTTTAAACGTGTTTATTTAGTTTTTCCTTTAACAATATTAATTATATTATTACAAGCTGACCCTTTTTTTTTTGTGTGGTGTCTCTCAATGTTAGCCAGAAGGGCTTCTACATTTTAACGCGGACGCGGGGGCGAACTGAAGGTTAGGGTGAACCTTCAGTTCGAAGGTAGCGACATGCACAAGGGCGTCCCTCCTTGACGGGGACCACGAACCTTGGCTTGAGCTGTCGCTTAAGTGGAGGAGGCCAGAAGGGCCCTAATCGGACGGGGCAAGCTGACCCCTGCAAATGCATTTGCTACCAAAAGCAACAGTTTTGCAGCATTTACTGCTCCCTTTCTATTGGAGATATATCCTCTATAATTCATACCAATACTAGTCATTAGTAGTTCCTGAGCTTACCGCGTTCAACTTAAAAACAAACTCTTCAACTTTATAATATTAGTATGTGTATAAAACATAAGAGAATGAAAGTTAAAATAATAGTCAGTCTCGGATAAGACGTGCACCATTGCACGTGGTAACTAGTTACCTAAAGGCCTTTTATAACATTAATTAAAACAAATACAGTTCATTAAAAGTTTTTGTGTGAGCTTTTATTTTACCAAACCAGCGCCTGCTCCCAGTATGTAAATTGACTACTTAGTAGTTAATATTTTTTTACAGAAATAATTATTACATTCTTTTATATTTATTTTATTAAAGACTAGCAATGCCCTGCGGTTTCTCCCGCATAGATAGCGATATCGTTACAGTGAAAAGTCTACTATAGGTCGGACTATAGGTTTAATTTTTAATCACATGAAAATCACCGCACCGCACTACGGCCTTTTTTTTTTTTGTTTAGTGGGGAAATCTTTCATAGATACCCACGGCCTCCAGGGGAGGGGCCGTGGGTTATGTCGGATTCCTACCGACCAAAACACCACTGTGTTCCGTCAAGACGCATATTGGTAGAATTCCTCCGTGACCCCCGCACTACGGCCTGCTCGAACAGTATACCTACTATTTTCTGTAGATTGACACTTTTAAAAATTCCTTATATCTTTTGAATGGAATATCCAATTCTTTTCATTTAAAAAGTATTTTGCTGGTATTGAAACAGTCTATAATAAAACATCATTTAATGGGATAAGGATTAATATATGTGTAATGTGTATGGATAACATGGTTTGATTACTGTCGGCACTTCTATTTACTTTGAAAACGTAAAAAAGTTGTTGTAGTAACATAACTACTGAAGATGGACATATGGTATCGCGGACTTTCTTGTAGATATTGATCCATTCTATAATAACGTAGAACATTTTTTTGTTCTATCTTCAATAGATTCCGCAGCGCACGCGATGGCAGAAGTTTTATTGAGGATTTTTTTACACCTTGGGTTACATTATTGCATTTTTGGTAAGGATCTCTATTTTTTTTGAAAATGCAATATAGCCTATGTTGCTCAGTAAAGATGCAGCTTTCTAATGGTGAAAGAATTTTTGAAATCGGTCCAGTAGTTTATGCGTGAAAACCATACATACATATGTCGGCGAAAGGTGTAGAATGTGGATCTATTTTCAAGCTGTGGGCGTTGCGTTGGGTAATCGAGCAAAGAAACACCTCTAACTCAAACATTTCTTTATTTACCACCGATTCGGAATGCAGTATCTACAGAGAAGAACCGGCAAGAAACTCCATAGTTGCTCTTTTAAATCATGTCAGTTTTACAATACAGCCATTTCTGATACAATCACTTGGTATTACAATTATGACCACTAATAAAATAAATATCACAAATAAGTTATAGTAAGCTACTACGTAATAGATGTGCACTCGGCAACGGTCGGCGAACGAATGACCCGAGTCGTGCGCGCGCGCTGCTTTATATCGGTTCGCCGTTCGTTATTTTTTAAAGCTTCGACGGTGGCGCCGTCACGGCCATTCTGACATACGCTCGTCCTCGAGCGACTTCTGAGCACCTGGGAACAAGACAATTAAAACAATGTGCTGGTCCGGCAAGCCCTTCAGCAACCGTGCTAGTCCGGAAATCTCTCCAGATTTCCCTCTAGCGTGCCAGTCCGGAAATCTCTTTAGCTTACTGCGCTAGACCAGATTTCCCTATAGCGTGCTAGACCGGATCTGCAATCCCTATAGCCGAGTTATTGGACCGGACTCCCTTCAATAACTCGCTCTCTCTTTTTTTGCACCATTCTTTTTGCTCTCCTTTTTTTTTTGCATCATTCTTTTTGCATCATTCTTTTTGCATCATTTTTTTTGCATCATTCTTTTTGCATCATTTTTTTTGCATCATTTTTTTGCATCATTTTTTTTTGCATAATTTTTTTTGAATAATTTTTTTTGCATAATTTTTTTTTAAGGATTATTTTTTTTCCTTCTTTTCTTTTTTTTTTTAACACAACAATATTAAATCCAAACTCACGACTCTCTCCACTCTCTCCACTCCTCGGCCATACTGACAATCGTACGTCCTCGTACGTCCCTTGTTGTTTTACAGCACTACGGTATTTCATCCCGGGATTAGACAACTACACCGCTCGGCCATACTGACCTTACAGAACACCAACAACATCCACATAACATAGACACGACGCTCGCTCACCACAAATGAAGGCTCAACTACCGTGGACTGCAACCCAGATAACACGCACAATTCCTGCAATGAAATCATTACCGTTACAATAATAATCCACGTTACAAACTTTTACTTTACACAAGTTATCTCCGATACAGTCATACTTGCGTCCTCGTACGCCATAATATCTCACACTACATTACTACGATAATTCATTTTCATTTTTTTTTTGTCAAAATAACATCCATCCTGCCTCAGCCTACACTGCCCCGATCCTACTGACCGGTCAGAACACACATGTTTTATCCTGGACCTCATGCCAGATAGCATATCACTTTCTTCTAATAAACGACATTACCGTAGTAATATTGGAATATTACGTAAATGTGTGTTGTGTGGGCACAACACACATTTACTTCGTACAGCGTACGAGTAAACAGATGTCAGTATGCTACTGGTCAACTATGAAAACTGAAAACAGAGTGTTGCCGCAGCAAATCAGTAAAACGGTACGCGACCGTATCCTCAACGTTTGTGCTGCGTCATCCTGGCATCGCGTCATCGAGCCGTATTAGTCAGTTCAATAAAGAAACGAATCTTCAATGGCGGCCAAAGCTGACTTTGACAGATGGTAGGATCAGCAAAAAAGAAAATAAAAATAACGTAAATTGATAATTATTTTATTAATTATTTCAAATTGTTTGTTGGCAAACTTTTTTGTTATTGTATTTGTGTATTTATATGAATTATCATATTTACGTATATAGAATGTAATAAAATCCCCATAATACTTGTAATATGCCCATAAAACTGAACAACTTTTCCCAAAGAACATATTTTGTCAAATTCCAATAAAACATTATTTACTTTCGCAAATGCATAATTGTCATTGTAAATTTTTGATAAAAACTATTATAGGGAAAATCAAATACATTTTAGTAATTTTATTTTTCCATTTTTTTTTGCATACCGTACGGCCGTGTGTGAGCGAGCGTCGTGTCTATGTTATGTGGATGTTGTTGGTGTTCTGTAAGGTCAGTATGGCCGAGCGGTGTAGTTGTCTAATCCCGGGATGAAATACCGTAGTGCTGTAAAACAACAAGGGACGTACGAGGACGCAAGTATGACTGTATCGATGATGCTACGTTGCTCCATATGCTACGCAACCGCTGCGCCGTACTGTTAACTGCCTCGCTTCTAAACGCTGTGTCGTAAAACGCTCTCTGTAATTTAGCTAATTAAAATCAATCTGACATTACCTGTCGTTAATTATGATCATTGACTATAGCGCAAAAATTACAATATCTAAAAAAGTTTAAAACGAATAATTCGTAACTTAACCGCAAAAAACACAAAATTTCGACTAACTCAAAAAGTGGCAAAAGCTTGTTCTCAAACTTAATGATTTACCAACTTGAATTTAATGTAATCATGTGGTTAAAATTCCTTAACGGTATGTTAACTTTTGAAAACTCAACTTAAAACAATTGATAAGTGTAGGCTTAAACTCATCTGTGAATCTCATATCGAACGGTAAAAGGGCTGAGCTAAATTTTAGTTTCAACGTAATAAGAATGTACTGCTCAACAACTACTGTACAACTACCTAATTGATGTATTCAGTTGATGTCAAACTGCAGCTAGTCACAAAAACTAGATATTATCAAGGAATTACATTAAATGCACACAATGTAAATCGATTATACTATCGAATACTCCACGTTTAGGATTTGCGTTCTTATATTTTGAAGCTACAAAATAACCGTCAGAAAACTTGGATGGATTTTTTTTTCCTTTTCTCTATTCAATTAAACAGACATTATATTCTGACGACAGTATGTAAACTGTAAATGCGCGATTAACCTTGAGATTATTTTCAGTTATTTTTTTTAAACTATCGTACTATTTAACGGACCCTTACGTTGATGGGATAGTTAAGAGTTTTTTTTTTTCTCTTTTTTTTAAAGCAATCAAATTACATACTAAAACCGAATCTAGACCCGTACTCCAATCATAACGTTTATCTTACGCCAGATGTTTATTTGAACACACGATAATTATCTGTGACATTGTATTATGAACTGCCTAAATAGGGACTTAATAAATTTTCTAAGTAAAAATTCAAAACGAAATGCCTCGATTTATCTTTCATTCGATCAAACTAAGTCTGCCACATTTCATAAAACTGCATATTGTAAAAACTGTATACTGTGAATTGTTCACGACTTAATATTTTTTTTTTTTATTTATTTTTTTTTTTATAAAGAAATGACCTCAAATATCACCCTAAATAAAACCTACGAAAAGTTTATTAAACCTCTAAGCACTAGTTAACGCATTGCTTTTCGTTTTTAATCGAATGGCAATAAGGCTGTCTTTGTGTAGCAATTAATTGCTATTTGTCAAGGGTATAGTCTAAATAAAAACTAACGCAGGTAGTTCAAGAAATGAACGCGGGTAGTCAAGAAACTAACGCGGGTAGTTAAGAAACTAATTTAAAAGTAATTCGCATACTGTTTTTTGTTCCGATACACGGACAAGTGAATGTTTATTGTTTACGTTCGATTGAAGTATCTGGATGCAGTGTACAAATTATTGCGCTTTCTTTCTTTAGTGTTAGCTCACAAACTAACCAACATTAAAGCAAGTCGTTACTTAATTCATCTTGAAGTCAGTGCTTACGCCGCGAAGTGGTTTTTTTTTTAAATAACGTGAATTACCTACTCAAGTAAACGTGTCCCTGAATAAGTGAAATACAAGTCACACGACCTAGGTACTGATAATAATTTATCACTGCGTAACTAAGATGGGCTAAATGTAATGGAATAAGATTTAACTAACTACAAAACCGTAAAGCAATATCGCACGGCCTAATAATAACATCACTGCGTGAATAAGTCGAGTTAAATGCAATAAGATTAAACTATACACTGGTCTTGTAGGTTACAACTTTTAACAAAATCTGTACGGCCTGTAAATCAGCGCTGTTTTTATGCAGCATTTAGCTGAGGCTGTGACGATTTTCCTCAATTAATTTTAAGATAAATTTTGTTTTTGGCAATAAATTTCTTTTTCTTTCAAATAAGTTACTACATTTTAAAAACCTTACTTTCTTTATCTAATTGCACACTCAAAGTGAAATGTTATCTACTGACCGATTTCTTACAAGAGAACATCAGAAACATAGTAATAAAAATAGTACGACTGACCAGATTCACCAGCACTTAGCCTCATACATGTGCCGAGTGGCAGCTGCCAACGCGTCGTTTCGGTACACCATAACCCTCCTCTGCCATGAACCACACGGCTTGTAGGCGCACCGCCCGCGCCACTGCTACTGCGATAACGCTGCGATGCCAGACTTGTGAAGTCATGATGAAGCGCTGCTCTCGATGATACGGGGTCCGACGCGGTGGTGCGAGCGGCAGTGGCATCCGCACAGCGCGAGGCGGAGTTGCCACCCTGCCCGCACATAACGAGCTCTCCCTTTGTCACCGGCTGCTCAGTGACACGTATGCTCGTAGATCTGTAGGATGCCTCTTCCCGTTGAAACTGGATCGAAGTGCCACGTGGTTGCGGCATTTTGTCTTTTAATCAGCACACGCATTAATTATATCCAGGTTATCGCCACGTGCTTTCTCATTTGCTCGATTTGATCCCAATTCTGATGTCGGCGAAAGGTGTAGAATGTGGATCTATTTTCAAGCTGTGGGCGTTGCGTTGGGTAATCGAGCAAAGAAACACCTCTAACTCAAACATTTCTTTATTTACCACCGATTCGGAATGCAGTATCTACAGAGAAGAACCGGCAAGAAACTCCATAGTTGCTCTTTTAAATCATGTCAGTTTTACAATACAGCCATTTCTGATACAATCACTTGGTATTACAATTATGACCACTAATAAAATAAATATCACAAATAAGTTATAGTAAGCTACTACGTAATAGATGTGCACTCGGCAACGGTCGGCGAACGAATGACCCGAGTCGTGCGCGCGCGCTGCTTTATATCGGTTCGCCGTTCGTTATTTTTTAAAGCTTCGACGGTGGCGCCGTCACATACATACATACATACATACTTACAAACTTTTCCTCTTTATAATATTAGTATAGAATACTGTATTGTTTCAGATTAACAGCAAACAAATCAATACAAGCTCTAAACAACGAGGAAATATCATCATCGGTACAAAAGTGGAGTATCTGGGTGAAAGCCTTTATCAATGACAATGTGAAGGCGCTGCTACAGAATGTTAATAGAGTGAGAGTGTTGCATGAGATACGGGAAGAGGCGTTTAAAATTGGTTGGTTTATTTATATGACTCATATTTTATAATAAAAAAAGACGGGTTGCACTCCGGGAGTGCCGGCAGAAGTGAAAACTTGATTATTAACGTTGAGCATGTTTGATATTTTGAAATGGTATCCGTCTTACGCATGGAATATAAATGCTTAAAAAAAAAAGTCCGTCTTACGCTTTTTCGATCAGGTCACGTGTCCTGACGCGAGTTTAAGATTTTATACCCATTACAGAAAAAGTGCTCAACGCCGCTAAAGAAGTTTTCACTTCAAAAATGACTCCTCTTAATTTGACGAATTTAAATTTAATCAAACAAAAAAAAGCATGTTCACACGTGTCAGAAGTGAAACTTCTTTGGCAAGACTCAAAGATACCAAAATCAAGCCTTTATCAATGACAATGTGAAGGCGCTGCTACAGAATGTTAATAGAGTGAGAGTGTTGCATGAGATACGGGAAGAGGCGTTTAAAATTGGTTGGTTTATTTATATGACTCATATTTTATAATAAAAAAAGACGGGTTGCACTCCGGGAGTGCCGGCAGAAGTGAAAACTTGATTATTAACGTTGAGCATGTTTGATATTTTGGAATGGTATCCGTCTTACGCTTTTTCGATCAGGTCACGTGTCCTGGCGCGAGTTTAAAATTTTATACCCATTACAGAAAAAGTGCTCAACGCCGCTAAAGAAGTTTTCACTTCAAAAATGACTCCTCTTAATTTGACGAATTTAAATTTAATCAAACAAATAACAGAGCATGTGTGCACACGTGTCAGAAGTGAAACTTCTTTGGCAAGATTCAAAGATACCAAAATCGTCGACTTACTCAATGATGTGACGGTATTGCCATGACGCGACCTTGAAAATTTACTCTCAACGTGCCTAAAGAAGCTTCACTTCGAAAAATATGTAATATACAATAAAAAAAAAATACATATTAATATTTTTTCATTATGTACGTGTGAGGCTATGTGCCATTAAATAAACGTTTTTTTGACGTGACAACGTCTTATAATTCGATAGAGCCGGATGCACGCACGAAAAAACATAACTCATGCGGCGTTACCTCGCTCTGAGGCGTTCCATGTAAGGCTTGAAGTGCAAGCGAGAGCGCGGAACGAGCGACAAAGAAGCACAATCGGACGTTGTCACGTTCAACTATCGTCAGTAAACCGACTTTACAGACAACCAATTTCTTTCTTTCTTCTTTCATTCTTAAAAAATCTTGTTTTAATTCCTCAGAAAGTCCACAAAACTGGTCGACAATATGCGAGTCCCTAAACATCCCGCCCGTACACGCGTGGTGTAACTACTTCCAACCGCTGCTGACGTCACACGTTAAAGTCATCGTGGATAACCGCTGGCTGAAGATATATGATACCTTCAAAACTCAACTGCTTATTGATCTTACTAAGGTATGTGTTTTAGTTCCTTGTTGATGGTTAAACTCAAACTCAAACTCATACTCAAACTCAAACATTTATTCATTCAATTAGACTTCTTCGAGAAGCACTTTTGAAACGTCAATACATATTTTTAACATTTATATTTATACAACACAAGTTAAGTTTTTGTATGGTTAAATGCAATATATATTTTTCCAATATGAATGAATTTAGAAAGATTTGATGCTCATAATTGACCCTAAATAGAGTAATTTTAACAGATTTTATTTGGTTCTATTCCCGGGTGTAGTAAGCAAAATTTTAGAAATATCTGAATACAGTTATCATTCTTTTTAAAAATAATGGGATGTTTTGTTTGAGTGAATTTTTCAATCTACATTATTAGAAGCACTTTCCTTCTAGGTGCGATTAAAAAAGTCATCAATATTAATTATTCTGAAAAGATATTCTGAAATATACATGGAAGTAAGCTTTCTGGAGACTAGCGGTCCGCCCCGGTTTCGCCCGTGGTACATATTCACATTTTCTCTACATAAGAACCATCCTCGTACTTCAAGGAATATAATAAAAAAATAATTATCGAAATCGGTCCACCCGTTCATGCGTGATGCCGTGACAACGCGAAACGGGTTTCATTTTTATTTATATAGATACATTATGTGATCCAAGATTAATGATATTTGTCATTTAAAGGTATCAGCAGATAGTGAAGTAGAAAAGGAGGTGAATATAAATTGGTTCATTTGGAAAGACCTCATCGGTGACACTGTGATCGAGTCCAGGAATGAAGTTGTCTCCGTCATGAATTCTTTGATGAAAGGTATTATTTTAATATAATCCTAAATATTAATATTATAAATGTGAAAGTTTGTATGGATGTTTGTTACTCTTTCACGCAAAAACTACTGAACCGATTACAATGAATTTTAGCACACATATAGGTAACTTGGATTAACACATAGGATAGGTTTTATCCCGGAAATCCCACGGGAACGGGAACTATGCGGGTTTATCTTTGAAAAGGCGGGCGAAGCCGTGGGCGGAAAGCTAGTATTTTAAATTTGCAATATACTCTCACTCAGTGGTGTGCATTCCATAAAGACATAAAGACACTGCCTACCCTACCATTTACCAAACTCTGATCAATATTTAATATCCATAAATGAAATTCACAGCGTCATTATATTTTATTAATTACGCCATGTAGTATGAAACAAAATATTTCAAATATATTTCAGATCCATCTATCGGTATTTTGGTGGCATTATTATCTAATTTCTATAACACAGCTCAAGTCACTATGCATGCGCTGCACTAGCGCCGCTACAGGACTCGGGGAGTGTTTGGTGTAAAATTTTAGGATATTTCCCGTTTTATTTTTAAAAAGTTATTATTGTCTCATTTTACTCATTAGATAAAGGGCTTTCAATATCAGTTTAAAGTTTTGATATCTGCAATGGTTACGGAATAATCGCCTGTTCACACTTAACGATTACACCCTGTATAATAATATATACCAATGACTTTAACAAACAGTTAATATAAAAAAGAGCGTGTGTGCAGAGCTCACATGTCAGAAGTGAAACTTCTTTGGCAAGATTAAAAGATACCAAAATCGTCGCCTTACTCCATGACGGGACGGTATTGCCAGGACGCGACCTTCTAATTTTACTCTCAACGCGCCTTAAGGGGGCGCATAAAGCAAAATAACCAATCTTCTATTAGATGATACGTGTAATATGCAAGACCAAATCTAAAAAATAAAATATATATCAAACTAGATGATATGTTCAACGATTCTGTTTAATCAAAAACATAAAATATTAAAATTTACTCGATAAAAAAAAATCACCAAGTTAGCTCTAATTTTCACACTTTTATGTTTTCTACTTGACATGGTAATACTTATTATGATTTTTTTTTCATAAACAATTATATTAAAACATTTGCAAGATATTTGTCAGAGCATTTTGTGTAATTACTTTTAGTTTTGGTTTTATCTGCGATAAACCACTTTGGCGCTCTTTTTTTCTCGAGATAAACGTTTGATTTTGTCACGATAAAAGTGGTTTATCGCAGATAAAACCAAAACTAAAAGTAATTACACAAAATGCTCTGACAAATATCTTGCAAATGTTTTAATATAATTGTTTATGAAAAAAAAATCATAATAAGTATTACCATGTCAAGTAGAAAACATAAAAGTGTGAAAATTAGAGCTAACTTGGTGATTTTTTTTTATCGAGTAAATTTTAATATTTTATGTTTTTGATTAAACAGAATCGTTGAACATATCATCTAGTTTGATATATATTTTATTTTTTAGATTTGGTCTTGCATATTACACGTATCATCTAATAGAAGATTGGTTATTTTGCTTTATGCGCCCCCTTAAGAAGTTTCACTTCAAAAACAATATTAAACTTTTATTTTTATGTAGGTATGTCCCGCCAAGACAGAGGCTTCACACCAAATCTCGAGAAACTTTGCAAGAGCCTCGAAGACGAATTGCAGAAACTTCTAGACGATTTAAAGGACTATTTATATGTAGAAAGGAAGAAAGATTACTTGTATGATGAAGACGAGAGGCTCGAACAAATGTATATCGATACTAGTGAGATTGAAGTTTATTTGTGTGACGTCACTGATAAAAGTATAGAAAGGTAAATACCATTTAATACTGTTTATTTTTTTTTATTTAATAAAAATACAACCTGGTAGCTGACGGACGGACGAACAGACAGACAGCGAATTCTCAGTAGTAAGGTCCCGTTTTATCCTCAAATATATATTTATAGGTACGGAACCCCAAAAATATTGAAACCACAGTAAAATCTCCTCATCTAGTGTACTAAAAAAAATTAAAAAAAATCTTTGGCTTCAAAAAATACCAAAATAATGTGTTTAAGAAAGTAACAAGAAATCTATATTTTTTTTTAAATACATATGTGTGCTTTTTTGTATGAGAAGCTTAGAACCATCAATGAAATAAAATGTATTTATTAATGTACCATATTTTCCAGTATGTTAGCATACATCAAAGCATGTTTCGAAGAACCAACCCTCCAATCTACAGAAGTTCAAAGAAAAACAACCGCCATATACACGGCACGGTTCGTTCAAGCGATTACCGTCCTTATTCCCAATATACGTAAATGCTATATTCCCGACAATTACACCATGTTGGACGAAACATTGGCCCAACGTTGGCACAAACTGTGCGATACTTTGAAGGACAATTGTCACTTTTGTTGGGGGAAATGGTTGACGTTGGTGATGGATAAGGCCAAGGATTTGACCAATGGTTTGCCGCAAGGGTTCAGTTTGGAAGAGAATATTGATTATTTAATGATGGTAGGTTACTTTTAATCTTTTATATTTTTCGTATATTTTACTGAATTTTAAAGTATTACTTTTCTTGTATTAAAATAAGATGTTTTTAGAATTTATGTGTCGGTAAAGAAAATATTTAGGCCTTTACACATTTACCTCTTATAAATTTTCAACATTTATTCGGAATCGAACCGAGGTTATCTAACAACATACACATAGGGCAGTTATATATTTAGAAAATTTTAAATTTCAGCAATGGGACGTAATCAAAATCGTCGAAAAGGACGACGAAGGGAATTCCATAGAGTCCATAATAAAAGTCCCTGCAGGGCCCTCTCTAAAACTACAAGAATATCTATACTCAATCAGTCGACTATTAGATGACGTCATACCTCATACACTACCCGTTGAAATACACACATCTTTCATAGACAATATTACATCCATCACTTTCGCACACTACAACAACGTCATACGAGAGAAAGAGACAGATATAAATCAGCGGTGTGCGCTTCAATTGTTAATGGATGTACGTCATTTGACGTTGTTACTTGTGCCAAGAGAGAACAAGAAATGTATGGAGTTTTCGCAAGAGATTTGCGAGTTTTTGCGACAGAAGATCGATCCGTTTGATTATGATGTTTTTTATCCATACATACAGACAAATTTGAAACGATCTGTGCAAAGAGTTCAGGTTAGTCATTAGTTTTTGTTAAATACTTAAGATTTTACTATTTACTCTGAAAAGCACTTTCGGAAAATGTTTCGGATTACATTAAAATTCGAAACTTTTTCCAAGCTGTTAAATAATCAATATAACCTAATGAGTGACGTGTTAATATAACTTAAATTAAAAATATGAAAAATTTAAATATTCGTTTGATATTAATAAATGATATTGCATATCATATGCATTTAATATCCTGCCTGCCTAGCGCTCAATTTGAAAGACATTTCTAACTAACTTCAAATATGATGACCTAGCTTTAAGTTACACACAAATAAACGTTTCTATATCAATTTCAGACATTACTAGGCAGTTTAATCTTACACCACGGCCAGCTAACAGGCATTATTGGCACCAAACCTGTGACTTCCGGCGGGAGTGGGGATAAGGCTGCGAACATATTAGCCTCTGCTGATTCTCAGTGGTTTTCTATACTGCCAGTCGCTACACCCGCTAATTTACATAAGAAACAGGATAAACCTGTAAGTATTTTTTTTTAATTTAGGAAATCTCTCAGAATTTAGCCTCCGCTGATTTTCAGTAGATCAGCATACTGCCAATCGCTCCTTCTGCCAATTTACACAAGAAACAAGATAAACCTGTAAGTAATTTTTTTAAATTTAGGAAATATCTCAGCATTTAAGATAATGCTGTGAATGTGTTGGCCTCCGCTGATTTTCAGTAGATCAGCATACTGTCAATCGCTACTCCTGCCAATTTGCACAAGAAACAAGATAAACCAGTAAGTATTGTACTTAATTAAAGAAATAGTACTATCACAGCATTGGGGATAATGCTGTGTTCATCTTAGTTACTGCTGATTCGCAGTAATTCTTCATACTGCCAGTCGCTACACACGCCAGTTTGCACAAGAAACAGGATAAACCAGTAAGTATTGTACTTAATTAAGGAAAAAAACATATCACAGCATAGGGATAATGCTGCGAACAGCTCTAACAGCTGACTTGAAGTGGTTCATTCATGATCCATTTGTACAAGTAACAAGATAAGTATTTCTTTGTTACTGAACCAATACTACATTGATAATACATATATGTATCAGCATTGGGGACCAAACTGATTAAGTTTTATTTTTCAATAGTTACTTATGTTATGTCTTCATTTTAACATTATTTTTGCAAATTTTTTCTTAACTTTGCTCAGCTCTTTGTTCATAGCTTTATATAAAAGGAATGTCTAATGCAAATATTGTATTTGTATAACAGAGAGACAACTTCTTCGTCTTATAAGAACATTTGGTAAATATTCAACCCTTTGTGTGTATTAAATTTTAATAGAACAACTAATAATAATAGCGTTGTTTTTAATCTTTCATACTTCTAGAAAAAAACAATAGAAGTGTTTGGTTTTATTAACGTTTTTGTTGTCGTTGTTGATTGAAAAAATATAATTATTATAATTGAACTGTACATTTGCCTAATAGAATAATCAGCATGTACCATAGAGTCATTATTTAAAATCTTGTTGTTATAAAATCTAACAACATAACATTTAAAATTAATTCAACATAAAAGCTATAATTCAGTGCTCTTTCTGTTTATAAATTTCTGAAAAAAACGTATATAGCGAAAAATATATTTATTTATTTTGCAGGTAAAAAAGAAGCAAGCGCCATCAGCAAGTCCGAATAAATCGCGTTCAGAAATATCAGAATTAATGACAAGTTCCCTACCAATAAATTTTGCGAACGCACGTTCGGGAGCCGCGTCTTTCTTCAATTCTATGACGTCTGATTGGTTTAGTGGATAATAATTTTTTATTAAAAATAAAATAAAAATAAATTGTATATGACAAATTTTTAAGAATAGAAAAAATTCAATCACGGGTCGAGATTCGTCTTTCGCCTTGATGGGGTGACGCCTAGCGTTGAATATTTTCTATTCTTTAAAGCATTTGAATGCTATAAAACTGTAATATTTTAGTTATAATAAGTTATTAATGGAAAATATATACATATATCCTATTGTTAAACAAGTCGTTTTTTTATCTCCTATTTTAACATAATAATATGATGATGTATTTTTCCATACATGGATGTTAACACTGAAATAATTTTTTTAATCATATCAGTAATTCCCGAAATTAGCGTGTCTAAACAAACTATTCTATACAAATATAGACTATATTGTTTTTTTGTCTATGTAGTTTTGTCTTGTTTTTGTGTACTGTAGTTATGTGTAAGTCCATGTAAGGAGACCTGTTTAAATCAAGTTGGGAACGATGACTAATGCTTCAATAGTATTTGCACTATATCTAAGATAATATTCATACTAGGAATATAAGATAGGTATCGTTATTATCAATACAGCTGTTTTACATCGTTAAATAATAAAAAATCAACTAAATTTTTAGGGTATACCGTATAAATTATTAGGCTTAGGTATGTATTATAAATTGCCAAGGATGTTAAAATAATTACGTTAAGATGTGTAAATCTCTCCATAGACATAACGCGAGTTAATATTTACTAACCCAATTTCTTAATTACTGCTCTAGAAAAAAGTAATGTCAAGTCCAACAAATATTATCATCCGTTATTTTGGTTACCTACTATAACCCTTAAAAATTTATTATAAAACCTATTTTTGAACCTATTTATTATTCAAAGAATAGATTAATAAATAAAACAACAAAATAATTACAAAATTTTAATTCTCAAATGTATTTTTTATAATTTACGCACATAAATAGAAAATATTCACAAACAATATACACATAAACTACCGACTAAACTAGCTTAGCTTTCTTTCTTTTCTTCTGCCTTCCTTCCCAACCTCGCGGTGTCATAACCATCTCCATAACCGCCAAAATAGTTACCGCCGGCCCTTGCGTAGTTACCGTAACCTGAATAGCCTGGGCGGTTATATTGGTAACCTACGTTGCCTTGGTAACCGGGCCTGTAGTTGGGACGGTAGCCTGTAAGAATTATTAATTAAATTTAGACAAACATAAAAGGGCAGATATGTAAAAAAAAACAATTTTTTTTTTCAAGTAGGAACGTCATAGAAAACTTGATTGTTGTTAAATATTCGGCAATAGATAAAAAATGGCAGTAAATAAATAGTCTCAAATATTTGTTAATCAAAGCCGGATTAAAAATTCGTATCGTAGTTAAGTAGCGATAAAACAATTCTATGATCTACTTCTTACTAATCTACTCCATTCAAGCTTTCTTATTATTTGATATGATTGACACAAACAAATACCGTTAGTAAAAGATAAAACGACGTATTTTTATTATGTACATAAATTATAATATAAAAATGACAAATTGCCAAAGCCAACAGAAGCCATTATTTAAATAAAAGGAAATGACTCAGCTGACACTGCTCGCAATTATAACACAATTATTGAAATAATAATTTTAAATTTTAACGCCTTATACATTGTATACGAAAATTGTAGGTAACTAATGTCAACAATCGTATAAATCACGACAAGACCAAGACCATGTGATTTCATTCTAACAGAAGTAATTTTATAACAGCAAAAAACCGTGATAGAAAAGAAGGAAATTAAGAATCCGGTAAGCTTAAAAATTTTGAATTGAATTGACCTCTATGTATCGGTCCACGGTGTGATGAATGAAATACAATTATTAATGTCGTGTAACTTAACTTTGAAACAAATATAAGTCAACAGTAATAAAATAATTTCATCTGTTATTATTCAACCGCATAATTTTCAACAATTAGAGCAAATTTTGGTTATAATAAAAATGTAACATACCACCGCTAAGACCAGAGTTGTAACCATTGTAACCACTGAAACCAGAGCTATAACCGCCGAGACCCTGGCTGTAACCGCCGAGACCCTGGCTGTAACCGCCGAGACCCTGGCTGTAACCTCCGAGTCCCTGGCTGTAACCACCGAGTCCCTGGTTGTAACCACCGAGTCCCTGGCTATAACCACCGAGTCCTTGATTGTATCCACTGTAGCCAGTGTTGTAACCTCCATAGCTTCCTAGACTACCTGAAAAATTATACAAATTACGTTTCCTTACATAAAGGGAAAGTCAATAACTCTTCTTTTCAATACAACACGTGTATGCACGCTTGAATTGAAAACAAAAGGAGTAATCGCTACACTGTCAATGTAGATTGCATAATTATATTAATGGTCACAAAAGCCATTGAACGTTATCTCATACATTCATTTTTGAGCATTTACAAGTTGTATTTCACTATGACCTAATCGATTACCGAATAACCTAAATTAGAAGTTGCAGTTTTTGGAAACTAGTATATAACTTTTATCTATGATATACGCTAAATACTTATTACATATAAGTACCCTACACATTTCAATGAATAGTTGCAATATAAAAAAAAAAACATTAAGAAATAATAACATGCGAAAACACAAACACATTAATATTTTCTTTGTTATTTATTTTTACAAATAATAAATTGCATGTCTATTGATTAAATGCATGCATAAATAAATTAATATTAGAATGTCAGGGCTTTACAAATAGAGAGACAATAGGGTTGCTTGAACCGGCGCATTATCATGTCGCAGTAAATACGTGATGTGGAAGTAATTATTGAATATCGAAAGAAGAGCTTGCATAAATGAGCTTTACCCGTCCGATTAGGGCCCTTCTGGCCTCCTCCACTCAAGCGACAGCTCAAGCCGAGGTTCGTGGTCCCCGTCAAGGGGGGACGCCCTTGTGCATGTCGCTACCAGGGTGAACCTTCAGTTCACCCCCGCGTCCGCGTTAAAATGTAGAAGCCCTTCTGGCTAACATTGAGAGACACCACAAAAAAAAAAAAAAAAAAAAAATGAGCTTTTTATCATAACAGTATAAAGATAGAAGTGTAAATAAATAATTGAAATAATTTAAATGGAATAAATGTTAAAAGTGACTGTAATTTTCTTTATTCTTATCCGTTTGAGAAATAATAGAATAAATGAAATGATGAATTCGTTATTTCATATTATGTACTTATAATTTAAGGTTCTGAAGTTAAATTACCGTTATTTTTTAAATGACCTCGATACAGTAATAAAATTTTACAATTAAAAATACACTCACCGGCACGGAATCTTGGCCACTTCAAATTTCTGCGAAAAATTACACTATTTCTTTTCTACTACAAAATTCAATAAAAATTTAATCAACACTAGTTAATTTAATGTGTTTACAAACTTTTAGTAATAATTGGAAGTTTATAAGAAGTTCTACCACGTAGATATGAATTAAACAAGAATTTACGCTTTTCCTGTGAATTTTAAATGATTTCTTAAAAAATTCACAAAAATTAGAAAAAAGCGTTTCCATAAAAAAAATTTAACCTTTTAATATTGGGTGTTTCCTTCTCTTGCCTTAAACACTGCTTACAATCTTTCTGGCATACTCTAGAAGACATTTTTGATGTCCACTTGAGCTATAGTGTACCAAACGGCCCCAGCTGTATTTCTAAGCTCATCTTACATTGGTGGTGGGTTGGAATCGAACTTTATGTTTCTTTGAAGCATGTTCCAGATGTGTTCTATTGGATTAAGATCTGGGCTACGAGCTGGCCACTCCAATTTTTCAATAATAACCTCTTGAAGGTACTCTTGTATGCTTCGTACGACATGCGGACGTGCGTTAAAGTGTATTAGCAGCAAATTTTCTTCACTGATAAACCTGTAATAGGGCTGAACAAGTTCCTGGAGAATTTCCTCGACGTACTTGATCAAATTTAAGCCATTATCTACGATAAATAACTCCGTACGAGCATCCGAACTTATAACTCCCCATACCATTATTGACCCTCCATGAAAAATGGCCGTTTGAGTTGTGGTGATGGGTGAAAACCTCTCTTATCGTCTCCGCTTTACTGACTCTTGGCTATCAGAAGCTCGTAAAGTGCCTTGGCACTCATCTGTGAACACCACACGAGCGCACTGGCTGTGGGTCCAGTTTTCATGTTCTCGCGCAAAACGAAGACGTGCTTCTCTGTGATGTCTGAGGAGTTCTGTACGGCGTGCTGGTCTGCAAACCTTCAAATTAACTTCCTTCATTAGTCTTTTCACTGATTGCTCACCCACATTTATTGTCCTGGTGTTTTGGAGCCGGTGGCGTATCTCAAAAACTTTTAGAAAGCCATTTCTGAGTATCTCTTGACCAATAAACCGGTATTCTCGAGCTGATGTGCACCTCACACTTCCACTTCCTGGTCTGCACGTGTAGCTGCCAGTCTCCTGGTATCTTTTCCATGCATAGTACATAGCTGAACGTCGTACCTACTGTACATTAGGTACTTTATGTTGCGACAGTCTTTGGTCTAATATTGTGATGGCCTGTGCAGGTTGTTCAGATGATAACGGCATTTTTTATTGTTTGTTACGATCATTGACTACAGCACAACAATAACAATATCTTAAAACTGCATAAACGATATCGAAAAAAGTTTAAAACGAACAATTCGTAACTTCGGCTTAACAGCACAAATCACAAATTTCGACTAACTCTTAAAAAGTGGTAAAAGATTATTCTCAAACTTAATGATTTCTTGACATAAATTTAAAGAAATAATATGTTAACATATCTGCATACAAAAAAATCGTGAAAAACACTTCAAACATTTTTTATCGGCAAATTTGTAAGTGGCCAAGATTCCGTGCCGGTGAGTGTATAATAAAAAATATTCTCTACATACCTCCTTGATATCCCTGTCCTTGATAACCTTCATAACCACTGTATCCAGAATATCCGGGTCTTAACAACCCATAACCGCCACTCCCTCTTGAATAGCCTCTACTGACCTCAGATCTTTGACCCCAAGTCACGGTCAATAGGCAGAATAACAAGAAGAACTTCTGAAAAAGTTTAATAAAAAACAGTTCACATCACACGTTATAATATGATTATTCATTGGTTTTATCGTCAGTGATAATTGGCAGGATTTAATTACTTTTATTGCAAATTAAGATGATTCAGACAACGCTCTCAGATGTCTCTGACGGCATGCAATCAATTTTACAATGAGTTGTAATAATCAAGTTATTCTAATAACATAAATAAGAGCATTCATAATGAAATAATTGTGTGATGTGTCCACGAATGTAGGTTGTAATTATCTTTGCGTGACAAACGTAAATTTTTTGCCGCACAAACTTTTTTTTTCTCAAATATTATCGATTTCTGTAGGTTTCAAAATATTTAACTACTTACTTAAATAAAAAAATACTATGCTACAAATCTGTGGTTTAAAAAAAATAACACAATTAACGCATCTACAATTTTCACAATAGGTACACATTCGTAGTAACGATTAATTCTTAATCATTTCCTGTCAGCGACGATTTAAACAAAACACCAACCACGTGTACTTACCGTATACATTTTTTTAAAGAAAAATAAACTATATTCACTTAAAACCGTCCACTGTAACAGCTGAACTCAAATTGTAGCAGGCTCTGAGCAGTAAGGCTTTATATTGAGGTCGGAGTGCCGTGGTTTTTACGTCGTACGAGTAGGTACGAGATAATTGATCATTGTTTAAGATTTTTGTCATCAGCCTATATTTGCAAGGAGTTGAAGATGCTATTTCCGTAAGAAGGGTAAATAATAATAGATCCTGAAAAACTTTCCCAATTAAATAAACATTCATATTTCATAGCGCATCTGCTAATATTATATAGGTAGGTAGTACTATGCCGAGGTTGTGTAATAATGATGAGATGTTGTTGTTTTTACTTTCAAGCGACTTAAAAAACAGTATGGAAACAGGTGACAGGGAGGAGGTATAGGTATCTATTTTGAAAGGTATAGAAATACAAAATCTAGGAAAGAAGTAGGTATAAGAAGCAATTGGTATAGGTAGGTACTTATTGAAGGTCCTATAATCCAAAATTGGACTGAAGCATTCATCCTACAATTTTATAAGAATCAACAGAATTTCGGTTATAGTAACTAGTCGTTATTTAGTACCTTAATTTTTGTAGCTTCCTTTTACTAATTAAAGAAGCAGTATCTAGGATATGCAAAATAAATTGTTTAATCATGCCTGAAGAACATTGTCGTCA
Organism: Colias philodice; assembly: GCF_061535455.1. Lineage (NCBI taxonomy): Eukaryota > Metazoa > Arthropoda > Insecta > Lepidoptera > Pieridae > Colias > Colias philodice. The sequence continues at coordinate 8,834,814 of NC_143104.1, forward strand.
AACAATGATTAAGCAAAAAAAAATGCACTAATTTATTTCAGAATATCTAAAAGTAACCGTAGGCCCATAAGTGAGTCAATTAAATTTTTATTGCCATTTTATTAAACCATGACTCAGTTATAAACAAATAGCATGAAGTCTCCAAACGCGGCAAGGATAATAGACAACACAAGGATGGAATACAAACGTAAGTATGTTATTGTTTATTTGCATAGAGCTCAGTCCTCAGTACTCCCTAATATAACTCTATATAAATTCTCGTTATAGTATCTACTTATATTAATCAACATAAAGTAGTTTATAAATTTATATAACATAAAGTTCTTTAAAATATATCGCTAATCTGGATAAAAACGTCAAAACGAAAATATAAAATAATTTCCTTACTGATAGGAAAATCTATCGGTGTTCTCTATCCTCGCTTAATAGCATCTGTTAGGTTTTTATTAAAAATTGGATGCACTGGACAAACAGAAAACTGAAACAGAAACAGCATAAAATAATATTGTTATTATCTAAGACTTCGCTCATCCAACCCTTGTTACTCCAAGGAAGCTTCCTTGGAGGACAAAATATAAAGTCCCTTTATAGCAAATGCATTTATCGAAATACATATATTCATCTGCTTGCCTTTAGGCTTTACCACGCTTCTATCTCTACAACTCTATTACATCTATTATTTCATATTTTACACACTACGTAATACTTAAGTAGGTACTCCCCAGTTTCCTTAATGGCAAACCTTTTAGGATGCGTTTCTTTTAACGCACACGCATTATGTAACCCCTGTAATAATATATGACTATGGTAATGAGGCCGTTAACGAAACGTGCGTGGCCTAATTTACTTAAAACAAGACCTGAGAATTATATAATTTCGAAAACAAGTTACCCATTTGTTTTGAAAAAGGTTATTTTCCTTAGTTTAAAAAATTACTTATTCTAATCTGTCATGAAAAATAAGACATTAATTTATGGTATAACATTAAGCCAATTATTTGGAAAATTTCGTGTATTTTGCGCTAATCTCAATAACATGAGTTAATGTCTCAGAAAAGGTTGTTGAGGTTGAGATTGACCTAAGGCTTAAAATTAGGACAATAATGTTTAATATCCCATTCTCAAAACCTCAAAATGTCCATTATACTTACATAACCGACCTTGAGGCGGCAAGTTGTGTTTAACTGTGCGATATTTGTATCGAAAGGTGAAAGTTGTCTGTTTTTTATATTTTAAATATCATTTTAAATGCGAAGCGCCATAATTAACGAGTAGCAGTGGATCAAACTCGTTGACATATATATCGGTCGAGGTTGCAGAACTCAAAATAAGAAAAATATTGTTTTTCAGATTTTTATTAAGTAGAAAGGCCTCTTAATTTTAATTTTTGTTTACTTTAAAGTATAATGTTTTTTGCTGTTTACGTTTGGGTCCTACTTATACATATTTAGTTACCAGTTTATTTTTTTAATACTTGTGATTTTGTTTTTATGAAAATTATGTTAAGGACCGGTGCAATAATGTCTAATTTAGAACAATTTAAAGAGGTGCACAGACTGCACACCACAGCTGACAATTTGACTGATGATAATTAAGGGGTAGGTATGTATTACTCAATACAAAAATAAAATATAAGTAGGTAATTACTTAAAATGTGCCATGAAAACGTTTTGTAGAGCCAAATAAAACTACACAATAAAATAGATTCAAAATATAGTATGCATAGAGATCTCTTAAGAAGCATAAATTTCCTTCTAGAATTTTTCATACCATTCATTTACTTTTAAAGGAACTAAATGTCTTATTATTGTCACAAGGCATATCATCAACAAAACATCACATTAATAATGACTAATACGTAATTAGGTGTATTGTTTCTACATATTTCATTTCAACGGACAATCTTGCGTGACTAATTGTTTAAGCTTAATGACAAGAATTTTTAAATTTATATTTGCGTGGATGTCACATTATTATCCATTTACTTACATTCTTAAGTTTCAAGTAAAACAATAAAAACTTTTTCCCATAATCTTTGGAAAGTTGTTTTCTTCATCTGGAAATTAAACCCATGAGACAGGACCTCGGTAGAGACGCTCAGTCTCTCTGGCTACTCTACCGGTGTCAATTTGCCTCAATAAAACTAAAACATAAATAATAGACTTAATTGTTTTGTACCAATTCAGTGGAACCTAGGTAACCTGCGTTATTGGGAAAAAAAGGAAAAGATAAAAGAATTTTTAGAATCAATAAAGTAGTTTTTGAGTTTCATAAAAAATACAAATCTTTCCCCATTATGATATTAGTGTGGATAAATACTAGTAAGTATTAAAGGGTTACTTAGTAGATATATAAACAGTAAAAGATGGTTATCATTGTAATCGCTATTCGCTGGTTATCATTGATAGTCATTTGACGTTTGTACTGTTTTCGTCATTTAAAAGGTTATTCCACAAATTATATCTAATATTACTTGATTAGCTGATTGAAGGTTTAAAACTGACGCACATAGAAATCTAAATAACAAGACACTAGAAGTCGTAAGCGCGCGTGACCTTGTCGCCACTCAGGTGACTTTCACAACACCAGCGTGTTCGTCACTGTTCAGTTGCTCTGGAGACGTATGTGTATAAACATGGTGTGTTTCAGCATATCCCATTGCGGAAATTCTTCCACAAGTTGTAATTATACTAATAAAGGAATAATATTTCATCGGTAAATATTTCTTTTTTAGAAATAATGCCGTTTTTCCTTAAAATTATAGAATATTTACAAGTATTACGAGTGTCACCATAGTAATCGAAATAACAATGAATGACACAGTCTACCATTCTTATTATCACGTTTTACACAAATTTCAATCTTATTTCTATGAGTTTATGTTCAAAGTTAAATCTATTGAGAATTGACAACTTCTGTTGTAGAAAAGCCGAATTTTTTCGTATTGGAACAAAAAGAAACAAAACGTCTCATATACTTAGGGATGTTATTCTAAAATAAACCGTAAATTCGTGCGTTAGGATACATATTAAAAAGCTTAATTTAATATTTAAGTTAGTTTTCACTAAAATCAAGCTGTCCAATAAAAGGCATAGTTTACTTGTGTGTACTGTTTAGCTATCGGTTTAAATGTGTTGATTTTGGCGACAGCGGTTTTCATATGAATTATGACATTATAGAACTTCTATGTGTCTTGTTATTTAGATTTCTATGCTGACGCATCAGGGATTTTGCATGTGATTTTGAAGCGAAACTTCTTTAGGCAATGCCTTCACGTCATGGAGTAAGGTGACGATTTTGGTATCATTGAATCTTGCCAAAGAAGTTTCATTTCTGACTCGTGTGCTCCTCACACACTCTTTCTTTAATAAGATCTATCTTGTCCTCGTGTTAGTTTGAAGATGTAGCCACCATGTAGATACATACAAAATTTTACGAACATAAAACAAATCATGTTATTGAAGATAACTTATTGCAGAATCTGTTCCTACTTATTGTTCTTATCATGTGAACTGTGAACATTTACATCAATTTATATTTAAATTTACAAAATTGTAATGAGTCACTGCCGTCTTGGTTTTTTATCAACAAAATAAGGCCTTGACCCCGAGTATCCGTATTAAGTAATAGTATAGGAAGTATGTAAAAGCCTTATTTAAGAAATAAAGTAAAGTCATTGATTTTGGGTTTTCCCCAAGGATGTATCGCAATACTTGGTGGTCTCTATTAAGGTCTTGGTAATCAGCTTTTACGGACCTTAAGTGGTTGGTGCATGTTATGTAACGCACATTGGTATTATCCAACATTAACTGTTTATTTTTCTGTGTATGTTGATTAATACCTATGTTTCACTTTACGATAAATATACCTTCCAAACGATGCATTATTTAATATTCACCACATTATTATTCAATAGAGGGCATCTCTACTAAACTATTTCTAACACGAGTTAGAGTCAATCGTCTCAAGCCATTTTTTTTTGTTACATTGATTGGTTTTAATTGATAATTTTATTCATATTTTTTTAATAAGATAAACAATATTTATTTGTAACATTGATTGGTTTAATTTATAAGTAATAAAAGGCAGAATATCTACAAAGTGTCTACTCACCAGCCGGCCGGCGCGCGCCGCCGCGTATTTGATGAGTACATCTAGTATTTGATGAGTGGTTAGCGTCTCTTCGGTAAGAAATGCCTGTCTAGGATATCCAAAAACGTAGGGATAAAGCCGTGATAGTGGACAGTTGGGACATAGATATTGTGCTCTATATCTGCGCTATGTAGAGTTGTAACTGGAAGTCTAAATGAGGATTAGATAGGGGAATATTTATGGTTCATAATTACTCTTATAATGTAATTCTAATCGTATTCCTTTACCTTCTTAATAATATTTTATATTATTTCTAAACATTAATTTAATATACACCTCTTAATTTGAGGTGTCGTAGACTTAAGTTTTATAATAGACTAGCTGCTCCGCGCGGTTTCACCCCCGTGGCTCCACTCCTGTTGGTCGTAGCGTGATGATATATAGCCTATAACCTTCCTCGATAAATGGGCTATCTAACACCGAAAAAATTTTTCAAATCGGACCAGTAGTTCCCGAGATTAGCGCGTTCAAACAAACAAACAAACTCTTCAGCCTTATAATATTAGTATAGATATGATTTCCGTTAGTAAGTAAGTAAATAGTAAATACTTTAAATGAACGATTTATTAAAATGGTGAATTAAACTCTAAACTCATTTATTTAGAATTATTTCTTCATTTATTTAGAACCATAGTATATTGTGTTGATCCCAATTTGGAACTAATAGGCCAATAACAGCGAAGGTCTGTACTCAACCATACAATAACATGACGTCACATCACCGTTATGACGGACAGACAAAAGAATTGCGTTCTACTGATGCACAGGAACAAGATTGTTCTTTAATTTCATTATTGGTTTAATTAGACCTGGGGCCTTAGACAAAGTAACAATTACAAAACGATAACGAAGTTAGAAATCGCAAAAATGTATGGGATTGACATTAGATAGACCACGTGATCTAACGTGGCGTATGTCAATCCCATACATTTTTGCGATTTCTAACTTCGTTATCGTTTTGTAATTGTTACTTTGTCTACTGGGCCTTGCTACAGAGGTCGAAGGCAAACGAAATTGCAAAGTGAAAGAGAAACAAAAGTGAATATATTATACTAACTTTGATTTACTATGCACATTTGTGACTCATTACTGAACCTATTTTGATGGTCCGCAGTTAAAATAAAAATATCATTTTCTTTATAAAATATTAATAAATTATGTTTCAAATCTCAGATCGTGACAGATACAGCTTACCGTATTTAACAAAGATGCCTTTAATTCCAATGAAATAAAGGATTAACGTAATTCAAATGACGACTTGCATTACTTTTGATAAGATAAAGAATTCAGATTAGCAAATGCAACAACGAATATCAAATGATAAACCAAGATTGGTGAACACCAGAAGCCAATAAATATCCTTATCGACCTTTACTGGGCTTTAATCTTTTAATACCGATTTTCTGTTTTATTACTACTTACCTACTTCGTACATTATTACTTAAGGGTGCATTTCTATCTCCCATAAATATTGGTTAATTCTTTTTAATCGTAATGATTTACGATTTATTATTTGTGTTACTTTTGCTTTCTATAGCATAAACTTTTGGCTCCAGTGCTTTTTTTTTTATATTGGGGAAATCTTCCAAAGATGACGGCCCCCGGGGATGGAGCCAAGGGTTATGTCGGATTCTTACCGACTAAAACCCCACTGTGTTCCGTCGAGCCGCGCAGTTAGCCGGGGCCGCGGGTACTCTTAGAAATCGTGCTTATACAAAAATTGCTTAGTTACAATTTTTGTAACTGTAACAAAAATTTTATTATATCGTTATGTGGTGCTTTTAAAATAAATAAATAAATAAATAAAGCTTTATTTGTTCCATAAGAATATACAATTTTAGTTACAGTTACAGTTTGAGTACATTGTAGAACAATTTAGACACTAATCTAGTTTATATAATTTAGAAAAATTAAGTACTCGTTAGGTTCTTATGGACCCCGTTCGGGTAAAAGCCAAAGAATGCCACTTGTCCCTGTTTAACATTTTTTTTTGCTTTTAGAATATTCAAATTAAATGTATATTATGAAAAAATTAACTCTGGTTATAATGGTTATAATTAATAAACAAATTATCGACTCTTGCAATTTTTGTATCCATACCAGCATAATATTCCTTATATTATTGTTAATTTATTATCGCGTTCGATAGTTCTAATACAATACTAATAGTTATCTATGTATCAGTATTTCGGATTAAACGGATTAAAACATAATTCTATGGAATGTGTTCTCTATCAACACTATAATCTCATCCGGTATGTATTTCAATTATTACTAGTTTTAAAAGCAATAGAATTCAATAAAAATATAATACCGATTTTGTTGAAACTCTCCTAGATTTGTTTCGAATACCAGGATAATTTTGTAGTAATATCTGTGTTTTCCCTGTAATTATTATCTGTGCTATTGCATCTATGGAAGTAATGGCGGGAAATAGGTTATGAAGAACTTTACAAAGCCACAAGCTTTAGCCAAAGCACCTATTTTGCTTACAACAAAATATTATTCAAATGGAATAAACCCACTGATAACAAGGCCGAGGGTGTAAAATAAAAGATTTGAATATAATAATAACATCTTTATTGTGGTATTTTTATATAACTTTCACAACGGTCTTTTTGAAACAGTTTTCTTCAAGTGCAATTTACATCCATATTCCTATTATATTTTTATTTCAAAAGTATAAAAAATAAATTAAGTCACAACTCCAACATAAAAATAAAATAAAATATCATATTATGGCTACAGTAAAAAATAGTGCTATTCAATTTTTGTTTGTAGTCTCTTAAAACAATACAAATATATTTGTTTAACAGTTTCCAGTGATAGTTAATGTGAAAACCACAAAGTTAAAAAAATGTTAAAAGTAACATTATTATCAAGTATCATATTATTTACAACAGGATTCGCAGCCTAAATAGAGATAAACATAATTAATAAGGTACTTGGGAATCATACAACTTAAAACTACAAAAATAGGTAGGTATTTTTTCAAAATACGACACAGTTTAGATCAACAAGCCTTCGACTTTCTCTAATTTAAAATTAAACTTATCTTAAAAGAAGCTATTTTAATTATCTAAAATATACACATAACCAATAAATTAATTAAACACTAAAGTATAATATCAATGTTAAGGCTATTCAAACTAGAGCGGTATCGGCTGTTTACTCTGATCGGTACCCGATTGGAGTCTCTATAATAATATTTACGATACAGTAGAGATGATACCGCTCTCCAACGGATAGCGCTCTAGTTTGAATTGGCCTTTATGCAGGACCCGCCTTGAATCAGACATTAAAATTAAAAAGTAAGATCATTGATGAAACTATACCAAATTGGACAAAATAGCATTCTTTTCTAGTTTTGTAACTCTGGGAATTCGATACGGCCTGGGTAAATCTAAATCAATAAATAGAGAACTTTTTATAAGACCTCTCCGTCTTCCCAGATAATAACTAATGATAGCAATTACAATAACTAATATAAGACAAAGTAATGTCACCATAGTTATTGTGAATGGATTCCAAAAGCTGTTACAATTTTTGTCCAAAATAGGAGTTTCTGTTGTAGAGAGAGTCGTGTATGGGCCGTCAGTCGTATCTCCTGTTGTTAAAGTCCATTCTGACGTAGTTATGTCTGGATTTCTATTTGTTTCATCAGTTTCTTGCGTGCTTGTCGGAAATCCTATTGGAGTCGTTGCATCAGGGTTATTTGTGTAGTCATTCGTAGAATCTGTTGAAGACGACGTGTCTGGTGCCGTTGTCGGTTCAACAGTCGTTGTTATTTTGTTCGTTGTTGTTGTTTCTTGTGTAGAAGTTACATCAGTCGTGACATCTGGTCCTGTGGTTGTCACTTGATTCGTTGTAGTAGTTATTAGCGCTGTAGTAGTTGTTTCTTCCGTTGCTGTTGTAGTTGTTGTCACTTCTGGCGTTGTTGTTTCGTCTGGTATCATTGTAGTAGTAGTGACTTCTTGTGTTGTTTCTTCCGGTATCGTTGTAGTTGTTATAATTTCCGGGATCATAGTAGTGGTACTGACTTCTGTTGTTGTTGTTGTATCTTCCGGTATCGTGCTAGTGGTTGTGACTTCTGTTGTTGTTGTATCTTCCGGTATCGTTGTTGTTGTAGTGACTTCTGTTGTCGTTGTATCTTCTGGTATCGTTGTTGTTGTAGTGACTTCTGTTGTTGTTGTTGTATCTTCCGGTAACCTTGTAGTTGTTGTATCTTCCGGTATCGTGGTAGTGGTTGTGACTTCTGTTGTTGTTGTATCTTCCGGTATCGTTGTTGTTGTTGTTGTAGTGACTTCTGTTGTCGTTGTATCTTCTGGTATCGTTGTTGTTGTAGTGACTTCTGTTGTTGTTGTATCTTCTGGTATAGTGGTAGTGGTAGTGACTTCTGTTGTTGTTGTATCTTCCGGTACCGTTGTAGTTGTTGTATCTTCGGGTATCGTGGTAGTGGTTGTGACTTCTGTTGTTGTTGTATCTTCCGGTACCGTTGTAATTGTTGTATCTTCCGGTATTGATGTAGTTGTAGTGACTTCTGTTGTTGTTGTATCTTCTGGTATCGTTGTAGTTGTTGTATCTTCTGGTATTGTTGTTGTTGTAGTTACTTCTGTTGTTGTTGTATCTTCCGGTATCATTGTTGTTGTTGAAGTGACTTCTGTTGTTGTTGTATCTTCCGGTATCGTTGTTGTTGTTGTAGTGACTTCTGTTGTCGTTGTATCTTCTGGTATCGTTGTTGTTGTAGTTACTTCTGTTGTTGTTGTATCTTCCGGTACCGTTGTAGTTGTTGTATCTTCCGGTATCGTGGTAGTGGTAGTGACTTCTGTTGTTGTTGTATCTTCCGGTATCGTTGTTGTTGTTGTAGTGACTTCTGTTGTCGTTGTATCTTCTGGTATCGTTGTTGTTGTAGTTACTTCTGTTGTTGTTGTATCTTCCGGTACCGTTGTAGTTGTTGTATCTTCCGGTATCGTGGTAGTGGTTGTGACTTCTGTTGTTGTTGTATCTTCCGGTATCATTGTTGTTGTTGTAGTGACTTCTGTTGTCGTTGTATCTTCTGGTATCGTTGTTGTTGTAGTGACTTCTGTTGTTGTTGTATCTTCCGGTATCGTGGTAGTGGTAGTGACTTCTGTTGTTGTTGTATCTTCCGGTACCGTTGTAGTTGTTGTAACTTCCGGTATCGTGGTAGTGGTAGTGACTTCTGTTGTTGTTGTATCTTCCGGTACCGTTGTAGTTGTTGTATCTTCCGGTATCGTGGTAGTGGTAGTGACTTCTGTTGTTGTTGTATCTTCCGGTACCGTTGTAGTTGTTGTATCTTCCGGTATCGTGGTAGTGGTTGTATCTTCCGGTATTGTTGTAGTTGTAGTGAGTTCTGTTGTTGTTGTTGTTGTTGTTGTCACTTCCGTTGTTGTTGTTGTATCCTCATACTCGTAGATGTTACACTCGCCCTCGTAGTTCGGGGGAATATATCTGAATGAGTCCACAAGTACTATGGAGTTCGCTGCAGCTACTCCTAACATTGTTACCTGCAACAATACAATAATATTGAATTAATTCTTTTACTTTAACATGTTTCCTTATCAATTACTTGTGTAACACAAATACGTACTTTTCGTTAAAAGGTCTAATAATTTATCTTTACTTGTGCTATAATACAGTTTATTAAAGCGATTCGTGATTATGAATTCATATTATGGTTTAGGTATTTCATAATAATTATGAATGCAACATTTTATCTTTCAACTATAACTTAGGATGTACTAAATAAAAAACTACATTTAGAAAATATCATTCGTATAAATAATAGATACTGAAAAAAATCTGTACATTCATTTAATGTACTTCCTTGAACAAGAAATAATTTTATAGGTATAAATTTTCTCTCAACTGTTGACGAGTATAAAAATTGATTTTCATAAAATACAATCACAAGGAAATTGTAATTCAATCATGTTGAAACGATTTATTTTCATTCTTATCTGCATATTTTATAAATTGATTATATTAATCCTAAATCCTTAACAATAATTACAAAAGATAATGAACAGCCCTGACTTATTTGTAAATGAATTTTAATAAGCAAGAGAAAAGTGATTGTTGTATTTATTATAACATAATTCAGGTAATCATGCACCAAGTATGATTACCTACATGCATTAATTTTCTTTAAATAAATAAATAAAATTAATAGCCGGGGCCACATAGAGCGAACAGCTTCTTGAAGAAATTGCTACGCGAAGCATTTCAATCAGTCAATCTAAATAATATTTTACTTAAGGGACAAACGGTTTATGAATACGTTTACGTAGTATAGTGATGAAGCTTTTAATTCTTAGGACTTAGACAATAAAAGTATTATGCGCTGCGTTAAAACTAAAGTAATGAAAAGACAAAGGGATGGGAACTTTAAAATGGTGGATGCACAAATAATCCATTTGGATTAAGGAGACGACCTTGTTGATAAGATACGAGTATTACAATTGACGAAGTGGTGACGTCATAGAAAATGAAGAAATCAGTGACTATTGGAACCAATGATATGAAATTATAGACAAATAGCTTAGTAAATTTTTAAACCCATAAATGTTTCTTGACGGATTTCCGGATCAGCTATACATATAAATATGATCTATTTCTATTACACAATATTTTTCAAGAAGAGTGGATTGAACCGTTCAGACGGTTAAGCTATAGCCAAGAGAAGAGTCCAACCAAAGTGCTACCTGGTGCGAAACAAACAAAGATTAACAAACAAAGATGTAATCCTTCTAAATTTTCGGGTTGTCTGGTAGAAATCGCTTACAGCGATAAGACCGCCCTCTGTACATGTTATACTTGTATGGCTCTTAGTTTATAATCCTGTATAAAGTGTGCAATAAAGTATTTTTCATTCATTCATTCATTCATTCATTCATTCATTCATTAGCGTAATAATATGAAAATATCATGAAGTTATATCAATTAGGCCTTTGTCTCAAAATTTGAATGTATGGATTGGAAAAGAGTGGTTTTTATGACTGTTCTGTATAATGCACTAATACAGTAGGTATGCTTCGATTGGCTAAGAACGGACTTTTTAAACTAAGTATCTTTATACAGTAAGAGTTGAGGTATATATATTATTCAAAAATTCATTGAAATTTTGAGGAAAATAAACAGTAGGTATACCTAATTACAATTTACAATTTTAACTTACAATAGTTTCATAACATTGATGTTTATTAAACCGAGAAAATATATTAGAATGACAATCCTAGCAAACTTTATATCTGAAAGTATACCCGAAACTTACATAAGCATTATAACTAGCGGGTCCACTGACTGTAACTTGCTGCGTGAGCCACCCTTGCTCAGTAAACCACAAATTACCGACCACATTCGCTCCACCAGGGACTATTTCACTAATTATCACCCACAATGCATCACCAGGCGCTGTAGGCCTCATATATCCAGTCACTTCGAATATGCCATTATTGGACATCGGAAAGCTTTCAGAGGACATGCAACTAAGCTCCTCGTTTGCAGACATAAATGTCATACTTCCATTACTAGGCGGCGATATTGATATATCTGCATAATATCCCATTTCCCACACCGGTCTCCCGATACACATTGTACAGTCATTTGGAAATCTGCCATTGAAATCAGACTCAAATTCGTACTTATAACACTCTTCACTTGACGCATAATAACTCAATAGCGATACTATGAAAATGGACCAGCTTTTCATCGTTCTTCACTGTTTTTTTGTTGCTGACGAGCACAAAGTTTCACTACTGTATGTTATTCATTATAGCCAATTACTCGAAATTCAACTTAGTTGTCACTGATAACATTCGTAATTGATGTACGAAAATCGTTTGAAAATTTTATAATGGAATGCATAAACAGCATTGCACTTCCCGTTTTTCTCGTATCACAATTCATTTCGAATCAAAGCAACACAATTTCTATGGACGAAATTGAATTTTCCATTGAAGTTACTTTAAAAAAGTGTCACAATTACACATACACATCAAAGGTCCGACGTATGTCCTCTTTCAAATAATACATAATTAGAAGTAAAACTAATAGGTCGAGGAATTTAATAGATTAGATAATTATTGAGCCCCTAGGATTTAGTAGAATTTATTGAGTATATTTAAATATATTTTTTAAAGATTAGGCTGTATGCAAAGCAGGCATAGAGATAGAGCGTGAACTTATCTCCTGCTTAGTTAAATAAACGATAAGGAAACGTATGAATGAGAAAGAAAGTGTATGTAGGGGAAAATGCACATGTCATGCAGTATTCAGTTATCATATACATATATATTATTCGGTTATATACCCATTCAATTCTCATAGAGCAGTAGAAAGAAGGCAACATGCGGTTATCATCGAGATCGAGTACTCACCGTCGAACTTTGGTTTCTCAATATTTTCAGCAACATATCAACAATCTATTGTGTTGAATATAACCAAATTTGCTATTAAAATTGAGATTTTTTTATGGATCAGACAACAATATGAGGATTCCACATAGGTTCATTAATTATTTCTTCTTCGTTTATACATCTTATATGACTGCGATACAATGTTTATGATGGCATATTATGTTGATTGACTATGTAGTCCTGTATCATATCAATGTTATAGGGAGCATGGCATCTCAATATGTTTTAAATTTTACTCATGTTGATATACTCGTATTTATCTTATGCTAATACGTATTGGTCATTGTTTTTAATTAATTTCTTATCTGAAAGGCACAGTAGATTCTAATTGGAAAATATTTGCTAGTGTAGATAAAAAATAATTCCTTATCAAATGTAGAAAGAATGGTCAGTTCCAATGAAAAATAGAAGGAGCCCTCCTAAATTCCATATTGTTTTTATTATAATTTTATAATTACTAATATTTTTTTCTGTTCTGGGATAAGACTGCTAGGAAGAAGTCTGAAGTAGACCTGATAATGAATGAATGAAAAAAATAATTATTTATTGTACACACCAAAATAAACATACATACCTGTAATTAGGTAATAAAGAAATAATTCATTACTGCCTTTCTTATGAAGGTTTCCTATTTCTTATGAAGGTTATAAGGATTTAGATTTAAGAAAATCACCAGCTCTACAGTGGATAGCCAAATTAAAATCAGAACTTGAATAAAATGCATCATTGTCGACAACATTTTACGTAGCAAACGGGCAAAAATAACTAAATTTTAGTCGTTTCGAATTATGTTTACAGTAAGTTTATAAAGATACACAGAGAATATTAACTTAAGAATGTGATGCGCACAAACCTAAATTTATCCAGTCAAACTTAGGTTTATACATGAAACTAAAGGTTTCATCTACATTATTTTCATCTATTTAGAGATTTTATAGACATATTTTCATCTACGCAGTTATTATGCACATTGCATATTTATACACACTTACCATAACTTAACGTAAAAAATGGATGCACTGTCATATATCAAGACTGCTCAGTAATGGGTAATACTAGTAGCTCGTAATTTGATCGATTCTGAACTGCTTACGATTTTGAAACAGATGATCGATTAGATAGCCTTAATGCATTTCTTAGTGCATAATATTAAGTGCACTATTATCTTCTTGTAAATTCTAGAACATTTCAAACCTTTCGCTTCTTCAGATAATTTAGTCCGGCTGTTAAATAATATGCGGGTAATCAACTAGCATGAGAAAGTTAAATATTAAAATTCAGGCATTGGTTTAAAACCCCTAAGGGTTTTCTAGGCTTGTAAATCACGTCTCCGGATAGTAACATCCTCATTTGAGAATTAAGACAGGTAAAAATTAAACAATATACCTAGTTAGAAGTTAATGGTATTGGATCCAACATTATTAACTTATGCTGAAAAAAAGCATGATTAAATATTTGTCTTTTCTTACTATAAAGAAACTGTGAACGCATACAAAAATTATGTAAAGTGAAAAAAATTAAAGCTCACAATAAATAAATAAATATTATAGGACATTGAAAATGAAAATGAAAATGAAAAATTATTTATTTCAGCAAAAACACAGTATGTAACAAAACAAAATTTAACAACATCATATTTTGCTGTCACTTATTATACAATATAATTATTAACTGTAGCTCCCACACTAAGAGAACTTGTGTCGTGGGAGCTGGTACGATTATAAAGAATGGATTTGCTCGTGGTACCGTAATTGTTGATTAAAAAGATTTAAAATAACTAATTTAAATATAAGATATGAATTGAGTACAACCATGGACTAATAGAATCTAAAGAGGACTGATGATTGTCATACTAGAGATCGTACCCCGTAATTTCAGCTTATTGCTAGATGGCGCTCTCATTTGAGCTTATTATTTAATTTGCAGTTTTAAAAGCGCCACCTAGTGACCAATTTTAGAACTAAGGAAACAGCAAACTATCGATTTTCAATTATTACATCTAGAGGGCGTTGTTTTAAAAACTCCGGTGTTTTTGAATTATTATTTTAGTTTTTAGGGAGCATCTAAGAAAGTGAGTACCTCTATTACGATTTCGACACCCACTACAAACATTCGACATAGTGATCAGAGTAGTGTATATAATATAATTATATTATATATATTCTTTATTTTCTGTTAAAAAAATGTCTATATCTTTTTTCTTCTTAAGTATTCCCTTGTAAACAGTATTATTTATATGACCATAAAATACGGGAAAAGATAAAAAAATGTGGATGTACGGCGATGATTTGAACCAGCATCTATCGATTTTAAAGTACGAGGCTCAGTCAACACAGCTACAGGCACTTATACGTCTTACATTGAAATTTATGCTCTAATTGTTCGAGTATTTCTTTGATAAATACAGTTCATAGCAACGCGGTGGTGGAGCATCTTAAGGAAGTGAGTACCTTTAATAAGATTTTGACACCCACTACAAACATTCAACATAGTGAGTGTATATAATATATATTATATTCTTTTTTTTCTGTTAAAAAAAATGTCTATATCTTTTTTCTTCTTAATTATTCCATTGTATACAGTATTATTTATATTATGACCATAAAATACGGGAAAAGAAAAAAAAAGAAGATGTACAGTGATGATTTGAACCAGCATCTATCGATTTTAAAGTACGAGACTCAGTCAACACAGCTACAGGGACTTATACGTCTTACATTGAAATTTATGCTCTAATTGTTCGAGTATTTCTTTGATAAATACAGTTCATAGCAACGCGGTGGTGGAGCACCTAAGGAAGTGAGTACCTTTAATAAGATTTCGACACCCACTACAAACATTCGACATAGTGATCAGAGTAGTTAGTGTATCTTCTTCTTATATATAAAAATGAATCGCAAAATGTGTTGGTAAGCGCATAACTCGAGAACGGCTGAACCGATTTTGATAATTCTTTTTTTATTATATTCCTTGAAGTACGAGGATGGTTCTTATGTAGAGAAAACGTAAACATGTACCACGGGCGAAGCCGGGGCGGACCGCTAGTATAATATATATTCTTTATTTTCTGTTAAAAAATATGTCTATATCTTTTTTCTTCTTAATTATTCCCTTGTAAACAGTATTATTTATATCACCACAAAATACGGGAAAAGAAAAAAAAATGTGGATGTACGGCAATGATTTGAACCAGCATCTATCGGTTTTTAAGTACGAGACTCATCAATACAGCTACGGGCACCTATACATCTTACGTTGAAATTTATGCTCTAATTGTTCGAGTAATTCTTTGACAAAAACAGTTCATAGCAACGTGGTCCATGGTCTTAGATCATTAAGTAATGGATGGAGTACGCTGGCAAATGTTCTAACTAAACTTTCTGCTGATTTTGGTGCGGGGAAGGTAACTCACACTATTGAAACACAATCACACATTCACAAAAATAATTTGTGTCACGAAAGTCGTAAAAATTTATGACCTTTTAAGCGACGAGTTTTTAAATTCAACTCTATCCCTAAGTTCATAAAGATTAAATTTGTATTTCATTCCAAGTTGTCTCGTGGGGAGTGCGGTAGAATATCGCGTTCTAAATTCAACTTTATAACTTAGATTATAAAGATTAAATTTGTATTTCTTTAATGCCTCAGCCCCCGGAATCACAGACACAATAGAAAATCTATTGTGTCGTGGGCCGTGGTCCGATCGGGCCGCTCGGTGGTCAAGGGGCTAAAAGATAGACTCGTAAGGAATGCGGTTCATTATTGCGTTTTAAATTCAACTTTATCTCTTAGTCCATAAAGATTAAATTTGTATATTTTCTTTCCATGATAGTCATAGTCTAGTGGGGCCGCATCAATGATCGAGTAAACGACTCGATTATTTGTCTTGATCATATCGCTAAACGATACATCGACGATTATTAGAAATTGCATTTAATTAGAAATGTACGTTAAAAAAATATACACAAATGAAAGGTTATTCCATCTTTTTTTAATATTCGACATGTTTGAATTGCTTCTGCAAGGCTTGACAGTGCAAAACGGCATTTTTAGCGGAGCACTCGCAGACGTCCTTTCGATGTTTTAGCCTAGGAAAACGCAGAGTGTTTGTAATCGATTACGCAAGTAGTTTTTATGAAAGCATAAGATTTTTCGATTCGAATAATCTTATACCTCGACAAAAGGGGAAACACCTGCGAGTGTTATCGATTACTTAATGATCTAAGTCCATGGTGGTCACGAAGTCACTCTCGAACAGCGATGAACGAAGTGACAAAAATAGGCGGTTCATCCTAAGGAGCGCTGGTGCAGTGAACTCCCATAAATAATTTTAATAAAGTTGTGCTCATTCATTTAACAATTAATATATCTTTAATTTTAAATTAAAGGAGAATGGGCAAATTGGGCCTGAAACTTGGGCTAGGACCAATACACACGAAATATTGTTGTTGTGATAGATCATTACACATACCTTACGAAATAAATAAAATAAAAAAATAAATCAACCGGGTTCTTGTACAGTCAAGGCAAAAAGTTTTATTTATTTGGCTATTATTTTTCGCACAATAACGGTGTTTTTAATTCGAGTGAAGTAAATATGAATCAAAATGTCACTGGAGTGTTTAAGTTTAACCACAAAAAACGTCTAACTACGTTGAATTATAATAAAGTGAATAAACACGGTTTATGTACCTGTTACAAAACATAATTATATAAACTAGTAATTTTTATTCTTTAATTGTTATTAATCTGTAACTAGAATATTCTGTTTACGTATTTTATAATACTTGTATGAACTCATAAGGGAAGGCACTGTTTTCTGAGACACAGGTATTAACCTAGTTCAGAAGGCAGAGCAAAATTGTGAACTAAGTATGTAAAATTTGCTAATAAATATTATTTTATTTTTTTTTATTTTTATAATATTAACTAGTGTATTTCGTTTATTAGAAGGCTTATGATTAGTACGTATTTGTAAGTGAAAGTGAATTGGAGTAACATAAAGATATTGTCATTGTCTTATAACAGTTATTTATTGCAAAAAATATTATACACAAAGAAATAAAACTTGATGTGACTGTACAAAAACCCGGTTGATTATTTTTTTATATATATTTTTCCCGTTATGTATGTGTTATGATCTATTATAAAAACAATATCTCATGTGTATTGGTCCAACTCAAGGGTTCAGGCCCAACTTCCATAGTAAAATGCCCATTCTCCTTTATCTTATACCTAAACTCCAATACGAATATCAAATGCCTAAATACGGAACCCAATAAGAGGCAGTCCTGCGCGAAACAAAAGATCACGTAAACATAGCGCAATCCATTTTATAGATCATCTTCATACTTGATAGTATTATTTTTTTATATTTTTATTGAAATTGATTCCAGAAGATTACTGGGAACTTTAAAAATTCATTTTGTTACTTTTATTAGTAGGTACGATCCTTATAAGTATTTTAGTGTATTCAACCAACTTAAAAAAGTGTGACTATTTTACAACAATTTGAATATGAATTGTATACAATATCGAAGCTTTTTAAGAAATGTATAAAATACTTTTTTAAGAATTATTATCATACATAATATTATGTTACCGGCAATATATTATTAAACCCGGCATTTTATGCAATTCTTAGTAAATGTATGTTATTCCGAGAAACAGTCGGAAAGAAATAAATTAAATTCGTCAAAACTGAACTTTTCCTAAGTAGCAAACACATTTGCAAATGTGGGTGGCATTTGGGGTAGCTATTAACCAATATGTACTACTGTATTTTCTTTGTTTTAGACTTTAGTTCAATACTTAATTAAACACCCATACAATTTTGTCACGAGTCGCCTCTGGTCAAACTAACCGTTATTAGTGTTACGTTTACTCAAAATACAAAAATGAAGAAAGTATTATTTTACGCTTATTAAATCTTTAAAACTAAAACAAAATGATGTGGAGGTAGGGAGGTGGATTTCCTCAATCGAAAAAGGGAGAGACTAGTCTACTCAACCGGCCGGCCGTAAAGGCCCCGATTATTGATGGCGGAAAGTTGTATATATGCTCTGTAGCGAAAACATTTCGCTTGCGCGATTCAGAGCAAAAAATAACATTTAAATAAAAATATTTTTTTGCGTATTATATTTTACGTATTATATTTTACGTTATAGTTTACGTTTTTTGCGTATTATATTTTACGTCAAGATACTATTTGGCACATTGATTTTTTTAGTAGCGACATCTCTTAACTACATTAAACCAACTTAATGCTCTAAGGCGACATCTAGTTCTTAAACGTATAAAAAAACTTATAAAAATGCCAAATGCTACTTAGAGTGACATCTATCGACAAAATTGGGAACTGAAAAACGAGTTACGTTTTTTAGTATGGCTATTGTAAGTCCTATATATTCTATTAGTCCATGGTACAACTAATGAACTAAATTTAAAAAATAAATATAAATAAATAGATACCTAACTATATCAATAAATAAAATAAGTTAAATAAGTAAATAAATTAAAGTTAAAATAAATAAAATTATATGATACATACAATATAATGTAAACTTAATGTAAATAAACAATAATTTATATTAATTTAATGTATTGAGACAAGAAGCTTTTCTGTTTGTGTGTAATTTAATGATTTTAAATAGCATATAATAACTTTTTTAGCTTTAAAAATAGAAAAACTCTTAATGTTACATTTTAAATTTATTTTATTATATATAAAGATGCCAATATATGGGTTCATGCGCTTAGCGAATGTTGTGTGTGTAGTTATGTTTGGAATTTTGAAGACACGCTTTTTTACAAGATCTTTGTAATCAACTAAATTTAAGATAGATTTATGGGTGGAAAGAGAGCTATATAGGATGAAAAGCTGCCGCACCGTCAGAACGTCACTGTCTTTATAAAGTTCAGAGGTTGGGTATCTGAAGGGCTTGCATAACATTGTTTTTAGGACCGCTCGTTGAGCTCTTTCAAGGCCGATAAGTGATGTTTTCGCAGCCCCGCCCCAAGAGTTAATACAATAAGTGATAATGGATTGGCAAAGAGCATAATAAACATTCCTAAGCAGATCAGTTTTAGCAGAATTCCGAAGTTTTTTTATTATACCTGAAATTTTACGGACACGATCAGAGAGCAGATGTATGTGACTCTTAAAGTTCAAATTTTCATCCAACATGATACCCAGGTATTTTACCTTTTGAGCTCTTTTAATTGAAAGATTAGCCGTCCCTGTTTGCGGAAACTCTATCATGTCGCATAAAGAGGGTGCCGAAACTGAAGTTTTATGAAAACAAATATAATTGGTTTTATCTACATTTAGTGTTAGTAAATTGCGTTCGAGCCATGCATTAATTTGAGTCATACCTTTTTGAGCGGTAGACACAGCCTCATCCCAATTTTCACCGCAGAATATGACAGCTGTATCGTCTGCGTAGCAGAGAATATCCGCGTTAGATAGAGGGACCTTGTGAATGTCGTCCATATAAAGTATAAAAAGGGTGGGGCCTAAGATGCTACCTTGTGGGACTCCAAAATTGACCTCTCTCGTTGAGCTTCTTTGGTCTCCAATTTTAACACACTGAAGCCTTCCCTTCAGATAGCTCTCAAACCACAGAAGTGCGTGGCCTTTGATACCGCATCCATCAAGCTTTCTAAGCAGTAATGGAATAGAAACGGTATCAAATGCCTTTGCAAGGTCGAGAAATACACAAAGACAGCTTCTTCTGCAATCTAAATGCGAAGCAACAATTGACGTGAGGAGGGAGACTGCATCGGCTGTGCTTTTCTTCCGTCTAAAACCAAATTGATGGCTTGAGATTAGGTTATTACTCTCTAAGTATTTAACCAAACGAGAATTTACTATTTTTTCGAGAATTTTTGAGAAGACACCCAATAAAGAAATAGGCCTGTAATTATTCGGGTTGTCACGTTCCCCCGCTTTGTGAATTGGGGATACTGAGGCAATTTTCCAACTATCAGGGAAAATTCCCTGTGATAAACTAAGATTATATATTGAGGTTAGGGGGCCGAGGATCTCTTGACGGATCCGCTTAACCAGTAAATTGTTCAGGCCGTCAATACCCGGAGCTTTGTTGTTCTCCAGTTGCATTATCAAAGATTCCACTTCATGTATGTTAGTTGGTGTCATAAAGAATGAGTTTACGGGAGAATTATTAAAACAAATTGTAGAAGCTAAATCTTCTTGAGTGACTTTAATCTTCTCTAATATCTGTGTTGCGTAAGATTCTCCAATAGAAGTAAAATGTTTGTTGCATGTTATTACACAAATCGACCTAGTCCCACAGTAAGCTCAATTAAGGCTTGTGTTGTGGGTACTAGGCGACGATAAATATAATATTTAATAAATACATATATAGATAATAACACCCAGACCCAAGAACAAATAATTGAGTTCATCACACAAATATTTGCCCTGACCGGGGATCGAACCCGGGACCGTCGGCTCAGTAGGCAGTTACTTTACCACTGCGCCAACCGCGTCGTCAAATAAGAGCTACTTAGTAAAGAAAAGGTTATTTTTGTTCCTTTCTGAACTACTTTTGAGGCTTCTGTTTTAAAAATACATGATCCAAACTTGACGATATTTACAATGAAAAACAAAAAATTGAAAAATATCTCACTACCTAATTAGCAATGCTTCAATTATCCACAAAACTGTGTCCTATTCAGAACATACTAAAACCTACCCTGAAGGCTTATCTACTTACATAGCCTGTGTACTCCGCAGGCCCAGTGAGACGAGTACTCTTCGTAAACCAGCCTTCTTCAGTGAAGGGGATATTTCCAACAGCTCCGTTCGAGCCGCCTGGAACTATCTCGTTCACAAGCACGGACAGTGCATCACCGACCGCCGTAGGCTTCACGTATGCAGTCACTTCAAAAATACCATTGAAAGCCATTGGAAAAATATATGTCGACATACAAGTCAAATTTTGCCCTGCATACGCAAACTTCGTGCTACGCTCGTTCGGTGGAGTGAGATCCACGTCCGCATAATTCCCTATTCGCCACTCATCTCTATTCAAACACATGTCACAATCGTTCGGAAATTTTTCCTCAAAATTCATCTCGAAGTCATATTTAACACAATCATCACATAGAACAGTGTAACTCAATAGCGTCGTCACTAAAACGAACCAATGTTTCGACATTTCTTTACACTGAGTCTTTGCAGCGGCACGAGTCAATGAACAAATTCACTTTCGTTTTAAATTCATAATTAGCGAATTGAACGATCACTGATAGGACTTGGAATTTATATACTACATGCTTCAAGTTATCACATTAATATTCTACATCTTACACATCTTGATACGCAATATTTAACCACTAATAATGTAGAAAATATTTTCACTTTACGATTTTCACTAAGCTTTATAATTTATTTGTAACATTTTCAAGAGCACGTTCAAGGCACTTATGCCTATTACAAAAATAATATTTAAGTAAAACTATTAGCTGGCCAAATCTGAGAGATAAGATTAAATTATTTGATTGTTATCGTTTAATATATCCGATGAGCTTGGATTTGGTATAATTATTTGAACAATAATCTTTGATTTAAAGATTTATTGAATCGTTATCCATATAAAACAACTAAAGGTGCATGTTTTTTGAAGAAAAAATCAGAAAAACAATATTTGTAATGATGATTAGGCACATAGGTTATAGGATGATGGACAAAAATGATTTGTCATATTACTTAGTCATTCTGCATCCTATTTAAGTATAATGGGCATCCTTTTTAATATAATATTATTTAGGTATGAAAACGTAACGTATGAACTTGAAATAAAACGAAAATACAACATAATTAAATAACTCTCTGTTTTTACACGGTTTTTACCTTTCAATTTTCAGATCAACAACGTCATTATGTAACCTAACACTTACTTAAATCAATGTAATTCTGTCTACTTGTGTGATTTACTCAGCACTAAATCGAACTTACTTTTGTTAATTGAAAATGGAAGTATGTACTTTAAATTTAAATTTGTCTGTGAATTGAATAAAATCAAAAATTTTTCTTAAAAAAATAGTTTGGGCAGTAACTAAGCCTGTAAGCATTTAGTATTTACTTTACCTATATGCCTGATGGCCTTTTTCCTTAAATAATTTGTAAAATAAATAAAACACTAATTAGGTACATTGTTCTAATTATCAAAATAGATAAATAGATATTTGTTTGATAGGCGCGTAGGGAAAAAGTCGGTCATTGGCTCGTCTGTACCTATCACAGATTATCTAATAGTTCATGTACTTCCTTATTCATGTAATAGATTAAAAATATAGTCATATTAGTCATTAGTTACACCTGTTTTACCGACGTTCTATTTCAAACTCTTATTTGTTCAAACTTATTCTGTAAGTGCTTCTACAAAATACGGTTTTCAAATCGTGCCGCAAAAAGGAATCGGCTTTGTCTAAAATCGAACAAATAACCTATATTCTAAAAAAATCATCTTGAATTACTCTATCTATTAACAAAAACCCCATCAAAATCTACCCTGACAACGGAAAGCGAATTGGCTGATGCTGCGCGATCTGTGGGGACCCTACTGAATAATGTTCCCTTGAATGAAAAAAAAATATGGTTGGTATTTTCTACTTAAATTCAGCCTACTTATCTGAATTTTTGTATTCGATAATATTTTCTCGTTTCCTTTAAAAGAAACTTTACAAAAATACGGGATTTCAATGCATTTATTCAACTAGCTATTGTTCTGTTACTTTGATAATTTCATTTGGTATGCTATATTACACAATATTTTTTTGCATTATTTTTCACAATAGTGCACGATGAAATTTGTATCGTTCATTTAAAATAAATTATAGTAACTAATAATTATAATTATATATACATATTTCAGAAATCGCTACAATTTCTGAAATCAGGAAAAGTACCACCATTCTCTTCCTAATACTTTTTTTTTAATATACCTACCTGCATTTTCTTTTTTTAATGTTACTTTAACAGTTACGGCACTAGATGCCTGTAAAGGTGTCTGTATTTGCTATTACAATATGAAAAATAATTATAATTTCTATTACATGTACTTACAGGACAGACAAACTGCAGATGTGACTGGGTTTATTTTCACATAACCATGCAGGTGAAAATTAATCGTTTTATTATTGAAGTGAAACTTCTTAAGACGCGTGCGACCATTTTGGCATCATTGAATCTTGTGAGAGAAGTTTCACCTCTGACACGTGTGCCCAGCATACTTTTTATCAGATGGGGACTTTTCTATGACATCTGAAAAAAATTCTAATGTGGAGGAAGGAAGGTGGAATTCCTCCATCGAAAAAGGGAGGATCCTCGACCAGTCAACTTGACTGGCCGGCCGTGAAGGCCCCGATGGATGATGTCGGAAAGTTGTATATATAGCTCTGTAGCGAAAACATTTCGCTTGCGCGATTCAGAGCGAGGTGTCGCTACAGGACTCCCCTCCGAGACCGGAGGTCGTAGTACGAGTTGCCTTGCCAGTGCCAGGTATGTTCCAGTGAGTCGGAACAGGAAGCCGCTAGTTCACAGTGAGTCGGAACTGAGTGCGGTGATGCTGCGTGTAATGCTCCAGTGAGTCGGAGTGTGCAGTGAGGGTGGCTGTGGAGCTGACCAAGCATGTGCGATCGCACATGGTAGTGGACAGGACTCCATTTGAAGCCGAGTGCGCTGGCTGGCGGGCGGTGATCGTAGGCGGGGAAGGGATAGGTGGGCATGGACATCATGGATGGACAGAAGGAGTTGTGAACTGTCAGGGGTCACCACTGTGGAGGAAGGAAGGTGGAATTCCTCCATCGAAAAAGGGAGGATCCTCGACCAGTCTACTCGACTGGCCGGCCGTGAAGGCCCCGATGGATGATGTCGGAAAGTTGTATATATAGCTCTGTAGCGAAAACATTTCGCTTGCGCGATTCAGAGCGAGGTGTCGCTACACTAAATAAATTATTAATTCAATTTCCTTATTCCTGTTGGTCGATGTATGGTCATACGGGGTGAATGACTCTATGACCTCAAGCCACGGGCACTTTGAAGTTTGAAGACAAAGAATAAGTACTTAATATTAATGACAGATGCATTTGTTTCATTATTTACAGTTTAAACAATACAGGTAATATTTTAATATTAAATTTCAGAGGTTTCGGATTTGGTGAATAGTGTTAATTGAAACAGTAGGTTTAATTTTTAATTAATTTGATTTTTTTCATCTATCATAACATATTCAGAATATTATTATAGTAAGATATAGTCCCACATTTTGTACTATATTGTTACTAAAAATAATACGTCCTAGAGCAAAACATAATGAGTAAATTATAATACAATCTCTACAATACCAGCTCAGTCGTGGCTTAGAGCCTAAACTTTTTAGATCTATTATCCTGTAGTTGAAACAAAAATAGCCTGTGATTGATTTTTGAACGTTTTAGGCTTAAGCACATACTAATAAAGCATGTATTTGCAAAAATTATACAATATTATTTTACATATTCAGTCGTTACGTAAATAATAGATTCTATCAAAGCGATCAATCGATTTAGAGATTTCTATCTCATCTTTATTGGAAGCTATAGATTAACACTTCAAAGGACAATTACCTGCAAGATAGTAATCAATCTGATTAGATAACTCAAATGTTTATATCATGATCTCAATCTAATTCACAATAGATAATTTTACCAAATGTACTCACAAGTATCTTACATTTGACAATATTATTTCACAGGAAATTGACAAGTCACTAAAGAGAATAAAGAACATTTTGGCGTATATGAATTGATATGTTTATTTTTACTTTTTACCGGATTTTTCTATAATAAGCTTAACGCCACACTAGCAAAACAAGTAACGTTATTTTCAAATTACTAATAATTACATTTAAATGAGTAATTAGTAGTTTGTTTTTGAAGTAATTAGATGGCTACAAATAACAATTTAGTATCCTTTTAGAATAAACACTTTTGTCGTTTAGAAAAAAAAGTCTTTATTAGTTGAACCAAAAAGAGGAATATTTTGTTACCTGCATTTCGTACTGCACCAATTTTCATTCTGTATTCACCAATATGTAATCGCTCCAAACGAACGACAAAATATGTAGAACATCAACGAAAAAAGCGATGCGTGGACGTGTCTTATAATTATAATATTTTTGTATCTGTCTAACATCAAATCTTAAAAATTAATTAAATTACATGATAAAACATCGATTGCTTTTTGTGATTTTATCGAGAGATTTTCTAGATTCTTAGCTGTTTTTATTTTTTAGCCATTCAACAAGTGGTCTTTCAATTGCTAAATTATAAATTCTTAAATGCCATGTGTGTTTCCAATCTTCATTCCAGATTATTGAGTAAATGTGTTAATGTGTCACCGAATACTTAATAGTAGCTAACGCGTGTAGTATATCAATAAAAATTCGTGCCTAAAATATGTTCCTCAATCTTGTGTGCATACCGATTCTCGTAAATAAATTAATAGGTATTATCCTGAGCAATAACTCTTTATTGCCTTTATGCAAGGCCTTAGTACCTTTATTATTACAATAACTGTATGCTTAATTACAATTTAGATACATATTATATAAAAAAGCCCCCGCTAAACTTTCATTTAAAGCGGCACTGATTGAACATTATTACCGTAATTGTAATATCGTAAATATAATCATAAAAATATATCATTATTAGATAATAAAGATAACAGATCTATTTATGACTTTCAAAGCAAACCATGTATTCTTGTCAGTCTGCAGGCATTGTTGATATTGCTGTTTCTTCTATACTCACAAGTCCAAAGTTTTTTATTTGGACGGAAAACTTTAAGATTGATTTATGAATACAAAAATCAAATAAATAAAATAATGTGAATGATAAATATAACTTAAAGTAATAAATAGCAGGGCGACTATCCATATCTTACTCCAATAACACTAATAACTAAATACCCATAGAACAATAAATCCTTATTTAGAAAAATCAAGTTATGTACATTGTACAACCTTTTCTCTAAGTTTGTGAGTTACAAGGTGCGAAATGTATTAAATACACTCATTATAATATTTTAACTAACAACATGAAATTGAAGGATGACATTCTTCCCTCCATAGTAATTAATTAACTCGCATGCAATTCAAGTTTTTTTATTATATTTTACACAACATTTCAGGTAACAAGTTATATTGTGAATATTACGAGTGGTTATCCGAAAACGAAAGAAAGAATTTATAGCTAGCTTTGATAATTTGAGTGAACGTGAATTTTACTACTTCTTATTCGTTATTTTACGAATATTGTTTTATGAAGTTATTAAATAAAGAATTTCAGTTACTGAAATCAGAAAGTAAGTAAATCATTATAAGGGAAGAAGCAAATATTATTTATAACCTAATAAATAATATACTAAAACCTTCCTCTTGAATAACTCTATCTACATATTAAAAAACCGCATCAAAATTCGTTGCGTAGTTTTAAAGATTTAAGCATACATATAGGGACATAGGGACAGAGAAAGCGACTTTATTCTATGATAGACTTTTATTCTATGTAGTGATAGTGATAGAACATGTTCTACGAGCTCTACGCTTTCGTAGACGTAAGACTACGAGTTGTAAATTTTGTTTAAATCTAAGATTGGCGACTGTTTTTAAAACTTTGCAATTGCATTGTATTGTGAAATATTAAGTTTTTCTAAATTATCATGCGGATTAGTCATTATAATAAATACCTTTTTAATAATAAAAACTGCTAATAAAAATATAGCTAAGAATCTAGTGTATATTTTATTTTCGCGTCCCCTTCATGAAACCTTCAGGTATCTTGCGGCCTATGTATCATTTTTGTTTTTGTTGTATTACCTGTTTATTGATACATTTTAAAATATAAAGAGTGATCAATGCCATCTAGGTAATTCTATATAATATATAACAAGTAGAAAACCAATATTATCTAATCAATGTTATTTGCTCGTTAAACAATACATATTATTGTGTTCACAATAGATGGCGCTACATAAAGAATAAAAAATGTTGTGTGGTTTTATGAAACCACGGTAAAAGTGAAACTGTTCGAACGGTTCCGAACACTGCTTTGTGTAGCGCATGTCGCGTGACGGTCGGCTGCCGAGTAGATACCTACCTACTCGGCAGCCGCGATACGTAGACCAAAGAGTTTGAGACGATGTAATAAAAGTTTCACTTTAAAAAATAAATACTGAGGTAAGTATTAAAGAAATCTATAAATTCAGTTCTTAGTTACTTTTTATTTTCTATATTTAAAAAAAACACTCAATTAAGTGATCTATAAGTCATATAATACGTAGGTACATTGCTTTTACTACGTGCGTCTCGAGTCTCGACATTGTTGAAATAAGGAAGAAAGAAAAGGACAAAACCATAAATCCTCAAATGGATTTACAAAACTATAAAAATATATAGATCATTGCCTAAATCCTGCTCGTACACATACATCTTAGTATTTTTACAATTTACATAGGACTTATGTTTATAGTACCTAACACGCATTTTCTTTTTTTAGTACCGTACGTACCTATTTGCCGAGAACACGTGTCAGAAGAGAAACTTCTTTAGTAAGATTCAAAGATACCAAAATCGTCGCCTTACTCCATGACGGTATTACGACAGTATTGTGGTATTACCATGACACGACCTTGAAATTTTACTCTCAACGTGCCAAAAGAAGTTTCACTTAAATATTCGACTCATTAAATTATACAAATGATCAATCTTGTTACATCCTATTACTTATCTTTAGAAAAATGTTCGTAATCTATTTTTATCTTTTTCTATTTTCTTGACGATAAATATTATCGAAATAATAAAAACTAGTAGTTATTAGATAAACCTGTTTATGATATTATAATAAATAAATACAAAGATACAAAAAATCATACTATAAATATATGTATAGTATTTAATCCATGACAATAAAAAGTGAAACCCTTACAATGATGAGAAAAAAACGTTGTAATAAAAAAGAAACTGCTGATTTAGGTATATGTTATTTTTTTACACAGAGCTCTATGAATTTTTAAATTGCATTTTCTAGCATTATGAAACACACTTAACTGAATACACAACATTTCTGAGGTTCAAATGTTCAAAATAGAGATAGTTACTAATGAGTTGATGGCCAAGACACATTATAAAAACTTAAGCAACTATCTACTCGTGAATGTAGTCTGTGAAAAGACAACAAAGTTTTCCTGAATCAATCAATCAAGACAATTAGAAACCTATATAATAGGTAAATAATTCTTGTATTCTTGTTACAGCAGATTACAATATACAAAAATCGTGAAAAAACATATCGCTTTCTTTAAACTTTTAACACCTATAATTGCAAGTTATTTTAAAATTCAGCACTTTCTTACTTATTTGTACGTCCATTGTCGGTGAGAGAATAACAAAATTTTGTACGCCTATGTAAAGTTTTGTGGCAAATGTAATGAAGACAACAACTTAACCGTACAGAACTAGGTATCAAAATAATCAAGGCGATAGTAGGATTTCAAAAAGGGGGAAATCTACCTAAATACTACTTTTCCATGTTTTCGAATAATTAATTGTTTTAGGATTATATTTTAAACTCAATAATATGATTTTATACTGTATTGTACACATACGGTATCATAATACCCGGGCTACACGAGGCAAGTTTTAGAAGTTAGGATAGAAAGATTTTAGAAAAATCGTGTAGCCCGGGCGTAAGGCACTTAAATCAATAGGTTTTGTTTGCTAGGCCTTCTCTGAATCACGGGCACACAGTGGCTTCTTGGATTTTATTAATCGTACATATCTTTCCACGAATTCCACGGTAGGAAATTGTTAATACAAGTTAAGCTATTCATAAATATGACATAAGGTTTATCGGAACTTAACTTTTTATCATAATATAGTGAACGTACGCTATCTTCACAACAAAAATGTGTAGATTATTTTGGCATTGCGATTGCATTTACAATAATTTTCGTAGGCCTCCTTATTTCATTATATTATGTGTTTATGAAACGTCACAATGTACCTTGATGTATCTACCTATACAATATATATTAGCAAGCGTAGTTACTTTAATTTATTCCAAGCTCATGTAAGACAATAGATGCTCATTTATGGGTAAAATGGTATGTTATGATTGCTAGGAATATTATGTACCAAGGACACTTTTATCCGGGTGCTACGCATGTAGAAAATATGTATAATATAGCTTAGTAAAAGAATTGTGAGATATCATAAATGATTACCTTTTGAACAAACATACGTAAGTAGCATGATTATACAGTTTAGTTTTGAACCCTGCATGATTTAATGTAGTCGACGTCGAATATCAAACTTTGTATCTATACCTTTAAATAAATAAACAAAACAGAAAAGAGTTGACGAAATGCCATTTCAGAAGTTCGGTCATTGTTTTAAATTACCTGTCTGTAGACAGTAGCGGATTTATCAGCAGGCTCAGGGCAATTCTAGGGCGGCAAATTGTAATTTTTCTTTCAAAAATACCAAGAAAAATATCACGCCATTGGTCTTTTTAAGAGTAAAAGTTGCCAGTTTTTTTTGACAGATTGAACATGAACTTTTTGAAGCTACTTTTAAACCAAGTTTTAACCAATCTTTACAGTATTTATTCCGTGACTGCTCTTACATTTTGATGTAGGTTAATAATATAAGATTGCATGTAAACGAAGCAATACTGCAATGGACGTTCATATGACGAATCGTTTTATCAACACATTCCTAAGGATTAATTAAATCCTAAAACAATTTCAAAATATTGCACAGATAATGTGAATGCATTGTGATAAAGTGGATATCGTAATAAAATTTATAGGAAATGGTTATTAAGAGCTTAATTATTTATAAGAATGACATAACTAATTTATATTTTATTTTTCATACTATTGAGTTGTAAAATTACATTATCAGAAATAAATATTGTACTCATAAATGCGTTACATTTTACGTGTTTTGTTATTTATTAGTGATTTATATGTTAATATTCACAAAAGCTTTATTAACACACTAGAGGTCCGCCCCGGCTTCGCCCGTGGTACATATTTCGCAATAAAAGGTAGCCTATGTCCTTTCTCGGGTATCAAAATATCTCCATACCGAATTTCATGAAAATTGGTTCAGTAGTTTAGGCGTGATTGAGTAACAGACAGACAGACAGAGTTACTTTCGCATTATAATATTAGTATGGATTGCTGATGCTTTCAGATGCTTTGTGATGAAAGAATATATAACGCAAACATTTTCAGAATCGTCAGTGCTTTTCCACCAATTATGTGCGACGATGTGTAGTGACAGTGGAATGTGTTTGTAAATAACCGATAGTATGCAAACGCTTCAAACCTCAAACTAAATGTTGGCTTGATGTAACCAAGATTTCAGAATTAATAAACTTAGAAGGTTATTCCTTCAACTCTTCTCTCTGGAATAGTGACTGAGTCTAAGTCTTCTTTCTCATTCGTTTAATTTAGTTCGATACGATACATGTAGAGCTAATAATAAATGTATCTATTGTAAATCTTACCGTACACTGTTAGCTAGTACAAGTTACTAGTGTTTCGAATGTGAAAGTTGTATAGGTTATATATATAGGTTTATGTTTAGATATCTGAATAAAGGTTCATGAATTTTCCTACGGGATCCTAAAAGAAAGCGTTGGTTGCGATTTACAGGCCAGAAACATCGAAATACCTTACCTACTTAAGCTTCAATAGACTGCAGTTTCTTAACGAAGTAAAATATATTTAATAATATTAAATTGAAACAAGTATATAATGGTAATTTGCGTAATAAAATCGATTACGATCCATTAAAACATTTGTAAATTACGTAGTGTGTAGATACTAGGTATAAAAGATAATTATTGATTGTTTGATGTTTACGCTTGCGCCACTTTAAAAACACTTTAATGTTAACAAAGACATTTTATGTTAGTATCGTTTTCCATTATTATGGAATATATCGCCGAAGAGGCGAATCAGTGGTTAAAGTCGGGACTTCCTTCAAATAAATAATAAATAAAAATTCTTTTTTTGTGAAACAATACATAAATATAAAAGAATTTAGTCACGACAATCGCCTCAACTAGGAATATACCTGTGCTAGAGACGATCGACGCCTTCCTCTACAGACTTAGCCAGTATTGTTCAGTTAACTTATATACTAGAAGTTAGATATTTTTAATAGTCAACGGTTTGTCACATACCTCCTTATGGGCCTCAAAATTTTATATTGATTTGAAGTATTTGTATAACGGTGCATTTACATTAGAGCTAGCGCGCACGAGCAACTTTGTCTCCGCAACTATTTTGTCTCTCCCATCAATTTGTATGGGGAGTTGCGTCGCTACGTGCGCGCACTTTCATACTAGCCCATAGGTGGGATAGACAAAATAGTTGTGGAGACAAAATAGTTGCGGAGACAAAGTTGCTCGTGCGCGCTAGCTCTTACAAAGAATGCTCTTGCTCTAGAGCAAGATCTATCTAGCGTTTCGAGCGTATCGTTAGCGATCGAGCGTTTGATGTAAATGCACCGTAAGAAACAATTGTGATGAAAGCGAAATGTTTTAGAACAAAAAATAAATAAAAACAATGAATGGGAAACTTGTGTCACTGATTATTTGATGTGATGAGACATCCTGTAATTTGCATACGCACCTTGGCATCATGGTGACATGATGGTAGCGTCGGTATGAAAATGCCTCATTAGGCATAATATGCAATAACAGATAGGTACACTGAGAGAAAAATTATATTTATGTTTTAAAATCCTATATAGCTCTACCATTTAGGTACCTTATGTTTTGAATGATCTAATTAAGAAGAAACTTAAAACAATAAACGTTATACATGAAAAACTTTTCACGCGTCAAAATAGGTAAAATAAATAGAAAATATGGATACTTACATATCCACTGTAAGTGCCAGAGCTGCCCATAGTCATAACCACGGAATTCCAGCCACGAACGAAGCCCGGGGTCTGCTCTCCCAACGCCTGCTGCGCGACTGTTGCTTCACTGTTTCCGGCGAACTCGTTCACTATTATCGATATGATATCCTGAGTGCTCGCCGTATCCATGAAAATGTTCATCTCGATGATCCCTCCCGCCGTAATGTTGAATGCGAACGAGCCGATACAGCTCAATATAGTATTAGGCGCTATGAACAGCGTGCTCAGTTCGTGGGGAGGCGTCATCCCTATATCGGTATAGCGACCCAGGTTCCACATGAGCTGGCCGCCGCACAGACTGCTCTCATTCGTGAAATCATCACTGAACCCCTGCTCGAAGTTCACAGTCACGCACTTGCTGTCACTGCTGTCACTTAACACGAAACACAACGACACAATAAAAAGCCGGTACATTTTTTCGATGCACAGCACTGTCCCGGTCGCCGCTTAATCTCCACGATTTAAACAAAATTATGTATCATAGCTATTCAAAATGTTATATCGGATAAGATACGGCTCTTCGATTCTGGTAATGTTGATAAGTTTAATTACAGTGCTAATTCTTTAATTAAACATATTCTAATCACTGTTTTCCATTAAAAGATACAATCGGTTCATAGCTTGGTTACACCGAGTACCGACTCTAACTATGAGTAACGTATAAAATGTACGTAATAACACAAAAATAATATAGTCCTTCAGCAATTGTTATCGAGTATTATATCCTAATAATGGTATTTTAATATGTGTATAAAGATATACAGTAAATTATCTATAACACTTAGTAATAGGTTATAAAACAATTAATATTTTATTAAGCATTGTATCCTGTATACCAATAATGATTAGTTTAGTAATTTTATTCATGTGTTAAAATAGATTATATGACTAAAATATAATAATTATGAATCAGAACCATACTTCAGGTACTTTGTACCTACTCGTTTAAAAATTGGCTTTAATCTCTAAAACTTTTAGTTCTGACTTGCATTGTTATTTCTATAAAGTTTCGAAGAAAGAAGTTAATAAGATTAATGAAGAATTTAGAATGAAGGAATATTATTATACAGGTACACAACTATACCTTCACGTATACATACAACCTAAGATTTTTTAAGCTATTGCATAGCTTCTATCGCGGGCCTTGAGCGCGGGGACCAAATCGAGAAATTCCGTAACGAAAAAACCTCACGCTCCCCACTCCGACGGGCGGAGGTGTGGCTTGAAGGCATAGCATGCAATAGCTTTACCGCGGCAGTCCCCGAGTGCCACACATTGTTTTTTTTAATTAAAATGTATTGAACTATGAAACCGTATGGAAGGTATGTTAAAGACAACAACAAATTTACTTAGAAAAGGAAAAATAGAAAAGACTGAATTTATGTCTCAATATGCACCTAAATGCAATAAAGTTTTCATTTGTGCGTCAAAAGAAAAACATCGCATTACATAAACACACACACATTTAATTATTTTTATCGTAATCTGGGTGTGTTAATTGAAGAGAAAGATACTTAAACTGATTTATTGATTGATAAACGCCGTGATTTTTAAGTACTTTTCAAACGGGCTACCGTCAGTGTTTGGACTGTGGTTTGGACCATTTTTGAAGACACACCGTGCAGAAAATATACAAGTATGCATTTTTAATCTTGCAAAAATATTAGAAATGTTTAATTAATATTTTTTTTTTTTGGGAAGAGCGATTACTTACTGAAATTTAAAATGGCGTCCGAGATTTATAGTTTCAGGCAATGGGGAATATTCATGTTTTTCTTTTTTGTCTTAAATTAATAGTTTACTATTTTATAACGTAGAAAAAAATATAAATGGGCGTCAAAATACTCTAGATATTTTTAAAAATGAAATTTAAAACTTTAAAAAAATTTAAGCAGTTCAAAGTTCAAACGCGGCCATTTTGCGCGCGCTTTGCGTGACGTCACATGACACGTCCAGTGGGTGTTTACCTGTTTACTGTGGAGTGCACAGAGCAAGTAATATGTGGAGTGATGAATACAACGTCGTGTCAGATGACGTCACATTTCGTTCGAATCGCCAATGGTGGCGCGTATTGGAAGTTTGAATTTCGCTCCCTTATTTTGAATATTATTTTAGGGGTTTAAATAATAATTAAATAAAAAAGAATCCTTTTCATTATAATATTACGATAATAAGTATTCGAGAAAAAAATACTTTAGGCCATTTCAAATTTTATGCATATTCCCTATTACAGATGGGACAAAGGCTGCAATATTTTAAGCTAAGATCTTGATGACAAAAGTTTTGAGCTACTTATAAACCTTACAAATTTTTCCATTCTGTGCAAAATAGACATTAGAAAACCATTGAGATAATATTACTACGTATGGAGGAGACACTGCGAACAAAATCTGTGCGCCATTTTTTTGCTCTAACTAGTTTAGTTTTAAAAATTATTATCTAGTTAGGTACTTACCGATAAAAGTTATTCCTTTGCATTTTTCCGTATTATTTGTTTTATTCGTGCAATATCGTAACACACACGAAGGCATATTTGATGCGTTTCACTTTAAAACAAATAAAAAATGAGCGTGCAGTTACGCCATATGGCGTATGTTGAGCGGAACATAAGTGATGTAGGCGGTGTCGTCTCCATATGTATATCTCAATGTAGAAAACTAAAAGATTCATGAAATCGTTGTCGAGCTATACCTATCATGCCCGCGGAAGGATATATTTTATACATAGGTATGTTATTTCAAAAAGTTTCAAAGATGGTGTCAGAAGATTTCAAGAGTTTTTTTTTTTTGAGAGAAAATTGTTGATTTTCAGGAACTACCACTAGTTTATCACTATAATAAAAATTTATAATCCAATAATACCGGATTACCGCCGACAAAGTCCTTATAAAAATTATCCGCGATAATACACCTCGATTAGATATACTTTTCATTAGTTTTACAAAAATATCCCTGCTTTTGGCAATATAGTATCGATAATTATTGGCATTTATATATTTAGAATTTTTTGATAACATTTTAGTAAAGTAATAAAAATAATAATTATTTAAAATAAAAGTAATTTACAGAAGCAAGGGAATAATAAAGTCAACAAATGATTAGTCGAATCGAACATAATATATGATACATATATGAGTTTAATTTTAAATATATGTTAGGTAAATTGTAAATAATACAACAAATTCTCATGAAAAATAACATTTAATGAAAAAATTAAATTCATATTTTTACGAAAACATTTTAGATCTTTTGGGCATGTATTTGAGTACTGTTAAATTAAACTGTAAACATAATTCAGTCTCTATGTTTATACAAAATTAATATACAATCTAAATTTCATAGGAAGCAACATTTCTTTGCATGAGGATTCACTGGCAACATAATATTATATTTTATGAAGAAAACATCCCAATTTTAACAACTAATCAAAATATTTATAAGACAACATTCAAATAAATTGAAATAAATTGCATAATGATCACTGAAATGCGTAAAATAAAGTAAATAAATCATAAAATATTACATTATTTACTACTTCAGTCTGTGATAAATCTACACAAAAATAAATTCAAATCTCTTGAATTACAATTTGAATACACAAAAATATATTTGCAATCGCAATAAATATATGAAAGGGCTCAAGGAAATAAGTTGAACTTAGTAAATAAAAATGATTTTCATATTTATAAAAATATACAATACTTAACACTAAGAATATCGCCTGACAGTGATCTTATAAACAGCAGTGATCTGGCGATATCTCTTTATTTATTAAATTTACCAGAATAAAGATACCAAAATCGTCGCCTTACTCCATGTCGTGATGGTATTACCATGACGCGACCTTGAAATCGACTCAAAAATAATAGAATTTGAAAGCAATTTTTACTGCAGTTTGTCACTTATGGGAACCGACTTATTGATTATGTGATAACTATCTGAATTCATAGTTAAATAAAACAGTTATTTGATTAAAGCAAATCACATAAAATATTAAATTGTAATGCATGTTTTTTTTTTTGTATTTTAACAAAAGAGATATCACCAAACCACTGCTGATTACAATTAATTAACATTAAAAGTTGACTGCTTAAGAATGTTTCCTTGCAAGGCAAATATTTATTTTATAAAATTCAATTCATATTTTTTATTATATCCTCATTTGATATTAAAATTACATTTGATAAAATAAAACTGATCACTATACATTTTGAAGTAATTTTTTAAAAACAATTATATAAATTCATTTTGTAGAAAACATTCAAACAGTCAACTTAATAGTGCAATGAGATAGAATAAAATGTCACCTAAATAATAATAAAAACCACTGCACCATTACCTTAACAAAAATATGATCGACAATATACAAAATGCATCTACTCGTCTTCATTACTTAAATATAATACATATAAAAATCAAATATCTATTTAATAAATGCTACTTTAGTTGCAGTCTTCACGCATCCCATTCAAGAAGCTTATATCTAATACACTGGAGATTGCACTATGACCATTAACTTGTAACAAGAAAATATGACCTTGAATGACACCTGTATGTTTTTTTATCCCTTTCACACCAACTTGCCAAGTTACGTGCGAAAGGGATAAAAAAAACATACAGGCGTCATTCAACGTCATATTTTCTTGTTACAAGTTAATGTTCATACTGAAATCTCCAGTGTATTAGATATAAGCTTCTTGATCCCATTATTTCATAAGTGTCAAAAACTTGTGTCATTAAAACATAATAGACAACTATTTTTAATACCCTTATTTTCCTTTAAAAACAATTTTTCAATAGTTGAGATATGCTGGCAATTTTGCACCATATAAAGATAAAACTGCAGATACTAAGTACTTTCATACTAGCAATTTATTTCCCATAGTTATTGTTCGCGCATAATGCTACAAAATAATACTAAATCACCGTGCATAGAACATTTGTGCGTATAGCTAGGCTTTGGACGACAGGTGATATTTAACAATTAATTTCATATCTTTTTGCGCAAATATATTATAAGAAAGCTGTAGATAGGCTAAAAGCCAGAGTGGCACATTGAAATGTGTCTAATTCAAGAAGATTATATCTAATACACTTGCCAAGTTAGGTGTGAAAGGGATAAAAAACATACAGGCATCATTCAAGGTCATATTTTCTTGTTACAAGTTAATATTCATACTGAAATCTCCAGTGTATTAGATATAAGCTTCTTGGTCTAATTAGCTAGAATTGACTTCAGTTGTCTATTTTTCAGAATAGTTGAATCATGCCTTACTTTGACATCTAATCGTGTGTGCTTATGTTCTGTTTTAAAGATCGAAATTGTGTTAAACCTATCTACACTTTTTCACTTAAAATACTCTTTTCGCGCCAAAAAATACTTAAAACAAAGTGACACTATTCCATCTCACCTTCAAAATTACTGGACCGCAAATCAATTATTGCCTATTGAGATTATCAGTTCGCTAAACATCACTTTTCACTATCACTGTTTTCACTAACATTATTTTGTTTCACTGTTATATTTCACATCACTATTTCAATACAAAACTTCGTAAACTGTCGCTTTCTTGTCCCCCGAACCCGTCACTATGAACTTATCATCCGACGATACATCACAACTGAGCACCGACGACGATTCTTTAGACTGAAAACAGTAAACAAAATTAATGAATGTTTGTTCAAGTCGAAAATACGATATTAATACAAGTATTCAATACCTATATTGTCATTTTATTCAATCAAAGGTGTAATTTCTCCAAATAAAACTTCACAACTAATTTAAAAATAAATTATCTGTACTAAAAATATTAATAAAAAGTATCATGCAAAATAACGTCCAGACATCTTGGTGAAATTTGCCGTATTTTTATTTTTTATTGATTAGCGAATCTTTTCTCACTTA
Organism: Colias philodice; assembly: GCF_061535455.1. Classification (NCBI taxonomy): domain Eukaryota; kingdom Metazoa; phylum Arthropoda; class Insecta; order Lepidoptera; family Pieridae; genus Colias; species Colias philodice. The sequence goes on from NC_143104.1 coordinate 8,873,310, forward strand.
AAATTTTTAAAAACAGAGATGAATTAAGCTATTGCATAGCTTCTATCGCGGGCCTTGAGCGCGGGGACCGAATCCAGAAATTTAGTAACGAAAAACCTCACGCTCCCCACTCCGACGGGCGGAGGTGTGGCTTGAAGGCATAGAATGCAATAGCTTTGCCGCGGCAGTCCCCGAGTGCCACACGTCTTTATTTTTTTTAACTTCTACATACAAATTTAACCATTAAAAAAGACTTCTCATATTTTATAATCATCTCACCTGAAATATACTAGCTCCATACGGTGTCCTCCACGCATTTAGCAGATTATCTTTGCCCGTGGACACAAACCACTTGCCAGAAGCAGCAAACCGTAGAGACAACACACAAGATTCGTGTAGTGCTAACTGATAGCGGTCCGGTTTGCCCGCGTGGAGCACTTCTACGTGCGAGTTCTCCATTCCTACTGCTAGCCAGGAACCTGTGTGGGCAAATATGGTATGTTTTTAGATTCATATTTGTGAACATGGGTTGAGAGATATATGGTTATGTGTGATGGGAGTTTTTTTGTTATGTGTTAGTTATCTGTTAGGAATGTTGCCTTAGTGTGCCACGTAAGAACAACTGAAGAGGCTTCATTTTTCGTTAGTAGGTTTTGTCTTCACTTGAATTATAAAAGGCATGTAAATTTTCATAGTCAGGGCGAGAAGCTATATAGTAATTAATAATAAACACAAAAACAGTGGTGACTCGAAGTAAACAGTTCGGTTTCAAATGATTGCGTATATGAAAATTTTAAATTAATATTTCAATTCATCTGTACATCTGCACTCAAAAGGACTACCGCTTCTGTAATATTTCTTAGTATTCTCTGGCTGCTGCGCTGCTATTTGTCGTATTTTTGGAAGGAAGTTCCACTTCGCGCGTTGTTAAAGGGGGCTAGACGGACAATTTTTGCTATAGTTGTAAGCCGTGCGGCGTGCGCGTGTTTCTCTGTCGTGTTCGTACGTTCCATCCAGGTGTCACTTGACACCTCTCAAGTTTTATTGAATTGATTTATTGAAGTGAAACTTCCTCAGGGGCGCTGAGAGTAAAAGTTCAAGGTCGCGTCATGGCAATAGCATCACGTCATGGAGTAAGGTGACGACTTTGATAACTTTGAATTTTTTTGAAGTTTCAGTTTTGACACGTGTGCATACGCCATACACGTTCTTTTTAAAAAAAAATAGCTAAAATACCGGTGGGACAGTATCCCAGCGAGAATATCTGGCTGGAGAAGTCGTGCTGGTGCAGCTGGCGGCCCTCGCGCAGGTCCCACGAGCGCACCGTGTTGTCCAGCCCGCCCGTCCACAGCCGGCTGCCGTCCGGGCTGATGTCGATGTGATATAGCCAACATACCGGTGGGACAGTATCCCAGCGAGAATATCTGGCTGGAGAAGTCGTGCTGGTGCAGCTGGCGGCCCTCGCGCAGGTCCCACGAGCGCACCGTGTTGTCCAGCCCGCCCGTCCACAGCCGGCTGCCGTCCGGGCTGATGTCGATGTGATATAGCCAACATACCGGTGGGACAGTATCCCAGCGAGAATATCTGGCTGGAGAAGTCGTGCTGGTGCAGCTGGCGGCCCTCGCGCAGGTCCCACGAGCGCACCGTGTTGTCCAGCCCGCCCGTCCACAGCCGGCTGCCGTCCGGGCTGATGTCGATGTGATATAGCCAACATACCGGTGGGACAGTATCCCAGCGAGAATATCTGGCTGGAGAAGTCGTGCTGGTGCAGCTGGCGGCCCTCGCGCAGGTCCCACGAGCGCACCGTGTTGTCCAGCCCGCCCGTCCACAGCCGGCTGCCGTCCGGGCTGATGTCGATGTGATATAGCCAACATACCGGTGGGACAGTATCCCAGCGAGAATATCTGGCTGGAGAAGTCGTGCTGGTGCAGCTGGCGGCCCTCGCGCAGGTCCCACGAGCGCACCGTGTTGTCCAGCCCGCCCGTCCACAGCCGGCTGCCGTCCGGGCTGATGTCGATGCACGACGCGCCGTCCGTGTGGCCTGGCATACATACATTATATAAATAAATATAAAAATAAATCACACGAAAAAACAAACCTCATTATGTAAAATAATTAATAGGTAGTTGCTATAAACTACGTTTAGGGTCGCGCGCAGATAGGGCGGAGCGCAGCGCGGCGCATTTTTCATTGTCAAACTATTATCGACATTGTCCTCATTAATAAAAAATTCTAAATCCAATAATAACAATGTATTCTTGAGGGGCATCGAAGCGTCACATGCGACAGGTAGCGCGCTGCGCTTTATGAATATTATTTTAATGAGGACAATGTCGATAATAGTTTGCCTATGAAAAATGCTCTGTTCTGCTCTCCGCCTTATCTGCACAGCCCTTAGTGGAGAAAATCAAGTATTTTCACCGATCTAAAGTTAAAAATATTGTATTAAAATAAAGATGTCTTACCTTGGAATTGCCTAACTAATGTTTGATTGTGTAGATCCCAGACTGCGATATTCCCGTCAGAACAACAACTGAAGCAAACCTGAAATCAAATATTTTTATGTCATAAAAAGCATTCCATTTATTTAAAAAAACCTTTATTTTTCGATGTTGATGATGTTTCGACAACAGATTGAAGATTTTTGCATAGTATCAACAAAAAAAAATTCAACAAAAATTTTCAAAAACGATTCGACATGATTGTTTATTACAAGCATACGGCGTTTATTACTCGACTAAAACGCACACCAAACGCAGAGACGCGCACGCAGCGGTTAACGTTGACGGCTGAGCGGTATTACCGCATGGCGTGAACGATGTGTTATCCTAATTCGCTTCATAGAGGTTCATTCGAAGAGGTTACCTGCTAAAAAACATCGATTAAAGTGAATTAATCGATACGGACTTGAAACATTTGTCAATCGAACTTGAAACACATTTATTAATTTTCTGATGATTTTTTTTACAAGTAATCAATGCATTCGATTCTAGATGTCAGATTTCGATTGTTAGAATATTAGTAATTTTGTTGAACTGTCAAATGTTGCCTATTAAAATTGCTCTACTATAATGCTTAATCGAACCTTCACGAGTCACAATGCAAGTAACGCACACGAATCTGTAAATTTACAATATCACGCTAACGAATGTTTAGTCGAGTTACGATGCGAATAACAAATTCAAACATGTATATTGTATACGTCATAACTGGGCTGTGTTATGGTGCATTTAAACGTTGGTCACATTTGCACGTCACCACAGAATACATAATAGTAGCTAAACGCTACAGAACGGACACTCTCCGCTTCCCGCCACAATTAAACACTTACCTCAACCCGCACGATCAGTCTAAAAATGGTCCACATTTTTCTACAGGGACGATACGCAACGAAGATTGACAACATTAATCAAATTGACTTAAAGTAATTTTATTATTTTGGATTTGTGATTATTGTTTTTCGTAGAAAATGGTTAGATATTGTGCTGTTTACGCATGTATTTCATCAGAAAAACGTGATTTTTTTTACGCTAGTCAAAAATGTGCCAACCGTAAAGCGTTAACACACACATTTGCAGTCTCTACAGTGTGACTGTCAAAGCGATAATTTTGTATGGAGTGTTTGGGGTGTGGCCATGACGCAACTATTTTACTTTCAACGCGCCTAAAACACTTTCATTTCAAAAATAAATATTTCTTTCGTTCATACGAATGTTAAGTCGAAAATCCATACTCCATACTAATATTATAATGCGAAAGTAACTCTGTCTGTCTGTTACTCAATCACGTCTAAACTACTGAACCAATTTTCATGAAATTTGGTATGGAGATATTTTGATACCCGAGAAAGGACATGGGCTACTTTTTATCCCGGGAAAATGACGTAATCCCGGAAATCCCACGGGAACGGGAACTATCCGGTACGGTTTTTCTTTGACTGCGCGGGCGAAGCCGCGGGCGGAAACCTAGTATTATATAATTATCAGTGGAATAACGAATCGTCACCTTGCTGTCCGGGCTGATGGCGAGCGCGTAGCAGGCGGGCGCGGAGGAGGTGAGCTCGGCGCGCATGCGCGGCGTCGGCGCCGACAGGTCCCAGATCGACAGGTTGGACGCCTCGCCGCCCACCAGCAGCGTGCGCCCGTCCGGCAGTAGCTTCACTGAGCGGATGTAGTTGTCCCTTTGCTGTAATGGAGTATATACATTAAATTGAATATACGCAATCATTATTTATTTTAGGGCCGATTTTTCAATCCTTGGTTAAAATTTATCCGTCCAATAAAGTATAGCACGAACATTTTAAAATGTCACCTGTAAACTGTCAAATACGGGCAATTCGAATACATTTTTGAAATGGTAGTTTAATACGTTATTCGATGAATAAGTTTTAACCAAGCATTGAAAAATCGGCCCTTAGTCAAATAAAAATATAAGACATATAATTCACGCAATTCGCAAGTTAGGCTATTTTTCATCATTGCCAAATATGCGTTGACACGTTATATGTAGCGACTTATAACGTGACGCACTTACGCGCGTACTTGCGGGAATTCAGTTTTCGTGATCGTATGTACCGCGCTTAATTGCGTTGTGGATTCATTCAAAGATGTTGTCCCAAAATTAAATGTTAACGCAGCGTTGTACATGCCATATACAACGCTGCGTTAAACATGGCAGTGTACACGCCTTATCATATATATTTTCTATTGCACATCATATTATTACACACTCACCAAACAATCAAGCTGCGACAGCGGTTCGAGCGTGTTCGGGGATCCCGGACTAGTGATGTCCCACAGCTTAACGCAGCCCTTGCCACCTGTATACGCGTGCCGTGCGTTGGATCCTAACGACAAGGCCACCGCACATACAACTTCCCCATGTGGGAGTGTGGCAACCTGTCGGGCCCCGCGCGGGATCCCGGGTCCGACTAGCGCATCCGCAGGGAAGGGGACGGGTTGCAGCGGCCCGCCGCACGTGTGGTAGGAATACGCTCTGTAGGCATAAATCATTTTATGAGAAGCATTCATTGAATGAATGAATGCCTTATTGTACACACCAAATTAAATACAAAACATAAAATTAAATACACATACACATAAATTGCACAATAAGCGACCTTATGGTTACAGAGCCATCTCTTCCATTCATTATTTTCTCATTAATTCTGTTTATTTCAAGATAGTGTTATTTATTATGTTACAAATAGGTTAATATTGACACATGAAAAAACGTAGCAAGACTATCTTAATGAAGCAAAGTTTATTTATGTTACAAAATCGACCTTCTAAATATTTTTCATATACAATAGTTGCAACTTGCAAGTTATAATCAATAAGACAACTGTCATTAAACACAATTGTCTGTATGTAGATTTCATGATAACGTTTTAAATTCCAAAATGTTTTATTTATATGTTACTTTTTTCAATATTATTAAAACCGTGCAAACATATATTATAAAAAAAACACTAACGGTTTAGCAGGCGGCATGCCATTGGTCCTATGCCCGTCAAAAGGGAGGGGGGTACGATATGCAGCGTAGGGGGGAAAAGCGTATCGGCCCGTCGGTGTTGGAGCCCGGCCCTTCGCCCCTGGAGTGCCGGGCTTCTCCTGCAATGTGATAATTTTACTATAGATTTTTTTAAGTGTTAGCAATGTAATCTTCCTCTAAGGCCCGTCGCTCATGGAGCTACTCAAAAATGACTGAACTAATCAGTAATTACGATTACAAACCAGTTACAAATTGTATCTCGCATACAACGCTACTCAAGTTATAAGGTTTCAGTCACTTGTCAATGTTTGCTCGTTCATTTTTATCATAAAAAACAAAGAAACTCGGGAAACCAGTAGCGTGGAAGGGCCTAAGTCGAACCCATTAAAAAAAGAACTAAGTTTTTACGTTTATTGCATTGCGTATTTACAGCATGTAATTAATAAGAAATAAATATAAATTCCTAAAGCATGTTTATGCTATGTATGATTTTTATACAGTTTATTTGTATGTAATAAAAAAAAATTGCATTTATTAACATCGTCTCTTATTTCCAAATGACATATTATAGGATCCATTTTCCACATTTATTTGTGTAAAAATGTATGAATGATTTTATGAGTAAAACAATTGTATACTTACATCTTTAGAGCTCTTAGGAGTAGATCGACTCGACGAGGACCCTGAACGCGAGGGAGGTCTTGGACCATTCTCCGTTCTCTCACCCTCTGTGCGTACACTTGGTGACCCTCTTTCCTCCTGAAAAATTATATTTTTTACATAAAAGAAATATATGAGGATCATTTATCACTCAAAATAATGTATACGGGAATATTGTAGACCACATTTTAGTTCTAATTTTGAACAAAATCTAAAACTTTTGATGTAACATAACTTTAGAACTGATATTATGTTGTTTCATTTGTTGATTATTACGATATATATTTATTGTGAACAAACACAATAGCAAAAATCTTTGTGTTTCTTTCCAAACTTGAGTTTAAAATAGTAATTTAACTTCGTAAGTAATCATGATGCAGAATTAATTAATAACTAATTAACAGTAACAATAATATAGTACGAAAATATAATACTAACCTCATTAGCAACATCTACAACTAAATCCTGATCGCTCTTTTCTGCATCACTATCCTGTAATATCAAATATAAATATGGTTGATATTAACGTATGAAAGCAATTTTAATATCAGCAAACACTGTAGCAATAAACTAAAAGCAACTTTATACAAAGCGTTATAAAGCTCAAAATTGGTTGTCTGTTTTGGTATTCATTTGCAACATTCTTTCATTCTGATGTGAAACTTAAATAAATAATAATATAATAAATAAATATAAAATAAATAAATTATAATATAGTTTACAATGTTCGAATTTTTATTGCGGTTCTTTACATTGGTGTGTTCTGTTTTTAATAGAAACTGTACATAATGGAAAGATAGTAAGATAATAATATCCCATAAAATTTAACTATTAACTATATTTATAGTTTTTATTTATGGTATAGAGGATAAGTAATTCTGTACCACTTCATATAAATGAGCACGAAAACTATCGTCAAAGTATTCGTATTGCCATCGAGAGAATTTGTATGGGTATTTGAAAAGCGCCCCTGCCGCGCGAATATGGAACTAATTTTAAGCTATTGCATAGCTTCTATCGCGGGCCTTGAGCGCGGGGACCGAATCGAGAAATTCCGTAACGAAAACAGCTTTACCGCGGCAGTCCCCGAGTGCCACACGTCTTTTTTTTAAGTAAGAATGACGTCATACTCCCTATGACGATACGAATACTTTGACGATAGTTTTTGCACTCGCGCTGATTTGCTTGTCCAACAAGCACCCGTTCCTTGATAAAAAAAATCAATTAGACTTTTTAACAATCCCCTTTCACTCACGCAACTACACCAAAAGCAGCCAACCAATCACACAGCAAGCAAGTACAAATACCACTAACACTAGACACACTGACATATCGCACCTTGTCCTCCTTCCGTCGCTTCGCGTCGAGCGGCTCGGGCTCGGGCGAGCGCGGTCGGTATTTTTGTTCGCGCTCTAGAGGTGATACTGAGCGACGCTGCTAATTATAATAAAATATATAAATAAATAATAAAATTGTGCGGACGTCATTTTCATATATAAAACCTATTTTGGTACTTTATTCAAATCGATTTCATTTCCATATAAAATATTATCGATTATCGGAAACAATTGATACGATTTCAGTAAAGGACATCTCTACAGTGTCAAAAATCGATGTGTCAGAGAAATCATCTTAGTTGGAAAGGACTATAATAATTACAATTTATTATCGGATAAAAATGAAACACTATATTTGTTGCTAAGCGCAAATCTCGAGAGCTGCTGAACGGGTTTCGTTAAACCTTTTTTATAATATTTCAAAAGAAATCGTGAACATGTATCACGGGCGAAGCAGTGGCGGACCGCTAGTAATTGTATAAATAAAATAAAAATTATATTTATTTTGAATCCTAGTAAAAAAGCGTAACATTATTCAAAAATATTAAAATTTCAAAAATTTTGTAAAAAGTATGATTTAAAATAAAATTCAACATCCAGAAGCAACTAGATTTAATTTTAAAGTAATTTTCCTCAAAAATAATACACATAATACAGTGCGGAGGAAACTAATTAAGACGTCACACGTTAATTACGTATATCTTTAATCTCAGTGTTGCAACATGTCTATAAAAAGACAATAGACTACAAGCCCGCATAGGACAAAAATATGGGTCAAATGAACCACCATGGGACATATCTAGAACGATAGCAGAGCAAAAAATAATAAGATTCATCACTATGCCGTCACTTGTAAGCTGTCCAACTGAGTGCAGATGAGAATTGAAAAGTACAGGTAGACTCGGTAAATTTTGGTCATATATTTTTGTACGGCATTCTTAACCATCGATAGATCCATTAAAAATAATAAGAAACCGCTCAGTGCCGTACAAAAATGTGGGTCCACCAAGTCGGAATTTTTATTTAATTTCCGAGAGTTACCGGGGGTAAATTTGGTCATTTGACCATGTACGGCATCTGTGTCATACTATTGCTATACTGCTTTTAATCCATTATTCCGCAACGCCGTACAAAAATCATGGGGACAAGGGGAAAAAATCGAGAGTTGTAATCCCCTCTCTTTCCCCACTCCAGGGGGTCATTTGACACAACACGAAATAAATTTATTTTTAAAGTATTTTATGCATAGATAATATTTTTTCATGTGCCGTACATTTTCGTTGGTTCAAAGGGGAAAAATCTGAAAAAGAAATAAATCCATATAGCGAAATGTTTGCTTTATATTCTTATAATAAAATATAAATATACATTAATATTAAGAAGCTCGAGGTGGTTAAGTATCACCTTGGAAAGTCGGAGTCAGGTGGAATGGACTCCGTTAAATTGATGAACTAATAAAAAAGCTATGAACGAAAAGATGTGAATTATATGCAATCAGTCCATGAATACAGGTAAAGTCACAAGCAAATGCTAGTAATATATACATATTCAAAATGTACAAGTAAAGCGCTTTCAAATGATACCAAACACTGCATATTTATCTTAACTTTATTTTTTTACTCTGTATGTTTTGTCCGCTAGAGGGCGCCACATTAGATTTTGTGAAACCCCATATAGCCTTTAGCTAGCTGGTCGTTGGTTATCCAGTGAACAATTCAGACGCCTCTAATGATATGTCATTTGTCGAATTCTGATAAGTAGTTTAGAAGTTACGAGGGAATAGATGAACATACATACATGACCTGTAAACAACCATAACCCTCCTTTTGCTTTGCCGTAGTTGGGTAAAAATATGTTAATGCCGTACTGTATCAAATGGCCATAAAGCACTCTTAAAATTGTAGCTTTCGTCGCTTTCATCAGCCTAAAAGATGTGGTCTGCACAAAAATGTACGGCATCGTTTTTTCCTAATTTATCTATGTTAATACTATTTAAAACAACGGATAAAGTGTAGAAAACTATTATATTTCATTAATCTACGATGTTTAAACTTTAACAAAATTTCTGGTTTTGCATTTCTCTATAACTTTTTTTAGAACGGTTTCTTTTGAACGGCAATACTATACAACAATTGAATTTTACAATATCATGTTAAAAAAAAAGTTCCCGTACAGGGTCAAATGACCTTACAGCTCTTTATATCAAGAATTCGATGAAATTAAGATGATTATTGGTATACATTTAAAAGAACAATTATTTTTTGACGGCATTGCTTTTAATAGTACTTTTGAGTGCTAGATAATATTTTGGAACCGAAGCCGTACTTAGTCAAATGACCCCCTGGAGTGGGGAAAGAGAGGGGATTGCATCTCTCGATTTTTTCCCCTTGTCCCCATGATTTTTGTACGGCGTTGCGGAATAATGGATTAAAAGCAGTATAGCAATAGTATGACACAGATGCCGTACATGGTCAAATGACCAAATTTACCCTCGGTAACTCTCGGAAATTAAATAAAAATTCCGACTTGGTGGACCCACATTTTTGTACGGCACTGAGCGGTTTCTTATTATTTTTAATGGATCTATCGATGGTTAAGAATGCCGTACAAAAATATATGACCAAAATTTACCGAGTCTACCTGTACTTTTCAATTCTCATCTGCACTCAGTTGGACAGCTTACAAGTGACGGCATAGTGATGAATCTTATTATTTTTTGCTCTGCTATCGTTCTAGATATGTCCCCTGGTGGTTCATTTGACCCATATTTTTGTCCTATGCGGGCTTGTAGTCTACAAATAAATCTCTGTAAATTATATAACAACGAATGTTATAAATCAAACGCGGCCTTTAAATGTTTTATGGTTTCAATACGATTCTGTGATTCAACACATTGTTATTGATCTTATTTTTAATCTTCTTTCCTAGCAACATGTAACTGGCCATTCAATTGAGAAAATTATAACAATGTATGTATTTACTATTCAGTAGCTTTTAGATTAAAATGCCCTAATGATCCGGAAAACTTAACTTGAAAAAAAAAATGTTAGGCAGAAGGATTACTATAAAAGATCGTTTATTCTGTTACAGACTACAGTATAGTTTTGGAAAAAAGTCTACCTGCTTCTCGTATTATATTCGTTCATTTTCGATACATTTAATTTTCTATAGAGGTATTATAGTAATTGTGGTAATGCTTCAAGGCAAGACTTCTTCCAAACATAAATCAAAAGAGAGAAGTAGATGGTCCCTGCAATTTTCTCTCTCTTTCTAACACAATTAACTAGTTAGTAGTTACCCATCTCAAACTATATAACTATGAAAGTGTTATTTCTTTATATTATACTAGCTTTCTACCCGCAGCTTCGCCTGCGCAGTCAAAGAAATATAGCATAGTTCCCGTTCCCGTGGGATTTCCGGGATAAAACCTATCCTATTTCCCGTGGTAAAAAGTAGCCTATGTCCTTTCTCAGGTATCAAAATATCTCTATACCAAATTTCATGCAAATTGGTTCAGTAGTTAAGGCGTGATTGAGTAACAGACAGACAGACAGAGTTACTTTCGCATTTATAATATTAGTATGGATTTACCTGTTGGCTCATAGCTCTAGAAGCGGCTAGTCTATCGTCCTCTCTGGGGGGAGGGGGTTGTCCCGGCAGGAGGGGGGGAGGCGCCGGTCCACCGGACAACGGGGGTTTTATATCCGATGGAGGGGGTAGTTCCACCTGTAAATATTAGTGAATAATTTGCTAAATAAGCTTTTTTTAACGGTATAAGTAATATCATAATTCTAGTGGAGAGTTTTAGCGTTGTGTGAATCAATAGTAAAACATCAAACAATTTAAATTTTAAAATTGAAATTCTAGAATTTTCAAAATTTTTCGTGCGTGTGCTCGCTCTAAATTAGCTCGATTTAAATCTTTGTGGGGAGAAAATAATATTAATCGTCACAATATCACACAGAGAAAATCATAATAAATATTATTTTCTTTACAAGCAATATAGTTTCCTTACATTATAACCCTGATTATAGGCATAAACGGTAAGAAATCCACTATAATATTACCTTATGCGCCGGCGGGGGTAAATGCGGCGCCGGCGGCGGTCCCGCGCCCGGGAACAACAACCCGCCCGCGCCTAACAACGCACCGGCGCCCGCTACGCCATGCGGTAGGCCGGACGCGTGGATCTGTTGCTGGAAACATTCCCTTGTTACGAACGTTCCGAGGTGGCTGGGTGTCTATTGTAATGTCTCATTTATTTTTAAACGTAAAATACGTTAGAAATTATACACATAGGACTGTATTTTGTAGTCTTTAACCCTGCTCGCACACGAGGCGTAACGTAACGCTTACGCATATTGTAAGAATAAGTAAACAATAAACGTCTCTTTCTTACCAACGACTATCTCATAAGAATGCGTATACAACGTCTGTAACCGCTGCTATGTACCGCGTTTTATAAGAGGACTTTTTTGAATACATACATGCTCGTATGGCTTTATACTTCGCGCGTAGTACAATACGCTTACAATACGACTACGTCTTGTGTGCGTGGTTATAGAAGAGAAAATACAATATCACTCGTATAATTTCTAGCATATTATGGGCTAATAACACATGAGACACTATTATAGAAATCGATAAAGCCCATATACATATTATAATTAGTGACAAATAATGGATCTAAAAATATTAAACTACATTATGGTGAATGGTGATCTATAAAAAACACATAAACAACTTCTAAAAACATAAGAGTTTAAGAACAAATATAACACAATTTTTTATTACACAATAAAAGTGATGATTACACAAGAATGAAAAAACCCAGAAACGAAAATAAAGCAAATAACACTTATGAATAATAAATCATGACCTATTTAAACAATAGGTACTAATGTATCTTGTCAAAGGTTTATGTCTCAGAGTTTATGTTTATATGTATAACTTAAAAAAGTTTGATTCAAACAAATTTATCTCGCCCTAGCAAATGATATTAAAATGATCGATAGAAACATAATTATGACAATAGAAAACCACCTAGCCGAATTAGAAATCACAATATTGCGTGCGAGTTAGTTAAAATAATAAAAATGTATAATGAAGTGCTGAGTTAGTCATACAAGTTTGAATTCAACGCTTGATCTTTATAAAACAGCATAATATGCTCTTTATATAGAAGATGTTAACTTCTAGAACAAATCATTTTCTAAAATTATTCAAGTGGAACTTTGTATAGTACAATTTAGTGAAAAAAGTCATAATTACTTTATTTAACTCCAAAAAAAATATTTATCCAATACAAGAAAGAGCTTAACAAAAAAGATTTTTAACTAAAAATAAAATAACCCTCAAGCCACATGTACAGTGCGTCATAAAAAGCAATAACTATGTGAAGTCAACAGTGCTTGAATTTAATGGAATAAAGTTAGGCATATGGGAAACTCCATTAATTTTATATGAGAATGTCGATATGAAATAGAAATGGTTATATTAATGACCGAGATATTGATTTGTGGGTGCTATTAAAATGTAATCACAATGTATTGTATTAGAACTATGGACAAATCAACCATTTCATAATGTTTTGTAATATGATTTATGATTAAACAAAGATTTTCAGTTATCTAGTATTTGTTTTAGAGTTATATTATCTTTTTGTTGTTTAAATAATAAAGTACCTATATCTTTTAGGTCAATATATTATGAAAAATACAATTTAAGTTGTTACAGATTTATCTGTGAATATTAGTTTTATCGAAACACAGGAAAAGCCTACATTTGTCGTGTTGTGATCCTTGACTCACATAAAATCTGTTTAAACTGTGTACAAGACTGTATTTGCTATAGACAGACTTCCTAATCTAAAGCAAACTACATAACAGCTTTGTTTAACATACTTATCAAATAATTATATTTACAACGGAATTAGTTCACACTAAAATGTAATGAGATGTCTACGAAAAAATAATAATCTTGCAACACAAAAGTGGTGTTAATCACAAACAAAAAAACATAAAACCAAGCACATTTTTGACTAACTTACAAGAAGTTGCTGCAGTCCCTGTTGTTGTTGTTGCTGCGGACAACATTTAAAAAATACGCTCAATTATTTATTTTTTATATTGTAACAACAAATTACCTGATTCAAGCATTATCTAAAAACACAATCGCACAAACCATCAACCTTATCTTAATTAAAATAATTGCATAATATGTATTCCCTTAAAAAATATAACATCCAAAAACCAATTCAAGATAAATAAGTCGAAGAAATTCGAGAATTTTGTCAGTAAAGAAATATTTTTTAAAGTTAACAAAGGGGTACAGTACAGCATTAAAAAAATAGATAGACAGTAACTATTTTGTTTGTATTTACGTTGAAATACGAACAAAAAACTTACCCCTATGATAGCATTAAGTTCAGACATAGTGACCTGCTTAGCTCTCTCCACGGCGGAGGCGACTTGCTGTTGGTGCTCTTGAGCGAGGAACGGCAACACTTGGCCGATTATTGCGCTTAATCTCTTCGCTATTTCAGTCTAAAACATTATATGCAATCAGCTGAACTAATGGTTTATAAAAATACATATTAGTAGCGGACTACCATGGATAAACAAATATTGTGGGTGGTCAAGTAAATGAGACTTTTGGAAATGTTCTAGAAAGTTCTCTATTAGTATTTACTAACAAATCATTGTATCCAAGTCAGGAAAGCACTATCGATTTAAGCGGTTCTAATAAATGTTGTATATTATACTTAGCTATACATTTATAAATGTTATCTATACTAATATTATAAATCTGAAGAGTTTGTTTGTTTAAACGCGCTAATCTCAGAAACTAGTGGTCCGATTTGAAAAAAAATTTCGAAGTTAGATAGCCCATTTATCGAGGAAGGCTATAGACTATATATTTTATCACACTATGATCTACAGGAGCGGAGCAATGCGGGTAAAACCGCACAGCAAAGCTAGTAATCTATAAAATTACTCCTTTGAAATAATAAAAAAATTGGGATAATCATAACTAATTGTTATTATTACTTTTCATCAAAGTAATTACTATTGTAATGAAGGAGAAAATACATTCTATTGGCTGCAATTATAACCTCTTGAGCAATGAAACAATACAGATAAAAAAGGTATAATCAATTGAAAATTGCTTCAAGTAATAGACATGAAATAATTATAAAACAAAGCAATAAAGTATATTAATGTTTTAGCACTCATAAAATATATGGACAATTTGTATTGTACTCGTAGAATAACGAGGCAATAAAATAATTTACCTGCTTGTGCATTTCAACATTCAATCCATAGGACATCTCGTAATACTGAAAAGAAAAATAAATTCGCTTAGATCAGAAAAACAAATAGCATATTCTTTATACATATGCGAACAGAATTAAACATGCATGCTATGCAATAATCTTGGCCATCTTTATATTAATATTCTAAATCATTAATAGATAAATTATTAATAAACATGTGCTTTATGTGTTTGAATTGTAATTAAATTTTAAATGATGAGTACACCAAGACAGAAATGATTTTAACTGGTGGTAATAGCAGAAATAAAAAATAATACTTTTTTTTTAATGACTTAGAAAAGATTTAAACATATTATTATACATGCAATACTCTTTAAATATACATTTTCAAGTAATAATGTAAATTAAAAACTCTTACCATAACATAATGCCGTTGCATTTCTGTTTTTTCACTAGCTAGTTTCTCACATTCTAATTTTAACCTGTAAAATAACAATAGATTAACAGATATTTTAAATTACTTTCTTAATTGGTCAGGTTATTATAACTGTTAATTTATAACTTGCAAACTAATGTTGAATTGTTAAAGAGTTTAAAAGAATGGCCTCATTTACAAAGTAATTGTTTCAACTATAATAAGTTAGAATACAGGTTATAGTTTAAAGGGTGAAAAAATAATTAAAATAGTACGTAATAGCCTCAAACTGTAATTGTGGCATGAATTTCAATGACACAATCAAATTCTTAGTAATGAAATAGGACATTCAACTTACTGATAGCTACATTAGAAAATTTTTAATTGAATCACTTGAAAACTTACGTATGATATTGTGCTTGTAAAAAATTAAATTCTTCCTTTATTCTTTCTAAAGTATCTGCTATCGTAAACTTTATCGGACCTGCCGAGGGTTGAGGCCCCTGAAAAAAAAAATATCACGACATTCCATAAAATTCAAGTACAATAAAGTTAACATAAAGGCTAATAAATAAATAAAACAAACCCGAACTGCTCCAGCCGGGTGCCGCGTCGGTGTAGGATACATTTTTATTCTTATAAAATTAAATAAAAATACACAATCAAATAGAACTCGTCTTAAAACTGACACCGCTGTAAGTTGATAGCACCATTTCCAGTAACTCAACCTGTGCTATAATGCACTAAACACTTTTCCGTAATAACACACTAAGCACAATGATATGCACAAACTTTGATTATAAACTTTTAAATTAACAATCATTATCTCGACATTTGAGATATATATCTCTTCCACTTTATTTTGTGTTTCAATCAATGACCTTAACTATTGTTATTATTCAAACATAATTTATTAAAATACAACAGATATTTTTATGAAAAATTGTATCCATAAATCCACGCCGCAATTTTGGTGTCATGTCATATCCATCCATCATTAACTTGAAACTTCATTCGTCAACCACAGACAAATGTTACCTAATTTAAAATATAAATCTACTATAACTATAGAGGTTAAACATAATTTCATTTAAATTATTCAATTATTCATGCTTCAGAGAAAATTTTGTGGATAGGAGTAACAAACGAAGTAAAGAAAAATCTTCTAAACTATATAAAATAAAATTCACCGGAATACACGACCCCCATAATTTTGAGGTATACCTAAATAATATGTTATTCCAGAAGCATGATACGACTTTTTCCGTAATTTCGCACGATCTATTTATATTGCTTATACTACACTTAATCATTATTTTATTTCAAAATTGATTACAAATAAAAATAATATATTGTTAAACAAAGAACTACCAATATAAAATTTTTACCTGTAACCTGGGTAAAATTCACAATACTGACAACACCAGCACAGACGTCATATTGTACAGATACTATATTAATATGTACTCTATAAAATAAATTATTTTATTGTAAGTGTTCATCATAAAATAATTAATACTCAGATCGATTTAAAAACTTTTTTTATCTACTAATTTGTCGATATAATAAATAAGTCTCACTCTCCCATGATTTTTTTCATTTCATTTTTTTCCCTCGCGCTTGAATTTATTAAAAGTTCAATTTTAGAAAAGATTTGGATAGATAGGTTCGAGATTTATAAAAAAAAATAAGTTAGGTATACAAACATGATTTGTTATTATGTTTATGTATTAATATATTTTGAGAATAGCTAATCACTGTAGCTAATCATTAATATGAATTGAAAAAGAGAAAAGTAATTTTGAAGTACCAATATTGGTTGTACGCAATTAAAATGCATATAATAAACTCAGATTATAATAAAAAATGTTTTAATTACGTATTGTTATAAACGCATATTTTAATCTAATAATAATATATTATACGAATTTATTGTAGATAAGACAAAACTATATTACGTTTTCTGTCAACAAAGTGCTATACTTGTGAATGGCAACATTTAAATTGAATGTTCACATTTTTAATTTTATTTTGATTTTCGCATTTTGATGGCAGATTGCGATCGCCGCGCTGTTGCAAGCAGACGTAGAAAGAGTGCAGTGTTCGGAGTGTTTTGAAATCATAAATTTGGTTGCTTTGACAAAAACGTGATAAAGTGTATGTTCCAATGATTATATTTAGAAGGAAGTGCTGTTCCTAAAGTGGTATTACGTTTTATGTGAGTTTATACGTCGCAAAGAGAACCATCATGGATTTCAAATCAGCCGTTTATAATACTTTTAATGCTGCTCGAGATGGAAATTTAACACGATTAAAAGTAAGTACCTCTTTATTTTGTCAATATTTAAATAAATAAGTATATAGACTATTTGTTATTCGTCTATGGCGTTCTATAGTCAGCACTTCAACGTTCCGTTATGAAGGAATGTGTAGTTAATAATAATCCACTATCCACGTCCTATATAAAATCAGGCTATGGAATGAAGATCGAGGAAAAGTACCTACTGTACGATTATCTCAGCAATTGACTTCGTTGCTACTTGCTATACATGTCACTATTAATTATTAAATATATTTCTGAAAATAAAATATCTTTTACCAATGAACGAACTTGAGCGATTTTGTTTTGATATCAGTATTTATAGCACAGTTGTTGATAAATTACATTAAATTAACACTAAGTATGTAATTCTTAGTACAAGTAAAGTTATGGTATTTCTTTAGAAATTTGCGGCACGAGTTAAGGGGGGGGAGGGGAGGGAAAGGGAGGGGGGAGGTAAGGGGAGACCCCCTATAAAGTGGGGGGGTGAGGAAACCCCCCCTTCTATTTTTTTTTAATTTTTTTGAGATTATATTTATACTAGCTTACCGCCCGCGGCTTCGCCCGCTTTGACTTAAACCTAATAAATTATATACTAAAACCTTCCTCTTGAATCACTCTATCTATTAAAAAAAACCGCATCAAAATCCGTTGCGTAGTTTGAAAGATTTAAGCATACAAAGGGACATAAGGATAGAGAAAGTGACTTTGTTTTATACTATGTAGTAATGTAGTTAGAAATATAACAAAGATTATGGGCTTTCTTGACTGCTCCGGCGCTGCAGAACGTGGCGCTTGCCCCCGTGTACCTCGTCTTCGTAGCTTCGGCTTTTTGGTCGCCTTTGGCGACCAGCCTCAGCCACTCCGGCTCATTTGACTCTGCCTGCTCCTCAGCACACGCGGGCGCCACGCTCCTCCGCGCCTCCGACTTTTTTAATACACTCTAGTGTATGACAGACAAGTACCACGTGGAATCGGGGTGGACAGATTCGTTTCTGTGATTAACAATTTGTGTGCAATATACATACAATAAAAACATTTTTTTTAAATAATTATTTATTCAAATCTTGTAAACATGTTTGATACAATTTACAATGGCAATGAATGGATCCATTTTATTTTTTTCCACCCATCGTCTCCACATACTCTATATTATCACCGAAGTTTGCTGGGTGGTTATAGTTATCTTTTTTAAAAAATCTTTTTACAACATGCCACTGGGACTCAAATGGGTCAGAGGCAACAAATGGGTTGTCTGGGTCTGAGTGATTACCTTTTTTATGAACATACCCATATTGCCCCAAACAATCATATGCTCGCCAATAATCCGTATGAATTGTTGTCCCCTCAGCAACATGCTTTTGAATGAACTATGGTTTTTAATATGTACATTAAGACATTTGTTATCTCTTTCAAACACAATTCTTGTAGTTTTGTCAATGTAACTCAAACAATTTTGAACATAATCTCAAAAATTAAAAAAACAATTTCTCTGTAATTACACGTTTCCGCACGAAAAGCCGCGAATGTATGTTTGGGGGCATCATTACCGATCGATAAAAATTAAAATCGCGCCGAAATTCGTGCCGCACGTTTCTAAAGTCAACCCAAAGTTATTATAGAACTGAGGTTGTTGTTTTAGTTGAATAACTGAGGTCTAAATAAGCTTTAATTACTCTCTTCATAGTAATTCAAAGTTAATATCCATATCAATAGAATAAATAGGTACCTATAAAATATTATGTACACATTAAGCCGGGTCCGCAGCGACAATTTTCTAACAAAACATGTTATCGAAACATGTTACCAAAACATGTTTGCAAAACCGCTCGTCCGCTGCGCCTATTTTTGTTATTGTTTTTATTTAATTTCAAAAATGAGTTCCGACGAAGAAGACGTGGAAGTTGTTTTAGCAATAGTTGATTTAGTTCTCCAAAGAAATAATAAAAATAGGTTCCGGGTCCGACCCTACCTGCAACCTCGTTCCTTCAATATTTATCAAGAACTAAAAATTGATGATGATAAAAAATTTTTTTAGATGTTCAGAAAGCGATTTTCAAGAGCTAATTAAAACAATAATTAATTAATTTTAATCAACACAATTATGGCGGACGTCAAAGAGAATATAGGCGGACGGACCATAGATAAATTAGGACGGACGTCTTCTTCTCGTGAGTGCGAACATAAAATGCGTTCCTTCCCCTCCCCGCAGGCGAACGCGGGGGATGTTATCCATTCGTCTCGGCAAACATGTTATTGTGATTTTGCTAACAAAACTGTTAGGCCACGCCCCTATTCGGTTAGCAAAACATGTTATCGTGTTAGCTAACACGATAACACGTTGCAGGGGACCCGGCTTTAGATTATGGAATCGTTTTTGGTAATTATTATTGGAAAACGTTATTGTAGGAAATAAAGTCATTTTTGTCAGCCTTTAAAATATAATAAACATAACTAATGGTGTACCCATAAAAATATATAGAATATTCCATTACTACAGATAATTTTGGACTTGCACCCATGTCACATTATGTAAATTAAATAATTAATTAAATACCTAATTATAAATTTACAAAGTCATCATTTATCATTATTTATTGCATGTTGCGTTAACCAAAGGTTAATAATATTCCAAAAACAATACATATTTATTTTTAAAATAAATAGGTGCATTGACATTGTATTAAATAATTTTTAAAATTTTAAATGAAAGTGGTGGTGCAATGACCTGATTCAATACTTTGTACTGACTTTGTGTGGGCGACCAGTGCACTTTGGCCCAAGTGAAATCTTATTATCAAATTATGTTGAATGGAATTTCCACTGTTCTCAATTCCTTGGATAAATAAATAATTTAAATTTGTTTTGCTGATTAATGTTATCTTTCAATAAAGATAATTTATGTCTGCCACTGCTTCAGCAAGCAATATTATACCTCATACTGTACAATATTCTTCTTATTCTATCTTATTCTCATAACAAATAAATAAAGTATAAAATATATAGTATATTTTGGTAGAGCGCATCCTCAAACACTTTTACACAAGTTGTAATTTTATGGTGCTAATATGTTTTCCAGTCTGTTAAAAATTTAATCAATAAATTATATTATATTATTTTTAAAGTTCCTTAGAAATCAGAAGATGTTATGTACATATGATGTACTACTTATAATAATGAACTTTAAAGTAAACAGTCATACCTACCAGTAATTATTTTTAAATTTGAATAAATGTATTTTTTATGTTATATTTTTTTTTTGAGAATACATCTTTTATGCACAACAAGAATAAAACATAGCGTCATTAAAGTATAGCAATTTGTAACACAAAAACATGCAAGTTGCTATGCAAAACTATGTTAATAAATGAATTAATAATACATGTAAAATGTTAATTAAACGATACACTTACACATTGAAATTACAAGATGTAGAAATTGGTTATGAATAATAAAACTCAACTTTTAATATTTTACATAAAATGAACTAAAACAACACCTATCGTGTTGAATATAATAGCACTTTCAGTCGGTAACTGCATGAGTCTTTGAACCAAAAATAAAACATATGCTTACTTGATGCAGATGTTCAGGATGTCTGATTTAAACTTGCATTCAAAATCATATGCTTATTATTATGTTTCTTGTAGTGTTGTTTATAAAATGTTCTGTCTTAAATTGTGATGCCTGTCATTGATTTTAATATTTGGAAGAAACATTGCAATTAGTTAGTGGCAGATTTTTATTATATCAGAGTATCATCGTCGTAAATTCAGAGATAATGATGTACATCCTGTATTTGATTCCCTATTAATAAACATAAAGTATTTAATTTTCTTTTAGTTTTTATAGCTGAGGTGTAAGAAAAACAATATAATATTGTAGGTAGATGGAGAATTTCTTAACTCAATGCATACAACTTGTTTGTTGTAAGATTGTACTCATAAACTGTTGAGATAATAAATATTTAAACATTGCATTATTTATAGGATTATGTATACATTGTTTATTATGAATGCATTCAACTTCCCTATGTAAGTACATACATATTTTATGCTAATGCCTCGCACAAATCCTATTAAGAATATTAAATGCTATTTATGTATATACATGCAATTTTATGTAGGTAATGTTTGATGTGGTAATGAATGTTTCGGCAATGTTGATTACGTTATCTGGGCCGAAGGCACATTGGTAACCCAAATTGTGTTCGATAAGCGCTGTTTTTGCGTACGCCAATTTGTAGCGTTTTGGGTTGTTTGTGGTTTGAATTTATTTGATTACGATATCAACGAGAATAATGTTGAATAATGTATTCATAAATGTTACCTTTGTATATTTAAATTTATTTCGTCAGGCTATTAAATAAAATAATTTTCATAAATGTTTTTTATAACTCTTAACCAGGTAATTTCCCATGAATAAATTTTGTGAGTAAAACGTGAGTACACAGCTACAAAAACAAAGCGTACCAATATTGTAGTCATCAGCTGGCTCAGTAAATACACGGAAGTCTCTACACATGAGGCTCACGGAATTAGACCAAACATATGCAATTTTCTTATTTTGACTCGTACGAATGACTCAGTTCCTGCGAGACGCGCGTTTTTTTTATCGTTTTACCGTTTCTATATAGGCTTTGTTTGCTAAAACACTTCTTGTCTTCTTTGTATATCATCGGTCTTGACTTTTTGCCAAGTCAAAAACGAAGTCGAAACATAATGGATGTTTTTGTTGTTTATTGGGCTGTTTCCTTGTTCTCTATACTCTTCGATTTGTAGTTATCAATGCCTCAGGCTTTTGATAAACACGATTTATTTTTAAATTGTACGCGTTTAAATGTTTATGACCTAAATTACCACTTGTATGGTGTGTTTTATAATGAAGTTACTTGAAACAAATGCCACTTAATTAATGTTATTTTTATTAATGTTGTATGTTGTACGGCTCATTTAAATTGTATTTTTATGCAAATTTTTAAGTCCACTAGGCGCAATAATCATAGTACATCGATCAATTCGATTTCCCCGTTTTTGGGTAATGCACATGAATTAATCAAATAAAATTACGTATGTACTAATGTCAACTTTCGATCATTATTTATACGTGTAATAACGGTACACACGCAACGTGTCAAGGTTTTTAGTAAACCTAGTTAGTAAGTAAATAAATGTTATATTTTATAAACTTAATTAGTTATTAAGATTTTTGTACATATTACATTACGTCGTTTACGATTAATACACATTTTCATTTAAAAGAAGAATTAAGGAAGGCAAGTTTCGTAATAATAATTAATAATGCGTGAAATTGAGACAAAATTAAAAACTTCAGAATTGGGATTTTCGTAGGTAGGTATGCGGTTGCGAAATAGGTCAACTAGTGGAAAAGTATATTGGAATCAAAACAATATAATATTATATATATCATATCGGTAATTCCATTGAAGCAGAAATCTTTCGAGTGATAAGTAAATTTTCCAATCCATTTCATCGGTAAGAAAGGGGAAAGCGAACATGACGTTGAGTGGCGGAAAATTTATATACAAGACGACAATATGCAATTAATAACATGAAGGACATAGTATTAACTACGTACCTATATATATATTATGTAATTATTAAATGGCGGTCAACAATGTTGTATGCACACATATCGATCTACGATAATATGATTAAATATTGAAGTTTCAACTTATAAATTAACTTCACTTCTATACTAATAATAATAATAAATAATAATATGTATCATTATATTATTATTTAATATTTAAAGCTGAAGAGTAGGTATGTTTCTTGACCTTAATCTACGAATACAATACTTTCTAGTTTCTACAATATATACAGGGTGTAATCGTTAAGTGTGCACAGGCGATTTTTCCGTAAGTATTACAGATAACAAAAAACTTTAAACTGATATCGAAAGTACTTAACCTAATGAGTAAAATGGCCGGAATAAATTTTTAAAAATAAATCGAGAAATATCATTTTTGATATTATCTTTAAACCCTCCCATACATTAAGTATGAAATATGAATATCCCATATACATTTAATATGAAAGATTTTAGATTTCTTTTTCTTTTTTTGGTTTTCTGCTTTAATTACTTCCCGGAAAATAACCGGAAAATGCCTGGGAAATGTCTGGAAAATATCCGGAATATGCGTGAAAATGTCCGGAAAATATCCGAAAAATGCGTGAAAATATCCGGAAAATGCGTGAAAATGTCCAGAAAATGCGTGAAAATGTCCGGAAAATATCCGGAAAATGCGTGAAAATGTCCGGAAAATATCCGGAAAATGCCTGGAAAATGTCTGGAAAATATCCGGAAAATGCGTGAAAATGTCCGGAAAATGCGTGAAAATGTCCGGAAAAACCGTGGAAAATGCCTGGAAAATCCCTGGAAAATATCCGGAAAATGCATGAAAATGTCCGGAAAATGCGTGAAAATGTCCGGAAAATGCGTGAAAATGTCCGGAAAATGCGTGAAAATGTCCGGGAGAAGCGTGGAAAATGCCTGGAAATCCCCGGAAAGTGCCTGAGAAATGTCCGGAAAATGTTGGGACATGCGTGGCAAATGCCTGGAAGATCCCCGGAAAATGCCAGGGAAATGTCCGGAAAATGTCTGGAAAACATCCGGAAAATCCCCGCGAAATGCTCGGAAAATCCCCTGAAAATGCCTGGGAAATTCCCGGAAAATAACCGCAAAATGCCTGGAAAATATCCGGCAAATGCGTGAAAATGGCCGGAGAATGCGTGAAAATGTCTGGGAAATGCGTGGAAAATATCCGGAAAATGCGTGAAAATGTCCGGAAAAAGCGTGGAAAATGCCACTTCAAATTTGCGAAGTAATTAAAGCAGAAAACCAAAAAAGAAAAAGAAAGCTAAAATCTTTCATATTAAATGTTACCTGGGATATTCATATTTCATACTTAATGTATGGGAGGGTTTAAAGATAATTTTTTTGATATTTCTCGATTTATTTTTAAAAATTTATTCCGGCCATTTTACTCATTAGGTTAGTACTTAACCTAATGAGTAAAATGGCCGTTTCGATATCAGTTTAAAGTTTTTTGTTATCTGTAATACTTACGGAAAAATCGCCTGTGCACACTTAACGATTACACCCTGTATAGCCTATAGGTTACATTATTACAGTATATAATTTACTTCTATGTTTCTAGCTTCACTTTGATGTTTGTAAGTTTGTAATGTAATTGGCTCCTTTAGACTCGATTTTCATCAATTTAATGATTAATCGGATACTCTATGTTGGATAGATGTAATTCAAACTTTGTACACTTATCAAACATCGGTGACAATACAATAATTTAATTTTAATAAAGCGTGTTTTTTGAAACTGTATAATTTATTTTTCATTATAACATCGACACCGGTCACGGCGCGGTCATTTAACTTGCACATTTACGGTTCAGTTAGCTAATTGGATACGAATGAGTTAACTGTTGCGACTGGTTGCAAATACAAGGTTTTTGTACTAGATAATTATGAATTTCGTATGGATATATAGACCGACCAGCCTTTTGAAAGTATTTAGGATAGTTTAAAATAATTTGGAAAATCCAAAAGTGCACGCCTCATAATTTTTTTTAATAAATATTTATTAATTATTATTTTTGTTTATTTAATAACAATTAAACCACATCGAATCAGACCCTGAAAAATGAAAGGGTTCTATTCCTGAGCATACTCAAGCGTAAGAGAGAAAAAAAAAAAGACTCGATTAGTAAAGTATTTCGGTCGCTATCGTGTTAACAAGAAAAAGGATCCGCACATACAGACACACGGACGTCCAAGACAGAACTTTTTTAAACTGTTTTTTAACTAGTTTAAATAACAAAAATGACATCAAAAATATCATCAACGTTAAAAATAGTGTTTTTTCTTAATATGAGTGTGTATGTATTATCTTACAAGTGCAATGTATGATACATAAAGACATTTTAAGTTTGAAAAATCAGATGTTTTGCGGGAAGTGACAGTAGTACCCACCTCAACGCTTCGCTTATGAGGCGTGCAAAACTGCAGAAAATGTCCTGTCAGAATTTCTTTGCCTAAAACTTTTATCTGGAATGAATATTGTATCACATGTTGTGATCTATTATCACACAGTATAAGTCGTTGTTACAATGTTGTTAATGCAACTTGATGGTTTAATTGGTTGGTCAGTAAACTGTACCTACTTACATGTTTTGTTGGATATTGGAATATAATAAGCAAAGCGATTATGTAAAATAAAAAAGAAAAATACCTTTAATTCGACTTTCAATACATTCATGAAATAATTCGCATATTTAACATATTATCATGTATTTCACGCATTCTTTCCTTATGACATTTTTTATTAATAATGTGCCTTAAAATGAATTAAATTAAAGCTTGTAGTGATGGAAACAAGTTTAAGAATTTTAGATATATATATATGTACCTATATGAGTTAATTAACTAATTACGTACATTTTAAGAACATTTTATTTTAAAGTTTAAATGTGTACGTACAATAAGGATTTTTTGTTTCATTAATAATTGCACCTATAATTATTGTAAAACCACGGCATGAAGATGCAACTAGCATTCAACAATATGATCAATGGCCATGTTGCAACGGCCATATTGTCTCAAAGAGCTGTTAACTTTACCGTTACAAAACTGTTACCGCCCGATTTACTTATTCTTTTGAAATACAATTATGTATTCGTTGCTCAAATACCATTTGCAGGCTTGTTGTGAAATGTCCTTACATAATTTGTACATTCGAAAAGTGTAAAAGATATTGTTGTTATTTGCAATTGTGTGTAAAATATTGTGGTTTTTGTACAAGAATTAGGGTTTTGGCTTACCCTTAATATTGAGAAATTACTCAATGTATGACGTACAGAGCTATAATTATAATTTTTATTATAACATACAATTATCAAAACAATGCATAAAACATTTATGAAGTTAAATAATGCTTCCTCACGCAAAAAATTAATGTGATGAATGGTAGGAAATAAAATAAAATAAAAAAACATAATAATTTCATAGAAATAATAATAAAAATTCAAATTCAAATTACATTTATTTGCAAGATTAGAATAAAAAAATTGTTTGTATTTTGAGAAGTTTTTGTACAATCTCTTAAATCTTAATACGAATATTGAATTAAGATGTCTGCGCCGTATGAGTATGCTAACGATTAGTTTTTCCTTATGTATGCGAATTGCGATATACCTGAACATCGGTAGGTATTTCCCAAATACATACAGTTATTAAATTACCTAATTTTAAAAGCTTCTTTATTATGATTCTCGTTTTTTATTCACTTATACATCCGGGTAACATTACAGATGCATTAAGGTCAGGCAATTAATGAATGGCCCCTAGATATATTTTTACTTATTAGGTGATTTACTTCTTAAAAAATATAGTTTATCTTTATGCCTATTGTAAATAGGTTAATGTGTTACAAGTATGTAGAGATACTAACTAAAAGACGTGGGTTTACCATTCGCTATGTTCCTTATAACTTATTTGATGCTATGATGTCAATGTTCATAGGTTCATCTATCGAACCTTTAACTGTAAGCCAAACTGTACATGTATCCAGAAGTTATGTCCGTAAATCCTACATATAAAGTATAAACTGTTTTGTTTTATACTAGTTTTGTATAATATGATATCGATACTCGAAAATAAAGTAACCAAACCACAGCAAATGGAAGTGTTGTGAACCCACCTGACATCCGCTTGTGGTCACGGCAGGTGCAATAGGTTGGTAACAGTAACAAAAAGGCAAAAAGTACCTACAAAGGTAAACGACTGCGTAGCTTAAAATTGGCAAATTTTGGGTACTCGTTACTGACGACTGTTATTTAATACTTGCTGTGCCCCGTTGTTTTAATCGCATTGTTCCACTCCTATTGGTCTTAGCGTGATGATATGTACATACATTTAGCCTATCCTTATAGCTTTCCTCGAGAAATGGACTAACTATCTAACAGTTAAATAATTTTTCAATCGAGATTAGCGAACAAACAAACTCTTCAGCTTTGTAATTGTACGTATTTGTATTTACTGTTTAGTATAGATATGGGTGCTGTTTTTTTTTTTCAATTTACAATTTATCATTTTAATGTGAATAATAAATGCATTTTAGCTTCGCAGATTCTAAGATTTAATTTAACTTTTTTTGGCGTACATTAAAGTAACTTAATACTTTAAAGCACTTTAGATAAGTAGAGAGTTTTTGTTGCATTGGATTTTACATGAATTTGCATATTCTGAACAATTATTTGATATATTTTTTACTCATTGAACACGAAGCATTGAGCGATGAAATGCATTATAGCTTGTAAGCAATATAGTACGATGTTCTAGTATTTTCTACACTCGCTATAGGTATAGTTTTTACCGTGATGTGTAACAGAATATCTCATGAGTGCAGGCGTGCATAACTTCTGAATCAGTGGAACTGTTGCTATGCGTTTAAAATTACCTATTGAGAATCCAGGCCAGGTATACAATTACTGTAGAATTACATTCGTTCGGCTGTGAGCTAAGCTTCAATTATATCTTGAAAATAAATTTAAATAATACATTATGAGCTAGCAGCTAGCAGCTATTTAAAAAATAAAGCTTATTAATATTAATATTTCAATAATAAGCATTATTATAGAATTAACTTAAATGTACTTCATTTCAAGTACCAATACATAATGCGCGATTCTCCTTTACTTAATATGTCTAGCATTAAAATCAATTTAACCGTTTTGTCATGAAGATTTTCGACTTTTCATTCGCATTTTCCAGAAGTATTAAATTATGTTGCTTTGGATTGACAATTGACATTGACATAGATAAACATTTATTTACAGAAATCAAGACAGAAACACACACGTTAAAACCAAACGTTAACAACAACACAAGACAGATAAGATTAATGACACTGAACTTGACGTAAAAATACTAAGAGCGTATACGCACTATGCGGGTAGCCGCATTGCGGGTAGCCGTCCGGCTGACCGCAATCACAATTATGTACGTAATATTCATTTCTATGCGCACTGCGATGCGGCTACCGCAGACCGCACACTGCGGCAATGCGGCTACCCGCATAGTGCGTCTACGCTCTAAGAATTTAAATTTAATAATATTTGAAACATTTTAACTAAAATTAGGTAAACAATTACAACCGCTAATAATTAATACATCGTATAGTTAGAGTTATTATGCAAATAAAGAATTTCATTCATTGAAATGAAAATTCATTTTAAATACAGTAGGTATAAATTGTTCTAAAACAGGTTAAATCTCTAAAGAGGCCATTACAAATTTACAGGCTATGGGAATACGATTTTTTAACGGAAACTGTAATAACTGTGCCACTTCTGTGTAATGAAGTATTCAAATTGAGTCTTTACAAAAAGCTACTTGAAAAAGCTTTAAAATATAGCTTTTGGAAACGGTTTGAAATTTTGGCAATGTGTAATCTGCAGGTTGTAACTTTTTTTTTAGCTGCATTCTTTGTTTATTTTTTACCATCTAAATTCATTTATTTTTTTAAAAATTGCATTGTTATGTTATTGCATTGTTTGTTGCATAATCAAAATTATTATAATATTTAAGGTTAGGAACATTTAATTCCATGATATTAAAAGAAGAAAAACTTATCGGTTCACATTCATGGGTGGGTAGGTATTCGTATCCGTCTATTTTTGGTAATCGGATAAAAATATGCTATTTCACAATGTATTGAATTAAATTGCAATCCTCAACTATTTAGACAGTGATGCAAATGCAATTTTTAAATTATTATCTTATATATAAAATTCTCGTGTCACAATGTTAGTCTGCATACTCCTCCGAAACGGGTGGACCGATTCTCATGAAATTTTCTGTGCATATCGGGTAAGTCTGAGAATCGGCCAACATCTATTTTTCATATGTACCACGGGCGAAGCCGGGGCGGACCGCTAGTTTTTATTATAAAATGTTGCTATTCATTAAAATAATTACTAAAGAGCTTTCATTATATTACGCAATAAAAACTCCCAGTATATTTTAACTTCCTCTTACCAAATTGAGTTTAATCCATTCAAAAAGAGGATGACCTTGTTGGGCGATTTTTTTACAGGTGCAATGATCTCTTTATAAATTCAAATTAGCAACAGTGGGTTATTGTGTGTGAAAAATTCTAGTTTAAGTGCTTTATTTGTTAGATGATGTGAGTCATTCTTGTCGTAGAATACCACATAATATATAGTAACATTTTAAACTTCCTGTCCGATCACGTTTTTACCCTATTTTTTTATAAATATCTCTCAAGTTGGATAGAACTGCACATGGTGTGCGAATTTTATTATAATCGGTTAAGTGGTTTAGGAGTCCATTGAGGACAAACATTGTGACACGAGATTTATATACCTATATATTAAGATGACGACATATCCAATGGGGCTAAAATAAACAATAATGTTTATTGAGTTTGATTTCAATTTATCTTCTCGACGTTTCTATATTAAAATGTGTTGTAAACAAATTAATGATGACTTACAAATTGAACTGGTTTTTAAAATATGTATAATTCTTTACTAGGCGAATATGTACATATTTATGGCGATAACAATGAAAATTATGAATACATCGAGATTTTTACAAAATTTTCCGTGTGTAAATAAGTTGGTACCTACTAGAAATTTCTAAGTATATGTAATATGAAAACGACAACTCTAACGCAACATTTGTAGAAAAATCAAATAAAATTTGAACTAAATAGTGCACATTTTTACAATTCCAGTTACCTAGATGGAAATATTTTTCTGTTAAGCAAATTTAGCCATTTGTCACAGTGACAGTGAAAGTTGATGAAAATCTAGAAACGGGGTACACAAAAGTGTGACACTCGGTCACAGATTGTAAAATAAACGAGCATATCATTTTGTCTACCGGCTGATTTCTAAACCATGTTCCGGTCGCTTTCTGTTCTAGAATTTGGCTTTTATAACCGAGCTAGCCGCTTAATCTATACTTAATACTAGCTGCTCCGCGCGGTTTCACCCCCGTGGCTCCACTCCTGATGGTCGAAACAAACAAACAAACAAACTCTTCAGCTTTATAATATTAGTATTAGTATTAATACTAATATTATAAAGCTGAAGAGTTTGTTTGTTTGTTTGTTTGTTTGTTTGAACGCGCTAATCTCGGGAACTACTAGTAGATTATAAAGCTGAAGAGTTTGTTTGTTTGTCTGAACGCGCTAATCTCGGGAACTACTGGTCCGATTTGAAAAATTCTTTCGGTGTAAGATAGCCCATTTATCGAGGAAGGTTATAGGCTATATATATCATCACGCTACGACCAACCGGAGCTGAGCCACGGGGGTGAAACCGCGCGGAGCAGCTAGTTAGACTGTAAAGTGCTAAATTGCAAAAGTAGGAACTGAAAGGTCGACGAATTTCGTTATCGCTTACAGAATCGCAATATCTACTTAATATTTTACTCGAGATATTTTTTCTAGAAAGGTCAGGTTCAATTATCTGACTTCTTAAATTATATTATGTATCTAGTGTGGAATAATTACATTAAAACGTCATCATCATCATCATCATTAGCAGCCCATGTTTGTCCACTGCTGGACATAGGCCTCAGTCATGGCACGCCATTGAGCCCGGTCATTCGCTCGTTGTCGCCAGTTTTGCCCAGCAACCCTGCGGATGTCGTCACTCCACCTTGTATCGAACGTAAAATGTCTACGTATGAATTAGGCGGCGAATTCTCCGAGAATATAATATTGTAAACATAGGTTTGTAGATTCGATTTCTAATCTTTGCATTCCAGGATTAGTACTCTCGAATTCCAAACTTAATGCTTTTAACAATTTTTCGAAACCTTAATCTTGACCTACGTAATCGGCCGTTTCGCATAAGTTGACCATGCATGTGCCATTTATTTAATGGCCATGTTTATTACAGCAGCCGGAAAACGAGTCGACCGACCTGTTTGATTCTGTTGCCTTATAGAGAATCAGCAATACGCATTCGTTGGCTAAGAAGTAAGAGCTATAATAGAACAATAAGTAGGTACCTACCTTGTTGCTAGCTGATCCGAGAATTAACGTTTTTTTTTCAAGTTGATGTTTGTTCCAATTAACCTTGAAATATATTGTGTAATTTTTAAATGTGATGTTTTCATAATTTCATTTAAAATGTTGACAGATCACGAAGATTCGATATTGTTTCGCGATACAACGATTATTGTATGAATACAGAGTTGTCATTACAAAAGTTTTTATTTTTCCATTGGCTTTGTTTGCGCGAAACGAGCATAACATTGTTATTAGCTGGGTCCACACCGGCCGATCCAGTGATCCCGCGATCCGCGATCCAGGATCGCGGAGCATGGATCGTGGATCATGTTAGGCCGATCCACTTTAAAAACTTGCGATTCAAAATATGCGCTCCAAGTGATCCTAAGGCGATCCGTGATTCAGCCAGTCTAACTCTTGTACGATATGGAGTCACACGTACAACGGCGGCGTCTTGCCGTTGCAGCAGTAACTTTTATTATACTAAAATATTTGCGCAAAAAATCAAAAAAAAGAAATCGACGGTTTTGGGTGAAACAATTTTACAAAAATCGATTGGAATCTGGGACTCAGCTGTACGCAGAGTTAGTTTCAGATGAAGTGGAACACAATTTTGCAAGAATGAATGCTATTCAATTTGAGATATTCGACTTTCTGAGATGTCCATGGTGAGGTGGATCGCGCGATCCAACACAACCGTCCATACCGCGCGCATCACGCAACTGAGGCACCTTTGAAGCGGGTACAAAAACCGCCCGCTAACGGATCGCACGAGGTAGGGATCGCGCGCGGCAAAACGCGTGCATGGATCGCGCGCGGCACGTCCACACCGCCCGCATCTTTGGATCGCGCGCCTGCCGCGCGCGATCGGATCGCGGTGGATCGGCCGGTGTGGACCCAGCTATTGAAAATATTAAAATTTATGTGTTATACGTTGCTTATATACATATTTATGATTTATCCATTTTTATTAAAAGCACTTTTAATGAGTGCCAGTTTCGCTTCATAATTAAACTTGATCTATTTAACAACGTGTTAAATTCGTGGGTCATGGCAATTAACTAATTAGTGAACAATGGGCAGTGATGAGTCGCACAAATGTTAAGGTGTATGTTTTTGGGATTTTATACATAATTTATACAGACACATTACCTATTTAATTTTGGATTTCGACGATAATTAAACAATTAGGTATATTATAGTTAAGCTGCTTCACTTGCGTGTAGTTAATTCTAGGTCTTTCTTAATAACTCATAAATAGATTAATACAATTGAACTTTCAATTGTATTAGCGTGACAAAAACCAAACATTCATAAATAATATTCTGTGTACTTTAACTTGTTATAATAATATCGCGTTTTATTTGTTCAAAACAAAAATAAAGACCATTCCTTTTTAAAATATTAGTAGGTGTAGATTTAAAAATGAACCTCTGAATTGAATAGTAAGTAAGTTAGATAGTATTTTCTTCTGACTGAATAAATCACGCAAAATTGCCAGCTGACCTAGAAAGCGTTCGCTTAGCTCTTTATAGCCGTACAAATAAAAACTTGCTTATTCAAACCTTATGCAATGCATAGATATGATAAGAATAAATAAAGAATAAGGATGTCATAATTTCTTACAAATAAATTTGGAATAACGTCGATGTAACTATGCTCACGCTATGCAATAGGCGCAAAGCGGCAACGTCGCAATTCATTCACAAAATTATGAAAAACATTGAAATTGTCTACGGTTAAGCCTTGGTGCTGTCATTTTGCTGACGCTCGTTTGACTTCGTCGAATTTGTTGTGAAGTTTCATCATACGATGTTCTGTTTATTTATTTTTTAAATATTTATTGGAAATAATTTAAATATATCATTAAATATGCAAGCAAATGAAAGATAACGCTATCCAATATCTGGAGAACAGAAGATAAACCCACCTTGAGATAGAGAGTTGCCAAATAACTGGTACTCAAAACATACAACTCCAGGCTTAGAAGATTTATATTTTCAACGAAAGTGTATATTATTGTGATAAGTTTAGAAATAAGTTTTATGTATGTAT
The DNA here is from genome assembly GCF_061535455.1 of Colias philodice. Lineage (NCBI taxonomy): Eukaryota > Metazoa > Arthropoda > Insecta > Lepidoptera > Pieridae > Colias > Colias philodice. The sequence continues at coordinate 8,906,930 of NC_143104.1, forward strand.
GGTTTGGCGCATGTTGTAAATAAATAAATCATTATAAATATCAAAAGGGTTTTTCATAATTTCGTATATTTTGACATTTCATACAAAATTTTCCATTTCAATAAGTACGTAATGAAATTATTAATTTGCTAAACTTTTTCTACTTCTCGTATTACTCTCATTGCTATTATCTCAAATTTAGATTGAAAATTGCTTCTAAAACTTGTAAAACACAGCACAATGTACTAAAAGATATGTTATAACTCGGTTATGTCAGACTTATACTAGGGTGGTAGCCGTAAAAGGACGGAATAGCATTAGTATGAATACTTATTACGAAGTTATACTAGGTTACATTTATTTCGTGTTTATTTGTATGATTTTTCCTTATTCTTAGTTTATTCTTTGCATAAAATGTTATAACTCGTTTATTTGTACGGCTGTTAATGTTTAAATAATTCACTGGGTACAGTTAGTCATACTAGCTTTACATCGTTGCATGTTTCAGGTAAGTATGTAAATAATATTATTTTATTGATAAAAAGATAAGTTTAATCGTTTATTTCTTTTTTGTTACAGGTAAGTTGGCGTGAACAAATTGTTGGTACTTAATTATAATTTTAACGATTGTTCATGGGGATGCTGAAAATGTCTAACCGTTATGAATTCGCCATGCTTGGTGAGTTTTAATTAGATAATATTTAGTGTTATGATACCGGTCGTTCTTTTAAAACATTTCCCCCGATGAAAAGCCTAGGTAGGCTGTATAAAATTGAAATTAAATTACTCCGAGTTCCTGGTAGATCGGTCCAGATCGAACGATTTAAGTCGGTACGATTTTATATAATTAATTAATGAACATTCAGCCAACAATCTTTGAGACATAAATGTTTGATTTTGTTTTCATTACGATTAGTTTCTGAAACGACCTCATAACCACGCTCTTTTAAAATACAGGTAAATTGTAAATTAAGTGCTACAAAAGATTAAGCTCGAAAAGTAAGAGTGCCACACTGATTCACACATCTAGCCTATAACCTATAAGGATCGATGCAAGGTCGCCGGCGCCGCGGAACACATGCCATGACTATACAGGGTGCACGCGGATAGGCCGTACACCCTTGTACGGTAACTTGGCTAATTCGATTCGATATGTTTTGTTTGTAAACATGTATTAGGATGTGATTCTAAAAGTAAATGTAAGTTTTGAAGACGTTTCTAGTGAGCAATGACTAGTAGTGACGTCATAGTGTTTTGGTTTCTCATTGCAAATTGTGAGCAGTTTATTTTGGGACGGTAATTGTGACAGTACAAAAACATTGCGGTATTATTTGAAATGAATAAGGAAACTACTTGTAATTAAATAAAGACGATACGAAAATGACTGGCATTAATAAGGATTATATTACATAATCTTAACGTACCTAATGGATTAAATAATTTATTTGTAAAAATATTCTGTCTAGATACAATTTACTCGTATAATGTTACAATGAATAATTCGAAACGCTTCTTGATTTCAAAATTAAACTCATTCGCATTTTAATGTGTTGTATTCAATTGAATTATTAAATGTATTTTCGACACACCTCCGAAATATTACATACATCTATTTTAACTTTTTATAGAATAAAATAATAAATAGAACCAACTCAAAAATATATATTACCTACCTAGTTATAAGCAGACATCTTATCTAATAATTGTCGATATAGATAAAAATACATTACCTACTTATAGCCGTTCCATTTCGCCATTAAAAATATAACTTCTTATCGTCTATCCATGTGAGATTAACATCGTTAAATTACGGAAGACGGCGGAAAATCCTTGAGAATAGGCATGACGAAAGATTTTGAAATTCTCTTCCATAATGTGTGTATACGTTTACTATACAAGAAAAACCCTATATTTCGGTAATATACTTAAATTTAACGAAGATTAAAGCCATTTTTCAAAAAATATTTAATATCTGTGCCAAAACAGCTCGCAGGTGTCATGGCGTAGGCGTGACGTCAAACTTTGGTATTTTGTACGCATTGCGAAGAAAATTAAAAAAGTCTTTATTTAATATGTGTTATAGAAACGAATTACAAAGTTTATAAGTGGTGTGCAGTATTGCAGTGTGAATCCACATAAAAATAATGCTCAAAAATGTGTTAGTAATTATTTCAAGCGAAAAAATAATAAGAAATTATTGTATAAAGTTGGCGCGGAGAATCCCGAACCATGTATTCGTGAATTCGCAATTATATTTCTGTTCTGAGTCGATAAAGCATACGTGAAACAAGCGTGAAACAATAGAAAATAAATAAAAATGCGTATTCTCAACATATTCATAACAACAAAATACATCTGACGTGAGTTGTTTACTTATGCGTGACGTCACGCGTGTTTTAGTCAAAATGGCGAACTTCAGAATTTCAATGTTTTATTTTATTGATAATCTCATTAATCTTAATGTTTTTAAGATTTCTAAGTCGCTATATTTAATTTATTTATTATACATTTTCCCTTAAAAACACTAATACGATCATTTATGGATACTGTCGTCATGCCTATTCTATGATTTATCGCTGCGACGTTGTTGCGTGTGTGACTTGTATTTGATTTGGTAACAAATAAAAATTGCGCGATTTGGGATTTTGGAGCTATAAAAGTACTTTATTTGGTAAAAGAATCTGAGACATTTCACGCTAGTTAGCTAGGAAGGCAGATATGTAATAAGAAAGCACTTAAGCCTGCATCACATACCCGCTAATTGGAATATATTTTCACTGTTGGGTTTAGAAACGAACTACAAAAAGCAGGGAATCTTCTGCTCCAAAAAAATTGTTTTCTTTAATTATATATAGGAAATTAAATTAGGTCTTTAACTCTGCTTGCTGGAGATTTACCAAAATAACTAGTATCCGCTTATTTTTTATTCAGTGATCGGGGAAACAGACCGTATGTAATATCTGTCCCAAGTTGCACAACACCCAAAGGAATTCAGATTTAGGAATCACATGCCCTTCTATTTCGAATAAGGCCTCGAAAGGATGGCTTCTTAACAATATCCGGAATAAGGTAAAAAATATTTAGTTTATTCATGTAGAATAACAAAGACAAGTAAGGGCGCTTGTGCACTACAAGGAATTTTACTGTCCGGCATTCCGATTTTTTACGGTCCGGTTTGGCATGAAAAAACCGATGAATTGCTTGTGCACCTGTCCGTCTTTACTCGGATCAGTGCGGTACAGTTCAAGGAAGTATGGCGGTATAATGCTATCATAAATGATTGTTTTCGCATTTTACAAGAAACGAGTAAAAATATAGAAGGTGAAATATTATATTACTTCGTTATAATAAAAAGTAAAGTTCCGTAAGAGATTTAAAATGCGTGTTTCACTTATTTATTTTAATCGGTGACGAGGAGCTAAATCTATTCCCACTGGAACTTTAACTTACCAACACTTACTTAGATAATAATTATAGGTCAATGCTTGGTCAATGTATATAAAATAACAATACCGACTTCTCAAATCTTATTGCCAGCTAAAAGAAAGTAAAACAAGAGCTTGCTTTCAATTGGCATATGCAATAAAAAGAGTAAAATCCAAGCAAGTGGGCACTCGAAAACAATTATACCTACAGCGACTCGTAAACTCAAAAAACCATCCGGAATAGGGAAAAGTAAAATGTCGGACAGTAAAATTACGTATAGTGCACAAGCTAGTATTTAGATTAATTGCGTCATGCGTGCCATACCGGACCGTAAAAAATCGGAATGCCGGACCGTAAAATTCCTTGTAGTGGACAAACGCCCTAATTGTTTAAGAGTTACTTATGTTACAAATTTTTTTCTCCTTTCTATTTTCATATCCAGCTATATGCATTAAATGTACAAACATAAATATATAAATCAATCACTTCTTGCACTGCAAGTTGCAACAAATACATTTTTCCTCAGTATTAATAATATCGTGACTGATTGACTAAAGATAACATTTAAAGTGGGTGATAGAGATTTTTTGGAATTGAAAAAAGGAAATAGGTATGTTGTTATAGCCACTGTGATTCAGGTTTTCTTAGAAGTACGGTAGTCACTTGTATTGTACGAAACTTTTTATCTTCTATTTCTAGATTATTTGGTCACACTAAGAGCTGGCGCGCACGAGCAACTTTGTCTCCGCAACTATTTTGTCTCTCCCATCAATTTGTATGGGGAGTTGCGTCGCTACGTGCGCGCACTTTCATACTAGCCCATAGGTGGGAGAGACAAAATAGTTGCGGAGACAAAGTTGCTCGTGCGCGCACTGTCTAAGAGCCAGCGCGCACGAGCAACTTTGTCTCCGCAACTATTTTGTCTCTCCCATCAATTTGTATGGGAAGTTGCGTCGCTACGTGCGCGCACTTTCATACTAGCCCATGGGTGGAGAGAGATAAAATAGTTGCGGAGACAAAAAAGTTGCGGAGACAAAGTTGCTCGTGCGCGCACTGTCTTAGATTTTTCTATCGAACACATTTTTGTAGTTGAAGTGTTACTAATGAATATAGCGGTTATTTCTGATTGATTTCTTTTTAGGTCTGATCGAGAGTTTATTATTATATATTCTTTAATTTATTTTTAGAACGCGTGTAATTTTGGGCAACGGAGGTTCGTACTTATTTAATACTAGCTGTGCCCCGCGGTTTCACCCGCATTGCTCCGCTCCTGTTGGTCTTAAGGTGATGACTGATGATATATCCTTCCTCGATAAATGGGCTATCTAACACCGAAAGAATTTTTTAATCTCTCATTAAATATTCATTGTTTATAAAGTCAAACAAAAATATTTTATATTTTGTTTGCTTTAAATGAAGGTACATTTGTTGAGAATGAACATTTGTATCACATTGAAGAATTGGTACCTACCTAAATATGTGATGAAAAAATAGGATATTTATTACATACAAAGTAACGCATATATACAATGTAGACGTACATATAAACCCATTAATTGAAAAGGTATAAGGTTACCAATCGACAATGATTAATTTAATCGATTAAAGGTTGCATATTATAGTGATATGTAAATGCAAAAATATGTAACTTGTCATCTCGCAAGGTAACCCGCATATCCTATTTATTCTTACAAGTAGGTATACATATTAAATAGGTAAAACCTAAGCCCTTATGTACATATTTCATATGTTATAGGTACCTAACCTACTGGTGATTTTATCGTTAAATTTTTTAAGAATTAAAAAAAGTTTAAACTTAAAAATTATGAACTTGCCTTTTATTAACCTTTTGAATTCCAGGTGCTTTTAAAAAGGCCAATGTCATTCAAGGATGCAACGTTCATAAAAAAAAAGTTAAAATGGAAAATTGTTCGGATCTCGAATACCAATAAACTAAGAATCTTTAAAGTAAGTATTTCAAGAAATAAAGAGAGAAAAATAATATTTCTGAATCTACTCAGTCTTCGAGGCTATTAACTATTTCTTTGATGGTGCACCAGGATTATTAATTAATTATTCAACTTAATTTAATTGAGGTTGGCTAATATCTTAATACTTATTATAAAGGCGAAAGTTTGTATGGATGTTTGTTACTCTTTCACGTAAAAACTACTGAACCGATTACAATGAAATTTAGCACACATATAGAGGGTAACTTGGATTAACACATAGGATAGGTTTTATCCCAGAAATCCCACGGGAACGGGAACTATGCGGGTTTTCCTTTGAAAACGCGGGCGAAGCCGCGGGCGGAAATCTAGTAAGATCTATGGTTTATCAGGTCTGGTAATATTTGCAATGCTCATAGTTTCCGGTGAATAATTGTGACCATCAATTTACCAAGTGTTCTTTTGAAATACATCACTCTAGGAAGTTAACCTCAATTAGGACAATGACACCACAAACACGGACGTTGCGTCTTCCGCGCGTCTTAGTATTCAAACCTTGCTACATTACTTCCTCCCATAGATTATTATTTATTGCACATTGCTAGTTAATAGCCGTTCATGTATCAGCAAATTGATCAGATATTTCGTAAGTAAATGCATAATTTTGTACGGAAATGTCACGTGCGAATTTGATTTTCCTTCTGTTTTCTTTGATCGAGTGATCGGGCGGTTGTGGGTACGAAAGGATATGCTTCATTACGAAAACATGGTTAGGATTGGCTTTTTGTATTGGCTTAAGTATATTCTTGTAAGTTTATCCTTGTTCTTAATATTCCTTCCTTGGTTGAAATAGTTTTAAACTTAATTTTTTTACCAGAAACTGATTCAATAGTCAGCCATTTATCTTTTCTGTTTGTGTTCGTGAAATTCCTTTTGTATCAGTAGGTATCACAAAGTTCATTATATATATATAAGAGTACAGACATTCAGGCTGTGCCTGTAGTTATATGCTTGGTTAGTCATATCTTGTGTGCACTGTGCAGATGTGAAATGCATCTGCCCATCTGCCAGCAATTAAGGCACACAGGCCATTACTCATTTCCAGCAAAAATATATACATACTATATATTATACTAGCTTCCGCCCACGACTTTGTACGTGCATCCCCGTTTTTCCCCGCTCCCGCAAGAATTTCGGGAAATCCTTTCTTAGCGGATGCCTACGTCCTGACATCTACCTGCATGCCAAATTTCAGCCCGATTCGTCCAGTGCTTTGGGCTGTGCGTTGATAGATCACTATATCAGTCACCTTTGAGTTTTATATATAATATAGACTAGTATTATATATACCTACTTACATACGGAATATACCTACCTATATACCTACTTATACGGAATAATCGAGGATATAAGGCAATAGGCATAATCTACACGAATATTCTAAAGATTTTGTTTGTTTCTATTGAATAGGCTCCGAAAGTACTAGATCGATTTTAATTATTATTTCACTATAATATTATTTGGAAGGAACATAGCGTATATTTTATTTTGTGTTAATCCTGGGTCAGCCCGGGTAGATCCGGGACTAGCGGCTAGTATTATATAATGAGGTATCCTTATTTTCACGTCCAATTCAGTTTGACCCAGTTCATTGGCAGACGGTGTCATTCATCTGTTTCGCCAATAACCCAAAATAGTATTGAGAAGTGATAAATTACCGCTCAATGGTGATGAATGTCTGAGTATTTACTTCCACATCTGTATAGTAATATACTATAATATTTACCTTTTGTATAATATATCGTTTTAATGGCGAATATGTAAATGTCAAGGCTCATTATTTTTTTGTACAAATTGCTTATTATTTTGTGACGTCTGATGGTTTCAACTTTAATTATGTTCCGGAAATTTTGAACACTGCCAATGTAATTAATGGTCATATACTTACCTGATCGGATAATTAAAATAATAAATACGCTTCTTTTGTATTGTAGGCAGAAATGCAATACAAATTGTCACACTCATCATGTATAATTTAGTAGGTTGAGATAATTTTAAATTCTTGAGGAAAGAAATCCTGAAAAATATAACAAGAGCATACATTGAAAAGGAAAATATGTATTTGTATTTGCCATTCAATTTGATTCCAAACAACGAGAGCGTATAATCGAGCAGGCGCGTTTAAGGAAAAGGAAATTTAAAATTTATTCACATGTTATTGACGATATTATACCCGATATTGAAGATATTTCAGTGTCGTTTTGTGAGTGATGGAGCTAAGGTGAGTTTCAATACATTTTGTAATATTAAGATATGTTTTACCATGATAATAGAACGTACTGATAATGTGACTTTAATCATGCTTAAGATAGGTAGGTATAGGAATTTAGAACAGACAATTTTCACTGGAATCTATCTTAATAAAAGGAAAAGATAAAGTCTTATGAAAACTAACTTTGTTGAAACAATCGAACATTTTACAAGTTCAGTAACTGCAGTTTTGTTGAGAGTTAACAATTACTGTAATTATATGCTGTCTGATAGAAATATGTACATATATGCAATCACTTATTAAGTGGATAAATGAAGCGGTTACGGTTAATAGCTTTTGAGATGTGAAGACGCAGTTGCACGTCTACAAAAATGGTAATTCATACTGGCTCTCGCGCAAGCAAAAAGTGCATCCGAAGTATTTATAGCTCAAGGTCTATATACGTCTTCCATTTTCCCATTTTCTGACCAGATCTAGAATATTTTTAAGTATAAATACTATTTAAAATTGTGAAGCCAATACTATAAAATTAGGAACATAAATTTTTGATATTTTAAGCATCTTGGATAAGATTTTTGGTATCAGAAATGGGAGCACAGATAATAAATTAATCTACTTATCTGAATAAATAAAAAAAGAATATTCGAAATGTAATGTGCCGCAAAGAAACACTTACTATTGATATTGACTGCAGACAATTTTTCTTTTCTGTTCTTCATTTCATGAAAGGATTTGTAAAGAAGAAAATATTAAAACAAAGCACTTATATTCACCCTGTTCGCCTAGCTAATATATAAAAATGAATCGCAAAATGTGTTGGTAAGCGCATAACTCGAGAACGGCTGAACTGATTTCGATAATTCTTTTTTTATTATATTCCTTGAAGTACGAGGATGGTTCTTATGTAGAGAAAACGTAAACATGTACCACGGGCGAAGCCGGGGCGGACCGCTAGTTACGTATAGAAGTAATGTTGTAATTAGTTAATGCGTAGAGACGAGAGCATCATGCTTCGAGATTCCTGCTGTCAAGATGGACATGATGTAACTATTTCTAAATATATCACATCAAGCTGTTTGTTTAATGTATGATGTTTTATTTTAGCTTCAGTTTGTGAGAAAGTAATACGTTATTATTTAATTGATGACGTCTTATATTATGAATCGTTCGTTAAAATCGTTTATCTGTTTTCTTATCTGTCTTGCATTTGTATACCTATATGTCCGCTAATGCAGTGGCAGATCTTTAGAAATGCGCGAAAAACCCTTTTACCTATAAAATTTTAAAAGCTAAAATTATCTTTAAATTTCTACTGAACTTTTCCCCTTATTCAGCTCTATTGTTTCAATAAGAAGCGCTAATTCAGCAATTAGCGAGATTGTCTTAACATTGTAGGCGTTATGCCTTTCACTATGTCCCAGTGTAGGCGTAGGCCTAGTAAAACTGCTTTCTCTGATTGTCCCAGATGATTTAGGTTCTCGAATCGGTGCCACATGCTAAAGATTTTTTATTGAACGATGAATTAAAGAGTACGGCATCGTTTGCTGTGTAGGAATTATAATTACCTATTCGGCTTTGTTGGGTTAATATTGTGCATCTAGTGATTAGATGAACAATATTACATACGTATATGATGAACTATTTCTAGCTTAGATTCTAGTCTATAATGACATTACGCTTATAATGACATTATTGACGCTTACATTTTAATTTTTATGGTAGGTATGTAAACTATTATTATATATTTCAGCACTCATTTATATATTTCAGCACTCATTTGGCATAAACATACAAACATACACGCAAAACTCTGCTTCGTAAATGATTAAAATTGGCACAGTGAACTCGATAAGAGCTCACAGCTATCGTAAGGTCAAGAACGTTTAAGTCGAACGAGAACGAAGTGTGTCAAATTATAAAGATATTTTAACGTTACTTAATGTGCCCACTTTCAGTTTTACACTGCATTTCGTCGGATTATACAATACGGTATGGACAAGCGCATGTATGTCGTATTTCGATGCAATATTTCGGATAAAAAGCGATTGATGTTATGAACTGTAAAGCAGCAAATTGTGGATTGTATTTGTTGCATAATCGGAGTTAATATCAAAGTCTAGAATGATAGATGATTTTGGTCAGTGGCCTAATTAGTTAGTTACTGCAAAAATACGAGATAATCTTCTTATATATAAAAATGAATCGCAAAATGTGTTGGTAAGCGCATAACTCGAGAACGGGTGGACCGATTTCGATAATTCTTTTTTTATTATATTCCTTGAAGTACGAGGATGGTTTTTATGTAGAGAAAACGTAAATATGTACCACGGGCGAAGCCGGGGCGGACTGCTAGCCAGTTATAAAAGCGATTACTGTGTTGCCGTTCTTTTGTGTGTACCTATAGGAGAAGTTCTTCATTACAAGTCACTAGTTTCTGATATATCATAGAATAACAAATATCACCTTTTATTAGAATTGCAGAAATGATTTACAAGGTGATAAATTCGCATACAAACATTGCAAAGACATTAATTAAACATTAATGACGTTTCTTGTTATGATTAGTTACCCTTATTTGCGAGAAGTTTCCTTACTCGAGATGTATGATGCAATTGCTAGGGAATAAACCGTCATTTATTTATAATTATTTATATGTACGATTAAATATAGCTGGTATGTGGACGTAATAAGGTAAAGTTAAAAAAATAACACCATACTGGTTCTTTAAGCAAATAAAACAATAACGCATATTATCGTCAGTCCTTGCAATTTTAAAGTTACATCAAAAAACGATATATAAACTAGGTATGCAACAGAAAAACAAAATGAAACAAGACAAAAATACAAATGAATCTAGTCTTCTGTAGAAACTGTTTATTTTAATATTTGATTTTGAAACAACCCAAACAAAAAAAAAACTAATAGTACCTATAGACTATAGTGTGATATAGCAAAGAAAATATTGTCTCAAATGGTGTTATGTAATATGTGTTTTGAAATAGATGCTTTTAAAAACAAAAATGCCTCTAAAATCTAAATAAGTATAGGTATCTAAAAAAGATGAAGAAACTGTATTTATACCTACTCTACATAGCTTAATCGTCATTTACTTTTGTTTTATTTTTCGAACTATAGAAACTGTTTTGTTTATAAATATCAGAATGTGAACAAGTATAATTTATATTTTAAAGTTTAAACGTATTAACCTTTTATCACTGACTGACGTAAAACTAAATGGAAGTTTTTATTGACTATTGTAGAGCCATTTTAATAGGCAACATTTGACAGTTCAACAAAATTCAACAACGTAACCTAGTAACCACGACATAGAATAACATGATATTTCGTTTTGTTAGAACTGCACATTTGTTTAACTTTTTTCAATTACGATTACATATTTATAATAATAATGACCGATAGAAGTAATTTTAGGACTTGATTTTACTGATAAACTATTCTAAACATAATGAACAATTTCTGATTTAAAGAACTGACGTCGCTACAATTTTGTGTCAATAAACCTTTTTTCTTTTTAAATACCAGAGACGTTACTCTAAAAATCGAAATCTGACATCTAGAATCGAATGCATTGATTACTTGGGAATAAAAATTAACATAAATTATTGACATGTGTTTCAAGTTCGATTGACAAATGTTTCAAGTCCGTATCGATTAATTCACTTTAATCGATGTTTTTAAGCAGGTTACCACCCTATGAAGATAAAATTGATAGACGTCAAATGTTGCCTATTAAATTGGCTCTACTATAATATTGCGTTTTATCCCAACCTACTGAATAACTGATAGGACTCAGTTGTCCAATTATTAAGGGCTGATTTTTCAATCCTTGGTTAAAACTTATTCATCGAATAACGTATGCTACTACCATTTCAAAAATGTATTCTAATTGTCCGTATATGACAGTTTACAGGTGACATTTTAAAATGTTCGTGTAATTCTTTATTGGACGGATAAATTTTAACCAAGGATTGAAAAATCGGCGCTAAGAAAAATAAAAATAAGCTAAGATCTTAGAGCATACGTCGTTTTGACTCAAGGAAAGCACTGTGCAGGAAAATATGCATAGAAACTAAAAATAACAGTGACAAAATACACTCAAAATAATACCACTAATAAAGCAAATAAGCAACTAAATCATTTTCAATATAAGATAAAGAATAAGTTACAAAAGGTATTTATTGACATGCATATAATGTTGTCTTAGAATGGGTTTGTTCACACCTCCCAGTAATGATAAGTTGTTTTGAAATATTTATGATTTATTGGCAACTTGCTTTGTGTATAAACGCGTGAATAATGCTCTATGATTTCCTCCCTGTTAATTGCATAAATTAAAGATAAATAAACATTTGTTGTTATTTTATTTGTTTAGAAATGTAGCCATGTTATGCACAAGTTCTTTAAACTGTACAATGTCGGTACTTAACTTGGTATGTCTTCATAAATGGTTCGTCGTGTTTCTGAAGGAGCTGTTAAATCTAAATTAATCAAACATGCACTTACGCTTTGATGTTAATACATATTGCTTCTGCAAAACATTCACTCCTTTAAATTTTGTTTTCGAGACAACCTTTATATTTTTCCAAGCTTCCAACTCTGAAATTAAAATTCACGACAGAGCTTTTAAGGTACATTTGTATAAGTAAGTATGAATGGAATGTCCTCTGCTTGCATTAGTCATCAACCAGCCAGTCAAATATAAAAATAAACTTTGTTTTTGTAGAAAATTCTAGAAAAAAAGTTTATATAAATAGTCCCTGACCACGAAGTAAAAATATCGATCGTGTGGAACTAGAACAATAAATACAGATAATATCTCTTAATGTAAATTGTGCTTAGTCATGTTATTTGTGATTTAAAATAAATAAATATTATAACATAATCGCTAACTGCCTTGTCATTGTTTTAAAAAATATTGTTTAATTATTTATTTAATTGACACAAGGAAGTTTTGTTTAGTGCACAAATGAAAAAAAGCGTTTATACGATACACAGCTTAGTCACGTTTATTTGTTTTATGCAGTATAAAGTTGGAATGAAGTAGATTGACTGGTTCTCATAAGGAGAGCACGTGAAATGAGCGTAATTGCTGAGACAAAGTCAAGGATTTGCAACAGGCTGCATTTATGGATGAAATGTATCATTGTATAGTGTGTACTCGTTTATCATTTCCTGGGAGTTGCTTTTTTCCATCTATGTTTAGTAAAGAAGAGTACGCATTTGTTGATTCAAATTCAAATTAATTTGAATTTGAATTTGAATTTGAAGCTTTTTTACAAGTTAAGCGTAGCTAACTTGTAAAAAATAAAGAAGGCTTTAAATAAAGAAGGTGCTTAAATTGTATGTCTGTATTATATATTTTTTAATATGTGGGTTTAGGAACAGTGCAAGTGCATGCTCGGTTCACTGGGTCAAATAGTTACAGGGTACCTTCAGACCAAAATATATTAAGTGTCCAGTCCGTTTCTACTTATGTAAGTTTTATTGCAACGACTTATTAGTTATTACATTGCTACTTTTCTATTAAATTACCGTTGTACGTACTATTTTTGTTTACAACAATTACAGATATTACTATCAGTTTACCGTCTATAATATGACGTGGTCTATAGTGTACAAAATGCATTCGTTCACAGTAATCTAAAAAATGCCATATCACACAGATGCTTTCTGGTAATTAATCAGCCTTGGATTGCTAGACCTATAATACCGCATGCTAACGCGCATCGTACAAATAGCTGACAAGCGGAAAAAAGGCACTGTATGTAGGTCTATTTATTTTATTCTAGACGCCGCATAATCTTATCTTGAAAACCAGAAGTGTTGAGAGGTCTATGACGCACGCAATAAACTCTATGACGCTTTGTCGTAACGATATAGAAATCGTATCACGATTTTGAATAAATTTCATCGGTGATTTGCAATTATCGTTTCGCTAAATGTTACATAGGAATCGTTTGTGTTAGCTTGATTAAAGGACATAGCGTGTGGCTAAACGTTCTCTTGTCCCAGAGGGGTTGCCTTAGGGAACAATTTATTGTATGTCCAAACTTTAGAAACACGTTATTTAGTGTACCTATTAGACTATTTTTAAATATAGAGCATTAAATTTAAATATGCCTTCCTACGTTTTATTTTTAAAATAAATTATACAGGTAGGTATACAAAAAATTACGGTTCAGTTTTTTTATTGTCGGAATGGAAAGGAAATTTAAATTATTGAATGATAATTAGTACCTATGTAGTATATTATAAAGTATTTTAAATACTTACGTATTTTGCAACAAAAAAGTAATTTACATTTTATATGCTATTTTTAATTTTTATGTTAGGTATCTACTCGAAAAGTTAGTTATATAGTTATATACCACTCAGTATGTAATATCATTTATTCATGTATACGTATATAAAATAATATATTATATTATGTAATCGAATATAGGTAGATATATGTATTGTCATAAAGGTTGTGCTGTTTTGTAAACAAAACTTTTTCCTTATTCACAAGTGAATCACAACGGTCAGTCGCATGGCGCTCATAAAGCACATATAAATTACACAATAATTACTTTGTCCGCGATCAAGCCGCAAAACCGCGAAGGCTACCAATGTGTTACATCAGGCAATTAGTTTGACATGTATATCACGGGCGAGAGGCGTGTTATGTAAGCGATACACCCATACACGCTACACGATCTACCGGAGAGATTAACCGTACGTGTACAGGTCAACCGAACATAGGTAGGCTCCAGAAAGTGCACAGGAGCCGTATTATGGCTTCTTATTTCCAGCCTTTATACCAGCCATGGTTAATTATTTCATTATATGAATTTGCCAGTCAGTTCAATTCACGGCGTAAACTGTCTGGAAATAAGAGGTCATAATACGGTTCTAGATCTATTCCCATACACGTTACAGCCTACCTGCGCAGGGATACCTATACAGGTGGATCTTTCGTTGCTATTGAATGAATAAAAATTATTTATTGCGTTACAAATGAATACAGAAGATAAACAAAAGACTAACATAGCAAAAGGCGATCTTATTGCTAGGTAGCGCATTCTACCAGGAAACCCTAACTTTAAAAGAAGATAAAATAATCTGGTGGGTGAGCAAAAATAAGGCAAATGTCGTAACACATTAATAAATGCACAAAATAAACACATACAAATCATTATCCATTATGTAATGGCTAGCTAGCTTTCGCCCCTGGACGCACGTGCGGCATGACAAGCAAATAGCAATGAGGTGCTAGTTGCAGAATACGATGCACGTGATCGTATTGCGTCGATTGTTTAGTACCTTAGGGAATGTTTGTGAGTTTCTAGGTCGCGGAAGAATTCTAACAAATACCCGCGGCCCCATCATTAAAGCGGCTCGACGGAACACAGTGGGGTTTTAGTCGGTAAGAATCCGACATAACCCACGGCTTCTTCCCCGGGGGCCGTGGGTATCTTTGGAAGATTTCCCCACTATAAAAAAAAAAGGTCTAGGAGTGTTGGGGGAAAATTAACGGTTGTTGTGAATCATGCCGATGTAGGTTTGTTAGTGTGTTGGAAAGGTTGGGTGCTAAGATCCTTTCCTTAATAATAAGAAAGTAATAAGAAGTTTCATATGTTAATATGGTAAGAGATAATCTACTATTTGTTACAGAATAAATATTTTTGATTTTGATTTTGATTTGATTTTGATAATCTGGAACTACTATTACCTACCTATTATAATTATCTGTTAGAAAACTTTTAGAAATTATTTTAGATGGACTTCTTGAGACGGTAATAAAAGTAATGTATTTAATTTACTGATGTGCAAAATCGAATTGTACAAGCAATTTGTGATTAATATTTCAAATCACGTATTACCATGAATTAGCGGTCAGTGTTCACGAAAGCACATTCCGAGTGGCGGCTGCAGATTTCAATTTGTTTATGATTGAAGTACAGCTTTTGCAGTGTGTCGAGTGCATACTTGACATGCTCTGTTCTAGCTATATGCTATATGCATATAGATAGCATATAGATAAAGCTATCAGGTGAATAGCGTGTATGGTGCTTCTAGAACAAGTTGAAGTAGGTACTAGATTATAGATTCAAATAGTTGATGAAAATATTTGCTATCATTTAGCATACAGAAGACTTAATTGGTCTGAATGGATATCAATCCATCATCAGATTTAGTTATAAATCAGTGTTTGTTTGTGTATAGAAAGTTAAACAGTTGAAGTATATATTATTTAGTGCAGGTAGGATTGGGTATAGGTATTTAATTTATGTTTCGTTTATACTCAGCTCTTCCTTAATGTGTTGAGCCAATTTGATGGATACAAATGAGAATGTTTACGTAGGTACTACAACGTTTAGTGAGTATATATATAATATGTATTTCGTAAGTGCAATGTGCCAATAACAAATAGTATCGATACTAATATTATAAAGCTGAAGAGTTTGTTTGTTTGTTTGTTTGAACGCGCTAATCTCGGGAACTACTGGTCCGATTTGAAAACTTCTTTCGGTGTTAGATAGCTCATTTATCGAGGAAGGCTATAGGCTATATACCATCACGCTACGACCAACAGGAGAGGAGCCACGGGAGTGAAACCGCGCGGAGCGGCTAGTATCATATATGAGTCATTGGGTAAACAATTAAATAGATAATAAGTAGAGCCGATTAGATATGATTAACGTGATTGTAGGTATTTGAAAAAAATGTTTCTGGTATCGACACTATGAAAATAATGATTGGTAATAAATAATAGGTTAATAGGCTTTATAAGGGCTATCTATTGTAAACTTATTTATTGTTAAATTCCTTACATCACATGCGCTACAGCTGATGTAACCTAACATTGCAACCCAACAATCGATATCACTATTAAACATGATCTATTTCTTAGGATATTTCAGTATGTATGTATGTATGTATCGTGTCCAAGTATTGTTCTTATGTATTTATGTTAATAACTTATAATAGGTTAAATATATTATATTGAAGTTGGGGGCGGAAACTGACTAAGCTATAAATATAAAAATGTTAAATTAAAAAATGATTACAACGTGTCATGTTAAGTTTGTCTTGTCCGATAAATCATACAATTTCCTCTATAAAAAATTTGATTAATACGAAGCTAAATAATGCTATGCTAATTACAATTATTTTATACGCTATTGTTTAAATAACGTTCACACTAAACACGTGGTGGTCGAAACTACGAGGATAGATACATAGATATATACTTATGGGTATAGGTATGTATTTTAAATTTTAATGTATAAAATCTATACTAATATTATAAAGCTGAAGAGTTTGTTTGTTTGTTTGAACGCGCTAATCTCGGGAACTACTGGTCCGATTTGAAAAATTCTTTCGGTGTTAGATAGCTCATTTATCGAGCAAAGCTATAGGCTACATAATATCATCACGCTACGACCAACAGGAGTGGAGCCAACGGGTGAAACCGCGGAACGCAGCTATCATAATAATATTTAGACAAGGTCGTCTAGTGATTGGTGACGTGCGAATATCAGTTACATAAACAATGGTGTGTATGCTTGATTTGGTATTTTTTGTTTAGGATTAGCGTAGATTGTATCTGATAATATGTGCTGAGAACTGAGTACTACCGTATTTTTTCAGTTTAGTGTCAAGTTCTGCTTAGTCCGAAGAACCACCATTGTTGCAGCTACAATAATTAATCATACGAGTTTATACCTACATCTTATAGTTTTAAACATTTTTTGTTGCTTTTAATTTAGGCTAGCCCATCTCTATAGGATTCAAAATTCAGATGAAAATTCTAACGGTCGATAAAACTTTAATGAATTAGGTAATAAGAACTGTAAACATTTTAAATTACTTTATAAAATTTGTGTCTCAATCAGTATCAATGAACTGTTTGCACGCAAAACAATTAGTTAACGATTTAAGATTCTTACGTGCACAGTTTTTAGACCAAGACGCGAGTGTAAAACTAAAATAAATGAACAAACCGATTTGTATTACAATAGAATCGATTACTAATAATAAATAGTAATTAATCGATTAGTATATCCGTTTGTATGTTGAATAGTAACAGTAATTATTCAATGAATTAACGCGTCCTTGACTATTTATACTTATTTAGTCCGAGATGCTATTGTGTGGTAATCAGTTCACTGGTTTCTGATTGTAAAATGGGTATATTTCTTAGTGGACAGTGGCCTATTATCTCTTTTCTCTCTATTTATAAAATTCTCGTGTCACGTACAATGCTAGTTACTATATACGGTATACTCCGTCCGAAACGGCTGGACCGTATGGCATGAAATTTTGTGTGCCTGTGTGTTAGTTCTGAGAATCGGCGAACATCACTTTTTCTTACCCCTTTCTTAGTGATAGAGTAAGGCAGAAAAACGCAGCTAGATATATGTATGTATATAAATTCTCGTGTCACAGTGTTTGTAACGTAACTACGAAACGGAATCTTGACCCACATTTATGAAATTTAGGCCGTAAACTATTTTTCCCTTACTCTTTAGTTATAAGAGCGTCTCAGAGTAAAAGTGGTCAGAGCTAAATGTATAAAAAATAATAATATGTATTAAAATTATATTCGTGACTTTACTAAGTCCTAAAGAAATCTAGAAATTAATAATTAAAGAAATCTACCGTTAGATTTGATTGCGTTTCTTGTGAGTTGTGACGAATTGGTAAGAATCGTGATAAACATAGTTTGAAAGACAATACCTAATATTAAACACTTTATTGCACACACAAAACAACCAAACAAAAATACAAACAAAGTAATATGGAGTGGTACAAATAGGCAGCCTTATCGCTAAGAAACGATGTCTTCCAGGCAACCTTAGGATATAGGAAAAGTTTGAGGAAAAATAAACAATTGTATAGTAGAAGGAGCATAGTGAAGCATTATAAAGACAATGTTTATTATGACTACCGAATATAGGAATCCGGGGAAGATTTGTAGACGTAAAGTACTAAGCTTCTTGATAATTGTTATTTGTTTTTTATGATAGCTGACTAAATTTCTGGGCGTTTTTCCACAGCTTTACTTACTATATTAAGCGGAAACATGAATATTTAAGAGAAGTAGAGCCCGTATAGGTATGTAGTAGGCATATATGATTAAAGTGACTTAGTGGTGCCATACATAACTTAAGTAAATACTGAATGCATATAGAACATGAAGATCGTATATTGGAACTCCTTTCACGACAGGAAGATAAAGAACAATGAAATTTTACATATAAAAGCATTTCCTCATAAAGTTCAAGTAGGTACCTACATATTAAAATCTGGGTTGTGTGTTTGCGATTTCCGTTTTGAAATTCAGTCTTTGTTCTGAAGTCTTTTATTAGAGGGTTGTTACTTAAGTAGTTCTAAAATATATTAGTAACTAGCGGTCCGCCCCGGCTTCGCCTGTGGTACATGTTTACGTTTTCTCTACATAAGAACCATCCTCATACTTCAAGGAATATAATAAAAAAAGAATTATCGAAATCGGTTCAGCCGTTCTCGAGTTATGCGCTTACCAACACATTTTGCGATTCATTTTTATATATGATTCAATAATTAATATTCAACGTTTGTCAGATTACATGTTCATGGCTATTATACAAAACTAGCTGTGCTCCGAGGTTTTATCCGCACTGGTCCGCTCCTATTGGTTATGATATAGGTACATAACCTTCCTCGATAAGTGGGCTATACTGAAAGAATTTTTCAAATCGGACCAATAGTTCCTGAGATTAGCGCGTTCAAGTAAACAAACATACAAACTCTTCAGCTTAATATTAGTAGAGATCAGAATTGTGTTAAAAGTAGAAATCTATATCTAGAGCTATCTAAGCAATTATTTTCAAGTTCAATATGGTTCAATATAACTAACATTGAATATGTTATTATTTAACTTAATTCATACTTACATTTACTTCGTTCTGAATATTATTCTCTGGATAACCGGTAACCCTAGATACAGTGAAAGGTATTTCATTTCAAGGCTAAAGATGATTCGCTCGGGGCTCGGGCTTTGTGACGAAAATAACGACACACTTTAAGGATTTGCGTATAAAGCACGTTCTGGGTTAATTATTCCTTTATTGTACACAAAGGGATACAGTTTGTTTTTAATATTTCAGATATAAAAAGTGAAGTCCCATGTCCCCAAGTGGGGTAAGGGGTAGATGCATTATACATCTGTTTCACTGATCGATTTTCTTTAGGGACAAGTAGGTGATCAGCCTTCTGTGTCCTACCAGACCAAGACATTTTTTTTTCCTGTCTCCACCGGGAATCGAACCCAGGACCCCTCGGTGTTACGCTCACGCTCAACCACTGTACCGAGGAGGCGGTCAATATTTCAGATATAGCAGATTTATAATGGTTCTGTCTTTTTTTCTGAAATCGACTGACATATAATAGTATCATCAACTATATAATTTAAAAGATAGGATAGGCAAACTCGAAATTTACGACCATTGATTTCATGAAGTTCTACTTTTATCTTCATAATAATTAATAAATTAATAATGAATAGTTATTATTCCTTTACTGGGTTAGTAAGTTTATATAATAAAAACTTTTACGTCATCATTCGTGATTTAAGAGTACCTACCTACTACGTTTTTGTAACGATAACGTTTACATTTTAATTATGTTGTTTAATGTTTTTAAAATGTTTGATATTTGAAGTGTTTCTAAAACTGGTTATTCACGATAAAACAAAAATCAAGAAGGCGTAAAATTTCACGTGTAAACAAAACGTGATGCTTGTACAGTACATGAATATAATTAACAAATTGACCATTATGAATTGATTGTCTAGAAAATTCTTAATTCTTAGATTTCGTATAATTAACAACAACAGCTCTGTCTCGAAAAAGCAAGTTTTGTTGATATAAGACATACGCAGATATAGTATTTAATTTATAACCGCGTTTAAAATATTTGTAATAAACGCTAAAATTACAAAACCGTCATTTCCTGCTGTAACTTGCAACTTTGAAAAGAAAAGGATTTGTTACAATTCATTTGGCAATAGCTATTAAGAACGACAATCGGTATAGAGATATAACGAAACGGTCAAAGTCGTTTCTCACGTAATGGGCAAATGGTTCATGAATAAGGCACGGTTCACACGCGAGATCTTGTTGCGATTTCATTGAGATTATGTGTAACAATGGGTTGTATGCAGATGTATTGTTGTGTAGTGTGCACTAACCTTGAATTTTTCTATGCAGTATATTTTGTGTGTTTTTATTTGTTTCAAAAGCGAGATTGTGCAAAAGTACCATACTTTCATAGGGACACAGGGATTGCACATTATTGTAAACACGTGTAATAATTAATATGCGACATTTAGATTGGTTGATTGTTTGGAATGATCTCTGTTATTTTTTTACACAATTTTCTTCAATCTGAATTGCTTACTATCAGTATTTTCCTAAATAGTTTTTTCATTCATGCACTTTGTAACAGAACATTAGGTTTTGTTTATATTTCTGCATACCTGCAACAATGTAAAGTAATAAGATAGGTCAATATGAAATTAATGACAGACACGTCGCATCCGTACTGGTTACATTACAGTTACATGCTATCATTTTACTGTAACTAAGGCACAATTCACATGAAATAAATAGAAAATTCTGGCGTTTTGTGAAACGTTTAATTATTTGGGTAGATAGGTAATTACGTACGGTAGTCGAGTCTTATGACTTTTTCGATATAGCTTATGAAAATAATTATGTATGAAATTGTGTAATTTAATCCTCGTTTTTAAATAGAATAATAAATTAGACCTATGACCTGTACAACTATCTACTTTTAATGTGATCTATATCAATTAAAAAATATTATCATAACCTAAATCTATATATCCAATTTCATAAGTAACGGTAACAAATTGTTTAAATGTTTGAACTTGTCTAATAGGTACAGGTTTGATTAACATGTCTTAGAATAAATAATGTCATTTGATATAGTTGTAAACTAATTCATATAGCTGGAACTTTAAAATTACTGCCTCGTCATTACTTCACGAATTTAAAATCTTGTATAGGTAATTTATACAGGTATTCGGTTATAATTGTATATTAAAATAGAATAGCTTATTTTCAGTAAAAGCATTCGTTTCGTATATGCTTTTACTAATTATTACAGTGTACAGTCTTTTTCGTTTTAATACAGATTCCTATTAAAAATAACGGCAACTTTGTCGTCGACGTTCGTGTGAAAAGAGCCTTTGCAAGTTATTGCAAGATCAATAATAATTAGATCGATAAAATATTATTGCAATCGATGTTGAATTTTTTCAAAACTTCAGTGAGTTTAGTCAGTAACAGATAATTATTATGACTAAAATTATGAGATTTAATGAATTCATCAAAACTAAAGCATTTTTCTAATAGTCTATTAATAATACTAGAAAACCGAATGATAGGAATAGAGTCTAGTCCTATCATTCGTTTAACGATTGTGGCAAAATTTATATTTTTTACTCATTTGTTTGCTAATTCCTTGAAAACTATCGATTGAGTCAACACATGATTACGCTCGCTGTAAAATGTTCGAAACGTTGTTAATTTGATCGCGTTTTTAAACAACCACTTTAATTTTATAGCTCGGTGAAAACACTGCTTTTCTACATCAGCATCGATAGTTTGCGGTTTATTTGGTGCCATTAGCGGTTTTTAAATCATTGTTAATACAATTAGTGCTTTCACCGGTGAGTCATTTACAGTGAAACGTTTCCAAGGTACAGTGGGTGGAAATAAAGGTCCGACCGCACTAGGCGACGCGGCACATTAATTGTCGATTGGTCAAATTGAAGCGTGGCGTGTTTCGGTGTCGCGTAGTGCGTTATACGGTATCGGGTATACCTCATACAATTTAGTTTAGAAAGAATATAAGGCTGTGTAGCGTCCGCGTCGCTGCCGCGCTGCGCAGTTACAACTAGTGCGGTCGCACCTTAAGTGTTGGTAAATCGCTCATGAAGACTTATGACGCACTCGTCATATCGATTGTTATGTTGACGGATTACCTACGATGAGTAACGTGGGTAATGCTAATTGCAGATTACGAACAACGTTTAGTTAAATGTGACCGGTTCTTTGTGAACTATTTATGTAAGATACACGGCTTGGTGGTATTTATAAACCTACACTACTCAAAACAAAATAGGGCCCACCCTGATTTTTTGCTGTGTTGTAAAAACTCTTCACTTTTTTCTTATTTTATGAATGGGTATAAATGAACAAGGTGTATGACAATTGTTTTAAAGTAAACTTAAGCAAAAATTAGCAATTTTATGAAAATTATGCAAAATTAACAGTATTAGAGAAAAATTGCACAAATAAGACACATGACAAAAGTTTCAATAAAACCTTTATTAACAAAAAAAAATCTAGTTTATTTTGTAATTAGTAGCGTGTGGGACCCCCTCTGCTCCGTATGCACTCTCTGAGCCTATCTGGGACACTTTCAATCAAATGGGTTACATTTTCTTCAGGTATTTGCTCCCAACAGACTTTAGAGCATTTATGAGATCTTGTTGGCTGTTTACGTTGCTGAAATTTGCTTTGACGCTCCTTTTTAATTGATCCCACACATGCTCTATTGGATTGAGGTCAGGGCTCATGGCTGGCCACGGCAGAACTCTTATATTGGCATCAGAGAGTGCTCTTTGAGTGATACGGGCTGTATGTGGGCGGGCATTATCTTGCATTAAGATGAATTCTTCGCCAATTCTTTGTGAAAATGGGATCACGTGAGGCCGGATGACCCGTTCGACATAGGTAGTAGCAGTCACGGTACCTCCATCAAGAACTACGAGCTCCGTTTTGCCATGTAGGCTTGTGCCGCCCCACACCATGACGCTTGGACCTCCAAATCGGTCTGTTCCGTGGATACAAGGTTCAGAAAAACGTTCACCTTCCCTTCTCCATACACGTACTCGATGACCGTCACTTAAAAACTTCACTTTAGTTTCGTCCGTAAACAGTACTGTCCCCCAGTTATCCATAGACCAGTCTGAGTGATCACGAGCAAACCTTAATCGTGCTGCACGATGAGCACTTGTCAATTTCAGTCGAACAGCGAGAGATCTGGACCTTTGGCCACCTTCATGAAGTCGATTCCGAATGGTTTGATCACTCACTCGCGTGCCAGTAGATTGCCGCAGTTGATTTTGTTTGGCACGGGCGGTTACCGTCCGCTGTCGACGCGCTGTTAGTCTGATGTACCGGTCCTCTTGGGCTGTTGTAGCCCGAGTAATTCCTGTTCCACGTCTTCTAGCAACACTATCTGTCTCTTGATAACGATCCCAAGCATTTCGGATAGCTCGACGTGACACACCAAGACGTATTGCCACCGACCTCTGAGAATTTCCTTCTTGAAGCAAAGCAACCGCTCTTGCTGCCGTTTCCATATCCATATGAACGCGAGATCCAGGCATAATAATCACGAATAATACCGAAACCAAATTAAACTTTAAAAAATAACGATGTGCTACAGTAACATTCAGAATGAGACTTTGAACACAAGTGATTGAGAATTTGGAAAGAACGTGATTTTTAAACATTTAACTTTTTCTGGTTACCCACTTGAGAATAACATTGAAAAGAATAGTTAAAACAGCAATAAAGTTTCGTTAACATGTCAACAACGTAAGGGAATACTCAAGTACCCCAATAACTACCCTATAAATTACGTGTAGGCAAAACTTTGAGATAAGTGTAGGTGGGCCCTATTTTGTTTTGAGTAGTGTATTTTAGTATGATTCTTATCAATGAAGAAGAAAAAACATTTATTTCATATTATAGTTTTCTTGGGTCTCCGATTTGGTGGTTAATGAAGTTTGTGATGATTTCGTTACTCTTTGATATCGATTATTTTAACCTACATTTGAATATCTGTTTAAATTTCATTTCCGCGTATTGTTTTAACGTATGTTCTTTGTCATTGTTAAGTGTGATCCAAATTAACATTAAGATGTACCTACGCAGTTACACTGTTTAAATGTCTTGAAAACTTTAAAGTAAATTATGTATTCACTTCTTGTCAGGGAGAATATTTTTTTCATAGGTAGTACTTAAATAGTAGAAGCACCTAGGTAACCATCGGTAGTAGGTATTTAGAAACACTATGGTAAAGCGAGACTCTGTTTGGTCTCTATATTTATTATAATTGTTTCTCAGCATAATTAAAAAAAAAAAAAACGGAAATCTGCTCTATAATAATGTTATGTTTATCTGCCAACAATTTAATATTTAAATATTACCTTTACGTAGGTACAGTATTTTATCCTGACTGACTAATAGTAATTTCGTATCCTCTTTGTGATGTAGGTCGGTAAGTACTTATAATTAAGTACAAAAATAGTGTTTTGAGGGCAATGCAACTTAAATAATAATTGGCAGTGAGATTATGAAACCTTATTAGTATACAAACGCCGTAATAGAAAAGCCTTTACCGCTTATAGAACGAGCTCTTTAGCCTTATGTAATGTCGTACTAAAATGTTATTCAATACTAGCGGTCCGCCCCGGCTTCGCCCGTGGTACATATCTACGTTTTCTCTACATAAAAACCATCCTCGTACTTCAAGGAATATAATAAAAAAAGAATTATCGAAATCGGTTCAGCCGTTCCCGAGTTATGCGCTTACAAACACATTTTGCGATTCATTTTTATATATAACTAGCGGTCCGCCCCGGCTTCGCCCGCGGTACATATTTATGTTTTCTCTACATAAGAACCATCCTGGTACTTCAAGGAATATAATAAAAAAAGAATTATCGAAATCGGTTCAACCGTTCTCGAGTTATGCGCTTACCAACACATTTTGCGATTCATTTTTATATTATAAGATAAAGAAGAAGATTATACAAAACAGACATAGGTGTCGTATGACAATTCGCTTTATATTTATGGTAACAATGTTAAAAAAATACTTCTCGATTGTTCAATATTACGATGCAAAATTGTAAACAAATTCAAGTTTAAAGGTTAAAACAAGGGTATCTAGACTAGACGCTGCGAAAACACTGCGTAGAGACGCGTTTTACAATGTATGAGTTGTTAATAAATCAATACTTTTGATCTGCGTAGATGAGATGTACAAACACACTTTCTATAAATACAAATTTCTCCTTATTTTCTTATAAATTAGTAATAAACAGCGGTAAGCTGAATAATTTGATCATCATTTATTTGTTGTGTATTACCTTTTGTATTCACTATAGGAGAAAAGAACAACTATGGAGTTTCTTGCCGATTCTTCTCCAAAGATACTGCTTTCCGAATCGGTGGTAAATTAAAAAAATGTAATGACGATTCAAAAGTGCTTCTAGAAGAAGTCTTTGAATAAATAAATGTTTGAGTTTTGAGGTATCAGCTATTATAGGCTCAGAAAAATATCGTCAAATTGAATTGGAATAGGATACTGGATATCTATATTAAGAAAACACCCACGTTATAATATTTCTTAGGTATTTGTTTCATACGTATTTATTTTTTGTTTTATCGTTGATTATAACGTCCGTGGATAATATTCTATTACCGTCTTTAGTCTTTACAGTCTTAGCACAAATCTCATTTGTGGCTCGCCCTACCACAATGTTGTTGTTGTTGTTTATGTGTTATGAATATGCTATGTGAAGTTTAGTATTCATAAACAACTCAGGAATCCGTAGGTATAGATTTAAGACTTCTGAAAGTCAGATGTAGAAAAATTTTGTTTATGAAAGTCAGAACACGTCAGTAAATAAATAAATGTAAACAAATGTACATTTGAGTTTTCCTTATTTTTTTAACTAAATATCCGGGTATGAAACTGTTTTGAAGCTTGGAACATCTCGAATCTTTTTTTTATTTTTCATCATAAATCCCATCGTATAATCGTATCTAGGTAATATTAAAATTCAGATACAGGACTTAATATCGGATGCTGTTCTAATAGTAGGGGAGCCCAAGAGGGGATTTTGGGATTTACTCGAGCGCGTCAGATTACTATAAGGGACGGTACCTTAGCTATTCATTAGTACCTCTAGTCAATATGAGCAGTTATGGTTGGTGGGTGCGCTCAGGGGCCCCGCTGGAAAATTTGAATAATCCATAATTCCCTAAGGTTGAGCTCGAATCGTCAGATTAGCGAAATGGGGACTTCTTATATTGTAATTAACCCCCCATATATTAATCTGACGCGCTCGAATAATATTACTTTAATTTTTTACCCTTTCTTCATAGCGATTAAATCGCCACTTAAATCGTCAGATTAACGTATACTTTTTTTCAGTGACGTCCTGGAGCATGCAAAATATCAATATCTAACGCGCTTGAGTACCTATTTCCAAGCCAATTTTTTTCTTTTTTAAATTAAAAAAAATCAAAAAACCCTTCCCCACCGCTAAAAGTGAAAACATTATAGGGCCTTTTTTTCTCGCTATGGTCTAATCTACCAATTCTAATAGGTTCCCGTGACGCTCGAGTAAATCCACATTTAGCATCCTGGGCTCCCCTACTATAATTGAAACTAAACATTATCGATCTTTCTGAACGCCTACAAAATTCAGATGTGTTGCCATCATTTCTAGAACACTGAACAATCTAGTCGAATAGTCGTGAGCTGTGTATCAGATTCAACTACCATGATATTCAGTTGATCGGTATCGTATGATCTCGTATAGAAAGTTGCTTTCGTTATTTTGTTTATGTGCCATTAGCGGCGACCGTAATAGAAACCATTATTGAGGTTATAAGGTTATTCTATTGAAAATAGCGGTGATAAAACAGTCTCGATTTTCCTCAAAACTACTTGGACACGCTCTCTATATATTTAGTTTATTCTATATCACTTGATATTAGAATTATTTGTTAAATTATAAACCTTATATGTAAGGCTATAGAATCTATATTTCATACCACTTATGGATGCTTGAATTTTTAACGCCTGTCATTTTATTTACAGCTAATATACAACATAAAACTTTTGCCAAGTTAAGTGGAAGGCGCTACTTTTTATGTGCGTGAAAGAATGGCGTGAATTAAAATTTCGTTAATTTTATTTCAAAGTAGAATACATTTCAGGTTAAGAAAATGGTAACATGAAACTAGATTTGTTACTATGCAAGTAGAAACCAACTATAGAGCTTGTTTAGGTCTTGCGAAAGCTGTTGTATAGCTTTCATTTCGATAGATCGTAATGTTGCAATATACCATAGAAAATACGTTTATAATATTAGATTTATGTAATTTGTTACGTTGTTCACTTCCTTAGGGCAGGGTTCTAGACTCGATTTCTAGAATATATTTCATAACACTAGACTCTAGAGTCTGCCAGTTTATTATCATGACTGATAAAATTAGATGGTCTGAAATGGATCGACTTTTTGCCAATTTAATTTTATATGTTAATAATATTTGGCTTTTGCTATAGGTAATCTTTCGTTTTCTTTTTTGCAATAATATTGCACTGACCCTTAATTGTTATTGCTCCATAACACGTTTTAAGAAAGTCACGTAAGTTCACAGAATCAAACTTTAAATTGAAATCACGTACTGTATTCAAATCCAAAATATATAACGTTTTAATGGGAAGTGTTAATTATACTGGATTATATCGAGATCAACATTTCTACAACGAAATTAAAATAATAAGGCTTAGATCTTGGAGTGCTTTCAAAGTGATTATGGGAAAGTCAATCTCCCATACGATAATTTATATGTATTAAATTCTACTAATATTATTTACGAGAAATTTAATTTGACTGTACGTTTAGAATTAAATGACACAACAAATTCCGAATGGGTACGAAGAGACCCTTAAATCCAGATGAAGCACAGGTGTATCGTAATTTTCTCTTTCTATAAATATGCCTACGTATGTTTTCTACTTTTATTCCACTTTATGAACTTGTAAATCATCAAACAAAGGCATAAGTGAATGCACTTATCGCACAAGGAAATTAATCATTGAATCAAATGCTATGTATATTATATGAACCTCAATTTTATGCAAAAAAGAAAAATCACCACGTCATCATAATTTAGTCCATTGAATAAAAAGTTCTAGAGTGCGTGAGTTAGTAACGTAACATGTCCCTAGGTAATAAACATACTAAAACCCCGGGACACTAGGAGGAGCCCCGAAGTGGGGGGAGGGGGGAAATGGGTCCATTTTTTCATTTTTCGCTTAAATCTCAAAAACGGTACACGTTAGAGAAAAACTTTCAAGGAAAAGTTGAAAGGCCATAAAATTATCTACAAGCTGTACCTAAATCATTTTTTCCTATATCCTACCGTTTCTGAGTTATACGCAGTAAAAAATGAATTTGGCTCAAACAATTTCCCCATATTACACATCAATCGATCAAAAAATATTTCTTTCTTCCAAAAAACTCAAATGTGCAACTTGTGACCGGTACTGATAGATTGCTCTTAACACGTTCGCGGACAGTAACGACCACTGGCGTCTAGACAGCTAAAAGTGATACGACAGTACGTCTGTCGACGTATCAGTTTTTACTTGCATAAAATCAGTACGCCAAACGACGAGCGATTTTTCATACTATTATAAAGAACGGCATGTTGTACTGTCATCACAGGTATAATTACGACTTTTGTACTGTCACTGCATTATTTACAAAAATTCGTCAAAGGAAGGTACTTCCACGCATACATTCATATTTTTTTACACCTCTCCCCGCGCACACTACGCCCGTGGGCGTCATGTTTGCATACGGTTAGTCGAGTACTGCGCCGCTGCGGTGATCCCGCGTGCCGCGTGTGAATTGTTGTTTAGAAAGTGAGTATTTTGTTTCCAACGTAATTTAATTGTTTTACTCATACTGGATTTACTAATTCAAGTCTAGTTGCTTATGTAAACAACATATTTATGTTGCTATTGTTTGTTGTGAACACGATTTTGTTGAACTAAATTTGTAACGAATATTTTTGCAAATGGCGTGTCGAGACTCGTTCGAAAAAGAACAAAAACGTCTTCAAGACCTGTTTAATGCAGCGTCTACCCCTGAATCGAGTCCATACCCATTTGCTGATGATGGTGACTATGAATCTGACGCTGAGTACTTACGACGTTTACGCCTATATCCGTTCTGTCATATCATATGGTTTTTTAACCATGTGTTGTAACACTACGCCCCTGGGAAATGTATGAAAAAAAGTAGTGTCTCAGTAGCTGCAACCTGTAAACCAGTACTGTCCGCGAACGTGTTAATTAGGTCTATAATTGGTAAAATAAACACATTCCTCCATGGAAGCCTTTAGGAGGAATCGATTGTCAAAATATTATATTAGGGCAGTTTGAGTTACTGAACTTGATCTTTTTATTTTTTTCTTCCAAAAAACTCAAAAGTGCAACTTGTGACCGGTACAGATAGATTGCTCATAATTAGGTCTATCATTGATAAAAATACCAGATTCCACCACGGAGGCGTTTAAGGGGAATTGAATTTTATCAGGGTAGTTACGATACTTGAACTTTTTATTTTTTTTCTTCCAAAAAACTCAAAAGTGCAACTTGTGACCGGTACAGATAGATTGCTCTTAATTAGGTCTATAATTGGTAAAATAAACACATCCCTCCATGGAAGCCTTTAGGAGGAATCGATTGTCAAAATATTATATTAGGGTAGTTTGAGTTACTGAACTTGATCTTTTTATTTTTTTCTTCCAAAAAACTCAAAAGTGCAACTTGTGACCGGTACTGATAGATTGCTCTTAATTAGGTCTATAATTGGTAAAATAAACACATTCCTCCACGGAAGCCTTTAGGAGGAATTGATTGTCAAAATATTATATTACGGTAGTTTGAGTTACTGAACTTGATCTTTTTATTTTTTTCTTCCAAAAAACTCAAAAGTGCAACTTGTGACCGGTACAGATAGATTGCTCATAATTAGGTCTATCATTGATAAAAATACTAGATTCCACCACGGAGGCGTTTACGGTGTATTGAATTTTATTAGGGTAGTTACGATACTTGAACTATTTATTTTTTTTCTTCCAAAAAACTCAAAAGTGCAACTTGTGACCGGTACCGACAGATTGCTCATAATTAGGTCTATCATTGATAAAAAAACCAGATTCCACCATGGAGGCGTTTAGGAGGTATTGAATTTTATTAGGGTAGGTACGATACTTGAACTTTTTAACTAACTAACCTAATAAAATTCAATTCCCCGTAAACGCCTCCATGATGGAATCTGGTAATTTTATCAATGATAGACCTAATTATGAGAAATCTATCTGTAATGGTCACAAGTTGCACTTTTGAGTTTTTTGGAAGAAAAAAAATAAAAAGTTCAAGTATCGTAACTACCCTGAAAAAATTCAATTCCCCGTAAACGCTTCCGTGGTGGAATCTGGTATTTTTATCAATGATAGACCTAATTATGAGCAATCTATCTGTACTGGTCACAAGTTGCACTTTTGAGTTTTTTGGAAGAAAAAAATAAAAAGATCAAGTTCAGTAACTCAAACTGCCCTAATATAATATTTTGACAATCGATTCCTCCTAAAGGCTTCCATGGAGGAATGTGTTTATTTTACCAATTATAGACCTAATTAAGAGCAATCTATCAGTACCGGTCACAAGTTGCACATTTGAGTTTTTTGGAAGAAAGAAATATTTTTTGATTGATTGATGAGCCAAAATCATTTTTTACTGCGTGTAACTCAGAAACGGTAGGATATAGGAAAAAATAATTTAGATACAACTTGTAGATAATTTTATGGCCTTTCAACTTTTCCTTGAAAGTTTTTCTCTGACATGTACCGTTTTTGAGATTTAAGCGAAAAATGAAAAAATGGACCCATTTTCCCCCTCCCCCCACTCCGGGGCTCCTCCTAGTGTCCCGGGGTTTTAGTATGTTTATTACCTAGGGAC
Source organism: Colias philodice (assembly GCF_061535455.1). Classification (NCBI taxonomy): domain Eukaryota; kingdom Metazoa; phylum Arthropoda; class Insecta; order Lepidoptera; family Pieridae; genus Colias; species Colias philodice. Next base: position 8,938,478 of record NC_143104.1, read on the forward strand.
TCTTGACATGTTTCCGAAGAAACATGTTACGTTACTTACTCACGCACTCTAGACCTCCTTTGGAGGGACTCATTCAATGGACTAATTTGGTTGTTATGAATTTTTTAATAAGATAACGTAAGCATAATATTTAAATTTTGAAAAATTATCTACTATTGAAAGTTGGAATGTCGAAACAGAGCTGTCGAGTTGAATAATGATAAAATTAATATATTGCGTATAAAAGCTTCCGAGTATTAAATTTCAAAAACTATTTACCTATATAATATATTACGACACTTGAGGCCTCCATTATGTTAAATCTTCTATAGCAATAAAATAAATATTTTACAGCAAGAATGCTGCTTCTTCATTTATCGAAGTAGCAATTAAGTCGTTGGCGGCGATCGTAAAATGTTATTAATTTTAACACAAAAGATAATAGCGTAAGAACAATTGTACGTCCATCAACTGCATTTGTGAAATTCACTTGTTGATACGTGGATAGAATAATTAAGCTTTACACAACATGTTTCAGAGGTTTGCTTGTAATTTATACTACATTTATTTATAGATTTCACAATTTTTTTTAGACAATTTTATAGTTATAGAACACCTATAGATGATTGACCGCGTCCTTGGTACAGTGGTTAACGCGTGAGCGTAGAACCGAGAGGTCCTGGGTTCGATTCCCGGTGGAGACGAAGAAAAATGTCTAGGTCGGGCAGGACACAGAAGGCTGATCACCTACTTGTCCTTAAAGAAAATCGATCAATGAAACAGATGTATGCATAATGCGTCTGCCTCTTACCACTAGGGACACACACTGCCTTTTAACACGGGACTTCACGATATCTTATTCCCTATAAATCTTTTACAACCATATTGCTATGAATATAATAAAGATTTTTTAGGTAAAACTCATGTATTGTAGACCGTACCTATAACGTACCTATAAATTTCGTGACTGACCTATCTAGACACTGAACATTGAAGTTTAATCCCCCTAATATTATTTTATCTCATCAAAACAACTTGTTTATGTTCAAGATACGCAAAACAACGTATGAGATTAAAATCACGAAATCAAAGTATTTATTAAGATAAATGTGGAAACAAAAACAATATTTTATATTTATAGTGATAAGATCAGTTTCGTATCGTGTGAAAATATGTTTGTTTGTTGTTCTTTCACTCAAAAATTATCTAGGTATTAGATATGTCAGAAGTTGGTGTGAACAAAGATTATGACCTGGACCTGGAGTAACATAAAAAAGTAATTTAGGTACCTACATATCAACCTGCAGATCGAAGTGAAGTGTTAATTGTTATTCTAGCAAAACTTTACAAAAATATTCAGTTTTTAAATAGAACAACCTACCCATACAAATTGATTTTAATTCCATTTAAGAAGAAAGCTCTACAAATCCTGCGTTTTATATATTTTTTATATTTGTTTTTACTTTTTATACAGAATTAACACTAAAAGCTGGGATGATTGACTAGTTCAAAATATTAAACATTTAAATTGAGATTTCCTCTACAACAGTTTATTTTGTATTTAAATATACGTTAAGAAATTGACTTAGCACCGAGGAAGCTTGAAGTGTACTTTCTATTTAGAATTATGGTTTTGTTACATAAGGGAATAGGAAGAGGAAGCTCTATGTAAATAGGTTAATTGTTCGCTTTATGAAATCCTCTGATGTGAAGAATGATTTAAATGGTCTAATAATACACATCAAAAGACAATTTCGTTATAAATCCTAAGATCGTCTATTTGTGGCTTTGACTGGGATGTGGCTTTTGTTTTTAAAGGATTTAGATTGGAACATTAATTGGTGTTAATTTCGTTTGTTTAAAGCTTGTTTAATATTTTAAATTATGACTCTCAATTCATCAAATGTTATAATAGAGTTTTGGGAGGAATGTAGAGATTTATATCTATAGTAAAATTAATTTATTACGTTACAATTAACAAATGAATTGTTTGTATTCCTAAATATATTCTAATTTAGGCACCATATTGGTTGTATACTCAAGGAAGCTCTTAAGCATTTTCAATACTATAGAGTTACATCGGGATTTTGGGATTCTTTTTATACGCAGCCATTAAAATGCAACAAAATGTCGGTATCGAATTACAACAGGATTTTCGTAAGGTTTCAGTGATTATTTAATTTGTACGAATATTCGTTTTGTGATAGGCAAATAAGCCGGGAGGAATATACCTCGTAGATGAAAGGATACGGGAAAATAGGGATTATTGTAATATTAGGGTCGCGATCGTAGGATACAACCTCTGTTATATATCTATTTAATATGTTTTATTAAGAACTAGCGGTTCGTCCTGGTTCGCCTTTGGTACATGTTTACGTTTTCTTTTTAAAAGAACCATCCTCGTACTGCAAGATATATTATGAAAAAAGAATTAACGAAATCAGTTCAGCCGTTCTCGAGTTTTGCGATTGGCAACAAATTTAGCGTTTCACTTTTATATTATAGATTAAAATAAATAATATCATACAAAATTTAATTTATCATACCTTACAAGATCCACTTAATAATTTATAGCTTCGCTAAACTTTTGTATTAGTAGACTGCAGTGGGTCATGAATATTTCATTACGAGAACTCATGTATTCTTTACAAAGAAAGCGTTGTTTATGCATGTACTTGCACTTTGAGAGCTTTAACACTTTTTACGGTTATTCATTTCGCAATGCAAATGGAATGGAGCGAAGAATCTCATTAATTAAATTAACACAAAAGGCGCATCGAGAGAAATGCTTTACGCGAATGCACTCGAATTATAAGACAATTTCCTTATTATTTGCGGCTATTTTGACAAAAGAAGGAAAGTTTTGACATTTCAAAAACACGAAAATTAATCAAATATATATGTCGTTAGTGCAATTATGCTTTATGTGACCCTTAAATTGAATATGTTTTTGTTCAGTGTCATCTCGGTTGTCGTGTTTTAAAGGAACTATGCGCAATTAAGCTCATACATCGATAAACAAAACAATTAAGGATAAATGGTTTGTAGGTATTTTAATGCGAGTATCATACTTTCTTATAAAAAGTAAAGAAAGAGTTATGAGCTGTCTTAACACTGGTAAGTGGTAACCATAATTTAATTTTCAATGTACCTGGGTAATAATTATTTATTTTTAATAGGAAATAGTAGATAATAGATATGTTTGAACTTTGAAACTTCCACTAATTGCAATTTTTTATTCTTAACATTTTTAGATTATTTAAAAAAATAAAAGAGTCTCTATTTAAAATAAATGTGATATGACTATCTTCACAAAAACTGATCTTTATCTCATCGTGTACCTACAAAAAAACCGAAGCCATGACCGACAAGGTGCAGGGCGATGTACAATGATTTACGGTCATCCCCATTTGCTGTGGCCAATGGCCATAGGTTTTTACGCGGTAGTTCGCATCAGCGGCAGTTGCTCCACACAGTGCACAGCTGGCGCGTTGGTTGGAAAGGCAAGAGTTTTACGTAATTGGCTTGTGTAATCGCCGGTGAAAGAGGCCTGAGGCACCGATCTTGCAGTGTTGCATCCGACGTCGACGCGCTCGGTTGCGTGCGGACCGACTACACGCCGGTAAAAATCGTATCATTTGTTGTGATCCCATATACTAACGGTCTCTTAACAATGTTACTCGTAACATGATTCTTTAGTGGATTTTTCATATCGTATCTACTTCTTGGTAATATGTAGAAATGTGTCGTCACTCCGATCGCATTGGTAGGCTAGAAAGTGCAAACGCCTACTTACTCAACCGTAAACAATGCAGTTTTCAGTTCAATTCAGTTCAGTGAATGTTGTCGTTTGTATATACATATCTATTTGTTGATGTGAAATTTTTCCAACCGGTACTGTTCTAGTAAATGCAATTTATGTTATAATGTTTGATGTTTACAAATAGGCTTTAATGAACTTGATAATTAAATTGCTATTAAAAAACACTTCAAACTACGTAAACATCTTTTTATAATGATAACTAAAATACTGTTCTACTAATTTGCTTTTATTATATTGTGTACAATTTTCCTTTACGATCGGTTAAGAAATTTAACTTTTAAAATTGAGATAAAACAGACAATACAGGCAAAATTTTTTTTTAGACATGGATTGACCAATAAGCTAAAAAGTAAACAGCTAGTTCCATTTTTGATGTATGATGTTGATAACTTTGTTACGTAATGTCTCATTATGGTCTATTTCCCATATATAAATGTGAAAGACCAATCTTGAAATTGAAATAAATTATGAATTTATGCATAGTAAATTAAACAATATCACATTCCAGCAGCATAATATGTAAATAATAAAACAACTCTTGACAAAACAGCTTCCAAATACTTTCAAGTCATTTTGATATAAAACTTAAAAATAATTATCGCATTTACGTAATGAGGAAGTTTTAACAAAAACGCAATCAATATGTACAAAGAAATTAATTTTGTTCTTGACTTTATTTGCTTTAAAATATTTATAGATAGGAATAAGATTATTTTACTTACACTAACTTAATATATAATTCTTTATGACCTCACTTCTAATATTTATCTTATTTGTTTAAGTGCTTGTGGTATAGTAAACGGATTTCATCTCTAGATGTATGTAAACAAAAGTTAATCATTGTCATACATTTAATATGACCTAGGTATTCTTTCAAGTTCACTGTTATATAAATTGGGATATAACCTTCCTTTTTATAGAGAGTTAATCCTCTGTAAACCTTTTATATAGGCCTTGATTCTTTCAGTTCTCCTTCCTCCTTTGAAACTCGTAAGATGTACTCGTAATCATTACCAGGCATAGTTATTTAAATAATAAATAATTACAACAATCTAAAAGACATACACATACTAAACAACATAATGAAAATAGATTAAAGATCTTTTCATTAATCGCTATATTCGATTAAAAATGTTGAAAATTATTCACGTCTCCATCGCATTAAACATCAAAATCTGCTAAGTCTATTTACGAACACGCTAACACGTTTACATGTAAGCAATTGCTATTCAAATTGACCTTTAATTTCTGCCATAATATCAATGCAAACAAATAAGGAATATTTACAGAGCATTGTACGTAATTCAACCAACTACTTGCTAATATTTGGCTCGTGATCACGTCATCATATTCAGTGCTATACTATAATACTTACTCGTCAATGGTTTTGGATTATTCGATATACAAACACACGTTCCGGGTTGTAGAGATTATTAAACTCTTCAAACCTTGAAACTTATGACAATGTTGGGGCCATAAAATAAACCTATAACGTAGTATTGTTGCATGTTCATTGTATACATGTTTTCGATGTTTTTATGTGAAATCCGCGATATCAACAACAGATGATAGAGTCGCAAGTAGACTAGATCATATTCTAATTATATGTTACATATTTATTTATTTAAAGAAAGGTTTATCAACTAGATACATAATACAAATATTACAGGTTTATAGGATATAAAAGGTTTATAAGGTCCTCATGTTTTGGTAAAATAAATAAATATGTACAGTCAGAAGCATAAATATATTACCATTTGCAGATTAGCAATAATATCTGTCATAAGAACGGGTTCAATAATATCTGTCTGCCCGTATACAGCAAAAATATCTGACATTAGTAGGCAGCATAATAAAGTGGCATCAAAATTATGTGACGAAAATGTTACAGCAAATAATTGTGACAACCTCTCGAAGCATAAATATGTGACGTCACCTAGGAGGCAATAATATCTGACACAATTTTATATTTCTATATTGTAAAATATAATTGATTCCTCACAAAAAGCATAAATATGTGACACTAGCTTTCCGCCCGCGGCCAAGTTACCCTTTATTTGTCTGCTAAATTTTATTGTAATCGGTTCAGTAGTATTTGCGTGAAAGAGTAACAAACACACACACACACATACACATCCTCACAAACTTTCGCATTAATAATACTAGATTAGTAGGATAGGAAGTAGGATTATAGTAGGACTAGTAGGATAAGATAGGATAGGATTTTAAAAAGGCAAAACGTTATTTATTGAATTAGTGTTATGTATTTTGCTGGGGTAAGAATATGAACAAAAGACACATTATATTTTGTAAATATTGTTTTTAAATAAAATTACGATAATATGATAACTTGCCATAATTTTCGATACTCAATTTATTTATTTTTTTTTTTTATTTTTATTAAGAATTTCCAACAAAGAAAACATAATTTATAAACTCTTAATACTAAAATAGCTTATCGTATAATAACAATATATGTTTCTTTACTAATAGGAAATTACAACAATCGTATATTTAAACTCAATAAAATAATAGCAATATTATAGGCTAATTATTATAGGTAAATGAAAATGAATAACCACATGAATAACGGAGCAATCGTGTCAAACGCCGCTAACGTCAAATATAACAAAACATGTGACAAAACAATTTCTAAATAATACATGAAGGTTACACTGAACCTTCAAATAAAATAAATCTTAAAATCTACCCAAGTGGGCATTGATATAAGTATATGAATACTTTAATTTTGTCATGATATGATATTATCCTTCTAATATTATAAATGCGAAAGTTCGTGAGTATCATGTAAGGATGTTTATTACTCTTTCACACAAATAAAAGACAAATGGAATTTAGCACACACAGAAGGTAACTTGGATTAACGCTTATGAGAGCTTTTATCCTGGAAATCCCACAGGAACGGAAACTATGCGGGTTTTTCTTTGAAAACGCGGGCGAAGCCGCGGGTGTTAAACTAGTAGGATATATGTAATATCTAGACATACAATATGTAGTATACAACGACGGCACATATTGATTAATATGGTAATAATGTTTTAAAACAACGTAGTTAAAATAAAATTTATTTATTTTGTATTAATTCAATATTAAATTAAAAATAAAATTGTGTCAGATATTATTGCTTCCTAGTTGATGTCACATATTTATGCTTTTAGTGTGGAATCAACGCAAAATACAGAAATATAAAATTGTGTCAGATATTATTGCCACCTAGTCGGTGTCACATATTTATGCTTTGTGTGAGGAATCGATGCAAAATACAGAAATATGAAATTGTGTCAGATATTATTGCTTCCTAGTTGATGTCACATATTTATGCTTTTTGTGAGGAATCGATGCAAAATATAGTAATATGAAATTGTGTCAGATATTATTGCTTCCTAGTTGATGTCACATATTTATGCTTTTTGTGAGGAATCGATGCAAAATATAGAAATATGAAATTGTGTCAGATATTATTGCTTCCTAGTTGATGTCACATATTTATGCTTTTTGTGAGGAATCTATGCAAAATATAGAAATATGAAATTGTGTCAGATATTATTGCCACCTAGTTGATGTCACATATTTATGACTAGCGGTCCGCCCCGGCTTCACCCGTGGTACATATTTCGAAATAAAAGGTAGCCTATGTTCTTTGTCAGGGTCTAAAGATTATCTGTGCCAAATTTCATCAAAATCGGTCCAGTAGTTTATGCGTGAAAACCATACATACATACATACATACAAACCTTTCCTCTTTATAATATTATTATTAGTATAGATTTGTATGAGGAATCGATGCAAAATACATAAATATGAAATTGTGTCAGATATTATTGCTTCCTAGTTGATGTCACATATTTATGCCGTGAGAGGATGTCACAATTATTTGCTGTAACATTTTCGTCATATAATTTTGATGCCACTTTATTATGCTGCCTACTAATGTCAGATATTTTTGCTGTATACGGGCAGACAGATATTATTGAATTAGTTCTAGTGACAGATATTTTTGCACATCGCCCCCTAGGCATATATTATTGCTCGTGACTGTACAGTCAGAAGCATAAATATATTACCATTTGCAGATTAGCAAAAATATCTGTCATAAGAACGGGTTCAATAATATCTGTCTGCCCGTATACAGCAAAAATATCTGACATTAGTAGGCAGCATAATAAAGTGGCATCAAAATAATATGACGAAAATGTAGAGCAAATAATTGTGACAACCTCTCGAAGCATAAATATGTGACGTAACCTAGGAGGCAATAATATCTGACACAATTTTATATTTCTGTATTGTAAAATATAATTGATTCCTCACAAAAAGCATAAATATGTGACACTAGCTTTCCGCCCACGGCTTCGCCTGCGCTTTCACAGAAATATCACATAGTTCCCGTTCCCGTGGGAATTTTGGGATAAAACCTATCCTATGTAACCCAAGTTACCCTTTATATGTCTGCTAAATTTCATTGTAATCGGTTCAGTAGTATTTGCGTGAAAGAGTAACAAACACACACATACACATCTTCACAAACTTTCGCATTTATAATACTAGATTAGTAGGATAGGAAGTAGGATTATAGTAGGACTAGTAGGATAAGATAGAATAGGATTTTAAAAAGGCCAAACGTTTTTTTATTGAATTAGTGTTTTGTATTTTGCTGGGGTAAGAATATGAACAAAAGACACATTATATTTTGTAAATATTTTTTATTTAAATGAAATTACGATAATATGATAACTTGCCATAATTTTCGATACTCAATAAAATAATAGCAATATTATAGGCTAATTATAGGTAAATGAAAATGAATAACGGAGGAATCGTGTCAAACACCGCTAACGTCAAATATAACAAAACAATTTCTAAATAATACACGAAGGTTACACTGAACCTTCAAATAAAATAGATCTACCCAAGTGGGTAATCATATAAGTATATGAATACTTTAATTTTGTCATGATATGATATCCTTCTAATATTATAAATGCGAAAGTTCGTATCATGTAAGGATGTTTGTTACTCTTTCATACAAATAAAAGAAAAAAAATGGAATTTGGCACACACATAGAAGGTAACTTGGATTAACGCTTATGAGCGCTTTTATCCTGGAAATCCCACAGGAACGGAAACTATGCGTGTTTTTCTTTGAAAACGCGGGCGCAGCCGCGGGTGTTAAGCTAGTACGATATAATATCTAGACATACAATATGTAGTATACAACGACGGCACATATTAATTAATACGGTAATCATGTTTTAAAACAACGTAGTTAAAATAAAATTTATTTATTTTATATTAATTCAATATTAAATTGAAAATAAAATTGTGTCAGATATTATTGCTTCCTAGTTGATGTCACATATTTATGCTTTTTGTGTGGAATCAACGCAAAATACAGAAATATAAAATTGTGTCAGATATTATTACCACCTAGTTGGTGTCACATATTTATGCTTTGTGTGAGGAATCGAAGCAAAATACAGAAATATGAAATTGTGTCAGATATTATTGCTTCCTAGTTGATGTCACATATTTATGCTTTTTGTGAGGAATCGATGCAAAATACAGAAATATGAAATTGTGTCAGATATTATTGCCACCTAGTTGGTGTCACATATTTATGCTTTGTGTGAGGAATCGATGCAAAATACAGAAATATGAAATTGTGTCAGATATTATTGCTTCCTAGTTGATGTCACATATTTATGCTTTTTGTGAGGAATCGATGCAAAATACAGAAATATGAAATTGCGTCAGATATTATTGCCACCTAGTTGATGTCACATATTTATGCCGTGAACGGGAACTATGCGGTATTTCTGTGAAAACGCAGGCGAAGCCGCGGGCGGAAAGCTAGTGTCACATATTTATGCTTTTTGTGAGGAATCAAATATATTTTACAATACAGAAATATAAAATTGTGTCAGATATTATTGCCCCCTAGGTGACGTCACATATTTATGCTTCGAGAGGTTGTCACAATTATTTGCTCTACATTTTCGTCATATAATTTTGATGCCACTTTATTATGCTGCCTAATAATGTCAGATATTTTTGCTGTATACGGGTAGACAGATATTATTGAATTTGTTCTAGTGACAGATATTTTTGCACTTCGCCCCCTAGGCATATATTATTGCTCGTGACTGTACATATATAAACGAAATGGGCTAGAGCGATCCTTTGTTAGCTGACAAAAAGTAAACAGCTGTTGAATGAAGCAAAAAATATTACCTGCACATGCGGGCAATACAACCCTCTTCCCAGCCATGTTATGTTCACCCAATGATTACTGATTTTATTGCCTTTACACACATCACAGCCCACGGGGCTGGCGGCAGGTGGTTATGTCCAAATGTTCCATAACTAGGGTAGAGAGACGTTTAAATAATTCGTTTTATTAAATGGTAGGATATTTCGGTGCAATTTTTTTTTTCAAAAAATGTTCTGGGATCTTTTGTCTTGTTCTTGTCGTAGCATATGTGTGGTTGTTGGTTTATCCCAAATTAAGATTCATAACGTTTCAAGGAAAGAACTGCTTACGACGTTTCCTTCAATATTTGGATGCAGTCGTTAGTTGCAGTGGTTTTTCCAAAGCTCCTTCGAAAATGTCGTTGAAACTCAGTAAAATTGAAGGGAATAAGAAGCCTAGTGGTGCATTTACACATTCGTGCGATTAGCGAGGCGATAAACGAGACAAACTAGCATTTCATTTATCATAGAGCGGTTTTTCAGACTTATCAAAAGGACGACGAATGTGCGAACAAGTAGTTCGCGTCGACTCTCGTATTCGAACACGAATGTGTGAATGCACCAAAACAGATTATCATATTAATAGGAACGTGACTGCGCCGAAGAATACTCACGTTTTAATTAGCTGAAACTTGAGGAGTCAAGCTACACGGCTTCTCCTGTACGTAAAGTAATAATAAAGTTATTTTCTTTGTTCAATATTACAGCTTGGCCACGGACACCGGCGGCGCGACCGACGGCGCGACCGGCGGCGCGGCAATTCGCGCGGCGCGGTAAGCACGCCACGGGCAAATGCGTTCGCCGCCGCGACCAGTGTAGACGAGGAGACGAGATAGCTTTATCAAAGTTAGCTCGACGTTGTTTGGAGAGTAGCAGCTTTTTTGCTCAAGATTTAATGTTTGGAAGATATAGTGGAGTACACGAATTAAATAGAAATCGTGTTACAGACGGAGAATTCCACCAAAAATATGAAAAATATAGGCATGATGAAAAATTATGTTGCGGGTGGCTAGACTTCCAAATAGCTGGTCTAGCTAGAATTTCTGCAATAAAAGCTTCCGTCTCCATTTTCGCGAAAAAAAAACAAACTATTTTAAATTAAGTTCGCTCCGGGAGTAGTCGCCGCGTCTGCCGCTCGACTCCGTGGCCTGCGCCGTAATAACTCATACATTTGTTTCGATCGCTAGTCGTGCCGCGCGATTCGCTCGGGGAAATTCGCCGGTCGTCTCGCTGGTCGCCGCTGCGCGTGGCATGCCCAGTACATTTCCATACATTTGATTCATTCGCAAGACGCGCCGCCAGTCGCGCCGCGCGAATTTTCGCTATAGCGAATTGTCCGTGGCCAGCACGTTAGTGTGATGTTAGTTTGCGTCTTGTGTGTCGGTTATAATTTTAGTTGATTTAGTTGTAGAAGTTTATGAGTACGGTGTCGGAAAATGTATAGCAATCAAAATTAAATACCAGCAATGTTTAAAATAAATAACTCTATATTATTTCTTACTTCAAGCGTTTGTTATTAGTAGTTACTTATCATTAAGTATTGTGCTTGCGGGAAATATGCCAAGGTCTCAGTATTCCTAATTTATTTGTTATGAGAATATATACTAATTTATGTGTCACCAACTCACAAAAGATTTGCAGTAATATTATTCTTAGCTCGGCAATAAATCCTTTTATTTATATACCTAAACACGGTTCATTTGTGCGCAATAAAACCCTGAACCCACACTCAAAAAACAATGCCCAGGCGTAACCTTATGAATTGCTTCATACTTTAAGAAATAATGTATCTACAAATATATGAGGCTTTTATTTAGAAATCTCTTTTACAATTATAATTATCTACAACCTTTTCAAAACATGACATACTGTATCCCGATTGGATATTATGTAAATGAGACAAAGAGTTTTCAATATCTTATGAAACGCTCTTTGCCTATGTTGTTAATGCTGTTATCGGAAAAAATGTTCATGTTTTCGTGAGCGCTCACGTGAAACATGTTAACGTGTGTAATTTTATGCAAATAAATATGTACCTTGTTGACGGATTATGAATAGACGATAATTAGTACCGAAGTTCGAGTGTCATGTGATAGCCAGTGGCATACCTTTGTGATCGTTGAGGCGTGATTCATACAGACGTACTTGCAGACGATTGTTTCGAAGGGCTTACGAACTAGGCCGTTTTCTTTTTGCCGTGTATATGGGATTACAAACGTGTGTTATAATTGATAATTATTTAATTATTAACCAATGTATTCTCTTAGAGATTTGTGAATATAAAACAAACAAACCACAGAAACAAACCAACCCTCAATTATCTGCGAATTTATAAACAGTTACTAAAAAGGACAATCAAAAGTGAAAAGTGCATACGAAAACAGTGTAGAATTATTATGTGACAGAACAGAACAGTGTGTTGACCATGGCGAATAATTGGAACATGATAGATTTGGCTCCGTTGAGCTGCAAGTGGTTCGACAGACTGCGACGCTGCGGGAAGACGCTGTTGCGACGGCAGAGACGACTTCTGAAGAGGATTAAACGGGTATATATTATTATAAACCACTCGTAATAAAACAAGCGTAATAAAGATTAAAACCAAAATAAAATATAGCCTATGACTTTCACAGATAACGTGGCTTTCTATTGATCAGTAGATCCAATTAAGTAGATCCAGAGATTGCTCTACAACGTCACAGACTCACAAACTTTATAATATGTATAAAAACAGATATAGATTGGCATTGACTTTTGAAATGTTTTTTCGTTATTTTTTTAAATACATATTTTTGATAAATTGTATTGTTTATGTAGCGCAAATGTTTGTAGGTGGGTGTTTATGATATCAGTTCGCAAAATATTTAAATATGTCTATCAGCTGTCTTTCATTAAAAGATCAAAGCGTTTAGTAATAATCTAAACCGAATATTAATATCATCTATAAAACATAAGCTAAATATTAAGGAATAATAAAATCGTACCTAACATTCACTCATCAAGCTTCATGTACCCATTTCAAGACGTAACTGATATATAAATAAATTCAGAAAACATCTATAGGTTACAGATGTAAATCAAATGTTATATAAGTAAATGAATGTTAAATATATTTTAATCTTAAGACCTGACCACTGAAAAACGAGTCCATATCGTAATCGCAATATTTGCAACTTTCTTTTTATCACACTTTAGTGTTAAATATTAACAACTGTTCCGAAATATCTTATCTAAAATTAGTCATATTCATTTGAACCATGCACTTACGTAGGTACCTAAAGGGTACCTATATAGGTATAGATTCATTTTAAAACCATAAAAAATCAGTCACATCTAACCGACATCTAACGTTATGACATGCATAAATTGTATAGGAAGGTATATTTCATAGAATTAAATGAACAAAATGATTTCCTATGAAATATTATACTATTGATACTTGAGTTACGATTATTTGCGCCACCATATAAGTTAACAGATATTTACGTGGTTGTCAATGTCTATAAAATAATGTCTTCCGTGTGTTTATAAATAAAACAATAAAATTGAACACATTTTCAATAAAGGTGCGAGGAGTGTTGTGTATTTTAAACAATCTGTGTAAATTTATTTGATCTGATGTTTATCTGTTAATATTAACATTTTTTTTTCTAAATTCAATATGTGAACTACGAATATTTTTATCGATCTGTGCTTATTTTTTGGAAAGCAGGGTTATGTTTATCGCGTTTATGCAGTAGTAATTATTATTAGATAATAATATGTATTTTCGTAGGTTCGTCTAGCGCGAAAGATCTTGCTACTTTGTAAATTGTTTATAGATTGACTTATGTGTAAAGTGTAGAAAAAATGGCGATACAAAAAATTTGAACGATCAGATTTTTTGTTATTTCAGTACTAAATTTTTAATTTTTTATTAATATATACTAAGATGATAGCCATATAAACACTACAACAATACAATCTATATAATTAGAATGCACTATAAAATTACAATATAATTAAAATAATTTGGAAAATCCAAAAGTGCACGCCTCATAATTTTTTTTAAATAATTATTTATTAATTATTATTTTTGTTTATTTAATAACAATTAAACCACATCGAATCAGACCCTGAAAAATGAAAGGGTTCTATTCCTGAGCATACTCAAGCGTAAGAGAAAAAAAAAGACTCGATTAGTAAAGTATTTCGGTCGCTATCGTGTTAACAAGAAAATCCTCCGCACATACAGACACACGGACGTCCAAGACAGAACTTTTTTAAACTGTTTTTTAACTAGTTTAAATAACAAAAATGACATCAAAAATATCATGAATGTTAAAAATAGTGTTTTTTCTTAATATGTGTGTGTATGTATTATCTTACAAGTGCAATGTATGATACATAAAGACATTTTAAGTTTGAAAAATCTGATGTTTTGCGCGAAGTGACAGTAGTACCCACCTCAACGCTTCGCTTATGAGGCGTGCAATAATCGCAAATACACAGATTTATGTTGATGGATTGTATACAGCAGCACACAGTAGGTACATTACAATTACGTCACAAGCTGAGGTCAATGGAATACTTTCCGCGTTAACTGTTACGTATTATTACTATCTAAGATGTTTTATAGCATTTTGCATTGCAATATTTTGTAACTTAATGCTTTTAATTGGTAAAATCTGATTAGAAACATTAATTTATTTATTTATTAGGATATACCTACTTATAAGTAGTAGGTAAGTGTCATAGTATAAATATTATGTAAGTATATATTCTTGTCACTTTTCATTCATAAATATCGGGCATTCAACTTTGCATACTAAAATAAAATTCATTTCTTATTCATCGAGATATATGTACCATATATCTCGATGTTCTTATTACAATTTTCGTTATAGGCATACCTAACTGTAAACACTGAATTTAAAAATTTTGTGCTTTACATATTAATTCTATTCCGTATCTACGATTCCCTTTTACTATCTTGAATTAATTTACGTGTATGCTTTACATTCTCACGGTAATTATATTAATGTACTCAACATTGACACCATTTTTAGTTTATAAAACGGGTAAAAAGTTCCTTTGATGTTGTAGCGTTTCTGTTTATTTGCATAAAAAAATGTGATACTAACATTGAATTTATGATAATTTTTGCGTTTATTATGCAAAAAATTACGCACTTTACGAAGGCCACGGTCGATGCTTTTATCATAGTTAAATAAAAAAATAATATCTAATAGAAATTAGTTAAGCAACTATTCCTATTTGGCCTAAGGTGTTGCCTGATAGAGATCAATTAAAAGTTATATAGCGGCCTATTTTTATTTATTTTATGTTAATAAATAAATTATATTGAGCAATGCAGCTTACAGTAAGGCCACAGATAATAATATAAAACTATACTATACTAGGTAAGGTAAATTAGCTAAAAGAATATATTGTGACTAACGCATGTACTCAGCGATGTAAATTCGTGATTTTGAACCCGAGACATGATTGCAGACAATGAATTCAATAATCTAATGTAAGACAATAAGTGTTTTGAAATAGTACGCTCCTGAGTTTATTTATTTCAATGTTCCCGCGACATTGTTCAGTACTATCTGTGAATTTGAAGGAATTTAACATTATTTGAGACATCGGGTGTTATTCTGGTGTGTATTGACGTTTTATTTAGTTCGGATGTATGTGTGAGGTGTTTAGTTACTAAGTTCTAATTAGTGTTAATAAAAGTTTAATATTAAACAAAGTCGCTTTCTCTGTCCCTATGTATGCTTAAATCTTTAACGAATAATTCAAGAGGAAGGTTTTAGTATATAATTTGCGAAGCCGCGGACGGAAAGCTCAAAGCTTGTTCAGTAATAAATCAATAATACCTTAGTATATTATTCTGTAATATATTAACTACCTATTTAAATGTCTATGAAAAATAATCAAGGCTCTACTAAAAAGCACGCTCTTTTTACGCATAGGCAGCGGTTCTTGTGAAACAATATTTGCATTCAATTTTTTATCGTGCGTCAGGTTGTTCACCGTTGTGTTTGGTAAGCTGGTGTTTAATTTTTACTAAATTTTAATGTGTAAATAATTACATTTAATTTTAACTCATATGTTTGATATTTTCACTACTGCTTGTGTTTTTATTATTGTGCGTTAAAAAGCGTTAGTGCTTAATAAGGCAATAAATTAATAACCTATTTTTCGGTTCGGGATGTGTAATAAATTTCAATACGTTTAAAACGTAACTTATGAAATGCAATATTTTACGACATAAGTACATGTACAGATGTATCTGATTCACTAGAATGAATCATTGGAATGGCTATACTTTATACTACTAGCTGGAACCTGCGGTGTCATTCGCATGGTACATGGGTAAAATGTAGATTTACATATTGTCAATCTACATTTACAATATGAAAATCTACTGTTCTATTCACTCTCGACTTGTTCATCTTCAAGTCAAGAGTGAACAGTTACCTTCTAAGGAAGCACGCTCCATCTTAGTCCGCTTACCAGCGGGCGAGATCGTGGTCAAGCGCCTCCCTATATTGTTTATAAAAAAGCTTGTGCTAATAATCCAGACTATAATCCATCTCAGTATGAAATTTAAATGAAAGAATAACCAGCATCAAGACATTCTTACAAACTTTCGCGTTTATAATATTAGTAAGATAAAGTGAATATTGTTAGAAGGTCCGTCCAGCTGATAGGTAGTGCATGTTGCAAGGCGTTGCGCCATCGATCGCCGAGAAACCGGCGCGGGCGCTGGGCCGGTCACCGATTTCTCTTTTGATGATTTTGTTTACTATTAGATAATGATTTGACTTGTTTTGGTATCCATTCTGCCGAGTAGGTTAAAGTGTGTCAATGCTAATATTTGATTATGTACGTATTGGACTAGTAACCTTTAGGGTGCACTCACACACATCAGTCACCGTCACGGCACGTCACCGGACAGGATTAAAAAAAAATATGTATCAATAGTTCTAGTATGACTCTGTTCCCACACGACAGTCGCCGGCACGAAATCTATCAGTGACGTCCCCGGTCAGGCACGTCAAATAATCTTTCCATACATGTATCATACTTTTATCCCCACTCACCCGGTGCCGTCACGTCTCAGTTCAGTCAGCGTCGTGCTACCGTCAATTGCTACATGTTCTCTAGCGTGACACACGTCTAATCACTCACTAACCTGATGTATGTGTTCAATGATTCAGTCAAACCGGCGACGTGACTGACGGACAACATGACGGTGACTGGTGTTTGTGGATACGTACACAAACCGTCACCGATCAGTCATCGGTGACTTGACGGTGACTGATGTGTGTGAGTGCACCCTTATGCGTACTTAATATGGCTGTTTTCTGATCTTTTGTTTTCTTTTAAATTTGATTTTGGTTAGATGATATTTATAAAGGTCAGATTGCTTTTGGGCTTGATTGCATTGAGATTCTATAATAGTTAAAAATTACGATGTCAAGTTTAATAAGTAACTCTGTAAAATTATAATTAAGTCAATGTTAATCATATTATATTCGTACAATGAATAAATGTATTTTATGACTAACGATGGGATTATATGTAAATAGGAATGAATTAATACATAATTGAGTTGTAACTAATAATTAGTTCTAGGATTCAATCAATAAAAATCTTGATATTAATTGCAATGAGAAACCAAATTAAAACTGGCGAAATCAGACTATTTTTTCATTAACTGAAATTGAAATGAATTGCTCCCACTTTGATTTTGATTGTCCCGATTTTTTAGGTCAAGCCGAGATTTACGATTGTGTATCCAACATACATTTTGTTTAAATAATTTATTTTTTCCATTTATAAATCTTATGAAATAAAAAGATTAATATTTAAACCAAAATTAGTAATTGCAAAACGATGTCCACATAGGATCAATAATTTACGATCTCTATATTTGTCTCTAATGTTTTGGATATCTCATTTAAAGTCGTTTTTACCGAAAGCTTTTGACTAATCCAAGAGATACTGCGAAATACGATTTCAATTCAGTACTCAGAAGTTATCATTTGGAAGTTGGAACTAGACATATGTCTAAATTTAGAAGGATATAACTTTCTGTTGTCAGAAGACAATCATTTGGTAAAAACCTTAACATGAGTCATACATGACTACACTTCTTCATGAAGAAACTTATCTTGAGTTTTTTTACAAAACCAGATGACATGGTAAACTTGGTTACATCTATTTATTTCTCAAAATGTACTTCATCATTAAATTATTTTTATTCAAAATTTCCACGAATGTTACTGCATCAATATAAACCAAGACGGTCCAGCCATTCTCTAGTTTTAGCGAGATAAACGAAAAACGATTTCATTCTTTCTTTCAATTGATTTATGTATATAAATGCCGATCTTTATATTCATAAATTTTAATTCTTTGTGGTAATCGGTAAAACTATGTTATGCCGTTCCAAAGTGCTTTTAGAAGAAGTCAAATTGAATTAATAAATGTTTGAGTTGAATTTTTACAAAAACAATTGTTCGTTTCAGGTGTACCTACACAGTTGGCGCTCAGAGGAGCTGAACATGTTGGTGGGTGCCAAAGTGGGGGGCGCCACGCCCCTCGTAATAGCGTGTCGCAATGGCCACTATGACGTCGCGGAGTACCTCATCGAGAGGTGCAAGGCGGATATTGAACAGCCCGGTTCAGGTGAGAAAGCAACTACCTACCTAGTGGTTAATATGGTAGTTATAAATTTGAATAAAAATGGTTAGCAGAGCAAAAGTAGATAACTTTAGTCTTCAATTTAAAATGTCAAACCCAAAGGCTAGATCAGCGCAGAGCATTAATTCTAGATTTATATGTATACAGGGTGTAATCGTTAAGTTTGCACTGGCGATTATTCCGTAACTATTACAAATATCAAAAAACTTTAAACTGATATCGAAAGTACTTAACCTAATGAGTGAAATGGCCATAATAAATTTTTAAAAATAAAACGAGAAATATCCAAAAATGTTACATTAAACGCTCCCATACATTATTTCCCATACATTTTGTATTCATAGCAGATTTTCGAAATTACGTCCTCATTGTGCAATACAATGAGGAGCTCTATTTAAAGTTGCTAAATGAACTTCCCTTCAAATTTGCGAAGTAATTAAAGCAGAAAACCAAAAACAGAAAGAAAAAGCTGAAATCTTTCATATTAAATGTACATGGGATATTCATATCTCATACTAAATGTATGGGAGGGTTTAAAGTTATTTTTTTATGTCGTAGCCTGTGTGCTAATCCAGACTACCTATCTCTGTACCAAATTTCATAAGAAAAAAAGTAGAATTATAATGTAATTTATCTTGCTTTCATGCTATAGACTAGCTGAGTTAAATATAACCGTTATTCGTATCGACAGAACAATAAACATGGGCGAGATATATGAAGGTGATAAACAGATAAGCTCAAACAGATAACAATACTGATTGTAGTTTATGTTGGCAATAGAACAATATAGCGGTAAGGTCACTTCATTGTGTCCGTATAACCGTGCTGGCTTTCTTATTCCGTCGAGAGTTTGGCCGGCTTCCATCGCACCTTAGAGAAAATTACATACTTGCAAAACATGCGGCTTTAAGGGGGCGCATAAAGCAAAATAACCAATCTTCTATTAGATGATACGTGTAATATGCAAGACCAAATCTAAAAAATAAAATATATATCAAACTAGATGATATGTTCAACGATTCTGTTTAATCAAAAACATAAAATATTAAAATTTACTCGATAAAAAAAAATCACCAAGTTAGCTCTAATTTTCACACTTTTACGTTTTCTACTTGACATGGTAATACTTATTATGATTTTTTTTTCATAAACAATTATATTAAAACATTTGCAAGATATTTGTCAGAGCATTTTGTGTAATTACTTTTAGTTTTGGTTTTATCTGCGATAAACCACTTTTATCGTGACAAAATCAAACGTTTATCTCGAGAAAAAAAGAGCGCCAAAAGTGGTTTATCGCAGATAAAACCAAAACTAAAAGTAATTACACAAAATGCTCTGACAAATATCTTGCAAATGTTTTAATATAATTGTTTATGAAAAAAAAATCATAATAAGTATTACCATGTCAAGTAGAAAACGTAAAAGTGTGAAAATTAGAGCTAACTTGGTGATTTTTTTTTATCGAGTAAATTTTAATATTTTATGTTTTTGATTAAACAGAATCGTTGAACATATCATCTAGTTTGATATATATTTTATTTTTTAGATTTGGTCTTGCATATTACACGTATCATCTAATAGAAGATTGGTTATTTTGCTTTATGCGCCCCCTTAATACACGTATTACCGCATTCTGTTAAAAAATAAGTAATTTTTTCATATAGCTGATAATAATGTTGGTCTAGTTGATCCGCCAAATGTTGAAACAGCAAATGTTCAAATGCAGTAAGTATTCTAGAACAATTTAGAATACAATTCAAACTTATAATTCATAATTTTACTTATACATAATATGACAAGTAACACAATAATTACTCACTTTACTCATAACTCATTGTAAATATGCCGATATTTTATGTGAAGGTGTTACAACTTTCTGAACGGGTAGTTGCGACTTCCGATACATTGACTATTCATAAACAAATAAAACAACAACAACATGTAGGTAATATTTGCGTGAGATAAAACGATCTGTTCAAGTATGTTATCATGGAAAGGATTTTACTATGAAGTGTACTCGAAATAAAGTCATGTTTAAATTCATAGCAAAGATAAGAAAGAAAACATTGCGAAAAATTTGAGATTTTTAACTTTATCAGGTTGGATAACAAAATTTGCATTTAAGATAACTTTTCAAGCTCAACAAATAGTTCCTAAAACATTTCAACATATTTTTTAACGCTTTTATCTAAAGAGAAATAAACAAACAATATTTTTACACTTGCAAAATATTAAGTAAGTGAAATTTGCATCGAACGGTTTGTATATTTTCCTTATTAACTGGTTGCATAATGAACTGGTTTATAATATCAATCTGTTGAACTTATTTTAGAAATCTGCATTGATAAAATTACATATTCTTACGATTACGAGAAAATAAAGATCTGATTCTTGGGACCTTATTACTTAGCGGCTCTGAAGACGCGTGGTTCTATGCATTGTGATATAAGGATAATAACAAGAAATAAGATCAAGTTCCGAATCGTACCTGGACTAAGTAAAAGACGAAATTTCTAGACATGCATAGAACATATATAGAATGATTTTGGCCGATAATCCCGCTAGTATCTACCCACATACATTTTATTATTTTCTATATTTTCCCTCGTATTCTTCCTACTTTATTTTGCCTTGTATAAATAATGTATCCATCTCAAATTCCAGTAACATTCGACGGAGAAACGATCGAAGGTGCGCCGCCGCTGTGGTGCGCTGCGGCGGCGGGCCACTTGCCGCTCGTGCGGTTGCTCGTCCGCGCGGGCGCGAACGTCAACTCGACGACGCGCACGCACAGCACGCCGCTGCGGGCCGCCTGCTTTGACGGGCATTACGATATTGTCAAGTTCCTAGTTGAGAATGGGGCCGGTGAGTGGAATGGATATTGCTTTGTGGGCTCGTGTACTAGATTGGATGAATAAATCAATTCTATAAAATTTTAACATTCGTTACAATTTTTTATTAAATGGACAAGATAATCAAACATTTGTAACAATTTTTATTGATGGACAAGATAATCAATTTTATTGACAATTATTAAATCTTTTTCGGCTATTATTTATCATATTCCAGCCATTATATTTTCCTAATTTTCTTTTAAGTATATAAAAAATCTTTTATAGAAAAAATCAATAAATCACGTAAATATTCCAGTACCTTAAAAAAAGTTCTCGTAATTCAAGCATCCATTTTTTTTTATTCAAACTTTCCCTTATCAATTTTCAGACATAGAAATAGCGAATCGGCACGGGCACACGTGCCTCATGATCGCATGCTACAAGGGCCACATTAGGATCGCAAAATACCTGCTGTCACTAAACGCAGATGTTAACAGAAAGAGTGTAAAGGGAAATACGGCATTGCACGATTGCGCGGAGAGCGGCTCGCTACACATACTCAAAATGCTGTTGGGACACGGGGCCACTATGGACGTGGATTCGTATGGTAAGAGTTTATGTACTTAACTTTGCAGTATACTACGCGATCATACATTATACTCTTATTTCAGTATCTTTTCTCATCGTGATATAAAAAAAATCTGTTTCAGGCATGACTCCCCTCCTAGCTGCATCAGTAACAGGACACACGCACATCGTAGAGCACCTGATCAACGGCGAGACGGGTCTGGTGACGCGGCAGCAGCGGATCGACGCGCTCGAGCTGCTGGGCGCCACGTACGTGGACAAGCGGCGCGACATGGTGGGCGCGCTCGCGCTGTGGAAGCGCGCTATGGACGACAGGTGCGTTGGGTGTGGCACTGCACGTGCAGACAGACTGACACACGCCGAGCTGCTGGCGGGGATAACCAAAAAAAAAAAAATTTCGTCTTGAGTGTAGTTGATGAATGGGTATTAACCCATTCATCAACTACACTCAAGACGAAATTTTAAGAAGTTATTTAAATAGTTTCAAAATTATTGAAGTTCTTTAGGCGCTTTGAGAGTAATATTTCATGGTCGTCAAGGTAATACCGTCAAGTCATGGAGTAAGGCGACGATTTCGGTATCTTTGAATCTTGCTAAAGAAGTTTCACTTCTGACACTTGTGCTAGGCACACACGCCTTTTTATGTCTTAAAAATATCTCAAACGTCAATCTCACCAAACATTCCGCACATTTCAGATTTCCAACGGACGGCAGCGACCCGATCCCCAAACCGAAGGACATCCCGCGCATAGAGGCGTACGACTACGCGGTAGAGCCCAGTAATGCACAACAGTTGGAGGAATTACTGGCCGACCCGGACGCTATGAGGATGCAGGCGCTCGTTATTAGGGAGAGGATTTTAGGTGAGATAGGATGGGCGTGTTTGTATTGTAAGGAATTTATTTTGGTGATATAAATTAATGGTCAAAATGTAGCGTGCACATTTTCGTTGTCATCAGTTTAATTTCAGTAGAATTGAGCGGGTGAAGCTAATTATTAATTATTCCGTTATCTATAAAAATGAAATTAGTTTTTTTATATAATAGAAAAAGAAAAAAAGGGGCAAAAGAAAAAACCCACACGGGTTCGAAACCCAAGCGATCGATTTTATTCTATTTATTGAATGTTTACGTAATATCTGTGTGTATTGCAGGGCAAGCGCACCCGGACACGTCGTACTACGTGCGGTACCGCGGCGCCGTGTACGCGGACGCGGGGCGGTTCGCGCGCTGCCGCCAGCTGTGGCACCACGCGCTCGACATGCAGCGCGCCGTGCTGCCCGCGCTGTCGCCGCTCACGCAGTCCAGCCTCTACAGCTTCGCCGAGCTGTTCTCCTACATGCTGGCGGAGCGCGCGCGCCCGCCGCTCAGAGGTATGTGTAGCTGTGCCCGCGCCGACATGCAGCGCGCCGTGCTGCCCGCGCTGTCGCCGCTCACGCAGTCCAGCCTCTACAGCTTCGCCGAGCTGTTCTCCTACATGCTGGCGGAGCGCGCGCGCCCGCCGCTCAGAGGTATGTGTAGCTGTGCCCGCGCCGACATGCAGCGCGCCGTGCTGCCCGCGCTGTCGCCGCTCACGCAGTCCAGCCTCTACAGCTTCGCCGAGCTGTTCTCCTACATGCTGGCGGAGCGCGCGCGCCCGCCGCTCAGAGGTATGTGTAGCTGTGCCCGCGCCGACATGCAACACTACAAGCTTTGTACAAAAAATTGGTTGTCTGTAAAGTCGGTTTACTGACGATAGTTGAACGTAACAACGTCCGATTGTGCTTCTTTGTCACTCGTTCCGCGCTCTCGCTTGCACTTCAAGCTTTACACGGAACGCCTCAGAGCGAGGTAACGCCGCATGAGTCATGTTTTTTCGTGCGTTCAGCCGACGCTACGGAATTATAAGACGTTGTCACGTCAAAAAGAAGAAAAAAATCGATTATGTGCCTGTCTTTATGTCCTACACAAAACTACATTATTTACCTCTATTCCTCCTATTCCATGAACGTAATAACCAGCCATGACCTAAATTACAAACATAACATATTTCAGGTCGCATCGTGCCCCCAGTGACATTCGAAGACATCGAGCCAGTATTCCGCAAGGCGCTATCAGAAGTAGAACGAGGTGTCACCGCAGTAAACACCGGCACGGGAACAGATAGAGATACAACACTCAACACGTTACAGCGTGTTGTAGTTATAGCGTTACACTTGGCGGCGTTGTTAGCGCGTTTATTGGACGAGCCGGATTGCGAGCCGCAAGTCGTGCGCGATGTGCATAGAGCGGTGTATTCGTTGGTCAAGCTCGATATTAAGGTACGTGTTGTAATGATTTTTTTTTTATGGAAATTTATTTACAATGTGGTAATGCATGGGGTTTGTTTGACATGTAAAATGAACATTAACAAGTAAAAGGAGAATGGCAAACTCCCATCGGACTCTGGGCCTGATCGTTACTCAGATTATTTATGGGGGATTAAATAGATAAAAATATACAGATTCTATAAATATAATAATTATACGCTAACTCAGGATCACTCACGCTCACTCACGCTAACTCAGGCTAATTCACGCTAACTCACGCTCACTCAGGCTAAATCACGCTAACTCAGGATCACTCACGCTCACTCACGCTAACTCAGGCTAACTCACGCTAACTCAGGATCACTCACGCTCACTCAGGTTGACATACACTCACGCTAACTCACGTTCACTCACGCTAACTCAGGATCACTCACGCTAATTCAGGACCACTCACGCTAACTCAGGATCACTCACGCTCACTCACGCTAACTCAGGCTAACTCACGCTAACTCAGGATCACTCACGCTCACTCAGGCTTACTCACGCTCACTCACGCTAACTTACTCGGGCGTGAGTTGGCGTGAGTAAGAAATGTTATTTACTGTAATGCTGTATGATTACGAAGAAATAAATAAAATAAAATGGATCTTACATTTTTTCCAGATAAATGTGTACAAAATTATCTTTGTATCTAAATGTTCATTTTACAAAAAAAATCTATCATTTTTTGTATTTTTGCTAGATTATTACATGTGTACGCGCACAATGCTCATGTCGTGTGTTGTATTGGTGCAGGTGCGGCAGGGTCGGTCGGCGCTGCACGTGGTGTGCTCGGCGGAGGTGTCGCGGCGCGCGGGCGCCGGCCCGTGGTTCGAGGGCGGGACCGGCGCCTGCTCGCCCGCGCTCGTCGCGCTCATGCTGCGGCTCGGCGCGCCGCCCGACGCGCGCGACGCGGACGGCAACACGCCGCTGCACCTCGTGTGCAAGGTGCGCCACACACACACACACAGCCCCGCTCGTCGCGCTCATGCTGCGGCTCGGCGCGCCGCCCGACGCGCGCGACGCGGACGGCAACACGCCGCTGCACCTCGTGTGCAAGGTGCGCCACACACACACACACAGCCCCGCTCGTCGCGCTCATGCTGCGGCTCGGCGCGCCGCCCGACGCGCGCGACGCGGACGGCAACACGCCGCTGCACCTCGTGTGCAAGGTGCGCCACACACACACACACAGCCCCGCTCGTCGCGCTCATGCTGCGGCTCGGCGCGCCGCCCGACGCGCGCGACGCGGACGGCAACACGCCGCTGCACCTCGTGTGCAAGGTGCGCCACACACACACACACAGCCCCGCTCGTCGCGCTCATGCTGCGGCTCGGCGCGCCGCCCGACGCGCGCGACGCGGACGGCAACACGCCGCTGCACCTCGTGTGCAAGGTGCGCCACACACACACACACAGCCCCGCTCGTCGCGCTCATGCTGCGGCTCGGCGCGCCGCCCGACGCGCGCGACGCGGACGGCAACACGCCGCTGCACCTCGTGTGCAAGGTGCGCCACACACACACACAGCCCCGCTCGTCGCGCTCATGCTGCGGCTCGGCGCGCCGCCCGACGCGCGCGACGCGGACGGCAACACGCCGCTGCACCTCGTGTGCAAGGTGCGCCACACACACACACACAGCCCCGCTCGTCGCGCTCATGCTGCGGCTCGGCGCGCCGCCCGACGCGCGCGACGCGGACGGCAACACGCCGCTGCACCTCGTGTGCAAGGTGCGCCACACACACACACACAGCCCCGCTCGTCGCGCTCATGCTGCGGCTCGGCGCGCCGCCCGACGCGCGCGACGCGGACGGCAACACGCCGCTGCACCTCGTGTGCAAGGTGCGCCCACACACACACACACAGTGGCGCGATACAGCGCACAACACACACACAGTGTCTCGACACATTACACAACACACACACACACACACACAATGGCGCAATACATTTCACAACACACACACATACAAGTATTATGCCAGTGTCGCGACACACACATCCAAATAACAATAACACAAACGCGCCGGCCGCTACACCTCATGTTAAGTACAGTCCCTTCGTACTGCATACATTCATTTAAAACGCACTTGCAGTACAAACTGTAATATACTACTTTCTCCGATAGATTCCACACGTCATTCCGCTATACAATACCGCTTCCACACAAACACAAAAATTGTTTGTTTTTATATTGTTAAAAATGGGCTCTGACATTTAAAATCATCACTATTCCCTAACACTGCTTCGTTTGTCTCATAAATTGAATCCATTTTGACCACGTTCGCTGTAAAGTGTTCGTCTTGAAAATAATATAATGAATATATCGCGTTTAAAATCCGTTAAAAAGCCTTTTCTAAATCCATTTTCCCAATTCCAGCTGAACCCGTGTCCCTCGGAAGTAGTCCGGCAGTTGTTAACGCACGGCGCACACATAGACACGGTGAACTACGAGGGGGAAACCCCCGAAGAGATCCTCAAGGCGAGCGGTCAGAGCCTCGCCGCGATAGTCAACCCGCTCAAGTACACGACCCTCAAGTGCCTCGCCGCGAGGACCGTGAAGAACTACAAGCTGCCCTACAGACACGTGGTGCCGCAGTGCTTACACGCGACCGTCATATCGCATTAGCTATAGAAATATCGGACTACCCGCTATGGAAGATACGTGTATGAAGTTTGTCGTCAACTACCCTCAGGACTATGTCGTGGACTACCTTCAATTATAGTTAAACCTACGTCATTTGATAATAGAAAAACCTGTGTACTAGTAACCCGTGTCATAGCCTACTCAGCTTTATAACAGAAATAATAAATCAATGTCACGGATGTCAATAAATTTACTTTGACTCACAGATAAATCAATTTACCTAGGTATCCCCACTTTTAAAGTCTTTGGACCATACAAGATTTGACGTTAAAAATATCTCATTCCATCTATTTCCCTATGTTTCTGATTAAACGATTTACCCAGATAACTTCATCATTATTTCCATTTTGATGAGAATATTACGTAATAGACCAATCTGATTAGGTATCCTCATTCTTAAAAATGACGCAATACTCAAAATTTAGCTAGATTATCTGAGTTTTGTATCCCTTTCGAAATATGTGACAGTTTTTCTTTATTATTTTTATTTCTTCAATTATATTAACTAATATACCATAATATTATTGAACTCCGTGACCTGACGATTGTTCCGATCAAAATATATTTTTTGACATTAAATGTTCATAATTTAAGAATATACTGACAAACACACAAACTCGACTACAAAAATGACTGGGATATATAAAGCTACACGCTTATTTTATTCCGATAAATATAAACGTATAAGGAGTCCGTCTGTACATATGTTACCTGATCGTTTATGAAGCTCATTATTATTATTGTTATTTGATAGTTGCATGATATATGAGTAAGTTTGACGGCCGGCTCCTGAACTATTTGTATTAAGTATCTTATAAATATAGCCTAGATAATCTTTTGTAACATTTTTGTTTTTAATTTTTCGCATTTTAACATGTGCCAGCTTTGCCAACGCCACGTTTTTAGGATACATGTTTTTGTATAAGTCTGTGAATTTTTATCTTGTCTATGATTTTTTATCTATATATAAAATTGTCTGTGATTACTGTAACAAAATAAAATCATAATGAATCAAGGAAATGATATTATTTGAAATGAATAATGTTTCTCTACTTTGTATACATTTATCGATTCTTATTTAGACGAGTGTTTTAGACTTATTATTTTTATATTAAGCAAGTTGTCAATGTATTGTTTTTACATATTTTTTGTTGTTTCTAAAAATTTCTAAGTGTTCTCATCATAAATTCGATTGTGGATAAATAATAAATATAAAGAGCAAAGATGATAACTTCATTCAAAAAATAATTACATTACTGACCCAATCGACTCATAATTTAAAAGCGTGATTCGTTATTATGGCATACTAGTCTTTTTATATTGTAGTATATTTGGATAATTTAGACATTTTCGCATCAAGTTGATTACAATTGTTTTAGTATAATATTTGTGTGAGATTCAACCATTACACCGATGCAAGTGTACAGATAGTCAAAAGTTCATATTTATGCGTTCTTAAGCGCTTGTATAAATACATTTTTTAGGATTTCTATTATAACAAATTGTACATTCATATAATAGATAAAATTTGGACACAAAGAATTGAACGGTGTAATAGTTGAAACATTATGTAAAAATAGTGATGTAAGTAGGTAGATTATTAGAAATTTATCGATAAAATTAAATGGTATGTTATATGATAAAAGTGAATCTACTTGAACTGAATTGATATAAATGGAACTAGATTTATTTTGGCAGCTGTTTGATAGTAAATGTGTGTATTTTCTCGTAGCATATTGCATAGTATCTGCGTGATTATGTGTACTAGATTATTTTGAAATTAATAAAATGCTTTAAAAATATTATTGTTATTTTTATTTTCAAATACAATTTCAATATTATCTTTACATACAAGTAAGAAACACATATAAGATTACACATGTAATATAATTTCTGTCGCAGTAAAGATCAATAAAAAAATATTAAATGTTACAATAGGCCAATGCCATACATTTGAATACTGTTTCATTCACGAATAGGCAGGCCACAAGATTGTAAAGATCTTTTACAAAAATGAATACTCAGTTAACGTTTACAGTTAAACTTATTTTAATTTTAATATAACCTTCAATTCCTTTGGTAGAGAACTGAGCATAGTATTAAAATTCGTTTCGTAAAATTTGAACTGCGTCCATAAGCATTTAGCAAGCTGAAGATGTTCCATCATATCGCGGCCCATCGGCACGCCTCTGTTATTTTTCACTTTGGCAATTTTCACCACGATCTGTAGCGTAATTTTTTCAATTTCGAGTTTCTTTAAAGCGCACAGAAAAGGCCAAAAAGAAAATTGATCGTAAAAATGTTCAGTGCCGCTGACGGCTGCGAGATACAGCCTGGCGGTTTTCACACATTTATTGTTCCACTGTAGGCCAAGCATGAGCGCTTCGCTGGCCAGCAACTGCGGGAACCGTCGACGCTGGTCGAACGCGTAGGCTGCGGCCAGACCGGTCACGCGATTCGTGGTGAAGTCTTGGCATCCTATACCAATGTTTGGACCACTCTTTTTCACTAATAATGGTATTCTGAAAAAAAAATCCTACTTAGATTATAAATGCGAAAATTTGATGATGGATGTTCGTTACTCTTTCACGCAAATACAACTGAGTCGATTACAATGAAATTTATATGTAGGTAGCTGAAGACACAGAAGAAATAAGCTAGGTAGGCTTATCCCGGAAATCCCACAGGAACGGGAACTATGCGGATTTTTCTTTGAAAACGCGGGCGAAGCCGCGCGCAGATTCTAGTAGCCGTATAAATGCTGTTACCTCAGAGCACTGTTACTTACTGGTACAAACAAAATTATATCGGTCAATTAAGGAAAGCTGGCATGTTCACAGTACTCACACTTATGCAATTTCACTTACAGTATGTTCAAAAATAAATGCGACTCTAGTTTCATTTTAGACTTGAATTGTAAAATGGGTGCGTTGTAGATAAATATATGCAAATATAATTGAAAGAAAGAAAGAAAATAAATTTATTGCAAAAAACACAGCCAAAACAACATTACAAAATTTATCTTAAGATTAGCAAACGGATACAGCCTCAGCAAAATGCTGCACAAAAACAGCGCTGATTTTCAGGCTGCACCGGCGGTTGAGGTCCGTCTTAATATTAAAAAAATATATATATATAATTAAGCGTATCTACTTAAAATTAATGCATAATGAAGTATATTAATATTAATAATAATAAATATAATAAATAGATGCATATATATGTACTTATGAAAGCTCTCATAATTTACCTGTAAAATTATAATTTAAAAGTAAATCAATTGATGAAGTTAATTATTTATTCTAATAATAATCAATTGGATAAAAGTATTAATAATCATTCAATTATCAAATAATAATTAAATTTCAGGTCATAAAAACAATACAAATAACACGTGCGCTTACTCCCAACACACGGATGGTTGTTTTGATAATGATTTAAATAACGGGCGTTTTTTTAATAATGTGATAACTCTGATTATTAATTAGTAATTTGATTTTTGACAAAAAAATGCCGATTTTAGTCAAAATTTATATTTTTCTAACAAGATCCTTATCATCCAAATTTCTACCTTGGTGAGAAAAATTGACATTTCTAATGAAAATGAACAAAAAATTAAATGATTTTATTAAATACTGTAAAATAGTCTATAATTCTTCCATTTACTGTATCACAAAATTCTTCATAGATTTTTAGATATTCGTACTACACCAATTACATCACCCTGTATTTATAAACAATTGCAAAATATGACACATACATAGGCCGGGAGATACTGACACAAAATTTCGGGTCATTTGTAACAGAATGGCGGTTCTACAGAGGTCTTATTACGCAATGACTAAAAGAAAAATGATGGTCAGAACTCAGAACGCTGGTACCGGCGGACTAGTCGCGTGGGCGTTAGTCGAACTCGTCGGATAAATAGCGAAAGTAAAACGATTTGTAACACAAAAATTTTAGAATTCACCGATAGCCCATAAAAAAGATGTAGGCGGTAGTGTCATGCCATACTTTTCCGGTGTAACTTACAGCCATACCGACGCGATGCGTTGATTAAAAAAAAAAACAATTCAAACATTTGTACCAGGCTAACTTTTGCACAGGTAATCATCATCGTGCAGACATTTACGAAAATCGCCATGCCATACTTTTCGGACGATTCCAAATGGCCACCATACCGCCGAAAATCTGCAAAAAAAAATTTTTTCGCCAAACAATTTGTACCAGTATTGCATTTGGATTTTTGGAGAGTATTTGATAAAATGTGACCATTATTATATTTGCCATACTTCTAGTAGGGGGAAAAAGTGCTGCCATACTTGAAAATTAATTTATTCGTCACGTTTCAAAAATACGACTGTACAATACGTAAAATAATTTTTTACAGTATGGGATCATTATATTCTGTTTGTTTGTATACAATTCTACCTAGAAAAAAATATCGCAGATTGCAAACATGGGGCGGATGATTGTAAGACTTATGCCAAGACGTAAAAAAAAAATGAAAAGAATTGGCGATTTGGACCAGTACGGCATTTTTGGAAAGTATATGATGCAACGTGACCATTATTATATTTGCCATACATTTAATAGAGGGAAAAATTAGTGCCATACTGCTACAAATCGTTCAAACTACGAATAAAATCTTACAATAAGAAAAAAATCTTATACACATTCGCCACCTCCCACAGGTATGGCATTATCACACTTCTATTTATAATCATTTAGGAGTTGTTGAAAAAAAATGTAGGGTGGTACAAATCGTTTGGCGAGAAAAAAAAGTGTGTGCGTGTAACCTTTACGCGCGATTGAAGTAAAACTTCTTTGGCGTTGACGACATATATCACTGAAATGATTAAATATTAACTTAAATAAATAAATATTATATTATAATTTAATTATATTTATTATTCATGTGCTTTACAAAGATTATTTAAATGTTATATTAATATTATTCATTCGAAACAGGTAATTGAATGTCATAATAATTTCTTACGTACGAAATTATAGGTTTGTGGTAACTATAATGTGAAACATAAATTTTACTCTCTAAATTTGCTACTTTTCTTGAAAATACAGCATCTATCGTTGTACCGAAACGCGTTGTTGAATGAAGTCGAGAAGTATTCATAGATAAATCAAATTTTTCTTCTAAAAAATCAATTAACGGCTGAGATTCCTGAGAGCGAAAATTAACATTAAAATCTCCAGTTAGAATCATCGGTAATTCATGATAATTACTATTTAAAAGTCGAGAACCTTCAATTGTGAAGTGAAGTAATTGCTGATGAATAAATTTTATGATATTTGTCAGGCTAGTATTTGTAGAAATATAAATAACAACGATAATCACAGGTTGGTCATTCGTATTAACACATCGAACCAAGGCGATGTCACCAATTTGTGAAACCTCATCGGAAATTTGTGATAATATAGTTGGTGAAATATTTTGAATTGGTGTTACATTGTTCAGTGTATCTGTAGATGAATGATATACAGCTACTCCACCAGCAGTTGAGTTGGGTCGTTTGTATTGGGTAACGCAATAAAAATTTTCAATAAGAATTTGTTCGTCATTTTTCATCCAAGTTTCGGAAAATAACAGCAATGTGGACCTTTTTAATACTTTATCATTCAGATCAGAAACATGAGCACGTAAACTTTGGCAGTTGAAGGAAAATAGTGTAATGTTACTCTCATTTACAAGGTTATATAATTCTTCCTGTTGTGTTATTAGGCGAGAATTTGAAAGTCTTTCAAATTCACACTGTAAATCAACTATTCCCCCTGGACGCTTTCTTCCATGATAAAATTTGTTGTCATCGGTGTTTGAGACAATGAACAATCCATTTATATCAGTTACTCGTGATAATGCTACATATAACAGCTGCTGACTGTGACTTTTATTGTATTCATAAACGATTTGATCAAAAGTACCACCTTGAGACTTATGTATTGTAAGCGCACAAGCAGATACTAATGGAAAGTGATTTCTCTTTGCAAATATTGTCTTATTTCTATTCATTGGTACAGATGACGATCTTCGTAAAATTGGGACTGCTGTTCTACTAATGTTTAGAGTTTGAATATGATGGGCAGCTTTTTTCCTAATTTTCTCTCCTATCTTACCAGGAAACTCAAGCCATAAGCGTATGATGTTATCACTGTCATCACGTTCAATATACACTAACTTTCCAACACAACCGTTGGCTAAGCCATCAGATACATCAATATTGGTTGTAATAATGTAAAATTTGTTAAGAACTAATATGATTTCATAAGGCGATCCTCCTGTATCAATAACTGACATTTTATGAAATTGTTGGCGTACATATGCTTCTTGTTCAACTGAATGACAACCTATATACATATCTGTTGCTATGGATACTACTTTGTCTTCAGCAATATTTAAAATAGATTGATTATAATCCGCAACATGTTTATTTTTATTTTTAATTTACTTATTTTAAAAGTAATAAATAAACAAGTATATTTAGAGATTTTCAAAAAATTTTGCAATTTAAAATAATGTTTTTAAAACTGTTGAATTTTTCATTCACTTTGCTATTCACAATTGATCCGTTTGAAAATTTGAAAATAAGGGCGTTTGTCCACTACAAGGAATTTTACGGTCCGGCATTCCGATTTTTTACGGACCGGTATGGCACGCAATTAATCTAAATACTAGCTTGTGCACTATACGTAATTTTACTGTCCGACATTTTACTTTTCCCTATTCCGGATGGTTTTTTGAGTTTACGAGTCGCTGTAGGTATAATTGTTTTCGAGTGCCCACTTGCTTGGATTTTACTCTTTTTATTGCATATGCCAATTGAAAGCAAGCTCTTGTTTTACTTTCTTTTAGCTGGCAATGAGATTTGAGAAGTCGGTATTGTTATTTTTACCCGACTACGGCAAAGCAAAAGGAGGGTATGTATGTATGTATGTATGTATGTATGTATGTATGTATGTATGTATGTTCATCTGTTCCCTCGTAACTTCTAAACTACTTATCAGAATTCGACAAATGACATATCATTAGAAGCGTCTTAATTGTCCGCTGGTTATAGGCTATATGGGGTTTCACAAAATCTAATGTGGCGCCCTCTAGCGGACAAAACATACAGAGTAAAAAAATAAAGTTAAGATAAATATGCCGTGTTTGGTATCATTTGAAAGCTTTTTACTTGCATATTTTGAATATATATATATATATATATATATTACTAGCATTTGCTTGTGACTTTACCTGTATTCATGGGCTGATTGCATATAGTTCACATCTTTTCGTTGATAGCTTCTTTATTAGTTCATCAATTTAACTTTTGTTAATATTATGCGCCACAAATACACTTTAACACCAAAATAGTACAAATAATAAAAAGTAAAAAAACTAAAACCCAACTACGACAAAAAACGACGCTGAAAAAGTATAAAACAAGATTTTCAGAATTCCACTATGTAGAGATAAATTTTCATGTTTGGAAAGGCGTAGTCACACGTTACATATATCTACCGTAGCACTTTGACAACGTGTGACTATACGCCTTTCCAAACATGAAAATTTATCTCTACATAGTGGAATTCTGAAAATCTTGTTTTATACTTTTTCAGCGTCGTTTTTTGTCGTAGTTGGGTTTTAGTTTTTTTACTTTTTATTATATATACATTGACCAAGCATTGACCTATAATTATTATCTAAGTAAGTGTTGGTAAGTTAAAGTTCAAGTGGGAATAGATTTAGCTCCTCGTCACCGATTAAAATAAATAAGTGAAACACGCATTTTAAATCTCTTACGGAACTTTACTTTTTATAGAATAATATATCTTACGAAGTAATATAATATTTCATCTTCTATATTTTTTACTCGTTTCTTGTAAAATGCGAAAACAATCATTTATGATAGCATTATACCGCCATACTTCCTTGAACTGTACCGCACTGATCCGAGTAAAGACGGACAGGTGCACAAGCAATTCATCGGTTTTTTCATGCCACACCGGACCGTAAAAAATCGGAATGCCGGACAGTAAAATTCCTTGTAGTGCACAAGCGCCCTAAATAATCCTAATTGATTATGATATTTGCCACTAGCTGGCGTATAAGTCAAGAAGCGTGTAGTATATGACATATACTTACAACCAATCAGAATTATTATTTTTAAATGGCGGAAACTACGCAGACTATAGTAAGCGTTACTTCCGTCAGAAAAAAAATCTGAGTTACTCCCTAGTCGCGCCTAAAGAAGTTTTACTTCAAAAAACAATTCAAAAATTATATGGTATGGCGACCATTTGGAATCGTCCGAAAAGTATGGCATGGCGATTTTAGTAAATGGCTGCACGACGATGGTTACCTGTGCAAAAGTGAGCCCGGTACAAATGGTTGAATTGTTTTTTTAAATCAACGCATTCACGTCGGTATGGCGGACTGTAAGTCACATCGTAAAAGTATGGCATGACACTACCGCCTACATCTTTTTTAAGGGCTAAATTCTAAAATTTTTGTGTTACAAATCGTTGGACTTTCGCTATTTATCCGACGAGTGTGACTAACGCCCACGCGACTAGTCCGCCGGTACCAGCGTTCTGACCATCATTTTTCTTTTTGTCATTGCGTACTAAGACCCCTCTAGACAGCCATCCTGTTACAAATGACCCGAAATTTTGTGTCAGTATCTCCCGGCCTAACATGTGCAATGTGTAAATGTGTTGACGTTCCAGCTCTTCTTAATATACCTGTACATTGTGTGATTGTGTCAAACAATGTTTACGAAATAAAGCGCTGACGAGTGACGTCTCAAGTCAGCGTCTTTAGTAACACAATGCTTGATAACTCGCTAGTGTATATTTATACATATAATTATGTAGGTATATATGTATATAGTTAGATAATATTCGAATTTCGGGGGCGAATGTTTGCTATTTTATAATGACTAGCCACACTAGCATTATAGGTTTTATCACATAGAAGTAACACTCTCAGCTCTCTTGTAAATAATATCATTGCATAACACATTTTAACGACGCATAATACCATTTATAATGTACCTACCTGTATTTCATATCAGTTACGGCTCTAGCTTCCGATCTCGACACAAAATAAAATCATAACAAAATCGCTCCGTCCGATGAGAAGGCAAAGAAAGACAAAAAACACTTTCTAGGTACATAATAATTATAATATCTATATGGCAAAAGAAATCATTGAAAAGTAATTTAAAGGCTATAACTTACTCTGCGGTGAGCCACATATTTTTGACCATTACTTTTTCGCCTGGAGCTACGTCCTTTAGCATTTGGCGCAGCTGGTAGCTCTTGTTCAATATTGTCTCTACATTATCGTTTTTTTTCAAGAATAACGCATATTTATAAATTTCGTAGAATACTTTTCCATTGAACGATGAAACATCACTTTTTGTTTTTGATACGAATTCGAATTTTTTCATCTGTAAATACAATAAGTTCAAAACTTGTTAGATAAGTCATTTTTAATGAGATCCACTTTTATTTCTTCTCTGAATCGAAAGTTGAGACAATCTATGCAGACCCAATTTAATTTAATTAAATATATCTAAATATAAAAAAAATGCGATGTAGACTTTTGAAGTAGACGTAGATTTTATCACAGAAAAAATATCATGATTAATTATTACAATCATGAAGTAAAATGATATTAGGTATGTAATGACTAATGACAATATTGAACAAAGACATTATTAAATGTAACAAGATAGATATTATGGATATTATACCTACAATGTTTGTAAATAGAAGAATATAATTGTTCTTTTTTTTCATATACGTATTAAGTAGGTACATATAAGTCCTGAAGCTACCCCGATAGTATAAATGTGGTTTTAAAAATTGCTAATTGTATCTACCTACCTACCTATTTTTTTTGTAAAAAAAGGAAAAGAAAAATTTATTTTTTAGTGACGTTCATTTACATCAAGTAAAAGGGCGACCATTTTGTAAGGGGGTATCCCTTAGGCCTTAAGCTATGTGCGAGAGTATTATATAATTACTTATCAAGCTTTTAGATAAATAAACAAGGTACCTATTGTATAAGTACCTATAGTTATCCAATAAATAATCAACTCGTTTACCTTCGCTTAGGTTTCACAAACACTTTTTTTATTATTTAGTATAGGCACTGTAAAATTAAATTATTTAACGAAGTCGTCGCGTGATCGACTGCTGTCTACAGCTGTCGACAAATGTGTAACAAGAGTGAAGGCGATCGCATCGCCAACAACAAATTAATAAGTATAAACAATCACTTCAAGGAACTCCGTGATGGTGTGGCCACTTTTTGGAGTTTTGCCTGTATTAGGTACCTACCTATATTAAATCTAGCGACAAATTTCTTTAGCGCTTACTGGCTGACCCGGACTTATTTTATTTTATTTATCATCAGAACCATTCCTTATATTTTCGATTGTATATGAACCTATATTTGTGTCATTAGGTATGTGTATTCATCCTTACTAATACATAAAAGTAGAGTAAATATAATTTTATTAGTTACTTTGAATTTTGATGTAACTACCTACTATCGAAATTATTGCTTTTAAATTTAAAGATTTTATGAAGGATTTCGGGGAAATTTGTATTAGATATTTTTGAAATGTAAACCTTAATTAATACGGTTAATCCGTCCTTATCACTGCTGAAGCCTTTAAAATTACGCAACCGATTTTGATGAGAATTTTTTATACAAACTCAAACTCAAAACCCGCGTTTTCAAAGAAAATCCCGCATAGTTCCCGCTCCTATGGTAGATATTTCTAGGTTAATGCCTAGATGTCTTATTCTGGGTCTTCAGCTACCTACATATCAAATTTCATCGTATTCGGTTCAGTAGTTTTTACGTGAAATAATAACAAACATCCATCCAACCTCACAAACTTTTATTTATAATATTAGTTTAAATGTAAATAAAAATACTTTTTACTTCTGGAATATTCATAAGAATATTAAATTTTATTTTTGAAGATGGTAACTAACTAACCTATGTATTTAATTATTAAATGTGTCATCTCACGATAATTGATTGTTTGTGTTTTAATATCAAATTAAGTAATGTTTAAAAAGTAATTAACTGCATTCGTTATCAGTTAAATTTGTTTTTTTACCATTACAAACATTCATTAGAGGAAGCTAATAATGTTAAAAATTGAGTTTGTTTATACATTTTTCATTTTTTATTTGTTTAAAGATTTTTCTTTTGTAGCCTATTAAGGGCACATAAAAAAAACTTTTGAAATTAATCTTCCCTTTCGTTTAAATGAAAAAACGGGTACTATTATTTGGACTTCTTTAGGAATAATATATTGTCATGTAAAATTATACACAAAGTTATATATTGAGTTCTTATGTCTACGGCCCCTTGAAGCTGTGAAAAAATCAAACTTATAAGCCAAAGTAATCAATAGATACGGCCGTATAATGCTACAAATTTTCACAAATTTTGATATTAGGGATTCAAAACCTATATTGAAAAGAGAGTCATCAAATTTGGTGCGAAATAACGTCTTATCACTACATATAATATAAAACAATGTCGCTTTCTCTGTCCTTATTGCTGATCCAATGTCTATGCTATATAGCTATGTATGCTTAAAATCTTTAAACCTACACAACGGATTTCGATGCGGTTTTTTTAATAGAGAGATTGATTCAAGAGGAAGGTTTTTGCATATAATTTATGTTTTATAGGAAGCGTGCGAAGCCGCGGGCGGAAAGATAGTTAAAACATGGTTAAAACACATATTATAAAGGAAATATTGATGAAAGCTTAAGTTTTAAGTAACAACATAATAAAAAATAGGTTTGTTCGGAACCCACGGTGTGAGTCCGGCTCGCACTTGGCCCCTTTTTATTTTTAAGCAGGGTAGGAAAAAATCATGATTTTGTGAAAAAATCGAATAAAGCACGATTTATTGAAAAAAATCCTAATTAATCATTAATTTCATGATTTTTTGATTTTATTATTTAAGTAACTGTATTTTTGTGCAAAACGGAACGCGCCGCGTGCCTAAAGAGAGTACGGGGATTTCCCTTTAGTCTAACGTGTTATTGAATGTTAAACAAAAGGGGAATCCCCACAAAAAAATTAATATCGTTCCTCCATAGATAACATTTCCGTCTAGCCCTTATCTCATTTACTCCCATAATAAGTTTAAGACGAGGTGATTTAGAAATTAAAAATGTTTCATTCGAGCATTCGAAAAGCTCAAACATTGTCTAGCTTTGCCAAACAAGTCCGAGGCCATTACCAAAACGTAGCATTTAACTCCGATCAGTAAGTTCTATATTTGTATGTTTTTTTTATAGTGTTAACTATCTAGTTTTTTATTTTATTTTATATATGTATTATAAATATTGTATGTATTTTATGCATATGAGTATGTATTTATATGAATTAGTAATAGATATGTATGCATATATAAGTGTATGTATTTATTATTTATGTAGTTGTGTACTTCTGACCTACCTCCTCCTTTATCACTTCACACAGTGGGTTGCCTGGAAGAGATCACTCTTTAGTGATAAGGCCGCCCTCTGTGCTAATTTAGCTATAATTTTTAGTTTTAAGCAATTTGTATAACTAGCATAGGTAGTAAAGTGATATAAATAAAAAAATAAATAAATAAAAAATGTTGTGTGGTTTTATGAAACCACGGTAAAAGTGAAACTGTTCGAACCGTTCCGAACACTGCTTTGTGTAGCGCATGTCGCGTGACGGTCGGCTGCCGAGTAGGTATACCTACTCGGCAGCCGCGATACACGCGACATGACATGCGCTACACAGACCAAAAAGTTTGAGACGATGTAATAAAAGTTTCACTTTAAAATTTTAACGAATTTTAAACGCGATATTGGTAACGGGGAATCTAAGATGTTAGGTAAAAAATTATTTGTGAACTAAAAAGGTAGAAGTAGTTTACAAATAGACATTTTTGTAGGACCGTCAAGAGGAATGTTACGTCAAGACATGAATAAATCCGTTAAAATCTTTAATTTCTAAATAATACTCTCGTAAAATCAAACACAAGAAAGGACGAGGTGATTTGTCAAAATTAGCGGTGGCGCGGAATAACAAGCGGTGTGTGAAACAACGTGAAACATCTTGTTAGTGGTGAGACGTCCCCCCCCACCGCCCCAACGCCGGCACCTCATACATTTTTATGACTTTATTTTTTATCCACCCATGTCGTGCGGAATTGCGCTTTACTGGCAACATCTTTATATAATTTAGACTTTGTTTTTATTACTTCTTGATCGAACTGCCTTTATTACACGCTTTATATTAGCTTCACCTGTATGTTTGTAACCGACTTCTTTGGGCGCGATTTTGACCCACTTTAAACGGCCAGATTTCGTTCAAACTTTGTAGATTTATTTAGGACCGATGATAATACACTAATTTGATAAAATAAATTATAGTTAAAAAAAATAAAAAACACGCGTTTTATAGAAAACCGACTAACAGCGTGTTTTTTAGTTTTTTTAAACTATTATCTTTATTTTTTATATAAATACTTAGGTATCGATGCACTGGATGTTTCTGTTTCTACAGTTAAAAGAATTTTCATTTTTCAGGACCAGTTCAGTAGTTTTGGAACTTACAGAAATGGAAAATATTTCTTCTTTATAAGCATAGATTAAAATCAGTAAGTAATACATCCTAACTTATAAATTATAATGGTGGGTTCAGAGTTCAGACCACAGAACATTTATGTATATGTTCTGTGGTTCAGACGCTTGCGTTCAAAGTGACATTCAACGAGCACAAGCACGGGCACAATCATGTAAACATGTTGTTTGTGCATGAGCCAGTGTTTGTTTGTCTGTACCGTAAGCGCACGGGCTGCTTGTCGGGCTACTTGCCGGGCTGCTTGCCAGGCTGCTTGGCACGCGTCTGAACGTACCATCATATACAGCTATTATTCGATAAACAATAGGAAGAGTAGGCTCTACATCTGTTTTTCATAAAATGTTCATTTATTATGCGAGTATACTTATTATTATATTATTATACGAGTATACTTATTTAAAGTCACTAGGTACCTATTTCCCATTATATTTAACTAAACTAAACATTTAACATGATTAATTCTACACCTTAAAATATTATCCTATTAATTTGAAGGCACGATATACTATGCACACATCTTAAACAAACCATGTCACCCTGCCGGCAATCCGATATCTTCTTTTAACGTGATTAATCTACCATGAATAAGGCACGTTAACCCTAAATCGACATACGTTGTTACAAGTACAAATACCCGACCGTGGGCCAAACATACCCCATTGAAAAAACTCGGCACGCGCCCGTCGCAATGAAAGACGTCGTTAAACAAAAAGACTATTGTAGGGTACCGCTCCCGGGCGGGCAGTTATTGTACAAATATGTCTGATTCGCGAAATTCTGGGGAACGCTTAAAATTTGCGGAAAAAAATACACGCTTCAGTAGATATGATTGTCGTGGTAGGGTTGCCATTATAGGGTTAAGGGATTAATAATTTGCAACGATTGTTTGGAACAATACGTTTAATTTGTTCAATTCATAAATTGTTTATAATTGTTTTGATTTTATCGAAGGCTATTAATTATCTGTTTACTAGTTAA
This sequence comes from Colias philodice, assembly GCF_061535455.1. NCBI lineage: Eukaryota > Metazoa > Arthropoda > Insecta > Lepidoptera > Pieridae > Colias > Colias philodice. The sequence continues at coordinate 8,980,295 of NC_143104.1, forward strand.
AGTAAAAAAATATTATAATTGATGTAGTATACTGCTCGATAGTATGTTAAATAGTAGGTATGTACTATTTATATACATTTTAATATATAAAAAAATACCTATACATGCTAGGTACAAATACATAAAGGCAGTATTATTTATATGACATTCAACTGTGAATTTCTTTTTTTATTCAACATAATTCTATTTTTTTTGTATTCGTTAATCTCACAAAACTTCACATTGATTCACGGCGCGACTCTATCAATTAGTTAGGGACTAGAGTCTGTGCTAGACTACCTACTACATATTAATAAGAAATAATCTATACATTCTTAGACGCTAAAGAAAGAATTTTATGACAACCAACAAGTATTTTTTTATAACAACCACTTTATCAATAATAGGTAAGTATAATAAGATGGTTCACATAACAACGTTAACCCTTAGAACATAATCGTGCCCGCTACTCTCCACGCTCCACATTTCAAATTGTAGATTGCACAATAACACAAGTATATATATCTGAAACAAGCCTGTAGCCGCGTTATTAATAACGGCAGCATATTACAATTCAATTTGAACGGACCGGCGGGCGTCCGTAATCCCAGGACGTAATCCTCTATAGATAAACTGAACACAATTATATTAAAAGCAGACATGAAATTCGCAAATCCAACAATCGATGTTAAACCGTTCTAAACGCATTGTCAGCTGGTTCGGTAATGAAATCGAATTTTCTTTTTGATGACTCTTTATTTTATTATTGTATCATTGGATTTACCCCACACCACCTTTACGGGCGATATTTGTATTATTTAGCTGATTTAGGTGGTTATTTCTTATTTGACTTGATACTTTGTAGCGTATTGTCGAGCCAGTTCAGGTGAAATGAGAATGGAGTTTTGATTGGTTACATCAGCTCAATTATTCTACTTAATAATCTATACTAATATTGTAAAGCTGAAGAGTTTGTGTGTTTGAACGCGCTAATCTCAGGAGCTACTGATCCGATTTGAAAAATTCTTTCGGTGTTAGGTGGTGCCCATTTATCGGGGAAGGCTGGCTATAATATATAATCACGATCAGGCCAACAGGAGCGGAGCCACGCGGGTGAAACCGCGAAGCGCAGCTAGTCTTTTATATAGCTATCTAGTATCTACACACATCTAGCAGTCACTTACGGGAGTCAGTTTATTAATTATCAGTACTTAGTATAAAACAGTCGCTTCCAGCTGTCTGATTGTCTGTCTGCGGTTTTATTTTAATAGATAGAGTGGTTCAAGAGGAATGTATTAGTTGATAAATTATTTGTTTTGAGACTTAAGAAACCATAAAGCTTCACACATTGTTCTAATATTGTGCCTAAATTTGTACAAAATGTTTAGGCAGGTATGATAATGAAACCACATAAAACACAGCTGGGACTGAGAAAACAAATAAAACCTAGATCGAAGAACTTATCTTCTTTCAGGGTTTCAATTGTCACACACAATAACTCATAATAGGTCATTTAGTAACTCAATGTAATAGGTGGTAAATTCGCTATGGTACCGGAACCTTTCATCATCAGGATATCCCACAGATCAAATAATAGCCTACTGTTCTGCTCTCACAGAAGACTTTTGTAGGCGGTAGGAAAATGTGGATATATGTAGGTAATCAACTGTACCTACTGGTTTAAGATGGTATAGATGTCACATGTCACTTTTTGGTTCAAAGAAATACTTCAAAGAACCACTTCATAGCGGTGATGATGAAACCGATGCACTATTTGCTTATTGACCTTAAAATCTAATGCATGTTTTACCTCAAAATCTAAACTATCAGATTAAATTCAGAGCCTTAACGCTCAACAAACCACCCCGTTGTTATCAAAACTAATGGAGATTAAAATAAAGTGAATCATTGTTATCCGATAGCAAATGTAGGTAGGTAAGTATAAAGAAAAATTGCGATGTATGTAAATATTCCGATTGGTAATATGTTCGTACAATAGCCGGGTATATTGTATCGTCGGTAATCGGTTTACGGCAAGTGAGTAATGGTATTTGTCGGTTCAGAGGATTTCCACTTAAGTACACGAGTTGCTAGTAATTACAAGCGATTTGAGCTTCGGAAATATAAGCTAAGAAAGTAACGTGAATGTTTGAGATTCTTATTATTTGAAGGTCAATATATCTAATAAATAATTTTGTTTATACGTACACAGGAACGTGCTACAATTAGGTTTACAAAAGTAGTATGTAATAAATACCTGATGTTTTACGTTATAAATATTATAAGGTATTAGTAATTAACATAATTTGAAATTAATAATAGGTATAAACATCTAAGTACCTAAATATTCAAGACATTCAGAAAACTAGAAAGCTTAACTCAAGTAAAATATTTTATTTTTCAAAACTGTCAAAAGAAAAAGGCTCATTTAGTAGGTACATAATATTATAATTTATAAACAGTAGAGACTAGAGATACATATTTATTACTGATTCTATTTAGGGCCTATATTTTTTATCCCGGGTAAATCCGAGCGGTCCTGGGATACGGCTAGTCCCTGATATGCAAAATATTATTTTATTTTAAAAATAAACGATATAAAATTGAATATGGTGCAATTCGTAAACCGATTTCAGATGTGAAGATTTCTGCCCTTTCTGGTGAAATAATTATTCCTGAACTTTAATCGTAAGTCGTAGGTATATAACATATATGTTACCTATAATATCTATAACGTCGTCGTCCCGTTAAACTATTTAAAAAACAATATATTGCAATAACAAAGGTACAATAAAATCATATAAAGAACTATCTACAAACCAGTAAAAACCAGTTCTTCCCATATCTAAATTCTACAATATACATACTCCACTATACATATGTAAAGAACAATGTAGCGGTACGTTTGTTAATTAATTCCGGCACATTTTCAGCGGTATTGTCTGGGGGGTGGGGGGAGGGGCTTCGTTTTAACTTTCCGCGTCGCTGCCCTCGTTGTTCCACTACCATTGCTCACGATATTTTCACTAGTACCACCTATAGTTCTAGTACAATATTATCTTTGTATTAGATACTACTAACCTGCTTTGTCTAAAACTTAATAAATTATATACTAAAATATTCCTTTTGAATTTCTCTATTTATTAAAAAAAACATCAAAATCCGTTGCGTAGTTTTATAGATTTAGTAACGTTGGATAGTTTTGTTTAAACTTATAACTTTACAATGTTACAATATGCCTTATAACTTTTTGAACCAATATATTATGTAAATACTTAAATGACATTTTTCTAAGCCTTGAGTTACAACGTTGTTGTAGAGTCGACTGTCGAATAATCATATACGTTCAAACGGTTTTCAAAATAATGTAAATAAAAGTGCAATACCAAATACTAAACGAGTCGCTTTCGAGTTGCAATGGTAGTGGTGCGATATTCAATTAAGTAGAGGCTGGATGGAGAGCCTTCGCACTTTTAGTTATGTCTGACTACGTCGGGAACGACTGCCTAAATACATTGTTTATTTGCATTCAATTTATTCATTCTTCATCCTTATAAGAGCGTAAGTAAATAGTCGTTGATGTTTATACATATTTTAAAGACGTTATAAATATGTAGGTAGGTAGGTAATTGTAGATATAACATTTTCTTTATGGAACGATTTTTTAATTTTATGAATATGTGATAAATGTAAAATTATAGTGAAGTACCATGTGTTAAAATATAACTTCTTCGAATACTGCTTTATTATAATAACTAATAAAGAAGTATTGTATTTGTATGAAATACCCTTTTTTCATTTACTTACTGCTGGCTTATACTGCTTCTAGAAAAAAGAGATCTGCACTTATAAAATATAATTTATATGAAACATTTTCTTTTGCACTTAGGTTAAAATATATTCTTATGCGAAAAAGTTGAAAAACATTGGTGTACTTATCGCCCATATATTTTTTTTTAAATAAGTAAGTAGTTTCTTGTGATCAATAATGATCTGGAAATCCTCCAAAAAATACCTACAATATAGTCACACTCCACAGTTGTCGACATTGTTTGTTGACAAAATTTTTAATGTATAAAAATATTTTATTATAATAAAGAATAACTTGTTGTATGACAATGAATGATTGCCTATTATATTCTAAAAATCGTTGCCCATTAAAAATACTATCAAATTAATTTTAAGAACTAATAATGGAAAAAATAAACACGTGCCGATAACCACCGGCAAAGCTCATAGATTATAATACCTGCATTGAGCATCGACCACTAATTGCTGTCACCCCTAATGTAATACTACACCTCAGAAAGCACCCTTATTCCAAGTGAATTAGAGTGATTATACAACTTGAATTTTTATATTTTTCTTCCAACAATTTGAGCCAGTAATCGTTTTCTCTATGAGTTACCAATTAATTGGGGATTTCCAACGTTTACATTTCAATGAAAAAGTATTTGGTTTTTACAATATGTTCCTTTTTAATTGGTATGATCTCTTATCAATTTTATTCAAGGGTGAGTTATGCGATTTGCTTTTTAGCTTTTGTGAGACGTCGTTAGGTATATTGTGTTTTTTTTTGAAAAGGTAAAGCATTGATTAATTTTTCTTTATTATTGAACAGGTCGCGTACATTCAAGTTATTTTTCATGGTTTAAATAATAATGGAATGATATAAACCACATTTTCATAAAGATCACAAGGAGAAAAATACAGTTACCTATTATTACCAACAATTTTATTCATTTAACTAACTATATTATAACTCTTAATTAAATGCCATAACAACTGAGCCTAGATAAAATAAATTTTTGAAAGCATTAATACTATCATAACTCTTAAGTATCCACAATTTTCCCGCCCATTATACAGTCGAAGACTGTCACAGATTCAAAATTGATACCCAAACAGTGGGGTTCAACCAAAATATTGGGTCTATAAAATCGCAGCGTGACGACACTACTGTTCATTATGTTGTTTTAAACATCGCCACTTGAGTAGTGATGTGTACTTATCGATAAAATATAGTAGGTAATTATATTTTTTCACCGGGTTTAGATGAGACGGTTCGATGAAGTCTTTTGGTGAATGTTTAAGATATTTTTTATAGTCATTATCATCATTTAAGTAGTTTAGTTCATTAGGTATGAGTTAAATTATTTGTAAATAAATAAGAAAAAAACGTGATTTGTTCTAACATTAAACAATTTATAATTGAAAATATTCGTATTAAAGTGTAAGTAAAATAAAGTCAATATAATTGTAGCGATTCCAATGCATGCAGATCAAAAAGTATTATCGATATCGACAGTTCATTGCTAACATCCCTAACTTTTGAAGGGGATTTAACCCTTCGCGGCTTAATTCAATGATTGAGGGCTAAATCTCTAACAGGCTGTCACATTTATCAACACCGGCTTGTTATCGCGATGACATTTTGTTTATTTCATAGACATCGTGTAAACATCTGTTAATAAGAAAAGAAAAAATAATGACGTCACACATTTAGATAAATTTAATGTTTTTTTTATTGTTTCTCTTTAGGTGTTTAATTTAATGTATTTGTTTCTTTCGTGAATACTAAGTACAGATTTTAACAAATTTTATTCTGAAAATAAGCAGAATTTTTTAGGACGAATAGGTCCTATATGTCTTGAAAATAATGGTATCCAATCTTATAGTTTTATTTTTGAGTTTTCTTGATATAGTTATATCTCTCACGAGTTTAACAACTAGGTACATATTATGTAGAGACAAAACTTGTTCATTTAGAAATTAATTGGTGAATGATGATATATATAACAAGGGTCAGGTTAGTTTTTCATGGAAAAGTAAAAGCAGTCAGGAATACAGAATCAAATTTTTTTTTATAAATCTCCAAGTTTGAGAGCCCGGGAATTGATGACTCATTTTAATTAATGCTCATATCCATACTAATATTATAAATGCGAAAGTAACTCTGTCTGTCTGTCTGTTACTCAATCACGCCTAAACTACTGAACCAATTTTCATGAAATTTGGTATGGAGATATTTTGATACCCGAGAATGGACATAGGCTACTTTTTATCCCGGGAAAATGACGCAATCCCGGAAATCCCACGAGAACGGGAACTATGCGGATTTTTCTTTGACTGCGCGGGCGAAGCCGCGGGCGGAAACCTAGTTGCATATAAATGTATAACAATATTATGTATTAGCCAGTTAAGAAAGTACTTCTTACACTGTTTCTGATCGTAGATATACCGTATATTCATATAACTATGCTACCTGATTCATCAAATAAATAAAAAATAGTGAAAACATAATAGTTTATAATATCTACTTTAATTGGCTTACAATATAAGGACAATGTTTTCTTGAGAGGTAACATCGTATAAAATATAATATAAAAGTGTATAACATAAAAATAAAGACAGTAGGTATAATAAGTAATAACATATAAATAATAATGTGAAAGAAATAATGTTACGTTAAGAATTGTAGCGCCGTAGCAGTGAGTGTAGCGCCGCGCTACGATCTTAAGATAATCGTAGACGCGTCAGTTAATATGCCTATAGCTACAATTACTTTGTACTATTGAATGTCTAAGAAATACACACAAATATATGTTTTTTATGTAATATCGAATGCAAGGCTTGTATTAAACAAACAAAAATAATTCATACGAACGTTACTATGATAAAATAAAAATAATTTGGAAAATCCAAAAGTGCACGCCTCATAATTTTTTTTAATAAATATTTATTAATTATTATTTTTGTTTATTTAATAACAATTAAACCACATCGAATCAGACCCTGAAAAATGAAAGGGTTCTATTCCTGAGCATACTCAAGCGTAAGAGAAAAAAAAAGACTCGATTAGTAAAGTATTTCGGTCGCTATCGTGTTAACAAGAAAAAGGATCCGCACATACAGACACACGGACGTCCAAGACAGAACTTTTTTAAACTGTTTTTTAACTAGTTTAAATAACAAAAATGACATCAAAAATATCATGAACGTTAAAAATAGTGTTTTTTCTTAATATGTGTGTGTATGTATTATCTTACAAGTGCAATGTATGATACATAAAGACATTTTAAGTTTGAAAAATCAGATGTTTTGCGCGAAGTGACAGTAGTACCCACCTCAACGCTTCGCTTATGAGGCGTGCAATACCTGATCATAAAAATATGACTTTTTCTATCTCTATTCTGGAAAATTTTAGAAACTGTAGAAATTGATTTAAAATCATTTACTACTTACATATTTAATATCACACTTCTCTAGACCATTCACAATGAAATTGACAAAAAATGTGAATTTGGATTTTAAATAACGACATTAAATTCGTAAGACATGAAAATAAATATATGTATTCATTATTCATATATTAAGAATTTAATTTAATAATTAAATGTGTAAACTACCGCATGCCTATGGTGTAATAGTTTAAATTATTATTAATCATGTAGATAGTCTATAAAATCACTTTTATGTCTGTAAATAAAAATATATCTCCAGTTACACAAAGTTATAATATTATTGAATTATTAAAAGTAAGAGAGTAAGAGCGCAATTTGATAATTGATTTAATATGTAGGTATGTGTACCTATATATAGCAATGAATTACAAAACGTATCATTAAATGTTAAAACCGTATCATAAACAGCCAAAGCGAATAAAAATAAATTGCGCATTTAACCAACAGAGAATCAACATTAACAATTACAACATAAACAAAACAGACCGCGGCACCGCACAATCGAATCGCGCGTTAATCGAATGAGCAAATTAATGACATAGTAATTTCAATCACAGCATTAATTTGTCCGTATTAAACAACCAGCCATTCGTCCAATCGATACATGCGGACGACGAAGGTGGCATCGGTAAATAAGGTTCTACGCGTGTTCTGATTGGGCGGTTCGGAAAAACTGGGCGGGCGGTTGGCGCAGGGCGGGGATCCCATTGGTCGATCGGCTGGGCCCTCGTCTGTAGCCAGTGTGACGATGTAAGCGACGCTGACGTGTCATGCCTTAATTTTGTGTGCGAATATAGGCGAGTGTATGTGACTGTACTTTTCGCGTAAATTCTGCTTCCATACGGGTGGAAGGACTTGTAGTGAATCTGTTCATAGTGGCGTGAGGTAAGATTATTTAATGTTTATAGTTTTGGAGTTGAAATAAATTATAAAAAAAATTAAACTAAATAATTTTTACGCCTATAAATTTCATAAATTATACAATACAGTAAAATACTCTACATATAGAGCCATTATTTTTAAAGTACATTTAGGTATTATTAATTAATTTAATGCGATATTTATCCTATATAACCTATTGTTTTAAAAAAATATAACTAATTTACATAGTTTTATTAATAAATAAATTTTATAAAAAAACTAATGCAATATTAATAATAATGTACTAATCATTTTAGTAATATCGTCCTTAAAAGTTAAATACCTACAATGAACGTAACACAATTTCATTTTATTTTTAATATGTTGTATACTTACCAAAATAATTTTATTCTTTTGATCCATTTTTTAAGTTACGGAATAAGTAGCACAATATGTTTGGTTGACGTATACGTAGGTACTACTTAGATGTAAAACCTAACATTTACACTTAAATTACTTTTCCAGCCTCTCTAGATAGAGCTAGAGCCTAAGTAAAAAAGCACATCTAGATAAATACATATTTTCATGTTTTGTATTGGGTAGATTTAATATTTCCTAATATATACCTACCTAACTTTTAAAATTGGTTTAAATGTGCAGAAATAATTATATCGGTACTACGACTGAGATACAGAGTGGCGTAGATACAATCTATAATTGTAATTTCTTTGCTCCTCCTACACTGAATGAAAACTGGCGCTTATAAGCAGCCCTTACAATCGCTTAAACCACAGAATACTGACATTTAAACTGCAGTATAGATAAATAAATAAATATTATAGGACATTATTACACAAATCGACCTAGTCCCACAGTAAGCTCAATTAAGGCTTGTGTTGTGGGTACTAGGCGACGATAAATATAATATTTAATAAATACATATATAGATAATAACACCCAGACCCAAGAACAAATAATTGAGTTCATCACACAAATATTTGCCCTGACCGGGGATCGAACCCAGGACCGTCGGCTCAGTAGGCAGTTATTTTACCACTGCGCCAACCGCGTCGTCCAAGATAACTTCGCAAAATATCATTTCGTAAGTAAAGTTACTGCCTTATATAAGCCGATATTAGCGTTCAACATAAAAGCTGATGATTGTGAATGAGAATTTCGAATGAATAAAAATTTAAATATTTATGAATCAGACCTAAAATTTTGTCTTCGGAAATTTTGTCTACGGTCTTTTTATATAAAATATTAGTTCTACGTCTTGTATCTCTACCTACTATAGTTACTACGCAAATTAAAATTGGAAATCTATCATCAATTCATATTTTTTAACCGGTCGCTTGTAATAAATAAAGCTTTACAAAGATTTTAATTTATTTGAAATCTATGCAACATATTTTAACTTTTTAATCTATAGGTCGGTATATCCTACCACAATGCACGTTTCTTAAAGCATAAAGCGAAAATTTATTAAAACCGAGAGAGAAGTAAGATTTAATTTGATCCCCTAAAATATAAATGTGTTGTTTAAACAGCGCGGGTCCCCCGGGCCCGTAATTGAAAGACAAACAGGGGCGGGCCCGGACTCATTATTATAACATTAACTTAATTCCGCTTAGGCGATTATTCTTTTGATTTTGATGACTTTTGTTTCGATTTTGATTTTAAATTTGTACGGTTTACTTCATGGGAAACCATTATTGAAACAAAATATTCTTCAACTGTAGATACCTACTTACCTATTGAGATGTGATACAGTTTTGATATCATTTTTGAGCGCTGAATTATGAAACTTAAAATAAATTCATATAAAATTCACATTAAGCAATTGCATAAAAAATAAATACCTACCTATATTTATATTTACTTTTCGATTATAAAACTTAATTAATAATAATAACCTACCTTTATTTACGTCATGGTATCTACGAGTCTATAATACCTATGTGGGTATTTAAATGTTAGAAGATTACTTACCTCCATGCTGAATGTTGCGTAGGAAGCCTTATCACAATGAATTTCCATTCTATATAAATTGTATAAAGGTATTCCTTCACACACATCTACAACATTTTGCCGTTTGAATAAAAAGTTGCAAAATACGTTTTCGTTCGTTAAATCTGCTCGTCTACGAGGCAAATTAGGGCAATATAAGTTACCTACTCCAAGGCAGGAAACTTTAAACAAGCTGGATGATAAAATAAAAAAGCATAAACATGCAAATTGTGCCTGATTTTATTTACAAGAGTAATTGAATAGCCTCCGACGACGAAATGACATTTGCGAAGTTGATTTGATGAAAATTACTTCGCGCGAAGACCAAATTAACTCCCCGCCTAAAAATTGTTTGCGCTTTCATGACTTCATGTCCCCATTGTTTTTTCGTAACAATGTATGGATATACAGAGATACACAAGCAGGAAAATCATTTTTTTATGTTGTAGGTAGGTACACGATATATTTTAGGTAGCTATTGCTGTTGAGGAATTATGCGTTCTACGTGGACTATTGTTTATTCTTGAAATTGCTGCTGCTTCCCGAATAAAAGACTGTAATAATGTTGTACTTCAGCGCTTTGGAACGTACCTGCCTCTATAGGTACATTATTTTGCCCCGCCCATCGCAAAACAAAGCAAATCGCAAGATACATAAATGATGATCGTAATACAAGCCCGGGGACCATTAAACAAACTATTCAATTCAAAAGCTTACAAAATTAATCCGCGACCCGCTGTATTTACCTTGTACTTTGTGCTCGTAATTGGTGTCGGGCGAAGACGGAGTTAATTCGACAATTAATATTAAATGAATAACGTGAATTCCCCTGTTTAAGTTTCTAATACTGTAAGATAAATAGCACTTGTCATATTGTTCCCACATTTTCGGGTTATGATTTGCGCGGGTTGGTTTGCGATATAAATTATTATTGTACTTAGTACCTACCTAGATCAGTAGGTGGAATTGGTTAATTTTTTTTTTATATAGGTAGCTACCGAACTTACGATTCAAGTGGTTTAGGTATATTCCAAGACCCAAGTGACATTGAATTATGATTTTATAGTATTACTAGCGGTCCGCCCCGGCTTCGCCCGTGGTACATATGAAAAATAGATGTTGGCCGATTCTCAGACTTACCCGATATGCACAGAAAATTTCATGAGAATCGGTCCACCCGTTTCGGAGGAGTATGCAGACTAACATTGTGACACGAGAATTTTATATTTAAGATTTTAATTAATAAAACACCGATATTTTCATGAAATAATACTAAAAAATCTTTTTTTTTACTACCTACAGTAGGTACACGCTTCATTAAGAATTAAGATAGCTTCTCAGACTTAGGTAAATCAGTCAACGTCTAGTTAAATTGAAGTACCTTATTTATTTTAAAGATTATTTTAAACATTTCCCTTTTAATTAAATTTTTACCTATTACATACTTAGATACCTAGGTACATACTTTAGGTACTTATTTAGTGAATTTTAATTTAAACTTGATTAATAGATATCTACCTATTCAAATTTTGTATTAAAAGATAATTCAAGTGTAACTAAAATAATCGGATGAAGAAAATTACAAAAAACATGCCCCAAACTGTAACATTAGGCCAAGGGGCGCACAACTGGTATCTTATAAAGATTAAATAGTATTTCACTACGGACGGCCCTCAAAGGAACACTTCCATTCAATAGTTGAGAAATGATCGGATTTTTTTGTAGGTTGACTACACTACTATAGTAGGTATGAAGTTTTATTACAAAAAAAAATCAAATTTTACGTCAGTTGGACTTAGATAATAAATAAGTAAATCATTTTTAATACAAATTTAATTATCTCTTATTTTGATTTTAGAATTGTTGAGAATTAAGTTAGGAAAACTGTTTCTAGTATGTAGGTATGTTATAGTCAAATCCCGAAACACAATCTCTACGCGGAAGGACTGGTTTATCTTAGGTTTGGCAAAAGCGATTGGGCAATCCTCGAAATACATTTGAATTTCACACTCTGACTGAAGTCAGTAGCAGTCTCGGGCATAGGTGAACGCAGCATAGGCATCGCACGCGCATTAGACGCCTCAGCTAGACAACGATCAACGAAAATTGTTTAGTAAAAGGCCGAAATATTACATTTATTTGGGCTTTGACAAAGTCATTATGCCAGACCTGAGGTTGGACCAGTCCAACCTACGAGTGCCCGAGCTTCGGGGTTTGACTATAACAGGTACATCTAATTTACTGTAGTTATTATTTTAAGACCAATTTCATCATAGATAGGTATGGACCTACTTAATACGTGTATTATATTATATAATCTGTGTTACAACTTAGATACTTTACTTGGTTCAGGTTAAATTGCACTTAATAAGAGGTGCCATATTCCCTTAAGAGTTCATTGTTTTTTAGTACTAAAATATATAGATAGTATTACCTATACTGTACTTACACACCGTTTATTGCCTATTTGCCTGGATATTATCACTTATAAATCAGGTATCTTCGAAAACAAAAACGTGTAGACACTCTACGCACTCGAATGTCCCCTTTATTTAGGGATAATCCCATATTATCCGCAGAAATGTACAACATGTCAATACGATTGGTTGCGGGTTTGTTGACGGCAGCTTGTTGACTAGTTCATGGGTTTGTGGGTCACAGGAAGAAAATAAATGCCAAAATTACAAGTGAATTTAGGAATGGTGTATTTAGGTATATTTGTGTAGGTAATTATATAAACAAAGCAGTAGTTTCGTGATGTTTTTCACTTAAGTGAAGATTTTCACACACTTAAAATAATGTTATTGAGCTTCTTTGAAAATGTAGATAATTCATGCTAAATAGATAGAGTTTAGGTTATGTACGGTCTACTTACCTAAGGCATTTCCAAATGCATCAACGTCATCAACTTTAGTTTCAAAAATATCACACTTTACTGTAATAAGACACATACTATAATTATACAAACAAAATCAAGCAATTTTTATTTATTCCCATTTTATGAAATCTCAATTGGGTAGCTACAAAACGTACCTAAATTAAAGAAGAGAAATCTATATTATCTATTTAGCAAAACCAGAGCATTTAAATCCTCTATCAGCATAATCAGACGGAGCATAGTTAGTTTTAAACGGGAACCCGGGTTGTCCTGGTAACACCATGGGTTTAGACTGCACAACCCGCCAACCTCCCTTCTTCGTCCAGTCATTGCCTCCATACTTGAAATAGTAATGTGTAGCTAACACACCAAAGGATAGCAAGAATAGTTTGCCAGTTATGTACCGGTAGTCTGCTGCCCGACCTTCTCCTAAGATGGGTGTTAGAAGGCTAAAGACAATATTTAGTGGTGCTCGGTAAAGTCTACGTATAGGGTTAGTCCGTTCTCTCCAGTACTCTTCTACGTATACTGGTTCGTTCTTAGAGAGCACTTGGTCTTGCAACCATTGCTTTCGCCATTCTCTCTCAGCACTGCTCATTCCGATACACCTCTCTCTTTCTATAGCCACGCGACTGGCTATTGTCATAGGGTGAACGCCGCATGTTTGTGCCATTTCCAATTAATAAATATTAAGGTTTTTATCTCCAAAATAATATTTCGATTGTAGTTATGTCAATATGACAATAATTGACGGACGACACAGTACATGGATACCTAACCTTTTTTGTGCGGATAGAGCATCACCTGTGAGCATCACTCATCAGTTATAATACCTTCTCTACAAGGTGGCGATAAATCTCTGTAAAAAAATAAACATTTTTTTAATACACACAATGCAAATCTAGAATCGGGTCACTTAACCCAAAAGCGACCTACATAATTCGCTCATATTAAATAGTCATTTATTTAAAACACTTCAAAACTAACAATGGAAACACTAGACATATAATTCATAATAATCCTGGCAGGCGCATCGTATTGAAGAGTCTGCAAAAACGATTAGTTCCGTTACAAGTGTTGCCAATCTCCCGGGATGGGCCATCCCGGCTCGATTCACCATATGGCACTTATAAAGGATAATTACATGATAGTAAATTATCAATGCTCACTCACAGTTGGAGCGGAAAATATGATATAAGATGCATTGTTGGCGAAATTAATTAATTCGCTTTAGTTGTGATTATTTAGCTTGTATTGTTGCTATTAATTGTATTTTTTGAAGAATAATAAGTAATATTGGGCAAAAGTAAAATAAGATCCGCAAGATGACTATCTGTTTTTATCAATTTGCAGATATTTTACAATCTGGAAAGTCCAAAATTCGAAGTTCTTACGATTACTGTCACTAAACAATACAAAAATAACAGTAATAACATGTTCGATTACAAAGATAATAGCATAATAAAAAGCTAATTCATAAATTTTATCAAATAATTGCCACTACAATGACAAAATTACGTAATTTATATGCAGTGTTGCCACAAAACCGGAGCCGACAAAAAGTAACATATGCAATCATTACTATAATGTAATGCCATTTTGTGTAATCAATTTTGTGCGCTCGCAACCCTGACACAAGTTAACAGCTCACGCACCTTATATGGTCACATCCCTTATTTATTTTGTTTGCTTTTCCTTTCTTTTAGCATTTTTTATTTAATGTTACCAAAACTTGGTACTTAGCTAAATCACAGAATAATAACTAGTAGCTATAAATAAAATATTCTGGATAACACTTTGAATTAATAATTTAAGATGTTGTTTGTATACCTATAACAGTGCATTTACATCAAACGAACATAAGCTCTAATGTTAGAGCTAGAGCAAGAGCATTCTTTCGTGATCTTTTAGTGTAAACGAAAACTCCTAATGAGTATTTTTTAGTATAAAATCTTTCCAACGCACTAAGAACGAATGCTCTACGCCTGTTTACACTAAAATAATTTGACATAGTGGGGTTAGAATGAGCATTCGCTCGTTTGATGTAAATGCACTATGAAATGCACCGTAACACAGTTGACAGACTCTATGCTTATAACATGCATTCTTAGTATGTTTAGTATTTTTTAACGAATTGTTGGATCACCATACATGTTAAAGTAAAATGTTGAAAATATCTAATATGTTTGTATTATTATTTTTAAGAAGGAAGGAAAATATATTCACCGTTTCCTCCATGGTAATAAAAGCGTCGTTTAGTTTGATATTATAGTAGCTTGTTAGGAAGATTTCACATGGGGTACGAAATATTCTTGATTTGAGAATTGCATTGTCATATGCATTGTTTGTGCCCTTCACCACATCTTTTGTTTATATTTGCATAAATATACTCGTATTCTGTTTGGATATATCTACATTTGTGTTATAAGCTTTCATTGATTTCCAAATTTCTTCAAACTTATAGATTAATTAATTATAGCATTCTTATCTATCTTAGCTTATCTCTAGACTCGTCATGTAACGGTGAATTTACATCAAACGTGCGAATGCTTGACCTTATGTCAAATTCTTTTAGTGTAAATAGGCGTAGAGCATTCTTTCGTTGTTCCTAGTGCGTTCGAAAAGATTCTATGCAATTTTCTGATACTGAACAACATTGGATAAGAGGTTTCGTTTACAAAAAAGATCACGAAAGAATGCTCTTGCTCTATGTTCGTTTGATGGAAATGCACCATAACAAATCATTATCTTAAAGTGAGACAAAAAAAAATTCAAACCCCATTTTTATTTTTGACCCCATTCAAAATAGATTTATACGTTATGGAACATCATAACAGGTTGTATTTAAACGGTCAGTTTCAAATTGAAGATTAATAATAATTAATTAATCAACCTATGCAGGGTGTCCCACTGTTAGTATACTAAGCTCAAAGGAGGTTATAGTTTTGCATACGCTGAATACGTAAAAAATACTTAAAATATTCCAGACGAATTTTTTTTTTCAAATAGATGAATTCTTAAAACTCTATGCGTATACCCATAACAAGCAACCCGCCCAACTTTGCCACCCGCACGTGAGCTATCGTCTAAGATTATGTTTTCATAGACAAAATGCTCACAATACAGAAGCGTTATAATATGCCGGCTGCGCAAAGCTAGAGAAGAAAACATGGATTTTCAGGAAAAATTTAGCAAAAAATTTTTGACGTTATTTTGTTGTTTAAGTATTTTTTACGTGATCAGTGTATGCAAAACTACAAGTCCCTTCGCGCTAAGTATACCAATAGTGGGACACCTTGTTTAGGGTGGAGATTTGAAAATATTCATCAATTAGAAATAAGAGATAAACGGCATAATTGAATTTTCATTTTTTATACCAAGTTGTAACTATTATGTATTAAGTAAAAAATTGATGTTTTTTTTTTCGGTAATGATTAAATTAATTTGAATATTAATTTATTGAAATTTGAAATTGAAACAAAGAAAAACAAGTTAAATCCTGCGAGTGTGCAAGCCAGTTATTATTTTCAGATACAACAAACTATAGCAAGCAATTGCTACTTACAACGAAATAAATTGGTAACAAAAGCGCCCTTCAGGGGCGGGCATACATTATCACCCCACGTTAATAAAACCAATTGATATTCGATACAGTGTATTCACACGCTTGCCAATTTGTATAAATGATCTTTTGTACGAAATCACACAAAATTCGGAATAGCTGTTTTATGATCCGGCAAAATTAAGGTCGGAATATTTCCTTTTAGTTGTAATGGCTTATTTATATTATTTCGGGGATTGTGCAAAAACTGTTTTTCTCTCAAATATGAAATTAATTTATGGGTACAACTCTTGCGTGACTTAATTGTTTCATCTAAATGTATTATTTTTGTCATAAGGATGGAGGCGACAAATTTAGCGTTGACTTCGAGAGAATCCAAGTCCCGGAGTGACCACAAAGTTATGGAAATGAACAGCAAACCCAATCAAGTAAGTAGGTAGTCATAAATCATCATCTTAGCTTTAACATGAGTTATATAGTCCTACAACATAAACAGCTACATAACATATAGTGTACATATAAATAATAAAAATGATAGATAATATTTATCTAAAAGTTTTCGTTTTAGCTTTCGTGATATTAGTTTAAAAGCAATAGGTAGTCACTTCGTCGCTTGTGAACTATGTAGGAAAAGCTCATCATCAATTCAAATTTGTGAATTAAACACCTACAGGTATTATAAACAGATTTGTCGATGAAAAAAGCTGGATTTTTTAATATATTTTGCCTTACAGGTAGGAACAGTTCTTCTATACGGGGTTCCAATAGTATCTCTAGTCATTGAAGGCATAGAGCGCTTATGTTTAGCGCAGATATCGAACACGTTGTTAAAGCAGTTTTCCTACAATGAGATTCACAATAGACGAGTAGCGTTGGGCATCACTTGTGTGCAGTGTACACCTGTGCAATTGGAAATTCTGAGGCGCGCCGGTGCAATGCCTGTGTCTTCTAGACGATGTGGTAAGTGGAATTATAAATAAGATTAATTATTATGGAATCAAAACTTACTGTACCTAATAGATGTTATTGTCTACACATAAGAATAGGCGTTATTGATACATAAAGCTCCTTTAGGAGGTGATAGTGAAAACTCACTAGATTTAAAATTTCTTGGTTTCACATCCCGGATAGATACGTTTCTATGAAATAACGAGAGATAATAATTCGTTTTGAGCTTTAAGTTTTTATTAATATACTCATGTTTTTCATTGAAAATATCCTATTAATTAATTTCGACCAGGAATGATAACCCGTCGGGAAGCAGAGCGCCTATGCAAATCATTTTTAGGCGACAACGCTCCACCAAGGTTGCCTGATGACTTTGCATTCGCAGTTCACCATGAATGTGCCTGGGGATGCCGTGGGGCTTTTCTACCAGCCAGGTAAATTACAATCTGGAGTAGCTATACTCTAAAAAATGACATAACTATAATGTATTTCAATTTGATTAAAAATTGTTTAATGCTTCAATAGGTACTAAGATTTCTCAAAACTGTAGAAAACATTTATTAATTGGAAGAATTGAATTAACAGAAGTGTAGATTATATTTTATCGTTTCAAGACGCCCACACAACTTCATCTGCTGTTAGGTAAGCGGAATATTTTTATCCCGCTTTTGATATTATAGTTGGTTAGTCCATTCAGGACTAACCAACTATATATAAAATAATGGTTCATTTCGAAGTCGAATCAGTATAAGTTCCTGGGATTAAATTGAACATTTTAACCAAATTATTTCTAGAAATAAGTGATAAACAATCATAGGTAGATTATACAATGTTATACAATGGAGATTGACGTACCAATATTTTTAGATACAACTCCTCCCGTGCTAAATGCATCAAATGCACATACTGCGGCCTATTCTTCTCTCCGAACAAATTCATATTTCATTCACACCGAGTCGGACCTGGTGATAAATACGTACAACCTGATGCTGCAAATTTCAATTCTTGGAGACGACACATGAAGTTGAGCGGGAATCCTCCCGTAGAAGTTGTGCATGCTTGGGAGGACGTTAAGGCTATGTTCAATGGTGGTACGCGGAAGAGAATGTTGTCTGCCGCTAGGTAAGTGTTTATCGTTTAGGTTTGTTCTGCAATCATAAATTTATAATGTTTTTAAGGAACATAATACGTAAGATGAAATCAAGTTATGATATGTACTTACTTACAATTTAAAAAGATATGAGTTAACATTCAGTACTCACCAAAAAGGAGTAAAGTGATGCTTGCTTACGTCATGACAAATTCGGTTGTTCAATCCTTTCGTTCGTTCGTCAAACCTTTTGTTAATCAACTTATTGTTTTTTCCGGAAAACTTTTTTGTCCGACGTTTCCGATTATTTTGAATAGCCATAACTCTCTACAATGCAAAAACTCTACCAAAAAGTGCAGCCTTAAATTGTGCCACAGAAGGGTACCTATCCGCAGGTCGGAGGAGGGCGAGGCGAAGCGTGTGCCGGCCAGTCCGCCGAGCGCGCACACCCCGGTCCCGCGGCTTGCGGACTATGTGTGGGGCGCTAGGCTACCGTTGCCGTATGCTATACCGTGGCTAAAGCCTACTTTGTGGACGCCAGGTGATTTGGATTTATTGGTTATTTTTGATTTTATATCTTATGTTTGTGAGGGTAAAGTATAAACTGTTAGTAATAACTACATACATTATAAGGTAAGATTAATGTTATTGCAATGGGAAAAACGAAATTGAATAGGCCAGAGCAACTTCACGAAGCATTTTCCGCGCAAGATTCCTGTATAAATCCAAGTGATTATGAAAAACTTGATATATTTGTAACGTATTTTATTTGATATTACATTTCAGCAACATTTTATACTTACATTACTATTAATCCAAAAATTCACTTCTTAAGGTGCATTAACAGCGTTAAGCGGGGTGGGAGCTATGGAGGAGCCGCGTGCGTTCCGACCGGTGATCACACATCGTCTGGACTCGCCGCAAATATCACCACTTACATCACCGTCACGATCACCGAACAGGTAATAAAAGAGAATACTACCATTTTACTGGATATATCTGCTAGAAAACTTATTTTAAAGATAAACACAGATTAATAATTTTAGGTGTGAAATTTGTTTCAGTAAGTTAAAAAATAGTGCATAATAACTAAAAAAATATAGTACTTACTGCAATCGTGAATAATAATTCATACTGCAGAAAATTCGCTCCGCTATTACAAAAACTCTTATTACAGAAGCTATTAGATGCCGCTACAGTCACATAATAATGATATTACGCAGTACGCTTTTACATCCATATGTAAAAAAAAGCATTTCAGATTCTTGTAATTGTTTATTCATCATAATTCATAATATAGCAGGTCACCAATAAACAAATCTCCGAGCAGCCGTTCCCCGCTACGCTCGCCGCTCCAGTCACCGTCCCGCTTATCACTTCGCTCGCCGCCCCGCTCCCCGCTTCGCTCGTCACCCGCCCGCTCCACTAAAAGCGACCGCGATAGCGATGAGAGCGTGGATATTGAAACTACGGAAGACGATCAGGCTAAGGATGTGGTAAGTTATTTGAGGAAATATTTTGATAAGGCAGGAGCAACTTCATCATATTATTATGAATATTTAAAAAGGAATTACCTACATAACCATTTATGTAATTCCTGTGAAGCAGTGTGATAAATATTCGAAAGATCAAATTTAAGCACTAAGCTGTAAAAACACCTTATCTACTTATCGTGATAATACCAAATTATGATTACAATAGGTCTAAGAATGATTGAAATCTTATGAGAATAAAGCTTGATCCGTTTAAAGGAAATAATTAATGTTTTACGTAGGTATTCGCAAATAATTAATTAAAAGGTGTGTCAAAATTAATCACATCATGAAACGCAAACTATTTCGTTTTCAAATCATAATAGCTGAACACTAAGAACTTCAATACAGATTCTACTTACGTTCATACAACCGTTCTTCAGAGATGCAATTTAATACCTAAGTATTGAAGAAATCGCATTATCTACTACCCTATTCGCATTCGACGCAAACCGCTCGAAACGATCCAATTTAAAAAGTTGGAGAAATTTTTCCAATCACAAGCCCCCGCTACGTAATCTGCGATTAGACTTGTCTTTTTAAGTTACTTAGTTCCTTTTAAATGTTTATTTCTTTACATAAAATGTGCTTTTATATTGCAGTGGTTTTCAACGAACGGTATTAAGTACTTGTTTTTTACTGAGCTTAGGGCGTAGGAAGTATTTATTAGGTTTACTGAGTAGGCGCTGTTACAAAGATGGCAGCTACAGGAAAATATTTAATATATGAGATTTATTCAATTTTCTTTGTAGCACACCAATAACTAAAAGCTTTTCCAATGAAATAGTTTCTAAGAATCATAATATTTGCATTTAACGTGTACCTATTGCATAAAAATACAGAATTTTGAATACGAGTATACCAATTAACGTCGAGTCTTATAAGTTATAATTAAGAGGAGTTTACTAATTACTACAGAAGTTACGTTTTCATAGACTCAAGCACAGGACTCAAGGGACGTTCTCACTTCTCATAGCAACGTTGGAATGCTTCGCACGTCGTAAATTCTGTAATTACGGCCGCGAATTCAAATGGACTTCATTTTGCCTTTAAATAAGGGAAAATGTTTAATTTACTACCAATCCGATTCCACGGGACCAATTAATCGGGGACTTTCGTTCGTATGTACCTACTTAGCTTAACTTTTTATTTCGCTGCGTGTTGAATAGCGATTGATTCGATTTAAAACTTTTAGAAAATATGCTTGAGGTCTTTTTTAATGCACCTGTTTTCTCCTTAGTTTTAGCAAATAAAGAACGTTTTCCATAATGACTTTCGAACATTTCATATTTGCTCAGGTATACTTAAAGCTGAAATTTATATTCAATACTTAGGTATATTGTCCCTTGAAGTAGTGAGAAAATCTATTTTCTAAAGAAATGCAATCAAAGATACAGCCGTTTATGCTGCAAATTTTCTACATTTGAATAAAGAATTAGAACCTCTAGGGTACGTCCCATGACCCTAGAGGGACAAAACTTGAAATTTTATACGAAGCAACTTCTTATAGCACAGATAAAGGAAAAATAGAAACCATCGGTGCGCGATGCTGTCTCGCACTTTACAATATTACTCTATTTATATAGTAATTGCATCTCATTTTAGTTTTTGAATTACCCTAATAAATATAACTAACTAATTAACTATAAGATATATGAGAATACCTCAAACTACGCAAATAACACATCCCAGGAAATACAAGTACAGCCCGTACAGAAACGCTAACGCTTTACTAATTAATCGTTATTACATCTTTATTTACCTGTTGAAAGGCAAGGCGTCAGAGCCTCTCTAATGAACGTAGCGAAGGGTTTATCCCCTCAAAGGGTAGGGCTGATAATTATTTGATCATGCGCTACTTAGATTTATTGATATGGTGTGTATTATTTATGAAGCGATGTTTTGGTTTCTAGTTTCTGGTAATTATTGGTAAGTAAAAGGTGTTTACTTCGAATATTGAGCATCGAGGGATTTTGTATTGGTCTGTTCGTTCTATGATAAAAAACATAAGCATATCAAAATAGTGGTTAAAGCTTATTCAGTTGAACAAAGTTATATTTAGTAAGCAAAACGCTCTTACGCTCTAAAAAAATTTTATCTTAGAAATTGGCTCTATTCCAAAATCTAAGCGCACTCTATGAATGCCATAATATCTACGAAGGTATTATGACATTCATAGAGCTAATAAAATCTTAATTTAGAGGTCTGTGTTTGATCATGCCGAGTACAGGCCGTTGTGAAATGGCTAGTTTTATTTATAATCGGCTTATCTAAACTGGAGGGGCTTTTAAGTTATTAAACTGCTATAATATTTAATATCAATAAACATCTGTAGGTAAGGTATTGGCTAATTCATTGAATACAAAACTGTTAGTACCTATTTAAACTCGAAGTTAAAATTATTATTTACTAGTGGTCCGCCCCGGCTTCGCCCGTGGTACATATTTCGCAATAAAAGGTAGCCTATGTCCTTTCTCGGGTATCAAAATATCTCTATACCAAATTTCATGCAAATTGGTTCAGTAGTTAAGGCGTAATTGATTAACAGACAGACAGACAGAGTTACTTTCGCATTTATAATATTAGTATGGATTTAAAAAGTTATAGAGCAAACATTTTTGTTTAAACAATCTATCAGCCCTAATCAAATATATATATGTATTCCTTATAAGTTCAGCATATTAATACCTACCTCCATGTATTTAATTTTCAAGAAGAATCACCAAGAGCTACTTACTAAAGAACTTTCCATTTGATTACAGATATCCAAGAAAGTATTCGAATCGAAGGTTACTATAACAGAATATTTTATTTTGATATATTATGTACCGATTTCGTCATCACTGCAGAATCATGTCTCCAATCACGGTTTTGGCCATAGTCCTCTGGATGGCCAGATGGCGATAGCCATGTCTCTTGTCGTGAAACTTTTGAACCTAAAACAAAATGATTGCTTTTAATCACGGTGTTTTCCTTACAATAATCAAACCAGATCGAAAATACAATAAATTATTGTGTCTTTTAAGGCTCTGACTTTGTGTCCCCTACATTAACCTCTGCGCTGTCTTTTTTAGGGTTCCGAACCTCAAAAGGAAAAAAAACGGAACCCTATAGGATCACATTGTTGTCCGTCTGTCTGTCTGTTAAGACAAGTCTGTTATTTCAGGAATGCACGAAGATATCAAAATGAAATAATGATATGAAATTTATATACGAGTAGAATACTCAATTCTACGGTTCCTCAAAGCTGTGAAAAAATCAAACTTATCTAAAGATACAACGCATTCAAAAGATACAGTCGTTTATGCATCAAATTTTCGCATTTTCGCCATTCGCAAGGGAATCAAAACTTACAGGGTTACTCCCCGTGAACGCAGAGTCTTTAAAGATGTCTTATAGCAATACTTTTTTTAACCATTAGAATTCCAGAAATTTAATCAAACCTTTACAAAATACAAAACAAAAACCGTTGACATTATTCATTGAATCCAATTCAATAATAGAATTAAGTACATCGAAAAACGATTATCGTCGCGTGTACCAAATTGAGGCGTGGTAAACACTTCACTGTAGTGCGTACGGGGTTCCGACGATTTAATAAATTAAAAACTTGATATCTGATATCGTTTTGTAAATATTACAGCGTTGTTTTATGTGTATCGATTGTAAGTTTATTCGGCGGTAATGTTATTAAAGGTTACATTATTTACGGGTAAGTGATGATGGATTTGGGAGATAGAGCTATGTAAGTAAGTTTAGTGATTAATGTTCATAGTATTATATAATACACTAGCTTTCCGCCTGCGGTTTCGCCCGCGTTTTCAAAGAAAAACTCGCATAGTTCCCGTTCCCGTGGGATTTCCGGGATAAAACCTAGCCTATGTTACTCGTGGATAATGTAGCTTTCGAATGGTGAAAGAATTTTTAAAATCGGTCCAGTAGTTTATGAGCCTATTCATTACAATCAAACAAACAAACAAACAAACAAACAAACAAACAAAGTTTTCCTCTTTATAATATTAGTGTAGAAGTGTAGATATATTACGAACATTTCGTTCTGTTAGTATTAAGTATACAATTCATTAGTTACATGTTCTGGAAAATGGAAATGGAATAAAAATATACAAGAACCGAATTTAGCACCTAACGAAAAGTTAACACTTTTTCTTTTTTTCAACTTCTGAAATAATTTTACCTTCCCCACTAATACATTACTTAAATCAAAAACTGTTTCTTTAATCCTGGTTGGTAAGAGCAGGCTTTGAACCTTGTTATAAAGTTACCATGTCACAATGTGTAAAAAATCGAACATAACTGCCAAAAAATCATTTTGCGTATAGTACTGAAACCTATCTATTGAGTATAAATATGTATAGAATATAGATACATTTCATGCATACGTATATATTTATCTCTATTTAATATAATAGGTATGTTCAGTAACATTTGCAGTATTTAAGTCTTGACTCAACCTTTAAAATAATTATTCCAAAACTCCGGTTTTCAAAATACATACATACCATAAGTAAAATACACCAGAATTTCTATTACCAATAAATACGCAATATTCACAATTTAATACCATATATAAGTTGCGATTAAACCCGAACGTTTGCCGCATAGGACACGAGATACCTCAGCAACCTCGTCACGTACTTAATAGATACTTTGTGCGGATTGTAGCAAACGATTCAATTATACCACTTGATGTTGTTATAAATCACTGTTTGTTTGTTGTGAGGGTTTTTTAACGGTGTAAAAAGGTTATTTTTTTATGTAGCGCGTTTTATGTAGCCTTTTGAACCAATCGTTTTGAATTATTGGCTGTTGTATTTGGTGTGATTCCTAATTAACTACCCGCATAAATTTATTTATGTTTTTTGTTAGTGAAAAACAATAATCAATTATTCAGGCAGTTTTTAGAAGTGCGAAAACAATACGTTTGACACATGATGATGTGTGAAAATTATAGATCAATTTTGTTTATTTTTTTTACTTATGTAGCACGAAACGTACGCAATAAATATCTTTCTACCTAGAAGAGATACCTATCTCTTACAATATTGCCGCAACAGTTCTCAATTTAATTACGAAAAATTGAATATTAAACGATAATCCATAAGCTAGAGGCGACAAGGCGTAATTGAATAAGCAATACGCACAAGGACATATGCATGTCCCCCGGGACATTGGGACAGGGACGAAGTTAATTACACGCTCCGAGGACAAACAGATTTGTCATTCATTATTCAGATAACAATTACTTTGTTAAATTTTGAAGTTGTAGTGTGTTTTGATTGTGATTTATTGCTTTGGAAATAGATGGCTGTGTGTACTGTAATAATGACATTTTCTCTGACTATGCTACACTTTTATTTTATTTTTTTAACTTTCTTGTATCATTCATGGATTTATGTGGTATGATGTATGATTAAGTAACGCATTACTTTTATTATTTTTGATTGTTGGCTTTTTATTATTTATTATAGACTAGAGGTCCGCCCCGGCTTCGCCCGTGGTACATATTTCGCAATAAAAGGTAGCCTATGTCCTTTCTCGGGTATCAAACTATCTCCATACCAAATTTCATGCAAATTGGTTCCGTAGTTTAGGCGTGATTGAGTAACAGACAGACAGACAGAGTTACTTTCGCATTTATAATATTAGTATGGATTATATTTTATTTTCATTTTTTCAGCCCTTTATGGCAATATCCAATAATTATATCCATACATTTTAAGCTTCAAGCAACCGCTTTCCACATGAAAGTTTAATAAAATTCTTCTTTATGTATTCGTAAAAACCACAGACATGTATCAAGATAGACTAAGCGAGTGTATGTACTTCCCGTGTCCAAACTAAGTTTGTGAAACTTAGTTGACGCTGGCCTACACTCAGTCCGCGCTCGCAGTTCGCCAAGGAAAGACGTGAAGCTGAATAAAGTAAAATGCCGAATTGCGCCGTTATAAACTGTAGAAACTCCACAGCTGTGAGTGGCCGAGTTAGCAGAGATGTTTCCTTCCACCGGTAAGTAATTTTCTAATCAGAATATGCACTATTTATTTTAAAATCAAATAAAGAATATCTGTGGAAAACGATCGTGACAAACACGGATACCAAATCATACGAAATGATTCGGAATACATTGCGGCTTTTACTTGGCACGGTAAAGATCGCGTTGTATGATAACAAGCAATGAATAGCGTCTTCTCATTTTTCTGTTCTCATTTTTCTGTCCAATTTTGTGGTTAGTGATGTTCATTTGATGCAACAGTTCTCGATTCTAATCGATTTTATAATCGAACAGAAAAATGATAATTTGAAGGAGCAATTTTTCAGAAAAAAAGGCATAGATTTTTTTTGTCATTTAATACGACTTGACCTAGTACTTTTAAGTATTTTAATACAAAGGTACTAAAAATAAATATTATGACATGGACGCCATTAGTTAAAGTGTCATCTTGGGAGTTTTTTAAGAAAACTCCTTATTGTTTAGACTATGTTTGTTTTTTCAGTTTTCCAAGTAACCCGAACATAAAAGAAAAATGGATCGATGCAACGGGACATAAAGATTGATTGATTGACAGTTTCATTACTTTCTTTCGATGGCCTCTCTAGTACGTAGTACATGGTAACTCAATGGGCATATGTAAGAAAAAGCTAAAACACATTAGTTTACTTGTTAGAATATTAAAAGGTTTATAACTTTATTTTATCATTCCTCTGTCTATGGTAATTATCATTTTTCTGTCTTGAATAGATCTAGTTTGATCTGATTTCTTTCGATTTACTTCGATGGGATAGGACGATACTAGAATCGCCGCGCGAGTGGCGTCCTAATCGATTTAGCGTAAAATGAAATTACCATCACTAAAAAGCGCTCGTGACGTC
The DNA here is from genome assembly GCF_061535455.1 of Colias philodice. NCBI lineage: Eukaryota > Metazoa > Arthropoda > Insecta > Lepidoptera > Pieridae > Colias > Colias philodice. The sequence goes on from NC_143104.1 coordinate 9,007,290, forward strand.
ATAACGCTTCAAGGTCAGTACAAAAAATATGACACGCTTGGTTTTCATACAGATCGCGGTACTTGCGTAGTCTATCTATGTCTGTGGTAAAAACAAACAAAGCTTTGAATAGGTATTACAATGATACTGAAGGTTAAAATTGTAGAAAATGTAACGTTTCAAATCCACAATGCCCTGCATTGTTTCATATTTAAGCAAGTAAAGACTGAAGCGCGGCATGTGGCGTATGTGGCCTATATTTTTTTATCTCGATTGAAAATTATATAAAGTGAAGTTATATAATTTCAACATCTCTGTTTGGGTCGCAGAGCTAGTTAAGTAAGTAAGTACCTACCTATATAATTTCAAAACTAATAAAGAAAATCTAATAAACCTTAAAGTAAGATCAATTTGGGACAATTTCAGCAAGCACTACGAGCTTTGAAGTTGTAAGATTTTTATTGCGAACTTCTACAGATTAAATGAATAAGTGTAATTTTAAGAATTAATAGAAAAATCGGCCACATGCGCTATAGAGCAATTTTTTTTTAGGAAATAACCTTTTTGTTCTAAGAGGACAGTAGCAATCAACTGCATAATATAATACGATGACCTATATATTTGTCTTGAAGAAGGCTATTAAGCAATAGTCAAAGTAATGAATTCCAAAAGTAGAAGTTCTGGATAAAACATAGGCATCCCTTGTGATGCGTAACCCATAGCTTTGGTTACAAATGCCGACGTGGCATTTAGTTTTTTATTTACCAACCTCATTTGGGAGATGACATTTAAGTCCGTTTTATTGGCACGCGTGCGGAACATTAATTTTTCTATTCAGAATAATAGGTATTTGATGCTTGAAAGGTGAACAATTCACAATAATTATTACGCATAGTGTAATGGCACGATTTATTATAGTAATTTATTTTCATTTTAATCAAACAAACTTCATCGATCATATAACTTAAAACTTATGTAGATGACTAAAAGATTATAAAAAATTCGATGATACGTCTGTATTTTGTCACCATCATGTTTAAATATTAAACAACTCTGTAGATACTATAAGATAGGAACTTCACTTGTAATTAACTCTACATCTGATTCATTACATAGGTACACTATAGGTATTAAATGAATAGAATTTTTCTAAATCGAAATAACCGCGACGCAAACCATTTGATTACCACTTGGCATACCTATCTGCTAAACAATCATATCGTGCATTGGCTGCAGGGAATAAATTATTCACGCCTCACTAGTGTCGCGTCACGGCATTACGTAAATAATTACAGGATAGCTACTAGCACATAATTTTTTTATCATCCATCAAGTGACGTACTAACTTTATCGAACTAAAACACTTTCAAAAGTTAAAATGAATAAACGTACCGTGTCTTCAAAGTCACACCACCAGTGTTACAAGCTTAGACAAGTGTTTATGGGCGGTGATGACCACTTATATCATTAGGTGGCCCGCTAGCCTCTTTGCTTGCTCCGACTGCGAGATAAAATAAAAATAATAATAGTTTAAAAAACTAAAAAACACGCTTTTTATAGAAAACCGAACTAAAAAATAGAAAATTTTATCAAATTAGTGTATTGTCATCGGTCCTCAATAAATCTACAAAGTTTGAACGAAATCTGGCCGTTTAAAGTGGGTCAAAATCGCACCCAAAGAAGTCGGTTACAAACATACAGGTGAAGCTAATATAAAGCGTGTAAAAAGCGTGTAATAATAAAAAAACAACTTCTTTTGGGATTTTATACAATGAAAGACTGATTAAATTGTTTCTTAAGATTTAAAGAAGACATTAAATTAATTTTAAGCAAAGTAAAAGAGTCAATGTGCGAAGACAATATTTTGTCGCGTTTTTAAATTCAACTATTCTTTCATCCAAAAAGTTTCAAGCTTATTTTGTTCTTAGATTTTTTATTGTATAGGCAACACAAGCTGTTTAAAAAAAAATGAAATAAAACGAGATTTGATGCCACATAAAATAAATTTAGAACTGAAGTCACATGCGATACTATCTAGATAATGTTCTATAGGCACAATATTAAAGTTTTAAACATACAAAATTGATTAGGGTTGTTAGTTAAATGAAATAATAGCGAGGAGTTATTCCGGTAATTGCCCGCGTGTCCCATACGATAACGGTTCGATCTCGTGACGGTAATCGAAGCAAGCGACACTACAATTCGTGCTTTATTTAAGTGGTTATGTTACTATCTCGACGTTTTATCTTTTGAACAATAAACACAGGTTTGAAATATTACTTGACTATTAGATATGGGTTTGTGATTTTTTCATACCTACGCATATTTTACTGTACCTACTCGTTTGTGCAGTTAGAGGTAACAGTCGTCAATCGTAGGTTAGAAAAACGATATTACAAAAATGTGTATGTACATAATACGTTTTTTAAGTACTTATACAAACGAATTAAAATATTAGTAAATAGTAGCTAATAGTATGAGCGATCGGGTTGAAAATTCCTATAAACATCTAAAAAAACAATATCTCAAACTGTGTAATGATACCATTTTTAATATATCATAATGACCACAAAACATATTTCCAGTCATGCACATGGCCATGCCGCAGCGCGCCCACCCCGCGCCCAGACTGCTGGAGCGGCCTCGTGCCAAAGATCGAGAGAGAAGAGGACAGGGAACCGTGGCGTCTCCCGGACCTTCGCCCATCCATACACTACTTACATGACCGTGGTAAGAATGTTTTAACTATAAACTAAACATGAAAATATAAAACATAATAATATGAACAAGGGTTCATGCTTCATAGCAATCACTTGCAATAAGCACGCCTTTTGATTTAAAATTCAAAGGCAAGACAATATTTACATTTACAAAATACTAGACATTAAATTTGTGCGTATTTATTAACTTCTTTTCACGTAAACGTACGTAACCCTATGACCGTATGACCGTAACAATTACATACAATTTCTATAAAATGCAAGTTATGTAGGTATGTAGAAAATGCAGTAGGCTATATGGTCTTACTAATTACTATGTATAACTGTAATTACGAATCAACTTACCAAAATTATTTTTCGAGACATCAGAATAATTATTTCACTCACATAACTTTTTATTTGTTGCTGATATTAAGATTAAACGAAATATACAAAAACATCGGACTACGACAAACCATGGGCGGGAAAATTTATCAAAATGATTTTGTCATTTATCTTGACATCGCGGGCATTTTAGTCATAGACTATAGAATATTTAAGATAAAGTGTTGCCGTTTTTACACTTATGATATGGACGAAGATTCGGAACAATATTAATTCACTTTTATTATATACATACTTAAAAATTTTACATATCGATTGTGAGTAAATTTGCTATATGATCTGGGTAAATATATATAATAATATTATACTTTTTACAGAGAGAGACAGTTGCGCTGCATGCGTTGCTCCGCTTCCATTGCTACCGCCGACAGCACCTGCGCCTCATTAGTTATTTTAATTACCATAACTAAAATGAAAAAGCAATAACATTGAATAAATAGCTGTATCTGTAGATATTAGAATTTAGGTAAATTTGATTTATTAAATTCCAAATTTTATATTAGGAAAATCAATCTAGTCATGCTATTAATTATTAAGTAATATTATAATACGGCATATCGAATTATAAATAAAAATGTAATTAAGAACTTTGTTATTAACCTATGTAATAAAATCATTATTGTTTTGATAGTGAAGACGAGTTTCGACGAATAAATACAAAGATGTATATTAAAATGTGAAACTTTAATAATTAAATAATAAAATTACCAAAGTTATGAGTATAGTATACTGCTTTGTTACTATTGTTTTGAGTAGAAAACTAAATATGAATTAGAATAAGAAATGATAATATTATGTATCTATTGATTGCATCTATTTTATTTTAACGAAAGTTATACGAGTAAATAATATAGTGTTAAAATTTATGTATGATAGCTTTTATTTAATATAAGAAATGTACAAAATATCGATTTTATTTAATACCCTTTATAGTGAAATAATGTATGGCATGCAATATGTAATGATAAGAATATGAACATTTTTAACAAAAATAAATAAAGTAATATCGATCATCGTATATTCTGATGTAGGTACTAGTGCTACGTCTGTAGAAAAATAAGTTGTAAAATAAAAATAATATTATGTACATGTAAAATTATTATTGCAAGTAGATAACTTCTAAACATATCAAATTTTGTACATAAGTATTAATAATAAGTAAGTACTTATTTATTGTAGAGTTTAGAACAGATAAACGTGAATAAAAATTTACTTATCATTTCCATGTGGTTTTATTGGGTACTGTATACTTACTTAACTAATCAATTATTATCGCTGATCAAAAATATTAGTTCTATAAAACAGAAAATAATAATAATATCTATTGTAGGTACTAAACTATAGGTACTACATAGTTTTCTAAGCTCATAAGAACAATGAAAGTAATAATTAATGATGAAATAGAATTTCGTTGGTTATAATTATTTGAGTTATAACTAAATCCTTCTCAATTTGATTCTATTTAATGGACAAACCAAATTAATAGAGAGTAAACCAAAGGTACCCAGGGTACCTGAAAATGATTTTTTTAATAAAACTTAAGACATATTAATTAATAAATGTATTTATGATTTAATGAAAAAATTAGACCTTTTCATCATCTCAGTTCCACCTTCCTTCCATAATATTATATTCTTTAAACTCCCTGTTGCTTGTACCTACTGTACAAATGCGTACCTATTCACATCAGATTAAAAAAAAATCCCGTCTCACCTCGCGGACCCAATAAACAGCTAAAAAGTGAGCTGAGTGAGGAGGGATTTATACGATGTATTTATTCTCAAGCATGCAGCACGGGGCACCAATTTTTTTTTACCATCTTGAACTATAATAATTGATGTTCGAATATGTTTTGATATAATATTTCAAATGTATTCTAATTGAATAAAAATAATTTTAAAAATAATAATTTGAATAAACAAATCAATATAGTTTTTAATATAAATTAAAATATCGATAACTTTCAACTGTATTTAATATCTCGTCATAGATAAACAGATATAACAGTGATTTTGTAATGTAGCAACACATCATAAAATGTCATAACTCATTAAAATTTAAACGTCAAACTTTTTGTCTATGCCTTTTCCTGCTCTAAAAGTCTCTTGAGAGGTTGGTTTCGTGTTTCGAAAATCCATTTTAATCTAAAAAAGTACCTAAAATTGAATTCAAACACAATGTGGTATTAAAGAAATAAGTGAATTTAAGTTAACTGTGCTCGTATTTTTGTGAATTCGTAATATTTATCACAAAAACAAGTAATAACCTCGAAAGTGTAACCCGTGTGAATAAAGCCGCTCTATTTTTCAGTAACAAAAATGGGTCGTTATTCTCGGGAGCCGGATAATCCAGCGAAATCATGCAAGGCGCGTGGCTCAAACCTCCGTGTTCACTTCAAGGTAAAACAGACGATTTATTCTTGTTGTTTACATGATACAAAATCTAACTTGTGCTCACGTTTGAACTTTTCATTTCAGAACACATATGAAACAGCTATGGCTATCAGAAAGTTGCCACTGCGTCGCGCTGTCCGTTACCTTAAAAATGTGACTGAGAAGAAGGAATGCATTCCGTTCCGTAGATTTAACGGAGGTGTTGGGAGGTGTGCACAGGCTAAGCAATTCGGAACCACACAGGGTCGCTGGCCGAAGAAGTCAGCTGAATTCCTCCTCCAATTGTTGAGGAATGCTGAATCCAACGCAGACATCAAAGGATTGGATGTTGACAGGCTTGTCATTGATCACATTCAGGTATGTTGAAATAGGAATGTACTAATTCAAAACTAAGTGATAAAGGCTTGTGAACTATTGGATGAACCACTTTACTTTTTATTTGATGTGAATTAAACATGTGAGTGTTCTATGTGGTTAATACATTGTTTACACGATAATTCTGTCCATAAAATACTTAATTTGTAATGTAAACATATAATTGATTAATATCGATGAATGAATTAAATGACATAAACATTAATCCGTCAGTCCTCGGATCATAGACACAATAGAAAATCTATTGTGTCTCGGCCCGATCGGGCCGCTCGGTGGTCAATGGGTTAACTTGTTGCTTGTAAAACATTACAAATGACTACTACTGTTCCCTTAGCATTGTACAATATGGATACAGTCATAACAATAATAAACAGAGTTTAGGTTAACTTGAACAATTTAAGTTGAACATTTAATAATATCTCATTTGTGTCGCTTGTGTTTACCAGACTCACAAACGCCTCGATGAAGTTTGACTGATTATGTGGTTAGATGGACTGAAATATATTATGATATTGTGCGCTCCTTTTAATGTAAATGTCTATACTAACATTATAAAGAGGAAAGGTTTGTAATTATGTATGTATGTACGGTTTTCACGCATAAACTAATGGACCAATTTCAAAAATTCTTTCACCATTAAAAAGCTGCATCTTCACTGAGCAACAGAGGCTATATTGCATTTTCAAAAAAATTAGAGATCTTTACCAAAAAATCAATAATGTAACCCAAGGTTTAAAAAATTCCTTAATAAAAATTCTGTCATCGCATGCGCTGCGGAATCTATTCCTTGAAGTACGAGGATGGTTCTTATGAAAAAAAAAAAACGTAAACACATGTTTACCTACATAGGTACTGCGGGCAAAGCCGGGGCAGACCGCTAGTAGTCAATAATAGTTCTAAATTTATACATGCACATCCATTCGCCTTTTTTGCTTGACATTCTATATCATTATATAGATTGTTTTCAAAAGGCAAAAAGTATCATGTGTAAAAATCTCTTTTGGCGAAGATATTTTAATTTTTGCCTTAATTTTTACTCATACATTTTTCATATTGTAAAATTATACCTTTTTTTAACATGTGCAATGCTAAACATAGTTTTATGGCTGACAGAGGTTAGTTACCTGCATTTTTTTTGCAATCTCAACCACCATAATTTGTTAGCGTATAGGACATTTTTATAGTCAGGTATTTTGTTCAATAAATAGTAAGCATATTTCTGGTAGCACTATAAAACTGCTATGTTTTGCTGGTCTGCTTTGAGAAATACTTGTTGACATAGTACAAACATGCAAGTGTACACAAAAAGAATAGAATCACAATTATTTGCTCAGTGTTTTTTGCTACTGCTTTCGTCTGAGTAACATTATAGAAAATTTTGTTTTTATTACACTCAGGATTGAGTTTTAATGAATTCCAACTCAAGAGCACATTTTCTTGCTATTTAATTTTCAAGATGTACATATATTGTACCTACATACCCAAATGCCAGCTTGAAATAACATATATTTTATTTTTCAATCTTAATTGGCAGAAAAGCATAATAGACTACAAGCCCGCATAGGACAAAAATATGGGTCAAATGAACCACCAGGGGACATATCTAGAACGATAGCAGAGCAAAAAATAATAAGATTCATCACTATGCCGTCACTTGTAAGCTGTCCAACTGAGTGCAGATGAGAATTGAAAAGTACAGGTAGACTCGGTAAATTTTGGTCATATATTTTTGTACGGCATTCTTAACCATCGATAGATCCATTAAAAATAATAAGAAACCGCTCAGTGCCGTACAAAAATGGTGGTCCACCAAGTCGGAATTTTTATTTAATTTCCGAGAGTTACCGGGGGTAAATTTGGTCATTTGACCATGTACGGCATCTGTGTCATACTATTGCTATACTGCTTTTAATCCATTATTCCGCAACGCCGTACAAAAATCATGGGGACAAGGGGAAAAAATCGAGAGTTGTAATCCCCTCTCTTTCCCCACTCCAGGGGGTCATTTGACACAACACGAAATAAATTTATTTTTAAAGTATTTTATGCATAGATAATATTTTTTCATGTGCCGTACATTTTCGTTGGTTCAAAGGGGAAAAATCTGAAAAAGAAAAAAATCCATATAACGAAATGTTTGCTTTATATTTTTATAATAAAATATAAATATACATTAATATTAAGAAGCTCGAGGTGGTTAATTATCACCTTGGAAAGTCGGAGTCAGGTGGAATGGACTCCGTTAAATTGATGAACTAATAAAAAAGCTATGAACGAAAAGATGTGAATTATATGCAATCAGTCCATGAATACAGGTAAAGTCACAAGCAAATGCTAGTAATATATACATATTCAAAATGTACAAGTAAAGCGCTTTCAAATGATACCAAACACTGCATATTTATCTTAACTTTATTTTTTTACTCTGTATGTTTTGTCCGCTAGAGGGCGCCACATTAGATTTTGTGAAACCCCATATAGCCTTTAGCTAGCTGGTCGCTGGTTATCCAGTGAACAATTCAGACGCTTCTAATGATATGTCATTTGTCGAATTCTGATAAGTAGTTTAGAAGTTACGAGGGAATAGATGAACATACATACATGACCTGTAAACAACCATAACCCTCCTTTTGCTTTGCCGTAGTTGGGTAAAAATATGTTAATGCCGTACTGTATCAAATGGCCATAAAGCACCCTTAAAATTGTAGCTTTCGTCGCTTTCATCAGCCTAAAAGATGTGGTCTGCACAAAAATGTACGGCATCGTTTTTTCCTAATTTATCTATGTTAATACTATTTAAAACAACGGATAAAGTGTAGAAAACTATTATATTTCATCAATCTACGATTTTTAAACTTTAACAAAATTTCTGGTTTTGCATTTCTCTATAACTTTTTTTAGAACGGTTTCTTTTGAACGGCAATACTATACAACAATTGAATTTTACAATATCATGTTAAAAAAAAAGTTCCCGTACAGGGTCAAATGACCTTACAGCTCTTTATATCAAGAATTCGATGAAATTAAGATGATTATTGGTATACATTTAAAAGAACAATTATTTTTTGACGGCATTGCTTTTAATAGTACTTTTGAGTGCTAGATAATGTTTTGGAACCGAAGCCGTACTTAGTCAAATGACCCCCTGGAGTGGGGAAAGAGAGGGGATTGCAACTCTCGATTTTTTCCCCTTGTCCCCATGATTTTTGTACGGCGTTGCGGAATAATGGATTAAAAGCAGTATAGCAATAGTATGACACAGATGCCGTACATGGTCAAATGACCAAATTTACCCCCGGTAACTCTCGGAAATTAAATAAAAATTCCGACTTGGTGGACCACCATTTTTGTACGGCACTGAGCGGTTTCTTATTATTTTTAATGGATCTATCGATGGTTAAGAATGCCGTACAAAAATATATGACCAAAATTTACCGAGTCTACCTGTACTTTTCAATTCTCATCTGCACTCAGTTGGACAGCTTACAAGTGACGGCATAGTGATGAATCTTATTATTTTTTGCTCTGCTATCGTTCTAGATATGTCCCCTGGTGGTTCATTTGACCCATATTTTTGTCCTATGCGGGCTTGTAGTCTATAATGAAGAACATGCTATAATTGTTTGTTATTGTGTTTTCACAAAATCCTAATTTTTCAACAATTCTACCATATTAGCTATTATTCATTAGTGTATGGCCCCAACAGACCTATCAATGTTATTTGGAATTTTTATTTTGTCTTTAAATTCATCCGACCAATAACTGCACAAACCTGTCATATCCTATCAATGTTATAAATGTGAAAGTTTGTAAGTATGGATGTATGGAGGTTTGTTACTCTTTCACGCAAAAACTACTGAACCGATTACAATGAATTTTAGCACACATATAGAGGGTAACTTGGATTAGCACATAGGATAGGTTTTATCCCGGAAATCCCACGGGAACTATGCGGGTTTATCTTTGAAGGGCGGAAAGCTAGTTTTTAAAGTGAAACTTTTATTACATCGTCTCAAACTTTTTGGTCTGTGTAGCGCATGTCGCGTGTGTCGCGTGACGGTCGGCTGCCGAGTAGGTATACCTACTCGGCAGCCGACCGTCACGCGACATGCGCTACACAAAGCAGTGTTCGGAACCGTTCGAACAGTTTCACTTTTACCGTGGTTTCATAAAACCACCCAACATTTTTTTAAATATATCTTTCAACAAATTTCCTCATATTTTTCATCCTCTCTTTCCAGGTAAACCGTGCCCCCTGTCTGCGCAGGCGTACCTACCGTGCGCACGGTCGTATCAACCCCTATATGTCGTCCCCCTGCCATATTGAGGTGTGTCTCAGTGAGCGCGAGGATGCGGTAGCCCGAGCGGCACCCACAGACGATGCTCCCGCTAAGAAAAAGCTTTCGAAGAAGAAGCTGGCTCGTCAAAAGGAGAAGATGATGAGGGAATAATGTTAGGGGTTAATAAACGACTACAACAATTTAGTGTTTTATTTAGGAGTGTGGTTGATTATGAAGTCATGGAGGCACGGAGGCTGTTTTTAAGATACTGTCCAGCGTATTAGTTTTTTATTAAAGTATGGTCAGCCATTCAAAGTTCTTTATAAAGTTCTGATGCCACAACACTCCATTTTCTATACTATGAGTTCAAAAGATGGCGAAGGGAAAATTAAGCGAAATTTAAATATTTTGAGGATCAGAATTACTGAGCAGGATATATAATCGGCGTAGATTTTAATGCATCTGATGCAAAATGCCGATGCAGAAAATTGAAAGTTAAAATTAATATACTCAGAATAGAAAAAAGCAAAATTACAAAAGTATTTCACATTGTTATTTTTGCAATACCATACCACTAACGCCATCTGTTGGCAATGCAATGGTTTGAATATTTAAACAAATTAGAAGTTCTGCAGGTTGAATAATTATCTTAGGTACCTACCTACATATTTATTATTTTATGCATTGTATGAAATTTTAAACACCTATTAAGTACACATAATTTATGTTATTATATGAAATCAAATCGATAAAACAATCCATTAGCAACTCGACGCAAAACACAAACCTTAATAATTTTAAACTACAAGATTTTCATTATTCACAACTTTTGTATCTAATTCTGCAGTACTGTTTTCACGGAGTTTATTTAAATATCTTTCCAAATAATAATTCGACTCTGCTAATGTCTTGGCATTTTCACTAGCTTCCTTTCTTTTCCTCTTTGCCAACAAAATTTGATCACGCAAATTATCATTTTCCCGTTGCAAACACTTGATTTTCTGTTCGTACGTTCGTTGCATTTTAACAGTACACTATTTAATTATTTAGATTTGTTTTCAGTTCTATTTCATGGATTTGTCGCTTCAGCGTAGTATTCTTTTCGTTCAACTCGATGGCTCTTGTCATTTCCTGATGTTGTTTATTTGTAGCTTCAAGGAGCTGTTGCTGAAGCTTACGATTTTCAGCAACGATTTCATTCAAGTTTCTTGACAAATAGCTACGTTCAGCGTCCTTGTATGCACTTCTTTGTAATTTCATTCTAAAGTATAATTACTAGGAAATTTTAAATTTCGTTAAATTAATTTATGATTGCATCTGCATCAAAACATGGCCCAATTGATTTTTTTGTAGTTGTCACTAACTATATTTATGGGAAAAAGGTGTGACGCAGAATATATACATCCTCTTTAGAGTACAGAAATAATGTTTATCAGCGTTAGTGAACGGGTGGAAAGACTTTATCATGGAGATTAACATAAATAACAATTTTCTGATACAGATATATACATAGCAAACTTCTTATTATTTAAAACATAAAAGGCGCGAAAATTGTGTGATCAATGAGTTACGCTCAGAGACCTAAAACACTCAATAGCGAAAAAATTGCTCAGGGTGAAAAAGAGCCACAACGCGAAATTCGTGTTGTGGCTCTTTTAATGTAACTCCCACTCGTTTTGAGCTATTTTTTCGCTCAACAACCGTTTTTGGTCACTACTTTTTCATGTTAAAACCTTTGAAAGGATTTTTATTATATTCTGAAATGGATGATAATATCTTATGTTATCCTGGGACATAGCTACAACATACCTATGTCCGATATTATAAGTTATTTGCCTTTGCCCGTGGTTTCGTTAACCTACATCTAGAATACAATGTATTACCTAATACCTTCTCATTTGCTATACTTATTATCTAAATGAATAAGTAAAAAACAAAACACAGTGTTCAAGACGGCAATAATGTTCACCTATCGACAGGGGACCCTTATTTCCGTACCACTAATTTGCCGCTGATATATTTGCAACGTTCGATGCTATTTAGTCAGCGTGGGTGACGAGCATTTGTACTATGTCAGTGGGTATCGGTCAGTATCACAGTCAGTGTAACATTGCCGTTGATTGTGTGGACACTGGCCTGTAACAGTAGTAAATATATTTGTACGCATGGCGCACGCGCGTACGGCCGCTGTGGTTTGCATTTGCGCTCTCGTCGTTATCGTTGTTAGCGACCCTGCGTTGGCGCCAAATAAGAAAATGGAAACGAAAGGTAGGAAAAATTAAATATGTACCTAAGGTCTGAAGTAAGAAGTATTTAATTTTCTATTCACTTTATGTTTCGAATCTGTGTCACAAATAAATAATACGCATCAATAGTAAATCAGGTAGTAATCTACAGCTCTAACAAAAAGCAATTAAAACAGAAATCATTTCGATGGCCAGTTTTAATGAACATGCTAGGTCATAAAATATTTTTTGTTGAATCGTGTGTGTGTTAATTATTAGTCCTTAAATTTAAATTCTTTGATTATTCTTGGTCAATTATTGATTACCTATGTAACTACCTATGTTATGAATTCAACATACAGAATTTTCAGTGTGACTTTTAGCAGAGCTTTTTCATCTTCTAATGTGTCATACTAAACCAGCTTTCTAATTCTACTTAATATTACCTATGATATTACTAATATAGTATTATATTATACCTATGTGCTTAACTATATCTAGATAACAAATTATATACGTACCCACTTAAAATTTCCTCGTGAATAGCCCATTAATGTAAATAGAATAAAAATCAACTCAGTAGTTATCGCAAACAGACAGACGAAGTGGAGGAAGGAGGAATAATATTATGTGGTGGATTTTGTACAATTTTCATATTTTTAACGGGGAGCCCCATGAATCATTTAGGAAATCAGATGACAGGCTCACAGGGCTCCTCGTTATCCTTCCTGTGTAAATAAAAATAAATGCATCGCGACAACGAAATTGGTTGCTAAGTGATTGTTGATTTGCGGCAACTTTGATCGCATAAACTGACCTACATTACCTAATACTGCACTTATCACTCCCAGCTCCTAAGTAGGGTTACCAGATTAAAGGAATGTGGCAATTTTAACTCGATTTGTTCATCTTTATAGGTGTAGAGACTAGAGATAAAGATATAAACTTATAAAACAATTCGAAAAAGTTAAAATAACAGCAGTCTTTATTGACGGTGTTAAGTAGGTACCTACCTGAATTATATAATTTTACAATTCAGTCAGACAGTCTAGCTAGTCAATAAGTATTCTGCAGTTGTTGCAATAATAAACGATGTGATTAATCTAAAATATTTATATTAGACCCTCGACCCTCCAGACCAGTGCTATCCTTACTAATACATATTATAAAGCGAAAATGTGTATGTTCATCTTTCATCCACGTCGCAACGAAGTTAATTCATGACATCATTTTTGTGCCTGGAAACAGTTTAGAGGCTTTATAGTGATATAGGCTACTGTAGCCGCAATAAAACATCTCAATCCCATGAGGTCCATTATCATACGCACAATCATACGCATCACTCCGAAATAAAGAAAATTCCGATAGAGGGCACTATATTTAAAATGTGATTTGACCACGCGGGTGAAGCCCCGGCCGCGGTCCAAGCATAAGCTTTGTAAGAAGCATAAGACTCTATTACCCATAAAAAATTTAGTATCATCTAATTCACATATCTACTGTGTGTATTCAAATTTTTGGCGATAAATCATTCTTATGAAAATAGGCAGAGACGGCGACTTTGTTTTATAAATAGTAAGTAGGTAGTGAAGAATAAACACATTTTTATAATTCTTAATTCCTATCATTCGGTAGCCCTACTCCCAAGTGGGACGGATGCTAAGTATCTCACCCTATTTTTGACCGATCTTCAATCATATACCTTTGCCGTTACGGCCGCAGTTGATAGTGACCCCATTGTTTATTTAACTCTTGTGACATATCGAACTATAAATGCTTTATCGATATGGATTTTGCTTTAGTTTTCTTGCTATGGGACCGAAATTTTGTTTGGAAATTATTCAAATAATAATAGATACCTTCGGACAGTACCTATCTAATTATTACGATTGGTAATAATCTAATGGACCAAATATCTAAACAAATTTAACCAATGATCGCGTATCTGAATAATAAATTCCGTCTACTTGTAGAGATATAAATTAACTAATATATTATAGATACCTAAAGGAAATTGGTTCCATAATTATTCTTATCAGTATTTTATAGTAAGTACCTACCTTCTTATAAATCGCACGCTTATTATATCAACCTCCAGACACAATAATCTCGTAGTGTTCCAGAGATACATTATTATCTACTTAAAGTCGAGGGGATGTTCTCTTATTTTACTTTTTTACGTTCTCTTGATGTGGTGACTAGCCACAGAACATAAAGCTTCTTGAAATCCGCATCAAAAAATTGATTAAAAACCAGAATAATATGATGTACTTATTTGGTTAAAATGAAATATTTCAGTATATTTTATATCAGTTATCTTCTTATTCAAATTGAATTAGGTAGTGCGATTCATGATTGATGATATAGTTACCTAGTTACGCAATTGCGACATGACCGGATTCGTGAAGAGCAATATTATGATGTGTAGGTCAGGGAATACAAATATTATACAACACTAAATAATAAAGCAAAAATTCTATTTTTTTTCATTTTTTTACACAAGGATTTAACATATTTTCGTGGTTGTATCTTAGATAATGTATCTAGTACAGAAAAGCATTACCATTACACTAGTTGACTAGTAACGACAAATGTCTAGTCTACAGTGTCTATTAGAAACTAAAATCAACTCTTTCATATTATTATGAGTTATTAGTGCATTGGTATATTTTAAGATTGTGCATACTTCGTAGATGCAGGAAGTGCGCCTAATTATATGTAAAAATATTATTAACACATATTAACGATTGTATTTCATTATATTACAATGTAACATAGATGATAGAAATACCTACATTGTAATAGATTGTTACGTACTAGATTTTATGTGTATTGGAAATTGGTCTTAAGTGAAAAATTTACACCTACGTCTTTGAACCGGGAAGTGTCAGCAAATGGAGCAATTGTACACACATATTAATTTGGAATGCAGAATTTATGTTGACATTTATTGCAAATTTATGACTATTTTGTTTGTCTGTGAGGCTATGAATAGAACTAAGAACCCCCTATCAATAAAAAAAAATTGACACATGGATTTAAAAAAATGCATTGAAATAAAAATGAAATCTATTCCAATTATCTATTCACTTTGATCTATCCCAGTATGATATTATCATATATTGGCCAGATGGATAAAATACATCTCCTTTCAAAGGAAACTGCTAAAAATATGTTCGATTAAAAAAAATATGCCCTTTGAACTCCCAGATAACGCGGAACTCCTAGGGTCCTATAAAGTAAATTGGTCCAATGGAAAAATGTATATAAACTATCATTACCAATGACATAATGGTCATGACATTGGAAGTGACTTCCTACCTTGAACCCGGAAGGTTCGATACGGTCATTCCCTTCCTTATTGTCAACGCATTTCTGGACTATACATATTGTTATATCATCGTATTGAAGCTTCAAGCTCGCCTGTTGGTCTTGAATATATGAGTCATCTTGATATTGAGTACATGTATACCGATGTTTTCCAAACATAATATAGGTACTTATATTAGAGCTAGCGTTGGAACTAAGATGATGACCTTCATATAGACGTTGCTGTTACCAAATACCAGTTTTTTTTATAAGTAGGACAACTTAAAGGAGAACCTACCTATCGTATCTACATTTGACACAAAAATTTTAAGTCTTCAATCACTAAAAATGATCCTTTACCTAATGTTTAAAAAAACCTATGAAACTAAGAATAACGATGTCCATAAAAGTACCTGTGAAATTCCAAATTCTTATTTAAGTCTATGGTAACAATTATTTATTTCGACTTTAATTTACCAAAAATACTATATAATCCAGTCTGTAGGTATTTATGCTCTACAAAAGGTGGCGTAGAAAATGTTTTGAAACGATATTGTTTAGGTATGAAAGGTTAATAAAAATCCAAGTTTTCGACCTTGACGGACCCAGGCGCTAGCCGCCATTTTGAATTAAAGGTGCTAAAATTAGGTATATTTTAAATAACTTCTCAATTGTTTACTAAATAACAAAAGTGTCTATGAGGGGTTCAAAGAAGACAAAATTACCTACATTTTTTGCATACATGATTATTCTGTAAGTCTTAAAGGTAAAAAGTTACAAGCGACGGAAATAATAATATTTACAGAAATCATATAATTTTAATTTTGTTTAAAAATTGTACAGCTATCATTTTTTAATTCTCTTTGATGGCCCGGGCTGGTTAATGGTGGCTTCTTCATTATCGTCGCTGAAATTTTCTGTTTCATTGTCTATATTTTTAGTTTCCAACCATGAAATTTCGTCGTCATGACCAGAAGAAATCGAAGGCGCTGGAGCACGCTTTCTAGTAACTTTGTACAGAGGGGACATGGATAAGGAATCTTTAGTTATCAATAAAAAGTAAATTTAAACTTGCTTCTTTGCCGCCATCAAAGGACGCTGCATTGTATCATGCGTTTAGGTCTTAGGACATACCACCAAGTCCAAAAATGGTATGGAATTGAAAAAATCCAGAAGAGTGGGGCTGGAGATATGACAATAGGCTCACTCCAATAACAACGACAGAGAAAGCAGCACCTCAGATGCTTTTAAGTGTAATTTCTTGCCACTGTAAAAAAGGATGCAGCAAATCATGTAGTTGCAGAAAAGCTGGATTAAAATGCTCTATTGTTTGTGGATTCTGTAGTGGTCGGCTGTGTGAAAATGCAGTAGAGATTCAGATAGATAACGAAGACTGTGATGACGACGAAATTTCATGGTTGGAAACTAAAAATACAGACAATGAAACAGAAAATTTCAGCGACGATAATGAAGAAGCCACCATTGACCAGCCCGGGCCATCAAAAAGAATTAAAAAATGATGGCTGCACAATTTTTAAACAAAATTAAAATTATATGATTTCTGTAAATATTATTATTTCCGTCGCTTGTAACTTTTTACCTTTAAGACTTACAGAATAATCATGTATGCAAAAAATGTAGGTAATTTTGTCTTCTTTGAACCCCTCATAGACACTTTTGTGATTTAGTAAACAATTGAGAAGTTATTTAAAATATACCTAATTTTAGCACCTTTAATTCAAGATGGCGGCTAGCGCCTGGGTCCGTCAAGGTCGAAAACTTGGATTTTTATTAACCTTTCTTACCTAAACAATATTGTTTCAAAACATTTTCTACGCCACCTTTTGTAGAGCAGAGGCTTTTACATTTCCCCACAGACTGGACTAATACGAACAAAGATACCATTAAAACAGCCTAACTATATAACTACACATATTTTAACAGTAGGTGCTATAATTACCTATTAATGTTTTTATTTTTTACAGAACGAAAGACAATACAAGAAAAACCTATTATCATACGACGAGTGCCAAGTGCCTATTTTTATCCATTCAGTTTGTGGCCTTTACCAAAATATTCTGTTGGAGGTAATTTTTGAATTATTTTATAGCGAAAATTAAAAACAAAAAAATTAAAAAACTTAAACATAACCAATGATAATTAGATTTCAGCATAAATAATAGCGCTTTAGTGAGTAAAATCCTTTTACAAAATTCGTATTCAGTGTGTTACAGAAAGCAAATCGAATTAGAATTTGAAAATAACCTATTTTTTACGACGATGCTAAAATATTTGTACAATTAGAAACTTGCAACACATAGAGAACGCGCCACGAAAGAAGTCCCACGGCAAAGGCCTGAACTAAATTTGACATGTTGGTCATATTGTAGAAAGAGGTAATGAGTTTTCCCGCTCTGTATTTTGAACCCTATGGATAAAAATTGGGCTATAATTAAACGAATGATTGCATTGAAATACTTAAATGTTCATTGATTACTAACACTTCACACACATCCATAAACCAGGTTCTAAGAAAGTGATAAAAATCTTTAGTGGTAATAGATTATTTAATGTTTTAAATCTCGATAATTATTTCGACATTCCAGCATAAGACAAGTAAGTAAACATCTATCAGAATCAATGAACTTTTTACTCTTAATTAGGTAAGTTTAGATTAAATTTCGCATTTCCCAACGCTGGGATATTTGAATTAAATAATACTGGCAACATTTTTTTAGGCGTAAACAGCGCCGCATCTAGGAGACTTCTTTTATGGTGCATTCTTTACATTAAAATATGTCAATGTAGATTAAAGACTGGATACTTAACTCGAGACTTAACTGGATAAAATAATCTGTAATAAATTTAAATATGAAAGTTATGCTTTTTAAAATTTCAGAAAATGAAGAATTCGAAAGTTACCATGTTAGAAGTATAAAAAATGTCCAAGTAAGACAAAATAAAAGATAGAAAGTGATGTAAAATATTTTATGAAGACACAGGAGATAATATTGTAACAAAATTACGACCTTTTTATATTAACGTAATTAAAATTGTGGTTAGACGGCCCACACTTTAATATTTATCTCATTTATAAGATTTTTAATAATAAATGCTCTTACTTTTTTAATCTATCTTTTATTTAATCAAGTTACGAATATGTACTTCGTTATTACAACAAAGTACTAAATTCATCAACAAATCTCAAATAGGATCAAAATGTGTAAGTATCCAAGGCACATTCAGAATTTAAAAAGCTTTAATATAGTTCCTCTTTTTGCCTCTGGACTGAAAAGGCGCTATGTTACATTTCCTCCTTTTCCTTTATTGAAAATGGGCGGGAATCATTCTGTACGAATATTGATTACGCATGCGCTTTGTATTCGTATTGCCATGGTATTGCGTACAAAATTGAATTCTTTTAACTAGGTACCTACTTGAAAAAGCTGCGAGTTTTTATCATCCACTTTTGGGTTTTGTAAACACTTATAATTATAAAAAATAAATACGTGCCAATATGAAGTTGGGTTTTATATGGTTGATATTTCAATATGTGCATAACTGTATGGGTAAGTAATTTTCCTTTATACAACACTACAATACCAGAATATTTATAATTATTTTGATTGATAAATTTTTAGTAAAAAGAAACAACACCAATATTTCTTTTTCATTCAGTTCTTACCGCTAATTGCAAAGTTTTATTTACTAGCTGTTAATAAAATTGAATAATCTTTCAGGCGTGAAACTTCTGGAAGCAAATCCAGACGTAAAACGACTATATGACGATCTTCTAAGCAATTACAATCGGCTAATTCGACCTGTGACTAATGTGACTGATATACTGACCGTAAGACTTGGCCTAAAATTGTCTCAGTTGATGGAAGTCAATCTGAAAAACCAGGTCATGACTACAAACTTGTGGGTGGAGCAGGTAATTGATTGTTTATTGCAAAAAATATCTGCGACCCACTGTTTTAGCATATAATGGTATAACTATAACATTGGTATTAGAACTAAGTGCTTTTTTCTATATCAAGTATCAATAGTATTTTATTAGTTGTATAGCAAGTCATAAAAGAAGGCAAAAGAAAGTAATAACTATTCTGTTGAGTCAATCAAAATAATCTGCAACAATTTAAAAGTCTATTTTACTACAGAGATTTTCTTTAACAGGTAGCAACCTAAGTAGAATAAAGAAACTTACTTAATTATATTTCAGAAATGGTTTGACTATAAACTACAATGGAATCCAGATGATTATGGAGGTGTAGAGATGCTGTATGTACCATCAGAACATATTTGGTTACCAGATATTGTTCTTTACAATAATTGGGATGGAAATTATGAGGTAATTATTATGTGTTGTATAATCCATACTAATATTATAAATGCGAAAGTAACTCTGTCTGTCTGTCTGTTACTCAATCACGCCTAAACTACTGAACCAATTTGCATGAAATTTGGTATGGAGATATTTTGATACCCGAGAAAGGACATAGGCTACTTTTATTGCGAAATATGTACCACGGGCGAAGCCGGGGCGGACCACTAGTGTATATATAATGCAGGCAACATACAAAATAAAACAGTAGTTTTATGGGAACACAGCTATAATTATTTTATTAAGAAATACTTGTTCACAATATATTTTTACAATTAAATACATAAAAGAATATAGAATATAAATTATCTTAATTGAATTTATATTTTAAAGTCGACATGGCAGCTTTTAAATCAAAAAATTAAAACAGAATGTGTAAGAAATATCTATAATAACATGGTTGATAAATATTTTTAGTCATCATTACATTGAAATAAATAATTGATTCTATACATAAACTATTAATAAATCTATTCCAGGTGACGCTAATGACAAAAGCAACATTGAAATACACAGGGGAAGTGAATTGGAAGCCGCCAGCTATTTACAAGTCGTCCTGTGAAATTAATGTGGAATATTTCCCATTTGATGAACAAACTTGTTTTATGAAGTTTGGCTCTTGGACATACAATGGAGCTCAGGTTAATAATTTTAATATTTGTAATAGGTAATTTTATGGTTTATTTTAATTCTGTTTGATACAAGATTTGTATTTATGTAAAGTATTCTTTGAAGCTATTTTTTCTGAACTACTAGCAATTAGGATACAGCCACTTAATATGAAATTAATCATAGTCTCATCAATTATAATAAAACAAAGAAATTCTTCACAAATTTAGGAGTTTTAGAAAATAGTGTTTTTGTTAAATATTATTGTTAATATTGAAAATATATGTGGTAACTAACTAGTATGAACAAAAAATATAAAAATTATAATATTATTTACCTTTTATTCCTTCCAGGTGGATCTAAAACACATGGACCAATCAGCAGGTAGTAGCCTGGTCCATGTGGGTATTGATCTCAGCGAGTTCTATCTATCTGTAGAGTGGGATATCTTGGAAGTGCCCGCTACTAGGAACGAGGAGTATTATCCTTGCTGCCCGGAGCCTTTTTCTGGTGGGTTTGTGAATATCTTGTGGTTTAATAGGGTTTATTGATCTCAGCGAGTTCTACCTGTCTGTTGAGTGGGATATATTGGAAGTGCCCGCTACTAGGAACGAGGAGTATTATCCTTGCTGCCCGGAGCCTTTTTCTGGTGGGTTTGTGAATATCTTGTGGTTTAATAGGGTTTATTGATCTCAGCGAGTTCTATCTATCTGTAGAGTGGGATATCTTGGAAGTGCCCGCTACGAGGAACGAGGAGTATTATCCTTGTTGCCCGGAGCCTTTTTCTGGTGGGTGACATTTTGAATATCTTGTGGTTTAATAGGGTTTATTGATCTCAGCGAATTCTATCTATCTGTTGAGTGGGATATATTGGAAGTGCCCGCTACTAGGAACGAGGAGTATTATCCTTGCTGCCCGGAGCCTTTTTCTGGTGGGTTTGTGAATATCTTGTAGTTGAATTAAAGAATGAAATGCAATCAATGAATGAATTTAACAATTGAGCTCACAATTAGATAGTGGGATATCTTGGAAGTGCCCGCTACTAGGAACGAGGAGTATTATCCTTGCTGCCCGGAGCCTTTCTCTGGTGGGTTTGTGAAAATCTTGTAGTTGAATTAAATAAATGAATGAAATGCTTGGAATTAATGAATGAATTTAACAATTGAGCTCACAAATAGATACAGTCTTCCATGTCTCAATAATGATCTTATATGGTTGTTATGCATATTCTGGATGAAATATTTTTTATTTAAAATTGTAACATTTTTCAAACTTGATATTATTTTTGTAGCAAATCTATTCATATAATATGTCAAGAGGCAATTTTTATTTGATAAAATTTAATTTGTATTTGGTAAAGAAATTATATTTTAAGGTTTATCTTATGCAGTCATAGTAGTAGATTTTTTATATAACCTATTTGTTTAGTTTTACATGTTAAGTGACCTAGAAGTTATATTAAAATGTGTATTCCAGTTTATGTAACAAATTGTTGCTGCTGCTTTTAAATAATCATAAAATTCATTCAAGTTGATTTAAATTCGGCCCCATATTTTTTATTTTCAAGCTATAGCGTAGCTTCTATCGCGGGCCTTGAGCGCGGAGACCGAATCGAGAAATTCCGTAACGAAAAAACCTCACGCTCCCCACGGGGACGGGCGCGGAGGTGTGGCTTGAAGGCATAGCATGCAATAGCTTTACCGCGACAGTCCCCGAGTGCCACACGTCTTTTTTCTAATATTTCTTATTTGTTCCAGACATAACATTCAAACTAACAATGCGTCGTAAGACCCTCTTCTATACCGTGAACTTGATCATACCATGTGTTGGTTTGACGTTCCTCACTGTACTAGTTTTCTATCTACCCTCGGATTCTGGAGAAAAGGTATGTTTTTGTATTTTTTGATGTTGTGTTGTGGACAGTGGAAGTAATATCGCAGGTGCTAATGGACTGGTGATTTAAACAACTTTAGATGTCAAATTTTATAAAGATTAAATGATTTTGATTAGCCCAAAATAAAAAAAAAGAAATTGGTTTTGAACATAGTTTTGAATATAATCAACGTTCAATTGCGATTTTTAATTCTTCTGTTAAGAATGAAATATTTAGATTTTTTTATTTTGTAAGTTGAGAAAGATTTTTGATAATTATTTGTGAAAAAAATTAAGCACTATGGAAAATGGAAATATTGGAATTTTAGTTCCTAACTTACTTTTAAATAATTCTGATAGTGGAATATTTGGAGATAATTCAAAATAATATTAATATTAAAAAGCTTCAAAGACTTATATAGTTACATGCTGGCCGATTAAGGAAAGCTGGCATCTTCACAGTCTCACACATATGCAATTTTACTATACAGTATGTTCAAAAATTAATGCGACTCTAGTTTAATTATTGTAGACTTGAATTGTAAAATGAGTGCGTTGTAGATAAATATAATTATGAAAGCTCTCATAATTTATATGTAAAATTACAATTTAAAAGTAACTCAATCTTAATACTATTAACTAAATAGTCTGTGCTAATAGTATGGGTACCTAATATTATGTGTGTGAAAATGTCCTGAAATATTTATTTATTTTATTTATTTCACTCAACCTATTATGTTTTATTTAAAGTTTTTTCATGTAGGTATTCTATAATAATATAAGCGTATTTTATGTAAGTTATGGTGACCTTATTTATTTATCCGTATCATGTATCCACAAATTATATTTAATATATTATTATTAATTCTATCTAACATGCAAGCGGCTGACAATCTGGATGTCGGAAGGGTGTCACTGAAAATCAGTGCTGAGGCGTTATGCCTCAGGTATCCTGAGTGGCATCCTTTTTTGGCGCACGCAACCTCACATATTTTGATGGTTATTTTGTTATTATTTTGTTTTACTTTACTTAAATTTTTTTTTTCTTCTTATTTTTTTTTTTTTAACTTTGTACTTTGTAATGTTTATTATATACTTGTGAGCTGTGTGTTTTGAAATAAATGATTTCTTTCTTTCTTTCTTTCTTTCTTTCAATCGATGAACTTAATTATTTATTCTCATAATCAATTGTAATATAGTATTGATAATCATTCAATTATCAAATAATAATTAAATTTCATGTCATATTCAAAATAACGATATAAACAATACAAATAACACGTGCGCTCACTCACAAGAAACAATACAAGTGAAACCCTAGCACGTAAGAGATAAGGCTACATTACAATAAAAGCTGTATTGTTCAGCTATGTATGAAAATTTTAACTTACGGCGTTTACATTTTGTTTACAAAACTTATTAAAATGATTACATAATTAATTAACCTAGGTAAAGTAAAAAAATATTCTTATCCGCGTGCCGCGAAGTATCTCGTCGAATATAGTTAGTAGTAGATATACCTAACGTCTTTGTTTAAATTACATCACCCTGTATTTATAAACAATTGCAACATAAAAACAATAATTGTCCCCTTCACCCTCATAAGCTAGTCTGCGCGCGAGAGAGACAGACAGACTTTTCTTGATGCGTATGCAGTATGACGTCACGCCGCGCGCGTCTTCACAGACACTACACATGTGCAATTTTTAAATGTGTTGACGTTCCAGCTCTTCTTAATCGGCCAATAATAATAAATACCAAAAGGTTTTATATTGAATGACCCGATTTGGTCCCTCAAGTACCTGCCATATTAATTCCACTGCATAAGTATATAGCCGTCACGACAGTGTATTGTATTAATTGTAAATAAAAGACACCAAATATTCAATTTTTAACATATTCAGAATATAAATTAAAGTTATCCATTATTCAACTTAGGGAAAATAGTTCATATGATTTGAGATTTCGAATTATACCATTATAACCTAGTAAAGATTCTGCTATTAACTTCAATTTTAGGATATTTTATATATTATTAATAATTAACAAAGAAATTATTTAAGATGAGAAGTAGAAAATAATAGATAGAAGAAAGTATTTTATTAGGAACTTACGCCCTCTGGTGTATGTTTAGATGTAGCATAGAAATAACCCAACTATAATTTCCTATGATATTTCCTCAGAGATGCTACTATATTCAGACATTTATTTTTTTGATTAATTTTGATAAACTCAGCTTTCTATACATTGCATAAAACCAACAAAATATTTGAGTTTTAATTGGCCTATTATATTTAAAAACTTGTTAGCCAATATAAGCACTCTTATAAAATAGATGCAAAGTATTAAAGTTATACGAATAAGTGACTTATTTTATCATAGACCTGTCTAGACCACAGGTTATGCCATTTTCTCTTTCAAAGTGTCTACGAAAGACGTCGAAATTACGACGGCTTTTGAATCTATACTAATATTCTATAGGTACTAATTCCGTCTTCCCGCTTATCCTATTTTGGTAGGCAACCTCTGTTATGGTCGTCTATGGGCGACGCAATCTGCTTACCACCAGGCAGTGCGTCTACTCGTTGGCCTTCCTATAACATAAAAAAGACGTGTGGCACTCGGGGACTGCCGCGGTAAAGCTATTGCATGCTATGCCTTCAAGCCACACCTCCGCGCCCGTCCCCGTGGGGAGCGTGAGGTTTTTTCGTTACGGAATTTCTCGATTCGGTCCTCGCGCTCAAGGCCCGCGATAGAAGCTATGCAATAGCTTAAAAAAATAATAATATTATCCATGACAAGTGATTGTAATTTTAAAACTTTAGTATATTATTTCAAAATAAGTAAAAATTACGTAAAGCTAGTGTTAATTTTCGTAATAGTTTAAATGTAGTAGCATCTCATATTTTGGTGTCTTTTAACCCATATGTAAAGGCGAGCATGCTCATTTCCATTTCCTAAGACCGTCCATCTTCCATACTCTTCCGTGTAATAGTCTTCATTAGTTAGATGTGTGGTTGTGATAGTATCATTCTGCTTAACTATTGTCTTTCCAGTCGTTTTTATTAATATTATGAACAATTGGAAATTTATTGTTTTTTTTTTCAAAAAATTGTTTGCTAATGTTTGGGTTGTGTATGTAAATATTGGATAATTGGTACAGTAATTAGATTAAATTATAATATTTATATCAGTAGTAATTATTAGAACTTAATAGATGAGTGAAATATTATATAATAGTATGTATAAACTATAAACAGTAAAGTATCTCATTTAACGAATTGTAAACTATAAAAATAAAGTTTAATATACAATTTTATATCCTAGTTTTAGACTAGCAGTTAACATGTAATTAAAGTATATTTAACTGTCTTTAACAATTTACCTTAAATTATTTAATTACCTATTGAAACCTTAAGATGCTCCTTGATGTATTATTTTTCTTAATACTTATATATAGCAAATTATCTATTATATCGTATATTATATTATTATAATTGGCTGTTAATTTTTTGTTCCAAATAATTTCCAGCATGGTATCTAATTATTTGTTGTCTTAATTAATTTATATGATTTATTTGGAGCATCTGTTTTTTCTTTAACTAGGTGGTGGAAAGACAATACGATTAATGAATTAATTACGGATTTAAATTTTAATGCATTATTCTGATGTTTTGAGCAGTTCCATGAGTTGACAAAATATTTTATTAAAAGCTATAAATTTCACTTAAAAGGTACAATCTGCAAAACAAGAGTAAAAAAAATAGATAAATGAGCTTTATTTTAATCAGCAACTTTTTTTTCTGTTTTAATTTCTTTGCGTATTGTACCTTGTTGTTCCTACTTTCTATCTGTATAACCTGATCTCTGTGATTTACAATGAGTAGGAAAAATCCGTATTAGAACGTTAGATTTTGAAGATATGCCTAAAAAATAATATAACTAAACTAATCAAAAGTATATAACTAAAAGGAATATTTCAATAACAGTATTCACAAAATCTGAGGCATACTTATAAGTTGCGTTCAATCCGCAACAACTATCGTCATAAATGCCACTTCCAATTAAATAAATGTATAAAAATTACTCCTAGCCATTAGTTATATCATTAAATAAACCTTAGGATGTGGATTTGAATACCATTAAAAGATCGATTTTTTATACTTTTTCAAAATACAAAAAATATAAGTAAATAAATGCAATAGTCACTGGGAACGGCTCAAAACATGTTTACGTACGTACCAGCGGCAATACAAACACTTCTCTCCCGTAGATATCGCTCTGCATCTCCATCCTGGTGTCCCTCACAGTGTTCTTCCTCGGTCTGGCCGAGATCATCCCGCCAACATCCCTGGCGATCCCTTTGCTCGGGAAGTATCTGCTATTCACTATGATCCTCGTGTCCCTCAGCGTGTGGGTCACTGTGTGCATTGTTAACGTGCATTTCAGGTAATTCGACTTCGATGGCCGAGCTAGGGCTGCCAATGCTTTTAGAGTGAGGTTATTCGAATTGGCAACCAGGTTGTCTGGAAGAGATCGCTGTCTGAACGATAAGACCGCCTGTTGTGCTCTTCTATCAATTATTGTATTGTGTCCTTACTTGTACTCTCTGTGGTGCGCAATAAAGTATTTTTGTTTGTTTGTTTGGCAACCCTAGCTCGACGGAGACGCGAGTCTCGGCGGTAGGGATAGCGGCGCTGCACACAAATGACTAGAATCCGCCCAAACCGCAAGGTGCGGGCGTTCACAGGTAATGTTTTGTCGTAGATATCGTTAAGCATCTCGATACTCGTCTCGTTGACGGTGTTCTTCCTCCTATTGGCCGAGATCATACCACCGACTTCCCTCGCTATACCGCTCTTGGGGAAGTATTTGCTGTTCACCATGATCCTGGTGTCCCTCAGCGTCTGGATGACTGTATTGGTACTTAACGTGCACTTCAGGTAAGTTCGTATTAGTAGATAGAACTTTTTTAACACGAACTTTTTATATTGACCAGTTTACAGTACTAGTTTAAGACGCACTTGTGTGAAATGCGAATTTTTTTCATGATATTGCAATTTTACAGGATTTTCATAATTAGTTCCGTGTCTATGATTAGTTCGAAACGTAAGCATCGTCTATTGTGATCTAAAAATATCCTTTGAATAGATCACATGGATGATATAGTTGTTTTGCAAAGTTCGATCATAGTAATCAATATATTATATAAGCACTGTTTTATTCGATTTGCCAATATTTTTGGATTCGTCACGTCGACGTATTAAAATACACATAGAAAAATCATTTGCACAAACACATGGACTATGAAGCGATCTCTAACCGAATAGCTAGACGAACATTACGCATTGATTCCATTCGTTACTAAAGACCACAAATAATGCAACTAAAATACCGAACGTAATTTCTCCAGCACAGAATGTATCAGTACAAAGGCTTGCTACATAAATCTTACCCTATTGTACCATTGGTATGCGATAACTCGACAAAAGCATATAAATTATTACTCGCACCATGAGAGAATCGTTTATTGAATGCATGTGTTATGTTTATATTAATATGAGCTTCTGCACTTGCATTTGGTGCACTTCCATTTTCGGTTTTACTATCGTGATGAAAGGAAGTGAGTTCTTTTATCAATTTTATACTACGGAGTATTCGTTTTAATATTTCTATCGCAATACCTAGTTTTATAGGAAAATAAAATTTTCAATACGAAGAGAGCGATATACGTTTATACATCGCGTTACTACGTTAACTAAGTTAATATTTACTCGAGAGGATCAAAATACAAAATGAAAACAACAGATTCAATTACAACTGTAGTTTGCTGTTGAAATGTAAAACGAGTTTATCGAATAGAATTTTCTAATTGAAAACCTACGAATCGTTTTGTTATGGGGAAAAAAATCTGCATTTGAAACGTCTAAAAATTCAATAACACCCTATATTCAGTTTTCTGTATAGAATTCAAAACAAATCCCGTTTGGCGTTGAAAATAAAAATTAATGAAGTACATAAATTCGTGTAGTTGTACGCGGCTATGCAAATTGCTGCATAAATTCTAACGTCCGCTGTTATTTTCATTTAGTTTGATTCTATCTGTGAGTGCTATTGTATTTGCAGTATTTAATTGTCGATTTACTTATTGAGTACTGTTTGGTACATCACAGAAGAATTATCCTTAGCTAATTAATTTCAATATCTAATTTAAAATAATAATCAACACGCTGTTGAATAATAACACTAAAATTTAATCAAATAATTTGATACATTACGCTATAAAAGCTATTAATAAGAGGCTTTATACACAACAAGAGAACCCAGTAACGGCGAGGCGTATTGTTAAAATGATAATAATTTCAGTGGCACATAATGTGCGTTAACGTCTTTTGTTATTGCGAAACATTACAACCCAATAATAATGTGCCTAACATGGCGACGGGAATAATAGCAGATTTTGTGATAGCAGCAATTATCACAGACATAATTTGTCGCAAACAGCTTAACGAGGTATTACGGTGCATTAACGTTGATGATACGTTCATTGACCGGGTGTGACGGGGAAATAGAATAATGATTGTAAAACATAATGCTTGCGCGCTTTAGTTTTGAGGACCATTCGGCCTTTGTTTAATGTGTTATTTATGTGGCCAGTTAAAATTTAACTGCCATTATAAAACGTGCGCTTTGTGTTCATAATTGTGCAGATGTTATCGATAAATATTACGTAATTGGCAATATCGTAGGGTATGGAGAGGTTAGCTGGATGCATGTTGCATCCGAAGCACAAACACGGTTATTGAGGCAATGATTACTGATTTAGCACTTTAAAGCACTTCCCCTTTAAGTAGCATCATGGTGATGATAAAATGGATTGTCTCTTGAAATGTGATCGTAATTCGAAGGTCACCATCGACGCATACAATGTCACCATGGATGAAGAAAGTGTTTCTGCAGTTCATGCCGAAGCTCCTCATGATGAGACGCACCAAGTACTCGCTGCCGGATTACGATGATACCTTCGTTTCTAACGGATATACTAATGAATTGGATATGAGGTAAGTTATTTTAATTACTGTAATGTTTTTCCTAAGCATTTAAGCATATTTGTTTGTTTTTTTGCGAAGAAATAGGAAAACGTTAATTTTGATACATATTTGTTACCTTGACCGTTCTTTACAATGCTCGTAGCTTTCAATATAAATGTTCAGATGTTCATAAATTAATTATTAAACTTAACTTAAACAAATTTAAATTAATTAAAAACTTGTAAAAAGAGACGCATTCGTAACCTAACTCCAAATTAAAATTAATAGAATCCTCCAAAAAGACATTAAACATAAGTCACAAAAGTAATATTTAAAGAAACGTGAAAATACCTCAAAAGCTCGTAGCCATGTGATTTCCGCAAAATCCGGTGTTCGCGAGCCGCGCTAGATTAATCCGGTTCATACTGGTTCATACTGGCGGACATTAATTTACCGGTACATCTCTATGATACAGTTTTCGTATTCGTAAAGTGAATTGCTTTTTGATAACTGTAGGATATTCTGATATTATGATTATTGGACGTTTAAAGGCGTTTTGGAATACATATATTCTAGTAAATAAGTTGGATATATGCGACTGTTGGTAGATCAACGATAAGTGGGTAATATCGTTTAATCAATATGGTCAAAGTATAAATTCCAATATTTTCCCATTTCTAACGAAGATTGACTAACGAATATTGTATTGCTTTGAATGGCTGGTAACATAAACCTTCAATATCTTACTATTGATCAGTGTAGCAGGCCACAACCTCATACTGGAGGCTAAAGGTTAAATACAATTATCTAATTTTATTTATTATTTATGTTGCAGATTTTACTATGCTAGTTAATAATATGCTTATACCTAGACTAGCACAGAGGGCGACCTTATCACTAAAGAGTGATCTCTTCCATCTAATATCAGTGTCTTAAAAGATAAGACGATAAAAATCGTCAGATTAAATAATTAAAGAGCCATCAATCAGTCTAGTCGTTGTAATTTGTAAACGTTTATTAAAATATCGCACGCGATACGGCCATCCATTCGCGAATTTAAAAGCTCGTATCTTTTCTACCGTTTTCGTTTTGTTCCACAGAGTGGAATGTTGTGTTTCCACAGCTCTGATGTTTCGTTAATATCAACAAAGTTTCATTTTAGCGATATTCGATTTTGAGCATAACATTTCAATTAACCGTTACTTTATTTTGTTAATGTTCGCGGTTGTGTTTTCAAGATGAAATTTCGATACAACTTGCTATAAACATATACTTATTTCGATTTACATATTTCCATTATTGGAATTTAATATTTAATGTATTGTTTAGATTGTGTACAAAATGCTAATAAAATCGATATTATTATCAATCGATTGGTTTTCACTCGATTACATCGTTATTGACACTGTCTGACTGCGCTCAAATTTTTATTTAATTTCAAACCGTTCAAAATTGTTTTCCGTATAATACAATATCCTTATTGGGTCGTAAAACCCGTTTATTGGGTGAAGTGAAATGTAAAATATTTTACGAGTAAAACCGCGGTGCGTTGTTTACGCCCCGGGCAAATGGCTCGAATGAGCGATAATTTAGTCAATATTCTAAAATGCTATGCTGTAATATATGCATTATGCAGTAAGCTAAGGATACACTGAGTACCTGAATAATGAAAAGGTTCAAGCCGCTATTTTGGTACATTATGAGAGCTTAAACGTACAGAAATGTGATTGGGAACGTGAATTAATAAGTCGATCTAGATTGATGACAAAATCATAATATTTGAAGTCGTATATCGTTTTTACTTACTTTGGCTCGCAACTGTCTTCTCGTGGACAGTCATCTTTCAATGAAAGCTAGTCTTTCAATCAAAAAGCAGATTCATCCAGATGACGGCGACATATCCACCGCGCTTTCCTTTTCTTAGTTAGTTTTAAGACTACTTATGAAAAAAAAAGTCAAAATTTGTTCAAAAATATATTATGAAATTGCCGCTCCTGGCAACAAATTGTTTCACCCAAATTGTAACAAATTACCCACTGTGCCATCAACTCTAAACTCATAGAAAAGTATTTTGCGTGTTCTCGCATTTATCAAACGGCGCACGTGACGCGAGCGCCTCTAATGTTCATATAATACGACCCGGTATCGCTTGTCAGTCGATATGAAAAATATATAAGCTGATACTTCGCTCGTTTGGCAAGGGATTTTAAATTAAAAAGATACGATATGTGCATAATGTAAGTTTAACGACGAACATTGTGTGAAGTTATAAGTTAGAGCCAGATTTGTTAATTATAAAACATCGCTTAGAGCTGGTTACATTTTCTTTTTATTATACAGAATGCAGAATGTATTTACTATGAATGGATAATCTGGTAACTGGATAGAAGACGTTATATCGGTTCAGAAAAAAGCATTTTGTGTTTAAAAATCCCTCCTTTGAGATATCGTTATCCATTATGTCACACCCTGTATCCAGTCATTTTTTTTTTAAGTGGAACTTCTTTAGGCGCATTGAGAGTAAAATTTCAAGGTCGCATCATTGCAATACCGTCACGTCATGGAGTAAGGCGACGATTTGTAAATTGTTATAAGATGAATTGAATTTGGGTATCTTTAAATCTTGCCAAAGACGTTTCACTTCTGACACGTGTGCTCAGCACACACGCCCTTTCTATCGTAAATAAACGATTTTTTACATGATTGTCCAGTAGGGACAGTCTGACAGACGCGTTTTCCACCGGCAAGGGTGATGACGGTGACTATCGCAAGTCTCCAGGACCTGAAGACGATATGCTTGGCGCTGGAGCACATCAACGACCTTCAGGTATACACACATATAAACTCACAAATTCACACACAGAGACACACAACACATACCTACACATGTGCACACACGGAAAAACAAAAAAAAATGTTAATTTAAGATTTCGCTTTTCATCAAAGTCAAAATACATAAAAAGTAGGTTTGTTCGGAAAGCAGTTTCTATTGAAAAGACCCGGCAAGTATCTGACGCAAAACTGATGTGCGCATAATAATATTGTAGGTACAACTAAACATATATCCAGGGATTGTATCATAATATTATAACAAGTAGAATAATTTTCATAATAATAATTTTCATAATTGTACGATGTTAAAGAAACTGTACATCAATTTCAATAACAACGCAAATATTTTGTTTTAAACGTGTATTTTACACATTTTTTTCTGTGATTTTCAAATGCATTTTAAATAAAAACGCAAATATTTTGTTCTAAACGTGTATTCTAAAAATTTTTTGTATTTTTTTTGCGATTTTTTGTACTTACAATAACATTTTCGTTATTTTATTCACACATATTTCAATATAAACTAATTTATCCTAGTAACGGAATCAGAAAATATGCTACCACGGCATCTTTCCCCTGAAGTAGCTGCCGCACTACAGAGCGTGCGATTCATCGCGCAACATATTAAAGACGCGGATAAGGATAATGAGGTAAGCTATACTTTTTTGTTATATATATGTACCTATTATAATATATTTTTGTTATATTTAGGGCTGATTTTTCAATCCTTGGTTAATAGGTTTTAAAGTATTAAACGACCATTTGAAAATTACATTCATTTTACGTTCTATGCGCAACTATTGAAGTTTTAGAGGTAACATTTATATATTACTGTCAATTACTTTATTGGGAGGATAACTTTTAACCACAGATTGAAAAATGGATGAAAGATACCTTTTTTTCCGTATCAAATTCTAGGTAATTTTTATGAATTGAGAAATAGGGTCAATTCGGGTAATTGTGAACAGGGGTGATTCGAAACACTTACACTTTTAATACCTTTTCTAAATAACTCTTCTTTTACAATTATAAATAATATTTCGTTTTATCGATCCAGTTTTTCAAACGTTTGGAAATTCATCTCTGTTAATAGAAAAAAATATTGTTTGCTGTTTCCAATCACATGTACATAATAGGCATGACGAAAGATTTTGAAATCCTCTTCCATAATGTGTGTATACGTTTACTATACAAGAAAAACCCTATATTTCGGTAATATACTTAAATTTAACGAAGATTAAAGCCATTTTTCAAAAAATATTTAATATCTGTGCCAAAACAGCTCGCAGGTGTCATGGCGTAGGCGTGACGTCAAACTTTGGTAAATACGTAATTATTTGTACGCATTGCGAAGAAAATTAAAAAAGTCTTTATTTAATATGTGTTATAGAAACGAATTTCAAAGTTTATGAGTGGTGTGCAGTATTGCAGTATGAATCCACATAAAAATAATGCTCAAAAATGTGTTAGTAATTATTTCAAGCGAGAAATAATAAGAAATGATTGTATAAAGTAGGTGTGGAGAACCCCGAACCACGTATTCGTGAATTCGCAATTGTATTTCTGTTCTGAGTCGATAAAGCATACGTGAAACAATAGAAAATAAATAAAAATGAGTATTCTCAACATATTCATAACAACAAAACACATCTGACGCGAGTTGTTTACTTAAGCGTGACGTCACGCGTGTTTTAGTCAAAATGGCTAACTGCAGAATTTCAATGTTTTATTTTATTGATAATCTCATTAATCTTAATGGTTTTAAGATTTCTAAGTCACTATATTGATTTTATTTATTGTACATTTTCCCTTAAAAACACTAATACGATCATTTATGGATATTGTCGTCATGCCTATTACCCGGATTGAGTATTCTTCATTTTCACAACTTCTGAATATGTTCTGTTTAGCTTATCTGTCAGTTAAATTCATAAAATTGTGCTTCAAAATATAGATCAAAAAGTCTATGTGAGACATATCAGCAAGCGGCGAAAACGTGCCTTTAATATCTTTTTTGTTATTTTTAATTAATTCAAAACTCATTTGTGCCATCAGTAGAATCTAGTGACAAATAATATTACCAATATCCAATTTGCCCCAAATTCCTATTATTCAATATCTACTACAATTCGAACTTTTAATTACGAAACTTCATCATTTTTAACGATAGCCGAATCAAGTTACAAACAAATTGGTCATTAAGGGCTTGGTCTAGTAGTGCAAACAAATGCATCCTGTCATCCTATATGTAAATAATACAAATGTACTAAGGGAAAGTTGCTCCAATTAATTTTTAAAAATTAAATCATTCGTATGCATAATTTAATATTCGTAATAAGTACCAAAAATAACAATTTGAAACAATTTTCGTGAAAATTACACCGGGTGATTTTTTTTTATCAGTACACAAAATTTGCGAATACTTTCTATTGATATCTTCAACTTCATGTTTATATAACTGATCAACTTTTACAAAGAAATTTGGACGAAATATAAAAAAAAATAAGCTTTCCATACAAAATGCATAACTCTATACATTTTTTTCGACCTAAGTTTCTTAGTGAAAGTTGTTCAGTTTAACTAATAAAACGGATAAACCAATTTTGTATATAATAAAAAAAATGTAATGTTTGTGTTAAAAAATTATAAAATAGAAAAATACGCAAATGAAAACAAAAGATATTTATTTCTGACTATTTTCCGCCCGCGACTCCGTCCGCGCGGATGTCGGTCTTCGCGTCTTCTACAGATTTATTATATTATGTATAATATATAGATTTATATTGATAAACCTAATAAATCTTTTGCTAGCATTCTGATGCTTTATCGGTTGCACTGGATTTATCTCTTTTTTTTTCAATCGCTTGAATGATATAGGATGGGTCCTTGATGGGCATCGAATGCTGAAGTCTCGAATCAATCAATTCTGACAGTAGGCAATTTATGTAAAATCTTGATAATGGTCCATCATTTTATTTCTCCTAAACGTTACATAATTTTTTATGTATTCTATTTTTAACGAATGATTCACTCCAGTCCAAACAGCAAATAAGTAAGTAAGTAAGTATTTCAAAAGTGTTATTTTTTGCATTGTATTTCAAATATTATTTTTTTTATTTTTAACCGCATCTTCCGCATTCATGTCTTTTGCCGGAATTAGACATTTAACTTCTACTAGTCCCATTTTCCCTTTTTGATATGGGAGTGTATAAAGTAAATTTTTTAGATATTTCTCGTTATACTTTTAAAAAGTTATTATTGTCATTTTGCTCATTAGGTAAAGTAATTTCGATATCAGTTTTAAGTTTTTTGATACCTGCAATAATAACGTCATAATCGCCTGCACATACTTAACGATTACACCCTGTATACAATCCACCACACATCCACATTCATAATGTTTTCCTGTCCTCCTCTCCTTTACGCTGTTCACCGATACATTTTAAATGAGTAAATCTGCTACCACTGAAGGATGTTTCATTGTGATCAGCAAATTTTCACCACTGTTGTCGATTATTTGTTTTTCATTTTTAATCAGCAATTGGGAATCATCAGTTTTGTTTTTTGCAGATTGGTGATGTACCCTAACAATACGTCGAAAAGGGAAAGCATCAACGAATTATCGTTTTCGTCCTCTTTTTTTATTCTTCGCGTCTCTGTTACTTGTGTTTGTTTAGTTCTCAACACCCACTGAATTTTCTATGTTATTGTGATCTTCCATTACATCTGAGTTTTGATGATGTGATGATAATCCATTCGTTTTAATATTGGTACTTAGAGTTGGTGGACTAAACTAGAAATGGCGGACTAAATTTGTCAGCGCGTCTGTAAGATCAGAATATAAAAACAACATCCTGTATTTAAGTTACAAAATTAATAATCAAACAACATGCCGCTACGTTGAAAATGACTAGAAGAAAAAATTAAAACACCTCGGCATATAATTTTGGAGTAAACAAATCATTTTCCCCGTATGGGGATTTCCCCGGATGAACTTGGGAAGTTCAAGTTCTCAATACAAGTTTATATTATATTTCGTATTTCTCAAACGAAAAATAAACATTTTTGGAACTTCAAAAAAAAATATATTATAAGAAAATTTATGAGCTTACTTTAGTTTTAAAAAAATATACATCCCTTTACTGACACCCCGTAAAATAAAGAAATTGTTGCCAATCACCTTTGCAATCTATTTGGTTTCATTAACTTTATGGTCGAAGATAATTTTTTTTCTAGTAGTTACACGCGTATTTTTTTCGTTTATTTTCCATATCGAAATCAAATGTTTAAAAATACGAATATTTGCACAAAACTAAGATAAAAATAATCAATTAACAAAAATATTAAATTTAATGCCCTAACCCCATTAGCTCCTCCTCTCCGCAAATCCGTCTCCGGGGCCAACTCGCCACTACCCAGGCTATCCAAAATTGTAAATAAATACAGTGATAAAATCGACATCTTCTTCCATACACCCAACAAGCTCCGTTCTATAGTGAAGGATATACAAAAATTAAAACCTTAAATTGTTGTCATCACCTTAATTAAATAATTCTTATTCTTTTAATAATATTAACAATATTTTAAGAACTAACTCTGTATAATTGGCGCATGCTGTGTCAACCTCTAATTATTTGTTACTTTATCGCAAGAACTATATGTTATGTAAAATTTATATTTAAGAATCATTGTAAACAAATGTTGGTTGACCAAATAAATAAAAAAAAAAAAAAATAAAAAAAAAAATGAAGTAGAGCAACTTTCACTTCGGTATGAAGGAAAATCGAGCGTAGAGCACACGTCAGAACGCTCCGGCCCAAGGAGCGCGACTGAAGAAATTCGCTAGGATTTTTCCTAGCTATTTCAAATATGTTTTTAAAATTTAAAGAATTATCAAAATTCAAAAAAAAATTTTTTTAAAGGATTAATACTCATTGGTCTTCAACCAACTCGAATAAATAATTGGAAAAAATAACTTTTAGCAGTATTTATCAATAGATTTTGTAAGGCAAAAAATGGGAAATTTAATGAATTTATAAGGTTCTAATTAGGAAAATCATAAGTTTTTCGGCAATTGTATTCAGCAGTTTTTAATAACGACTATATAAGGATAATAATGCGCTGATCAGATTGTGTAAATTGTAATCGGTTGCAACGTAGTGAGTGCACAAACTTAGCTCGAAATGTCTTTGGGGGAAAGAGACTTATCTTTAAGGCCTGATTAAGGTAACATAAAGTAACTTTATAAATGTGAAAAAATTCACGCGCATTGCGTATATAACACTAATTGATAAACAAGAAAAAAAAATCAGTTTATCATTTCATAAGCCGGGAAAAAATTGTCAAATAACTTGTTGAAAACGCAATTTTTACTAGACTGCAGCCTTAACAAATCCTTAGAATCGCAATTACATTTATCTCGTTAATACTAGATATAACCATAGTATAAATATAACAAGTAGGCCGACTCCCGGCTTTTAAAGTAACTAAACTCGCGAGGTGCAGGGTTGTCATTTGTCACGTTAATGTTTTAAATCCAACTTAATATTATAAATGCGAAAGTTTGTGAGGATGAGGATGTGTATGTATGTTTGTTACTCTTTCACGCAAATACTACTGAACCGATTACAATGAAATTTAGCACACATATACTTAGAGGATAACTTGTGTTAACACATAGAGTTTTATCTTGGAAATCCCACGGGAACGGGAACTATGCGGGTTTTTCTTTGAAAATGCGGGCGAAGCCGCGGGCGGAAAGCTAGTAATTGCATAAATAACGACGAACGAGACGGGGAACGAGAACGGTCCATGAGAAGGAACCGAGCGGTGTTGTGTGCGTGCGTTAAGTTTGCGTACGTATACATACAAACGGCGCGATGTAACTTTGTTCGAAGATAAATAAAATAAAATAAATAAATATTATAGGACATTATTACACAAAACGAACTAGTCCCACAGTAAGCTTAAGGCTTGTGTTGTGGGTACTAGGCGACGATAAATATAATATTTAATAAATACATATATAGATACCCAGACCCCAGAACAAATAATTGAGTTCATCACACAAATATTTGCCCTGACCGGGGATCGAACCCGGGACCGTCGGCTCAGTAGGCAGTTACTTTACCACTGCGCCAACCGCGCCGTCAGATAACTTACGGTACTTGTTCTCTTTATACTATGTTATAGGTTAAGTTATAAACTTGCGGCAACGGCCTACTTTCCTTGATAACTTTAAATTACATCGCGTCTTTATAAATAGGTTAGCTTTGATGTTTTGCTATTTTCAAATTGTTCGTAACGAAAATACTGATTTAATTTTGTTTGAATGAAATTATAATTACGTTTTCGGCTTTGGTTGTGGATAATTGTGTTTTTGGAAAATAAAAACGAACTATGGTTTTAATCTAATGAATTACCTAATAAATATTTTCAATAATGACCCATAGGTATTTAGTTTAAATAATAATAAAAATATCAAATAAGAAATACAACAGCAGACGATCTTACAAGCAATCATGCAAAAATAATTGAATTTCATAAAATAAAATCTTAACACTAATAACAACATATTCGTTCGAATTTTAAAAATACTTAAAGAAAACTAATTTTAACTCACGAAAGTAATTGATACTCTTAATATTCAGTGAAATATAATATTGTATCCGACTTCACGTAATTACAGCACGGAATGTTTTAATTAACTTTGTGTTTCTGCTGTTTGAGCCACGTGCTTTCTGTTATGAAAGTATTTTGCCAAAAGAAATAATATAACTATTCTTAATTATATTTTGTTCAGTAGGTAAGGATTAAAACCAATCCATACTAATATTATAAATGCGAAAGTAACTCTGTCTGTCTGTCTGTTACTCAATCACGCCTAAACTACTGAACCAATTTACATGAAATTTGGTATGGAGATATTTTGATACCCGAGAAAGGACAGGCTACTTTTTATTGCGAAATATGTACCACGGGCGAAGCCGGGGCGGACCGCTAGTTCATTATAAAACCACGCTCGCTTTGCTCGTATCTTACTTAGATACTTACATGAGAGCTAAAAATAAATTATGCAATTTATGTTTTAGTTGAATTTTTTGGCGATTAGATTTAATTGATTTGTGTTTTAAATGCTTTCCACGCTTTCTATTCCAATTTTAATGACTGATAACTATTCTTCTGTAACTATCTAACTATTTTCTGAATTTTAAAAAGTTTCTCCTTGTCTAGATTATCAAAGCAACCAAAACAAACATTATATTCACTTATTGATAAACTTAAATTATAATACCGAAGAAAAGTTTTCTAAAATTGAAATGAAAATTTGCAGACCTTAATGCACTTATCACAACTGTAAATAGACTTTGTTTAGTTTGAAATTAAATGCAGATTTAATTGTTATCCTTGTTTAATCTCTCCGTGCAAACTTCCATTGAGAAACCACGGGATTTTCTCGAAATAATAGCGTAAATTTGAATAAATCTCCATAATTTTATTATAGGTAAGTTTTTAGTTTTGCTTCGCTTATAAAGCGGTTTTCTTATCTATCATGAAGTTGGTGTTGCTTAATTTATTATAATAATAATTTAGAAAAGGATCAAATTATTAAATTGTAGACGAAACACACACACAAACACAGCGTATATTAAGTCCCGTTAAGTATATCAAGAGGCATCCTTTTAAATAAGGATGTTCCCAAAAATGATAAAAATCTTCTCAATTCGTATCCTATTTTCTATTACCTACCTACATAAAGAAATCAGTATTCTAATATAAACAAATGCATTTGCTTATAATTTTTATATCGATACTCCTCAATACTAATCTAAATTCAATTCAACCAAATCCCAAACTTGAAAGCGTCGAACTTTGTATGAAAAACGAATATTAGAACAAAGTCAAAGGAAATGTCGTATGAAATGTTAGCAAATGTTCGCGCAAACATTGTAGATGTTGATATTGCTGGCTGATTGTCGATGTTAAAGGATTTATTGAAGTGTTTTTATTTCAACGAGTGAACCAACAATGTTTGTTAATATTTGTTCAAGCGAGATTGTGATAAAGCTGTTGTTAGATAACTATTTGTTTAATCTTCTTATTTTTACAATGTATGATTTGATTTTATGTATCGAGGAACAGGGATAGATTGTGTAGATTTTTATTATAAGTAAAAGCATAATAATTACACGCTTATAGGTATTTTATGCATATATATATGTATATATATATATTTATATGGACATATCGCGGATTAAAACACATGCATTTACGTAATTTGCGGTTTAAAACCAAATAAAGCAGATAACAAACATACAATTATATGTTATTACGGATTAACTCTGAAATTCACACAAAAAATAAAAGTCCAATTAAAACAAAAACAAGCGGGCGAACTTCGTTAAATCACTTTCGATTCAAACGCGAATGCTTGTCAAAAGTTTAAACCAAGTTACGTACCTACAATTCAAACCCACGTCATGCTAAGCAAACTTGTAAGTTGGGTTTATTTTTTAAGTTTGCATTCTATGAATTGTGCATAGAATGAAAATTTTGTTTTATAACTTGTGTACAAAATTGTGGAGAATAGATTGAACTCATTATTTTGTACGTTGATACGTAAGTTTGAAATATTATAAGATACTAGCTTTCCGCCCGCGG
This sequence comes from Colias philodice, assembly GCF_061535455.1. Classification (NCBI taxonomy): domain Eukaryota; kingdom Metazoa; phylum Arthropoda; class Insecta; order Lepidoptera; family Pieridae; genus Colias; species Colias philodice. The sequence continues at coordinate 9,048,344 of NC_143104.1, forward strand.
CTTCGCCAGCGTTTTCAAAGAAAAACCCGCATAGTTCCCGTTTCCGGGAATTTATTTTCGGGATAAAACCTATCCTATGTGTTAATCCAAGTTACCCTCTATATGTGTGCTAAATTTCATTGTAATCGGTCCAGTAGTTTATGCGAGAAAACCATACATACATACATACATAATTACAAACCTTTCCTCTTTACAATATTAGTATAGATTACATAAATAGTGATTCTGATATAATTATGTATAAAATTGTTTTTTCGATATTTGTAATCAATTGTAGGAATCAGCGAGCGACCGTTATTTGACAAAGCCTTTTTACTAATTAATATGTACTTACTTAATTTATTTAATGTTAGTTTCAGTGATGAACAGAACATATTTTTCATAATAACAAAAAATTCGTTATCATCTCATTACATAATAATTGCCAGCACCTTTGCCAACGAACTTCATTAATATTTATAGAAAACATATTAAGCTAGGACGTCATTATGACAAACAAAGTTACGGACAAAAAAAAGTGTATTTAATATTCGCGCGAACAAAGTCGCTATTTTGGAATAAATTATGTTCCAGCACTCTATCTTAATTAAAGTATTCCACGGTTAAGGTAATAAAATTCGATTCGGGATTTCGTTCAATATTCAAGAGGCATTAGGGGATAGGAATAGATCGCGTCATCTCGTTGTTAATATCACCAGTTAATACCTATAAAGCATTTTGACGGAATTCCAATTTATTTGTAAGAGCGTTGTTTACAGAAAGCGGCAAAGATATCTTGATTGAGTCTACATTATGGCGGTTATAATCCCTGCTTTAAAATACCAGAAAAGAACGAAATGAGACTAATTTTATTTCCGTTTATCTTCAAAAGTAAATGTGCCCCATTACGAGCAATCAAAATTTTTAACTCAAATACGTAGCAAGCGATACGTATTTGAGTTAAAAATTTTGATCCCCATATTAAAATGATACTACTGGTTCATACTAATTTTATAAGCAGCTCTAACTTATCGTCTGCATCATTTATAAAAAAAATATAGTAAAACTCATGATTTCGACATGCCTTTGTAACGTTTCCGCCAAAAATTCACAAAATTGTATCGCTGGCATATTAACATACATTCACGACAGTTCACGACTCTTAAAGACTATAAATTTAAAATCCATTCACCTCAAAACAAGCCTTATTAAAAATAGCTCATTCTCACTTGAACCTTAAACCCCCACAATATTGCGTCACTATTTGCGGGTGTATGAAATCAGCGAACGAACGAATTGTCCCCAGAGCGAGGAGTGTAATGAACGAGTGAATGTTTTATCAAACCCACACAACACGTGCCATGAATGAGTAAACATCCACCCACGCATTGAATTTGCGTAATTATTTGTGGTAGTGCAAATTATGTCTTGTATTATTTGCTTAATAGGTGGTAGAGCCAAGCTTAAAAAGTATAGCTACGTAATTCTTTTCTACAAAAAAAAGAACAAATGAAGTCGGTTAAAAATAGTCGAGAGGAGGTGCTATTTCAGATTCTAAAATGGGACCAAATGACAATTATTTCTTATCAAATACAAAAATAATAACGTCAATTGGTTGAAAATTCATGGAGTTACCAACAGAACCTAAAGAGACATAGACACAGACACAGAATACATTACAATTGAGAATCTCCTTCGTTTTTGGAAATGAAATGAAGAAGTAAAATCAACTTTTTTCTTGAATGTTACCTAGTTATCGGAACTTTAAAATCTCATCGTTCCGTCCAACCAAAGGCAGGTAACATGTAAGAATTTCATTCATTCCAAAAATGCCAATACAGCAATCTCGCTTTGCTCTAATTCGGAAATCGTAATTAAATCTGAGTTGGAATCTGTAGCGAAATCGATGAAAAAATAGCTGAATCCAATTTCCCTATGGGAACAATTTGTAGAACCAACACGGTACACTCCATTAACATTATTAATACTGTTAACAAATTACTTGCGCTATTCGTTCGATCACTGGGAATGGCAAAATGTGACTTCTGAACCACTATAGCACTGATTGCTTGGATAATCTAAATAGCAAATGTTTTTGCATTTTTTGTTAGTTGGAAGTTTTTGATGCTAATAGGACAAATAGTTATGTTTTGGTTATATTCGTGTTCGAAACTACAATCAATCAATCTTGAAGTTATTCCGCATTAGAACCTTATTGCTTGCTACCTTTGAAGTAAATAGCCACAATTTTGTGTATAAAACTAGCAAACCGGGCGAACTCCGTTTCGCCACCAGAGACACCTTTTCTTTGCTATAAACCTCACGGAGCCGGAGACCTTTCCAACGAATGCAAAACCGTGGAAATAGGTTCGTGCGTTCTGGAGTTATAGCGTCAGGAAGAAAAACCCGACTTATTTTAAATAGTAGATAAGCGAACGTAAATATGTAAGATTTCGAAACGAATATATCCTTTTCCAAATCTGAAGTAATATTTATTTTTTATTTTGTCTAAGCAAAGTTAGCAGTTGTCTACTTTAATCAAAGTTACAAGACTCGAGCGCTACTTTAACTTGCAAATTAGTTTAAACGTAAATAACTCTTTAAGTTTTTTAACTGGATCCTTTAAAACGACAACTTCGTCTTTAATTTCTTAGGAAATAGCCGTACATAACTTCGAACACGGTTTAAAGCTTGAATAGCGTTGTTTAAAGTTTTAATCTTGTTTATTACGTGACTATCTTTAACGTTAATTTTAATCCTTTGCCATACTGAATAAGATGCTCGTACAAATTTGTGGTTTCGCGAAGTTTCGAACTAGTTTGTTGATGTACTAAAAGCGCAATGTTGTATCTTGTTATTTAATTTTGTTCATATTTCGTTAATAGGTAATATATCAGAGTACGTAATATATAACTAGGTAAAGGACAAACATCAAAAACAGAACGCCAAATACAAGACAGTTCTAATTAGCATTTATAAGAGCTACCCTAGAACAAATGTTGATAAATCTCAAAGCACTCTCAGCGAATGTAATTAGTCAATCTCATTAGGAGTAACGAGACGAAATCAGCACATTTAAATTGCGGTCATCCATACCGTACCCGCGGGAGGTGTATTCCGTTATGTGCCCTGTGGGACACCTAACGTGTTCTAATGCTAGCTAGACGTTTCTTAAGATTTTCCTTACGTTCCAATTTGCTTCATGAAAGTAAATACGAGGATTTATTAAAGTTTAACAAGTTGTGACGTGAATATGGTGTAGGTGTGTCGCATTGTAATATACGTAATTAGGAAAGGAAATTATTGTTACACGGAAAGTCTACATTTAGTGTCATACTGTTTTTTAGTGTCATACTGAGATTCTAAAGTTGTTTAAAGTTTTGAAAAATTTGTGAAGTACCTATAACGACAAAATGGTATAAAGTTTCGGAAATTTTGTGTCATGACAACTGAGCAGAGATAACAATATGATTTGTTTAATCGTATTCTAAATTGGGTATAGTTAAAAATTTAAAATCCTGCAACATGTTTATAAATATTAAATAGGTCATGATATTAATGCATTCATTAGTCAACTTTATACACAAAACAATGTAGAAAGCACTTAAATTTGTAGAACAATCACTCGAGTTTCTAAAGTATGAACGCATGCCTCCACACAACTCCAATCACTATACAGGGTGTCCCAAAAAGTAGTGATGAACGCAAGTTGGGAGGTAGAGGACCTAGAGGGCTATCCGAATCACCCCCATGTATGTTATGCGATTTTTCGTATTTTCGGAGTTATGACGTTTTTTTCAATTTTTCTGCTATCGCCGAGTACGATGATATTTTCACTCATGGTGACGTCAATTATTGCGGAATATGCTTGATTTTTTTTTTGTGCTAAGCTGAAAGATAGGCCAATTCAGTATGGTAACATTTACTATAGTTAGAACTTTGAATGGAATAAAAAAAGAATTAAATGCCAAGAAAGATAAAATTACCGAGTATGTTCACCACTTCAAGGGCCCGTAAAAAAATAAAATCACATAAAAAAAGTTTTCCATTTGGCTTTTAAAAACTTGCTCTATCTATCAGGTAGCTACCCTGAAAATTTCATTTTATTATTCAGAAGGCTTCAATAGAAAAATTTAAATCTAAATGAGGCAAGTGAAAAAATTGAATTTACATGATGATTAATAAAAAATAAATAAAACCAATAACAAGGTGTTTAATTACCAGAAATTTTTAAAATAACCCTGCTGTTGCTCAGTTCAAGTGCGACATCACCGTAAAAAGTTGTCTTTTAAATATCTGAATGCCCTTTTATCATTTTTAATGGTTTCTTCTGCTACTATGAATTTCGGGGTTATTTCGTCCAAATTATGGCAGTATCTCGTCTTTGTAGTATCTCCACGGAAAAAAATTAATAGGGTTTATGTCCGGGGACCGTGGAGCCCAGGCTAAAGGGCAAAGATACCCTGAAAGATAGATTGGTCGTTGCAGCCTGCGCATGCGCCGGTGACGCCTGCCTTAAATCCTGGCCTCCACGGTCCCTCGACCTAAACCCCATTGAATTGTTTCAATGGGGATACTAAAAAGACCTCGGCTACTTGAAAGAATGCCACAATTTGGACGAAATAACCCTGAAATTCATAGTAGCAGAAGAAACCATTAAAAATGATAAAAGGGCATTCAGACATTTAAAAGACAACTTTTTAAGGTGATGTCGCACTTGCATTGAGCCACAGCAGGGTTATTTTAAAAATTTCTGGTAATTAAACACCTATTTAATAGTTTTAATGATCATCATGTTAATAAAATATTTGCACTTATCACATTAGATTTCAATTTTTCGATTGAAACCTTCTGAATAATAAAATGAAATTTTTAGGGTAGCTACCCAATAGATAGAGCAAGTTTTTAAAAGCCAAATGGAAAACTTTTTTCTTGTGATTTTATTTTTTTATGGGCCCTTGAAGTTTTGAACATACTGGATAATTTTATCTTTCTTGACATTTAACTCTTTTTTTTATTCCATTTGAAGATTTAACGATAATAAATGTTACCATACTGAATTGACCTATCTTTCAGCTTAGCACACAAAAAAAATTAAGCATCTAGCGCAATAATTCACGTCACCATGAGTGAAAATATCATCGTACTCGGCGATAGCAGAAAAATTGAAAAAAACGTCATAACTCCGAAAATACGAAAAATCGCATAACATACATGGGGGTGATTCGGATAGCCCTCTAGGTCCTCTACCTCCCAACTTGCGTTCATCACTACTTTTTGGGACACCCTGTATATAATTTAATGACGAAAGTTTAATTTATAATGGCAAAATTATTTGTGAATTGAATTCCATCACTTTCGGGAAACAAATTATCAAGTTTGCTTTGCTTCATTACGTAATTGCCTAAGTCGCTTAGAAATTATGTGAATACAAACAAAAGTTTGAATTACTCCAACTCTATACTAACAGCATTGTATTAATACATTGTCTTGCTTTTCCTAATGGTTCCATACTAAGACCTGCACTTAGCCGACTGCTTTTAACGCTTCTAAATTCAGAAACGCGTGAAGTTGTATAATCGGCTCAAAATTTGCATCTGCGGCCAAAATCTAAAGCTATGCTACGCACTGAAATTCAAGTTACTCAGTTTGCGATCCTTGATGGTTGAATTCTGTCTAGCTAGTGCTAAGTTTAGTTTCCGAATCTGGGAGAATAGCCTAAAAGATTAAGACTAAATTGAACGTTAAATTAATTGACATAGGTCATAGACGATAAAAAATTGTGTGCAGTAGCTCCTCTTGTTGTTTTGTCCCTAAGAATTTGTATCACCTGGTTATTATGCAGTGAAAGAGAAATGAAAATCTAAAATAAGTATTGACGAGAGCCAATAGAGGGTTTTATTGAAGACTTTTCTAACTGAACTTAACTATCATCATTCTGGGACCGGTTAAGCAGCCGAGAATAACTTGTAAAAACTTTTCTTGCACTAACAATAGCGTCCTTTTTAGAGAATTGAAAACTTCAACAACTCGAGGATATTAGACGTAGAATGAATTTGTTATTTATGTATTTATGAAGTTATTATAAGAGCGACCCGCCTTCAGAACCAGACAAAAGCATGTAGGCACAGTTTGTTACAAAGTTTTAAAGGATATAATAGCCTTTCATGAAGGAAACTCTTAAATAATTTTTCTTCTCTATTGTAGAATGTTAACTTTGTTTAATGTACGAAGAAATGCGTTTGCTTCCTCGTTATTGAGCCGCTATGGAACTGCATACAAAAGGAATTCTTTACAGCGTTTGTGTTTTGTTCTTCGCCAGCTTCTTATCGTGATTTAGAAATAAATGTAAAATATGCTCAAAAGAGATGTTTCAATTTTTCAATTTTATTGTTATTGTACAGTATGCTGTTTTGTCTCGATAAATTTATGAATATTTGTGAAATATGAGGATTTCAATGAACACGTAATAAGCAATTCTGAAAAGTCAACATTGACACAATTTGTGGATTGAGTTTTTACGATTCAATTGAAATATTCGTTCCAATTTTTTACGATTTATATTTTTATGGTTATTGAAAACATGTCACTTTTAACTTCAATTATTTTTTATCTTTACAAAAGCCCCTTGAATAGCATATACAGTTTTAAGCTAATGATACGCTCATTCGGCGACACACTGCCTTTACTGCTTTAAGTGTTTTTAGGTATCAGCCTAATTGGCCTTCAAAATTTATTATTTAAATACCGCTTATAAAACTTGCCACCAACAAAATAATATCAAGTTTCAAAAGAAACTTGGAAGAATGTAAAACAATTACGGCTCGCCAATTGTCGCGGGAATAGTGTTCTTTACCCAACCTAATTCAAAGAGCTTTTAAACTAGGGCGGATCGATCTTTTTACAAGGACAACGTTGATGGCAAACTGAATTGTTATTCCGAACACGTTTTTACGTCTCGTAGATAACCGCTGTTCATTTTTGAAACGGCTATATAAATAGCACCCTCTGGGCGAATAAATTTTAAAACCATCAGTGGATTAGTGAAGAATTCTCGATCTGAATGCGGATTATAGGATTTAGTTGTAGATTAAGACTTATCTTTACAGTTTATTTGCTCCCCTTGATCATGATAATGATTCCAATTATCGTTCGTAAATACATGAATTTATTGTTTCTTTTAGTACCTACAAATTTAAAAACATTTGAAGTTCAACTGTTTTTATTTTAAATCTAATTTATAGGTTTGATTCAGTAAAACAGTTTTTTTTATTTCATTTAACTTGAATAATAATCACTATACATTTAAAACGTAAATTTAACAAAATTTTAAGTCATTTTAAAATCTAACACAGCCCAAAGCTATTTATTCCCATCAATACCAAAGATCTGACATTTTAAAAATGATCTTTTCAGTTTGTTTGCCACTTTTCCTTCTATATTAATGGTGGTCGTTCTTATCTCTTTTAACTGAAGGGAAGTAGTTTATAAATTGTGCCTAAGGTCTTTTGTAATGTTTTATAGATGTTTTTATGTACGTTTCTCCAATATTTTAGTGTAGTCAGCAGATAAAGAAAATTTCATAGACATTTCCTTCATAACATACCTAGGTTTAGATTATTGTATAGATTATTAAGGCACAAAAGTTGTTAGTGAAAATCGATTAATAAATCTTTTTAAATATATTATTCTCCATATTTAACCTTATATACCAAAGACCAAAAAGCTTATAGTCTTAGTTAAACGTATACATAAACTGAATCTTATAATCCATCGCATAGATTCTCTAGCTAATTCTCTCAAAACTCTGTATATATTTAAACACAGGCCCACTTGTATAAGGGACCCAATTAACTGCTCGCCCTCAATAAACTGCTGAATATAGTAAAAACAACCCTTTGCTTTTCTGCGTGACCTCAAAATGAGACGGCGATGAACCTTAAAAACATGCTTTTACAGACACACGCCCTACTTAATTGAGCTCTCTAGTTTCCACCTCACAGTTAGAAAGGTTAACTATAGAAATACACCTTTTTAAATTAAAGGTCAAAACCTAAATATTGTGAAACGTTCCCATTAAATATTCCATTATCAGCATCGACACAAAATAATCTATTCAATACGTCTACGTTCATTTCAGTTGATTGCTTTTTCAAACAGCAATCCCATGAGTTGGATATCGGGGTAAACACGGATTCCCATTCCTAGGCACTAACAGTATTTGAGGCGGATTTCCCTCATATTATACCCACAAACCTAACAAACTGTTTCGAGCGTCCGATCGAATTTCAACATTATTTGAATAGAAATAAAATATATATTCCCGTGTTCCTAAACGACAGAATGGATTTTAAGGCTTAGGAGTCGTAAAGGAATGGCGAAGTTTCTAGAAAAATGTAAGACCTCGAAGCTGTATTTCTTATTATCTGATTGTAAGAAGTTGAAGCTAGTTTGTGTGCGGTTCTGTGGAACAATTTAACGTTCGCAGACTTGTATTCAATTTCGCACGGTATTGAAAATAGATATTTCCATGGAAATTGTTTATTGAAATGTTTAGTTCGTAAATATCAGGAGGTTTTCTAGAAATGGTTTCTATGAAAAGTATAATTTGTATGATCCACAAAGTAAAAGTATACAACGTAATTTCTGTTAGATTGTGTTTATGTGAAATTGGAATGGTGAAGGTAGAGGAATGTCGAACATAGTTTCTAAACCATTGTTCCTTAAAACGATAGAGATGGATCGTTTTTTTCGTTATGATATTATTAACATTTGAGCATATTGTAACAATAATATCTACCATTTCTCTTTCTGCGCCTATAAAGTTATAAGTACGAATAAAAGGCATAATCGATAAAGTGAACTCAATAAGCTACACCTATTAATGTTTATGCGAATTTCATATCCTTTGAGTATATTAAACATCATAAAAGTGGAAAGTGTCTCCGAGGCATAGAAGCCATTATGAGATGTGCGGTAAGGGCGGATATTGAATTTCGCTTCACTCCCAAACCACTTTAACAAGTGGATCGGCGTATTGCTCCCAAGGAGTGCATTGCTATTGGAAAATACTTAAAAACGTGACAATATTATGCATTTCGATACCTCCCAAATCGATTCTTCTGGAAAGATTTTCATTCAACGTAAACAATGCGGTTGTTTTAACCCTCGGTGAAACAAGATTACGTTTTAGTCTCTGTTTTTATATGGCCAGCGCTTTCGGCGTTCTGTAATCGATTTTCAATCCATGTTTATGTTTGAAAGGTTATACAGTACACCACATTGTTTGATCGCATGTTTTTCTAAATTTTGATAAACATATTTCGTGTGGTGTATGAGAAAGTTTACGAGCACATCAAACTGTAAATTTACATTGTTAACACGTGGTGAATATTAAAATGCAATCCCGCAATAAAACGCGGGAGGGTATAAAAATTCAGAACATTCTTCTTAAAGTGCATCAGTTGCACTCTTGGAATGCCTTGTGGGGAGCCATTCATTTTATATGCGCTACTTACTTCAATATTTTAGCACATTGCGCTATTTATAAGATTTATCGAGTTTTTATTGGATTAAAGGTTCTCGAACTAAATTTTGTGTGAATAAGATTTTAAATTTAACTCCAAATTCGTGAAATTATCCATTGAAGTAGAGATAAACTACGATAACATGGCGCGCCCCTCCAAATTACTGTTTCAATGTGTGTAGTGAAATACAAATATTTAAATATTATATTATTATTATTTATAATAATATAATAATTAAATTATTAATTTTTATTATTATATTATATTATTTATTATGAATTTCACAAATACTTTCAAACGTTTTGAATTTTGGAGGGGCGCGCCATGTTATCGTAGTTTATCTCTAATTTTAATTTTAAATCAGATATTTTATAGCCACGCTCTGACCGTACATCGCTATAAACATTTAAAATAATAATTATTCGTAAAATAAAACTCATTTACTCGTCATTCCAACGCACATAATATGGCTTTAATGTATCAACAACATTTTAATTGAATTCCACTATGAGCTTATCTTTAAACTTTTAATACGGTTTATGGTTCAACGAAACATAATATGAATACTTACAATTATATTTCGCTTAACCAAAATCCGTGTGAACATATCAAAATAATTAAATTCATACAAACATTGTTTAAATTTACATTACGTGCTAGATAATTTAAGGATTAATCGAATTGGTTCACTGCGATATCGTTGTTTGCGTATTGAATGTAATTTAATATTGTAGTAATAGCATATCTAATGCAAACAATGGCATTTTCATCTGATTAACGTTGAATTGTAGCTGTGTAAATGTGATACGAGGTGTGGAAAATATGTTTTGGCCGCAGGCCACGAGTGTTGCAGACACGAAAGAGGATTATTTTAAGTTTATAACAATGCTTTGTACTGTCTTCTTTCTTATTGCTTTCATATCTTATAATGTTTATTCTTATAATAGACTAGCTGTTGCCCGCAGCTTCGCTTGCGTGGAAAAGATAATTTTTCATGGTATAAGTTTTCATCCCCTATTTTACCCCTTTAGGGGATGAATTTTCTAAAATCCTTTCTTAGGGGACGCCTACGTTATGACATCTACCTGCATGCCAAATTTGAGCCCGATACGTCCAGTGGTTTGGGCTGTGCGTTGATAGATCACTATATCAGTCACCTTTGAGTTTTATATATATTATAGATTTCCTTGACATAGTAAATTCACTAGAGATTTAATTAAAGTTTCAGTCAAATTAACAAAGCAATATCGAATATACAAAAACATATTTACGGGTTAATTTCCATAATCGATTTTCATATGTTTTAATAACGGAAGAGTACTAACATGATACCATTATAATCCCATCCAAAAACACAAGCAAGCAGTGCTTGTAAAGGAGTGTTCTCAAATCCCTCGAGTGCTGGCTCGTAGTGATTTCAGCTAACATTGGCTGGTACAACTTTGACCTACTGAGTATTCCAGACGGAATACAAGTGGCATTAATTTATACTGTGGCCGGCTTTAATAAATAAATTAGTAGACGCTAATGTACACTTTTAACGCGCTGTAAAAGTTATGAATGGAATGGTTTATTTTTATTTAATTTTTTAATTGAATTCTTGCTTGCATGAGTTGGGAGTTCCTTTTAGGTGCCGGCCACTCTGCTGTACAGGAATTACAAATATTTTATATGCTCATGTAATTTTTAAATGAATTTACTTTTAGACGGCACGAGGTTCAGATATTGTGTCCATTTTGATTTGGTACTATGTAATTATGGTACTAGGGACATAGATCTGTTACGATCTTAAATAAATATAATATCTTCTCTTTTCATGATAACATCAGCAACTACTTCTAAAGTAAACTAATAGTGAAAAGAAACATACGATACCTTATACGCTTTCTACACAAAATATATTTCTCTAAAATGAATATTACTGCAACAATTCGAACAACTCGACAACAAATATCTCAACAGCATTGCGATTGAATAAATGTATAAAATTTACTTTAAAGGTAGGTAATATAATAATAGTTCTCTTGTTTGTAAACTTTATTAGTTTTCGTAGGATGCAAAAAGTGCGGTAACGAGCAATGTCGGGCTGAAGTTCGCTTTGGAAATCTCGTTATGAACTACAATACTTTTATAGAATTCACATTTACTACGACCGCTGGGAAAGAAATGCCATTTTGCATTGATACGATATTAAGTATACCTTGCTATTACCGGACCTTGCGATGTTCACGACTTTAAGTTTTTCTAAATTATCGAATTGTATTCCGAAATGTTTGTATGTTTTAGGGCCGATTTTTCAATGCTTGGATAAAATTTATTCGTCGAATAATGTATAAAACTACCATTTTAAAAACGTATTCATAATGCCCGTATTTGACGGTTTACGTGACATTTTATTATTATCGTGTAATACTTTATTGGACGGATAAGTTTTATCCAAGCATTGAAAAATCGGCCCTTAATAGAAAGTTGTTTATGTGCAAAACAATACATCGCGACACTATCTTAATCGTAATTTAATTATAATAGAAGCCTTTCATTAATTTCGTTGATTAAATTCGAAGTTATTATAACATTAATAAATCGATTTTTGCCTATAACTACTAGGTATATATATATATAAATCGAGCACAGGATAGTTATCTTCTCAAATAACAAGTTTTTTTTATTATATTTCAAAAGTCTTGTCTCAATTTTAAAATGGATCTTATCCTCTCGAGTTTTGATAATATAACATGAAACTGTTCCTGACACATTGCCAAGGATATCTATTGAGTTACCGGCCAGTTCTATCCTTCTTTCTCAGTAAAAAGTCGAGTTTTAGTCGTTCCTAGATGTTCTTAAATTCTAGAGAAATACGAATTTTCTACTCTATATTCTCAAATACGTTTTATATTTCATGTTAACTCGGTATCTTTTCTCTATTTTGCATACGTCAATACAAAATAGCTGGAGGATGTATTTTAAATCGGATTCACTATGAGCTGTAAAGGCAAGCTTTATGTTCGCTAGTTTTCGTATAAGTATTATGTTGCAATTTTAAAAAGCCCTTCTCAACCGCGCGCGCAATAACAACAAAGTCCTTTAGTTTTCATCAGCGTAACATTATCGCTAGCCTCTTAATCTACATCAGGAAATTACGCCATAATACGCTTCCTTTCATTACTAAAGCACAAAACCCATTGGAGAAGGGAAATAATGAAAAAATGCCTTACATTTTGTAGCTAAGGGGTTCAATTAGATGCTTTGAAAACAAGCGAATAAACCAGGACAATGAAATGAGCTGCTTACCATAATTGGACACGATTCTATAAGGATTCAATTATTGAAGTATGCTAAGAATTTATATTGGCTTAAATTATAAAGCAAATTTTAAAATTGTCTTTAATTTAGTGGTTATTCCAATGCAGATTAAATTTGGCAAAGAATTCACTTTTTAATTCAATTTATGCAATTATTCGCTAATTATAAATATGATTTTCATTAGAAAACGGTAGAACTTTGATATAATTTACAAATGCTATTTATAGGTGATGAACGGCAAAATACAACCATCCATAAAGGAAAATTAACACAAGCGTGTAACTTATAATAACAGAATATATTCATAACATTATAGTACAATCCCTCGTTAAGACTAGTCCATCATGGGCCCATCTTATACAGGGTGGATTAACGCACTGATAGTTAAACCATTGATGAGTGAAGACGCGTTAACCAAAGGTCTACTTTGAGTTGCGACCCTTTTGTTTGGAACTATTGATTGGCGGATACGTGGGAGGTTTTAATAAAATTATTTGCAATCAGGGCGGAACTAGTCTTTGAAGTAATATCTAAAGACTTCATTCATCTTAAACTTACTAGAGTTGACACACGTAGAGTTGCTACACCGTTAAATCTGTATTGGAAAATCTATGGCAGTTAAGACATTCATTTATATATTTATTTCCTATTAAATATATTTTTAGTTTAATTTACTTAGGGTCGTTACCGCTTGCAGATAATGTCCTATTATTTTATATACCATATATGTATAATATTATCTATACTAATTTTCGTACATTATTTGTTAATTAACGGATAAGGTAAACAGAACAAATCAAGAAGCTGTGAACAATGAAAATAGCCATTTAAGTGTTTTAGGGCTGATTTTTCAATCCTTGGTTAAAACTTATTCGACGGATAATGTATAAAACTACCATTTTAAAAACGTATTCTAATTGCCCGTATTTGACAGTTTACGTAACATTTTAATATTATCGTGTAATACTTTATTGGACGGATAAGTTTTATCCAAGCATTGAAAAATCGACCCTTAATCTACAAGAACTTTTCCAACTGTGTATGTGCTCATTATTTATCCCTCCACAGGTGGTCGAAGATTGGAAATTCATGTCAATGGTCCTGGACAGGTTTTTCCTTTGGTTGTTTACAATCGCGTGTTTTGTCGGCACTTTCGGTATTATATTTCAGTCGCCATCTTTGTATGATACCCGTGTTCCCGTTGATCAGGAATTATCTTCTATACCGATGCGAAAGAATAACTTCTATTATCCTAAGGATATTGAAACTATTGGTATTGTTTAGATGGTTATTTAGAAAGAGAATTGTGGCCAAATTATTACATGAGTTTCGCACAATAAGTAATTTTGAAAGCCTAACTTATCGGTATATGTATAAGATGTTGGTATATAGCCAACCAAGGTTCCTTTTATGTATCGATAAAAATCCATCCAAATTGACTCAACCCTACACGCGGGAAAGAGTAAAGATAAACGCACAAATATTAATTTTGCATAAAATAAGTAAAAAAAAAACTATGCCAATATACCGGCAAACTGTAAGAATTTAAGAAATTACTTTGTCGTTATAATTTGGCCACCTTTGGCCATGAATCATATATCCTATTGTAGCAAATAATTTAAATATTAAAATACTAATAGCACAATATTAAAAGTAATTAATAATAGATAGGAAAGTATTTATAACGCATAAAATAAGCGGTGCAATACACAAGGTATAGCGTTAATCAACCTTTAGGAACTAAGTATTTATGATAAGACGAAAATTGTTAATCGAAAAGTTAGTGTAATAATATTTAAACCTGTAAAAGTAATTTAAATAAATGTATATATAACTAATAATTATTCTTTAAAATAATAAGAGAATAGCTCTTTTTTAGGAATACTTATTTGAAAGTAAATAATAGGAATATAAAGGCGATCCTCGACCTATAAATATTGTAGAAATTTAGTTAAAAACTTATTTAAGAATTCTAGTAATTAAATCTAGTCATAAATATTACGCTAAAGACCGCTTCGGATAATTGACGATTCGGTTATACGGCGTCCGGATAATTGGCGTTCTACTGTAATAAGAGATATGTAGGAAAGTATATAATATAACTAGCTTTCCGCCCGCGGCTTCGCTCGCGTTTTCAGAGAAAACCCCGCATAGTTCCCTTTCCTGTGGGATTTCCGGGATAAAACCTATCCTATCTCTCAAGTTGGATCGAACTGCACATGGTGTGCGAATTTTATTATAATCGGTTAAGTGGTTTAGGAGTCCATTGAGGACAAACATTGTGACACGAGATTTATATATATTAAGATGGAATAAAAGAACCCGATACTCGACCATCAAATATTGTAGAAACTTAGTTAAATAATTTATTTAAGAATTCTAGCAATTAAATCTAGTCATAAATATATTAATGTGTAGATTATCATTTCGTATGTATTTAATTTTGAATTTAATGAAAATAATCGGTGCAAATCGAAGACATGGTAATAGCGTTAATCAACCTTTAGGAACTAAGTATTAGTGATAAGACGAAAATTGTTAATCGAAATGTTAGTGTTAAGATATTATACAGGGTGTCCCAAAAAGTAGTGATGAACGGAAGCTGGGAGGTAGAGGACCTAGAGGGCTATCCGAATCACCCCCATGTATGTTATGCGATTTTTCGTATTTTCGGAGTTATGACGTTTTTTTCAATTTTTCATCTATCGCTGAGTACGATGAGATTTTTATTTATGGTGACGTGAATTATTGCGCTAGATGCTTGATTTTTTTTTGTGTGCTAAGCTGAAAGATAGGCCAATTCAGTATGGTAACATTTACTATCGTTAGATCTTCGAATGGAATAAAAAAAAAGAATTTAATGCCAAGAAAGATAAAATTACCCAGTACGTTCACAACTTCAAGGGCCCATAAAAAATAAAATCACATAAAAAAAGTTTTCCATTTGGCCTTTAAAAACTTGCTCTATCTATCAGGTAGCTACCCTAAAAATTTCATTTTATTATTCAGAAGGCTTCAATCGAAAAATTTGAATCTAAATGTGGTAAGTGCAAAAATTTTATTAACATGATGATCATTAAAACCAAATTAAAACCAATAAATAGGTGTTTAATTACCAGAAATTTTTAAAATAACCCCGCTGTTGCTCAATGTAAGTGCGACATCACCGTAAAAAGTTGTCTTTTAAATGTCTGAATGCCCTTTTATCATTTTTAATGGTTACTTCAGCTACTATGAATTTTCGGGTTATTTCGTCCAAATTGTGGCATTCTCTCAAGTAGCCGTGGTCTTTTTAGTATCCTCATTGAAACAAATCAATGGGGTTTAGGTCGAGGGACCTGTGAGGGGCAGGCGTCACCGGCGCATGCGCAGGCTGCAACGACCAATCCATCTTTCAGGGTATCTTTGCCCTTTAGCCTGGCTTCCACGGTCCCCGGTACATAAACTCTATCGATTTTTTTCCGTGGGGATACTACAAAGACTAGAGACTGCCACAATATGGACGAAATAACCCGGAAATTCATAGTAGCAAAAGAAACCACTAAAATGATAAAAGGGCATTCATACATTTAAAAGACAACTTTTTACGGTGATGTCGCACTTGCACTGGGCAACAGCGGGGTCATTTTAAAAATTTATGTTAATTAAACACCTTGTTATTGGTTTTAATTTGTTTTTATTAATCATCATGTTAATTCAATTTTTGCACTTACCACATTTAGATTTCAATTTTTCGATTGAAGCCTTCTGAATAATAAAATGAAATTTTCAGGGTAGCTACCTGATAGATAGAGCAAGTTTTTAAAAGCCAAACGGAAAACTTTTTTTATGTGATTTTATTTTTTTACGGGCCCTTGAAGTGGTGAGCATACTGGGTAATTTTATCTTTCTTGGCATTTAATTCTTTTTTTATTCCATTCAAATATCTAACGATAGTAAATGTTACCATACTGAATTGGCCTATCTTTCAGCTTAGCAAACAAAAAAAAAATCAAGCATCTAGCGCAATAATTGACGTCACCATGAGTGAAAATATCATCGTACTCGGCGATAAGTGAAAAATTGAAAAAAACGTCATAACTCCAAAAATACGAAAAATCGCATAACATACATGGGGGTGATTCGGATAGCCCTCTAGGTCCTCTACCTCCCAGCTTCCGTTCATCACTACTTTTTGGGACACCCTGTATAAAAGTAGGTAATTTAAATAAAATATAATTATTGTTTTACATCATAAGATAATATAGTTCATTCACGTTGAGAAAATAGTGACTCATCCCTGTCCTCTGCCCTAGCCACGCTCCCATCTAATCTCGTCGCAAAAAAATATAAAGTCAAGTTTACAGTGATCACTCCACAATAAATATTTGATTGACTACTGCAAAAACTGCAAAAAGTTATGACATTGAAGTTCCCCGACTGCCACCGTACCGTTACAAACTCAATCCTATTGAGTTGGTGTGGGCCCGAATAAAAAATTATGTTGCTGCTAACAATACAAACTTTAAAATGAGTGCTGTTAAAAATATTTTATGACGTAGTAAATGTCGCAGATGCTAGTCGATGGAAGAAATGCTGCGACCTTGTGGTAAAAGAGGAAAATATACTAGGTATGTGAAATTTGTATGACGTCATGAAATTTACAGAAGAAAATTTATTGAAGTGACAACTTCTTTAGCGGCGTTGAGCACTTTTCCTGTAATGGGTATAAAATCTTAAACTCGCGTCAGGACACGTGACCTGATCGAAAAAGCGTAAGACGGATACCATTCCAAAATATCAAACATGCTCAACGTTAATAATCAAGTTTTCACTTCTGCCGGCACTCCCGGAGTGCAACCCGTCTTTTTTATTTATTTATTTATTTTACCAACGTTTCTTTCCAAAATGCATTTATTATTAATATCTACCAATAAGGATTTTAATGATAGTGATTAAAATATATACCTATTATAATTTTTTATTAAAATATATTTTTTTTATTAAACTTTTTTGAAACGTATCTATATTGTTTTAGTTTTTGCTTCAATGTGAATACAGTTGCAATTACGAGTCAATATTTTCTTAACTCGAATGAACTATAACACATTATTAGGAATACTTATTTGAAAATAAATAGTAGGTAGGTATATAATATAATGTAATAAAAGAAAGCGATCCTCGACGTTCAAATATTGTAGAAATTTAGTATATAAAATGTATTTAAGAATTTTAGTAATTAAATCTAGTCAAAAATATATTAATGAGTAGATTATCATTTCGTTATATATTTCATTTTGAATTTTCACGAAAATAATCGGTACAGATCCAACACATATGATATAGCGTTAATCAATCTTTAGGAACTAAGTATTTATTATAAGACGAAAATTGTTAATCGAAAGTTAGTGTAATGATATTATAACCAGTAATAGTAATGTAAATAAGTTTATATAATCATTATTTAAGATACAGTAGAACGCTGATTTTCCTTATTAATTTGTATGGGGGTTGATTTGGATAATCGAAAATTCGGATAACTGGACATAATAGGAAAACGAAGTGTCGAAAATAGAATAAACTTTATTAAGCGCAACATGTAGTTTCTTGCCTCTCGCTTTCAGCAAAAAAAAAATGAAATATGTTTGGACTCCAGTGAATTCTAACTTGTTACAAGAAAACAGATCAAAAATTACTAAATTACTTGGTTTTAATTTTTTATATTACGCTAAAGACCTCTTCGGATAATTGGCGATTTGGTTAATCGGCGTCCGGATAATCGGCGTTCTACTGTAATAAGAGAATAGCACGTTATTAGGAATACTTATTTGAAAGTAAATATTATTATAGGACATTATTACACAAATCGACCTAGTCCAACAATAAGCTCAATTAAGGCTTGTGTTGTGGGTACTAGGCGACGATAAATATAATATTTAATAAATACATATATATAGATAATAACACCCAGACCCAAGAACAGATAATTGAGTTCATCACACAAATATTTGCCCTGACCGGGGATCGAACCCGGGACCGTCGGCTCAGTAGGCAGTTACTTTACCACTGCGCCAACCGCGTCGTCGAATAGTAATAATAGGTAGGAAAGTATATAATATAATGGAATAAAAGAACCCGATACTCAACCATCAAATATTGTAGAAATTTAGTTAAAAAAAATATTTGAGAATTGTAGTCATTACATCTAGTCATAACATTAATGTGTAGACTGTAGACTATCATTTCGTATGTATTTAATTTTGAATTTGCATGAAAATAATCGGTGCAAATCGAAGACATGGTAATAGCGTTAATCAACCTTTAGGAACTAAGTATTCGTGATAAGACGAAAATTGTTAATCGAAAAGTTACTGTTATGATATTATATAAAAGTAATTTAAATAAAATATAATTATTATTTTACATAATAAGAGAATATAGTTTATTCACTTTGAGAAAATAGTGACTCATCATTGTCCTCTTCCCTAGCCACGCCCCCGTCTAATCTCGTCGCAAAAAAATATAAAGTCAAGTTCACAGTGATCACCCCACAATATACTAAATATTTGATTGAGTACTGCAAAAACTGCAAAAAGTAATGGCAAGTTCTCCGACTGCCACCGTACAATTGTAAACTCAATCCTGTTGAGTTAGTGTTGGCAAAAATAAAAAATTAGGTTGCTGCATACAACTTATAAAATGAGTGCTGTTAAAAATATTTTATGACGTAGTAAACGTCGTAGAGGCTAGTCGCTGGAAGACATGCTGATTGCTGCGACCGTATGATAAAAGAGGGCTATGTGACATTTGTATGACGTCATGGAAATTGCAGAAGAAAATCCATTTATTATAAAAACCAATGAAGATTCTAGTGATTGTGATTAAAATATTATAATTTTTTATTAAAATATTTTTATTCATTAAACTTTTTTTAAACGTATCTATATTGTTTTAAATTTACCTCAATGTGAATACACCTTTACGGTGTAGTTGCAATTTTTATGAGTCAATATTTTCTTAACTCGAATGAACTATAGCACATTATTAGAAATACTTTTTTGAAAATAAATAATAGGTAGGTATATAATATAATGTACTTAATAAAAGAAAGCTATCCTCAACGTTCAAATATTGTAGAAATTTAGTATATAAAATGTATTTAAGAATATTAGTAATTAAATCTAGTAAAAAATATATTAATGAGTAGATTATCATTTCGTTATATATTTCATTTTGAATTTTTACGAAAATAATCGGTACAGATCCAACACATATGATATAGCGTTAATCAACCTTTAGGAACTAAGTATTTATTATAAGACGAAAATTGTTAATCGAAAGTTAGTGTAAGGATATTATAACCAGTTATAGTAATTTAAATAAGTTTATATAATTAATATTTTAAATAATAATAATAGTGATATAGCACATTATTAGGAATTATTATTTGAAAATAAATAATTGGTAGGAAAGTATATAATATAATGGAATAAAAGAACCCGACACTCGAACATCAAATATTGTAGAAATTTAGTTTAAAAAATGTATTTTAGAACTTTAGCAAAATAATCTAGTCAAAAAATATTTTAATGTGTATTAGTGTAATGATATTATAACCAATAAAAGTAATTTAAACATATTTATATAATTATGAATAATAACTATATCTCTTCCATGTAATTGCCAAATTTTTTTATTTGCTTGTTTATTCTTAGCTATTGCTAATCTGCTGTTTCTTTGATATTTAAGATACTTCATTGTTTTAATATGTATTTGGAATAATATAATTGTGGCTTGTGTAATGTTGGCTGTGGGTTTTATTTATTTTTAAGCAACTGTTATGTAAATTACAAATATGTATAACGTACTTAATATTTATGCACAAATAAACGATAAAAATATTTATTTGGTTTTTATTTTCATCCTCTTACCTTACCCAATGAATTAGAGATATTATTTTTATAGAGAATATCTGATAATATAGGTTATTACCTATAATTATTAGATTTTGATTCTAAAATCAAGGCCAAAAATACAAAAATAAACTGAGCCACCACTGCTCGCACTGCTTGCACTTCTTTTTAATATACGTAGATGAAATTACAACACTCCCAACTTATTTATCACACAATTCAAACTGGTAATTGGTTAATACACTCTATATAAAACAAAAGGTCCTTCGAGGAAATAAAAGAAAAATTCTCAAAAATCCTTTTAATGTGGCGTTATAACAAGTCTTGTAATCATATCGAACAAGCTAACTGGACAGGCATCATAGTATTTGTCGCAGTCACCATTCTGGCCGTCTAATTCTGCTTCGTAATATATATCGTCGATACCTTCTTCCTTTGATGATGATGGACTGGAAATAAGGTAAGTTGAGGTGAGTTTTCAATAAGATAGTGTTCGCTAAAGTAGCTTTTATTATGCTGTGCTTAAAACATAAAGATTGGAGTGTATTTGAAAACAGGTAAATAAATTTACCCATTGGCTGTATATATTTAGGTAGAGAAGATTATTATTCGAATTCATAAAAAATAATTATAAAAATAGTTAAGTTTTTTTGAACGATTTTTACATAGGTATGCAAGCTTTATTAGGTACTAGCTGCGCTTCGCGGTTTCACCCTAGTGGCTCCGCTCCTGTTAGTCTTAGCATGATGATATATAGCCTATAGCCTTCCTCGATAAATGGGCTATCTAACACCGAAATAATTTTTTTAAATCGGACCAATAGTTCCTGAGATTAACACGTTCAAACAAACAAACAAACTCTTCAGATTTATGATAATAGTATATATGTGACAAAACATTTAACTTACGTAAATATAATGTGCAGAATGTGTCCCAAAAGCCCATTGTGGTGTAAGGGAGTGTCTGCCGCCTCACAGATGTTGCGCAGCAAGCAGTCTCTTCCGTTCAGACCGTTCCTTTAATAAATGAAATTCAGTGTAAAGTAGGAACTTAATCTCTAGAGATGTATGTTTTGTAGAACGTTTTTTATACATCTTTTACCGTGTATATGCCAATTATTGTAAACATTGTGTTGTGAGGTTCAATACGATTTTTTTTAATTATTTATTAGGTCACAAAGTATGTACAACTTAAAATTAAGATATACCAAATGAATATCATAGCTTATGACGTTGATCATAGCCGATGTTTCGATCGAATACGGATGTCGAAAACTATGATGTCAAACAATTATTTCCTGAGTCTTCAACAAAGATTATTAATTTCGCTATTGTTCTTCAGTGACTATAAAATCGTTATTTACTAATTTATCAAGCGATTTACGTAACAGTTTAGCTACTTCACATAATATACAGCCTATTTACATTTTGGCCGAACACTGGTGGGATCCTGACTTAGTGCCAAATCAATTTGTGCATGGTAGGTGGTTCTCTTGGAAGTTTGTTTTATTTCTATCTATCTACTACGTAAATGTAGATTTTGTACTACAAATACGATACATTTTTGTGTTAGAAAACTATATATATACACCATCATTATATTAGATCTTAAGCTTTAAAATGTGCTTTAAATCAACATTTTGTGTGGACGGAAAATAAGCATTTTTAGAAAGCAAGATCGGAGTTTGTAAGAATAATAATAAAAAAAAAAAATAATAACTCACTCTTTAAATTTTGTTTCTAAAACGATATACGCCAACTCCCTGGTAATACTCCTACTATGTCTTGAAATTACCTGAAAGCATAAAATATGAAAATAGATTTGTGGGGTGAAGCTAGAGTCGAAAATATATTTTAATACTATAAAACCTTAGAACTTTTCTGCGGCATTGTAACTTGCACCATTTGGACTAATTCCAATATAATCTACAGCTTTTATTTGCCAGTGTAATTTGGAAGCTTCTTAACTGTTCAATAAAAAAGACGCCTTTTATTGGTTTTTTTTTTTCACAAACTTAAAATACCAATATACCTACAATCTACTACAATCGTTACCTAATTTACTAGTTGCTTGCTAGCTAGGTACCTAACTATAGATAAATTTCCTTCCTGTGATAAATTTTTTTTTCACAATAATAAAGAAATACTTTGAGTTCGTCAATAACTTTGACTAACGAACTTTGGAACCACTTGCAGTAGGTGCTCCCGAACAATTATGACATTTCTTCTAGAATAGAGCGAATAATATGAATTTAAAGATCGCCAAAGCACCAGTATAAGGCTGGCTACTCATGTACCTGCCGCAGGGGCAATATTGGAACAATCTCAGTTACACGGCGCGCGGTCGTAGTAATTTTAGTTGTTCTCTAAATTGCCCCTGCCTATGCACATCTAGATTAAGGAGCCAATTAAGGGTGCAATTCCAATATTGCCCCTACTGTAAGTAGGTGAGAAGTCGGTTTTACGAGTGTTTATGTGTGGTGTCGACTATCCGCCCTAATGCCTGCTCTGCCATAAACACATGTTGCTCAAAACATAGAAATTCCCCGTGCGAAATACGTTATTAGCACACGCGTTACTTGACATCGTTTATAAGCTCAGTATGCTAGGTTGCCCTGATAGTACTACATGCGCTGTCAGGTCAAGGGCTGCTCGCTTTCCCATTATTGTTCACGCTTACTATATTTTAATTTGTTCCTGGCCCGTACATTATGCCTTAATAGCATGTATAATTTCTTGTTACATTGTAGAGGGAAAGTTAATTTTTAAATAGAATTTACATTTCTACACTTGTGTATTGAATAAGCTGCTGAACTGATTAAAATTAAGATTAGGAATTGTGGTAGTGAATAATTATGTGACTGTATTTGAACAACGACTCTGTTTACTAATAACTACCATTTTCCCAATTGTTAAAAATTTAAACCTCCTCATAAAAACAGCAGTAAAACGGCGTATGCTTACGCCAAATCAAATTATTGTTATGTACCTTTCGACATTCAAGCGACAAATAAAATAGGTAGATAAACAATCATAAATTCAGATTAAATGCTTTGTAGATCAAAAGATAATTTCTTTGTATAAAGTAAAGAAGTTTAAACTTACGGGTAGATTCGGGAACAAGACTTCATCGATCTCCGTGATGTTAGTAACTGGTGATAAGTTGGTCTCAAAGTTATAAGATACGAATACGTTTTTGTCCGGTATATCCAACGGCACAGCTATGGCGACGAACAACTAAAAATAATATGGGAAAATTAATTTATATTTCACTATATTTTGCTTGAAAATTGTTTGTTTCGAGATAAATTAAAGCCTCTATAATATAGATAAATAAAAGCCTGTAGACTCTAGAAGGCTTTAATTTTATTTCCAGTCTGCTTGCTTCACTGATTCTCTTGTTTATAAACAAACTATAATAACTTTCCGCTCGTGTTGTTTATAACTTAACAAATTAAAATATACTAAAAGCTTTCTCTTTATAATCATCTATAAAAATAATCGCACCAAAATTCGACAGACAGACAGCGGGAAGCAATTTTCTTTTCTACTATGTAGTTATATTATATTAGGTATTTTTGGTTAAATATATATATAAATACGAGGACTTTACTTGGACCTCTGCTAGATATAGATACCTATATATAGTTTATATTGGTAGTTATGTTTTGTTTTGGGGCGATTGAATAATTACTTAATTGCCCGTAAAGAAAATGGATCAGTGAAACAGCTGATGTGAAATGCATCTGTCACATATTATGAGGGGACCGAGGTCATTTTTATCAAACGCTCCAGGCTCAATGGGTCACGATAAACTTACTTTTCTATAGAAAATATTCCAAATTTTGAAAGGTATAAGTTTCAGTTATCATTTAATAAGATATATCCTTAAAATATATTATCATACTATCGTATAGAAACATTTCTATGTTTTTATGATTCCATATACCTATGTATAGGGAATGTTTTATAAATTGTGATTTCTTTTATAAATTAACTTACTCCATATAAAGATGTTGGTGGGAAGATAAGTGCTCGCTTTTGTACGTCATTACTGTTAGCCGTGGAAGCCAGGAGAAAACTGAAATCAAAATTGATGATAATAATTATATAGTAAGTATAGTAAGGTAGGCAATCATACAATAAGAATAGTATTTATAACATACTAGAGGTCCGCCCCGGCTTCGCCCGTGGTACATGTTTCGCAATAAAAGGTAGCCTATGTCCTTTCTCGGGTATCAAAATATCTCCATACCAAATTTCATGCAAATTGGTTCAGTAGTTAAGGCGTGATTGAGTAACAGACAGACAGACAGAGTTACTTTGGCATTTATAATATTAAGTATGGATTAAATGTTCCTGTGATTATGTTCGGATAGGTTCAGATATCATTGTCTTAATGAGAGCAAGACTGCGTGGAATTGCATGTAGTTTCATTATACTTTTTTGGTAGAGGTCCAGAGGTCCGTTTGGCACATGAAATGAGACTTTTAACTTACTAAACGGACGAAATCGCGAAAAATATTTCAACATTTAGAAACTTGGCCCTTATGAAAAACCTGAGTCCATACTCTCTAAGGTACAACAAGTTTGAAAAACAACAATGTTTGCTGTGTAAAACTAAAACGTAATTTCAACCGAAAGAAAAATTTAAGAGCTTGCTTATGACCTAAAATTATTCCTTTACGCGAAATGCCGGCAAGTTTAGTAGCGCGATATGACATTTAAATTTAAAATAGAGTTGCAGTCGACTTAACCCGAACGCTATGAAATTTTTACCTGCATATAATAAGGTTTTGTTTCTTACTACTTTATTCGAGGTAAAAATACAGGCCGTATTGCGTTTTATTTGATATCGGGTTTAGTTTGAACTATAAATAAAAGAACGTAATTATAGAGAAAGGATTAAGTACCTAGTGGTTCGCTGCAATGCAATGTAATGCCAAACAATGGAAAAGAAATAAATGCGAAATCTATAAATATTTAAGTGGATGTATCGAATACTTTTAACTGAAACTCAAAAATTTATTTATTCAATTAAACTTCTTCTAGAAGCACTTTTAAATCATCTTATCATACATATTTTAAACATTTACCAACTAACTTTTGTTTCATTCTCTATAACTCTATGAAACAGAATGTAATATTTCATATAAAATTTAATAAATAATTAGATATAGTTGAATTGAACAATTATTTTATTAACTATTTACTAATAGGTATAAATGAAAGTAAATCTAGGACTTACATTGCAAGAAGTACGCTCCAATCCATATTATATGTTTACACAAATATGTATGTACACACAGATGGACTTTTTTTAAATGAGCTGAAATATTTTGCGACTGTGTTGTGCGCTTGGAGGGAAAATTAGAACCTATACGCGGAATAACGGTGCAACATTTATCATTCTATTTTCTAAGTCGTATTATCAATTGAAGGAAAATTGTTTTATGGCCGCTGTGATGTGTGTGAGTAAGTGCAATGTACATTGATTATATTTCTTCCTAGATATTTACATTCCAAGGGAATATTTTGTAATATTGGTACTTGTGACGTAGGTTAGTATTTCTTTTGTTCTCCACATCGATATATATCATAAAGCTTTTCAGGTATAACATAAAAAAATGTTGCATTGTATGAAGTATATTATTTATTATGTATTATTATTTATTTTATTAGCTGAGAAACCTCTTCTATAGAAAAGCAGCTTTATATATATAATGAAACTTTTTTATTACCGAGGTCAAAACCATGTAGGTAAGTACCTAAAGCCAAAGAGTAATAAATGAAAGTGTGAATTCGTCATATAAGTATAGAGTAATAAAATATGAAAGCACAACTTCATCCAGAATTTGTTAAGAAGTGTTCTAAACAAGATATTTACTTGTAAAGCCATCACAAACAACAAAGAAATAATCTCCATCCACAATCAACAAAAGCGTCACCCAAAATGGTCGTATGGGTTATAATTATGGTTCCGTTGTTACAATAAGATGGTCGGACGACTAGTTTCAATGCTAATTGCTCCAGAATTGAGACCTGTGTCATGTCACTAGTGATAATTGAGTATTGTGGAACTGGACGTAGTTCAATGAAAGTAGTTTTAGTATGAACTATTTTATGAATATAAATACGCCCGTATTTTAAATTTCAAAATTAACCATGGATGTGGCTTAAAAACATTTTATTTGGAGTTAACAGATTTTTAAATTAAAATATACTTAAGTCAATAATTTAAGTACCTACCTACATATTTTAGGCAAAGGTATGAAAGCAGAAGATCTAGGAAACATTTGTTTTTTAGTCCTCTAATCACTAATGAATTTGAATTTGAATGGATTTACTCTTTCAATTTGTAATTATGAAACTTACTATTATAATATTATACCATTATTACAGTTATTAATATAGGGTTTTCATAGTACTTTTTCTGAATTCTGAATCGTTAATAAAATGACAACACCATATTAAATATATATACAGGGTGTAATCGTTAAGTGTGCACAGGCGATTATTCCGTAACTATTACAGATATCAAAAAACTTTAAACTGATTTCGAAAGTACTTAACCTAATGAGTAAAATAGCCATAATAAATTTTAAAAAATAATACGAGAAATATCTAAAAAATTAACTTTAAACCCTCCCATACATTTAGTATGAGATATGAATATCCCATGTACATGGGTTGATCCAAAAGTAATGATAATCAATATTAAACAAGGTCATTACAGTTAAAATAATTATGTATTTCTCTAGATAGTCTTCTAACTAGATAAAATACTTCGATATTTTTTTTCCTTAACTTAGAAAAAAAAAACTTTGACTTCATCTACAAAAACCCCTCAAAATCGGCCATCACTTCGCTGTCGTCTTAAAATTTCTTGTATCGACGGTGTTTCTTGTGCCGAGGTAAGAGATAGAATTAACTAGGAGCTAGATCTTACAAACAGGGTGGGTGTTCAAGCATTTTCAATGCCGATTTTTGATAGGCAGCCATCGCAACTGACGCTTTGTGATCTGGTGCGTTGTCTTGGTGAACCAACATTCAAGACCGAAGTTTGCCATGTCTCTTTTTCTTACTAACCTACCCGCAATCTTTTAATTTGGTCTGTGTAGTAAGAGCCCTGTGTAGCTGTAGTGGCTACCTTCTTAAAATATTCCACATTTCTTCAGCGTCCCAAAAAACGACAGCTTTAATCTATCCCACTAATTTTCACTTTGAAAATCTTCACCGTCACTTTGGAAGCTCGCATCCAGGCCATTGATTGTTTCTTGGTTTCAGCATAAACATGGTGAACCCAGGTAACGCCCATGGTCACAAATCGTGACAAAAAATTATCCTGATCTCATTAAAAATTTAGAAATTCACCCTCTAAATGTCGAATCGTTGTTTCTTCTTTTCGTCGGGAAACATTCTGGCTCGCACTGTTCACATTAAAATTAATGTTAATACTTGGAAACGTGGCCTGTAGATATAATTTTTTTGTGATAACTTAGTGATTACATGAGCAAGCATAAAACATTTATTTTATATTTTTATGTGCACAGGAAATACCCAATTATCATTACTTTTGGATCAACCTATACATTTAATATGAAAGATTTTAGCTTTTTTTTTGTTTTTTTTGGTTTTCTGCTTTAATTACTTCGCAAATTTGGAGGGAAGTTCATTTAGAAACTGTAAATAGACCTCCTCATTGTATTGCACAATAAGGACGTCACTTCGAAAATCTACTATGAATACAAAATGTATGGGAAATAAATTGTATGGGAGCGTTTAATGTAACATTTTTGGTTATTTCTCGTTTTATTTTTAAAAATTTATTATGGCCATTTTACTCATTAGGTTAAGTACTTTCGATATCAGTTTAAAGTTTTTTGATATCTGCAATAGTTACGGAATAATCGCTTGTGCACACTTAACGATTACACCCTGTATATATATATTTTTAAATATAACACACACTGCTGTATTTAACATGAATACTTAATACTAAAACATAAAGAATTAACCAGAATCGCGGAAACAAATGAAAAATATGCAGTTATTTTACAAAAGCGCTTGAATTATTTATTAAAAATTTCGTCAGCAATAAAATCGCTTAAAGCAAACAAGTCGAACTTACTAACAATTCCGGCCGATATTAATTAACAAGCCCAGCACTCTTTGTTTACTTGTAGTCTGCAATTATTTATGTTGTTATAAGTTTATGGTAGGCGTATTTCTGTGATTGTCTTTTTGAATGGAAACTTTAAAAAATATAGATAAGCGTGTTTTTAAAGGTGAAATATGTGGGTTATATAAAAACTGATAGCTCTATAGGCTTTTATTAAAAATAAATTGATTGATTTTGCGTAATTTTTTATTTCAGCCAGGATTCGTAATTTTACTGGTCTTCTCTATAATCAGGGAATTCAACTATGCTTTGCTATATCAATAAGGGCCGATTTTTCAATGCTTGGATAAAACTTATCCGTCCAATAAAGTAATTACAAAAATGTCACGTAAACTGTCAAATACGGGCAATTAGAATACGTTTTTAAAATGGTAGTTTTATACATTATTCGACGAATAAGTTTTATCTAAGCATTGAAAAATCGGCCCTTAATGATATAAACCTACAGATTGGAATACTCATTTCATCAGTCAATTCCATATTACAAATTTTACGAACAGGATTGAATACCCGTGTAGAGGTATTGAATAAAAACAACGTAGGGCGGCGCGGAGGCTGTAAGCAATTTACTGGTCGCAAATATTTACCGCGACGGCCTTTGTCGATATTTTGATTGCACCGGATTGTATCGAACCTTCGTCCCTTCAGGTTGATGAATATGCAGAGTGGAACGATATTTCACGTATTTTTTCCGATATTTTTGCTAGGAACTTGTTAAGTTTGTATGCATTATAGGGTGGTGTTATTATACTAGTTTTTAACTCACATGATGCCTAGAGTGTAGGTATCTATGCATATGTTTTTATGACTAAGGATTAAGGAACTATAAATATTTATACAAAAAAGTTAAATAATATTTACTGGAACGATAAGGATATATTTATTAATTGCGTTGATAGTCTTTGTGAAAGAGTGGAAATAGATAGCGCTTTATTCCATTACTAGCTTTCCGCCCGCGGCTTCGCCCGCTTTGTCTAAAACATAATAAATTATATACTAAAACCTTCCTCTTGAATCACTCTATCTATTAAAAAAAAAAACGCATCAAAATCCGTTGCGTAGTTTTAAAGATAGACAGAGAAAGCGACTTTGTTTTATACTATGTAGTATGATATTACTTATTTTTAGAACGCTTTTAAAGTTGAATTCCTATTGATTTTTCCTTATTATTATTCGGTACATGATAATAAAAACATCTAAAAGGTAAGAAATAAAACAGCCACGCTTTATAATTTAACTGTTATCATCTTCTTATCTTCTTTCTTCTTATATATAAAAATGAATCGCAAAATGTGTTGGTAAGCGCATAACTCGAGAACGGCTGAACCGATTTCGATAATTCTTTTTTTATTATATTCCTTGAAGTACGAGGATGGTTTTTATGTAGAGAAAACGTAAATATGTACCACGGGCGAAGCCGGGGCGGATCGCTAGTTTATTATAAAGGAAATATAGTCCAATGGGCTCGTGGGGCAGTCTTCAGTGTAGTATTCACATTTATTCTCCAATCCCCAATATTCAGCTTCATAGTAACAGTCTTCTATATCGTCTTCTGACATCGATAATGATGGCCTGAGAAATTGAAAAACATAAAAATATAAGCGACATATAAAAACAATAACATTTTTTTGTAACAGTCGTAAGTGTCTTTTCACCTATGTGGATCATGTCTACGTTCAGCAGTTAATAGATTTTTAGAGGTAAAATCCTGTATAATAATTGAAGTGATTTCTCGGGAAGATGCCTTGAGTTAGGTATCATCCGCAAAACTTTTATCAGCAACTTACACAGAATGCTTAAATAAACATTGATCTAAATAAGCTCCTACATGTGTGTAAATACCCTTACTTCACGTAGCAATTTAAAAATTTATCGAAAAGTTGTATGAAAATATTTTCCACAACATCACGCCTCAAACATTAAGCTCTTTCCCAGGCGCCTCTACCAATATTGTTTTAAGCACAATGTTTTGCAAACTCCATCCAACATGTAACAGCTATTTATATCATCAAACTTATCTACAAAGTAACTTACGTCAGGACGAGATGAAGTAAATCGCCTAGGATGCCGTTATGCAAGAAATGCGAGGTGGCGTTCTCACAAATAGCTCTGAGTAAGCAAGGGCGTCCCGAGTGGCCGTGCCTGCAAGCAAAAATAGACATTAGCGCTACTCGAGTGCCTTTTTTAAAGACCATTATCCCGTGTATTACTAAGCAATGCATAGGGATAGCCTACGAGCGTACGGTCGGGTATTTACATCGTGTCGTGGCGTTTGTTTTTAGGAAAGGAATTTCGTTGCTAACGTCATGAAATGTTGGCTCATTTTCGAATGCAGGGTTTTCATATGAAACGTGTCATAGTTGTGGTCACATAGTTGATTTAGGGACCCGCAGAGCTGGCAACGCATTAGCCTCTCGTTACAAATGCGCATTGGCGACAGTACTCAGTTTTAATCAGGTAGGTCTTTATATGGGTGATACGGAGTTCATTAAAACTATATTCCATTTGTGTTTGAGCCGGGGTAATGAGATATTCTAAAGCTTATGTAGTTTTTTTTATTAAAAAACCTTAATTATGTTAATGAGATCTGTTCATGGTTTGATACACAATAGATATACCTAATAAGTTTCAAAACGAATGCCCTAATTTCAAAAGACTGTAAGACAGTAGTTAGATGCATAGCATAAAAAAGAAATACATAAAAACTTTACTATTAAAGAACCAAATTCAACATAAATTAATTACGCTTTTTCACACTAAAGCAAACCAAATGTATAATACAGTAATTAGTTGACAAACTAGTTAACCAATACCCGCCAAACGTCACTGCGAACCATTTAACACAAATCACAATTTAGCGGCATACAACAATATAGAAGCAATTTAAGTTGAAATCGCACCCGTTCATTAGGTTTGTAATACATTTGGTTTATTGGGTCGTGTTCTATTGCTCTTGTTCGGCTTTATTAGTGCTTCAGTTGAAATGACAAGGCTTAAAGGGCTCAGGAATTGGAATCGAGTTGGTTAACGTGATTTGTCGATATTAATGTTGAGCCACTGCAATTCTTACGCGAGCTGTGTGCTGTGTTCCGGTCGTGATTTAGAAATTTCTGGAAGCTATTTTCTGTGATTTATATTGTACACTTATACTCTTTCTATTTACTGTTTATTGAAGACTGAAGTTGCCTGAATTCGGATTGGTAGTTGCAGACAGATAGTGTTCTTATAAACAAGAAGTTTAAATACTCAATTGTAAAATTTTATTTTGATTGAATCAAGAAATCAGTACAATTTTTTCTTCTTACGCCTATCCTCTCATGTTCAAATATATTATTTTGACCAGAATTCATAGAGATTTATTTATATCCACTTACTTTTCCAGCATTGACTCGATTAAAGTGTAGATATATCTTCTTGTGATCATGTTCTTGGTATCAATGGTGCTACGCTGTTCCCGTTTACTCGGTATCTTGAAATTAAACAAATTTTGATCTTTTAATTGAAATTAGTACGTCATTTTATAACACTAGATTTCACTCACGCACTCTCTAACGATAGTTAGTCTGGTGATAACCAGACGCTAAAATAATCGTATTCATGATAATATTTGACGTAGTAAGGATTATTTTCAGGAAAAATAACAGTGCCGAATAAGTCTGTTGCAAAATTTTCGTAGACTTCAAATTCTATAACGGCAAAACATTAAGTTTTTCAATTTAATATCTTGCAGTAAACGCTTCACGCTCATGTATGAATGCAGTCTGGAACTTACCTCAATATCACCTAGCAGAGGTTCGAGGTAGGTAGCATTGTCAACGCTGTAGTAATTAGCTTCGAAGAACCAAGCAACGGTTACCGTCGACTCCGACTCCAGAGGGATCGCTACTGTTACAAATACCTGCGAATAGTTTTGGATATATAATATGCTCAGTTATTCAGCTTATGAGAGTTTGAGTAGTTGAAATTAATGTTCTAATGAGATACAATTGTGTTTTAGTTTTTATATATTTACTAGCTTTCCGCCCGTGGCTTAGCCCGCGTTGTCTAAAACCTAATAAATTATATACCAAAACCTTCCTCGTGAATCACTCTATCTATTAAAAAATACCTCATAAAATTCTGTTGCGTAGTTTTAAAGATTTAAGCGTACAAAGAGACTTAGGGACAGAAAAAGCATCTTGCTTTTATACTATGTAGTGACTAGTGATGTTCGGATGTTGGAAAAGCAATCTGTTTTGCTACCTATATTGTATATATATAGGTTTTGTAAAGTTTCTTATTGCACCAGAAGCTATTATTAAATTACATCGATGTACTTATATCAAGTAATTGTAAACTTTATAGAGTTAAGAATTAATACTGTAATCGCGTCATTATTTATAATGATTATAAATAATGACGTACATTTATGCCATGCATATTATCTTTTGTGGTACAAGAGTGTTGTGTGGCTCTTTGGTTTGATTTTTTCGAATTACATCCATTTTTTGAAATCGTCATCAAAATCTCCCATTTTTCTGTTTGGAATAAAGGTTATTATTATGTGAATAAAGGCATATACTTACACCATATTGTGTACTCGGAGTAAATATTAAGTATCTTCTTTGCCTGCTGTTTTGATTACGTTTTCCATCGACTGCAATGTGGAGCGCGTATAATCTGTAAAAGATGTTAATATTCAGAATAAACCTGGCTGGTAAAAATCGTATTCTATTCCTCGTGTTTCGTATATTTGTGGTCGGATTCACAGCTTTGGATGTACCTTGTTTAGCTTGTCTGTAAGTAAATATGATGACGTCAGATAATGTATGAAAATATAACCTCAAAAGTGTAAAATCAGCTATCAGGAACTCAAACAGCAAGTGGCATAATTTATACTTAGAATTCATAAGTTTTCGGTATTATTTAATGATCAAAAGAAGACATATAGCCGGACATAAAATGTAAGTAATAAAAAATGCTATGTAACAAACAGTTTCCAAAAGTATACAGAAAATCATGTTAAATACATACATGATGATATAATTGCTAATCCACATACTGCTATAATTTCGTAAAACCGCTGTCGTGAAGATTTTGACGGAGTGTGTGTTTCTTTAAGGAAATAGTTGAAATGCTCTAACGTCAGACCTGACACAATCTGGACTTTGTGGCCAACGATTTAAGGAACAATATGAACTTTATTCCTCGGTGATAAATTTGAATTTTGGTCGTAGCAGCGGTTGTAAAGGCTAGATTTGACGTTCTAATATGAGCTTAGCGGGATATTCGTGTAGATCATCCCGAATGTGTGACAAGCTTATTTGGACAAGGAATTTGAGATCCGTTAGGCAAGCTGGTGAAACGGTTCTGAAAATAATAGCGGTTACCCTTTGGTTTGTGCATGCATTTAGAGTCTCGGTATTGGGACGTGAAAAGGTGGTAATATATTGAAAAATTACAGTATCTCTTGTGGAGCAAGTCGTGGGCGGTTTAAGTCTATATAATATTACTATTATAGTCCCTGCGTTGGATTCGTGCTGTTAAAAATCAGTCTATAATATAAAAGGGTATAGAAATAGCGCATACCCATGTGAGTGGTAAATGTACATAGTTGTGTAGTAGTGTAGTACAACCTTAAAACTCGAAAAGTTCAATAAAGTTTTAAGTCCGATTAATGCTGTAATTGCGAAAGAACAATAGGCTGTCTCTACATCTTTAAAACTCTATGTTCTTACCGATTAGACACAGAAAATTCCATAGGCATTTTTTGGTAAAAAAAAAACAAACTTGATGTGATTGGAATAGGAAACGAAATTATGTATGTTTAGCGCATGTTACTTTCAAGTGTTTGTGAGCGAAGCCTCAGGCAAAAAGTGTCTTTTTAAAGCTCCTTAAAAAGAGAAAAGCTCATTTGATTCGGAATTACATCTCAAAATTGACTATGATTAATTATATTACGAACTTTAAATTTATTTATAATAAAGTATCGTTTTTATTATTATTTTACCTATTTCATATTGACTTTATCAAAATAATATAAAAAGAACACAAGACACATTTTATGACACAAAAGTTCAGGAGGAAAGATGCCGAAAAAATAACATCATAAAAAGGACATAAAAGAGATATACTGAATTAGGAGGAAATTTGCACAAACATGTCAGCGAGAATAAAACGAATGTATATTATAAGTATATCATATATAATGGATAATATAATGATTTACTATGGTTATTTTAACTAGATTTCTGCCTTTGATTTCTCGAGCGTATATCATATTTTCGCGTCAGACGTTCCCATGCCTTAGTCATAAGCTTTATTTTCCTTTTAAAAAGTATGTTCTGCAATCTATCTAAGTATATACTTATGAAGTATATACCGATAATGGTATCTACATTAATCTAAATCGGCTAAGTGGTTTGGACGCCAAAGCTTAACCTGCACATACAGAACAAAGAGTCATTTTGAAAAATACATTAGTGTAAGTGTCATTGTTTGTATATTATGTTGCTATTTTGTCTATTGTATTGTCATATGTATTTCATTTAATTTATAGAATGATATAGATAGATTCATATTATTATGAATATTCCGATTCCTCAAAGCTAAATCTAAATTATATTGCTTTCGTAAATTTTTCAAAGCTACAATTCAAAGTGGAAAATATAATTTTATATCGCTTAATCTGCAAAATTTAGAAAGCTCCAAAATTCTGAAGCATGACCACATTAGTAAGC
Source organism: Colias philodice (assembly GCF_061535455.1). NCBI lineage: Eukaryota > Metazoa > Arthropoda > Insecta > Lepidoptera > Pieridae > Colias > Colias philodice. The sequence goes on from NC_143104.1 coordinate 9,083,945, forward strand.
GCATTTCATTTAACTTGTTCCTCCATTTAATATTTAGTTGCAAGCTAATTGCTATGAAACGGTCGTCAGAATATTTTGCATATTTAAACCGAAAATAATTTACACTGGATAGTGATTCTATTACATTGAAATAATGAACAAAAATATATGGAGGAACTTACCTATAGATAATTTTTTATAACAATATGTATTCAAGAAATGGAATCGTTTATCGTATATTAATTCTTTTCAAACTTTAATCATAAAGTATGTATTCTAACCCAAAATATAGTTCTATGGTAAGCAAGATTCGACATATTGCCATAACCAGTAGGACATCAATCAAAAGCAGCAAGTGAAATCACTTGAAAACTGTGAATTTCAGTAAATCTAGTCCACGGGTCATGAGCGCTCGATCCAAATCGCTGTGAAAACATAACGGTTCATTAGACCCGAGTCGAAGGCAAGAACAAACATTGTATATTTTATCTTACACCGTATTCACACATCAGCGCGCCTGCCGTACGTTACGTTGCCAATCAGAAGCCTGCGCCATGCTCAAAACGTTACTTTTAATCAATTTTCTGGGCGCGCTCTGTGACGCGGGCCGCCAGCGCCGCTATCTGATATACCCCGACGGAGGACCCTCCCGAGCACAGGTAGGTATCGTCTCGAATTTTGCCGGACGTCCGTGTAAATTTACATTCCGATTTAAACTTAAGTAAATGATGTTTTCTTTTACCGGATCCGGCTTAACGAAGCAGTGTTTTTTATTCGTGAATTCAAATGCAATTAACTCGAGCGCTCCCGGCCCGCTTTGCTTAAGTTAATTTTTTATTTAGCTCCAATATTTTTTTTCTTGAATCCCATTAGATCTTTAAGCGCTTTTAGTGCTTTGAATCGCGCTGTTTGATTATTTTGTTTAAATGAAATAACGCTATCTGATTTTGATTCCCGAATTGAACATTAATTTACATGCAAGAAATTAGGCGAGTAATTTATTTTTGTTGAGATAGTAAAACATTTGTAGCTCGAGTATTCCGAGGCGTTAGAATGAATCATTTCCCCGGAATTTGGAATTGAATGTCTGTTTACGTTAAAAACATCATTAATTTTGTACGTCTAGATAAAGTTGTCTTATTCCAAGTGGAGTTTAAAATATTGTAAGGGCCGCGTTTGAAACAATAGAGCTATAATTTAAATGAAAATAAATTCTTCAAACGCCTCGCTACGGCCGATATTATTTTCCTCCGTCATTGTTTGAGGTTATTTTCTTAATTTTTAATTAAATTGATGTTTACAATTTTTTGTTTACCGTTCGAGTCGAAAGTCGAAAGTCAGTTTGTTTTGGAAATAAAAGATGTTTACTTTGTACACAAAATTGAATTACTTGATGAGAATTGTATTTCGCTGTATTAACTGCTGCTACATTTAATTTATTTATCTGTCTGGCATTGAATTGATACGATAAAATTAGGTAAACTATATTTATGAGTCATGTGTTTCGATCTTTTTTAATTTTCATTTTTTTATCGAAGACTTATTAATAATATCATCATAGTTTTATTTTAAAAAATCACATAGAGCAATGAAAATAGAGAAATTATTTCTCTACAATATAAACATGTTACTGTGTCTTTATAACCGAAATAAACTAATAACATATTAACGTATACACACAATAATAGGAAAAGCCAAGAAACCTCGCAATTCTGTTTGATCAGTCCACGAAAGCTGAATTTAGTGGGACGGAATGATTTAGGTATTCAGTGTAATCATGTAAGCGTGATTAAGCACGACTATGGCTTAGGAATTAATACTATTAATTCTGTATTAATATAAATTGAGTTATGCTTTGGTCTTGCGGAATTGTGTGTTATTGCTTGTTTTCGTTTCCATTGCTCTCTTAACAATGTTTCATTGGCATTTGAGGTTATTTATACAATAAATTCATTTTTTTTATTTTTATTTTTTTAGTCTAGTGCAAATATGGCAACATGTCACGTCATGGTAAGTGGCTCACGACGCCGATAAACATCTTTGATAGTAATCGGTTAAGGTCCATTGCATGAAGAGAAAAATAGGAGAAAACTGGGATAAATATACGTATTTGGGAATAAATGTCTTTATAATATTCTAGGTATTATGTTTCAGAACTAGGAGATTGCAGACAGTCATGAACAAAGATATTAAATTAATAATGTTTCAGTTTATTATAGGTCTCGGTGTGCCGGTCGACTTGAAAGAAGCCTCAGTGACAGTAGGTGCAGTAATCAAGTTCCAATATTATTTACCAATAAACAGTTCAGAATATACAACCCGTATCTTTGGATTTGCCGACACAGTATCAAGAGATATGGACGGAGAAGAAAATGATGCTGTAAACGAAGCTAACAATGAATCCAGTGACGCCAGAGTAATCGATGAAGTTGACAATGATTTGGAAGATGACAATGAAAATGACACCCTCGTTGATATTACATTTAATGATAGAAGAAGACGTGCACTATTGTACAGTGAAGGAAATGTTATTAATGATAATGAAATTAATACTGAATTACCATTAGAAGAAGCTATAAGACGACAAGAGCTTATTGATGAGAAGAATTTGGAAGAACAAGAACCACCGAGAATGAACAGATGGGATTTCTATAAAATCTTTGAACATATGATTGAAAGGTACGTTGTTATTTATAAACTTCATTGTAGATTAGTTCATTAAATAGCAGATACTCTTTTTTGGTTCCTACCAAACTATCCAATTATTGATTATGTTAATAAGACTAGAAAGTAGAACGTCGTAAACAGATCGAATTATTATTCGAAGATAAGATTAGATGTTTTCAAAAGTACCTGATTCTATATCTTGATTAAGAAACTTGTTTGAACACAATTTCTATACAATTGAAATCTTAAAAATACTTGTAGGTTGTCTACATATTTGACATTAGTTCATGCATGAGAACATGACTTAAATTGAAAGCTAAATAAATTTAATTAATCTTATATATAAAAATGAATCCCAAAATGTGTTGGTAAGCGCATAACTTGAGAACGGCTGAACCGATTTCGTTAATTCTTTTTTTATAATATTCCTTGAAGTATGAGAATGGTTCTTATGTAGAGAAAACGTAAATATGTACCACGGGCGAAGCCGGGGCGGACCGCTAGTAATATATAAAAATGAATCGCAAAATGTGTGTTGGTAAGCGCATAACTCGAGAACGGCTGAACCGATTTCGATAATTCTTTTTTTATTATATTCCTTGAAGTATGAGGATGGTTTTTATGTAGAGAAAACGTAAATATGTACCACGGGCGAAGCCGGGGCGGACCGCTAGTTTAATATAAGTACGGATGCTAAATGAATAACACAAAATTGCATCGAAATATTTGTACCACACAAATATCATGAAAAAATCAAAATAATTAATTTTATTGTTCCTTAAATTTATTATCATAGTAACCTACAAAGCCAAAAACTCGGCCACTATCCAATATTATCAATGAAATTTTCATCTTGCTCAAAAATAAGCATATTTAAAATATTTTATGTCCACGTATTTTTATATAATACGTGGGCTGTCGCTTGTAATTTAGTTCCCCGCATAGTTGTATCAAGTTTGGGTTTCCGAACTTGGCTTCGAGTACTGTTTAATATTTTGTGTACATTGTTGGCGGCGCTGAGTTTTGAAGCGGTTGACAAACAATTTTAACTCACTCGAACTTGAAAGTGTAAAGATTGAGAACAAAGAGGTTCTTATTTAGATGTTTGTAAAGCACTGTGTGCTTTAATGGTCTTCTAATGTTACATGGAGTGTACAAAATCATATTTTGTCTTTGACGTGTTAAATGTTTTTCGCGTTTCAGTTTACAATAGGTTTAGGTGTTATTTTTAGATATTTACGAATAAAGTCACGTGCACTTAAATTGAAATTATAATCTCAATTGTTATAGTTCTCAATTAAAACGAAGAAAAACTTTACCTATTATAATTAATTATTTAATAAAGTAATGTGTTCTTCAATATCATAGCAGAGGATATTCCTGAAACTAACGTTTCAAAATTCAAACAAAAGCATTGGCAATTTCCAGGTACGGCTTTTCAGGTAGGCCATGCTTGCTCCGGACCATATGTGAGGCGGCTGAAGTTCCCTTTACCTATGAAAACGGTTTGCTTGGCGAAATTGGTCATATTTTATTCACGTAAGTACCTAACTCGACTCGGTATAACGAATTTCTTAAGCGTTTTGAAGATACGATGTTGAATTTTGGAGGCCGGATAATGAATTAATGTTGTACTAGAATTTTTAGCGATTTATAACCGCTCACAATGAGTTCACAAAGCAATTAGCGGGAGTTTTTAAATATACATATTCTCACAAGTACATATAATAATTTGAGTATGATTAAAAAAAAAACATTTTTTAGTATATTTTTTTGTATTGCTCGTTTTACAATTTTCTACAACCTACGATGATATGATCTATGCAATATCCAAGCCCTTTACAGAACAAGTTCACATACACCTTTAAAGCAATACTTCCTGTACAATCGAGGTAATTTTCCGCTTTACCCGGTTACGTAATGAGATTTTTCCAGATCATTCTATCTTTATGGTAATCTAGATTGAATACGAACCTAGATCTTTGCCTAGGATTTATAAAGTTAATCTTGTAAATGGCTCGTTTCCTTTTCCTTACTCTTCCTAGTCCATTCATTAATTCCATTCGTCAATCCTTTTCTTATCCTTTATCCCTTCAAAGTGGCCAAATCATTTGCAGAGATCATACTTCTCACAAAAGAAACCGCCTCCTTGGTAGTGGTTGACGCGTGAGCGTAGAACCGAGTGGTCCAGGGTTCTATTCCCGGAGACGAGGAAAAAAAAATGTCGCGGTGTTTAAGGATACAGAAGGCTGATCACCTACTTGTCCCTAAAGAAAATCGCTCAGTGAAACAGATGTGCTGTGATGATAATGCATCTGCCCCTTACCCCACTTGGGGACACGGAACTTCACTTTTACTTCTCATAAATGATCGTAAACCTACGTTTGCGTATGGTAAAGCTTTGGAACGATTTACCACCGTTGTTCCCGAACAATTAAAACGTTAGGCCTTCAAGAAAAGAGCTTATTTGTCCTTAAAAGGCCGGCAAAGCACCTGTACCAGTGTTACTAGTGTTTATGGGCGTTGACCACTTAACATCAGGTGGCCCAGCCCCTTTGCTTGCTCTGACATAAAAAAAAAAACATCTTCCGAACTTCCAGCTTATCCGCTCTTACTTTGATATTTTCAGGCCATCCACAACCAAAGATGTGCTGTCTCATCACACAGATAACGAATACCATGCAGCTGAACGACTAGGACGGTCTGCCAACGGAGGCTGTGAGGCTCTGTTCCCGGAGTGCGAATCCTCCGTTCTGGAGACATTTACAGAAATCGGGATGGACACGTTGCATAAATTTGGACTGCTTTAATAAATAAATGTTTTTTAAATGTGGTGGTTGTTTCATTTTGTTTTAATTTTTAAGTTATAATATCAAGGGATGTAGGTATTTGTACAATTGTGTTAAGAGTACCTAGTAGGTATGTGTAGTAGTATAAATAAATAAAGAAATTGTAATTCAATATTAAAAGGCATGAATATTCAGTAAATATAAAATTGGGGCAATTACTTTTTTTAAGATACCTACGGTATCTTTAAACTATGTACTTAACAAACTAAACGAAAGTTACAAAAAAAGGGCGATAAGGTAGAGTCTTACATGAGCAATGCACTTTATAATTTATATCTAAACTTTGATTCATAATGTCCTCTCGAGTAATATAAATATCTTTATAATATCTATTCTTATTGATCGGTATTTCTTATATCATATTGGTGATCAGCTTTTTAATACATGTACACTTTTTATATTATGATAATATATAGTTATATGATAATATAATATATACTGGCATATTATGATAATATACAGTTACATATTTTTAGAATTAAATTGTAATACTGATATAATTTAAAAGAGCAACTATGGAGTTTCTTGCCGGTTCTTCTCCATAGATACTGCTTTCCGAATCGGTGGTAAATGTAAAAAATATGTATTGACGTTTCAAAAGTGCTTCCCGAAGAAGTCTAATTGAATAAATAAATGTTTCAGTTTGAGTTTGAGTTTATAAATTATTCGAAAATGTCAAAATTTTCAACATGCAAATAGAAATTTCCCAATAAATTTATTTATTCAAAGAACGGGACAAATAGGCTGGATTTGATTTTTTTTTATTAAAATACTATCAAATGAATATATAGTTAGGAAATTTATGTAGAATATAATAATTTATAAGAAGCTAAGTAAATAACATTATCGTAATTTATTTGTAGACAACTATATTTTATACTCTACAATCTTATTTTAAATAAAATATGTTATCCATATAATATGATGATTTATTTATTAATTTTTTTACAAATAATTACATCGAGTATAATTTTCAGTCTTCAGTTTGTTCATCACTGTCATGCACTTTACTAAACATATCGATTAATGAAATACCACAAGAATAGAGGCTGTGACAATCTTGATGCAGTTTTCCTTCGTTGTAAGCAAGTATGTATGGTTCACTATCCTTAAATTCATGGTTTTCTTTGTCATTTTCAGGACTGAAATAATAAAATAGAAGATATTATACAAAATAATACTAAGTTAGAAACAGAATTAATGTTAACTGATTGAATTTATAAACAGTGAGAATCAATTTATTGTCTTTATATTGGATGATTAAACAAAATTTCATTTAAATACCTACTTACAGATTTAAATCGTTAAGATTAAAATTAATTTGTTATTTGGATCAAATACTATTCAATCTTAAATTAGCATGTGATGCCTAATTAGTACCGTAGTATTCGAGTAATCTTATCGTTCTTAAGAACGTAAAAAAATAAACGGAAAAATTAACACAGTTCTTCAAAATATCTACTTGACTAAAATGTACGAATATTATAATATGAAGCATGAATTAAAGAACATCCCTGCGACTTCATTCGCATTTAGTCTCAATACTGACCGATTTTCATACAAACAAACAACGTGAGTGTTAAATTTCTATTTTCCATTTTTTTTCTGAGTGCTCATTTGCAAAAGGAACTATGGCGCCCAATAGTAGTTTATATTTATAAAATCAGTTTCACCCGCATTGCTCCGCTCTTGTTGGTCTTAGCGTGATGATATATAGCCTATATCCTTCCTCGATAAATGGGCTATCTAACACCAAAAGAATTTTTCAAATCGGATCAGTAGTTCCTGAGATTAGCGCGTTCAAACAAACAAACTCTTCAGCTTTATAATATTAAAGTATAGATATGTATATTTAGAAAAAGATAATACTTTAGTACAAACGTAGCGAGCTCATGCAGAAGGTCATCATCATGATCAGTGTGTATGGGTTCTGCTCCAAGCTCACATAAGGTCCTTAACACACATGCCGTGCCGTTGTAACTGAAACTGTTAGTAAAAATTTTTATTAAAAATCGTAAAAAATATTTCCTGAAAGAAAGGGTGATGATTTTTATGTAGAGTTTAATTTTGGTGATGTTTTTGTATGCCTTACGCTTAGGTACATTACTTATGAATAATGGATGTAAAAAACACAAATTAAAAATAACTTACACACAATAGATGTATTTAAACTTAACAATGGCTTGTATTTATAACGATTCATAAGGAATTCAGTTGAAAAAAATCTTTAGTTCATAAAATTATAAGAAAGGATGTTTTCTGTACCAAGTCATCACTTTTTTCTACCTTTTTAATATATTCAATTCTCTTCACAACAATATTGAAGTGAAACTACTTTATCGGGGTTGGAAAAAAATTTTGTGTAAAATTTTTTCGTTATGCGTGACATTTTTCCGTTACGCGCCATCTTTTTCTTATCCCTACCACGCGTGATTCGACGTATTTCTGTAAAGTTGCATATAGTAAATTATTTTTTAAAAAATAAGGTCATAAAGAAGTTTCACTTCTTACGTGTGTACACTAGTACACGCACACATTTTTTATCTGATAATGAATTATTAATTTCAATTACAATACAAGTATAATGTAAAGGGAAGGCAATATTGGATATTAATTGATTCATTAAATAAAGATCAGAGAGAGATTACCGTAACCCGATAATCAATTTTAGGATGAGTTCGCGATGTGAAATAATCAATACTTTTTAATTAATTAATCTTTTCGTGCTCTTGGTTCAATTAGAATACAAAGTTGCTGAATTTTTTATTACTTTGAGTTTTAAATATTACTTGATATCGAAGCAATTCAACTTTAAGGTTGTAGGAAGATTTGTGGCAAAGTGGGAACATAAATGTTTTAAGGATTTGCAGATGTTTGTTATTTTATTTTTTATTTTATACATTAGAATTACTAAAACATTGAGGCTTTCAACGTAGGCTATATTAACCCGGCGTCATTGTGGTAGAAAACAGATACGCGAACGTTGAGGTGGGTCAATATTACCCATATATTTTATAGTCGTTATTTTTAAACTTTTTAAGAAAATTAGTATTCTGTGTTATTATTATAGGTTATAATATGTATTCTGGTTTTGATAATATTAAATAAAAATAATAATTAACCAACGTTTTATTCACTTTAATCAATTTTGACATAAACTCATAAAAATAGGAACAAAATATAGACCTCTTACGTTTTCATGTCATTCCTACGCTAATAAACAGTAATTTTGGTTACAAATAGCATTTTTATAAACTTAAGTCTAATATATTAGAAAAAAAAACTTTAACAAAGCTAATTAGAACCTTCGTTGTAAATGAAATCAATACAGAAAGCCATGATGCGTTCAGGACAAATAAATTTAGGGCAAGCTTGACAAAAATATTTTGTTTTACTATTTTTATTTCCGGACACACTTAACATCTTTTTCGGGGATTGCAGGTGGCTCCTCTGATGATCCACCAATAAATTCTCTGCCCATTTGTCATTGCTATCGATCAATTTCTGGCGAATTTTCAAATGTTCTATGGCCAGAGCAAGACCTAAGTTTTTCAAAAAATTACGTCGCTTATCGTTTGGTTTGTTTTTATTTATACGTCGTATTATAAGTGCATTAATTCCTGTGTGTCCAACATGGCATAAAAATTGTCAGGGGCCACCTTTTGGAGTTACGACTCACATCATATGAGGCGCAATGTTCATCAGCGACGCCAACCCCATATTTAGTTTTATTATAAAAGGTATTGAATTCGGGTTTTCACTTTTCTCCGCTTGAAACACACTCAGCACTCTAACATGATCCTCTTCTTCTACTTCATCATCATAATAAGGTAAGTCTGAGTCAGACAAGAGTCTAAACCCGTCATGATACGTGATATTTTCTATTCTATCCATTTATAGTACCTATTTTATAATAAGTACCTGTTGGACAAACAAAAACATTAAATTCACAGAAACAAGCAAAAAAAATGTTTGCAGACACCAAGAAATCATACACAACAGTAAAAATCAATAACTTAGCCATGGCGCGAAATTGTTACATCAATTGTGAGGATGGGTCATATTTACCTTTTTCGAAAATACACGCATGTAGCTCTCAGTACACTCGACGTCGAAAGGATTTCACTTCTAAAACGTTTAATGTACATTATTAGCTCCAGCTACTACAAAGAATAGCACAATCGTGCACGTAATTACAAAGATATTGTAAATCATAAACAAGCCGGGTCATTTTGACCCAACCTCAATGACGCCGGGTTAATAAAAAAGATGTCAAGATGTTTAGTTTCAACGTTCAATCAAATTAGTCTTATACCTTCATTTTATATCCACCTTTTTGTGGTCTACTTATCTATACTAATATAATAAAGCTGAAGAGTTTGTTTGTTTGATTGTTTGTTTGTTTGTTTGTTTGAACGCGCTAATCTCGGGAATTCCTGGTCCGATTTGAAAAATTCTTTCGGTGTTAGATAGCCCATTTATCGAGGAAGGCTATAGGCTACGCTATCATCACGCTACGACCAACAGGAGTGGAGCCACGGGGGTGAAACCGCGGGGAGCAGCTAGTATTTATATAAATGACATTATGATAATATTGTATTGACATTATATTATGTAGATGGATAAATACTGTATTTGCTTATTAAAATGATTATAATATCGTTATTATAATGAAGTTCGGACAAAGCAGAGCCCTATATCGTATGAAAGGTATACCATATTGTGTGGCGATTTCACTAATACATTATGACATTTGCAATTGATCGGCCAATCAGAAGCTGGCGATATTCGCGTTGCGTAAACGCGTTTCCGATCGAGCAAACAATAATAAATTATAATAAATGACATCGCCAAAATGGAAATTGACGAAACCAATTTATCTGAAAATTGCTTCCTGCAGGACCTATCCGTTTGTCAGAATGTAATAAATCAATGTTGATAAGTTTGCACGTTTTTGATGGTTGCTAAAAATATTGTTCGCGGAACATATTTCATCTGACTCAGCGTTGTTTTAGCGGTATCAATTCTTTTGTTGATTGATTTAAGTCGTTAAGTGTTTGTGATACGAATTTTTATCGAAAATGAGTAATGACAGAGCTTGCCCTTGAAACACGGTGTTCAATTTATCGACAATGCCTTAGAATAAAGTACTATGAACATATTAGACTTGCTTATTCATTTGGGTGACTATACAAACTCAGATCAAGTTATAAATAACACAGTTTAGTAAATTTCATACGATTAGAATAAAGTAGGGAGGACTGTTTTAATATGAAATATTGCATAATGCGCACTGCGGGAACCTTAATAGCTTCATTTTTCACATAGTTTAAAGTGAGAATTAACATTATTTCCTGATGCAGATGGTGGGGCTTTATAAGTTGCAATAAAATGTCTTGTGCAATATTTCTCAGAGTACCTACTATTTTTCTTTCTTATTTAAGATGTATTTTTTGTACTAAATATATTGAAACACACAGTTCCTTGTCTTTATTTACATAAGCAAACTTACCCATTTAAAACATCCTCCACGTACTTATAAAAGTGGTAAAGTCTAGCGTCATTGTTATAGCCCTCCCTTTCAGTGTCACGCTTCTTCCTGGACTCGCCGCCGTACCCCCCATTCGCCTCCAATATGTCGAAAGGTATCTGACTCCTATTCCACGGCAACTGAAAGTTCGCTTGAAACGCCCAATTTACGTTGACGGTCTTTATCGGCGTCGGTGTACCGATCCCGGCGTTGAACTGAAAATTGTAACACACTATTATAGTCTTTAAAGCTGTTTCTGTAAGACACAAATTGTTATGAACACAAACGTGTGTCGTGATGCCGCATATGCTCCCGTCTCGACTGCAGTTTGTTTTGAGGTAGGTACAAAATGTTCCACTTTGAAGGTAAATTCGATCAAGCCGACGAAATACGTCCTTTGAGGAGGTAAAGAGTTTATAAAATAGAGAGCGGGAACATTCTCGAAGAGAACTGGATGGGGTCATCAAGAGATAACTGATAGCTTGTGCAACGTTTATTATATTTGCTGCATTCGGAAATGGAATATTTGGAAATAAAGTAATTGGTCCGCCATCTTGTCGTATGTCGTTTTCTCGTACATTTGCGCGGGAATGTAGATTGCATTCCGAATTATCGGAGAGATAGCGTAAGCATATAATAAAATGCATACATTTTTTAAAATTTAATTTGATCTCTAATTTATTAACATGAGTAATTATAGTAATAATTTTGTAGGAAATAAATAAATGAAGAAGCTAAATTAAAAAAAAAATTTGGATAGAATCAGTTACATATTGTTTTGCAATAAATTATTTCTTATCGGTTTAATTTTCTATACCTACCGTGAAAACTCAATTTATCTCACTCAAAGTAAGCCTTAAGAAATACTAGTGCTTCCAAAAAAGATGGATGTAGGTACTTAATTATAATTTTACTAACCTGTAAAAGTGTACTATTAGGAAATAGTAATTGTCTTCGGCTTCTGCTCAACACTTCATCTTGAAACTCATTTTCACTACATTTTACCAAACATATTATACCAAAACCAACCAGAATTCTTCCAATAAACATCATTTTTCAATGGTTCATAGACTCGAAAGGCTATGTGTTAATTACGTTTGTAATCTGAAATAAGTATTATATGTTTAACATCAATATAACTAACACCAAAGATACACTAAGTCAGACTAATTCATGAGTTGCTAAACATTTCGTAAGTGGATATGTAACTACAATTTACGAATAACGGCATACACTCACAGTTTTTTCTTTATCATGTAAAATTTTACACTCTTCTCAAATTCAAATTCTCAATTATAATAGTTAAACTGTTGGAACAAAACGTTTTTAAGAATTGAAATTATGGTTTTTGACGTGACAACGTCTTATAATTCGATAGAGCCGGCTGCACGCACGAAAAAACATGACTCATGCGGCGTTACCTCGCTCTGAGGCGTTCCCTATGTGGCTTGAAGTGCAAGCGAGAGCGCGGAACGAGCGACAAAGAAGCACAATCGGACGTTGTCACGTTCAACTATCGTCAGTAAACCGACTTTACAGGCAACCAATTTTTTTAAGAAGTTTTTTTGTCTATACGTTACAAAACTAACAACTCAAGTGAAGCGGTCTCAATGCTTGGAATGCTTTTCAAAGCTTTTTGTATGGACACACGTTAAACATCACTTTAACCGGATGTAAATCCATTTAACAAGGTGCTGTGAACTGATTGAACTATTTCTATGGTCATGTAATGGCTATGCCGACATGTAGTCAGAGCCTTTTGAATTTCTCGTGACGAAATGTTGAGTAAATAAATTAGTGCACTCAAATCATGTGACTGAAGATTTAAAGTAAGGCTGAGATCACAGTGAGTCGGCGAGATTAAATGGAGTTCATTCACCTTGTATTCTAGATAATTCTACGGTGTTTTCGGCAGAAGTTGTAGTATAAATTTGTTGTGTTAGGTACACAAATTGATGACACGGATGGTTCAATGGACCAGTTAAATGCGTTCAAGAGTGAGATGTATAGTGATCGACTTTTATTTCTTTTTATATGGAAGAAGAATGTAATTTTCACTCTTTATTAAAATTAACTACTTGTTGTCTAAAAGTAAAGCTTATCCGTGTTATTTTGTAAAAATGATTGACCAAACTGAAAATGATTCTTGCTCAATCTGTTACTTTACTACGATGTCAACATTATGATTTGCTCAAAAATATTGAAATTTAAAAATATTTAAATTAAATGAAGCGCAGAGAAAGACTTTGATTATTTATTTTGCCGTGAACAAAACAATGTTTGTTTTAATCAACCCAAATTAATTAATTAACTACATTATTTCACTCTTTTATTTATTCAGAAATGAATTAAAAGTTGAGTGTTTAATAATTTCGTCCATTGAATGCTTTCATTAAAATATCAGTTGTATTCAATTGAGGATGGGCGAGCTTCAAAATCTTTATATTTTAGGTAATAGTAGTCCAGTCATTACAATTATCAAATATATTTTTAAATGTTGAGCATAGTTTGTTAAATTTATACGCTATTCCTTAATTTAAACTTAAAAGACATAAATTTATGGTATTGAGAATGTATTCAGACATACAGAGAGTTTTGATTGACATTAGTTTGATGATATTATTCATATCATTTCGTTATTTTTATAACAATTACAAATATGCATACACAACCATACAAGAAGTGATACACAATTTCACGAAAAAACGAACACTGAATAAGTTTGTGACTAAATTGAAGTTCCCTTAATTATAAAGTTGTAAAAGCGATGTAATGAGGTAAGGTTTGAAAAGAAACTCGCGGGAAATTTCAAGAGAAACCGCCCTAGGCTATAAATCAAGAAATCTATTTAAAACCTCGAAGATCCGTTTTTATGGGATATATTTTATAGAGATGGGTATGAAAAGTCGCTTCGTTTGAAGTCAATGCAGAGGAAATTCTAAGTGGTAAACTTATATTTTCATGCCCTTTTTATGGAAAACATTAAATAAAATATCTAGTGTTTTACTGATTACAATTTCTATCAGCATCCAAGGTATTTTATTATATCTGTTGCAAGTACTTTTTTGTATAACTACAAAAAACATGATAACTATTTAACTATTAACGTTGAATTAGGTACTACATTTTGTAATTCAACAAGCGTTTGTCATATTGGCAAATAATTATTTTAATGTTATTACAGTCCTTATTATTTTAATTCCATATATACAAATAAAGTCAAAATTTAGGTATAGTGCCATTGTTAATATTAAATTAATTTTATCAGTAGAAAAAAAAATGTTTTTTATTTATTAATATTAATTATTTATTAATAAATGACTGTCAATTAGCATTTAATTAAACTAGATATACTCGAGCGTGATTTAATTTTTAACATCATTTCACAATAGATACTGATTGATATCTATTGTAAAACCCTTAGTAAACCCTTTATTTACCCAAAAACCTTCATACGTTTCATACGCTTCTATTTGTAACAAAAAGGCCTACCATTTAAAGTTTAAAAGCATTTAAACGCGTGTGTTTGTAGTGTGAACATGTCTTTACAATGGTCGGAATATAGTGTTTGAGATCAATAATGTAGTAAGGATTTAGAGTAAAGTGCCGCTTATTGCGCCGTTATACATTCCACTTTTATTAAAGACGACATGTCAAGGTATGTTTTTTTTTCATGAATTAAATTATTAAATTAATTTAATTACAATTTAAGATATCAAATAAGTGGTGCTCGTTTAATAAAAAATGAACAATTTTTAATTTTATTATTTTTTTAAACGTTCTGTCTGTTTTTATTTTTTTACTCCATAATATTATGAATATCTACGTTATGTTATAATTAAATTTAAATTCCTTGGATGGTTTGTTAATAATATAATATAGCGGGAAAAGCTGTAAATAACCTGTTAAAAATTTTAACGTTAACGAAACTGCTGTTAATTTAGAAACATGATTTCCATTTTAATATAATTACAAAACTAAATTAAATTTATAACAACACATGAACCAAATGCTCAAGCAAATTCTTGATATCTTGATTATTATTTCTGTATCAGATAATAATTTATCGTCTATCTAATATTCTAAGAAAATAATAAACAATTTGTGTTTTCTTCTTTTTTCTTCTTCTATGTTTCATAAAAGTGTTAAATAAATAAAATTCTTTGCAGATGTTTGTGGCTCATTATTTTTCTACTAAACACTATTACAGCAGAATTATCCGATGAAGAAGATGACTACAGGATGAAAAGGCAAATTAATTCTATACCTCTCGTTTATCCTTATGGAGCGACTTATAAGGTATTTCATTTTTTCCCGCCTTTAATTTGCTTCGACCTAGATACAGAATTATTGCTTACAGTGTTGTTTTATATAAGCAGCCTCTATTTTTCAAGAAAAAATCATGTTATCACGGGCTTAAAGATAGATTACATGTATTAAATTCAGAGTAAAAGTTATATAAATTAATATTTTAAAAGCAAAGTTTTGTTGCTACTATTATTTTTTATTTGTTTTAAACATTTTATTGTGTTGTCAATATATTACGAAGCAATGGGTACAATTGTTATAAAATATTAAAATACCTACAATATGGTTTGTTATACTAAAACTTGTACATATAGATTTATTTTACACTTTTTAGTATAAAAACAACCTGCATTGATAAATATCGATAATGTTTAAAATATTTTCTATCAATTACCAGCCCGTACCTATTTATTCTTTTAGGGTGTATTTCCACCATGCGCGAGAATGTGTAGCGAGGAATGTGTTTGTAAATAACCAATCATATCGCTTCATTTAGTTGTAGTTTGAAGAGTTTAGCGTTTGAAGTGATACTATTGGTTATTTACAAACACATTCCTCGATAAATTCTTCGCACATCATTGGTGGGAACGCACCGTTATGCCGCGGCCACACATTGGAGATATTTGCACCAACGCGACGTAACGTTTTGCGCCCAATGCACCAATGTATGTATCAGTACTTTGACACAATGTAGACATTGCGTCCAATCACTGTCCAATGCCCAATACGGGTGTCGGTTTTCGATACACGTTCAAAGGAGAGGGGAATGAAAGGGGAGTGCGCGGGGGCATCTTGGACACAACGCCGCGCTCACGCCACACATATCGTCTCTGTCAGTCGTCTGAAGTGTGCATTTTTATCATCTACCATCGCCTTTTCTTTCGTTGATTACTTGTCTGATGCAAATAATAACTAATAAGCATAATGTACCTAGTCCGTACGCGTAAGCCGCTAGTGCAAATAAATGATCGTCCATCGTCTTCGTTACTCTGCTACCAGTTGGGACTGGCCCAATGAGCTAGTCTGTTTCCATTGATTGGTTACAAAGTTGACATTGAAGCCAATGTATAGTGCAGTAGTTTGATTATTTCAAATTATAGCCAATATTGGACGCAAAGTTGAATCCAATGTGAGGCCGCGGCTTTAGACTCCTCTAGGAATCGAACGCACCTCTTGATTTAACTCTTAGCCACTGCATTATTAATACATCATCCATACTCATTATGCTTTATATTTCAGTTCATCATAGGATTCTCATATCCAGTGCCTAACAAAGACAAAATAAGCTTAGCGTTTGCTGTCAACTTCCAGTACCAATACTTACAGTTCCAGAATATATCTGAGGTATCTCGATATTACTTTATCAAAGAAGTCTCTAGAGAGGAAAGGGAAGCTGACTTGGAAGCGAGGAAAGATGAAAGATTGGTTTTTTATCGAGCTGTAGCTGATATGTTGGAATCGTGGGTATAATATTTACTGTTAATACTTTACTATTAAAAGTAAAAATACATACAAGATTATTAATCTTAATATATATATAAATCTCGTGTCACAATGTTTGTCCTCAATGGACTCCTAAACCACTTAACCGATTATAATAAATGCATGCATGTGCAGTTCGATCCAACTTGAGAGATAGGATAGTTTAAACATGTAGGTACCACGGGCGAAGCCGGGGCGGAGCACTAGTAATATTATATAGTAAAACTACTTAAATGTTGTTTGTGGTTCAAATGCTTTTGGCATGTCAAATAATTTGCTCTCCGTAGGCAGCGAATAAATTATAATTAAAATTTAATTCAATTTGCAATTTGGTTTATTATGCTTGCAATATAATGCATACAATTTGTAGCAATTTGATTAGCTAATATTATTTGTTTAGGATTTACATTTAATTAGCTAGGTAACTGTCTATTTTATTCTTACATTTTAAAGTAAGTATACAAGCTCTCGTTGCATTCAATTTAACCTAATAGATAACAATAACAATATAATGATATTTCTAATCCATTACAACAGGTTCAAGAAAAATTAAACTGCTTGAATGACGAAAGAAAATATATTTGTTTCAAAAGTTTAGACGAACATTGAGCGTAAACATCAGAATTTGTTAAAAGCACGATATATTCACAAAGAGGGATATTTTGATAAATTCGTGAAAACCGGAGTTAAATGTAGAAATGAATATAAATTATCCTATTCATTGCACGAGCCAGCGGGTTACCATACGTAATGGGTCTCTTGAGATTTCCTAAATTTGGCGGTAAATCGAAAATCAAAAAGCGATTGCAGTTGAGGTAATTTATAGTGGCGTCGTTAAATTAATCGATTTCCTCGTAGTATAATAACTTTTATAAAGTCGGGACTGATTTTAGTGAAACTGACCTAGTTGATAGCTCTTACCTTAAGTTAAGGGTTCTGACTTCAATTGAACGTTGAAGGTTCGAACTTCGAGAGTCGCACGTCGAAATGTGTAAAGAATTTGAATTGAAAATTTCAATTATCTGCACAAAATTTCAATATAAACGGAAATGTATAAAAACGTTACATTTTTTTATTCGCAGTCTAGTAGATGTTTTACCCCGCTCATGTTTAAAAATGTTGTGTGGTTTTATGAAACCACGGTAAAAGTGAAACTGTTCGAACGGTTCCGAACACTGCTTTGTGTAGCGCATGTCGCGTGACGGTCGGCTGCCGAGTAGGTATACCTACTCGGCAGCCGCGATACACGCGACATGCGCTACACAGACCAAAAAGTTTGAGACGATGTAATAAAAGTTTGGCCAAACGTTTACGCTTTCATTAAAAAGCAGCATTGCATATTATTGACAATTTCCTTATCGTCTAGACTAGGATATATTTTATACGTTAATTATGTTCTACCTGCAATCAGGTTGTTTAAAGTATGTAGACAAGCATGTGCTATGTTAGCATAGTGCCAGTGATTCATCTGGAACTTTTTTTTTTATTTAAAATGTATTTTGGTAAATATGTTAAAATCTACCTAATCCTACTTATATCGATAACCCAAGTTAAATGTTTGATATACTATTATTTCATAAATATGAAAGCTACAACATTGATTCTTAATACTTGTTTCACAATAATGATGAGTTACTTCATAAACTAAGGTTTCAATAAAAACATGATTATTTTTTTATTAAAATATTGATTTACTACAATAACACTTACAGATAAAAAATATAATTTCAGCAAAGGAATGAACGGCCCGGATTGTGTGTTGCGAGCGATCTGTGAAGCCGCGCAGTACCCGGTGGATGAAGACGGCCTGGTGGGGGAACTGCTGCATATTATGTTAACGTATGATGTTAAATACTATTAATACACACATCAACAAAGTTAGACAACTTTTTAGAAAAAGATTTTATTTTATAAAATATTCTACGAGCCCTGACAACGAGTAGACTTTGTTATCATTTTCGCTAAATGAGCGTATAGTTTTTCATAAATATTTCAAATAAATGTTGCAATATTCTTCTTAAAGTTTAAAATTATTGAAAAAAAAAAATGTAGTTTCATATTATGTACCTAAATCAAATCGATGGATTGATGTAATTGAAAATTTCATTTATTAGAATATTATCAAAAATATCTTCCTCACCTTCCGCATCATTGTTTTATGCAAGGAAGGATCCTTGCATAAAACAATGACAATGTACCTTCTTACATCCTGTATCTTCATATATTCCAGGCCAGACTACGGTAAAACCCCGTTCGACGAAGAGGACCCAGACTACATAGAGGCAATGTCACCTTATATAGACGCAGCGGTTGCTGGCAGACAAATGTTCGACTGTGCGTTTATTTATCACAAGTGCCCTCAAGGACAGGGGGTTTTGGAACTTATATCAGCGCTACATGATGATTGATTATTTGATATGGATTGAATTTATAAATAAAGAAACACCTTTTTATGAGTTTTTTGGTTAAGGATTCAATGGAATGTAAACAATAATGTAAAGTTACATAATGAACGGTTTCAATAAACGATATTTTTGCACTAATATCATTTTGATTAAATTGTCTGTGTATTATTTGGTAATAAAATTAATATACATATTATGAATATAAGTTTGTAAGAAATTTATTTACCTGTTAATACAGTTTTATAAAACACAAGAAAGGAATGCTTGATTTAAGAATGATTAGGTAGCAGCTTGAACCCTATAGATATGAATTTAATTTAACACACAACGAAATAAAAAATAGTATTTGCATTCATCATATTTTAATAGCAAATTCCATCCCTTTTTTGCGTCCATCTAAATAATAAGTGAGCCATAACGTATAAATACGAATATGTTTCGAACTGTAAAACCACGAAAAACGTACTCTATGAAATATAAATTATCAAATATTAAAATATACCAAAACATCATTATTTATTACCATAAAAATCGTTCAAACTCACGACCAATTCGCACATAGTTACCGCAGCTCCAATTAAGCGCAGTGATATTTGAAAATTAAGTAGATTAAAAATGTTTTCGCAGCTTGTTAGCGTTATTGTAATGAGTTCATTAGTTAGTTAAAGCATTTTCGTGTACTGCACTCAGTCACATAACTATTATAAATTGTGTGGAAGTTTGTGCGTAGCTTACTTTATTGTAGGGGCGTTAAACGACTTAGAATTTGCCCCTTCTATTACAAAGAAACAGGTCTTTAAGTTTGTTTTGTTTTCTTCATCACTACAGAACTTAAAAATTACCTCATAAAGGTAATTTATAAAGAAACATTATTCCATTTAGAATTAATTTAATTCAGTACTTTCAACAAATAACAATGGGTTTTTATTATAATGTTAACTAACATTTTGAGACATCTTAAATATCTATCGACGGACTAGAAAAATTTAAGAAGGTAGATAAATGTATTTAATCTAAGTGGGCTTCTAAAGATATACAAAGAGGATATGTATAAATGCAGATTTGTAATCGAACTTTTTAAAAATTTCGTTTACGTATTTACTTTTCTTCAAGAACATTTTAGGACCTAATAAATTTTTCATATGGATTTCATTAAAAGACAGATAAAAGTAAAACATTTCTTAAATTTAATGGCAGTCCTATAACATATAAATTACAAAATAAACTTATTACTAGATTATTTAGTTTTAGAGATCTGTGTATGGAGACACTTCTAGCATTGAGAATGGACAGGAATATATGGATGCTGTACAATCTTCTGCTGTGTGGTTATGCCATTTGTCCGTCGCTGAAGACTGCTGTCTGAAATAAAGAGCATTTCCTTTATATGAGAATAGAAATATACCTACAAATTTTTTATCAAGTAAATACATGAGATGTGTATTGTTTTATTTGGTTTTTTGGTGGTAAGTTTGAACCAACCTGATTTAACATGGATGTAGGTTTATTTTCTACAGTTTAAATAGGAGGTTAGGCACTTGGTCGTCGCCCAGGCGACTCGGCGACACGCTTAGAAGTAAATGTTTCAGTCCTTATATTAAAAACGTGAAAAAAATTGTGGAGATGTATGTATGTTCGTTCCTACTTCACGTGTACCTACACAACTGAACGGATTTTGATGATTATGCAACACAATAACACATATTATTTAGGTAAGCTATTGAAATACTTGGTTATTTCCGCGGGTGAATCTTCGTGGCACAGATAAGGATATAATAGACTTTAGATTTATTAATCTAAAGACTATTATATCCTTATTAGAAGATACATACCTAAAGGCCATCTTCAATATTTTGAAATAAATCCCTCTGGGCTCTGAGATCATATTGGTTTCACAGATGGCGCGGCGGACGCAGTGGAAACCGTTTAAACCATTACTGGAAAATACAATAGTTAAGAATTAATTCTGGTAGCTATACTTATGAAAGAATCCTACTAATATTATAAATGCGAAAGTTTTTAAGGATCGATGTATGTGTATGTGAATGTTTGTTACTCTTTTACGCGAATACTACTGAACCGATTACAATGAAATTTAGCACACATGTAGAGGGTAACTTGGATTAACATATAGGATTGATAACACGGGAACGGGAACTATGCGGGTTTTTCTTTGACAATGCGGGCGAAGTCGCGGGCGGAAAGCTAGTATTATAATATAGCGAAAAAATTTGGGTCAAATAGAAAATTTTAAAAGTAAAACAGGAAAAACTAAAAGAAAACTTAAGTAATCTTTTGAGATATAAAACATCTTCAGATTATCTAATTTCCTTAGTTTCATAAATATATAATAACGTATAAGTATAATCACACGTGTAATAAAACTTTTCTACACCCCGAAGTCTCATGGGGAGAAATCCGATAGCTTCAGAAAGATTAGGTGAAAGTTGGAACCAACAGATTTTCATGCCAAAGATTTTTTCACAGATATAAATCAGGCTTGTGAGTAATAACACAAATATGTAACATACTTTAAGATGTTTGTCCTTTAGGACAGACTTTTTTTAATTTGTAATCTTGATGTTGCCTAAAAATTATTGGATTATCATCGACAACTAACCATCATGCCTATTTCTATACTAATATTATAAAGCTGAAGAGTTTGTTTGGTCAGATTTGAAAAATTCTTTCGGTGTGAGATAGCCCATTTATCGAGGAAGGTATATATATATCATCACCCTAAGACCAACAGGAGCGGAGCAATGCGGGTAAAACCGCGGGACACAGCTAGGTTTAACATAAATTAAGGCATTACCCGGCAATTTCGACTATGTTCAACCTCTATAAAGTCTGGTACAACATAAAGCACAATACCGAAAAAAATATATAAAATAGGATGGTCTTTGATCTTTAATTGCTCGCGAGGACTTTTTTCCAAAGTTAATAGATTTCTAGAAAAAAAAATGTGCCGTGGTCATCGATTTTTCCGCAAATACTCTATAAACTTCGTAACCTGCTGACTTACAGCTCTGAAAATTTTATGTTTAATAAATTATCAGTTACACAACAGTCCCTGACGAGGATATTTTGTTACACTGATTAGTATCTTTTTAAATACAAAATGCGAGGAAAAAAGAAGGTGCAGCGGGAGAGGTTTGAGATCCGTCAAGTATGGTCAAGGTTATTAGCGCATGTAAAAGCCTTAATACAAAAACATACCTATCTAAAAGTACTTCTAGTTTATTATAAATGCTTCGTCTAGTAAAGTGGTGGTAGGGATGGAAGGAGTCTGGTGGATCATCCCAGTTCAAACGGTACCCTATTGCTTGAGCGAAGATTTGGGTCCAGGGTACCATATTTGCTTTGAAGTTTAGACGCAGCTGTAAATAATGGTTTTAATTTTAATAATAGGTTAATAAAAACAGGTCATTATTGTAGTGTATCTACATATATACGTACTGTAAGTACAGTATAATTATAATGTGTTTTTAGACTTTGTTGCGATGTCGAAAGACAAATAAAATCACAGACTTCTAGATCTAGTACTAATTCTACTTGCTTGGAACTAGTCATTGTTCGAAATGACTGACATTATTAACTCATATATAAAGTACCTATTTAATTCCTCAAAATAATAATTCACTCATTTAAATAAACACATTGAAAAATATTACGCAACAATTATAGATACTAAATACATGATACCACGTTGTCGTATTGCACTTTTTTAATTATTGTGGGTAACGTGGATATATGTGAAAAATATTTTAGTTGGCACTGCAACGCATAATTGATTTGTATTTTTTGAAATAATGCTTTCAATTATTGCATAATATTTTATAACAATAATACACAAGATACAAAATGCCATAAAACAGGTTCAATTCGTTCCCTAGTCAGTGACAAGAAACAACGTGACTCAAGATTGATATAAAGATAGTAAAAGGTAATAAAAAAAAACAATTAATTTATGTACTTACGAAAAACTTTGACACATTTCGGAAGCCAAGATATCTTTTCGTTCTAACTTGGGTATCGCTTTCTCCTTGATCGATTAGAAGAAACGAAACAATACAAATATAACAAATAAATATCACTTCGTAAGTCCTGTACATAATTACAATGTAAATTATGCATTACACAGTCTTGAGTTGCTTTCCATTTTGAAGAGCGTAACTGAAAGAAAAGGTATGTTTAAACAATGATTTATATGAATAATACTGAGAATAAATTAAAGAAATCAAACGTCATTAATATATTGATTTATGATTCATACATATTAACTTCATTGATATTAAACACAAAAACAATTTTTATTCAGTGAAAATTAAATGAAAACCTACCAGCTTCGTATTATTTTGTTAGCATTGCGAGAATACAGAAATAAAATCACTTTGAATGCGACATAGGAAATGTCTGAATAATAAAGCGGAAAACATAACGGTTTTGGTGAAAGTAGGTGTTATTTTATTTAAAAATTATCAATGCTCGTACACGTGGAGCTATTTAAAAGTATATCAGGTCAAATACTGTATAGAGTGCTGAAAATTAGCATAAACATTTCTCCGTTTTTATTAAAAGTGTACATTTGTGTACATTTCTTTGAATTCAAAAGTATTTTAAATTGAGTAAGACGTGAAAGACCTTAATCTTAAGTGGAGGTAGATTTAATGATAGATTTATAAACATGTTTTTATTCGTAGAATAATAAACAAATAATGAAATTATTATTTTTAAATCTGTATTTTTATTTATTTTTGCTATTGGCTTAGATTTAAAAAAAATATCCCAGGAATCATTGCAAATATATCCGATCGGTATAGAAATTAATGGTAGGTATTCTATTTCATGAAACGCTTGAATTACAAATCTTTGGATAACTGTAATTTCCGCTGCTGTGATTTCCGATATGAAAATCTGTTGTGATCAATGGTAATTTAACTTTTTTTAAATATAATTGTTAACAATGTGCCTAAAGCTAAATCAATTCTATAATTTGCTTTTGATTAAGTGTTGTATTAGTTAGTTCTTTAAAGAAACGAATCTTCAATGGCGGCGCTTATCATTCCCTCTCGCTCACACACGGCCGTACGGTTTGCAAAAAAAAAATGGAAAAATAAAATCACTAAAATGTATTTGATTTTCCCTATAATAGTTTTTATCATAAATTTACAATGACAATTATGCATTTGCGAAAGTAAATAATGTTTTATTGGAATTTGACAAAATATGTTCTTTGGGAAAAGTTGTTCAGTTTTATGGGCTTATTACAAGTATTATGGGGATTTTATTACATTCTGTATACGTAAATATGATAATTCATATAAATACACAAATACAATAACAAAAAAGTTTGTCAACAAACAATTTGAAATACTTAATTAATAAAATAATTATCAATTTACGTTATTTTTATTTTCTTTTTTGATGATCCTACCATCTGTCAAAGTCAGCTTTGGCCGCCATTGAAGATTCGTTTCTTTATTGAACTGACTAATATAGAGTGAGTTTAGTTGAGTTTTTTTTTACTATTTTTTAAATGTTTTCATACCGGAGAGCACCCTGTGGTTTACTAATAACGGCTTAACGTTAAGCTGTTTGTACATCGTGATTATCATTTTACTGAGCTCTCTAGTTTACAGATAAATTTATGGTATTAGTGTAATCCAAAATCTCTTAAAAAATGTAACATTTTGTCTCACAAAATAATAAAAAATATTGAAAAAGATGAGGGTGTTTCAACTTGTGTTTTTGTGTTTTATTGTGACTTGCATTTGTTTGGATTTCAATGCAACTGAGTCAAGTGAGAGTCGAGTGTTGTCAAGGAAGAAGCGATTCTTGATATTTCCTGAAGGAAGTTCCTTCCAATTGGGTGAGAATGTTTAATAGATTTAGATTAATTATTACGTTTACACCTATAGCTGCTCTATACTGTTTAAGAACTAAAGTGGACTATTATGGGATTATGCACTTTGTAGAATACATTTATCTGTTTCAATACATAGTTGTTTTTGTCAAGGCAAATAAGGCTTTGAATACCTGTGACCCATAATATTTTGCTTGAAGCTTTTTTCTAATAATAAAAATAGTGAGTTAGAAGGTTTGGGTGCAAACTGCTTCTTCGTTTTGATACACATGCTTTCGATTTTCTAACCTTAAATACATGGTACCAAGTTGATAAAGACATTGAAAATACGCCCTAATACTCACCATCTTTATTAAATTATACTCTTTATAGCGCGTAAAATACAGATAAAACTAGATGTTATGAACGATTGGGCGACTACGCGTTAAAAGGGCCAAAGGGAGCTATTTGCGGTCAAATGAATATACCCCGAATCATTAAAGAATTTACTCATATAAATCAATTGTAAATGAGATTTAGGTTCACACAGGGAAATTGTCGTAGACTTAAAATGTGGAATGCCTTTTTTTCTCGATGAAAGTTGAAGCACGAATTGTAGGTGTGTTTGTAATAATATTTGTGTGTGTTTGTGTGTGTGATTTGACAACACGAATTCTGTGAAAATGTATTAAAATTACGATTCGTCAATTCTTACATAGATAGAATTCTAAAAGATTATAAGTCACCAAGTTCACTTACCAATATATACTACATAATCAATAAAACGTAGAATCACTTTTGAATACCGATATCAAAAACATGTTTCAATTTTATATTGATGAAACTGAAATTTAGAATCCTGCATTTAAATATTTGGAGGTAGTTTTATATAAAAAAAATAAAAAAAAAACCGCCAAGACGTGTCAGTCTTTTTTGAATCAATCATGATTCATGAAATTATTTGCGTTTTAAATCAGCTTTTCTAAACATTTAATTATAATAAAAATTAAATTATAATTAGTGCATATTTTATGTTTGGAACGCACGAGAAAAAAGAAAAAATTTAGACAGATAAGTCACTTAAGTTTTTTTCTGTTATGGCAAGAATATATAACTGTTTGCCACACTTGTTTTTTTTAATTCAATTTTTTTAATCTACTGCATTGAGGCAAAGTATGACATTAGAAATACAGATTATATCTATCTTGTATTTTTTGTGTTTATCTGCAGCTGTAGGTATGAGTAAATTATACGTGTAATATTTTTCCGCTGTTTACATATACAATTAAGAAAATTTTAAGAAAATTGCAAATAATATGTAAATAGAGTGAAAGAAGTATAAACATATAAATCACCTATTGTAAATACCTTATCAGAACATAATATTTCGACAGATTCTTTATCCGATTAAAAACATGCTATAGGTATATAAAGCTATATTGATCGACTTCAAAAAAAGGTTCCACATTCCTCTATAATCTATATTTTTGTATCAAAATTCCAGTATTCTGCCTCACGTACCCAGCGATCATTAGGATCAGTGATATCTTCATTTGGGGCAACACAGCCGCGCTGGCCTTCGAGCTGCCCCAGGACCCCTACTCCCCCTTCAATCACAAGGCTGACCCCCTCCACAGACGAGTGGATTCCAAAGCTATATATTACACCGATGAAGCTGGCAAAATTATTCATAAGCAACCCTATACACGGTAAGTTTATTGAACACTTTCATTCGTTATCATTTTCACTGTTTTACGTCTTATCAAGAGATAGGTCCTTGGGGATTCATAAAGCTAAGATAATACAAATCAAAACAGCAGATTTTTACTTTTCGTAACGAATTATATTATAATTTTTATGTTCTAATTATTATCATTCTATCATTAAGTTTTCATTCTCCACTAAGAGCTTATTGTTCATCTCTAAATAAAAATATTTCAATTTATTTAAGAACAAGAAATATTACCATAGATATTAAATAGTAACCTTTTACCAATATAAGAGTATATACATGTTGCAAAATGTTCAAATTTGATTCATTAATGCATGCAAATACATTCCCGGATACTTGCTACCGGAAGAAGTGTAAAGAAATGGAATTTTCTCGAAGGGAGCTCGGTCTCAGAGGAAAACAACCCACAAAGGGGACGATCAGGGAACAAACGGCGCGATTGCACATGCAAATTCAGTCTTGGCGGGATAAACCTGCGCCATTTTGTGTCCGCAAACATATTAGTTTGGCGGGTTTTAACACTTACTGGTAGAAATAGTATTATATGATGTGGTGTTAATATTTGTTGTGGTAAACAGAAATACGAGTTGAATAGATAGGACATAAAAAAAAAGTTCAGGTAGGCCGTTAGTTATAGTAAGAAATGAATAGAAGATTGAAGATAATCGAACACGGAACAGTGATATCATAATAATGGTTAATGGTTTCTTTAAAGCAAGCTTCTTTGCTATAAATTATATTTATAATAAATTGTATTTAATAAGAAAGTATTAAAAAATTACCTACTCATTTACATAAATCAATACTTTATAACATTCAGTGATGCAAAGTCGTTCCACGTGGTCTTACGACTTACGGGAATATAGAAACATCTCGAAACCTTTTTAAATTCAGGAATATTTTCGCAACTTCCGCGACAGATTTTACACACGAGAGAATTTCCTTGTTGATCCGATACAGATTTGAATGTTCGCTTACTGGGTGTGAGGGACCCGGTGGTGCGTAGGCGACTTTAGTCAACCATATTCCGTACTTTTATACGAATATAATGTAAATAATACACTGGAAAAAATAGGATTATTTCCTCTGATGTTTTGGTTGCAGAGCGCTTTCATCTTTAATTCTGTTAACGATAAAGAAAAACGTTACACGAATACATCATTATGATTTCCATTTATAAATAACTCGATTATTTGTCATTTTATCTATAATATTTTTGTTACCTTCTTTTTAAAGTCTAATATTATTAGCGTGAAAGAGACAAACAGTATTCGAATAACAGATTAAAAACCTTTTTAGGTTCCCTTACTTTAATTGGGTAATAATTATTCTAAATAACCAATGAATCAATAGTACCAAGAGCAAAGATAATAACTGAAACTGCTCCATCATTCAAGCTGTAGATGAAATTGGAATTCAATGTTCGCATTAGCTGTGTGCTTAATTCGTGGATTATATTAATACATACATCCAATAGGGATCAATGCATGAATAAATGTATATTGTGCACTGATTCTATTGTCACCTTTGTCTTAGAGGTTACTATGAACAGTGCAACGGTATTATTGGCTTTATCTTTGTAGCATATGATTCAGAATATACCTTAGGGCTTAGAAGATTTTGAAATGGTAGTTAAGACTAATTTTAAACTACACCATTTTTTTACTGAAACATCATGCGTTGTTCAAACGTCGGTAGTTAATATTATCGTCAGGCAAGATCTTTCTTTATGAAAAGTGAAGGATGTTGCAACTCGTGTCAGCCGTGAGACGTCCACTGCTGGACAAAGGCCAACAAAAACAACTGATAAATGATAAAGATTTTTTAAATTAAAGTATACGATGTTACATATATTAATATATTCATAATGCATTTGCAAGAGGTATAATGCATATCTACAATACGGCAGCTGCAGGTCCCCAGACATTGTAAACTCAGTCTTCATTTACATTCCGAAACGCTGTTCTATTTTACTGAACAGTTGGTTATCGGCTAACTATATAAACATGTAAAATAATAATTCTACCAAATTAAATACCTATACAAATTAATCTATACTAATATTATAAAGAGGAAAGGTTTGTATGCATGAATGTATGGTTTTCACGCATAAACTACTGGACCGATTTCAACCATTAGAAAGCTGCATCTTCACTGAGCAACATAGGCTATAAAACATGTAGGTACCACGGGCGAAGCCGAGGCGGACTGCTAGTAAATTATAGCGAACTTAAACTAGTTAACTAGTTAACTTACTACTAGATAGGTATAACTAATTGTGTTCGATATCCATTCGATATCCTAGTTTCATGCTATTAAAATAATGTTATTGATATTTTTTGTTTATGAAGCTAAACTTAAATCAATCAAAAGCATAAAAAATACACACTTACCAACAATACCAACATCCATAACTTAAGTCAATTAAATTTCATCATCATCAGCCCACTGCTGGAACGCGGGCCTCCTATGAGGGTAAATTACATTTACCCAAAGAATTAATTGAAGCTTCATTTCCTATCATATCAATTAGTACAAATGAATTCACCCAAAGTTAACCAGAACGGCATGTGCATTTCAGGAAGCCGCTCGTAAATCCCGCGTTTGCGAAACGCAGTGTGGACACGGACAGACGGCAGATTCATGCATCAAGTACTAGATTGGGACTCAGTGAAAACGTCGAGTTCCACAGGACCAGCCGCACTGCTTTGTATGAGAAAATCGAAATAATGTTACAGGGGTGAGATTCAAACTCAAACATTTATTTATTCAATTAGACTTCTTATAGAAGCACTTTTGAAACGTCATTACATATTTTAAAATTTACCACCGATTCGGAAAGCAGTATCTATGGAGAAGAACCGGCAAGAAACTCCATAGTTGCTCTTTGAAATCATGTCAGTTTTACAATTTTACAAAATACATATGTAACATCATATATTATAATAATTTATTGAACTCAAACTTATGAAGTACTACATTGCGCTTTTATGGAAAATATATAGTATGAATTATAACACCAATGCCTTATTTGTTACTAATTATATACTTAGTTGCATTATAAAATAATGACGTGATAAATTAACAAATAAATGCACTGTACGATCAACCAAAACATTGTTAGAGAAAGTAATCTATGCTCATTTCAGCCAATTTATAATTTGTTTGTTTGAACATGGCATTATGAATTTCTTAAACTAATAATTATAGTTTGAAAAATGCTTCGTAGTTTTTATGTTTATCATGACATGACAAAACAATATACCACGACATTCATAATATTAATACCATATCCATAGCGCATACCCAAATTTTCGATCCTTTTTCACTGAAGTTTGACCTATAACCGTTAAAACAATACTGTAATACCCTAAAACTAACCTTATATATCACCTTACATTATATTATATCACAAACACTTATATTCTTTATATATTAGGTTGGGCGGCAACGGCAGGGAGTGTCTGCTGAAAACGCTATGTATGTACGGTCAGACGAACCATTATCCTCAGGGCGGCTTCCTGCAAGAAATATTACGGGCCGTGTTCACGTAAGCCTTTCAAATATATTATTTCTTTTTTGTGCTGCTATTTGTTACAATTGTTTTTTCGAGTGTATAGCTTTGATTTGAATTTGAACATCGAACGTTCTTGCTATTGGCTACATTTGTTTTTTAATTATTCTTCTTTATCTATGCTTATAGGCATTATTGTTTTTTTTAAACCTACCATAGATAAATTAAAATAAATATTTTCTTTTTTATATAGAATTAAAACAGAAGATTTGTGTGTTTGCTATAAAGTCCTATTATGCCTACTAATTCTAAAAATAATTATGAATAAATAAAAGATAATTAATTGCATTATAACAACATGCATTTATTCAAAAAATAATTTATTTGCTAGCACGCCACGTTAACCGAAGCCAACATTTAATCACAATACCTCCTTATTATAAAGCTCTAAAATATTTCTTCATCACGGCGTACAGTTCAAGTAATATACTCTATTTTTCAGATTACCTAAGAATAATGATCAGGATGTTTATAATGAAGACTACGATGTTGCGCATACAGCGTTGGGATCTTGCGATGAATTGTATCCGGACTGCGCGGCTCTATCCACAGATATTACAAGAACATAAGAATAATTAGCCGTGGCTAATTAGCATGGAGACGGCAAATGTTATTGTTAACTTAACATGGATTGAAATGGATAGGGCATTGTTTGTAAATTGTAATATATTAAATTTTATATAGTTTTTAATTATTAAATTTATTACGTGATTTGATCCCCCTTTTTAATGATTTTTTATTAAAAAGGGGAGTCTTTTCTCTGATGGAATGGTATAAAATTGAAGGTTCTATTTTCATTTTCAAATTTGTTAACTAATGTTTGACTGTTTAAAAATACGGAATAATACAGACTGCTATTAAAAGTTAGTTAAAAAAAGCAAACATTGAAGAAATAACTAGTCACAACTAAATGAATTAAAAAAATTGTAAATTATTTAATTTATTAAGGGCCGATTTTTCAATGCTTGGATAAAACTTATTCGTCGAATAATGTATAAAACAACTACATATTTTAAAAACTTATTCTAATTGCCCGTATTTGACAGTTTACGTGACATTTTAATATCATCGTGTAATACTTTATTCGACGGATAAGTCGAAGCAAGCATTAATCCAAGGTATAGGTTATAGGTTTTATCCAAGCATTGATAAATCGGCCCTAAGAGTAAAAGATGTTTACAAATAAAATACTCGCACCCAGCATTCTTGTTTTCTTAAAATACGTCTAGAAAAATACAAACACACTTCCAACCAGCGAAGTATCTACTTCATTTGCTAATTTGCAATTTCTTTAATATGAAAAAGTACTGGTCTATTAACGTCCATAGCTCATTACGTTCATAATTATGTCTTAATTTTAATGGCTCTCCCGCCATCATAGTCAAGAAATTGAAGACATTAAATGGCACCAATTATGGAGTAGACGGTATAAAATGACACTTCACTTCTTACGCCCTATTTATTTCATTATCACGATTCCCTTTTTTGTTTTTTAAAAAATCAATAATAATTCTAACACGAATATAACTGTAGGCACGTTGACACGGAACATGTTAATTGCTCTTTCTTTATACATATCCCCGTGCTCCAAGACAGTACATTTTGTGTTTTCTTACTGGCAACTCCATTTTCCGAATTTAAATGAGTTCGAATTTATCGAACGTTTAAATTGTTCCATTGATTGACACAGATAATTAATTGCCATGCGATTCAGTGCTGTTTTGTTCGCTTTCTTTGGCGTTGCAATAAGTGAAAATACAGAATGCAGGGATGAGGTCTGTGAAAAATTGGAGGGAAACGCGACGCGAGTGCTGTCCAGAAGCAAAAGATTTTTAGTGTTCCCAGACGGGAGTTCTCTTCAATTAGGTACGTGGGTAATCTAGTGTTTGCATGACGTATGTGAAAGGAACCATTGAGATAATATTAATAGGAGACGACACCGCCTACATCACTTATGTTCCACTCAACATACGTCATGTGACGTATGTTGAGCGGTATTTTTTAATGGTTTTAAAGTCAAACGCATCAAACATGCCTTCGTGTGTGTTACGATATTGCACAAATAATACAAATAATACGGAAAAGTGCAAAGGAATAACTTTCATCGTTAAGTACCTAACTAAATAATAATTTTTAAAACTTAGTTAGAGCAAAAAAATGGCGCACAGATTTTGTTCGTGGTGTCTCCTCCATACGTAGTAATATTATCTCAATGAAAGGAACTAGAAAAAAACATTTGAAATGCTCTAACCCCCAGGTTGCGCCTTTGAAACGGTACGCTGATTAAAATTTGCTTTTAAGTAATGAGAGAAAAACGGTCTAGAGTGTTTTTATTTTCAATGGTTTTATATTTATGTTCGTTATAGTTTAGTTTAAATTATGTTAACGTTTAAACGCTGTGAAAGAGGGAATTTAACTTAATAATGTCGGTGACTAATTATTATAAAATGAGACGAGTGTTACCATTAGCTATTACATTTATAATATTTATACTGTTATTAATTTTATTAAAGAGAGCGATTCCGATGAAGAGTTTAAAAGGCAGTAGCACCAGTTCGTGACGAAATCATATGGCGTTACAACAAAATGAAAAACTAAACAAACTTTTGAGTCAAGCAATTATATGTCTAAACGCAATAGTATATAAGATATAATTTCATGAAGAAGCTACCTAACGTTACTTTATATTAGATTAGTATGTTTAAAGGTAATTGAACAGTTACCTGCATGCAACAACCGTGTGATATCCGGTCATGTCATTTAAGGTATGAAAGAGTGCAATCGTTTTGACGTTTACATGTTTTGAATAAATTAATGAATGAATTTTTTGAATTCTAGTTTAAATATAGATAGACTTTTAGGCGCGGGTCAAACACAAGCGGCGCGGGCGCGGGCGTGCCAGCGCACCTCTTGAATCTGTTTTGCACCACGTCCTTCTTATACATTTTGTATGAAAGAATTTTGGACAGGCGTCGAGACGGCACGCCACGGTTGTGCCACGGTTTCGCCGCCTTTCCAAAATTATTTCATACAAAATGCCAATAGCGCACCCGATGCACGCCGGCAGCGCGCCCGCGGCGCGCCCGATGCGCGCCCGCAGTGCGCCCGATGCGCGCCGCGCCGCTTGTATATGTCCCGCGCCTTATAAGTACTATGCTTAGTGCTAAGCAGATGTCTCTAATTATGTAGTGAACTGTAAATGAGAATACCAGTCTTATCATTCTACACGAAACACGTCGTCAATGAGCTGCAATGGCTAGTAGATACATGGACTTTTTGCTTTTTCAGGTTATAGGTTTCAAGTATTTCCATATACATTTTTCCCTTTTCTTCCCTCCTTGCGATGTCTATGATCGGAGCAAAACAATTTAACAATCCTTTATGAATGATCCAATTGGCGGCAATGTACAGAATAACATGCTTTAATTTATAGATGCAGCGGTAGACAGAGAATGGCTGAAGAAATTTTTATTAAATGTTTATTTTATTTCTTCGTAATTTAACTAATTTAAAGAAGAATGATTTGATGCTTTGTTACTAAAAACTACTGCAGCGATTTGAAAAATTCTTTCACCAGAAGAAAGCTACTTATTTCCGGTAGAAACCGACTGCCTTAACAGATTGATTGAAATAAAATTTTGATTGAAATAAATTGATTAACGAACTGATTTAATAAAATTTAACGTTTTAAAGGAATCTTTGTACAGCAAATAATTCTAGTATATCGTGAATATCCTTCAAAAATAGCACGTATAATCTTTAAAATAGAGTATCTATGCCTTGTATGCCTATGTATAAAACTTAACCATTTTTAATGTAAAATATGGTATTTTCAGTATTCTGCCTGCAGACAGCAGCCTTGATTCCCATACAGGATATATTCTTATACAGCAACACAGCTGCATTAGCATGGACCTTGCCAACAGATCCAAAAACGCTGCTCATGTTTAAGGAATATGAAAAGAATGGCATCAGACGAGCGGATACTGAGAAGAATGTTTACTATTTGGATAGTGATGGGAGGATCATGGCAAAGGTCCCTTTTAGAAGGTGAGTGAAAGTGAAAAGTGAAGTCCCATGTCCCCTAGTGGGGTAAAGGGCAGATGCATTATACATCTGTTTCACTGATCGATTTTATTTTGGGACAAGTAGGTGATCAGCCTTCTGTGTCCTACCAGACCGAGACATTTTTTTTTCTTCGTCTCCACCGGGAATCGAACCCAGGACCCCTCGGTTCTACGCACACGCGTCAACCACTGTACCAAGGAGGCGGTCCTTTTAGAAGGTAGGGATTGTTTAATGTTGTTTATGTTACTTTAGATTAATTTTAGAGACTGATTAGCATATAATAGTAAATACTACATACTTCTAATTAGTAATATGAATATCTTGAAACTATATGAATTAAATTTTAATAAGTAGAATGATATTTTTCATAATTATGCTGAAAAAACTCCTTCTGTATCTTTACTCACATGTAAGTTCAAGTTTTTATTTAAATATCATTATGTAATTGTTACACTGAAAGAAAACATAGTCTGAATATATTAATATTTATATCTCTTATTCAATTTGAACGAAGCATATTATTTCTCAGAAATAAATAAATCAATATAAGTTACGAATACAGTATAAATACTTAGTGCTTACGTAAAACGTATAGTCTTATCTAGTAAACGAACTAGATATCGCTAAAAATCTTAGCCATTTACCAAACCTTTCAGGCCGGCAATCGTGAACCCAGCGTTTGCAAAGCGGAGTGTCAACGAAGCGTCCTTCAAAGACAGATTAAAAGTCAAGATAGATCGGATGAAAATGCACGAGCGTCAGAAGGGGCAGATGAGGCAGACGGGACAAGCGGAGCAGACGGGGCAGATGGGGCACTTTCCAAAGCTATCAGACAGTATATCGTTCCATAGAAATAGTCGCGTCGACTTGTACCAGAAACTGGAGGCATTAATTACGACGTGAGTGGATAATGAATCTTCGCCTTTGTGAAATGTTGGGAAGACGCGGTGGATTTGATTTGGGGTGTGAAAAATTACGGGGTGCTGCGCTGTGCAGGAATTTAGTTTGAGTTTTTTAATCTGTGTGAAAACTTCTGGGGTATTTATTAGATACGCAAATTTTTTATTTTTGTTTTTATTTGATTCACAACTTGTAATTGACACAAACAGGCTTAAAAACTATTTACTAAAAAACCTTTGCGGTGTAATTCCTAAATTAGTGAGCACATGGTGTATCGTTTGCGTAAAACTTTCAAATAAATAAGATCATTTCAAGAGAAAACTATCGGGTTTTTAATTAGGAATTTGTAATGGCCTTGAATAGTAGATAGGTATATTGCATATTTTTTTCAGTATTCCACTTGAGAGAAGTCATAGTGGCCATGCTAACTTAACATTTTATAATGTTGTAGGTATATTTAACTCTC
The DNA here is from genome assembly GCF_061535455.1 of Colias philodice. Classification (NCBI taxonomy): domain Eukaryota; kingdom Metazoa; phylum Arthropoda; class Insecta; order Lepidoptera; family Pieridae; genus Colias; species Colias philodice. The sequence goes on from NC_143104.1 coordinate 9,119,750, forward strand.
CATAGTATATTTCCACTATTATAATTTCCTTTTATAATGGTAATACTTTTTGAAAGTTTATAACAAAACCTTTGTAACAAAATAATTCAAGTACATAGTAAATTTCCTTCATAAATAGCATCCTTAAAATGGTATATGAATTCCTCTCACAAGGTTGGGGGCGGACGGGCGACAGTGCGTGCTCCGAAAACTATGCGAGTCGGCCAGACTCGGCGACCAAGGCACATTCCTGCAAGAGGTTATACGAGTTGTCTTTACGTAAGTTATATTATAACTAGTTTAGGATATAAATTTTCTGAAGACGCCGTTTTCGCCGGGTTCGAATCCTGCCTCGTGATCGAATTTTTTGTATTCTTTAAAAAATGTATATAATTTATAAAAAATGTAAATAAAGCATTTGAATGCCATAAAACCAAAATTTCAAATTAGCTACAGGAGTACCTATATGATAAAATTGATAAAAAAGAGTGTGTGTGCTCAGTCAGGAGTAAAACTTCTTTGGCAAGATTGATTCAAAGATACCAAAATCGTCGTCAAACTCCATGACGTGACGGTATTGCCATGACACGACCTTGAAATTTTACTCTCAACGCGCCTAAAGAAGCTTCACTTCTGACACGTGTGCTCGGCACACACGCTCTTTTTTTAATTAAAATCAAGATTATTTTAAATTCAAATTATCTTGTCATATTTATTATTAAAACCAATTCCATAATATCTATGTCTATGTCTATGTCTAATACACGGATACCATCATAAGGAAGGTACCCGGTCCTTTGGAAGGCTTACGTGGGGACACGGATGCAACACGCAGAGACCCTTTAGAGAACTGAACTGTGAGAACATTAAAACTAATTACTTAATATTTATTGAAACTATTATTACAGATTTCCAAAACACTCTGATGTACCTACAGAGGATCACAAGATCTACGAAGAAGCTCACGATCCGACACACGACTGCGAAAAAATGTATCCTGGATGTGAACATTTTGACAACACAATGTAATTCTAAATAAAAATAAGAATAAAATAAAAATGTATAAAGAATATTTTTTTATGTACCTAAAGTCAATTTTCCTTAACTTTAAGGGGAGGCTCCCTAAATTTTATGTGAATTTGCATTAATATTCTGAAACAGGCACACATACAATCAAAATGGAACTTTAGTATATGATTTATTGGGTCTTTTTCTTTCGATGTACAAGACAGTTACGTAATTGTAAACATTTTCGCTCGATTCATTTTTTATTCAAAAATTATGCCTTTTTTAAGGATTATTACATTTTTTTAAAGATTTACTTGGACTTTATGTCTAAAATAAATGTTAACAGTAAGAAAATAGAGTTTACTATCGAATCCCAAGATATTTTTTCTCTAGATGAATTATTTATTTAGTTATAAACGAAATAAGAATTAAGACTTACTTTTCGAGCTCGAACGCGATCAAAGAACGTACCGCGTACGTTCTTTGATCGCGTACGGTACGCGATATTCAACTTTATTAAGGCGGTGTTAGCGTCTAGTACCGTAATAAAATTAATCTTTTTAGGTTATGACTAGTATTATTATATTATCTGTGGCTATTGCTTTTCTATAGAAGGAAATAAAAAAAGAATCTCTCATACTATTTTAAATAGAAAATTGCTTTTACATCACCCTATTGTAGTTATATCTTTTTATGATAACGTTTTGAAATAATAGATATAATTTTCATAGCTTTTCCGTTATTTTTGTTTCTTTATCTTGATATGAGTCAACTACATGTTATTGTGCCAAAAAATGCTGTTCTAAGAAATCCTAAAAAAGTTCATGGGCGAGTGTATCATAGAATGAAGAGGATAAGTAATAAAATAAGACAACACAAAAACTATCGGTCCGATACCTACCTTTCCAGTTTACAATTATTATATTACAGTAGCTGCGCTCCGTGGTTTCACTCGCGTGGCTCTGTTTCTGTTGGTCTTAGCGTGTTATATAGCCTTCCCCGATGAATGGGCTATCTAACATCGATAGAATTTTTCAAATCGGACGAGTGGTTCCTGAGATTAGCGTGTTCAAATAAACAAACTCTTCAACTTTATAATATTAGTATAGATTATTTAAATTTATTGAAAACACCCATAATTTATAATAATATTAATTATTATCACTTAATTATCTAGGCATTTGAAAACATCTTCTAATAATCCCAGATTAAAATACAAAAAAGAGCGTGTGTGAGCGTGCGAGCACACGTGTCAGAAGTGAAACTTATTTGGAAATATTCAGAAGATGCCAAAATCGTTGCCTTACTCTATGGCGTGACGGTATTGCCATGACGCGACCTTGAAATTTCACTCCCAACGCGCTTAAAAAAGTTTCACTTCAAAAGAAATCTGAAAAAGTTAAACATGAACAACTATAACATGTCATGTAAATAGTATGTTCTTAAACTGAGACGATCAAGTTTGAGAAAGTAGACACTATGTATGTACTGTCATGTAGACAATTTAATACATACATTTTGTTTCAATACTTTCTGTATGTTTGTGGTTCCTGATTTTTAGTCATATATATTGTGTATATCATATTATAAACTTTTATTTACTTAATTATTTGAGTAAACTTGGCAAAGTGATATTAGTAAGATGTTTTCTTTATTCTCTCTCAAAACGAAAAATATTACATCAGCAAATGTCAGATTTAGTATTTTCAATATTGTTTTTTATTCTTCAATATTGTAATATCTGCTCACAGATTTACAAGAAAAAGAAAAGCTGAAAATGTTCTTGAATAAATTGTGACGTCGTTCTATATTAATCTAGGAAACTTTCTGCATTAACACAATGCAAACTTTAGACATTTTCTTCAAAAGAAATTTAGTAATCTTCTCGTATTTTCGGTATCAATATAAATGTTCCAAGCTCCGACTGAAGTGGTCTAATGATAAAATAAGCGGTTTGAACCTCAGTCGCGCTCAGTCGATTAAAATTCATCAGGGCAAACGTTTTCTTTCGTTCGAGCTTTTCTTCGCGATTGTACTCAACCCTAATTGTATGTAAACAGGCCTGTTCTGATTTACAGAGGTCTAAATTTAATATACGTTGGTATGTGAATCAATGTAATGCCAGTTGTTTTGTGGTCGGGATGTTGACTGTGTCTGTTGTGGTAAATATTGGGGTGTGTAAGGTATCGTCGTTAACAAATTCAATATAATTATTGTCATTATTCAAATTTAAAATATCATAGTATTTCAAGTTTTCCATTTGATTTACTAAATGTTCGCAATACTTTTGAAGATATGTTTAGTTCTATTTATATGCCCTTTATCATATTCTTCGGAAACAAATTCTACTTCTATCGTGGACACAGAAGATTTGTTATCATCCAAAATTCTTTCAAGGCGAAAGAGATTCCTAAATTTTCCTGATGGAAGTTCATTACAATTGGGTATGTGACTTAAATCTTATTATTGTTGTGCAATCATTCACCATATTCTGTCGTCTTACGTAGGTACCATTTTATCTTTTACTCGAACTACATTTATAATATTTTCAGGATTTTTACAATTAAAATTTATAATTGGTTAGGAATCCACGTGTAGATTATTATTTCAAGTTCTAAGCTTTATTATAAACAGTTTCGTTATATTCATTATTCTGTTCCATTTGTCCAATATTAAAAGTTAGCCTTCCATTCGTGTCAATTTCTGAAGTACCAAACATTTTTTCAGTCATCTGTACCCAAAACCATGGGTACCTCCAACTGGGGAACATTGTCTGGTTTGCAAACACAGCAGCGTTGGCATATGAGCTTCCATCGGACCCTAATTTCTTACTGATGTTTAAGGGCCGTGAAAAAGATTTGATTCAAAATAGGAATGGGGTCTCGAAGAATATTTATCTTTTGGATGAGGATGGAAGGGTTTTGAAGAAGCTGCCATATCATAAGTAAGTAAACAAGAAATCTTTTCGATGTTTTAATCTTTTATTCTTACTGTTCCTTATTGATTATGTGAAAAGTTTAGTTCGTATTCCATACTCAAATCATTATTTAAGTGATTCAATTATCTGCTTAAATCGAGATCAACGGAACCCTACATATGAATCGTGTTTATATTATGAAAATATGTGTAATGTTTCAATTAAATACCAATATTAATTGTTTTAGGAAATTTATAGTGAACCCCGCTTTTGCCAAGCGGAGCGTTGATGAAATGCCACAAAGCAACCGTGTTACTGCCAAATTAATTAAGGACATACACACAAAACAAGCTGTGAATCACTTTGAAAACTTGGATTCATCAAGTATTGAATTCCATAGAGAAGGAAGAATGGCCTTGTACGAGAAACTAAACGGCTTTCTCACTGCGTAAGTATTAGCGTTCATTTGAAAATATTTTAAGTTGCCAAGTTTATGAGAAACTGATGATATATAGCCTATATCCTTCCTCGATGAATGGGCTATCTAACACCGAAAGAATTTTTCAAATCGGGCCAGTAGTCCCTGAGATTAGCGCGTTCAAACAAACAAACTCTTCAGCTTTATAATATTAGTATAGATTTGATTTTAATTTGATCATGCTCGCTCTAGGGAGATTATAAGATTCTTATCCTACTACACTTATTATGAAGATGGATGTTTATTTACTTTTTACGCAAAAAATATCTGATTGTCTCTGGGTTAAAAAGAAACTTTTATTTCTCTTTATATTTAATATTTAAAAATGCCTAACTGAGAAGAGACTGCCTAAGAGAAATAAGCAAGTGTAAAAAAAATGTAATATATTATTTTACATATTCATAGTTTATTATAGTAGTGTATACTGTATAGTTACAGAGGAATTTCTTTAAGTATACTAAATGCGATATAATGGTGCAAACAGATATGAAAACGATGAACTGGGGTACCGTTACAATGGCTTTATGTGAATATTTAGTACTAGAGGTCCGCCCCGGCTTCGCCCGTGGTACATATTTCACAATAAAAGGTAGCCTATGTCCTTTCTCGGGTATCAAAATATCTCCATACCAAATTTCATGCAAATTGGTTCAGTAGTTTAGGCGTGATTGAGTAACAGACAGACAGACAGAGTTACTTTCGCACTTATAATATTAGTACGGATTATAAAGTTAAGTTGAATTTTAGTTAGGACATTTTTGTAATTTCTCTTTAGATTTTTTTAGCTTATCTATACTAATATTAGAAAGCTGAAGAGTTTGTTTGTTTGTTTGAACGCGCTAACTCAGGAACTACTTGTCCGATTTGGAAAAATACTTTCGGTGTTAGATTCCATTTATCGAGGAAGGCTATAGGCTATATATCATCACGCTAAGACCAAAAGGAGCGGAGCAATGCGGGTAAAATCGCGTAGCACAGCTAGTTTCAATTATTATGAATGCCACCACTAAGTTGTAAAGGGGCAGCCGGTTATGGTTGTATCTATGATGACGTTATTCAGAAAGGTTACCTAACAATACCATTTCTTTAAAAATTAAGAATAATAATTATGAGCAATCTCCAGACCAAGACCTATGTAGGAAGTGATCAAATATACCCGATTTTTTGTTAAGGAGGGTAAGGGGTCAAATGTTCCAGCTTACGTTGTCAGTAACGGATTTTATATTCATACAATTTTTTAGTAGAAGTACTTTTCTGTCAGTATGTTTCCTCACAATGTTTAATAATATATATAAATAATTGTAATATGAATATTTTTGTGGTTACGTAAAAACTAATTAAATAGGTTAAGTTTCTCTCTGTAGAATGCCGTCAGGAATTTTTCAGAATCGTTTCAATAAAATAAAATGATAAAACAGAAGATCCGAGTTGCCATTTTTATATGAAAACGGTTTTGATATAAAAGATTGCTCTTGACTGATTCACACGGACTTATACTTTGCTTTATCCCTCAAGTTTGAAACCGAATAAAAGGAAAAAGGGATTAAAATGTGAAACTTCCTTACAAACAGCTTTGAAGAAGAAACAAAGATTTTTAATACAAAAAGAAATAAACGAGGGTTCCGGAACATTCCGCGTTATATCATGAAATTATTTAGAAGCGTTTTCGCGTTTGTTTAACTTTATTCCTTTATCTATAGGTATTGGATTTACGTTGAAAAGCCTTGAAAGAATGCCTTTTATATTACTTCTATTCTTGTTCAATGCAAAATTGTTCGCTATGTTTTATTTGTGACTGTACCAAATGAGAAGATAGTATATAAAATGTCTTCAGAAATTGAATTTATGAAACGCTTGATTTATTTATTTTACAATACTGAATTTAGTTTATTTAAGAACTTCTATATAGATGATACTTTCTGTAGTTAAATTGAAGTTATCAGTCGAATGATTTTTTTGTACGTTAAGTAACCTAAAAAGTATAACGTAAAATAGCTGCTCCAAAAATAGTGATGTAACAAAAAGAGTCTTCAAAATACTCCAGCATCACGCAAGCATTTTATAAACACCCTTTATAGCTCATCAAAATTCAAAACAGGCTGTGTAAAGTATGTCGGCTAATGTTCTATCCTCAGGCTGGGCTACACGGGCGAGGAATGTGTACTACGCATGCTGTGTGAGACAGGACAGGGCAGAAATGAGCAAGGCACGTTCTTCGAAGAAATCATGAGAGCTACCTTTACGTGAGTGTTTTTAATATAGGCTTAACCCTTCCGTTTAAACGAATGTAAACTCTATCCCACTATCATTAGACACAATATACAATACGCCGCGTTCTCGCAATGTCGATAAAAAATGTATTCGAAACGTTTTACGTTTGAGGCGGTTATAGCGACTATTTGGTTAAATTGAAAAATGAAACACGGTTGCGCGGTAATATTGTTATTGTGTTTTATATGAAAACAAGTTGGCGGTTTCGCTTTTATTCTACGTATTACGAATTAATTAAATATGCTTGGGGGTTTAGCTATTTAAGTTGTCCGAATATTCTCGTGAAAATAGGGACATGGGAACAATTGGGATTGTATATTTTTCTGGTTAATTGGCCAATACTGTTTCTATTAATTTTTACATTTATTACATTTGTTAAAAGTACAGTACGTTATGGATTATAAAGGGATTTTAATGTGACACATTTTGAAAAATTGTTGAAAATTTATAAAAATAAGCTAGCTAATTATATAATGTAGTATAGCAGCTGCTGATAAGCAAATTATTCATAGCCACAATAATTCTTCTTCGCAAATTGTTTTAAAGTAACTGTAATAAATTGTATGTTTAACAGGTTACCAGGTAAAAAAGACTCAGAATACGATGTGGCTCATACAAGAAAAGAAGACTGTGGAACTATGTATCCTGGATGTGAAATGACCCATTAAAATAATAAACGATAAAAATCATTGCCTTATTTATTTGTATTATTTAATTAAAGAGATGGCCTGAGTAAATTATTTTAGTTTTTTTGTTCATGAAAAACATGCCTATGTTTTATTAACTGTCAATTAGAACTTAAGTACGTACTTTTAATATTAATAAACGGTAATTTTTCTTCTTCTTTTTTTTTAAATGGCAAAATAAACGGTAATTATAAAGAGAATTTGGTGTTAAGACAAATTGCAATTACAGTTGTACGAAACTTCAATTTATATTTACATGTTAGAGCGGGAGATGCTTCGACGCAGCATCAAATGCCATAATCCATGAATTACTTAAGATCAAGCGCTTCGTTAATGTACCTTTTAATGAGACTTAGGCTCAATGTTTCATGATATAAGCCCAATAAGGATTGAACAGACAAAAATGAGTCTTATCCCCCAAAGATTAGAGTTAAAAGCTGTATAATCGAGATAAAAGGTGTTAACATGACTAACGTAATGAATAGACGGCAGTCGTGTTCTAATTCTTTGATCAAACATCCCGGGTCACTGAACAAGCGGGCTCGGGTAGCGATAATAGTGGATAATAATATTTTATATGTTAGCCTGACTGACACAAGTTATGAGTTATATCGCTTCAAACCCGCATATCCATCGCTTTATGCGGGTAAAATATTCGAATGAAAATAATTTTAAATTTGTATTTTGGAAGACGATATTGAATTAAAAAAGAACTTAATTTGATAACACATAATAATTCTATATTAACACACGGTAAATAAAACTGGTTATAAAGTCAATTTCTTGTAATTGAGTTAGATTTAAAATAAGAGTTTTGTTTAAGTATGTTACTAGATGGCGCTACAGGAGATCTCTGTCAACATGTTTTTTATTCTGTGGCCTGTCAAAGTGACAGTTAACGCAAGCGGGCCCCTCTTATTGAGTTGAAAACTATTGTAGTGTAGATTTTGATACAACATGATATTGATATTTAATGTGAGAGTTTGTTCATGTTTCCATTTATACCTTTATTATAGTTTCTATACGTTTTTTAAATCAATTATTTGTTAAGAACAGTTTAATTCTCAGAATAGGCGTAATTCATCTAAGCTTTAAGTTATAGGAATTTCTCTTCAATACAATTACAAGATATTGATTAAGGAGTGTCCAATTTCTCTTGACCTTGTATCCATTATCTGTAAATTGTAATTGAATTATAACATAAAATAAAACTACAAATTTTTACTGTAATGTCTTTTATTGTGTACTTATGTTATATAATATATGACATAATTTATTGAATTGACTATATTTTACTGTAGGGTATCAGTTGTATATGAACTAGCAGCCACTGCAGCTTAAAGATCCAACTCTTAGGCAGTTATGTGAGAGATTTGTGGACGAACATTTTATTAGATACTAGATTTCCGCCCGCGGCTTCGCCCGCGTTTTCAAAGGAAAACCCGCATAGTTCCCGTTCCCGTGGAATTTCCAGGATAAAACCTATGTTAATCCAAGTTACCCTCTATATGTGTGCTAAATTTCATTGTAATCGGTTCAGTAGTATTTGCGTGAAAGAGTAACAAACACACACACACACATCCTCACAAACTTTCGCATTTATTATATTAGTAGGATAGTAGGATAGGATATTTTAGTGTTAGATTTTAAAGTAAACCTAACAAGTCTCTATAGTAACAAAACCTTCTATTATTCATTATCATCCATCCATTCAGCCGAAAACAGGACATAGAACCCTCAGTGTGCCGAAATTAGATATATTTTGTTACACTAAATACTCGTAGAAAATAGGTTATAACAATGAATATAAAACAATTTTTTCGTATCAGATTTGCAGCTTTCAAAGTCTTTTGTAACCAATTTCCACATTCAGTCTATTTCTAAACATGTAACTTTTGCTTGGATAATACAAATGGATATCTTCCATTCACCATAAGAGTACCAAGGTTCTATCACAGAAAAGGTTCATTTCCTTCTCTCAATGTACCTTTTACAAAACCGAACTTTACCAGTAAAAACAAAATACACCGGCCTTTTTTGAAGTCGGTTAAAATACCACATCACGACCATGTTTGTCACTTAGCAAACATAACGTTTATGTGCATTAGTCTCAAACAATCACCTCGTGACATGCTCATGAAGAACCAGCTTGAAACAGTAATGTTTTTCTGTTTTATTTTACTCTACAATGCTCCTTTGCGCAGTATTATTGTTCCTGTGTTTATGGGAGGGGAACACAGAACTGTGTCCTAATGTGAAGACGTCGCTAGGTGCGATACGGAAGAGACGGCATTTGGTGTTCCCCGATTCTGCTAATGTTGTGGTAAGTTTTGATTTTGATAAAAATAAACATTTTTTTTGAGTTCAAAAATGAATGCAGTTCATTTGAAAGTGCGGCTCTGTCTTCCTAGCTAGGAAAATTCTGTGTTAAGGAAGGCATTCCTTCCCAGAGAGTATGTCAACAACAAAGATTACATTTAATAGAAAAACAGAAAAAAGAATCAATAAAATTCTGTGTTTACAAGTATGTGCGCGCGCCTGTGTGTGTGTGTGATGATAACATATATTACTACGTAGATAATTATGTATTACATAATAATATGTATTGTCCTTATATTTGTAACTAGCTGCGGGTAAAACCGCATTTCTCCGCTCCTGTTGGTCTTAGTGGGATGATATATAGCCTATAGCCTTCTTCGATAAATAACTAAATAAGCTATCTAACACCGAAATAATTATTCAAATCGAACCAGTATTTTCTGAGATTAGCGCGTTAGAACAAACGAAACTTTTTAGCGTTAAAATATTAGTATTAGTATAAATTATTTAGTTAATGTCCCACTTTTTGTAACTATGTCTGGTAAATTAAAGAAAATGATGTTAAACTATTGATGTCGAATCTTAGTTGTTTATGAAATAGTTAAGAAAGTAAATAGACAAAAACAATAACAAACAAGCTATGTTGCTCTTGATGGAAATTAGTTTTATAACATTGATAAAATTGTTTGTATAGTCACGTGCTACCTTTAGTAGGTTTTATGCTAATTTGAGAAGGGTCACCCTTAACGAGTTATATCTTTTATTATATATAAATCTCGTGTCACAATGTTTGTCCTCAATAGACTCGCACACCATGTGCAGTTCGATCCAACTTGAGAGATAGGATAGTTTAAACATGTAGGTACAACGGGCGAAGCCGGGGCGGACCGCTAGTATAATATAGAAATAGAATATTTCGTACCTACAGATATTACCGAATTTACAGGATAGAGCTTAAGTATCAAAATATTGATATTTTTTACCTTTACATACTTAATACCTACATGTTAATGAGACGAATTAACAGGCACTTTCTAGGTGGACGTGACTTACCACCTTACATCTCATTTCATTTTATTACACACCGAGTGGTTGGCCTAATTATAGCATACGTATATTTTTAAGTTCCTTTTAATACTTTCATTTCATAATTCATTTCATCTCGTCACCACTTTCTATCAGGTGGGACTGGGGTAATTATCTACGTATAAAAAAATCTCATTTATCTACACTAATATTATAAAGAGGAAAACTTTGTTTGTTTGTTTGTTTGTTTGATTGTAATGAATAGGCTCATACGCTACTGGACCGATTTTAAAAATTCTTTCACCATTCGAAAGCTACATTATCCACGAGTAACATAGGCTAGGTTTTATCCCGGAAATCCCACGGGAACGGGAACTATGCGAGTTTTTCTTTGAAAACGCGGGCGAAGCCGCAGGCGGAAAGCTAGTTTGAAATAAACTTAATTGAAAATGGAAATGTGTGTTTGTATTATTTTAATGGGTGCTTTATTTTCACTTGGTTTGCGTCTAGATAAACCATAAACACAGGCCAGTTGAAAGTGAACAAATAGATATGTCTAGACTAGATATAATAAAATCATTAACACATTTCAAACATTTTCTTAAAATATATTTGCACCTTTTTCAAAATGATGTCACTATCTATACGTAACATTCTCGATAGAATCGCTCTCATAAATCAACTATTAAAACGACTTCATACATCTAAAAGTTCGCCGGAATATGTCTCATAAACTATTATTATTTATGTATTTTTTCAGCTCACTATGTCTCTGGTAAAAGCGTTCATGACCCACGCTCCGTCTGGTTGGAATATAGCTTTGGAAATTGATGTATTATACCCGTTGCCAGATGAAAAATTCCTGAACGAGCACAGACGAAAAAAGTACCACAGACAAAAAAGAGACTTCTGGGAACGACTGGAGAAAGCTATAGATTTGTAAGTATTTTATATATTAAATCATAAAATGTGTATGTTTTTACTGTGTTTTATTTGTCATCTAAGTCTTATTTTCTAAGTTATTTGATAAAACGATAAAATATCATGAGGTTTAACTAATAAGAATAATAAAATTTATGCAAAATTATGTCTATCAGTTATACACATAGATAAAAAGCATCCAAGCCAAGATCTTAAAAATATTCACTTAAAATCACAATGACTTTCTTCGAAGAAGGAAATTCAAAGGAAGATTTTTAATTTTCTATCAATTATCAAAAGCACAATTAAGCGATCCAATAAGATTCTCATTAAGACTACTTCGAGATGCAATAAAGGCTTTAAATCGATTCAATGCAAGAAGACAAAATTGTTTGAGCAAAATGAGAACAGATACTCGAAGTAAAAGTTAAATTGTAGTGATTTTTCATTATCTAAGGAGATATTATTGATACCAAATAAATTAAACCTCTATTGATCTTATTGCTACAAGATTTTACACCATGATGACCAATAAAAATAAGAATTTAATAATAGATATTAATATTAAAATGAGCACTGCATGCACTAAAATTCGTTGCAATACCTACATTCGATACATTTTAAAATAATCAGTTAATAAATTATAATTATGATGGAGATTTCTTCTTTTGTATTATTCATTCAATTTATTAATATTTCTGTAACCACTCGATAGACAAATACTTAATTATTATTTTAACTTTTCAGTCATAACCTGAACGGTCGTGCGTGTATCCTTCGATGCATTTGCGAGAGTGAGCGACATCTTGCTCCGAAGGGGAAATCCTTAGTACATGATATATTGAGAGCTATATTTACGTGAGTACCTACTAATTAATAATTTTATATCTCTTATTATGAAATAACCGTACCTATAGTATTAAACTTAAAAAAGTGACTTATATTGGACCCAAGGCTTTTCACTGTTATCATTCAAATTTATCCAAATCTGTTCAGCTGTTTGGGCAAAAAATTAAAGAAGCTGAGGATTTGAAAGTAACTTTGTCTGTTGCACTTTCTTGTCCAAATCAAATAACCACTATTGATATTTGGTATGATGAAGAGAAAGGCTAGATATTTGTAAAAAAAAAATGGTTTTTGTCTCATAAACCAAAGAAAGTGAGGTAGGAAAAGTTCCTGCGAGCGAAGTCGCGGGAATCGAGAATAAAGCTAGTTCGTATAATAAATATGTATTTTAGAAGGTTCGCTGAACGTATCGCATTGATATAAAGTATTATTACAATGCAGATTATTCAAATGTATGTTTCATCGCGATATGTGCAGCGGAACACAGGTGTGGCTCGTTCAAACTTAATACTAAGTTTTAAATTAGCTGTATTGCAATTAGCATTTCGTACAACTAATTAGCATTTATAAGATAGTGCGCTTTGTTTTGCTTTGCAATTCTGGTTTTGAGTAGGTATTCTAGCATATTTCTAGTATAGTTAAAAAAATATAAAAATAGGTAGGTATTTGAAAAAAAAATACATCTGAAATAAGTAAATTAGGTACTATGTATTTTATTATATTTTAATAAAATGATGCAGTTTCATGTAGATTTAAGATCAAGACCATTTCTATCGATGAATACTGATAGAGACGAATAAAAACACATATTGCGTTGTTTTTGCACTTTAATTAAAATATGAAATTAATTTAATCTGCCCTTTAAGAGCGCGTATAAAGCTAGCGAATTTCTAGAATTCAGCCGCGCACTGCCGCGCCCCCGCATCACACCCCGCACACACCCGGCTCATCGAACGTTCATAAACTTCATCGCACGCTAAATAAAACACAATATACCTGTCTCGCTCACGCTCGCTCACGCTCACGTACTTTCGGTATTATATTATGTAAAATAATTATATAAAACAGTGAACTAATCAATAAAATATACATTGTATTTATTTTTTTGTGTTTATTCAGAGGTGTATTTGCTATTTCAAAAAGTCCTGTATTAATTCTCGAAAACGTTTTTTCCAGAGCGCCCATACAGGAAGAGGATTTCATGAATGAAGTTGGAGAGACATACAGAGAAATGCTTCAACCAAAGTTTTGTGATAGCAACAACGATTGTCCATTTTCCATCCTCAGTTTTGTATTCGCATTGGGTAAACAAAAATAAATAGGCATACGGTAATTAGTAGCAAAAATGTATTATATTGATAAAATATATTTTATAAGCCAAAAAGTATTTTATTTAGCAAACTATAGTTTTAAACCGTAACCGTAAAGAGCAAACTCAAACAGAAACTTAATCATTTATTTCGTCGACTTGACTCACAGCTAGACTTCTTTAAGTCGTCATATTAAATTACAATTAGTTACCAATTTCCTTAGAAATCAGTTTCATTAGAAAACGGTCGGCAACCTCTTGAGTTCTTACGATCTTTATTTTTATTTCCTTCTATAAAGGTATTTAACCTTTTATTCCAATAAAAAAAGTATTATGACGTAAAAACTGAGTTAAAAAGGCACAATAAGAAAGTCTTGATTGCCCCTTTTTTGAGTTCTTCTGGATTCATAAATATTATTGAAAAAAAAAAACTTTTTAATGTTATATTTACTAAATTTACAATTGTTATCACTAAATAGTATAAAACAAAGTCGCTTTCTATGTCCCTTTGTATGCTTAAATCTTTAAAACTACGCAACGGATTTTGATGCTGTTTTTTTAAATAGATAGAGTGATTCAAGAGGAAGGTTTTAGTGTATAATTTATTAGGTTTTAGACAAAGCAGGCGAAGCCGCGGGCGGTAAGCTAGTATTACTATATAATATAAGATATCATTTACTTTTATTATAATGTCGAAGTGCCGTAACATCAAGACTAGTATACTTATATCATATAACGTGGTATCATGCTGAGAAATATTTCATGTTTACACCATAGTTCACAGCGTAGGAACTTTTACTGCTGGAATAAATTCGTTTTATAATTGTTAAATATAAGTATGTATAGAGCTTTTTATGTGAATAGTTATACTTTATGAGATGTAATTTCCCACATACTAAACTATACTACATATTTTTTGTATTAATTAAATATATTAATACTAAAAAACTTACACATATTAAGATGTGAACCAAAAAAAATATGTAACTTTATACTGGGATTAAAAAATACATAGAAGAAGGTTTAGGTATAGATAAAATAATGTTTTTCATCATTTCATGTCAAAATATTTGTTAAATATTATTTTTCTTTAAAATTTTATTACAATGTTTAATTCAAATCATTTAATTCAATATATAAACAGTATACTTAGTTCATTACCAGTGTTACAATGTAAATTTTCCCCCTACAAGTGAGGAAAATTTGACTATACAGGGTGTAATCGTTAAGTGTGCACAGGTGATTATTCCGTAACTTTCCGTAACTTCCGTAATTCCGTAACAGATATCAAAAAACTTTAAACTGATATCGAAAGTACTTAACCTAATGAGTAAAATGGCCATAATAAATTTTTGAAAATAAAGCGAGAAATATCCAAAAATGTTACATTAAACGCTCCCATACATTTTATTTCCCATACATTTTGTATTCATAGCAGATTATCGAAGTGACGTCCTCATTGTGCAATACAATGAGGAGCTCTATTTGCAGTTTCGAAATGAACTTCCCTTCAAATTTGCGAGGTAATTTAAGCAGAAAACCAAAAAAAGAAAGAAAAATCTAAAATCTTTCATATTAAATGTACTAGGTTGATCCAAAAGTAATGATAATTGGGTATTTCCTGTGTACATAAAAATATAAAATAACTGTTTTTTGCTTGCTCATGTACTCACTAAGTTATCACAAAAAAAATCATATCAATAGGCCACGTTTCCAAGTATTTACATTAATTTGAATGTGAACCGTGCGTGCCAGAATTTTTGCCGACAAAAAGAAGAAACAACAATTCGACATTTAGAGGGTGAATTTCTAAATTCTTAATGAGATCAGGATAATTTTTTGGCACGATTTGTGACCATGGACGTTACCCGGGTTCACCATGTTTATGTTGAAACCAAGAAACAATTAATGACCTGGATGCGAGCTTCCAAAGTGACGATGGAGAAATTCAAAGTGAAAATTAGTGGGATAGATTAAAGCGGCAGTTTTTTGGGGCGCTGAAGGAATAATTTTGGTGGAATATTTTAAGAAGATAGCCACTATGTTGGGCTCTTACTACACAGACCATATTAAAAGATTGCGGTAGGTTAGTAAGGAAAAGAGACATGGCAAACTGCGGGCTTGAATGTTGTTTCACCAAGACCACGCACCAGATCACAAAGCGTCAGTTGCAATGGCTGCAAAATCGGCATTCCAAATGCTTGAACACCCACCTTGTTTGTTAGATCTAGCTCCTAGTTATTTCTATCTCTTTCCTCGGCACAAAAAACACCGTCTTAGCAAAAAATTTTAACCGATAGCGAAAAGATGGCCGCGTTGAGGGGTTTTTACGGATGAAGTCAAAGTTTTTTTTTCTAAGTTTTGGAAAAAAAATATCGAAGTATATTATCTAGTTAGAAGACTATCTAGCGAAATATTTTAACTGTAATGACCTGGTTTAATATTGATTATAATTACTTTTGGATCAACTCATGTACATGGGATAGTCATATCTCATACTAAATGTATGGGAGGGTTTCAAGTGAATTTTTTAGATATTTCTCGTTTTATTTTTAAAAATTTATTATGACCATTTTACTCATTGGGTTAAGTACTTTCAATATCAGTTTAAAGTTTTTTAATATCTGTAATAGTTACGGAATAATCGCCTGTGCACACTTAACGATTACACCCTGTATAAACATAAGGGAGTAAGCTTAGGAGTACGGCTATACGACAATTAGTAAAGGGTGCGTTACATACAATTTGGAACACTATTGTAGGTGATTTATCAAATAGGGTTATTTTAGCTTTAACTCTACTAAAAGTTAAAACCCTACTAAAAGTTTAGTTTAAGAAAACTCTATACTAGAGTAAGTTTTCAGAATTGTCATATGCAAGCACAATTTTACTGAAGATTGAAAGTGAATTTTAAAAAGTTCTCATATTTAATAATATATTAAATGATTAAAACTTTTACGAATACATTTAAAAGAAGCCGTCTTACTTTCGGCTTAATTCGGTACCTTAACATTTCATTTTTAAGAGTAGTGTTTGTATCTATCCTAATATTACAAAGCTGAAGAGTTTGTTTGTTTGTTTGTTGGGACGCGATAATCTCAGGAACTACTGGTCTGATTTGAAATATTCTTTCCGTGTTAGATAGCTCTTTCATCGAGCAAGACTATATTATAATATTATCATCACGCTACGACCAACAGGAGCGGAGTCACGCGAGTGAAACCGCGGAGCGCAGCTAGTAATTAATAACAAACAAAAAAATCGGTCCTCTTTAATACTAAGTACTTTTTGACTTCAAATGCAATAAAATTATCTAATAATCGCAATCTTCACACTTTAAAACCTTGTCCGCCTTAACCTCTCAATTTGTTACACAATGTTTCCTAATTTTTACATCAAAAGTAGCGACGAAGTTTCTTTTCCTTCCTATAACTTTAAAATACTTGCAACTCACCCTTGAACAAATTTTCTAACCCGTGTTTATTATTAAGCTAATATTATAGTATTCCTCGTCAATCAAACCTAATGAATTTGCACTAAGGAGATAAATTTTCAGATAAATTTACATAGCCACACGCGTCATGAGTATGCAAAAAAGTGTGTAAAAAAATTTTAGCTCAGATTTGTATGTTTAGGGCTTTTTGAGACTCGCTGATAAAGTTTCTTATAGCCTATTCAACATATCGTAAATTACTATCTACTTATAACAAGTAAGCTTAAATGAACATATCTAATCCGTGAAAACACAATATAACGGTATATTTTAGGTTATAATTATACAGGGTTACTTGTAAAACACCAGCAACCTTGGAGGACAAGATAGCTAACATCATAAGTAACAACATTTGTTCTACGACTATTGATAATTTGTTAGATTTTATTTTCATACAAAAATAAATATTCATTTAATTTTCCGTTCGAATATTATAAACTCTACGCGCATACCAATAGTTACGTCAACAAAAAGCGAACGAGAGGGGGAAGGGGCGTCGCGCCATCCTTTCGATAATGAATAAAACATAACTTACAAATGTTAGGAGAGTAGGTACAATAAAAGCTTAAAAAATCATTTAAAAATAATTTATTGCGTTATGCCAAAAGTCGTAGAACAAATGTTGTCATTTATGTTGCTAGCTATCTTGTCCTGCGAGGTTGCTGGTGTTTTACAAGTAACCCTGTATATAAATAAATGTTCTACTTTTTTGCAATTATGATCAATCGGTTTAAATAAGATGGTTTCATCTCAAGCATGCTACAAGGCATACCTACAATAGCGCCCTTGCCTTTTTCAGAATCAGTTGATTTGGTTTCGTAGAACATTTGTATTTATTCTATTCCACAAACCATCTTGGTATTAATAATTAGTATATACTTTTTATAATATAATAATAACACATACATAAATTACAAATGCTGCATTTACTTGGTTTCCGCCCGTAAATGTGGCTGCTACCAGCATTTATGCTGAGATATAAATACGCAAATAAAAATAATAATAAATAATAAAGCCTTCTTTATTCCATAACTCAAATTTTTACATTTCAAATGGTGTTAGTATTATTAGTAGGTATTTATTATTATGCTAGTTAGTAAGTGTTAGTTTTATTGTATATTTAGTTGAGGGATGGATCTCGTTTGAGTAAAGGCCTCCTCCATTTTCTTCCAAAGATTTCTGTCTTCTCCCTTATAAATCCAATTTTTCCCCGCGACCCCTATAAAATCATCAGACCACCTTTTGAATGGACGTCCAACATTCCTTTTGCCCCATACTGGTCCCTTCCATCTGGTAGTTAGCAGTGTCCACCTTTTGTCAGTGTAGCGCGAAATGTGACCTGCCCATTGCCACTTAAACTTCAAGGCGTGGGTAAGTGCATCTAAAATTTTTGTTTTTTGGCGTATTGTTGTGTTACTTATTTTGTTTCTAATGTTGATATTTAAGATACTTCTCTCCATTGCCCTTTGTGTTGTATTTATTATTTGCTTAACTTTATTGGTGTAGGTCCATGTTTGACAACCATACAGTAGACTAGGCAAGATACATGTATCCATTACCGTTCTCTTCATCTTCATACTGTAGTTTCCTTTTAGTATTTCTTTATGTGACCAAAACTTTTTCCATGCAATATTTATTCTTCTTTCTACCTCTTCTTCGTTATTGTTTCTATTGAATGATATTTGTTTTCCTAAATATATGTAATTATTGACGTATTCTATTGTGCCTCCATTTATGTTGATAGGTATTTTAATGCTATTGGTAATGATTTTTGTCTTACTTCTATTCAACTGTAAGCCTACTTTGCCACTTTCTTTATCAAGCTCCCGGAGCATTTCTTGTAATTGTTTGGCTGTTTCAGAGAATAATATGATGTCGTCTGCAAACCTGAGATGCGTCAAGCGTCGTCCATCAATATTAATACCATATTTTGCCCACTGTAAGTTAGAAAATATACTTTCCAGCACAGCTATGAAAAGTTTAGGCGACAAAGGATCGCCTTGTCTAACTCCCCTTTCTATTCTAATAGGATCGCCTCTTCATTCTAGTTTTACCTTACTGGTACTGTTGGAGTAGATGCATTTTATAATGTTAATGTATTTGTCTTCCACGTTTGATGTTCTTAGTGCGTTCCATATTGAATTGTGGCTAATGCTGTCGAAGGCTTTACTATAATCGATGCAGGCTATATAAAGAGGCATATTATATTCTTCGTATTTTTGGATTAGTTGTTCCACTGTATGAATATGGTCGATTGTACTAAAACCTGAACAGAAACCCGCCTGTTCCACTGGTTGCGTGAGGTTAATTTTATTAGCAATTCGATTTAATATAATAGAAGAGAAGAGCTTGTATGCACTAGGTAGAAGGCTGATGGGTCTGTAGTTACTCAATTCTAGCGGATTCCCCTTTTTATATATCAAAACTATGTCAGATGAGCACCATTGTTTCGGTATTGTTTCCGTATCTAGTATCATATTAAATAGTTTTGTTATGTGTTTCAGTAAGAAAGGAGCTCCTAATTTAAGAGATTCATTCGTCAATCCATCAGGTCCAGGGCTCTTCTCGTTTTTAAGTTTTTTTTATTTGTGAGTATACTTCTCCTTCTCTTATTGGTTCAATTGAATATTTGTCTTCGCTATTGTGTCCATAGTATTGTATCTCCTTCCCTTTTTTACTGTATAATTCTCTGTAAAATTCTGTCGCATGGTCTATCACGTCTTTTCTTGTCTTGGTTTCATTTGTTTCGTATTTTAGTTTTTGTATCCATTTCTTTTGAAGGGTCAATTCTTTGTAAGCTCTTTTAGCGCTTCTATTCGTATTTAGATTCCTTGTTATTATTTCTTCTCTATGTTTATTGTAGTCAAGTTTGATTGATTTATTCGTGGTTTTAAATAGTTGGGTAAGTTCTTTTTTCTGTTGTTTGGTTTTATTTTTAGAAAGTATCAATTCCGAGCGTTTTTTAATTAGATTTATGGTATGGTCACTTAGTATTCTATTCTTTTTCTTTTCAATCTTAGGGTCACTTTGTAGGCTATCTTTTATGTGTTTTTCCAATGAATTGTAATATATTTGAACGTTTTTGGTTAAGTTTGTGTCTTTTAAATTGTCTTTCAGGTTGTTGGTGTATATTTTAATTTCATTTTCGGTTTTTAGGTTTGTTATAGAGTTTTTGAAGTTTCTCCTACTTTTCGTTCTAGGATACATGGTGAGTGTTGCTCTTAGTAACCTATGGTCAGAAGCAAAGCTGATTTGGTTAAGAATTTCGATGTTGCTGATCATATGCGGTTGGTTGGTCATAATAAAATCGATCTCGTTTTTAACTTTTTGATTAGGTGACATCCATGTCCATTTTCTATTTTGTTTTTTCTTGAAAAATGTGTTCATGATACATAGTTGATGTTCAATGGCATAATCTATTAATTGTTGTCCCCTTTGGTTGCGTTGATAACCATACCTTCCCATGCACAAACTTTCTTCTGACTTAGGATGGCCGATTTTTGCATTGAAGTCTCCCATTACTATGAGATTCTTACCAGCCAGAAGATGTGCTTTCTACATGTCGTTGTAGAATGTTTGGACTTCTTCCTCTTGGGACGTCTCCGTAGGAGCATATGCCTGGATTATAGAGATGGTGACCTGTTCTAGCTTTAGCTGTAGCAAAGCTACCCTTTCAGAGATTCCAGTGAAATCGTGTATATTTTCTTTAAATTTTTTGTTTAGCAGAAATCCAACACCATGAAGGCCTTTCGTTTCACCAATGTAACATAAAATGTAATCATCATACTCTTCTATATTACAACCGAGCCTTCTCACTTCAGACAGTCCTAATATGTCAAATTTTATGTTTTCAAGTGCGTATGTTAGTTGAATATATCTCTCGGTGGATGAAAGGGATCTCACATTAAATGTTCCAATTTTTATGGCGTTTTTATTGTCCATCTTTGTATATGTATTCCAATATTTGTGCTTTGTAATAGAATTGTTTGTTGGAGGGTAGTGGTCTAATTCCCCTCGATGACCAGTCGGCTTGGGGAATGGTTCTTTGTTTGTTTTATTGCGTTTAGTTTTTGTAGTTGTCTCTTTCCGGTGGCTGATGTATGTATGTCATTGTCTCTGATCGCTGGGTTTGTGTATGGAGGAGAGAGAGCTGCTTCTACCTCTCATTAAATCAAACGCATTTGCTCTGCAAGTTTTAGATGGTGCATGTTGTTTCCGTGGTTGCTGCGAGGTTTCAGGTGTTATTGATAAGTCTCGTTTACGCTTCTCGCTGTTTAATGGTTTTTCTTTTATAACTAATTTGTCGTAATCTAGCACCGCGAAATTCCCCTTCTTTCTTTCTTCTAGCATTTTCTCTCTTAATTCTTTTCTTTTAATTTGTACTTCCTTGGGATAGTCTTCAGAGATATAGACGTTTCTAAATTTCTTCTTATTTTTTAATATTTCTCCTTTTTTCCAACTATTAACAAATGATATAAGAACTGGTCTGGCCCTATCGTTGCTGTTTAATTTTTTACCAATTCGACGTATTTCATTGATGTCTTTAATATCCAAAGAAATCTTTAAATCAGTGCTAATTGTTTTTGTTGTCGCTTGCAGGAGTTCCATGGTAGATTCTTCAGATTCTTCTAACCCATATAAAATTAAATTGTTATATCTTCGATTTTTTTCTAAAATTGTAATTTTTTTCTTCAGTTCTTGGTTTTCTAACTTTAAATCTTCGACTTCACGTGATAGTGGGGCCAGCTTTTCATCCATTCTCGAAATTATGTCTTCAGTCTGTTTAGTCATTTCTATCTTCATACGTTCAAAGAATATCTCCATGTTTTCCATAATATTAGACTTTTATTTGGGTTGACAACACTAATTTGAAGTTGGCAACACTAATTTGAGGTTGGCAACACTGGTTTAGGGTTGGCAACACTGGTTTGGAGATGGCAATGATGACTCTGATTGTCTATGTTCGCAATTTGATTTGACATATGATACTTGACAGAATTTCTAACCTTTGTTGTTGATGAAGTTGGCGAAATATTTTATTATTATTCAATTCACAAGTCCACATTTAATCACTTTCCGCTCGCTGATCGATGATATCAATCTTGAGATAACTTTTAGACCGATTTAGGTGGAGATGATCGTGAGTTTTATTTTTAAATTAAGAGCAACAATGACAGGTGTTTACTGGTTGACGTTCGCACCGGAGAACTTTAACTTGAACGGAGACTTTTTATAATATACTTACATCTATTCCCTCACAAATTAAGTTCTTTTTAGATACACCTAGTCCCTCCACATTGAATATTAAAAGTCGCTCTTTATTGTGAATTGTTTACCTAATTAGTCTATTTAGAAATAAAAGCTTGTAAAAAGCCACGTGTTCAAACTATATCTTGATCAAATTAATAACGATCAATGAACATTGCTTAGGATAATTATTATATCACCCATTCCATTGACTGCACAACACAAATATTATATTAATTATAATTAATTGCTACATTGATTGTAAATAAATACGATATTGGTTACAAATAACTTATTTATTAGATACTCTATGTCGAAAAGCTATTTATAACAAAAATTACATAATATTACCTAATGTTTCTTTATCTATAACAACATGCTGACTTAGCAATTTTTTTTGCAGGATACACCTATTACTTTTGTGTAAAAATAGTTTACGATGAATAAAAAAATCGTTAATGAAATGCGACAACTTTTCATGGATTTTCATCTTCCATATTATATTTCAATAATGCTATCTGGCTCACTGAACTGATACAGTTTTATATACGTATCTAAGTTTTAAATTTAGCATTTTTAAACCTTTAATTCTAAGAGGAACTCAATTGTAAAACCTTGGACCCATAAATTAATATTTAATTTAATACAAGCTTTCCGCCCGCGGCTTCGCCCGCGTTTTCAAAGAAAAATCCGTTCCCGTAGGATTTCCAGGATAAAACCTATCCTATGTCCTTTCTCGGGTATCAAAATATCTCTATACAGAATTTCATGCAAATTGGTTCAGGAGTTAAGGCGTGATTGAGTAACAGACAGACAGACAGAGTTATCTACTTTCGCATTTATAATATTAGTATGGATTAGAAAAATGGAATTTCAATTCTATTTCAAATTATTATGACACAATGAACACCTTGTGCAATAACTTAAAAAGTTGTAACAACTGAATGGATAAAGATTACGATTATATACTTAATATCCTGAGGCTCCTTACTGGGGCAAAGGGCTTCGACAGTATTTTGTCATGTAACCCGACGATTGTAATATAGGTATTTATATAGGGAAAGCCCCGCATGCCCTCGTATGACCCCGAGGTATACTTGAAAAAGCTAACATATCATTGTACACTCACATATTGCGCAATGAAATATACTAAAAACTTTACAATAGATACCTTCCACACTTCGTGACAAACTTGAAGTAGACGCCGGGATAGGCTGTGCTGTATGATTTAATATTTTTATATAATAATGTTATTTTTCATTTTATTTTTGATTGTAAGTCCGTGTGTGTGTGAACAATATATGTTTGAAAAATGTCCCAATGTGAAGACAAATATAGGTGCTATTCGAAAGCGAAGACATTTAGTTTTTCCCGATGGAAGCAATGTTGTTGTAAGTATTCATTATTAATTTATAATTGTTACAGTATCGTGTTAATAATTGTTACTGTAACTGTGAATGGGAAATAAAGGTAAATGTTTAACCATTGCATTTAATTATTTTAGTAATATTATGTAGATAGTTGTATTTTATAAATTAGTAGCTTTCCGCCCGCGGCTTCGCCCGCTTTGTCTAAAACATAATAAATTATATACTAAAACCTTCCTCTTGAATCACTCTATCTATTAAAAAAAACCGCATCAAAATCCGTTTCGTAGTTTTAAAGATTTAAGCATACATTGGGACATAGGACAGGGAAAGCGACTTTGTTTTATACTATGTAGTGACTATGTAGTGATATCATCCCACACAATAAGCAGTGTAAATTATTCAATATAATATAAATATTAAGAATTGAAGTAGAATGCATCATCAAAATCTATTTATTTTGATTCCTAAATTGATTCCTAATAATAGCTAAGAACCAAAAGTTAGTTGTGATGTCAATCATTTATTAATCTTAAAATATTCACATTAAATCTTATCATACCGTAACTTATTGATAACTAAAAAGTAAAAAAGGCAATCATGCAAAAAAGGAGATAATAATAATCCAGAAAGAGAATATGGTTAATAAAAGACTTTGCGAGTACTAAAGTGCATTACTATCTTCATGATTACAGGAAAATATAAGAGACTTAATTTATGGGATTTGTATTGGAAAATCTTTAGAAAATCTCAGTTTGACTTCCATCCTGTGATCATAGCTAATAAATGGAAGACTTTACGAGCAGAGGCGGCTCGCCCTAAGGAGCGCTGGTGCAGTGAACTCCCATAAATAATTATAATAAAATCATACTCCTTAATTTAATTATTAACATTAGATAATTATTACTATTTAAAATCAATCGTAATCTTTAAAACTACTGTTAATACCAATGAATATATCCATCATTCCATCATCCCATACACCTGTATAATACCTACTGTATTATGTAACGCGCGAAGCGGTGCGCTCACGATTGCGCTCCAATGAAAAAAGATTTAGTACATTTCCTAATACGAAATCCAATAGGAGTGAAAGAGAGGGTTTTGCCAGAGCCCTGCGCGTGAAACAAAAGATTTTCTATGGAAAAGTAGCAAAATTCGGTGCGCCGCACCCGCAAACGTTGCCGGTTCGTTTTTACCGCCCGGCAGGGCAGCGATTGCGACGTTGCCAGTTGCTACGTCTATAATATAAACAAACACTCGACTCTCGAGTCAACTTCAATGCACGCGCGCGATTCATGCAATTTTCTAATTAAAATTATAAAATACGTGTTGAAATAGCCTGTACTTATCAGTATTACTTGTGAGTGTTAAAATGAACAATAATTATAATGTGGCGTTCATTAAAAAGTGTGATAAAACGTTACAAATTCGGCTTGAATGTAAAGCTAAGGGACCGCCACGGCCTGAACTTGATCTTACCACAGACTAATAATAATATACTACGTATACAAATCTTACGCAAAAATGTACGACAAAAACGAAAACATATACGCGTGTGTTTAAATCTGAACAATATGTAAAAAAAACCGTGGTTGTGTGGTTGTGATGAAAGCAACAACAGATATTTACGAATGTCTTGTCGCTTTAAGTTATAGATATTTTTGCACACCAAAAAGAAAGACGTATGTAGGTATTTCCTTTATAAGTAATTTTTTTGATAAATGTACTGCTTTACACCATGTATTTTCAGTGTTTTATTTCAAGTGAACACCCATAAAATTTTGTCACGAGCCGCCTCTGTTTACGAGTATTATCATAAGGTAGCATTTAGTATATTCAATGTTAAATGTATGTACAATACAGTAAGGGGTGCTTATAGGTCGTACGTGAGGGTGCTTATAAACAAATGATAAGTTCGTTATTCGAGCTCATACCTCATACCAACTTCCATGCACATAATTTGGACCACTGGTGAACGAGTACCGTACGCTTCTCGTCACGCTTTTTACCACGTACTACCCTGTGAAATAGTCTACCCCTTTCAGTATTCCCGCACGTGCCTTACATGGATTTATTAAAAAAAAGAGCCTACATCCACCTTCGACAATCGGTAACAGCCTCGCGTAGGTATCTTTGTAAGTGTTCATGGGCGGTGGTTATCTCCTTATTAGGTGACGCACCTGCTCTTTAAAAAAAAAATATTTTTTTTTATCAAATTAAAGTTTTTTTATTGTATACATTTACTTTTTTCTCTACAAAAGTATTAAAATAAATTAATATTTCCTCTTCCAGATCACGATATCGTTAGCAAAGGTGTTCTTAACTCACGTACCATCTGGTTGGTACGTGGTGTCAGATCTGGACGTCTTGTTCCCTTTACCAGACCAAAAGTTCTCTGATGAGCACAGGAGAAAGCATCACAAGCAGAAGAGGCAGATATGGCAGCAGATAGAAGACGCCCTTTACGTGTAGTGTGATTATTCCATTTTAGATCATGTATACTTACAATAGAGTTTAAATTGCTTTAACTGTTCGTATATGAAAAGGTTGGACAAAAATGTCCAAAATCATGATTGCTGGGAATTATATATATTTATAAATTAAAAACTTCATTACGGATTTTAAACGCGATTTCTTCGTTATATTATTAACCCGACGCTTCGAACACTTAACAGCGAGCATGCCCACTGGGGTTAATAGGGGAGGAACAAATCGCGTTTAAAAAGTCTTTAATTTCTAAATGTATATTTCTAATCATTCAATCACATTACGAGTAAATTTGCAGTCGAGGCATCTGTCTGGATTTGGATTCGTTCATTATTTTTTCCGTTTTTTTTAGTGACACGCCTCCGAACACGTTATATAGTGTTATATATGTAGCACAATGAGAAAGCAAATTTACTTTATTTATATTACAAATATCATCAATCAATCGAACTATTTAGGAACTTTCGGACGTCACATATCCTAATTTATAAATTATGCACGATGAAATAACATCCGTTTCAAAGGCACGAGCTATTTTTTTGTGAAGTAAAAAGATAGCTAGAATGGATTACTATAATATATTTGGGAGTGACATAAATTATAACATTTTTGTAAAGTTAATTGTTTTTCTGAGGATGCCTCTAGGTCAAAGATATACATTTTATCCAGACGTTTGAAATTAAATTTAACATTTATAATTATTAATTATATTACATATTATAATTTATAATTTTACTTATAGGGCCAAGGCCAAAGATCAATTTATTGGTTTGCGAATGAATCTGTCTAAAATGAAATCAAAATGATACTTATTGTAATTAGTTATTTTTTATTGTAGGATAGAACTTAACCTAAACAAATGAACCTTTCCAGTAACAACATGGATGGTCGAGAATGTGTGCTACGTAGCATCTGCGAAAGCAAGAAGTATCTCGCACCGCAAGGGAAGTCGCTAGTTCATGACCTCTTGAGAGCAATATTTACGTGAGTGTTTAACTATCATTATTATTGCTATGGAATATCTGCTATTCTTCTTTCTAAGGAGGGAAAAAGAATTTTCTTTAAGGCTACGGTAGCACAGCAAGTTTGATTAACGCTTAGATCCTAGTGGCTGTATTCTAGCTGAGTCGAGACGCCAAACGAACTTTTTTATCATTCGTTTTATTAAGGTTTGTTCTATCATAGTATAAAGAGAACAAGTAAGTCATCTTTGAATAAAGGTAATCCACGCCGTTGGTATGTACGCGGAGCGCTTTGCGACGCCCACCGTTCATGACCGTTCATAAACTTGACGCATGCACACAACGCCGCTTGGTTCCTTCTCGTGGACCGTTCTCGCCAGGGGCGCGCCATTGCTGTGAGCGGTCGGTGTTTGTTTATGCAATTATTTAAAATATATCAACGTGACAAGTGACAATCCTGCGCCTCGCGAGTTAAGGTACCGTGCGCTCCTAAACATAGACTATAATATATACTTACTCCTAAACGCCAGGAGGCGGCTTACTTGTTCTCTTTATACTATGGTTTTATTCGCGAGTAGTAGAGTACAAGATATTTGACGCGTTTTGCATAATTTATAAAAACAATACGTCCTTAAGTTTAGTCAGTAATAAGTTGAATTATTTTAACATTGAATAATGAGGACTAAACTAATGAGAACTATAAAAATTTACATATTAGGTTATGTATTTATTTTCATTTATTTAATATTATGTATCATATTGTTACTCCTTGGTACAGTGGTTGGCGCTTGAGCGTAGAACCGATGGGTCCTGGGTTCGATTCCCGGTGGAGACGAAAAAAAAAATGTCTCGGTCTGGCAGGACACAGAAGGCTGATCACCTTGTCCCTAAAGAAAATTGATCAGTGAAACAGATGTATGAATAATGCATCTGCCCCTTACCCCACTACGGGGACACGGGACTTTACTTTATATTGTTATTAAAGGGGTCGGATTTCACATGTATGATTCCAAATAAAATTTCGTAACATTTTAATTGAGTTATGAGAACTAAATATAGGTATATAGGTATGATATAATTTTTTTACTGTTCTCGTCCGGTCAATTAGCTTGTATATCTTTTAATGTGGTTGCCTGGAAGAGATCACTACTAAGTGATAAGGCCGCCAAATAAGTTGTACCCTGTCTTTTTCTGTAATTACGTATAGTTCTAAGGTTTCCTGTACAACTTTATTGATGCGTTAAATAAATACGACAAATAAATAAATGTAACAATTATTATTTTCAGAGTACCTACATTGCAAGAGGACGAAAATGAAATAAGTGAAATGTACAGAGAAATATTGGATCCGAACTTCTGTGACCGGCCTCATAACTGTCCATTTTCCATCCTGGATTTTATTTTGAAGCTTAATAAACAAAAGCATTAAGTTCAATTTAAAGAGTCAAAACTGAAAAAAAATGAAATAAAAAACTGTGATATAATAGACACGAGTTTATTACAAAATTTCGATTTTTATTTATTTATATAAAGTTAGTTGATTCATTATTATAAAATTTAACCTCCATGAACTGCACACATACGCATGCACCGCATACGCATTATGCCAAAACACTTTTTAACGCCTTAGGGCTCCCGCACATGGGCCACCGGCCAACGGCCACCGGCCACAAAACGCCGCCACCGGCATATTTCCTGTACTTTTCATAAATTTTATATGGACTCGCCGCACACGTTTGACGCCGGTGGCTACCACACGCTACACGCTTCTAACTTCTCGTGGCAGCGCTTGTGGCTGTCGCGAGTGGCTCGTGTGCGGCGACACTTAACGTGACTATGTAACAAAAAACCTGAAACTGATGTTTTAAAGATAATTTACTAAGCGTTTTAAATAATGACTTAAAACATAACCATACTTAAGTACATAAATTAAAATCACGGCTTTGTAGGATAATATCTCTTAAAGTGTCTTCACATTATAAGTTGGGGAATGCATTATTTTTGTTCAGTTTTCCCCACCACACCAGTACGTAAAGATTGATTGGATAATTTAGTTAAACTTTCTTTGAAAGTATTATTTTTCAATATTATAATTATTAATATAATATGTAATAGAGGAAGTATGTATAGGCATCTTTCAAAGGGGAAAGCCTGCCTATACGGCATGCCATCGTATGACCCCGTGATATAGTTGAAAAAGCTTACGTATATATATCATTGTACATTAATTCACATATATCACAATGAAATAGGTATACTAAAAACCGTACAATAGATATTAGATACCTTCCACACTTCGTGACAAACTTGATGTAGGCGTCGGGATAGGCTGTGCTGTATGATTTAAAAATTTTATATATAAAAATGTTATATTTCATTTTGCTTTTGATCGTAAGTCCGTGTGTGTGTGAGCAATATATGTTTGAAAAATGTCCCAATGTGAAAACTAATATAGGTGCTATAAGAAAGCGAAGACATTTAGTTTTTCCCGATGGAAGCAATGTTGTTGTAAGTATTCATTATTGAATATTTAGGTAAATTTTTAAGTTTTAACCATTGCATTTGATTATTTTAGTAAAATGTTATGTACATTTTACTAAAATTTGCTGTCTTCGTCGCCGTTGTTGATAGTATAACCGGACCATTACCAGAATTTAACAAAACGGAGTTTTTTAATGTATAAATTTACTTTTTTCTCTACTAAAGTATAAAATAAACGAATATTTCCTCTCTCAGATCACGATATCGTTAGCCAAGGTGTTCTTAACCCACGTACCATCTGGTTGGAGCGTTGTGTCGGATCTGGACGTCTTGTTCCCACTACCAGACCAAAAGTTCTCCGATGAGAACAGGAGGAAGCATCACAAGCAGAAGAGGCAGATCTGGCAGCAGATAGAAGACGCCCTTTACGGGTAGTGTGATTATTCCACTTTGATCATGACGTAGACTTACAATAGAATTATCAGAGTTCTACATATATATGACAGAAAGTCAAATTTACATAAATATCATCAATCAATCGAACTATTAAGGCAGTTTTTGACGTCAATTGCTCGTGCACAATTTATAAATTAGGATAATTATTTTAGTCATGACAATGCAGTAACATCCGTTTCCGTAAAAAGTTATCTTAAATATAATTCAGTTTCTTTAATACTATAATACTTTAATAGCTAAAAGGGATTACTATATATTTGGGAGGAATATTTCCAGTAACAACATGGATGGTCGAGAATGTGTACTACGTAGCATCTGCGAAAGCAAGAAGTATCTCGCACCGCAAGGGAAGTCGCTAGTTCATGACCTCTTGAGGGCAATATTTACGTGAGTGTTGAATACTCTTGTTATCATAGCTATGGATCTGCTGCTTTTCAATTTATTTAAGGTAAAATAAATTTGAATCTTGCAGGCTACGGCCGCAAAGGAGGTTTGATTAATATCTAGAGCCTAGAGGCATGGGTTTTGTTAGATAGAGTCTAGGCGCAGTAGTCAAAGAAAGCCATTCTGTACATAATATACCTTGTTCGTTTTACTAAGCTGCTCGGTGACTCGCTAGTCTTTAAGCACCTAGCAGCCGCTTGTCTGTGTGGCTACGGCCTACGCCTACTGCTTGAGTACAAAATATTTTTGTCGATATAGTTTAATAATTATTACGGTATTAAAAACAATACTTCTTAAAGTTTTTTGGCAGGTGTCGCTTATAATGTGACATGTTTAGAGCTAGCGCGCACGAGCAACTTTGTCTCCGCAACTATTTTGTCTCTCCCATCAATTTGTATGGGGAGTTGCGTCGCCACGTGCGCGCACTTTCATACTAGCCAATGGGTGGAGAGACAAAATAGTTGCGGAGACAAAGTTGCTCGTGCGCGCTCGCTCTTACTCGACTATCCTTTCAATAGTTAATCCAAATAACAATTAATATCTAGCTTATAACACAGATAAGTAAACCACTGGTTTCTATTTTATTGGCAATATATAAATGTAACATTATATTATAGGGGATTGCCATCAATGTTCTCTATTCGGGATGCGGTCATGTGAATAATGCGCAATGGTTGAAAATAGCTAATATTAATCACCTATTACTATTAATACCTGTATGATTATTATCTATTGTTAACAGTGTATGTGGGTATACGTCAATATGTGTGTGTTAGGACGTTTGCCCCAAATGTTGAACTGCATGAACAATGAACATTACGAACTTATAATCTCTATCTTGACACAAATGTTATCTATATTATTATGTTTATTAGTATATTTTAACTTGGATCTTTTGAGCGAGAAACACTGCAACATCTTTTATCTAGAAGTATAAAAATATATTGTGCCACACAAAGGTTTGTGCCACATTTGATAACTTATTTAACAAGAAAGCGATGTCCATGTGTTAATTTTGTAGGACTTTACTAAAATACTAATTGAATACTATAGTTAGGGAGCCAGGTGCAAATTGGGTTCATTATTTCCTCTCAAGAGATAATTCGTCAGAAGCATCAGAGTATAGTATTATAAAGCCTCGTGAACGTCAGCTGGCGCTCGGCTGGGGGGGTGAGCGGTTGTAGCCTCCCACGCACGTAGGAAAAAAAAATACATTCATTCATTTCCTCTCAGCTAAAAATTTGTCAAATTGTAGCTAACCCAATATCTCAACGAAAAAAAATAATCAGCTGGTTACAACGTGGTGTATTATACGTCAGCTGGTGTCTCGAACATGAAAAAAGAACAATTATTTTCCGTGATTTCCTCTCAAACAAAAATTTACCTGATGATAGCTTATATGTAACTGTGGATAAATATATAAGTCAGCTGGCTGTATCTTGGTGGAAAAACCGTCAGCTGATACTTTGAAAGTTATTACATAGGAGTTAGACAGAAGCATCTATTGCCAATTTATATGCATCAGCTGACTAGGTTTTCCTCAACTTATTGCTAGCTGATTTTTTAACCGACTTCAAAAAAAAGGAGGAGGTTATCATTTCGGCCGGTATGTTTTTTTTTATGTATGTTCACCGATTACTCCGAGGTTTCTGAAACGATTGACGTGATTCTTTTTTTTTTGTTTGATGCGGAATGGTGTCGAATTGGTCCCATAAAAATTCGGATTCGGATTTATTCGGATAGGCCCAGTAGTTTTTATTTTATGAGCATTTTTGTCTAATCTCGATGACTTAATTGAAATGAAGCAAGTAAAGTTGATTCACTTCCTGGTAACCGATTGAGCAGAAATTTTGTATACGTATGTAAATTGGATAGCGATGAAACATTATCATGATATAGAGCTGATTTGATGATGGAATCGGAAGGTGGCCATAGGAACTCGGTAATATATTGACTCAACTTTAGGTATCGAGTTTGGGCTCGTTGGATTCGTGTTGAAAAATACACTAAAAAGTATTAAATAAAAATAACTACGTTAATCATTGATCTTTTTTAGACGATTAAATCCGTACATATGGCAAACAAACTCTTCATTTAACATTTATTAACATTTACGAGAAATTATTTCAATCTAACTTTATGTTGACGTCCTGCAAAACTTACATCGTTGGTATATAACGACTCTGATAATGAATCGGAAAGAGAGGAAAGTGACTCAAGCCAGAGCGAAAACGAATAAATCATATTGTTCTCATTATCATTTTTTATCAAGTTTATATAATAAATATTATTTATCGAGTAACTAGTTCATTTATTGCTAATTGATTATTTAATTATTTAAATATATAAAATTATTTGATTACATACTTATTCGTTTCAAAAATATTGATACTGAATGTTTATTTCAACTTAACTCTTATATTGAAGCGCAATGTCGAATAATTAAAGATACGTCATTTCCTCTCAGATGAAAATTTGTGAGCTGATTGTTAATATACTGATGCGATAAATAAAAAAAATCAGCTAGCAATAAGTTGAGGAAAACCTAGTCAGCTGATGCATATAAATTGGCAATAGATGCTTCTGTCTAACTCCTATGTAATAACTTTCAAAGTATCAGCTGACGGTTTTTCCACCAAGATACAGCCAGCTGACTTATATATTTATCCACAGTTACATATAAGCTATCATCAGGTAAATTTTTGTTTGAGAGGAAATCACGGAAAATAATTGTTCTTTTTTCATGTTCGAGACACCAGCTGACGTACAATACACCACGTTGTAACCAGCTGATTATTTTTTTTCGTTGAGATATTGGGTTAGCTACAATTTGACAAATTTTTAGCTGAGAGGAAATGACTGAATATATTTTTTTTTCCTACGTGCGTGGGAGGCTACAGCCGCTCATCCCCCCAACCGAGCTCCAGCTGACGTTCACGAGGCTTCATAATACTATACTTTGATGCATTTTACAAATTACCGCTTGAGAGGAACTTGGTCATAAAATCTGCTGCTGGCTCCCTAACCACTAAATATAACAATTATTATTTTCAGAGCACCATTGCAAGAGGACGAAAATGAAATAAGTGAAATGTACAGAGAAATATTGGAACCGAACTTCTGTGACCGGCCTCATAACTGTCCATTTTCCATCCTGGATTTTATTTTAAAGCTTAATAAACAAAAGTATTGAAATCTCTTATCTAAATAGAAGAAAATTCAAGAAATTCGCAATTTGAACCCTGTGATTTTATTATTTTTTATTATTTAAAAAACAGTTAAAACATAACCATTGTTTACACATAACATAGCATAATGGCATAAAGTCAAAAAGACAGAATGACACATTAAAAAAAAAAACGATAGATACGAATTTATTATTAAATTTCGAATTTTAATTATATTAGTTGTTTCACTTTTATTAAATCTATACTAATATTATAAAGTTGAAGAGTTTGTTTGTTTGTTTGTTTGTTTGAACGCGCTAATCTCGGGAACTACTGGTCCGATTTGAAAAATTCTTTCGGTGTTAGATAGCCCAGCCCATCGAGGAAGGTTATAGGCTATAATATATCATCACGCTACGACCAACAGGGGTGGAGCTAAAGCAGTGGTGGGTGTGAAACCGCGCGGAGCAGCTAGTCTTATATATTTTTATATATAAGACTAGCTGCCGTTGCTGAATCGCAAAATGTGTTGGTAAGCGCATAACTCGAAAACGGCTGAACCGATTTCGATAATTCTTTTTTTATTATATTCCTTGAGGTACGAGGATGGTTCTTATGTAGAGAAAATGTAAACATGTACCACGGGCGAAGCCGGGGCGGACCGCTAGTTTATTATAAAAGAATAAAAGTTACAAAATTAAAAGAAAACTATGTTAAAGCGCGACACGATATGTTAAAATTTACTTTTATGTAATAACTCATTATTTAATTTTCGAAGGACATTGAAGAAATTCTTTACAGAAAATGAAAAATTCCTTAAATAGATTATGGCTGGGAAAATTATATATTATTAAGTACCTAGTTATTGTAGTTCTTTATATAATAAAATATGTTTATTATAATGTTTTAATTTTTTTTTATTCTATTTAGCGATTGTTATTAAATAATGGATTCTGCTCTTATCGCAAATTTAATATAAAGTTCCAAATGATATGCACGATTTACAAATTAATTTGATATTATAATATTCGAAGTAAGATATGAGAGAAAGTTTGAAAGATTACGTGTAACGTGAGCTTAGCTTCGTGCGTAGGCCGTACGTTGAAATATACGTGTGTGTGTTCTGATATAGTATTTAATCTAAAAATAATAAATATACATAGATGAAAAAACAGACTAAAAAACACGCTTTGGTATACCCGGTAAATTATTGTATTTTTGAATTTTAATTATAATTATTGTCGACACAAGTGTGCAAAGTTTTGAATTAAATCTTTATGTTTAAAATGGTCAAATGGTACGAGTCAAAAGGTTACACACAAACATACAAATAGATAGACATTGAATGAAAATAATTGTCGTCTTTATGCATCCCTACTATTGGAATTCGTATTAGTACTGTGTAACATTGAACATACCATAGCAAATGATAAATTGTGACTTTCAAGTTTCAACATATTATACGTTAGGAATGATTCCGGGTAAACATAATTGCTTAGTACACACAGGTTAAATCACAATATACACCTTTGCGAGATAATAACTTTTAAAGTATCTTTAAATTAAAAGTTGGAGACATCATTATTTTTATTCAGTTTTCCCCACCAGACCAGTAATCGTAAGGTTGACTAAATGAATTATTTAGCTAGGTATCCAAAAATATTGTGATTGATATTTGCCTTTGATTATTTATATAATTATAATCATTTTAAATTGTCTTAACTACAAAGTATTTCTGAATACAACAAGTTTTCTAAATATTTCCTTTGGCATAAAATTTGCATAAAAAGCGACGTTTTTGAAACAAATAACCTCCCGTATGTTTTATTATAAGTATTCCCCATATCAAGTTAATTGCCTTATAATCCGCGCACGTGGAGCTTATCTCCACGGGGCTAGATTATTCATAATGGATAATATCAATACAAATCTCTATTCCTATAGCATTTTCAACGCAAATGAATGTTGGTGAAAGCTAGTTGAAACAGAGATATCATAATACTTCGGAAAATTATGATGTGAGCATTATTTGAAATTAGTACACAGTGGATATGATGTTTTTTATAATAGCAATAATTATTTTATTTGATAATTATATTATAAGTATAAATACAATACCTATACGGATGGTAAACGATTATTTCTTGCTAGATGCGCTTCGCGGTTTCACCCGCGTGGCTCCGCTTCTTGGTCTTAGTGTGATAATATAAAGCTTATATTCTTCCTCGATAAATGGGCTATCTAAAACCGAAACAATTTTTCAAATCTGATTAGTAGTTCCTGAGATTAGCGCGTTCAAACAAACAAACTCTTCAGCTTTATAATATTAGTACAGATTATTCACTCGTACTCTGAAAGACCTTGCAATATTGACACAAAACAAACTTAAAAAAGGAAACTATAAAAACAAACTGAACAATTTCGTCGGATTGTATTTATTTTAGGAGTCACAGCAAATCTGATGAAGTTGGCACGGATTCTTTTCAAGTTATTTCCTTGGACGCGAGCAATTTGTAGTTTTCCCTCGAATACTTATCGCTTTAAACCAAACGACTTGGCTTAGCCCGATTTACAATACTTTTGGTGTATCAAATTGCATTTTAAATGGATATTCTAATTGAAATTATATGACGTCACATTCATGTATTTCTATTTGAGTACTAGCGGTCCGCCCCGGCTTCGCCCGTGGTAGGTACATATTTACGTTTTCTCTACATAAAAACCATCCTCGTACTTCAAGGAATATAATAAAAAAAGAATTATCGAAATCGGTTCAGCCGTTCTCGAGTTATGCGCTTACCAACACATTTTGCGATTCATTTTTATATATAAGATTGTGTGTTTATAGGTGAAAATCGTTGGTATACAGTACCAATGTAATTGTGTATGTGTGGAATGTTATACAGTATTAGTCTTTTCCGTAGTAGTAAGTTAATTTTAGTACTAAATTATTGTTATTGTAATTGGTAGGTACACTAAAAATGAAAGAAAAGTTCACATAATGTTTTGTTATATTCTTTAAAAAATTATCAGGGGAAACCGTATATTAAAAAACCTTTTGTATTGTAACAGAATGATACCTAATTTTTCATTTCAAGAAAATGAAAATATCCTTGAAAATTCCGTGAAAGTTAAAAGTTGTATGAAAATAGAAGTTTTAAGAATAGAATTGATGCTATCCATTGCTATCGCAGAAAATGCAATCAATTCATTGCAATCGAAGTGGTTACATACATTGTAGCTTCATTGTAGATTCAAACTACGTCTTAAATAAAAGTTGCCTGCTATAAAAAGGAGATATAAAAACATCTTCATACTTTGTAGTGGACACCAAGAAGTTTTAATACTGTGTTGAGGTTATTTCATTAGATTCTTTATTTGGTTTGTTTTTAAGTTTATATGATTGGATATCAAGGGTTTTTCCATTAAAAATCACTCTGGAGGATAAAATGGGTATAAGGCAAATAACCTGTTTTTATAGTGGGGAAATCTTCCAAAGATACCCACGGCCCCCGGAGAAGGAGCCGTGGGTTATGTCGGATTCATACCGACCAAAACCCCACTGTGTTCCGTCGAGCCCACAGCTCGAGCCGCTTTAATGATGGGGCCGCGGGTATTGGTTGGAATTCTTCCGCGACTTATAACAGCAAAAAAAAAACAAAGAAATTTATAAGAAAAATATCACAATAATGATTTCATTATTAGTTATGCAATGAAAAAGTAAAATAAAAATACATAATTTATATCACGCTGCATCTAAATCTTGCATGTTCTTAATAAGATCAAGAATCTCGGGACAGAGTTAAATATTTGATATATAATGTAAACCGTACAAAAAGTATTATATTTAATAAATAAATAAATATATATAATAAATATATTTAAATACATTATGTTCATGTCCATAAGCAAAAAATAACATGGACGTATAAAACATTTTCACTAAATATTTGTCGCAGCTCATGAATCATTCAAGTAAGTGTTAGGGAATATTTTCTTTGAGGACGTAGCTTAACCTAAATATCGAGATCTTTGAGCCTTTTCTCGGTAATTCGATATTTGGCCATTTTGTTGTGAATTAGTTTCTTTTGGGATACGATTTTGGGGATTACTCTTTATAAATTAATTCGGATTTAACTTTAATCGAAAAAGTTTTTAAGTTAGTAAAAAATCATTGTTAGACTAAGTAGCGCTTTTAACTTACACGTGCAATCAATTTTGGACAAGTCTTATTTTATATTTTCATTTTAAAACACTATATTGTATAGTTAAGAATTCAAATATCTATTTTAAAAAATAAAGATGATTAAATATTGAAAACATCAATATTACAAAAAATAGACGCATTTAGTGAAAAGTGATGTTTATTTATCATACTACGCACGACTCTAAAGCCAAGTTATCCTTCAGGAGAGTGACGTTGAAAAAATATGTAACATACGTACGTGACCCGGACTGTCCCAGTTTCTTGTCACGAATAAAATATGAGAATAATCCTAAACAGGCAGTAATTTGTGCTCACTGTCACTTCACTTCATTACCGTATTCCTGTGAAAATATCACCGTTACTAGAGAAGACATACATTCTCCGAAATTATTGTTTGCTCGAATTTCTTGGCGTTTAGATTTAGTAGTACATTTGCTTTCGATAGTTCATGATGCTGTACGGTGTTTTGTTGTGTTTGGTGGGTGCTGTGGGAGTTTTGTCAGATTCCACTGTATTGTCAAGACGAAAACGATACGTCGCTTTTCCGGAAGGTTCCAGTTTTTCGGTAAGTTTGCTTTGAGCTTCACTTAGGCAATGTAATTTTTTATTACTTGCTATTCTTAAGATCCCTCTTAAAAATATTATCAATACGATTGAAAAAAAGCCATTTTTTCCATTACATTAAAGTACGGAATTATTCTAAATTTATTGCATCAGAAATATTGCTATTCCTCCTATATAGTTTTATTTTTTATTGATAGACGTATCACCTAAAAAACCTACATTCTCTCTTACTAAGTACTGTTCTATCATCCTCTATTATATTCTAAAATTTTAACATGTACTGTCTTATCACAAAAAACTTTAGACAGGGTTTAACTTTGAGCGCGGGATGTCTTAAATCTGGTTTTGTCGTATTTCACATAGACAACTATTAAAGTGGCAGATCCCTGGTTTTAAAGTTAGACTGTGTTTTAATTTTGTGGTAATACGAAAACTATCTACCATCCTCCATAATATTATCCTAACAACCATAATATTACAGTGCGCAGGATGCTTTACAGTGGGTACGCTTGGCCAGCCTGCCATCTCCTCCTCTCCAGGGATCTTCACTTTCGGCCTGAACTGGGGCATAGCGTATGAACTGCCAAATGTCACGGAGACAGCATATGCATATAGGAGGAAGAAGAAGCCGCTAATGCAGCGCAGGAGTCGCAGAGATTTGTATGAAAAACTGGAGCTGATTATAGATAAGTAAGTTTTTTTTTGGTACATGTAGGTAGTTAAGACAGGTTTGATGTTTTAAGAAACTATTAACTGATGTTTTCCATACCACAAGGGTTAGGGGGCGTCCATAAATTACGTGAGTTGTTTTAGAGGGGGAGGGGGTCGAGTAAAATCTCATCTAACCTTACGTTGGGGAGAGGGGGGGTGTCGGCAAATATCACGCAATTTTTTTTTTAATTGAAACTAAACGAATTATACTCTTTTGGTCCATTTAATCCAAATACTTAACATGCTTAGGATTTTAATGTTACGGTTAAGATTTAAATATTCTATTGTTACCTTGTTATAACACTAAACTTTCAGCAATATTAATTACTATTTTTAACTAGTCGTAAACAAAAGCACGAAGCAATTTTTTTTCTTTTTACAATGACAAATACCTAAACATAAAAAACCCACATTTTGAAAAATCTCACGTGAGATGGGGGGATGGGGGAGGGGGTTCAATAAAATCTCATGATATCTCACCAGAGGGGGAGGGAGGGTCAAAAAATGGACAAAAACACCTCACGACTTTTATTTATGGACGCTCCCTTATAAATACATAAGTTAATCCATTCAGAGATTACGTGTGAGGAGACGTAATATCATCTTACAGTTATAAATACTTTTACTGCTTAAACGAAGTACGATAATGAAATAAGTATTGCACTTGAGAAATTAAAAAAAAAAAAGAGTAAAAGTTTGTAGTTTTTTATAATTCATCGATTCTTTCAGTATGGGATATAATGGAAGACAGTGTATTCTAAAAACTTTATGTGAGACAACACAACGCATCGTACCTCACGGAGAAAACATGATAGAAGAGATATTTAGAACCTTGTTCACGTAAGTTTTATAACTTTATTCTTTAAAGTTTTAGTATTCATTCTACTTAATTATATATACTAATATATAAAACTACCCGTGTGGCTCTGCTTCTGTGTGTCTTAGCGTGATAATATTATATAGGCTTCCTCGATAAATGGGCTATCCAACACCGAAAGAATTTTTCACATCGAACCAGTAGCTGTGACAGTAATTCTTGAGATTAGCGCATTCAAACAAACTCACTCTTCAGCTTTAATATATTAAGTACCTATAGATTATAAGTGTTTTTTTGGGTTCGATCCTCGGTAGATTACTTAATAATAATAGTTAAAAAAAACTAAAAAACACGCTTTTTATAGAAAACCGAACTAAAAAATAGAAAATTTTTATCAAATTAGTGTATTGTCATCGGTCCTCAATAAATCTACAAAGTTTGAACGAAATCTGGCCGTTTAAAGTGGGTCAAAATCGCGCCCAAAGAAGTCGGTTACAAACATACAGGTGAAGCTAATATAAAGCGTGTAATAATAATAAATAGGCCTCTGTTTACAATACACATAGGTACATACAACTGTAACGTACCTTTCTAAAATATTATTACGTGCTATAGCTAGGTACATCTTGACATTATATGTGCATTGAAAATAGTTAAAACCGATCTCTAAAGCAAAACAAAAGAGCATATAAAGCTTAACTCATGCTTCTTTTTCTAGTTTGTAGGCGTTCATAAACCGATTCAACCTAGTTTAAAATTGTTTCTAATCACTGAATTCTATTTAAATCTGTTGACACGAGGAAAATACGAAGGACCATTACGAATTTTGACTTTACGTAGATTTAAAATTACTAATCCATCGCAGCATCGTATAATCCCGCCCATTAATAAGGCTTTACCGCCAAGTAGATAGAGCGTAATGCTTAAATCGGTCATAAAATTTAAAAGCAAATTTAAAGGAATCTTCCATGTTTTTCTGAAATAAGTTGATTACAGTTTCAAGTTCTGGAAGGATCTATAAAACATTTTAGTATTTGTTTCAAGTAAAACAATAAACACTAAAAATAAAAAAAACAAAATAAATGCTTTAATTCATGATTTACTTAGTTTTAGTGCTTACAGATCTTTCTCAGTTTTAAAATTATTATTTTTTGTCGTGTTACTTTTTACACGTGGTTTTACGGCATATATTTCCTTAACTACTATTTACTTAATCCATATTTTTGAAATTACTTAATAAAAATCCTAATTATTATTAAATAAGGTAGTATTCAGACATTTGCATGTATCATTTCATATCATCCTATGTAACATTTTTATATGGCATTTCAAGTTCAACCAACAAAATAACTAAAGCAGGCAATGTAGAGCTGATGAATATATTATACTAGCGGTCCGCCCCGGCTTCGCCCGTGGTACCTACATGTTTAAACTATCCTATCTCTCAAGTTGGATCGAACTGCACATG
This sequence comes from Colias philodice, assembly GCF_061535455.1. Lineage (NCBI taxonomy): Eukaryota > Metazoa > Arthropoda > Insecta > Lepidoptera > Pieridae > Colias > Colias philodice. The sequence continues at coordinate 9,161,384 of NC_143104.1, forward strand.
GTGTGCGAATTTTATTATAATCGGTTAAGTGGTTTAGGAGTCCATTGAGGACAAACATTGTGACACGAGATTTATATATATTAAGATAAACTAGCTTTCCGCCCTTGGCTTCGCCCGCTTTGTCTAAGACCTAATAAATTATGTATTAAAGAGGAAGCTCTTGAATCACTCTATCTACTTAATAAAATAAAACCGCATCAAAATCAGTTGCGTAGTTTTAAAGATTTAAGTATACAAAGGGACATAGAGACAGATTAAACGACTTTGTTTTATACTGCGTATCGATATTTCAAGTGTTTATTTATTTACAGGCTACCAATGGCGAAGTTGTTACCAACAGAACCTCTAGAACACGCGGTGTACGACTCAGCACATCGGCTAGGCGCCTTATTAAAGTCATGCGATAACTACAAGTGTCCCTTTTCTTTGGTAGATCTTGCTAAAGGCTATTACAATGCGCCTCCGCCTTCAGTCGATATTGCTAAGAGTCCCTGGGCCCTGTTTAGTAATAGTTTTGGAAAGGTTTAAAGTTTGTTTGAATCATGTGATAGTTAAATATGTTGTTGAAAGTCAATGATGATAGGCTTTTAGTTCAGTGTATTTTTCTTATTTCTCTCTACAAAATTTGTGACAATTTGCATAGATCAATTCCAAAATGTTTACCAAGAAATATATAAAATACTGTATATTTCAAAAAAGATTAATTCAAAAATTTTGCGTGTTCATGAATTACTTTGTTATCTTTAATTATTTTATGTATAATAATTAGTGTTGTAAAATGTTTAATTAAGTTATGTAGTATTATTGCTTGTTCAATTTCAACAATTTACTAAACTAAATTGAATTGACACTGAATGAATGATAATACTTAATATTGTAATATAATATGTGAGAAAACTATATAAAAAAATACGTGTGGCACTCGAGGACTGCCGCGGTAAAGCTATTGCATAGCATCGCATCGCTGAGCCGGTTTGAGTGGAGGGTGTTAGGTTTTTTCGGAATTTTTACATTCGCCGCGCTCAAGGCCCGCGATAGAAGATATGCAATAGCTTAATTACGTCGTGGCTTCTAGGTGAATGAAATAAAACACTCGTTTTTATTATTAACGCATAACATTTAATATTTATAGTTCATATTATAGTACATTTCAATATTAGCTGTAAGAAGTCAAGTGTATTCATAATAGTATGTAGTGCTTGATTTTTAATTAACATTACAAAATGAGACTTAACCTAGTTACAGCTACAGTATTCGCGTCACTTATGATAAGTTTGACTTTACATTATTATTTTTACATTACATATAATAATAATAATACTATTGAGCTATACGTTTTAATTCATTTAATAGTAGCATAGTGCACTCTTACAGATAAGTGGCATTTTTACAAACAATAGACGAATCTTAAACTATGTATATATAGAAATTACTGAGATCTATTATTGTGTTTTAATTATAATACCTTATAATTTAAATAATATAGGAATTTTCGTGTTACTAACTATTAACGATATTAATTTACGTGGTGTTCATCCTGCGAATGTCATTTTCATCGACCAATGGAGTGTGGAAATTGTAAGCTTATTTTTATAAAAAAGAGTAGATAACCACAGACTACACACTAATAATAAAATAGGTCTGTAATTTAAAAATCAAGAAAACACGCTTTAAAAAGATAAAAACATGAAATTATTATTCTCAGCGATAATTATTGATAAGTATAGCAAGTTTTAATTCATTCTGTTCGTTTAAAATGCGTTCAGATCGAGTCCAAATGAGTCGGTTGCATACAAACATACAGGTGAAGGTGAATTTGAGGTGAAACCTATGCAAGAGATCCCCACTAAAAAAGGTGAAGTATTTTTGAATCTATTCAAATCACTGTCAAATGTTTAAAAAACAGTTTTAACATGAATTAGTTAAAACTGTTAAACAAACAATATAATAATGGAGTTTAATAAAAAATTATCTTACAATTTCCACACAAACACCGCCGTTACTCGTGACTAGAAAAGTGAAAATAATATCATAAAAAACTGAAAAATTACAACTAGAAGAGGACATTAAATATTTAATATTAACAATAAAACTCTTAAAATATATACACAATATTATATACAATAACCTTATATAGAAAGAGCAATAGACACATGATAGCTGTATGGAAACAGAGGAATGAGAATCAAGTAATAATAAATTAAGGCACGAATACAATTTATACAATTTTAGTAAGAAAATTAATAAATATATAACAAACTGAGACAGATTTAAAGAAGGAAAGAAGACAGAAAGAAGAAAGACATGAAGTAATGTTCAGTAGTAAATTAATTAAAGCTTTAATATTATTAATGAAAGACAATATCAGTTGAAATAAATAATATGAGAAAGATATAGATAATAGAAATTGAAGAAATAAAAAATTTCAAGACATTTATAGATAGTAACAAGTTTATACGCCAAAGAGTCACAAATTATAGGCATACGATACTAATATAACAAAATACACAATAATAAGATAAAAATGAAACATTAATAGCCATTACAATACATTAATTATATCAGTATTTACATCTAATCGTGTTGGAAGCTCAACGCCGTTTTCTTTGTGATTTCAACTACTTATATTTATAACTTACCCTAGGTAAATGTTTACATAAAACGTTCAGAATCATAATGGAAAAGCTATCACGAAGTAAACAACACAAATAAATCGTACAAAAAGGAAACAAGCAAGTTGTATCGGAAAAACATTGAATAAATCAAAAACTTTCGATAGAAACAAATTAATATCGAATAATAAACAACCTTACGCCACGCTTGGAAGACGTTTTTTAAAATAGCGAACTTACCTAAATATTAGTTGATTATATACAAGAAGATAAAGACTAAATGTGTCAAACGATAGAAATAAATATGTAAAGTGCAAGAAAAATTATGATTCCAAAAGTGAATTAATACACAAACGCTATACGAAATTCTAGATTTCGATGAACCTAATTATAAAGCGTTACGGATTACTGTTGACTCCATTCAAATCAAATTTACAAGTACAATGGACATCATTAAAATTAAAAATGAATATACTATGAATATATTAATGGTAAAATTCAACTTATTAACAACTGATTTATTGCTGAACGTTAAAATCTCGAAACAACTTAAAACGTATCTAACGTTACCTACCATTAATCTTTACACTAAAGATATCGAACGAAATATAGAAAAATAACTTGTCGATACGATATAATTTAATTATCTATGTTGATCAGCTATATGTACATGTCAACATTTCAGTTAAGTCGATTCTTAAAATTATTGACAGCCATTTGATAGCTGACTATGAGCTCCTGCCCTTTCACCCGCTCTAGACAAACTCACTTTATTTATTTATTTTAATATCAAAATAATAATAAAAAGAATTTTAATAAAAGTGAATCGACAAAAGCAAAAGTAGAAATGAATCTTATTTTACATAATGTAAAGTATATATGACGTGTTTTCGGAATAAATATTGCACGAACATACATATTAGGATTTTAGAAAATATAAGATTCGGATATATAATGTTAAGCGAAACTATTAATCTGTGACATTTAGCAGGTTTTCCATGCATATTATGAGTTAAGTTATCTGAAGATAATTTTACGATAGAAAAAGGAGACAGTAGGCATGAATAGCCTTTTGAAAATTATAATGCTCATTCTCTGTATTACAACCAGTTCTCGATCTCACCAGACAAAATGTTTCTAACAGTTAGTTCTTTTTTATTGCCGATAAGAAGCGAAGAGAGAATAGAAGCGTTTGGCCACAACCTGGTCTGATGTTAAGCTAAGATGTGGTCTAAGATGGTACGCGCTCCCTAGTAGGTACCCGTTCACTCTATATTTTTTATTGTACTCGTCGGGGAACTCAGATTCAGCAAGCATGTTCCGGTACCTTGTGGTTCGGATGAAGAATAAAAATCTGGTGAGAGCCTACTAAAATTATAAACGCGAAAGTCTGTAAGGATGTTTGTTAATCTTTCACGCAAATACTGCTGAAATAGGTAGCTTCAGCTATGTGGTCGACTGGGTCTTCAGACCCAGAATAAGACACAGGCAGAATAAGACGTAGACTATTTTTATCCCAGAAATCCCATAGAAACGGGAGAAACGGTTTTTCATTGAAAACGCGGGCAAAGCCGCGGGTGGAGTTCTGGTAGAGAATAAAATTGCTTCGATTATTTATGTGGTATGTTGCAATTTCCCCGGACCGCTGTTTGAGTTTGAGTTGGTATTGAGTGTTACACATTACTTACTTGACATTATGTAAAATAAGTTTTACGTATCTATTACGTCTTGCTGTCTAATTATTATTAATATTAATGATAGTGTTAATAGGAAGAAAATCTTAGTTACTATATGTATCATAATATATAATGGCAGTGTTTGGTAATGATTTCCTAGCTTAAAATATAAGCGTTATGGTAGTTTTTTTACATGATACAGAACAATAATAAAATAAACAAATATGTGTATCTTTTAATGTACAGCACAAATATAATCATAAATGATATGGAATTAGTAAAACGAAGCTTTTATAGAAAATAAAGATGAATTAATTACCGTCAATAACAACAACAAGCAGAAAAAGAATAAGTCAAGGAAAAATAAATAAATGTTGATTATGGATTTAAAACATAATAATTATTAAAATAATAAATTCCAGTAAATTTATCTAGCATCGGGCTATCGAGCCGACTCATTCGTCGACTAACTCTAAAAAACATTGAGAAGCTAATGTAACTACTTATAATTTAGACGTTCTCAATTGAATACTTATTACTGAAGAACTAGCGTAATTTTATTTTCTCCTATCTACCACCATCTATACGAAAAACTACTATTACATACCCGTTTATCACCCGAAATGGTGCAGACCTTTTAACTGCACTATTCTCACGAAATTTCAACACAACGAACAATGTGAAAACAACTTTTAATCTACAAACGAGTCTTTCAGACACAAATAAGGTTTAAACCAATTCGCTTCAACAACGTTTACATAAACTATACCTGAGCTAAGACGACTATAAAACAAGGAGATTAACGAAAAACCACGCACAAGTTTCATCTCATATTATTAGATAGTAATCGTTGTATCGGCTTAGCTCATCCAGTTACAACAAAACTACGGGTCTACACTATAAATACACTCACATCAACTTTCGTAACAAAATGTACGCATTGCTTATCTCTCGAATTTTTATTGCAATATGAGTAATACATCGAAAGTAATAAACTTCCATTTTTATTACACTAACTCTCCCTTATGGAGTAATATTTACAAATACACATTTACTTCGTACCATATATCTTACTTCCATCTAGTATATTCTTTATCCGACACAATATTCATGTCTTATTAGTCTATGGTGTTTAGAAAATCTAATTATTTTACTTGTATTCATATAAAAATAACAACAGACCGTTTATTTTCTAGCAAATATCTACAATTAAATTAGATAATCACGGAACAGTGAGGGAAGCCTGTGGACTTAACTAACAGTATGTTACTGATAATACTAATTTGGTGTGTTTCGGTGCGTGCAATAGCACATTCCTACTTCGATTAATATATGTGATGTACTTATAGTAAAATTATTGAACAATTCCATTAAAAAATTCCTTTGAACCGTGATTGAGGCAGACAGCTCCGAGACCGGTGTTACGGCGGATCGTGCGATCATCGACCAATAAGAGGGTAGCAATCTGTTAGACGTGAGTTCCCATTTATCACTGTTCGCATGGTTTACCTACGTGACGTTCACATCGAACCTAATTTCTACCCCTATATCAATCCTGACATAGCTCAGAGCTGCTTACTAGCGATTCTTGCGTCCGTTCGGAACAGTGGGTACTATTATTCTTTCAACCTTTAGCGAGCGTCCGAAGATGCATTAGCATCATCCGTATGTACTAACATTATGTCATCTAATGTAAACTAGCCTTCGCTTGCAACGTTACAAACATCTAAACACATTCAACAACACATATTATAAACATTTAAGACGAATCACACAATACGGTTTTATTTCACTATACCATTCCCTGTTTTCCTATCTCTTGCTGTGTTTATTAAAATATGAATAACTTTGATTTAACTAGATTATCATTAGGTATCTAATAATCATGAATTACTTTGACATATCAAAAACGCGGCTCGAAATTTTTTATTTATTATTATTATTACGACAAATTCTACAATACCCTACAAATGGGTTAATGTGGATTGTGGTGTAACATGACGCGCTTAGGTGCGCTAGATAAGATGACCTCAAAAGTACAAACTACGAAATTTTAGAGTATGAAGTGGATAGGTACGAACGAAATGAATTACTAAACGATTCTAATCTAGGAAAAAATTTTAGACTACCTAATTTTTTATGACTAAATTCACAAACCTCAACAATGATTTTAATATCTAAGACTTTACGTGGTAAAGTGCCGTTAAGTGTGTAAAATACATTACAATCAGTGAAATCGTGAGATTACAAATCAAGAGAAGTTTGTGTACTAATTTTACCCTGTACTCTAGGATTGTTATTGAAAATACAAATACGTTATTAATAGTTACAGAATTAGATACTTCCGATAAGAATAGACGCGGAGTCCAACGATCAGTCATTGTTTTGGGCAAGCAATGTAAGAAACTATGAACAAGCATATAAAAAAATGAACGACAATTCTTAACTTAATCAGTTGGCTTTTTCGAAACTATGAGATAACTGGCAATATTTGGCACAAGTTAAAATTGTAATTAATTAAATGAGTTATCAAACTATCTAAGAATACCGAGTATTATAAAAGTTATATTTTACAATTGGCAGTCAATTGTTTTATCGAAACCTAGTCAAACAATATCACTGACGCGATTCTTGTTATCATTATACTTATTTGGCATCATAATATGAGATTCAATTATTTCTGATACCTAATTATTTAACCTAACGATATCTACATCTTTTATTTATTACATCTACAGGGCATATTATGATCGTCATATTCATATTGTCCATATTATTTTTACGCGAGTACGCAGTTTATAAAATATTAAATGTATAATTCACAATACTTATTTAACCCACACCTCAACTACGTGCCCTACACATTGAGGACGTTCGCACGAAAATATTATACGTATTTACGGCGCTCTATTAATTAGTTCATTTGAAATTGCTTTTATAATAAGTACTTAAAGTGTTTTTAACTTGAGCTCATATTGTATTCGACGTAAACATTACTTTAATTTAATCTTATTTATTTTGATACATCGATTACGACACTTCAGAACATAAACGTCGATACAATCATCCTATAGATAATCAATGTTGTGCGTCGTATTAAATAATTATTGTAAACAAATGCCGAAGATACAAAATAGACTTATACGCAATGTTGACCGGCGATTTCTTATAAAAATAGCTATGGCAAATCTGGCGTAAACACAAAACGCCCATTCCGTTCTCGATTTCACTATCGACGGACACAGTCTAATAGTTTGTATAAAAGACGGTTTGAACGCTCGCGGTAAAACGTCCAGCGCACCGAGCGCGTGGCACCACACTGAGCACAACGAGTCCTCGCCAACAGTTCCCTGCTGGGAGCTTTACATGGATCATCCGTGCCACCACATGACGATCAGCTCCCAGAACGTCTTCGGCGGCGAGTGGCCGAAGACGTAAGACGAATTTCAGAGACCCGGGTCACCTTCCGAGCCCATTTTGAGCAACTCCAACTTCTTCTTCGCGATCTTTGAATAGAGGATATCTATCGGTTTCGTGTTGTCGTAAAAAGTGGGCGCTCTAAATATTATAAGAGCCGTGCCGACGACACACGCTATCGTAAACGCGAATAAGAAGATTCTATCTAATACCATTGCTACGTACTTCCAGTCGTCTTCCACCTGCAAATGAAAAGTTACTTTAGAGCATGTCTCAATCAGATCAACTAAGGTGGTGAAAACATACTTACGCTCTCAAATTTATCTTTATTTTTCACGTGTTGTGCTATAAACCTCGATCCTTCTATAGTCTTTTCCATTTCCCTAACAAAAGGCTTTTCTAACGACGGACTATCATCGTCTAAGTCCAAGCGACAAGGAGATCCAGGGGGAGGGGAAAATAGCTCGTCGTCACCGCCTGGAGGGGGAGGGGGAGAAGGGGGCATTCCTGGCAGCTCGTATTCTTCGCAGGCCCACTCTTTGAACTTGCCGTCCATGTCGTCACCACCGAAGACATCAGTCAGCACCTACAACAATAGTTAATTTAATAAACGAAACAGACTATGGACACTTTAAAAGTTCTGAAAGTTTAAACAATAATTCTTGCTCATATTTTATTTTGACCATCGTAAATATTTAAATAATCGATGTTTAAATAATTAAACTAAAGTATTAGAAAAATGGGTGTAGGAATACGTCAGGAATATTTTTAGTACCTAATTGAATATGAAGTGAAAAATTATCAACTCGAAATCTTTTACAAACGCATACGTTGAACAAAACAAACGAGTATGAGCAACCAGACATTATTTAAGGAAAAGAAAATTCCTTACTCGACACTTCGTTAAAAAAAATAGGCTGAAATGAACACGTCAGTGCGCGGCGCGTAGTCAATGTATCGGTAGCTTAAGCCGGCACACAATTAGTCTCGAGTAGGTTTCGGGTTTCGGCCGCGTGCCGGCTCGTATATCGCGATCTATCCGCAGCCACGAGGGGAACATAAATAACAAGAACCTCGCGCTCGTTAAGCCCGCTGGCGTTGAGTAATAAAGGAAAATCGAAATGGAATGAAATTGGGCTGGAAACGATATTTTAGCGATACACTTCAACACAATGAGTTTAGAAAACGTTTTTCTAAAGTCCCGCGGCTGAGGACAATTAAAACGGTTATTGTTGACGGCTTCGATTTCGCCTTAATAGCACGCTGCTTGTATCGAATCAATTCCGATGGAAATGTTTTGAATGAAGGAAATACGATGAGAAAAGCTGCCGTGTTTTTCTCTTTAAGAGGATTCCCTGAGAAACTTCTTTCTTTTATTTTACAGATTTAATTAAACGCTGCGCCGGTGTATTAAAGCATTTTTTGTAAGTCAGGGTGATGAGATTATTTTATAGGAAAAATATTTGGAACGTTCTCTTAATTAAGTGCGAATTAAGGATTAATATCTTACCTCAGTAGGTTTGTCATTATCATCATCATCGTCGTCGGGCGGTTTTTCTGGTCTTTGTATACACAATATTTTAGGTAAAAAATCTATAAAGACTTTGCGCACCCACGGAGCCATATTGTGAGTGACTGGAGACCTAAAATTTACATTTAACACCACGATAGTGACAACTACTGATAACGTGACTAGCATCATTGTAAATAATAAATATTTGCCTAACAAGGGGACAGTTAGTGACGTTGGCGGAATGATTTCTGCTAACAATAAGAAGAACACGGTCAACGATAGAAGAATGGAGATACAAAGCGAAATCTTCTCTCCGGAATCAGAGGGCAGGTAGAAGACTAATACTGACAGGAAAGATATTCCAACGCAGGGAATGATAAGATTGACCGTGTAGAAAAGTGTTTTTCTTCTAAGAGTAAGATTAAAAATGATGTCAGGATAAGGTTCTTCACAGCACGAGTAGAATTTCTCATTTCGCGTAGCAGGTACCCGCATGATGTCCCATTCCACTGAAATATAGTACTCCGATAAGTCGATGCCCATTCCTATGTGGTCTGAATCCGGCGTCTGTTTCAAATGTCTTAGATCCACCTGAAAATTAAAGGGTTTTGAAATACTCATCCTCCAACATACACTTATATAAAATATATGTTTCTATTCCTTACATATTTATGTAAATAATGAAATTTAATGTTAAGCAAGTCGAATATCCACAAATGTATAACGTTTTATTATTTTACCGTCATTAAAATAAAAATAATATTATAAAGAAAACAGCATAAAAATAATATTATAAAGAAAACAGCAACCTCTTCTGAACAAGGAAACCAAGTTCGAAAAACATTTTTGTGAACCTTAACGCATATGGCATAAGACACAGATAAAAAGCTTTAGTTCTATTTATGTGAAGGCCGGAACCACAGGATTTATTGGCTTCCTCAGTTCGATTGATGACGGCGTCTTTCAGAGGCCTATCGTCGTTAACTGTATTCCAAACTTTTATCACACCCTGTCGTTGCTGTATTATTTATTATTTGCCGATATTTCTTCTGACGCAAAGAACTTACACAAAGAAATTCGATATCTCTTTCCTCCTTGGAATGTATTTAAAGGGTGAATGCATAAACGGGACTTCAATTACAGGATTCTTTCAATATTTCTCTGTATTGATATTGTGTTGCTGCTTCGCGCAAATGTTTATCTCGGTGTATGAATTTGAATAATTACATGCCATCTATTATACTTTTAGATGGTTTGCATAGAACAGTATAATTGAATGCATGTATTTGCATGTAATTTAAATATTCCAATTCAATATTATAAAAGTTTGTTTTACTTCAAATAACATATTATTGGTATTTGTAATTATATTCAATTTTCATATACAAATTTGAAATGCAGTCAATTTAACCCAGTTGTTACTATCGTTCTTTTAAAAGGACGCACCATAAATAAAATTATTATTAACAATGAGGGCATTTTTGAAAAAAATGTTTATATTCATTTGGCACCTCACGGTTGTAGGAATTGGAAAATTAAAGTGTTGTGTCGTTTTATAACAGTGGTATATTTTTAAATTATTTTAGAATTTCTGCCATTTTCCATTGATAAATCAAGTTAAATGTATTATCAATAAATTACAACCAATTACTTGATTTGTTTTAAATACACGTAATTTGAAACGTGTTTTATCAGAAATATATATTACCTACTATTAGATTACATTTTATTTGTGATATTTATGCAGTTTTAATTGCTGTTCTTTTAAAAGGCCAGTAGTAATATGTACTACTACAGAGTACTTTATTGCGCGTGCACTCTTTGAAGAGCATCACAGCATCGGCGAAGCCATGGTGCCCTACTATGGCGGCCATCCATGCAAGCAATTCATAAGAGGGAAACCGATAAGATGGGGGTATGAATTTTGGGTCGGAGCGACACGGTTAGGTTGCATAGTTTGGTGTTATCCATACCAAGGACAATCGAATGATGTTGGTAATCAAAACAAATACCAAAAGCCTCTGGGATTGGGTGCAAGCGTTGTATTACAGTATGCCGATGTACTGCGACAAATATAGGGCAAAGCTCCATTCCATTTATTTTTTAACAATTTTTAATAAATAAAGGGTACTGGCACAGTACGTGAAAATCGCGTCACGAAATGCCCTTTGCCTGCTGCCTTTGAGAATTGAAAAAGACACCACGAGGTACATTCAAGCATCAATCGACCAGAGCACAACAAATTTATTTTGCAAATGGAATGATAACAGTGTTGTGACTGTTACATCAAACTTTGATACAATTCAGCCTGTACCTACGGTAAAGAGATTTTCACAACAACAGAAGAAAAATATACTTGTCGTAAAAAAAGTACGCGAAATTGAGAGGGGTGGACAGATCCAACCAGAGCATCGGTTTGTACAAGTCATCTATCAGAGGCAAAATGTGGTATTTTTCTTTGACTTGTCATGGACTAGATATTGCAATAAGTACATAATTCTTGGCAAATATATAAGTAAAAGGGGGCCATTATGATTATCTCCACATTCGTAGAAGTGTTGGAACTGCTCTGCTCGAAACATACTATAAGAATGAGGAACGTAAAGGTGCTAGAGTTTCCATGAAACCTCTGGATTTGATGGAAAAGATCATTAGGTACAGAGACAAGCAGCTTCGGTGTATAGAATGTCACAAGAAAGCCAATTTCTATTGTCCTAATTGTAATGGAAACTTGCATCTTAAATTATGTTTTGAAAACTTTCATATTGCTACATAAATATATGTGAAATGTATGTTGTCAATTTAATATCATAGTCTACCTAATTAGTAGTACATATTACTACCGTCCTTTTAAAAGGACACCATTTTCCGAGATTTCCACGATAGATAAAATTTTTTTACTATTTTTCCAGTTAAACTTTTTGCAATATGGACACAATATGTAAATTTCACCTTAATATGACAACAAAAATTGTTTCAGTAACATCTGGGTAAGTGAATATCTGAAAATGTTAGATATTTAATTTAGGAAAATCTTTTAACGACACATGCACAACTACAATGATTTGAATCTCTTTTCAAATACTGTTATTAGTTCGTATATTGATTTATCCAGAGATTGCCCTTTTCAACCACAAAACCACTTTCTTGATCCAAGTACCTGCTATTACGTTTACGAATCTTACTGTCATATTAAATACTAATAATATTATAAAGAGGAAAGGTTTGTATGTATGTATGTATGGTTTTCACGCATAAACAACTGGACCGATTTTGATGAAATTTGGCACAGATAATCTTTAGACCCTGATAAAGAACATAGGCTACCTTTTATTGCGAAATATGTACCACGGGTGAAGCCGGGGCGGACCGCTAGTATTAAATATAACAATAAAAGTTACCGTATATCCATCATAGCTCCACGAACCGAACTTCATGAAGCAGGTCTGCTCATCAAATGGGAAGTACTCGACGTCGATCTCACAGAACGACTTGTAAATGGCGGGCGGCTTCCACACCACCTTCCCGTCATGGTGCAGGATGGCTTTCGTCATTATCGTCACCTCGTAGTTGCCGTCCGCACTAAGACAGACACGTTTAAACGTTAATATAAGGTGTAAGTATAAAAAAATTACAATCTCATATTATGATAAAATTATACAGGATACAGACAATACATATCAAACGAAATCAAAAGTCTTTATTGTGCACTAAAAGTAACAAGATGAAAATACTAAACAGAAGAATTTGACATCAAGAGCAACAGCCGGTCTTATAGATAAAGTTGCGACGGAAAGGGCTTAAGAAGTCAGCAAAATTGTGGCAGTTACTTTTACAAGTCTAATGTTATTTTAGATCTATGCAGATATAAAACACATTGAAGCATCGATGAACGTATACTTAATTTTGAAGAAAAAGAGGATATTCCATTTTACGAAAACTCAAGTACATCGGTAAGTTTATAATGATAGTCGAAGTTTGTGAGGTTAGCGAGATAGTTCGGACCCGGGAAGTAGGGCCAAACTAAACAAAGTGCCCAGACTATATCGCGAGTGACAGCTGGCAAGTTATAAACAAACATGAAGACAGGAATAGGATCTGTATGAGAAATGAATCCTTCCTTGTTATTTTGCAATTCACGATTTTATATTGATGTTGTTACGCTTCGAACAATAATGGTTGGTTGAAGAAAACTGGAAATATTATCATCTCTATTTTCTATTTCTGATTAAGATATATGTGTAGGTAACTTTTGTTTACATAGGGAACTCCGCAAATCAATCGTGAAGATCACATTACAATTCAAACCTTATCTATAAGTACCGATTACGAATCCTAACTATTCACGATTATACATCATTTATTATATTAAAAAGATTACCACAGTTTTGTAGGTGAACATACACTTGGCCAATAATATTAACGCTTAAAACATGCATATGAGAATATTATAAGCCGTCCGTTATAAGTGATAAACCTACTTCACTTATCAGTAAATACCCTTGTGCGAAAATATTGTATATATAATGGCATTAATAATATCACTCTCGTTATTATAGCTGGATAAAATGCCCAATAAGAATTATCGGACATCAGTTATTACAGTCCATGTTTATTCAATTACTTTGGACAGCAAATAATTGGTTTGTTCAGGAATGTATTGACTTATGTGACATGCGTTTTTCTGTAAGTAAATTGGACTATTGTGATTTGACTAATTTGATTTTTTGCAGTTTATTTTTCGTGTATGGATCTGTCCTATCCTACCTACCGATCAGTTGATAGCCAGGTTCTGAAATACAACATTTAATAGGCCAACGAATTCTGAATAATGAAAATATCTATGTATGTGAGTTTGGGAAAATGTTTATTTTCATTATTTTTTAATTAAGGCAATACTAATAATATCAAAAGGGTTTATAATGTTGTCAAAACGAAAAGAGAGATAATAAAAATAAGACTGAAGATGGAATCAATCAGATTCCCAATTTTTATTGCATGGTGACATAGATAGACAACAATAAATCGCTACTATCAAAACCATTTAAGAGTGGAACGAAACGACAGTAATAAAGATAAATGTTTGAACAGAATCTGTTTATGATAAAATTAAGCCGTCAATGCCATCCCCGACACTCCGATCCTTAAACACTTGACGGGCTTAAGCAAATTGTGTCATAACGTCTAAAAGCTGCCATACCTAACTTTAACATCCGTGAAAATTGTCTCATAAAATATAGGTCGCCTTGTCTTCCATTAGGCTAACGTGCCACCATTAAAAATAAAGTTTACACGATATATTCGCGGCGAGGGCTTTTAGGTAAGTCACAGGTGCATTACTGTAAGCTCTAGAAGCTTAAATGTAAAAATATTACAACTACATTAACGTGAGAGCGTTTATTTGTAACGTAATACTTGGTTAATAGTACTTAGACTGGCTGCTTCGTTTGTAAGTTAAGAGTCATTTTTACGTGACTTATAGGCTTATAATGGTACTTTAAGTTAGCTGAAATATTGAAGGGGCCAAGGAATACTGTAGAATAAGAGAAATCTGTCTACGGATTTTGTAAATTTGTGCAGTATTTCTGAAAATATGTACACATTCAGTTTCTATGTTTCATGTCTATGTTTCATGTCAACTTAAGATCAAGTAAGTTTTAAAATAAATCCTTGTAAGGAGAAGGCAGAATATAATACAAATCTCAAGCCATATTCGCCTGTTCTTAAAGCCAATTGCTAAGTATTTTGCTCTCCTGAACCAACTTTTCTATTTATGTTTGAAGCTTGCAACGAAGCAAGTAAGAAAAAATCTGATTAAACAATTTTCTATAAATAAGTTTATCTACAACCATATCGTCAATACATGCAGGCAATAAATACTACATGACAACAATAAACAAAGAGTGGCTTTAAAAATCGATCAATGCACAATATGAACACAGAAACCTTTGTCACAAAGATTTATAGCGTCAGGAAGGGATTGTCTGTCCGATATTCTATGGAAACCTCATGTAGAAATTGACTTAAAGTTTAATTCTATGGGGTAGACATGAAAGATGTAATACTGTTATTTATCAATGTATGTATAGTGGGATGTTTTTTTATAATGTTTTTAATAGTATTTTAAGACATGTTATGTATGTTAAAAAACGTTTTATAATTTTATGATATCAGTAACATAAATAAATTGAATTTGTTGTTTATTTTCATAAAACTCGAAACCAAAACGTTTACCTATTACTACGTAAGAAGTGATATTCTATCTCATGAAATATTTTTAACGAGAATTCGTATAAAAGCCTTTTTAATTCTAATATCTTCTTCTCTAATCTTTTAAGCTTACATCACATCAAACGTATTCGAAATCAGACTTACAATCAACCGTATCGTTTTAAGACCTCCAACATCCAAATACCACTAAAAGTTCACAGAAGTCTTCAATCGAAATCATTACCGGTCACAAAATCCTCAATTGACCTCCTTGTAATTACGGAACAAAGTAACATCTGTTCCATTTGATACAATTTACTTTATTGTACGTTTAATTCCACCTTGATGCTATTTAGATTAAAGCTTGCACTTATCTTGCATTCCGCCTGGCCAACTTCGGCCGCTCTCTGCCACGGTTTAATAAATCACATTCAATTTTCAACTTTACTTCGTAGGATTTAAGTTTTTAAATGGATTGATACTCTTAATGCGCAGAAATGCGGTGAGCCGCAGTGATAATGGTGACTTCGCAAATATATGGGGTTTTTAAATAAGCGTTGTACTTGCGATAACCTCGGGCTTAAGTTGGCATGGAACGGGAAAGCGGTTTCGTTAAATACCCAATTTATAGCTGTAGTTTAAAATTGGCAACTCGCTGATGATAATTATATGGAATTTCATATTGTTAAAAGTTGAAAACAGACATTAAAATAGATAAAGTAATTCAAAATTCTGCAAAGATTAAATAAAATGTTTATCAATTGTTATTAATTTCATTGCATAAATCCAAACTTGATATGAAAGTAAATTTAAAGGTAAAATATGAACACAATTCATCCAAATTAATTTTCTTAAACTAAACCATACCTTCCTTTACATTACCTACCATAGTAAAATTAACTACCAGGAAGAACGCGGACAATAATTATTAAAAATATATCGTTCCGAAAACACAAACATTAACAAGCTTCGTGCAAAAATGCCCGAAAATTACTCCAGCGCCCTGACATGCGGATAATTCTTCCGTACAAAAGCGTGGGTGATAGCTTCACAGTTTTTGTCGGCGAAATAGCTACGATAAACTTGTCGAGCAACCGTGATAATGCAAAATAATGGGTAGCCGTCCGAGGGAATAAGGAGATAAGGGGACCACCAAATAAAATCACATTTTATATAAGAAGTTTGCGCTCATTGAAAGAAATAGGGTCTAGCGAAAGTTCCGGACACAGGTTCCTTACGAACTTTCTTAAATTGATTTCAAAGTAAACAGCCCGAGTTAGATGAATGTCGGGAGTTTGTAGGGCGTTTAATTAAATCCTCTTTTACGGATTACGAAGACACCATCTTGCTGGAAGCTGCAGTGAATCCCATTTCATTTTCTGATGTTTAAGTTTGGGAAAATACTAGAGGTGATCTTTAGTTCTAAGGATGTTAAGAATGTTAATCACGTAGTACGTATATTTTTGACTTCAAATTGGCTGATGAATTTATAGGTAAGATTTTGAGAAGGATCATGATTATGAAATTTTAAATAGAGTTGCACAAAATTTGGTACACATGAAATGCAATAGTCGGTCAGTATAGATAAAATTAAAATGTATAGCAGTTCTTTACCGTATTCGTTGAAATTAAGTGATCGAACTTTGAAGATAGTTTTATTGAATGGCAAATCTTATATATAAAATTCTCGTGTCACAATGTTAGTCTGCATACTCCTCCGAAACGGGTGGACCGATTCTCATGAAATTTTCTGTGCATATCGGGTAAGTCTGAGAATCGGCCAACATCTATTTTTCATATGTACCACGGGCGAAGCCGGGGCGGACCGCTAGTAACTTATAATAGGATCGTAGAATCCTAGAATTATTTTTTAAAGGAAAAAGTACCTTAGGAAAATACAAATAAGGGTGACTTACTTATTATATAACACTATATCTGGCAGCCATATGTGTTCAGAAGGCACGTGCAACGTATCCACACCACCGTAATCGTCAGGGTTCCATTTGAGCTTGTAATCGTTCCACTCCTGCGAACAAAAGCAATTTATCAGTATCTATATGTTTTCTATGGACTATTTACTAGCCACGATGTTATGAGCAAGTATGTTGACTGAACTTTCATATCAACGTATTTTACATGGATTGTCTGGGAATATAATGGAAAATTAACACATTTCTGTAGTTTTGGTACGCAATTTTTTACATAAAAATGATAATATAAAATTAACAAATATTTTAAAGAGGAAGAAACCCTTCATTTCTCACACAATGTCACGAATTTATTGACCCGTATTCAGCCTCGTAAATTCAGCAAAAATTAAAAGCACTTGAAGATTGACATACTCAAAATATTATACTCTACAAAAAAGGCTGTTGAGAGCTTGTAAAGTGAAAAAAATGGTCAAGCAAAGGCGCTCTCAATTGACGCCTCAGGGCTAGAATCAAATAAGGCCACAATTTCCGACAAGCGACCCCAACATTTCGTTGTTTGTCCCTTCAAGCGCTTTAAACGCTTTTGAAATATGCCCTTTGCGCTTCAAGCGGAAAATAATTGAGCCGTTAAAACAAATGTTTCAGATGCGTAGCCTAGAAAGGAGGTAATTGTTTAAAATTTTTTGTCAGATGCTTTTACTGAAATTGTTATTAAAGTAATAAAGATTACAATATTTATAAAACAAAATTAGTTATTTGTTGTTATTTGTTTGTAAAAATCAATCTTGTTAAGAACGTATAGGTAGTCTGAAATACATAGGTAGTTTTCAAGACGCATTGACGCACGACGCAAATTAAAAAGTCCATGTAGTGGCAACAAAAACCTATATAGATATTTAAAGTGATTTATTGTAATGACAACATGCATTATATTTTATATTATACAGGGTGTCCCACTGTTGGTATACTAAGCTCAAAGGAGGTTATAGTTTTGCATACGCTGAGTTCGTAAAAAATACTTATAAAATTCCAGACGCATTTGTTTTTCAAATAGATGAATTCTTAAAACTCTATGTGTGCACCCATAACAAGCAACCCGCCCAACTTTGCCACCAGCACGTGAGCTATCGTTTAAGATTATGTTTTCATAGACAAAATGCTCACATTAGCGAAGCGGTGTATTATGCCGGCTGCGCGAAGCTAGAGAAGAAAACATGGATTTTCAGGAAAAATTAAGCAAAAAATTTTTGACGTAATTTTGTTGTTGAAGTATTTTTTACGTGATCAGTGTATGCAAAACTACAAGTCCCTTCGCGCTTAGTATACCAATAGTGGGACACCCTGTATAATGCTAAATAACTTCAAACATATATATTTCTATTTTTAGAATCAAAGGATTACATTTTTAATAACCAAGCATGTAAAACTTTACAAGAAAGCAAAGACCCGCGCAGCGTTCTAATGAAAGTCAATTATTATTTTGGCGAGGTTTCGCCGAAATTACTGTTGCTAAAACTCAATTTAAACTGTGTCTACTTAATTTCGAAACGTCTTTGTGAGTAACCAAGGAAATGTAGGTCGTATGCCTGATGGTGGGAGGCAATAGAATTTCATATGCATGTTGAAATTAACTTTTATTTGCTTTCATTTATACCTGTATGATATTTAATTCTATATTCGTGGGTTGGGAGAAATCATTTGATAGCGTGTTATGTTCCTTGCTTGCTAAACTACTCGTAAATTAATAGGTAATAATAATTGATTCAGCCGTTATAAACCGTTATTTATCTTAAATTGTATTGTTAAAAAATTTGTTAGTTTAGTAAATCTGAAAAAAGTTATATTAAACTGTAGTTCTTATCTTTTTTAGTTCTAAATTAATTATTAAAAGAAAATTCCCAAGAACATACCAAACATTCACACAATAGTACCTATGCCAAAATTCAACAAACCACCGCACAGTGACAATAACATAATAATTTTAGACACAAACATAAATATATGGACATAGCAATTGGCAAGCTATTATTTCAGGACCATCAGGTTTTTAATTATGAAAACAATTAAATTTTAATTTGAAATTGATGAATCTACGCCAGTGGAAGAGGCAGTATATTAATCATAAAATTCTCACCTAACAATGACAGGAGGTGATAAGTTAAAACGTTGATTAAATATTGAAATCCCCAAAAAACACTCAAATAAAACACAAAGAACAAATAAAATCCATCGATTTCATCCAATTAACACAAAAAAATCATCTGTCACACGAAAATGACATTTCAAAATTAACGAATACCATCATTGTGGCCGTAGTGAAAACCATTTATTTTAATATTTCCAATTTTCGTTTAGAATAATAAACGCGTTCGTTCTATGTGACGTGACTTTTCGATTACATGCCAATCGAGTTCCCGCCTCCGATATTACCTACTTTTTTCTGATCCGATTGTGTTTTGTATGAATATTAGATTTTTATAGTCAAGCCTTTTTGTATATGCCAATAACTAGCAATAAAAAATGAATGGAAAGTTATGAACGTTTTAATTTTTCATTGTTGTCTATTTTTTTGAATCAATCGATTTGTGAATGAGAGGTCATTCACCGTGTGTATTATATGGATTATTATTCCCACTCTAACACAGAAAACAACAGAAAAAACGTGTCAAATTTATCATTGTTCAACCTATCTAGTTTAAAGACACAAATAATTATTTTAATAAATTATTCAAATTATATTTTGTTTCATCGACAAATACCTGATCCATTAATAAACATTAAACAATCAAAGACTAATTTATTCCACTAAAGATACAGAATAAAGCCAAACCCTTTTAAAATATTTTTTAATCAAACAAACGAATCTAGGAAACTGTCAATATTATCTATAAACCAACGCAAACAAATTAAAAACTAACCTTCAATCTTTTACACGACGTGTAATAATGCAGTAAGCTAGATTAAATCGCTTTTTGCTTTGATTAAATTGCAAGCGAATTTTTAATTTATTTTATCCTTTAGATAATCCAATTAAATGTTTGATCGCTCAATTTGGGGGATGTTTAATAATATTTTAGAGATATAAATTTGATTGTAATGTAATGGCTTAAAGTCCAAATTAATATTGCATTTAATATATTTATGACATTAATTATGTGTGTGTGTTAATTTTTTTAAGTCTCAAAAACTTGCGTTACAGTACCACAGAATACATAATAGTAGCTAAACGCTACAGAACGGACACTCTCCGCCTCCCGCCAAAATTAAACTTACCTCACCCCCGCGCGATCAGACATAAAATGGGCCATATTTTTCTGCAAGGACGATACGCAACGAAGATTGACAACATTAATCAAATTGACTTAAAGTAATTTTATTATTTTGGATTTGTGATTATCGTTTTTCGTAGAAAATGGTTAGATATTGTGCTGTTTACGGATGTATTTCATCAGAAAAACGCGAATTTTTTTTTACGCTAGTCACAAATGTGCCAACCATAAAGCGTTAACACACACATTTGCAGTCTCTACAGTGTGACTGTCAAAACGATCATTTTGTATGGAGTGTCCGGGGTGTGACAGTACTCAAATATGGAGAGTTCAATTGTTCAAAATTATTAACTCATTCATTTATTTAACGAAAAATCAATCATGTCCTTTCCACAAATCACACCAACTAAAAACACAGCAACAGAAACATTATACAATTATCACAAGTGGAATCACAAGTTCCAATGTTTAATAAAGTATTCAGACCGCGAAAGAATAACTTTTGATGCGAATGAAATGCCAAATATCAACAAAGCTAAAACAAACTTTGCCGAATTGTTAAGCAAAAATGTCGGTACGTTTCTTTCTATTCCAAATACAGAAAGAATTTCAGGTAAGAACGTATTTGAAATTCTTTTATTTTTCTTAAGCGTCTTTCATATCTTTTATTTTATGCCTCTATGCTTGAGCAAACAATGGTTGGAAGGAATTGTTTACTTTAATATGTACAAGACTAGCTGGAGACCTCGGTTTTGCTCGCAAGGTATCCAGGTAGCCAATTTTCAAAGCCTTAGGTCACGAGTCGGACTCTAATATATGAGTTTTTGTTTATGCATATTATTGGAAAAAAACCTAATCTATCTCAGTAAAAAAGTGACTCAAATGGATTAGCTTTTGTCGATATATTTTCAAACATTACATACGAACAAAACCTAGTCGAGTAGAGGCTTTGGAAATTCGCATCCAGATAAAATGTCATGTGGTACCTGACTAGGTATACCTAATTTATGCCAGTGTCAAATTTTATTCAGATCATATCAGAAGTTTTTGCATGAATAAGTAAATAAACACTAAACATCCACACATCTATGCATTCATACATTAAAATTCTACAATTACCACATAAATAATAAATATTTAAAAAGTATAGATACATAAATAAGATTGGTTAGGATAGGCATAGCAAACAACGCCAATCGATTTAACAATACTATGTTATGGAGATAGAAGACCGGAGACTGATATTTCCTACCCTTTCCACTATCTTACAATCTTAACTATATCCTTAATGCTATGTAAGGGAGGATCTGCAAGTAATTATGCTGAATAATTATGGTATCCCGCCATTAATGTAAGTCGACTGCTTCTTTAGTGAAAATGATATATAGCTTGTTTATTCAGAAATCTTTAGTGAAAATTGATTAATGAAATATTCGTTTAAACATTCACCCATATATAATAGAATTAGTATTCCAATTATAAGAGGTAAATACCTACGACAAGAAATTGTTCTATCGCGGTTGATCTATACACAAATTAAACATAAAAAGCATGTGTGCCCAGCACACAAGTCAGAAGCGAAACTTATTTGCTAAGATTCAAAGATACCATAATCGTCACCTTACTCCTTGACGTGACGGTATTGCCATGATGCGACCTATAAATTTTACTATCAACGCGCCTAAAGAAGTTTCACTGCAATAAATACTTTTAAAATAAGCTTTAATTGCGTGAGTTAAACTCAATAAACGTTCACACAATACGAGTGATCACAAAAATAAACGATTTCTTCGCTTTTATTAAATTCCCTATCAACTAGGTCAATAATGTAAATGGTTCTGTTTTTATACCATTATATTGTTATCAATTCGCTCGATCATTTGTTATGTACATCAGTTTGAAGCCCATAATAAGTTCGATCGGCCTCCTAAGCTTTCTATTATTCGGTAAAATCACTGAACTGAATATTTTCATGGACGTTATTTCTCTTGAGACTAATGCGTTAATGTTCGATTCTATTTTCATGGAATATTTATTTTGTGAAGTTGGGGATTGGGAAAACATTCAAAACCTTTACACACGTTTATCTGAATGTTAATTAATATTGAAGGCGATTATAACGTAAGTACTCGGTTTAAGTGAACAAATTAATATTATAGGCGTTTGATGTTAAAACATTTTCAAGTGTTCACCTATCCATTGTGATATTCTTGGCATACTGTTTTTCAGTTTTCAATAAAGCTTATACAATTTCTAATAGTGATATTTTTGCTTGTTACCTTTTACCCTGAATGCCTGGAAGGGATCACTTATCAGTGATTAGGTTTTTGTAAGTTGCAGTAAGGTTTCCTCTGTGTGCAACTATATTGTAGTCACTACATAGTAGATATAAAACAAACTCGCTTTTTCTGTCCCTGTGTCCCTTTGTATGCTTAATCTTTAAAACAAAGCAACGGATTTTGTTGTGTTTTTCTTAAATAGATAGATTGATTCAAGAGGAAGGTTAGTATATAATTTATTAGGTTTTAACAAAGCGGGCGAAGCCGCGGGCGGTAAGCTAGTGTAAAATAAAATAGTAAATTCTAATGCATATTTCTCAAATATAGTTCTATCACTATCCAATTTTCACACCCAGTTTTAAATATAAGAGAGTATCATGAATCAAACTAGCCGATATAAATCTAGTGGAGATACAATATCGTTATATTTTTTATCCGCTGTCTATATCGGACGGTCGTTTATCATTCTTGCTAGGGGAGCATTTAACACGTTATCGAGAAATCACATATGAAAACGTATTGGTAAGTTATTCTAGTACTAGCTTTCCGCCCGCGGCTTCGCTCGCTTTGTCTAAAACATAATAAATTATATACTAAAACCTTCCTCTTGAATCACTCTATCTATTAAAAAAAACGCATCAAAATCCGTTGCGTAGTTTTAAAGATTTAAGCATACATAGAGACATAGGGACAGAGAAAGCGACTTTGTTTTATAGTATGCAGTGAAGTTGTTTCAAGAATATTTTAGTGGTATTCTAATTATAAGTTACGAACTCATTAATAGTTTTAGTAAGCATATTTACAACTGGTCAGTATAATTAATGTAAAAGTTAGGGTGGTTTTCCACCAATATTATGCGAGGATGTGTATCGAGGAATGTGTTTGTAAATAACCAATAGTATCGCTTCAAACTTCAAACTAAATAAAGCAATATGATTGGACACATTCCTCGCTACATACTATTATCCTTGCATATTATAGGTGGAAAACAACCTTTATGGTATAGGTATTTATTTATTTATTTAATTATTTATTGCACACACAAAAGAAATAGAGACACATAAAGTACAGCTAATAGGAAATAATATGTACAAACGGTGGCCTTATCGCTAGGTAGCGATCTCTTCCAGGCCTTCTTTCTCTTCTAGGTAGGTATTGTTTTTTGTAGGTATAGTTGGTCGGGTCTGAATGCAATTTAGCTCAAAGAAGAGACAAGCATGCAGCCTACTTTATAAAAACACTGCTCGGTGCAAACCGGAGTTAAGGAATCATCATACTTATATTATAAAGGTGAAGAGTTTGTTTGAACGCGCTAATCTCAGGAACTACTGGTCAGATTTGAACAATTCTTTCGGTGTTAGATAGCCCATTTATCGAAGAAGGCTATATAAATATAATATATAATATTGCTGGCTATATAATATTGGTTGGGACGCGATAATCTCAGGTGTTAGATAGCTCTTTCATATAGTAAGGCTATATATTATATCATCACGCTAAGACCAGCAGGAGCGGAGCAATGCGGGTGAAACCGCCGAGCACAGCTAGTATTATATAACATTGTCAAGTAACTCAATTTTTTTATCCGCGCAATTTGTTTTATTCTTTATTTATGTCACCAAAGTTTCACTGAGAAATTGTGCGACCCAATAAAAATTTTACGATCCAAGTGAACTGTATGATTTATATTTTATTTATTGGATTTGTTATTACGATTCGTGCTGAAGTTGATGTGCATTGTGTTTTATTTATTCTATCTATAGCTGAGAACTTTTGAAAGTATTTTGCGATATTTTCTTGTTTTTAAGGGTTGAGTCATTGTAACGGCGTAATAATTTTTTAATTGTTTAAAAAGCTGTATAAGCAGAGTGATCTTGTACAGAAATTATTGTTTGAATGAATTAAAACTGTATTCAATATAGTAGGTCATACTACCTTAGTGTATTGAATACAGCCTCTAAACCATGATGTATGTATATTAATATAAGTGTTTTTTTTGGTGTACAATTAATAGAAGTGTACAATTAAAAGAAGAATATTCTGGAACAAGTCTAATTGAATAAATAAATGTTTGAGTTTGAGTATGTAAATATGATATTTTACGAGGTAATTATAATAATTTTCCTGTTACCAGAATAGCCAAAGAACCGAATCTCATAATGAAAGAACCTCAAAGTTTGAACCACTTCCAAAACATGTTCCTCTTAAAAAAGATGAAATCTCTAAATAATACTTATGTCAATAAACTTCAAACACACTTCTTCTTTATGTATATGAAATATATAAATACCAATAGAAAGTAAAAACCCCAATAACAAATACATCAAGATGAATTCCACAATTCGGCTAAATGTTACCAAGTACAGACCTCTGCACTCCAACAAAGTTTGTAAAACAATAAACTCCAACTAAGTTTAATAAACGAATCGCTACAAGTTTTAAGGAATGTCTTTTAGAAGTACTTTCGATAAAAAGACTTAATACAGACGTGACATGGGTACATGGGAAGTGAGAGTGAAAACCCAAGTTAGTTAATGGGACACGCACATTTCTGCACGATCGATTATTACCTAGCCCTTACCCTTCTGAGATATTACCAACAGTTATTCTTCTAGAATTATCCGTATTATCTCTTCTGTACCATTATAAGCTTTATAAGAGAAAGTAGAGTGCGAAAGCGTAATTCTTTCATCATATCTTAACTTTTGCCTTAAAATTCTTTAAAGTCTAAAGTCCTTACCAAAAACTCAACTTTAACCCAAATTTAAAAATATACCTTCGGTCCGCCCCGGCTTCGCCCGTGGTACATATGAAAAATAGATGTTGGCCGATTCTCAGACTTACCCGATATGCACAGAATATTTCATGAGAATCGGTCCACCCGTTTCGGAGGAGTATGCAGACTAACATTGTGACACGAGAATTTTATATATAAGAACTTAATTTTTGCACTGGTATAGGTATATGCAAAGCTACCGCTTCCTTGGTTCAGTGGTTGACGCGTGAGACGAAAAAAAAATGTCTCGGTCTGGCAGGACACAGAAGTTTGATCACATACTTGACCCTAAAAGAAAATCGATCAGTCAAACAGATGTATGTATAATGAATGCTCCTTACCCCACTAGCGGACACGGGAATTCACTTTTTATATTCAAAGCTAATATTTCAGACGTCACAGAAATTGTTTCCTCAGTTGCCAAGATAAATCTATTAAAAAATACACCGGATATATTGCAGTTCTATTAGTCAAGTTGTTATTGACGGGGGTCCGTGCCTTCCTTTTGTCCAGGGCCTTTGGTCATTTGTCAAATGCTAGTCACGGCCCACGGGCCGCTTTGACATTCTGACTTTTCTAAATGACTTTATTTGCTGCGGAATTTGAAAGATCTGGGGGCACGGCAGTGCCCCCGCCAAGTCGAGCAAAAAAAAAGCGGCACGGCCGTACCATCCTTTTCTCGAAGCAATTCGGGCCTTTTTCGACCCCCTATAATTCGGTTGTGGATAAAGCAAGAAACCTGAATCTTCAGTAACTAATCCGGCATTGTATAAACACGGAATATTTAAAATTTCAGTCAATTTGAACCAGTAGTTTAAGAATGACAACTTGTTAAAGTTTCTAAATTTTGTCACTCACTGACTCACCGATCATCAAAAGTCCAAGGCACTTCTAGCAGACTTAGAAGCTTCATATTTGGAATACATATAGAGTTTAGTGTCTTTATCATGGGAAAACTTAAATATTTTGTAATTTCGGTCCAGTTTTCCAAATACACCAACTGCATCAATAACTTTGTAATCCCATATAAATATATGGGATTACAAAGTTATTTATGCAGTTGGTGGTTGGTGGTGGTATCAAAAAGAAAGGCTCTACAAAAAGAAGTGAGATCCCATCAAAAACATCCTGTAAAAAACCCAAGTCTCGCAGCTCAGTCTTTCTACCGTCAAAAGTTGTGAGATCCATGTAATACCAAGTCGGTTAATCTATTTAGTGTCTAGGTACTTGAAGGACCTTCTGTCTTAAGTTATTACATAAGTTATTATCATGCCAATATTAAAAATATTTAACGTTTTAAACAAATAGATCGACTTGGACATCGCATGAAAACAAAATGAATATTACAATATTATATTAGATTCTTTAGTCTCTCGCGCCTCACGCGATTGAAACTCTCGTTCCTGTTGGTCGCTGGCCCGTCGTGCTGTGTAGTGTGATACATACTAATAATCAAATCAAGCGATGTCCAAGTCGATCTATTTGTTTAAAACGTTAAATATTTTTAATATTGGCATGATAATAACTTATGTAATAACTTAAGACAGAAGGTCCTTCAAGTACCTAGACACTAAATAGATTAACCGACTTGGTATTACATGGATCTCACAACTTTTGACGGTAGAAAGACTGAGCTGCGAGACTTGGGTTTTTTACAGGATGTTTTTGATGGGATATCTCTATTCTGTATATTGGAAACTAATGGTGTATGATAAATATGTTGTGTGGGAAAAGTTTGTAAAGTTTTTTATACGTGTAATTCTTGTAATGAATATTTAAAGAAAGGAACACGTATGTCAGTTTCGAATCATTTCCTGATCCATAGTAAAGCTACAAAATAATGTATTGAATAATAAATATTTAAAACATCGTGTATAAAGCAATACAAAACGTAATATTCTTCCATTCGTGAACTAAACAAAAAAATATTGAGCCGACTTTAATATAACAAATCTTAATTAAGTTAAGAAATAAGTCGTAATAAATAGTCAATATCTTGTATCTCAAAGTCACTGTATATAACGTTAATTATCTATAAATATTTAGACGTTTTTATGAATATATTCATAAAGATATTATAATATTAATAAGAAAACATTAATTATTACAAAGAAAATGTTACGTACCTGTTCAACCCACACGTTCGTTGTCATGATTTGATTCTTAAGATTCTGAAAAGAAAGAAAAATATATTAGAGAGATGGAAGATAATAATTTAGGTCGCTAAATATATTTCACAGCTACGGTTCAGTGGTTATATTATATGGACGATAAAAACCTATGGAGGGTTGTCGCGTAAAAACCACAGGACAGTTCTTTGGCATATTATGATAATAATGTTACATATTATGTATTTTGTAAAATTAAATTGTAAAACTGACATGATTAAAAAGAGCAACTATGGAGTTTCTTGCCGGTTCTTCTCCGTAGATACTGCTTTTCGAATCGGTGGTAAATGTTAAAAATATGTAATGACGTTTCAAAAGTGTGTCTAGAAGAAGTCAAAATTGAATAAATAAATGTTTGAGTTTTAAGTTTGAGTTTTGAAGAAACTCTAGAGGTCCGAAATTTGATTACTGTCGAAGGCATCAGTATCACAGAGCATAGGACTGACTTGGGACTACTTAAAAAAAATCTACGCATGTTAATTGAATCAGTCCTATTTATTATTAACATTAACTACATAGTCTAAGGATTCATATTAGTTAACTGCATATAACTACATAATATAAAACAAAGTCGCTTTTTCTGTCCTCATGTCCCTATGTATGCTTAAATTTTTATAACTACGCAACGTATTTTGATGCGTTTTTTTTTTTAATAGATAGAGTGATTGAAGGGAGTATAATTGATTATAATTTATCATTTATTAGGTTCTTGACACAACGAGCGAAGCCGCGTGCGGAAAGCTAGTTGTCAATAAAGATTGTTTCCCCACTACGGGGAAACGGGGCTTCATAATACAAAATCAATAATTCGGTATATCAATCCGTTAAATGCCGGCATGAATTGACATTGGCAACAGGATAGTAACCATTTCCTCAAGATATTGAAGATGTGTATCATATTTTGTTGGCGTGTGTTCGGAATGAAGCCATGTTATCATTTATGGTTGGAAATGATATCTATAATTTGCGGGTTTGATGAATTATATTTCATCAAATCCGACTTCCTTGATTAATTTGATTTATAGAGAGGCTTCATAGGGAGTAAAGATAATTAATAATGATGAAATTACTTTTTCTTTTGTGATAAATATAATATGGAAAATTTCTTAAAATATATAAAAATTAAAAAGCATTCAGTTTATTTGTTATAATATTAATTTACGCTTTATGATGTCCATGTTGTCGTTTGTTGAAATATTTATCGTCTGAATATTAACAACCTCATGTTAAGCTCATATTGTAAAAACACATAGCTGAAATGTATTCAAGGAAAGATTTAAAAATAACGTTTTATTGAAGAAGCCGTATAAAGTTTCAATAAAATAAGAATATTACCATCCACATTCTATCCACCTAAAAACTTCCCGCTTAAAAATATCCTCACACAAATCTGATCCAATTTCCTCGTTAAAAATTAAGAAGTACTCTTTTTAAAGCCAAGTTATTGCCAATAGAAAATTTCAATTACGATAAAAAGCCAGTGAATTGAATCAAATTAAATCATAGCTAGAGTAGTCAAAGTTAGTACGTAGTTTAATGAAATTTCTTGAACAATCGGACAAAGTCAGTTCTGATATATAACTGACGGTGCTCCGCGATATCTTGAGTTTGAGATAATGAAACTTGGATCGAAAACATTCCCGTTCCTGATCTGTGAAAAATGATTCTAATTAGATTTTTAATATTGAAATTGGAGAGTAATTACAGGTTAAATAAGTTTAAGAGTTTGTCAGAAAACTTATACAATAATGTACATACTAGTTCAGAGAGCCTATTACAGTATTAACGAATATATGGACGATAAAAACCCATGGAGAGTTGTCGCGTAAAAACCACAGGACAGTTCTTTGGCATATTATTATTATAATATTATAATATGATTATAATATTTTGTAAAACTCAGATGATTTAAAAGAGCAGCTATGGACTTTCTGGCCGGTTCTTCTCCGTAGATACTGCTTTCCGAATCGGTGGTAAATGTTAAGAATATGTAATGACGTTTCAAAAGTGCTTCTAGAAGAAGTCTAATTGAATAAATAAATGTTTGAGTTTGAGTTTGAAACATTACACTAGATTACGGCAAGTATTATTGTGAAAACTGTATTCTTCATAAAGTTTTTGTATTATGTTTTTGTTACAATATCTATATTTACTATATTATTTTGTAAATATTTACTTATTTTCAAATGGGATTAAGTCACTTTAGGAGATCGATGACGTTCTTAAAGGAAAAGTTTACAAACAAATAAAAAAATCAATTAACGTTGTTTATTAAAGTAGTGTTTCATTTTATCAACACTTTACGATAAATCACAACAAATTATCGCTCTTGTTAACGTAGAAAAAACATTTTAAGGATGTTGACAAAAATTTTTTTAAAAGCTTTCATTTTGATACAAAAACTTTCGTAAATAATTAAATACATACTGTATTACATGGTACGTTCACACACTTATAAAGCATACGTAAGAAATTAAATACATTCCTACTATAGGTATTACATGGTACGTTCACACAGTACATAGCATACCTACGTGTAAGAAATAAAAATCATTACACTAGGTATTCGCTAAGAAACATCTGTTGCATTACCCACATTATCAATTTTAAAGCAATCTCGCTGGAGAATGCAATTTTATCTGATCCCGAGTGCAAAGTCTTCAGTAATTAAAGTTAGTGGAATCCGGGAGTTTCCAAGAATGAAAGTTTTGTATTCAAGTGTGTAATGTACAGAGTTTGTGGGTTCTTGTATTGGTTTATTTTGTATACGCCTGTAGTGTAGATTGTTGTTTGCAATGCTTTACTCGTTTCAGTATTTATAACTTTTTGTAAAGAATTTCATCAGGATTCCGGAAGAAATAAATTTTTTTTTTTTTTTATTTTATTTATTTATTTCAGAACCAAAGACACATATACATATTATCACAATACTCTGCCAAACTGTAAAACAGTTTGTTGGCAGATGTAGCTCCATTTTACAAAATATGTACTTCCATTTTACTTATAAAACACTACAATTTAATTTAACACTTTGATATTCTAACAGCTAACAATGTTACATTTCAACGGCCACAGATCATCAACACATCAACTCACTCTCAAATGCATTTAAAAAATATCTTCTTAATTCCTTCCTAATAATTCCATCCTTCCTATCACTTTCCTTAATTTTCATTGGGATTCTATTAAACAGTTTTGGCACTAAGTACTTCCTATGTCTCTGCCCATAGTAGTTACAATAGTGTGGCACTTCTAATACATTTTTAGTTCTTAAGTTATAAGACATTGTTTTATTAATACAGATTTTAAATTCATCATTATGAAATTGTTCCATTGCTATTAACATATTTACCTTCTCATGAACAGGCAGCATCTTGCACTCTACAAACAAATAGTTATAATCATTATTTTTTTTACAGCGGATTTTTACTTTTTCATGTGCTAATATTTTAATAAATTTTAATTGAAGCGCTTTTATTTTTTCAAGGTAAGTCTTAAAAGTGCGCCCATAGCTAGCCAATCCATAAGAAAGCAGTGAGTCAGTCAATGCATAGTACACAATATACATAGTGGCCTCAGAGGCGGCTCGCCCTAAGGAGCGCTGGTGCAGTGAACTCCATAAATAATTATAATAAAATCATACTCCTTAATTTAATTATTAACATTAATTATTACTATTTAAAATCAATCGTAATCTTTAAAACTACTGTTAATACCCATGAATATATCCATCATTCCATCATCCCATACACCTGTATAATACATACTGTATTATGTAACGCGCGAAGCGGAGCGCTCACGATTGCGCACCAATGAAAAAAGATTTAGTACATTTCCTAATACGAAATCCAATAGGAGTGAAAGAGAGGGTTTTGCCAGAGCCCTGCGCGTGAAACAAAAGATTTTCTATGGAAAAGTAGCAAAATTCGGAGCGCCGCACCCGCAAACGTTGCCGGTTCGTTTTTACCGCCCGGCAGGACAGCGATTGCGACGTTGCCAGTTGCCACGTCTATAATATAAACAAACACTCGACTCTCGAGTCAACTTCAATGCACGCGCGCGATTCATGCAATTTTCTAATTAAAATTATAAAATACGTGTTGAAATAGCCTGTAGTTATCAGTATTACTTGTGAGTGTTAAAATGAACAATAATTATAATGTGGCGTTCATTAAAAAGTGTGATAAAACGTTACAAATTCGGCTTGAATGTAAAGCTAAGGGACCGCCACGGCCTGAACTTGATCTTACGCAAAAATGTACGACAAAAACGAAAACATATACGCGTGTGTTTAAATCTGAACAATATGTGAAAACACCGTGGTTGTGTGGTTGTGATGAAAGCAACAACAGACATTTACGAATGTCTTGTCGCTATAAGTTATATATATTTTTGCACACCAAAAAGAAAGACGTATGTATTTCCTTTATAAGTAATTTTTTTGATAAATGTACTGCTTTACACCATGTATTTTCAGTGTTTTATTTCAAGTGAACACCCATAAAATTTTGTCACGAGCCGCCTCTGTGGCCTTATCTAAAATAAAACTAAGATGATGAAATTTAACAAGAACTGCCCTCAGCCTATCCGAAAGATTAAGAATATGAGATTTCCATGAAAAGTATTTATCAATAACTAACCCCAAGTATTTGTATTCTTCCACTAATTCAATATTTTTACAATTACATTTCTTTGCAATATGTAGACATTCATAATTATGACCTAATATTTTTGGCGAATTCATAGTCTTACTATAAGGTGAGCGAATATGTATACATTTTGTTTTATTCATATTGATTATGATTCCATTATCGTGCGCCCATTTTATTATATTTGTAAAGTCATTTTGTATTTTAGCTTCTAATATGTGCATATCTTTATGCGCATAGAGTAGACAAGTATCATCCGCATACATATATATACTGCAATCACGTACTACATTGCACATACTGTTCACATGCATTATGTATCTACCTACAAATGGAGAGCGGCTTTTGTCTGCTTGTGGGAAATCAGGGATATGTAGGTACATATCCCTGATTTCCCACAAGCAGACAAAAGTAATGATAATTATATAATTAGGTAATTATATAAATTATCACACAAAACAGTAAAATCAGAAAAAAACTCAGATAGCGTTTTTGGATGTATCTCGGTATAATCTTAATACTTTATAACTATTGTAATAGCAGACAATGTAATCAAAATATATCCGTATTAAATAAAAATTAAATCGTAAACGAACGTCGGTATTTCCTAGATCGATTCGACTTACTTAATGTTACTTAATCTTTTATAAAGCTATTGTACAATTTTACTTCCAAGAATCAACAACATTGCGAAGCCAATTACGTGCATATTATAACCACCACAGATACTATAGTGTTATCTATTTATTTAAATTAAGAACACACAAGAGCAATTCCAAAAAAAAAACCAACACAACACACAATCTAGCCATATTCCAACCTTATTTATATCACAGATAATTTTATTTTTCAATGCTTGGATAAAACTTATCCGTCCAATAAAGTATTACACGATAATTATGTCACGTAAACTGTCAAATACGGACAATTAGAATACGTTTTTAAAATGGTAGTTTTATACGTTATTCGACGAATAAGTTTTAACCAAGGATTGAAAAATCAGCCCTAATACTATATCACAGATAATATAATACTATAGCTAGTATAGTATCTGTGCTATAGCTATACAAGATAATGCAGCAGGGTTTTTGCATTCGCCCTACATAGCACCCAAGCCAATTACAAAGTTTAATGAGCCGTCAGCCGTTCGTCGACATCACTGTTTACTCAGCAAAAATTAGATTGGGGTTTTCACTTACCCGCAACTAATATAACTCGAAACTTTCAATATGTTTAGTTTAATTAGCTGCCACTTTTATGGATCGTGCTCCAGTTCAAGATGGGTAGGTATACTGCTTATAAATATACTAGAACTTAGTTTTTAATTATAGAATTGATGGAGTTTTTAGAAGGGCTTTTGTCATAAATTAGTTTGAACGTAGTTGGTTTCAATTCATTTATAGATAGGAAATACTTAGTATAATAAAAATTAAATTATATTTTAAGGTAGAAAAATTGTTTTTAAGCTATTGCATAGCTTCTATCGCGGGCCTTGAGCGCGGGGACCGAATCCAGAATTTAGTAACGAAAAACCTCACGCTCCCTACTCCGACGGGCACGGAGGTGTGGCTTGAAGGCATAGCATGCAATAGCTTTACCGCGGTAGTCCCCGAGTGCCACACGTCTTTTTTTAATTATAGAACTGATAGAGTTTTTAGAAGGGCTTTTGTCATAAATTAGTTTGAACGTAGTTGGTTTCAATTCATATAAAGATAGGAAATACTTAGTATTATAAAAATTAAATTATATTTTAAGGTAGAAAAATTAATTTTTTACCCTATTAGTGAATTAACTTTGAGTTATCATCATGTTATCATGTTATCTAGCGAAATAACGGTAGCTGGTTGTATAATAGATAATAATACCTTGATTGTTAGTATTTTCTGATGTTTGATTTTACCCTAGTATTATACATTTAGAAATTAAAGACTTTTTAACGGATTTTAAACGCGATTTATTCATCAGTCTCCCCGTGACCACGCTCGCTGTAAAGTGTTCGAAAGTGACGAAACGTCGGGAAAATAATAGAATGAATAAATCGCGTTTAAAATCCGTTAAAAAGTCTTTAATTTCTAAACCTTGATTGTTGATAGCAAGATTTTTGCTACGTTTCTTTAGTATTGAATGTTACAATATTTCCAATTTCCAAATATATTGTAGACTAGCTTTCCGCCCGCGGTTTCGCCCGCGTTTTCAAAGAAAAATTCGCAAAGTTCCTGTTCCCGTGGGATTTCCGGGATAAAACTTATCCTATGTGTTTGTGCTAAATTTCATTGTAATCGGTTCAGTAGTATTTGCGTGAAAGAAATACATCCATCCTCACAAACTTTCGCATTTATAATATTAGTAGTTTTATTTGAATAAAAATTTTCTAAAATTCCACGTATTAAATTCACATCCGTCTTTCATTAATATTTATAAATTATTTGAAAAAGCCACCAAGGCTCAAACCAGTGGAGCAAAATAATGAAACAATATTGTTCCTATAATTAATTGTAAGGACGTGGACTAATGAAATAATATGAGAAAATACATTTCTTATAATAGACAACATAATAAAATTATCGGAAAAGGCTTCAACAATGATATTTGTTTGATACAGTTGTTTATTACTTACTTCTTAGAATACAAAAAGATTATTTGAATTGTTTCATTTGTTAATTTTGAAGGACTTTAATTACGGATGTCGATAAATGTATTTAAGTTTAGTAAATCAGTATTTGTCAATGATATAATAAGTTAAAAATAAAGAAAGTTTTCATACGTATTTAATACTAGCTGCTCCGCGCGGTTTCACCCCCGTGGCTCCACTCCTGTAGGTCGTAGCGTGATGATATAATAGCCTTCCTCGATAAATGAGCTATCTAACACCGAAATAATTTTTCAAATCGGACCAGTAGTTCCCGAGACTAGCGCGTTCAAACAAACAAACAAACAAACTCTTCAGCTTTATAATATTAGTATAGATTTAGATGGATATTATTTGAAAAAAGTTGGTTGTATCAAAGTTTTGAAAGTATGCTTCTTTTCTTGAGCTACTGTTTTCTCCCTTACGATTATATGCAAAAAATCTGTACATTGAATTATAAAAAGAACATTTTGACGCCCACGTTAAAAATGTAGAGTCAATATAATATTATTTTTCAAAATAGTTTTTGTCTTAGCTGTTAGTCTTGGGTGTTCGGTATGAACACTTTAGCAATTATGTTTTTCGTCTCTCGTTAATATACTGTGCTAATATGAAACTCAATGATGACGTCACGTTTGACACAATACCAGCCACTTGATAATCCTTATTGACGGGTATATCCGTTTAGCGGGTTGTATAAGCCCAAACTAACAAACTAGTTTGTAATCCTACTACTATAAATGCATGTAAATGTCATGTACACAACATTTATGAAACGTATGTATAAAACAAACTTTTGTTTTAGGATAGAAAAGGATGATAATAGAAAAAATAGGGAAGTGAGGTATGTCTATCGAGCCGATGTGGCAAAAAAAAACAATATCATTTAATTCGCAAACATTTTAGAACTATAATTTTTTTACAATATTTATTAGTCTGAAAACGATTCGATTAGAATAAACTAACGATTCGCCCCGGCTTCGCCCGTCACCACGGGCATGTACCCATGTTTACGTTTTCTCTCCTTAAGAACCATCCTCGTACTTCAAGGAATATTAAAAAAAAAGAATTAACGAAATCGGTTCAGCTATTCTCGAGTTATGCGCTTACATTTTGCGATTCATTTTTATATAATAAATCAAAAGATTGACCAAATTCCATAACACGAAGATCAAAATATCCGAGCTAAAGCTAGCCGCGTAACAGACCCTTAACTACACTAATTAAACTTTGTAATGCCTTTACGAAGGTACTCGCCTTAAGTATTACGGAACAGTAATCGCGGACTTAATTTTTCAATGACTTAATTGCTAGATGGGGTGGAATTAAAATTTAAAAGCGATATAGTTATATTTATATACGATTAAAGTGAGTACAGGAATGCAATGTTCTAACTTTCAATATAAACAGTTACTTTAATATTGAAGCCACTCGAAGCTATCTTATTAATCCATACTAATATTAAAATGCGAAAGTAACTCTGTCTGTCTGTCTGTTACTCAATCACGCCTTAACTACTGAACCAATTTGCATGAAATTTGGTATAGAGATATTTTGATACCCGAGAAAGGACATAGGCCACTTTTTATTGCGAAATATGTACCACGGGCGAAGCCGGGGCGGAACGCTAGTTTCGTATATTTTTACTTTTTTCGTAGCTCTTTTGACTGGTCATTTTGTTAAGGTCCAATTGTTCCTAATAGACTTAATCATTTAATAGATTTTTGTTTTGAAGCCTGTTTCGTCTATATGGCGATTTACAATGGTTACACTAAAGGTATAACATTTTACAACCTTATGTTAGCGTAGATTAGCCTTTTTTTTCAGAGCCGTGTATAATTTTCGGAGATGACATGGTTACTGCCAAATTCCACATTCCGTGTAGGTAGTTTTTAAGTTTTTTATATCCATCCAAAAATCACCCCTGTTAATATCGTTTAATGGAACAAAATCGCGAAAAATTCAACGTTAATAAATGACAGAGTTAACCTGTACCACATTGACCTCGTTTGTTTTAAGTGATCCTATAATGAGCTTTAGGACCTGTGACATGTTACTGAGAAGCGCTAGGTTTTATTCTAAGAAATGAAACCGTGCAATTTTAATGTGTACAGACTAGAGGTAATATTATCTAGTAGGTATAATTAACCAAATTAATAAAGGAATTATACTACTACATTACTAGATTTCCGCCCGCGGCTTCGCCCGCGTTTTCAAAGGAAAACCCGCATAGTTCCCGTTCCCGTGGGATTTCCGGGATAAAACCTATCCTATGTGTTAATCCAAGTTACCCTCTATATGTGTGCTAAATTTCATTGTAATCGGTTCAGTAGTTTTAACGTGAAAGAGTAACAAACATCCATACATCCATACATCCATACAAACTTTCGCCTTTATAGTAGTATTAAGATTAAGATTAAGATTTAGGTATCGATTTATTTAGAAATGGGATATGTATGTACCTTTCGTTTTTTAATGAACAAAGCAAAAAGTTATTTTAGAGTAAAGCGTTGAAACTGGGAAATTATGTGTAAAAATTCTTGTTTTAAAATTAAAAAAAATGTGGTAGTTTTGGAATAGAGCGTGCTTTATCTATGTTTTTAGTCAAACGTAACAACATTGCATTTATTTATGTACTAGCAGTCCGCCCCGGCTTCACCCGTGGTACATATTTACGTTTTCTCTACATAAGAACCATCCTCGTACTTCAAGGAATATAATAAAAAAAAAATTAACTAAATCGGTTCAGCCGTTCTCAAGTTATGCGCTTACCAACACATTTTGCGATTCATTTTTATATATAAGAAGATTAATCGTGAACGATTCTTACATAAATAAATGGAATGTTGTTACGCTTTTTCAAATTTCAAATCTTACCCATTTTCTTGAAAATCTTGTGATTTGTTCAAAGATTTAAATACCTACTAACAACAACTCCATAACTTTGTAAATGTAAAAAAGCCACTGCCGCTCATGTAACATAGACATAGGATTACTTCTGTCTTGTTCAGTACTAGCTTACTGCCCGCGGCTTCGTCCGCTTTGGCTAAAACCTAAATTTATACCTACCTAAATTTATATAAAACCTTCCTCTTGAATTACTCTATCTATTAAAAAAACTACATCAATATCCTTTGCATAGTTTTAAATATTTAAGAATACAAAGGGACATAGGGACAGAGAAAGCGAAATTTGTTTTATACTACGTAGTGATTTCACTATTATAATATAATACGTTTCCATTATCGTGAATCGCAAAGCTGCTATAAATCAACGGTCCAAAGTTGACATCTTTTTAATAACAATGGACTATATTGCTATCCTTGGTGACCCGGTCATCGATAAGAGTAGGATATGAAATATGTCCCCCCGTAGGTGTGATAGAGATAGAGTTATTTCCTTTTTATCGATAATGCTTTGATAAAATCTTGATATATGTTAATAAACTTGTAGCTTAATATTGAAATTATTGTGACAAGTTTATTCTGTTAATGTCGTGTTGATGAAGTTGAGTATCTTTTTTTATCCATTTATTTAAAAATAGCTTCCGCTCGCGGCTTCGCTCGCGTGGTGTTTTGATAAAAGGTAGCTTATGTTTTTTATCAGGGTCTAAAGATTGTCTGTGCCAAATTTCATCAAAATCGGTTGAGAGGTTTAAGCGGGAAAGCGTAACAGACAGACAGACAGAGTTACTTTCGCATTTATAATATTAGTAGGGATTTAAAAAGTAATATAGACGAAAGTTACGATTTATCAAGGTAATAAGAGCTGATATGCCTTCATCACCATCGCATCTACTCTGTCATATCAAAAAAATGATTACCATTATTATGAGTAGGTATATTATGAGTATAGTATAATCTAAAATACTTGATATCATTTACTAACAGCTGCATTTCTATACCAATCTTCTAGTCCCTACTAAAACCCGATACTTTATGTAAAGCATTTATACACAATCCGTAGCTAGAAACTTGTGGTATATATTCGCTGATTTCAGAAGACAATTTCACTGAAGTAAGCCAAGCAATTCGCGTCGCAACCCGAATTAGCTTAAGTTTCAGTTCAAAGGAACTACATCCTGATAGCACTACCTAGCTCACTGAATTAACCGCAAATGCTCGCGTATTATTACTTACTTTGTAATTAGTTGATATATTACTATCTCTATTGGAAACAATACCTATATTTGTTCATTTTGATATAAATAAATAAAAGATACGATATACATTTTTTAAGGGACAGCTGACAAGTTTCTTTAATTTACTTACTTTAATTGAAAATATTGTATTACAAATAACAGAATTTAATATTAGGAGCATTTTATATAGATATTAAAATATTATTTTAATCATTGAACAAACTGATTAAACCAGAAAATAATATCTGACGTGAATTTGTTCTTTCGATGCAATGTAATAAAAAGAAAATTTTATCAGTAAGTTACTACTTATCAAAAGATATTTAGAAAAATTTTCATTACACATTAACCTGAAAAACAGAAAAGAGACATCGAAATAACCGTATAATAATAATACGTGCAAAATCTAGGACAGACGGTAAATAAAGGATTACCTACTTAGATGACACAATATAGTTCTTAATCGTTATTTATATCAGAACTATAAATACAAAGAGCCAATTAAACTTATGAGCAAACATCGTAATACGCTATTCATTCAAAATTAACTCATAACAATAATTATTATTTTTAACATAAATCTAAACCGTCTTAAAATTGTCAGAACTGAGACAAAATGTAACTGGAACCACATGGGAGGCATCATTTCAAATAGTGTGTGAGCCGAGCACACGAGTCAAAAACGTTTAGCAAAATTCAATACTACAAAAATCGTCGCCTTTCTTCATGACGTGACGGTAGAGCAATGATGAGACCTTTTACTTTCAACGCGCCTAAAGAAGTTCCCCTTCAAAAACAATTATCGAAAACCGTTCACCAAGTCGAAAGTTTTGAAAAAACATCAAAATATACCGTCGAATTGACAGTTCAGTTGTTAATATTGTTGAAAATGATAAGCACAAAGTCGTGCTACTAACTTCCTCTAACATCCAGTTGAAAATTGAATCAACCATTTCATGCACATGTATGACAAGCTACAGCTTAATGCAGATTGCATTACGTACGTCATTGTGCTAGACATTGTACCAATTAACCTTTATTGTGGATCAAATTCTAGTTGGATTAAAGGCTTACCCTGATTGCTTGATTTACCACGTAATAGCGTTGTAAGCTTTTCATTATTTCCTTCTTAGTTTGGGGTCTGAGCAGTGTTTGGTGGCTATTTATACAATGGGATGTGAAATTGAGTGTATTAAATGTATCTTAGCTAGGAAAAGGTTACTTTTTAAATACGTTTTGAATATTTTTTAAATAAAATGTGATCGATTTTTACCTAGATTGTTACACTATGTTATTAGTCTGTCAAACTGTTAAATTTATTCGGATATAGAATGGTATATAATATATAGAATGTTGGTGGTACAAGTTACTTTATAACTCCCAATAAAATTCGTACGCCCTCCTTCTTTATTTCTTAAATACAAAAACATCCAGGAATATATGCTAGTATCCCATAAAACACAATACGAATTCTCTGTACCTATTAAACAGCGCTAAACTTTTTGCACAACAAATCCTTCCTAATGTGTTCCCATTTGTTTTTCTAATGCACAAAAAGAACGGCCTCCAAGATTTTTATTACGCGTCTCGTAGGAATACGGATATCCATTTTCCATACTTTGACCTTGTTTTCGCGTAAAAAAGGATTTGGTGACGTCCCGATAATCCAGGACCTTCGTCATAGTTCCTTGGGGTAGCGTGTCATATCTGGGTCGTTTTAATTTGAAATATCCTTGTGAATTTAGGTTTAGAAGGTTGTAAATAGTAATATTGATATTTATTTAAATATTGGAAAGCGACGATATAGTCGTATGTATATTTGTTAGAATTCTATTGTTCGATGGGCTATTATTTTGCATAAAAATATTTTTTTTTATCAAGCTTCGATAGAAATGAATTACTTCAAAAGAGTCCAAACATAACCAAAATACGTAAAACACCGACATGAAAAAAAGGATACTTGTTAGTTACGTCTTCGACGAACGATGGCTGAAACAATCCCATAAAGATCGAAGATGCTATAAAGTCCTTATGAAGTCTTTCAAAAGATTTATAGAGCATTTGTTCAAACAGCGTTAACACGTGATAACGCTACGTCATCACAATTTGAAAAATGAAAAACGTTCACATTTAAAACATCCTTATTATCCGGCAAAATATAATCGTTCAATGTACTGTAAGAATAAAAATGATAACCGCTGAATTGGGCCGCCAGAGACGTAACCGAATTTACAATGCCACAGGCTAAAGATTTTTCATTGTACGCAGAACGATACTGGCGGTATTCCAAGTTGATCTGTCGACTTATACCTACTCTTTGGCACGGCTTTTGATAGTTGCTCGTGCTTTTGGATTTCGTTTTGAGATTGTGTCTCACTTTGGGTGTGTTCAAGGTGCTATTACTTGAACTGGACTGTGACTTTAAATAAAAAATAAAAATAAATAAAATAAATAAAACATTTATTGATAACAAACGAAAAACGAACTTTATATATCCTATTCTTTCTGGTACTCATTTATCTACGGTATTTTAAAAAACAATATTAAATTAAGTACCGTCATACAGAAAACATCGTTAAAAATTGGTATTATTTTCAAAATTACCCAAATATAATAAGAAACAATGCATCATAACACTATTTTAATAACACTAACACGTAGACAACAATATTATAATATCGCTTTATATTCACGAAAAATATGTTTGATTTAAATGACAAGAAGCATTATACCCCAAAATTTAAGGGTTTACATAATGTAACCTCGTTCTGTTTTCCCGCGTCCCTCGAAGGTACGAGATCATCATAAATGTCTTCTAGAACATGAAATAACAGAGCCCTTTTTATTTCCACAAATAAAAGTATTCATGCATATGTTAGGACGAGGATACAGGATTCTCTTGTCACGCCTGCTTCATTTAAATTATTGTGCTTGAAATATATTTTTCACATGTAAAGAAACAGATTTGTGGAATCTTCTGGAAATAATTCTATTACGTTCTATTTATTCGGAGGTTATTGTTGTATAATGCTTATTTCGAAACGGTATTTTATTATTTGATATTGAGCACAGTTCTTCGTATAATTTCTGTACAATTGGGACATTTAATAAATATCATATCTATTATACTTACGTATTATTATATCATTCTTATAAATGTATAATGTAATACTTAGAGCTCATTGGACACTTATATCAAACAATAAAGTCGCTTAAATTTCCATTAAAATAACAAGAAAAAAACACAATTATTCGAAAAGCACACGCTACAAAAAATGTCGCATCACCCAAACAAAACTTTCACCAATATAATTATCACTAAAGTCAGCCGAATTCGCTCGAAACTTTACATCGCAAATTGTTTTCGCTTAAAACATTTAAAATCAACGCCTGAGAGGGTCTTCAAAATAAACTACCTACCCTTTTACGGTAGAGCGCAGAAGCAATGGCTTGAGGTCTGTCGATTTTCCCTTATCGTTGTATATTGTGACCCTAATTAAATTGGATGAGAGTGATCCTCTGTTTGGTAAGTCCTAATTTGTTTGTATTTGTTCATTTGCGAATGTTGTATTTCGATACCGGACTGTCATCTGTGTTTGTGAACGCTCGTGGCTGATAATGCTTTGTGTGTTTATTGAGGAATAAAGACAATACATATTATATTTATTCACAACACAGTTAAGCGTGTAACTTTTTATGGCTGTTTTTTTCGTTGAAAATTTTTAATTCCTAAATATATTGCATTTTTTGATTCGTTAGCAATTCGCAAAGAACCTTTTTTATAGTAGTGTATACTACTGACATCATTGAAAATATCTACTATGATTGAAATTTGAATACTGAACATTAATTCCAAAAAATTCAAATAAAACTCAGTTATCCCTTCTCAAAGAACTCCACACTAAAGAGATCAATATAAAATAAGGTTTATCCTAGCGGGTCTTACAGGGCTTTGTGGCCGAATTAAACGTATTAACGTTGAGACGATTGTAAAAATACCCCGAGTATTAGCAGAAAGTTACTTAAGACTGGATTCTAGAAAATCACATTGTATTTTTCGGCACATGAAAATTTAAAAAGTTGATGTGTTTTCAGTTTAATATAGCGAGAAGTTATGAAATAATTCATTGATAACATACTAGCCACTCGCCTTGGCTCCACACAGTAAGACTTTTTGTATGACTTTGCTTGCTAATGTAACGTAATAAATAGATCTTTACATGCATTGCCTAAATAAGGAATCTATTACAATAATAATCCAGTATTCATAAAAGTAAGAAACTATAGATTCTAGTTCATTACAGCCTGTAAGCTCAAATTAACTATCAAGTACTTCAAGATCCTTACGGAAGCAATTAATTCAGTTCCATTGACATCGTAGATGTGACAATTTGTATTCAACAGAGAGACTGGTCTCTAACGTTAAAGTATTAGTATATCGTTAGCCACTACATGAAGATACTGCTTTCATTAATATAAATAACTTCTCATAGTTACATGTCATTGAATTAATCGTATTGTGATTGTTTAATTCACTTTATTAGATACTAGCTTTCCGCCCGCGGCTTCGCCCGCTTTGTCTAAAACATAATAAATTATATACTAAAACCTTCCTCTTGAATCACTCTATCTATTAAAAAAACCGCATCAAAATCCGTTGCGTAGTTTTAAATATAGGTACATATGGACATAGGGACAGAGAAAGCGTCTTTGTTTCGTCTTTGTAAGTGATCACACTTTATTATCCTTAAGTATACCACAATCGATGATTTGAAAACGAAATTCTAGTAA
The DNA here is from genome assembly GCF_061535455.1 of Colias philodice. Classification (NCBI taxonomy): domain Eukaryota; kingdom Metazoa; phylum Arthropoda; class Insecta; order Lepidoptera; family Pieridae; genus Colias; species Colias philodice. The sequence goes on from NC_143104.1 coordinate 9,205,445, forward strand.
CATAATTAATAGCATTTAATTGTTTGATACGGTTCTTCACCGCTGACTCATTGCAATGCGGAAGCTTTTCATTGAACATGAACATGTCATAGTAATGACAAAGTGTGTAAAGGATAAACTGAAAAAGTACCTAAATGAAAAGGAAATAGTATATGTTGTTGTTGAGTAGCGATGTTTATTGAGCTTATAAATTATTATTTATTCAACTGAACGGAATGTCGCCATATCGTTTTGCTTAAATAATTATAATATTACTAGCAATGCCCTGCGGTTTCACCCGCATAGATAGCGATATCGTTACAGTGAAAAGTCTACTATAGGTCGGACTATAGGTTTAATTTTTAATCACATGAAAATCACCTTTACCCCGTCCCGCACTACGGCCTTTTTTTTTTTTGTTTTAGTGGGGAAATCTTTCATAGATACCCACGGCCTCCGGGGAGGGGCCGTGGGTTATATCGGATTCCTACCGTCCAAAACCCCACTGTGTTCCGTCAAGACGCATATTGGTAGAATTCCTCCGTGACCCCCGCACTACGGCCTGCTCGAACAGTATACCTACTATTTTTTGTAGATTGACACTTTTAAAAATTCGTTATATCTTTTGAATGGAATATCCAATTCTTTTCATTTAAAAATTATTTTGCTGGTATTGAAACAGCCTATAATAAAACATCATTTAATGGGATAAGGATTAATATATGTGTATGCATACATGGTTTGATTACTGTCGGCACTTCTATTTACTTTGAAAACGTAAAAAAGTTGTTGTAGTAACATAACTACTGAAGATGGACATATGGTATCGCGGACTTTCTTGTAGATATTGATCCATTCTATAATACCGTAGAACATTTTTTTGTTCTATCTTCAATAGATTCCGCAGCGCACGCGATGACAGAAGTTTTATTGAGGATTTTTTTACACCTTGGGTTACATTATTGCATTTTTGGTAAGGATCTCTAATTTTTTTGAAAATGCAATATAGCCTATGTTGTTCAGTAAAGATGCAGCTTTCTAATGGTGAAAGAATTTTTGAAATCGGTCCAGTAGTTTATGCGTGAAAACCATACATACATACATACATACATACATACTTACAAACTTTTCCTCTTTATAATATTAGTATAGATTAAACCATATATTTGATATTTCGTTTTATACCATTCAAATGTTATTTGAATGAAATTTTTTTAAAGAATAGAATAAGTTATATTACGAGGATTCGAACCTATGTCTTTCGTCAAGCCAGGGCAGGAAATATATGTTTTTTTTAGATACATTAAATGCAGTAGATAAAAATATATTATTACTAAAATTATTTAGATGTATTTTAGATGTATTTTAGTGTAGTAATTATACTACACGTAAATCAAACTACGCAACAACTATATAAATTATCTTCTTGTATATTGATATCTGAATGCCAAGTCAAGAGAAGACAAGAGAGAGTAAAATCAATTCAAATTAATTGAAACAGAAATCATCAAAGGATTAAACCGCACGCGAAATCTATCATTAATAAAAGGTAACGCCACGCCCAATAGGGCTCTAACCAAGCTTTGCCTTGAGGGATCTTTATTAAAATCGTCGAGATCCTAATTTACATTCTGTCAACATTGAAAATGAGAAATGCATCTCATACAAGATACTCCTCAGGGAATAATGCAGTAAGTGCAAACAATAACAGCGAGCGCAGTGATTTAAGATGACACACATACTGGAGTGGAGCGAAAATAATTATTTCAATACCCAGCAGCTGTGCAGCTAAATGTTTGGATCTTTGTGTTAATTATTTCGAATGTCTCTTGTCGTTCCAGAATGTTCTCGAACGTTCTAGAAGGTTCGAGAACAGACGGAAGTATTTAAATTAAAGGAATACAATTGGCAATTGGTGGTTACTGGGCATGGTGATGGAATGCTTCATGAAATGTTAGTAATGTTTTACAAAAATAAAAATTGTTATTTGAAAATACGTCTGTTTAGCTTCCATATACCATGGATTCCTTTAAATACACATAGCTGTGATACAAGGGTAAGATTAATTGATAAGAAGGGTACTTTATTATCTATGCTTTGTTTTTATTCCGGCTTCCTTATAAGTTCAGTTTGTCGGTATATAACCACGTTGGCGCCAAGCTTCTGTGAGGGTGTGGCAGACCCGGGAGCGATGTCAGCGTGACCCAATTCACACTGAGGCATGCTTTTATTATCGAAATAATAATAATAATTTTTAATGCTTTTGAATTTTTTCCCTAATGATATTTTCGCATTAGCATAAAATTTGGCTGCAATTTTACAAAATTAATGTGTTAATTTATTGTATATTTCATAAAACCAATCAAAACAGTCTCAAACTATTGGAAAATGTTACATTAAATGTAAGTAAAGTGAAATTTAAATAACTTCATAAAAATAAACATTTTAAAACTACCAAACTTGGGGACAACTTTAATATCCAACAATTTTTCATAATGTACATTTATTAAAACTGCAACTTACACAACTTGCAAATAAAAGGGCAGCCTATTAATCATCTAGCTGCGAAGAAATATGAGTGTTTAATAAAAATATTTCCATTTTTAATAAAACTTCTGCGACGTCAATAAATCCTCATTAGCTGATAGCTTCAAAGGTAGAACAATTTATAAGCCGAGTGTAGTGTAAACAGGCTTACAATTTCTCATTTACTCTCTAAGTGAAGAAAACTTAGTGCGAAAGCTTTATTATGTTTAGAGAAATAGTGTTTAAGTTTAGCTTTTAATCATGGAGGATTCATGTTGGTTTTCATTAGGGCACTGAGAATTGTTATTTATGGTGAAATTCTTTTAGCTTCACTTGATTTTGTACGGAAAAGGAAAGATAAAATATTATTTAGTTAAGGAAATGAAAATAAATCTCTAACATTAGGAAATAGGAGGAAAAAGGAATATAGAGGTTTCACATTATTAATTGTACATTTGTGTGGAAGTATTTAAGTTATGAAGATCATAAGGATTTAAAATACACAGGATTAAAACTGCAATATATTCAAAAAGAGCCTACGCGTCTCTCAAAGGCCGGCAAAACAATCGCAAGGTTACCTAACGTTGCAATTGCTATGGGCGGCGGTGATCACCTTCATCAGTACAACGCCCGCTCCTTTGTCGGTTGTAGTATTAAAAAAAAAAAAACAACAATATTATACTAACTTACTAGACTTAATATCAGTAGAATCGTGGATTGAGCGATCTATATTTTTTAATGTAGAGTCGAGGATTATATTATTCATATGTATTACTTTAAATAACTAACTTAGCTTTAAAACTATAAAAACAATTCACACCACGACAAACACCTACAACAAAAACGTTTTAATCAAACTCCCAGATAAATTTAATTCCCCGCACCCGAAAGATAAGCGAACTTTTACCACCATTGTGGTGACGTATTTCAAGATTATCTGTAAATTGTTGCGTATTTGTTTGCATATATATGTGTAAATAATGTAACATTCCTTCCCGGCCCTACCCGGCCCATTGATCTCCCAGATTAACCTATCATCCATCTTCTTGATTGAAATCCCTTTGGATTTGCGATAAAACTGCTAGCTCTAAAATTTGGTGCAAGAAAATTGTCTTATTTGGAATGCCTTGGCCTGTAGGCTGGGTGTATGTTGTAGTGTTTTGTTTTCAATGTAAGGAATTATCCTAAGGCTTGTCGATCTGTCTGTTCTCCGTCTCTATTTTGTGTGGAATTTTGTACAGTTTATAATGAATTTATTCGTTAATCTCAAACAATTTTCGATCGCCTACCTTTGTTGAATGAATATAAGCTCAAGAATTGATATAAAATAAAAATAATATATGACATAAGCAGTGATAAGCTGATTATAATTTCTAAGCTTGCGCAATACATAAATGGAAAAAGTATCCTACAATCTGCAGCTTTAATATTTAATAAAAGGTAGTGTATACAAAAATTATACGTACCCAACAAAACTTAATAAATACAATGTGTTTACACTATTATATAAGAAAATTATCTATACTTTTTCTAGCTAAAACTATTTATTAGCAGTTTTAGCATACAAGCTCTATGATATTATTGTAATAAAAAATTACGAAATTCATGTTGTACTCAAGAATGTTATAAAAACATTATTACCCACTATCAAAAGACCGGGCAAGCTAAATATGAAAAGTTTTAAACAAAACCTCTTTTCTCATGAAATATTTTTATTACTTCAATAGTTTTTGGCAAAGTTTTGATATAAACATTATCTACAAATAGTACTTTATTATGCCGTACAAAAAGATACGTAAGTGTGGTGTAATGAAAGTCACTGTATATTATCGATATTATTGAGTTTTTCTCGAGATTTTATATTATATATTAGTGTATAGGTATATTCTAAGTATTTAAATAAATTAACCATATAATTGATAATAATTTATTAAGTTTTATACCTAGCGATATTGTGAAGAAAATGAAAAGGAAAAAGTAATTTGAATTGTCAAAAATTTTACATAGAAATATCGGCTTGCATTACACAAATCTTATTTGTTTCTATTATTATTTTCTTTGTAAATCACACAAAATACTTTTCTAGATGATCAAATTATTATCTATATTTACGTAAAAATAGAAAATTATCACAAACTCTAAATTCAAAATTATCACAATAAATTGTTAAAACATATGTAACTTGACGGTAATTAATAACCAAACGAAATTTAAAAATACTATAATTCAGTACAATAAAAAGCTTCTTTTCTCCCATTGAAAAAACATAGTCACATACACTACACACTACGATAAAGTCAGGCGTATTTTCCCAAGTATTTAGGGAAGATTCGGGTTCAAGCCACGGCATTTCTATTATGCATCTTAGTGGAGCGTATGTATGTATGTAGCATTCATGTATGTGGGACACTGTATGCCAGTTATGACACGTTCCAGGACCTAGATAGGTTCAATGGCTGTCTAGAATGAGGGATTGGTAAGCTCGAATATTTCAGACATGTTTGCATAATGTATCGGTTAGGTTCTTACCTGTGTATCGACGTACATAATTTATGTATAAATAATGTTATCTACGTAATTTTGTTTAGTAATAAAGGGTCCGATAAAGGGTATAAGAATTAAATATAAAGAATAATTAATGATAATGAAGCTACGCGTAAAAGAGCGTGTGTGCCGACCACACTTGTCAGAAGTGAAACTTATTTGGCAATATTTTTTTTTTCTTTTAATAAGGCACCCGTCATCACAGGGTGTTCGCGCCACCTCTGGATTATAGTCCAGAGACATTTTTTGCTTTTTTATATTTTTTTTTTGTATGGATAATATTAAAATACAATAAAAAATACAATATAAAATACTACTTTAAAACAAGATAAAAAATACTAGATTAAATTACAAATAAAATGACTAAAATATTATACAATAATTGCTAAAAATGCTGTAAAATTAAAATTATTATAAAAATTCGGTAAAAACACGGCACAAAAACATTCAACTTAATCCTATATCACAGTAAAGAGCTAACTAATATCACACACTATTCCTTTGGTTGACTACGACTACAATATTTCTACAATATTGTAGGAACGCATCCCTACACTTGTCCCCCAGGGCAGAAGGCAGATTCTCACCCGTCATCGCCATGCCCAATTTTTGTTCAATAGCATATCTATTGCTTGCAAAAATTGGGCACTCGAGTAACAGGTGAGGAACCGTCTCCTCAACTCCAGGCTGACATAGACACGACGGATTATCCTTCAGCTTGAATCTGTTCAAGTAGAAGGCGAATCCGCCGTGACCAGTCAGTATTTGTGTGGTGTGGTGTGTGATGTTTATTTTCCCGACTACCTTGTATGCAGTAGCAGCGCTTGGGAAAAAGAGCTTCGTGACTCCGGCCGTTCCTCCTACATCGTATCTCCTATCCCATTCGCTGATCGTATCCTGTCTCAAAATACGCTTGACGAATGAAACAGGACACAGATCGTAATCCGGTTTCCTCCTCAACCCCAGAGCGGCCTCCTTGGCTAACTCGTCTGCCCGTTCGTTCCCCTTAAGCCCCGCGTGCACCTTAATCCAAAACAGGGAGACCTCCCGCCTCTGCAATGCAGCGTTTCGGAGGGCCGCCCGTGTTTGCACAGCCAGGGGATGACGGGAACTCAGGGTAACCGCCTGGAGCGCCGATCTGGAGTCGCTGAAGACACCGACCTTTGCCGCTCCGCTCTTGCAGGCTATGTCTACTGCTCTTTTGAGCGCTAGGAGCTCGGCCTGATAGACGGTACAATACGGTGGCAACGCAAGCTTAACGGCCTTTGTCTCGGCCTCACCTTTCCATACGGAAAGGGCGGCTCCGACGCGACCCTCAATCTTGCTGCCGTCCGTATAGACCCTGTGGACGTGGCTGTCAACCACGTCGGCATAGGTGTCCTCATCTACCAAGCCGAACCCCAGCTCTACCTGCTCTGCCGGATGTGGGTCCTCAATCGCGGGTGCCATTCGTTCCACCTCCCTGTCCCTCAACACCGCCGGGTGCGACACACCCCTCCCGATCTCATAAAGCCTCGAAGCTTCGAGTATCCTGAGATCAAGAGGGAGAATCCCAGCCAACAGCATCGCAGAGTTCAGGGAGACAGTCCGATATGCTCTGCAGATCTTCAAGGCAAAACCCCGTTGAACGGTGTTAAGCCTCTTTTGGACCCCCATCTTTTCCGCTGTGGGTGCCCACGCTGCTGATGCATACAAGATAGTCGGTTCTATAACTGCGATATATATAGTCTTAACTACTTGGGGGTTAAGCCCCCAACTTACTCTGGCTGCTCTCGCTAATAGCTTGTAGCGGGCGATTGCCTTCTTGCAAACGTTCCCAACATGGTCGTTGAATGTCAGGCCGCCGTCAATAATAAGACCCAGTATTTTAATATTATCAAAATACTGGATGTCCACACTACCCATTGTAAGTCGTGGCTTGTCATATTTTAGTTTTCGTGTCGAGAGCAGGGCACATGTCTTATGTGGCGCGAATTTCAGCTTATTTTTGACACCCCATTCGTCAATTATTCCTAATATGCGGTTTGCCTTGACCTCTATTTCTAAACCCGTATCGCCATCAAACACTAACACTATGTCGTCGGCAAACGCCTGACAGAACACTTTCATCTCCTCTAACATCCACAGCAGGGGATCCAACAAGAGGTCCCACAGGAGCGGTCCACCTATGGACCCCTGTTATTTGGCAATATTCAAAGATACCAAAATCGTCGGATAATTCCATGATATGACGGTATTGCCATGACGCGACCTTGAAATATTACTCTCAACGCCTAAAGAAGTTTTACTTGAAAACTATAAATGCGGATTATTTTTCCTTCTGAACAAAATACATCAATTTTTCAAGTAAAGTTAAGCGGTTATCAATAACTTCCTACCACACATTCAACCCTTGCCTTGATTAAACATGTAAAAATAAAATCGATACACAATTTCCCATTCGTCCACAATCCGGTCATCTATCGCGGCTTCATTTCCTGACCCTTGGACCCTTTTGGTAAATTGAGTGAGACAAATGCACTAGTGATGTAGTTTAATGAGTTCAGCTAATCGGGGTCATCTGTGAGCTTCTTGGTTTGGAGTTTTTGCTTCAAGATAATATAACTATAACGTAATTATAATATGCAACATTAAATACTTAGATGTTTTTATGAGGCGAAAGAATAGGAAACATTTGATCGTGAGACGGCATTTGAAAGTGCGTCTTTTACAGTTTTACAAGTATCGTTTAAATAACATTATAATATAAATACGTTGCAATAACATTGAGCTATTATTACTACGTAGTGATGTAAGTAAGTGATGTAGGCGGTATCGTCTCCATACTCTCCGTAGTAATAGTAGCTCAATGTGTAATCTTCTTATATATAAAAATGAATCGCAAAATGTGTTGGTAAGCGCATAACTCGAGAACGGCTGAACCGATTTCGATAATTCTTTTTTTATTATATTCCTTGAAGTACGAGGATGGTTTTTATGTAGAGAAAACGTAAATATGTACCACGGGTGAAGCCGGGGCGGACCGCTAGTCTTATATATAAAAATGAATCGCAAAATGTGTTGGTAAGCGCATAACTCGAGAACGGCTGAATCGATTTCGATAATTCTTTTTTTATTATATTCCTTGAAGTACGAGGATGGTTCTTATGTAGAGAAAACGTAAACATGTACCACGGGCGAAGCCGGGGCGGACCGCTAGTAATAAATATTTTAGTTACATTCTATGTAATAAGATGAAATTAAAAGACTGCAGTGATAAGATGTGCGTTTAAGACCTGCTAGGGTTAATTATTTCGTATTTTCAAAGCTTTTATTCATTATGACATTCAAATGTTATTAGTAATAAGTAATAACATTACAAAATACATTTCAATTATAGAGACAAGAGCTTTACTTTTAAAACAACCTTTATTATTTACCTAATACAAATAGTTTTAAAACGAGCCAGATACAGTAATTTTCTTTTTATTCAGATACCTACCATTAAAACAAACACGCATAACATTTGGAACATTCCATATTTAAATCGAGTTTCAGAAGTTGCAAACAAAAATTGAAACGGCAGTTATAATTAAATCTCACGCCAAATTACGGCTAATTTGAACTTAAATTTTAAACTGTTACTCAACATTTGAGTTGCAGTGGATGATTAAAGCCTGCACTGCGAACAATTAACACTACCTAACTCTGACAACAAATTCCATTGAACTAACCTTAAGCTCTAACTCATATCGGTTCATCTGTTAGCATATTCCAAAAGCTACAAGCAAATACAGCCATTAAGTACTTGCTTTAAAGACACTTTTCGCCTGAATACCTGCTCAACGACATGAATTTGTGATAATCTTTTAAAAGGTGCTGCTTCTAGGTTACATTGTTGAGTTTCGGGTTTACTTAGGTTTTGAATATTAAACGTGTTTTTACTTGAATGTTTTGAGGTTAATGTTGTTAGTGATTTACATGAGGTGTTTAATGTTTTGTGCTTTTATAGGTTAGTTACATATTATTATGTTTTCAGGTTCATTGGATATTATGTATGATTTTAATTCATGTTATAGGGTCTATAGTCTATACTTTTTGAAACTACTGAACCGAATAGATACCTAATAATATGAATCAGTTAAATGTTATATTTGATGTTACTTTCTAGTACCTATCGAACTCCGTGCTTTCTTAATTAAAAATTAAGTAAAAAGGGCTTGAAATTGAATGGAATATACGAACACAATAAAGATTTATTCTTCAATATATATATTTTTTATCTGAATATTTTAGACGATAGATAAAAGTTAACAAATTTAATATTAAACTACGATTTAATAAGAACGTTATAATTTTGCTTACAAAATTAAAACATTAAAAGCAATCTAAACAATACACAGCACAAAATTGAAACAATAAAGAAAATTTTCAAAAGGACAAACAAAGTCTGATTATGAATAGCTTTACAGAAGGGTCGTCAGTGGCTGGCTTTATATATCGATTGACCTCATCCTAAAACAAATGGTCAGCGACAGCTATCTGCATAATGAATATTTTTGAACAGACTATATATAAAACTGTAAGGCCGGGTCCACATTTGTAGCATCTTGACGTATCACGATCAGTCGTATCGTATCGAGTATTTGTATCATAAATATGGACGCTCATTTGTCCATGTCGTATTATAAAGGCGTATCTTGAAAAAAAACGCGTCCATACTTATCAAATGCTGTATCATCTCAGTGTATCGGCGACAATGGACGCTCCAGATCGCGTATCAATTGCATTCACGTCCAAACTTGATCGATACGATGTGTATCCTCTTTGATGATCGCGGAAAAACCGACACACGATGGTTCGCGGTGTATCACGTATATCGTATCGTAATACAGTATCAAAATACGTCCATACCACCGATCGTGATACGCGTATCAGATACGAGGTGTATCATGATACACGGTTAGTGCGGATCGGGCCGTATCAGATACGGTGTGTATCATCAACGGGTATCATCTTGCGTCCAAACTAGCGATCATGATACGCGCCGAGGCCACGCAACGGAGATACGATACACCGAAATGCTACAAATGTGGACCCGGCCTAAGGCGGTTGCGATAAACTCACTTCATTGTGTCTTTTCGAATGCTATTAAGTAAGAACTTTGTGGGTTATTTTGATACAAATGATTGTTTGAATGCAATACTATTTTCGGGTGAAGATATTTAATTATTATCTATTTTTTTCATACATTTATTGAAAAAATTCAAATAGCAAATAAACAGGTAATAAATTTAAACAGATATATTTATTTTAGTTTTCAACTTTCTAGCTGTAGATTTACAAAGACTATAAATATAAATTCGGTAACTTCATAAAATTCATGTACATTTTTTCCCACTTGAAATTTAACCTATACTAGATTAACCAGGTACTCTACCTGAAATCATAGGCTATATACTTGTTAAATCTTCTCAAACTAGAAGAAAATCATAGGTACTATGATTATTATATTAAATTACATAACAATTTTTAAATTCCAAAACGTAGGTCACATCAAAATGGTCATGCCAAGAATAGATTGTATACAGTTCAATAATGCAGTAGATAGATCCAACAATGTCTCCAGGGAAACCAAACTGTTGTGGCCCATCCAGTATTAATGTATTTGCATAACTCATGTAACGTATAACCTGTATTATATTATCTGTGGTATAGCATACATCGGTTTGGGCGTGCATTATACTAACATCTATACTAATATTATAAAGGTGAAGAATTTGTTTGTTTGAACGTGCCTATCTCAGGAACTACTGATCCGATTTGAAAAATCCTTTCTGTGTTAGATAGCCCATTCATCGAGGAAGGATATAGGCTATATATTACTACGCTAAGACCAACAGGAGCAGAGCCACGCGGGTGAAACCGCGGAACGCAGGTAGGTAGTGGTAAATATTTTGGGCAGCGGGTCAGGCGTGGGCTTATAAGCAAAATGAAGATGGATAACATTCTTGTGGTGGCTTTGATAATTTAGTTACAAAGTTCACTAATCAGTGTGTAAATCTAGTTATGAAGATTGCCTTGGTAGTGAATGAAAAAAGGCTGAAGAGAGAGAAATGTTTTCCTGAAATGACGTATCCAATAATTATAGAGATAATATTTTTTTAGCATGTTTGTTTCTCCTGCCGTAAGAACTACCAACTACTATTTCCTTACTTCTTACTTAATAACAAATGAAGAGAATATATACATATTTCTAATATAAATAAATCTCTGAGATTATTATCACTACTAAACAAATTGTTTAATTACAGTATCCAATTGACTGAGAACTGCAAAATTTCTTTGCACCGCGTTTAAGACGTACGGAGCTTATAAAATGTCTCACACAAAAACTGAGCACATCTCCACATTTAAAAGGACATTGAATTCAAGCGAAATCGTTTAATTTTATTATCTGTACCGTAACTGTTTATTAGTTTCCGACAGCAGCTCTGGGGACACTTGTTGAATGACCAACAAGTTTGACAACTTTTTCACTGGACGTTTAATATTAGATGAGAAATGCACTGCTAATATTTAAGTAAAATTTATATTGTACTAGCAGTCCGCCCCGGCTTCGCCCGTGGTACATATTTACGTTTTCTCTACATAAGAACCATCCTCGTACTTCAAGGAATATAATAAAAAAATAATTAACGAAATCGGTTCAGCCGTTCTCAAGTTATGCGCTTACCAACACATTTTGGGATTCATTTTTATATTATAGATTTGTGTATCAGAGGAATTTGTAACCAAATATTTTTGTACAGTTGATCATCAGCCATGGATAATAATAATTGATGTAAAGTACTATGAAAGTATAAAATCTTGTGTCCAATAGAAAGGAATGGGCTAGTTACATTTCATAAAATTTCAAGTATTTCGATCTGCAATTTTTTTATCTCAAAATATTATTTAAAAGACTTAATATTTTATTACAAAATACCTACCTCTATAAAATAGAAAGATTATTAATTATTCATTCGAAGGCTAATTTCAGAAGCTCTAACCTATCTAGAAGGAACTATATTTAAAATTAACCGCATTCCCTTATTTAAAACTCACTTGAATATTGATTCGATAAAATTATACGTATAAAAGACGCCCAGACTCTCCCAGACTGCACTCTTTCAGATTTTGATATGCAAATAGCCACTTCTTTGAAATAGCTGTAAATATTGCAAGAGCCTTTGAAATACAAATTTCCTTTCATATCTAATCGACGTGAAGTACAGTTCACGGTATAAATCCAATTCAAAGTATTGGTTCGTTGAGATATTTTAGGTATCATTGAGGAGTGCACTTTACTTGCATATATTATTCAAGGGATGAGTGCTATTTAGTAATTTGTTATTTCAGTACTAGGAACTTCTATACTTTATGTATTAAATACGAAGGCAGCTAAATTACCTCATTGCTCATTATAAAGAGCTACTTTCAATGCATAATAATTCGCGCAATAAGATTTTCTAAATTTATAAAATACTTTTAACGGAGGTTTCGGCTTTGGTTCTTTTTAATTATAATTGCCCGTGTGTTTTTTACTAGAACTAGTAGATACTAAACAAAATATAATCTAAATCGTTAATGTGTACTAGACAGTAATCAACGCAAAAAATAGCGTATCAATACAAAAATACAATACTTAAAGTTTTCATATGATAATTGATATAAGCATAATTATTATTAATTACATAGAGTGTAACCTACATATTGCAGAAGCTTTACTTTGTGTTCAATTAATGCTAATATAAACCGTGCAGTTCCTTCATGCGCAAATGCATTCAACTTGCTTGGTAATATCTTAATTAGTGGTTAATTGTATAGGAATAGTGTGTGTAAAATTATAATCAATATTGTTAGTTAGTATGAATTAAAACAATTGATCAGAAGTGGGATAGTGTGTACATAAGTACTGGGTTACTATAATGATAGTATGTTAAAGAGACGCAGGCAAAATATATGTTACATAAACAACAAATTCCTATGTATACTTTATTCGTGTTATGTTTATAATTTAAAACGTTTATGAAAACTTCTAAAGTCAGCAAGTTATATTATTTATTCTAACATCAATAAGTGTCCAAAAATTATTTATCGTTAGTTATAATAATATGTAAGAACTTAGTAAATATAGTAAAGATACTATTTCAAGTCATCACTTTTAAATAATATTATACATGAATCACAAATCACTTAATAAAACTTAAACTGCACTTCTGTAAGAAACCTGAGTACCTAGTTATCATGTACTAAAATATTATCATAAACCGACCACTACTTCATTATATTAAAAGTTTGTTGTACGCCTCTAATTAGTATCTAATAACAGACCCTAATCCTATGGATCGGGAACTTTAAACTAAGTGTACCCTTATAACGAAGGGGGAGGTATTCGAGCTTCGGCTTACATGACTTGACTGGAAGTGGCTTATTATGAGCGATCTTTAGTACATGTTTCATGAGGCTCGTTATGGAAACTGTAGATAAGTAATAAAAATATAAGTCAAAATATGATTGAGCAAATTGTTTTTGTCATTGTATAAATTTATAATGTTGATGTTGTGTGTGTTAAAATTAATGCTTTCTTTATTTCTTTCAAATCTATTAAATTCATATGACGAAATATTCTTGTAAGTAAACCTTTTGCGATGTTCATGAAATTTTGTGTGCAGTTAATGCTCGATTAATTAATATCATCATCAGGTCATCCAAGTAAGGCTATACATATCAAAGATAATGCATAATGCATATTACATATTTTTATGAATCAAGAATCGAGTAGAAATTTAGTTAGTAATTGTGCTAAGCGATTCATTGAAAAGTAGCCCCATAATCCATACTAATATTATAAATGCGAAAGTAACTCTGTCTGTCTGTTACTCAATCACGCCTTAACTACTGAACCAATTTGCATGAAATTTGGTATGGAGATATTTTGATACCCGAGAAAGGACATAGGCTACCTTTTATTGCGAAATATGTACCACGGGCGAAGGCGGGGCGGGCCACTAGTTATATATATAAATCCTTTTTTCTATGAAGTCTCTTCTCTATATAGTAAACAAACCTCTTAGGGATTTCATGATTAATTCATTTAACTATTCATAATAATATGGGCTTAGATTAATACGGAATGAGTTATTGCGATATTTTTCTATCCATAAAGTAATATAAAACCTTTACCATGATTAATCAAATAGAATTTATTTTTAAAGAGATTAACACTAGACTTCTGAGGCTAATAAACTAAGCCCTGGTAGATATTTTTAAATTTTAAAGGGAAAGCACAACACATTTTCTTTTTGGAAGCATACCACGTGGGGCAATGCTTGTTTTGAAGCCTATATAAAATCAAGTAAAAATCATTATTTCGTGCACAGAAAAGAGCGCATTATATCAAGTCGCGAATACAACCTAGGTACTTCTTATATATAAAATTCTCGTGTCACAATGTTAGTCTGCATACTCCTCCGAAACGGGTGGACCGATTCTCATGAAATTTTCTGTGCATATCGGGTAAGTCTGAGAATCGGCCAACATCTTTTTTACATATGTACCACGGGCGAAGCCGGGGCGGACCGTTAGTTATAAATATAATTAGTAGCTCCACCCAACGGCTGTCCCGATTAGAAAACTATTTAGGCGAACGAATTTAGAATTAAATTATAACCCAGCGGAGTCACAAAGGGTCGTGATCTCGTTAAACTTTGTTACGTCGGATTTTATGGTAATTTACGAGGAAAATATCTAATGGAGAAAGATTAAAAGGGCCAAACTAGTTTTATTATATCGGCAAAGTTCTGTTATGTTTCTGTTATTTGAAACGTATATAAACAGTGGAATATTTTTGGCTCACCTTCGGTTGTTTTATTGGATTTGTTTCAATTTTTGTAATTGAATATGAAAATGATATAGGTATTATTTAGGTAAGTAGTTTTATAAATTCAATTCTATCGATTATAGTATTGAGTGTTATTTACAATTTCATTAAATAATTTGTAATAAGAGAATTAATCGATCGACTTGTACATTTAGAAAAATTATTATTGATTCAACAAGCGCCATTGGGTAGTTATAATACAGAAATTACCTACCATCGCGAAAACCACAAAGGAATCCCATATTTCATATTTAAAATTTTCAATGTTATAAATATTCCTTTTTCTATACAAAATGTATGGTATATTCGCTTTAAAAATTATAATAATGTGCACATAAATATTGTCCATACATACTCTGTGATCTATTATAGTAACCCGATAATTTGGAAAATCCAAAAGTGCACGCCTCATAATTTTTTTTAAATAAATATTTATTAATTATTATTTTTGTTTATTTAATAACAATTAAACCACATCGAATCAGACCCTGAAAAATGAAAGGGTTCTATTCCTGAGCATACTCAAGCGTAAGAGAAAAAAAAAGACTCGATTAGTAAAGTATTTCGGTCGCTATCGTGTTAACAAGAAAAAGGATCCGCACATACAGACACACGGACGTCCAAGACAGAACTTTTTTAAATTGTTTTTTAACTAGTTTAAATAACAAAAATGACATCAAAAATATCATGAACGTTAAAAATAGTGTTTTTTCTTAATATGTGTGTGTATGTATTATCTTACAAGTGCAATGTATGATACATAAAGACATTTTAAGTTTGAAAAATCAGATGTTTTGCGCGAAGTGACAGTAGTACCCACCTCAACGCTTCGCTTATGAGGCGTGCAATACTGTTACGGTTGAACGATCGACAACGCTCTTGTGTTTCTATTAAATATTTTCATGGAATTTATTTTTAAATGCCTAGGACCCTTTTTATTTATATTTCAATACGATTTTTAGAATATAGAAAAATTGTCCGGTTTAAAAAAAACAAATCCTAGCAATTGTAAAAAAATCGGTAAAAAAAATATGGAAAAAGGTTGCCCATAGCAACATGCATTTATAACTGCATCAGTAAGACAATTTGAAGAGGATCGTGTCTAAATTGGTCGTTTCGCTTTTCACACGCCAATTCGTACTACACTAGTTTGAAAAAAAACGTAGGTAATAACTTGTGCATGATATTAAGCAAAACATGTGATTCTTTTATGATAAGTGTGGACCCGGCTTAACGTGATGCTAATACGTAATGCTACGACGTGATGATACGACGTGATACTACGACGTGATGCTACAGCGTGATGCTACGCTGTGATCGTGATGCTACGGCGTAATGCTACGGCATGTGTTACGGCGTGATGCTACGCTGTGATGCTACGGCGTGATGCTACGGTGTGATGCTACGGTGTGATGCTACGGCATGATGATACGGCATGATGCTACGGCATGATGCTACGGCATGATGCTCCGGCGTGATGCTACGGCATGATGCTACGGCGTGATGCTACGGCGTGATGCTACGGCGTGATGCTACGGCGTGATGCTACGGCGTAATGCTACGGCGTGATGCTACGGCGTGATGCTACGGCGTGATGCTACGGCATGATGCTACGGCATGAAGCTACGGCATGATGCTACGGCATGATACTACGGCGTGATGCTACGGCGTGATGAAATATGACATAAATAAATTTTCTAGTGTTTCATTTTACGCGAGTATTTCTAAAAAGTATCAGGAACTGTAGAACTCAACTGCACGCGATAAGAACTCACATTTTTTTTTTGATCTGCTAAAAATGATCTGCTACGGGAAGTTGGCAGATTTTATTTTTTCAAATGTCGTTTTTTAAGGTAAAAACGCCAGAACTATTTCTAAAAAGTATCAGGAACTGTAGAACTCAACTGCACGCGATAAGAACTCACATTTTTTTTGATCTGCTAAAAATTATCTACTACGGGAAGTTGGCAGATCATTTTTTCAAATGTCGTTTTTTAAGGTAAAAACGCCAGAACTATTTCTAAAAAGTATCAGGAACTGTAGAACTCAACTGCACGCGATAAGAACTCACATTTTTTTTTTTTGATCTGCTAAAAATGATCTGCTACGGGAAGTTGGCAGATCATTTTTACAAATGTCGTTTTTTAAGGTAAAAACGCCAGAACTATTTCTAAAAAGTATCAGGAACTGTAGAACTCAACTGCACGCGATAAGAACTCACATTTTTTTTTTGATCTGCTAAAAATAATCTGCTAAGTTCACTAACATATAAGTGAGTAGGTATAGCGACATTTTCCTAAACTAATGCAAACAATAATTTTTGTGTCGTGGCCACACCTAATTACTATGGCCTATATATAGGTATAATAATTTTTTACAAGTTAAGCTATTGCATAGCTTTTATCGCGGGCCTTGACCGCGGGGACCGAATCGAGAAATTCCGTAACGAAAAAACCTCACGCTCCCCACTCCGACGGGCTCGGAGGTGTGGCTTGAAGGCATGCTATGCAATACCGCGGCAGTCCCCGAGTGCCACACGTCTTTTTTAGGATTTCAGATTCAATTACCTTCCGAATTCTATATTAATACCAGAATGAACACATTAAATTAATTTCCGCAAATACGATTTTCTATATCCAGTTATGTAGTATCGATACGAGAATTAATCACAACTAAATTCCATCCATCTACTATCTATTATAAGCGGCAAAGTATGCGAGGTTGGATCAATATGTCTCCTACGTAAAAATGCTAAAAAATCAGGATTAAATGCAAAACCTATATGAATTGTTATGATTAGTGGTTTTGAGAAGACCATAGAATTGAAAAAATTACTGAAGATAGTATGTCGATTATAGGTACTTCAATTATTAGACGAAAACGTTTGTAAGGATGGACGAAATCCATCCAGTTATGTTACCAATAGAATTATTTAATGGGTTAATAATTTAATAGGTTATTTAGCAAGGAAAACATGAACATGGTGTATCAAGAATGTTCAAGTATAGCTATTTTCACGCAAAGACTGTTGATCCGATATCTATTAAAAATAGCACATTAACAAATTACAATCCAGATAATGCATTTCTTCTTGATTCTCTAGCTTCTTGTTCTCTACCCCTCTTACATTAGTTATATCCATGTCATATTAAAACCGTAACTAATTTGCAGTAGAACCACGATTAAGATAGATAAAAAAAAGTCTGTGGTAGAACAAGATCGTCTGCGTCGTACAGCCGCTTCGCTTCTACGCAGATCCATCTATATGGAGTTTTCTACTTGTACTGAAATAGGGTACTCACAACGTCGATAAGCTGACTGAGCCGCAGCCCCATCTTCACGGTGAGCCGGTCGGAGTTGTTACCCACGGGCCGGATGAGCCGGTTGTAGTTGGACAAGAGGTCGTCGTACAGCCGCTTCGCTTCTGGGTTCGCGACGCTTAGGCGGCCACACACGCACAGTACGCCGACCACAAACGCCAACACCATCTTAGGCTAACACCTCCCCTGTGGACAATGAACGTGGGTTAGTAAGTATCTCGTATCTTAGTACATATATGTTCTGTTTCTATTTTTGTTCTGTTAACACTGATGTGAACAAAAAAGGTAGATTCTCTTTTCGTATCATTTTTGACGTGACAACGACTTATAATTCGATAGAGCCGGCTGCACGCACGAAAAAACATGACTCATGCGGCGTTACCTCGCTCTGAGGCGTTCCGTGTAAGGCTTGATGTGCAAGCGAGAGCGCGGAACGAGCGACAAAGAAGCACAATCGGTCGTTGTCACGTTCAACTATCGTCCGTAAACCGACTTTACAGACAACCAATTTTTTGGTCAATTTCAATTTTCATTATTAAAGACGTTATAAAATTCGTTTACTTAAGATTATGATTGTATTGTAGCAATGTTATTGAGATTATTATACATATATTATTGTTATAGTATCAACAAAATAACGAATATAAAAAATAAGTACCTAATCGTCGAATTACTAATAATAAAATTGAAATTATTTATTAAGGTATAGGTACAATAAAAGTCGCTCTTAATTAATTCGGTCTTCTAAGTCCCAAATGTATGAATGCTTTCAATATCTACAAACACAGCTTGATTTTAAAACATCGTACCTACTATAAGTAATACAACTTAACCCAAAAAAATAATAAGCCAAACATCTACAATTAAAATATAATACTTAAATTGTAATAAAGCTAATTAACTCAGTAGGTACGATACAGCGTGTGCCAATAAATTAATACGAAATTAATTTTGTCAAAATTTCAGCAACAGTTTGTACCTACTGTGAATGCGATTGGCTCGTAAATCATGTTTATTACATCAGAAGTACAGAAAACGAACTGATTGGATGAAATTGAAATATAATAATGTCCTTGCTGTAAGGATAATGCTGTAAAGGTTACAGTGGTAGCATTATTAAGTAGTAGGTAACTAACTATAGGTATAAATCTAGTATTCTAGTAGAGTATTTTTTTAATGTGACAGTATACGTAATTATCGTATAATATGTAGTATATTTACATAATTTAAAGATACTGATAATTATAGAATAAACAAAAATAGCAGTGTGATTAGCTAAATGAAACTAAAACTATGGTTTAAATTCGGTCAAATCGCAAACTTTAAAACAGCTTTTGAATTCAACTAAAAATATATTTAGCAAAATACAAATGATCGATAAAATCGATTCAGGGACCAATTAAAACCTAGTATTGACAAAATAAGTAGGTAGGTATATAAAGCCTTACTACACTCGGTAAATCCGTTTACATACAATCATCCAGTAAATTGGGCTTCAGTAAATTTGTTGATATACATAATGAACGGAAATCAATTATGTTAAATTCCGTAATGAAATGGAAATGTTTCCTTTTAATCAATATCTTCGTTCGGAATTACATGAGCTATTGTTTTTGGTAATTATGTCAAGCTTGTATACAGTAATGTTTACTCGATTAACTTGTAATATGTAATTATCACTACATAGTATAAAACAGTCGCTTTCTCTGTCCCTATGTCCCTATGTATGCTTAAATCTTTAAAGCTACGCAACGGATTTTGATGCGGTTTTTTTTTAATAGATAGAGTGATTCAAGAGGAAGGTTTTGCTATATAATTTATTATGTTTTAGACAAAGCGGGCGAAGCCGCGGGCGGAAAGCTAGATTTTTGTATAATGAAGTAGCTGTTGTATTTGAATAGGGACTACTTGGTTAAATCTTTAGTTTAATAAAAAAACATTTATTTCATCCAACAAGAGATCAGTATATTCAATAACGTTAAAAATTATGAAGTAATCAATACACTCTGCAGCTGATTTTAATTATTTAATAGATTAAACATTTAAATATGAGAATGTATCTCCTTTATAAATATATCTTGTTTCCTACAATAAATGAATTATAAAAAATATAATGGTTAGGAAAAAAATAACTTCATGTTAAATTGAAAAATTATAATGAACTAGACGCAAGTGTCTCAAATAAAATCTATGAGTACGCCATTAAGGCAGGAATTTTTTAATTTTAAACGTAGAGCTCATCAATTTTTTGCTCTTTAAAAATTTAAGCTATACTTGACTCACAAACTTCCATTCTCGAGAGATTAAACTAAAATTACGTTTTCCCTCTAGACATAAGTACTAATTGAAAAAACGCTCCAAGAAAAAATAATTTAACAAAAATACCGGAAAACATCCCTTCATCAGGCTAAAATATGAAAAAGCAATTTGAACGTTATCCGTGACCGAATAAGGTTAGTTTCGGATTAGAAAATTGTTTTTCAGTGAGCGTTATCAGTCAGCTAACAGCTTTCAATAAGGATTTGGAACTCTACACCACTTGTTTTACGGTTTATTTTCGTTTGACAGCATCGTTTGTGGTAATGTAAGAGATTGCTGGCGATCCTGAATTCAGTCTTTTGATTTATTTTACCTCCGTAATTCGTATTCAGATACTGTGTGCGGTCAACTTGTGAATCTAGATAATGTGGATTTTAACACTAGATCTATATCTTTAATGTACATTTAACCTATCCTCTTTTAAGATAGAATAAAGTATGTTTTAAATAATATTATATAAAATAATTCAAATAAAACAGAAATGCTAAAAATTTCCATATAAGAGCTATATACAGAAATTCAAAATAGACTGACCCATATTACCTAAATAACCAATTTAATCAAAGCCAATGGTATCATCAATGATTAACAAATGCTACAGCATTCTTTGCAAAACTGTTTTCGTTCAGAAACGTTGGCATTTAATGCAATATTAATTTAATATTTACTTCGTAATATGCATATTACTTCCGGTAAATTGAGTGGAGCAGAAAATTGATCGAAATGCCTGTTTTCATGCATAAAGCGAGCTTATTTTAGTTTACATTTACCGAATTTGAAATGAATACTAAATTAGGTGGAGCCGGGGTCGACGCTTAACATGTTAAACGTTCTTTACAAATGTTTGGTTACAAATAATTCATAATTGATTTCAATGTTTTGGTAAAAATTTTTGGAATGAAGCTTTACCTGGGTAGTTATAATACAATTTTACTTGTTGACCCGTTTTTCGATGTGGGTCAGTTAGATTTTTATTTTTTAGGAATTAATCTGATGTTCAATTTTAACGTGATTTGATTTTTATAGCCCAATATAATACTGTATAAAATATACGCTATTTATTTGTCAATTAAAAATATAGTATTAGGTTTAGAAACATTTATTTCAAAGACATATTATCATGTTTTATACATCCACAGAAAAAGAAGTAATAATTATGTTTGTATTCGCTATTGCATATATTATAATATTATCCCAGAACAGTCAGAAAAAAATACATTAATTTAGTACAGAAAATAACACGAAGGCACACGTACGAAAAGACTGCATTTACTAATTGCTTAAAATGTTATACACATTCTAAACAATAAAGTTATCTATAATATCTCGTCAAGTTCCATTATTTTCAAAAAGATTTCACTCTCAACTCCTAGTAAAATATATCGCTATGAGCAAGTCTTAGCGCTTATGCAAAGAGTGTCTGTAACAGATGATGGAGACCGGAAATCAGCTGACGCGATCCCTGTCGACACCGGAAGCTCGGGATGACGTCATACCGGCCTACACAGCTCGTTGAACCGACGCTCAATTGAAATGGAAATTCTTTTTAAAAACGTTTGAGATGCCAGAAAAGTTGATTTAAATTGTTTTGGCGTTTCTATTGTTAGCAGTACTGTTTTACTCTGTAATAAGCAACGTAATATTAGGTAATTAACGTATTGTTGGGTAATAATCAGATGGAACCTTAATATTATTTATAGACAAAAATTTTGATTGCTAATAATACTAATTTTTTTGAATAGATACTACTTTCCGAATCGGTAGTAAATGCTAAAAATATGTAATGACGATTCAAAAGTGCTTCTAGAAGAAGTCTATTTGAATAAATAAATGTTTGAGTTTGAAAAGTGATAAAAATAAAATAAACCTTCTCTTCTAAATAAAGAAGTGCACCTACTCCCAACAAATCCTTCACATACGTTTGTATGTGTATTCAGCCTGATAAAGACCAAAGCTCACATGTACGATTTCATTGCAAGGAACGATAAATAAGGCACGTTGGTGGTTGGATAAATCTAAGCTAAAAATCGAGAGATTTCTCGCATAAATACAAAAGAGAAATACTTACTCCACTTTTTAACTGGTTAGCATGATGTCTTATAACAGTATTAATTCCTGGGTGGGAAAGTGATGCCTCTAGACGACAAATATAGTATAATATGTGTCATATTTCCACACTGGATATAATACTGTTTTAAGACGTCATGGTATTAGAATATTCTTGAACGTTTTAGTGTCGTGGAATGCGTCTAAAATTCCACTGCGTTTTTCGCTCAGATTTCTTTAGTTCAAGTGAATTTTTATCATACTGTTATCTATACTATCTATACCAATCTATACTAATCTATACTTCTATACTAATTTTATAAAGAGGAAAGGTTTGTAATTATGTATGTATGATTTTCACGCATAAACTACTGAAACGATTACAATGAAATTTAGCACACATATAGAGGGTAACTTGGATTAACACATAGGATAGGTTTTATCCCGGAAATCCCACGGGAATGGGAACTGAGGATCCTTTGAAAACGCGGGCGAAGCCGCAGGCGGAAATCTAACATATTCGTGAACAGATTCGTTATGCGATTTTTAATTCATTAAAAGTTATCAAAGACAAAAGACACTATCAGACAATATTTAATCTTTTTGAAATCCATCAGAATGATGAATGTGTAAATGCGAAAATGGTTTCCACTTTTGAGTTTTCAGTGAAATTTTTAGTATCAAAGGACGTAAAAGGCTACTATAGATGTTCTATTTAAGGAGCCTTTGCAGCCAGTGAGCGTATGAATGTAATAAATTGAAGTGAACTCAGAATTGCATTCGATTCTGTGGTTTAGCTTTTAGGTATTTTATAGCGAAATAGCCTTTGTTAACTGGAATCACCAGTTAAA
This sequence comes from Colias philodice, assembly GCF_061535455.1. Taxonomy (NCBI): domain Eukaryota; kingdom Metazoa; phylum Arthropoda; class Insecta; order Lepidoptera; family Pieridae; genus Colias; species Colias philodice. The sequence goes on from NC_143104.1 coordinate 9,228,934, forward strand.
GACCAATTTTGTTATATAATGTCTTATTGGCTTTTGATAAATTCCTTTAATGGTTTAAGAGCACTATCTTGGAGTCAATTTAGTTCTAGAAATGTCTATTGTCGACTAAGGCAAATAGTTTTTTCAAAGACTTTCATTTATGCAAGTAGTGAACTGTTTTACTTCAAGATCTAATAAATAACTTAAATGCAAGCTCTCTTTGCTTCAGTGACCGGCAGATAAAACATAGTACAAATCTTGCAATACAATAATTAAACCAAAACAAAATAAATTTAACACGTTAACATCTCTAATCAAAATAGAACACAGAGAACCACTCATAGACACGAATAAGTACCTAAGTACAAGCTTTCAATCCCTGTAGAAAAACAACTATAACCATAGTATTTTAGAATATATTTTGCAATAGTCAAGACAGACCACATCCTTGCAACGAAGTGCTTTATCATCCATATTTTATCCACAAACTGTTCTCAAGAACTAATTTCCCAGCAAATCTGTACGTCAAGCTGTTGCTCTATAAATCTTTGTTAAAGCGTCGCAGTAGCACTGTCGTGGTTATCTTGAGACTTAGACTTAATGTTTAAGCTATTTACTATGAAAACGGATTCTGTATTCATACTGTTGTGCGAAATGGGAATTTGGGACATGCGGAGTGAAGATTTGCCTTTTCTTGTTTTATTTAAGTTTAAGTGTGGTGAATGTAACTGTTATAAAATACTTGCTGCTGCCCGCAGCTTCGCTCGTGTAATCAAAAATTTTTTTAGGGTACAAACTTACGTCTTCTATTTTATTATTTTCTGTTTTCGGTACGATTTTTCAATATGTCTATACTTAATATTATAAAGCTGAAGCGTTTGTTTGTATCTTTGAACGCGCTAATCTCAGGAACTACTGGTCCGATTTGAAAAATTATTTCGGTATTAGATAGCCTATTTATTGAGGAAGGCTATAAGGTTATATATCATTACGCTAAGACGATAAGGAGCAGAGCCACGCGGGTGACACCGCGAAGCACAGCAAGATTTCTTATATGCGAATGTCTACATAAAATATATAGCAGATAAAGAATAAGAATAGCATATTGATATCCACACTAACCACGAAGTAACACAAACCACTTTCACACATCAGCTAGACCATAAATCATTCGACTTCCAAAAACCCGAGGTAATAATATTAATACGTCATAACATTAATTCGTTTATAACCTTTCAACGCCCTGCGACTGACGTGGAGCGCTATATATCACCGTGACTCGCTTCGTTTTAATTAAACGTCATTTTGGTACGAAATTTATTTATCCCCTGAACACTGAAACCACTTATTCGAATATCATAGTTTCCAAGTAATTATCGAGTTAGTTTGGTTATTTTGTTAATCTACGTTTTATTTATATATTTTTACTGGGTTATGTCTTGATTAGAGATGAACGTCATAATTATGTCGCTTCTGTTCTTCCTTCTATGGATGATAATAATTATACGAACAAGACTCGAACTTAATAATTTCCAGACCCTTTTCAGAACTTCGATTAACGTATATTTGGTAACATTTTTTAAGTATTCAATTCGTTTTACCAAATTTATTGAACTGTTAAGTTTGGTATTATTTCAAAACTAAAATCAGAACTCAACTCTAAATTCAGGTGCGAATCAAAATAGCCGTTATTTTGTCAACGTTTGCTTTTTTATTGAACAAAATAGTGATGCTATACTCATTGAAAAAGTTCGAAATTTAAATTTTAAATAAATAAACTACGAATGTAGTGTTAGCATTCATTTGCATAACATTCGCGTGACAGAGTTCGAAATTCAAATTTGTTCACTATATACATAGACCCCTGACCGCCATATATTATAGACCCTTGTTTACATTTATGTTAAAAATCAAGTAGGTTCTACAAAAAATATATATTTCGCATGAATAATAATATTCCTTTCAGTATTTATCGTATTCTGTAAATTGAATATTTTCTACGTTACCGGTTACACAATCGTATTATCATAATATTATCACCATCAAGTACATCGAATTATACTTAATAATTAGGCTTTCTTATAGGAATAAATATTAATTCTGTTTGTTATGATTTAATGAACTACTTTCTTTAAACATCATAATAGTTATATACTTGGTTATGTAACTTTTAAAGCACAGTCGTAAATGTAATCTACTACCAGGTATGGAAATAGAATATTTTCTGCATGTACAATGCTTACATAACCCAACCACATCCATGCTAGTGAACTTAGCAGATCAAAAAAAAAATGTGAGTTCTTATCGCGTGCAGTTGAGTTCTACAGTTCCTGATACTTTTTAGAAATAGTTCTGGCGTTTTTACCTTAACAAACGACATTTGAAAAAACCCGACCTGGACCCGGCTTAACGTGATGCTAAGACGTAATGCTACGTCGTGATGCTACGACGTGATGCTACGGCGTGATGCTACGCTGTGATGCTACGGCGTGATGCTACGGCGTAATGCTACGGCATGTGTTACGGCGTGATGCTACGCTGTGATGCTACGCTGTGATGCTACGGTGTGATGCTACGATGTGATGCTACGGCATGATGCTACGGTATAATGCTACGGCATGATGCTACGGCATGATGCTACGGCATGATGCTACGGCATGATGCTACGGCGTGATGCTACGGCTTGATGCTACGGCGTAATGCTACGGCGTGATGCTTCGGCATGATGCTACGGCATGATGCTACGGCATGATGCTACGGCATGATGCTACGGCATGATGCTACGGCATGAAGCTACGGCATGATGCTACGGCATGATACTACGGCGTGATGCTGCGGCGTGATGCTACGGCGTGATGAAATATGACATAAATAAATTTTCTAGTGTTTCATTTTACGCGAGTATTTCTAAAAAGTATCAGGAACTGTAGAACTCAACTGCACGCGATAAGAACTCACATTTTTTTTTTGATCTGCTTAAAATGATCTGCTAAGTTCACTAACATACCACATCCCTCGTGTCACAGGCAGCCATTACGGAAATTTTCAGAGTCACGTTACAAAGGGTTCCATTACACAGGTCGAATGACACGTCCGCACCAGATCGCTGACGCTGGTCAAATGACACAAATACCTATGTTTTCCCGTTTGAAATTCGAATGTTTTTGTCTGTTTTCTTCGCGCTCTTTTTGCAGCCAGTTCTATTGAAAAACTTTTATGCTGGCAATTTTAGGCGCGTGAAAAAAAAATTGTTTTATTTTTTATTGAATTCACTGAATATTGGGATATAAATATTCGTTTTAAAAAGTAACAATAAAGCGGTTTGTCGCAAAAATATTTTAAAAGTCAGTCAGTTCAGTGTCATTGAAGACTTATTCGACCAAAAAAAGAAACTTTCAGCAACCAAATTCTCAGTATCCAGCCATGAAGTATTACATTAAAAAAGAACAAATTAAAAAAGGTTATGTTCCACGTGACGTAGGTCGAGTGACGCGTCGAGAGCAGAATGATTGCCACAGATAAGCTGTGGTCAATCGCCCGTATGATCCGAAAATTGCGTGTTGATAATTTTGTGGCGGTAAATTGCTGAATTTTTATTATTTTTATATTATATCAAAGTTTTTAAAGTTATTTTAATGTAAGACCAAATTGTATTTTGTTTCTAGAAATTTCGTAGATTGAAATAAAACTTATATTATGAGAATGCAAGATGGCATAATATGTTATACCAATTTATTAAAAAGGTAAATTAATGAATAAAAGAATCAAGTGTGTCAATCAACATTTTTAAAACTAACACTAGAATTTTCAAAAAATTCAAGGAACGTAATTCTTTAGATTCGTAATTCTGCTTTAATTATGATACTATAAAAAATTTAAATAGAACGTCCATATCAAAAAGGCAACTTTGTACCCTATGGCTACATAGTTTTAAAAGTGAATTTCACTTACACAAAGGTTCAATTACACTTTGAATGACATGTGGGGAACAGGATGGATTCGATACTGCGGTCAGCGGCTGTATGAAGTTAGAAATTGTCTAGGAAATTGAGAAAGCTTTAACATTCGTACTTTTTACTGGCAGTTCTGTTGGGCGCTTCTATTGTGTTTAAGGTCTATGGTATGGTTGTGATGATTATCTATTATAATAGGTAACTGTTAAAGTGGTTTAGAGACATGATTTGTATTTGTTTGTAAACGCAAAAGTAATTCAAAGGATTTTCTTCCACGCTTTCTTGTTCTTGAGTTTGTCCTTTACGTTCTTTTCAAAAAATATTGCATTCACATAATATAAATTTGTAAAATTAATAAGAAGGATATGAGTATTGAGTACATTACTTTTACCCACATTCAAAAGAATCCATTCAAGTCAAATTTCTAAAAAAAAAATTCAAATCCATTTAAAACTACCAAATATTATCATGCTTATCCAACATTATATAACAAGTTACATAATATTGTTACAGTTATATCTGCAGTTTCAGAGCTCAACAAACAGCGTAAGTCCAGTGGATTTAGTTTGTCATGTATAGCTTTGTATGTTTATTGCGTTTTGTATTCCTATCTTATACAGTCAACAAGTGGTGTGACTGAATGTTGTGAACATAATATCATCACACGTATTTTTTCGTCTAAATCCGTTCAATTATTTCTTTGTTCGATTAATAAACAATACTTACTTGCAAACGTTTAATCTTCTGCTATAATAGATCGTAAAATTTACAACATTTTAATACTTTTCTAAATTTTAACGTCTTACATTTTCCCCTTATCGAGTTCAGGTGTGTAACGCTACCGGTACGTTATCCTGAATTATATTCAACATTATATTTTATTACATGGAATATTCGTAAAATTTACCAAGTTAGAATCATCTGGTAGCCCCAGGGTACAATGCTACCCAATCTAGACGAGAGTAACCACCCAAGGGAGTCGTCTACAGATTTAGTTCGTTTCAAAATGTCAGTCGACATTTCGAAAAAAATCACTCGAAATTTCACATTCACGGTGGATATAGGTCGTGGGTTTTGTACGTTTTATTCGGTTTTTGTTTTCCTTTTAGATTTATATTTTATCTGTGTTGATGTATCAGTTCGGGCGAAGTTTCACGGAAGGAATGAATCGGACTATTTTCGGTCTGTCAAAAGTTGTGTTTTGTTATATGTTTTTAAGGAAAGCACAAGCTTATTTCTATTATTGTCGGTATTATGATTTACGAACGTTATGAAATGGAAAATAACGAAAGCCTACGTCAAATGTTGAAGCTACCAAAGAATATGACACTTACAATTTACATAATTACATTTAAAATTTTACGTTCACTTAATATCTTCTTTATATAAAAACCATAAAACGCAGTATCAAGTTCCAACGTCACCGAAAGATACTTTCAAGAAATCAATATACTTTACAACATTCATACCACAATAAAAGCATTTCAGAACAAATAAGTTATATAACACAGTTGTTGATTTATAAATTTGACACCTATTCCCATGCGTTACAATTCACTTCCGATCGTGGAAGACATTATCATAACACGTCAGATAACCGTTTGACAGCTGCTTAACAATTCAGTACATAACAAACATTTTGGGGCACAAAAGTTTTTCAATTAATTTCAGTTGATAATGAAATTCCATCACAAGGGTACCTATGGAATATTTGAAATGCAGAAGGTGTGAGCGGTTGGAGTATATCTATGTTAGCATAATTATGATAGATATGAAGTGATAATAATTTATGTACGAGCATGGAGTGAACCTACCATTGCATCAAAATTATTTATTTATTATTTATTCATACTTTATTTCATTGAGATAACTTAATTCGTCGTTAAAGTCTTATCACTAAAAAACTCTTCTTCTTCCAGACAACCACACGTGCGGAAGGAAAATTTTTAGAGATAATGTGAATGTGAATGGAATCGGCGAAAAATGCTAAATGTAAACTAAGTACTTAGAATATTTTTTTATTACTTCATTACAATAGATACGTTAGCAATTATTGGATTGCGTAGTAAAACATTGAATTATTAAATTGACAATTATAATAATGGCGTTTAGTAATTTGCACGATAATTTTTAATAGCCATTACACTCGCTACTCAATTCATAATTTATTGTTCTTTTTGGGTTTTAGCAAAATATGCTTTGAAGATATTAATATATTATTTGCAAGGGACGAAGAAAAGATCAAACATTCCAATATAACTTTATTCGTTTTATCCAAAAATTGGCACATTTTGCTCAAAATGAAATATTAAAATCTCGTTTCATCACAGGCACTTTATTACAGTTCTAAAATCTAGATAATACTTTCTCAGATATTAGAATTCTGGCACCTTTTTATATTACCTGTTTCTAGACGTCATTACTACTAGTGCAAATTGCGAATATCACTTTCTATTACTTCAATTATCACTTTTAATTAAAATATAAGATTTTATCATATAAAACATTTCAGTCTCCTCATGTATTATGTTCATTATTTTTTGTGAGGTTACGGTATATTATAATAATTAAATCAAAAATGGTCAATGATCAGGCAAATGAAGATAAAACATAATTAGTGTAGTATTCATATCATTAACCTAACCAAATTCTTAAAGATTCATCATTGCTTAACAAACTAATTAAAGTGTAGGTATGTTGTGAATACGAAAGTTTTGGTAGTAACAGGAATTTTTAAGTCTCCTTATTAATAGGTACCTTACAAAAGTTCCTTACCTTACCACCAACAAGGCTATCTCTCACAATCGCACGCCCCGACGATAATAATAGCAGCCGAGCGAACAAATTTTTACATTATTAAAATTTAACAGCAGCGTGCTACCCCGTTTGTAAGATCGAAAAGTAAATTGCTTTAGGGATGCCGATTAAGACAATAATTCTGCTCATTCAAGTTTCACCAGAGAACAATTGAAATAATTCCGCCGACGAATATGCGAAGTTGCTAATATAATGCATAATATTTGTTAGAAAGTTCTAACGAATTTCGTGTGTTAATCATACTTTATTACTCTAGTTAAGTATGTATGGAGTTTGATGTGATGATAAATTTGTAAGTGGCGTTGATTAGTTAAGAATTGTTGGGCAATTTACACATTTTCGGAAGTACGATGTATTACGGTGAAATCGTTTCCATCGCCTATAAGTGGTTATAACTTGAAAAAACTTTTTGATTTTCATGACTTCATCCTTCTTAGGTCGGTGAATATTCATGTGATTCCGGAGGTATCGAAATGTAAATTCGAATCCATCCATATTTCGTTATTTGTGTCAAAAAGGTGACATGATTAAATTATTAAAAGAAAATCTGATAAATCTTAAACCAAAAATACAAACTTAATAATTTTCCCCTCCATCCGGATGTACATAAACACTCTTTAATACAAAATAATAATTTTAATCCAATTTATCGCTCCTAGATAACGTCGAAAATCTATATCGTATAAAATACCCAATCACTAATTTCCAAAACACACTATCCAAGCTAGCGTTTTGACGCCGCCATTTGATTAAGTTTGCTCAAACCTAGAACTAACTTGAATTTTGATGTAATTAGCAATAGCTTGATTACTTGATTGGGGATATGTAACTGTTTTGTGTAAATATACCATCTCTAATTAAGTGCCACTAATTGTATTAACTCGATGTGGCAGATCTAAGGTCACTAAAGTATTAACACAGCTATTAACGTGATTGTGGTATTGACATTGTTTCTCGGTGAAATTAGATGACGTTTTGTAGGAACAATCTAATAAGGATAAACAATATTATATCTGTTATTATTGGTATGGTTCAAGAAGAGAAGATGCGTGATTTTATAAATACTTTGGGACCTTGACAAATGGTAAAACACACCATAATATATTATTACAATGCGATATGCAGATGATGGCAATAGGGAAATATGGTTAAACACGCCAAAACATATTTTTTTTTACAATAATTATAATGAAACCAAAACTTGATACGATGACATATAGCAATATGAATATTTGCAACTACCCCCTGAAATGATAACATGATAATAGAAGTAAGACATCAAGCTATTGAAATACAATAATTATTACATCGAAGAAAACAAACAGAAGGGGAAGGTAAGAAGTAAAAGATGTTTAGATAAGCATGAGCAAAGATTTTTATACGTTATTTGTAATGATATTATATAACCTACTTTTGAAGGCGAATCATGTTGAGTGAACGTTATTTTATGATCTTTTAATGGATATGTTACATCAAAGCATCAGATTATGATGTGCCTAACCAGTCGAATACACGGAGTGTGAAGCCCATACACGACGTAGCTTTAAAAAACAGAATCCTACAGAGTATCACAATCTATTACCATCCTATTCAAACTAACACAATCGCGTTAAATAATATAAACTGTCAATTGAAAACAAACACAGTTTCTATTTCGTTTAACTAACAAACGAATTAATTGAATGAACTTTTGAAATGAAACCGGCCAGCTTCGCCCGACAAATTTCAATCGATGTTTGAATAGAAAATCTGGATTGAACTGGATACAGTTGGTAACAATTGATTTTTAAATTGACAAATTGGCGTTATATTTAATCTGTATATTATATTGTCTATTGTTTGATTTATGGATCGAATGTTTTGATGGACGAAGTTGTATACCTACTCTTAATGGTTAAGGCGAAAATTGTTGGATAGAAACGCATGCATGCATGTGATAACAATGTGCAAATATATGTTTATTTAACAATCGAGTTAGAAATATATTTGCGTAGCCCTTTATTAAAAAATAAACATTAGTTTTACTTAATTTTCTTGATCCACGTAACTTATTCGAAGTTTGTATCATCAAATGCCACATACGACTATTTTCTGAAATATTTTTAGCTTTTCCATAAAATATATTTCTTTTACCAGCCATGAGGTGTAAACAATTGCCTATTTCCTACCTAACAACATTGACTCCGATCCGTTCTGTAAAAGCAAAAAACAACTATGCGACATCCGCTCGCTAAGCGTTTAAAGGAATTCTAATTTCACATTCATCCCCAACTCCCGCTAGTACGTGGCGGGCGAAGCGAAGCGAACCGAATTGAAATTCTGTACTGGACGTGGCAACAGCGTCGAATTTCAAATTATTCCTATACGCCGTAACTATTTGCAAACAAATGTGAGGGTTTAAAACGTCGTATGTGCATGTACTGGTTGATAATGCCTGGTTTATGCGCGCGTTAAGGGTTATTGCTTTTGGCGGGATATTTTTCGGGATAGCATTTTAGATGACAAAATTTAGTTATTGAAATATCGGGAATGGTAAATTTTTGTTCTACAATGCTTTTGTGCATGCATTGATGTATTTATTATGAACTAACGGTCCGCCCCGGCTTCGCCCGTGGTACATATTTACGTTTTCTCTACATAAAAACCATCCTCGTACTTCAAGGAATATAATAAAAAAAGAATTATCGAAATCGATTCAGCCGTTCTCGAGCTATGCGCTTACCAACACATTTTGCGATTCATTTTTATATATAAGAAGATATTATGTTATGAATAGACAAATAAATAAAACAAAACATTCCCTACCAGGCTTCCATCAACCTCGTTATATTCTAACGTAAAATAAATTATTCTTATTACCTATCACTTTAGGCATAATATAACTGAAACTACGAATTTATTCAGTAAAATACCTATTACTCCTAACAACATAATACAATAATTATCCTCGTCAATTTCAACAGACATCAACAGATCATTTCAATAATGTTATCTACAAACACGTGTAGATTCCGAACTTATTATAATACAGACAAACATCGTTAACTAAGTATTAAATAATACCTAAATCGTTATCCAAATTAACCAACAAAAGAAGAAAATAATTTGGAAAATCCAAAAGTGCACGCCTCATAATTTTTTTTTAATAAATATTTATTAATTATTATTTTTGTTTATTTAATAACAATTAAACCACATCGAATCAGACCCTGAAAAATGAAAGGGTTCTATTCCTGAGCATACTCAAGCGTAAGAGAAAAAAAAAGACTCGATTAGTAAAGTATTTCGGTCGCTATCGTGTTAACAAGAAAAAGGATCCGCACATACAGACACACGGACGTCCAAGACAGAACTTTTTTAAACTGTTTTTTAACTAGTTTAAATAACAAAAATGACATCAAAAATATCATGAACGTTAAAAATAGTGTTTTTTCTTAATATGTGTGTGTATGTATTATCTTACAAGTGCAATGTATGATACATAAAGACATTTTAAGTTTGAAAAATCAGATGTTTTGCGCGAAGTGACAGTAGTACCCACCTCAACGCTTCGCTTATGAGGCGTGCAATAGTTTAGTTTAATACAACATTGAAAATTTGTTACCAATAACAGTCACTACCTATTTGTAATAGGTTAATAATATAATTTAACATTGACACGTGTAAATCTTAAACTTAATTTTATACACATAAACATCGTTAAGTACACATTAATTACCAGCAAAGCTTGTACCTACCCAAATATAAAACGATTTAGTTCAGTAGAAAATTACCTAAATACCTAACTATATTGAACTAACCCATGTCACAGTATTACAATATTATTTCCTATATTGTAATACTGTGCCCATCTCTACAAAGCGTTCTAATTTTATCAGCGGGCACGAAAATCGTATATTTATTAAATAACACACGCGAAATACGTGTAAAAGAAGTATACTTACAAAATATATACACGTGGTCCCTTGTACCCTATTTTGTTGTGACAAACGACACGGTAGGCAGGTGCGCGTAAATCCGGGTTAAATACATTAAATACTATAAACCCTCTGACCACAGTATTACCATTATTTCCTACAGTAAGGAATCGCCTTTGATGTCGCGCGATGCCGCCGCCAGCGTAGGTAATGACGCTGCCACACGAAAATACGCTAGGGTTGCAACAAATGGGAAATAAAACAATTGTGATTATTAATATTATGATGAAATCTTTATTCATATGTACATTCAAAATAATTGCGATTATTAAATCTGATGTAATTATTTGTTCATAAATATATAATTACAGATATTGCACTGCTAAATATTATTTACGTGGACACTTTATTTTTGGATGTTCTTAATTGTATATTATAACTTTTAACTAAGTAATGCATTCGCATTGGGATGTACAATCTGATTAGAAAATAATGAGGACAACATATACATATACACAGCTTTGATTTTAATTCAACAGATACAATTAATACAATCTTTCTGAAATATTGTTTCCTTCTGGGATTTCAATGTAGATTTACATCCGTAAACCGAACAGTTTGTGCGCGCCATAATAGAATATGTAAGTACCTATGTATAATAAAATTATTACACAAAAAATACGACTGCGACATCCTTTCGCGCTAGGTAAAGCAAACTAAGCGTGTTTGCTTTACGCGGCCCGCGTCGCCCGACCCCCGCCAGTTCCCCTCCGTTTCTCTGCACAAGTACATTCGTCGCACTACTGTAGGAAATAATGGTAATACTGTGCTCTGACACTCATAATAAGTGACAGTTGTTATAATTTTCGCTGATATGCACGTTTACAGTTCAAAGTTTTTGTTAAAAGGTTGTTGTAACCATAATTTGATTATGTTACTAATTGTGCGTGTGCTACTTACGAATGTAAAACACATGATTGATTGATTGACGATTGATTGACACATGAAAACCGCCGTACTTATTTCTGTGTTGAAGCCAAATAGATAAATATTCTTACCTACTACGAATAAAATTCTGATTTTAGACATGCCATTATACTTTTAGAAATTCTCTGTCGATGTACACAGAATATTATACACCGCGAAAATTTGTACATTGAGCATTTTACGAAAAACAAAGTAAAGCCTCCTTATCTACACATTTAGATGACATAATTATTATTGGTAACTACGACTAAAAATAGAATATCATTTAAATAATTAACGTTAGCTCATGTAGGAAAATTTTATAACCCAAATATAACCTGAAGTAGATTGAAATAGGTCTGCCAGTGGGCCCTGGGGAAATAACTGAATAGTTGCCTGTTTAATTTACTGCAAATGGGACTTCGCAGGCCGCTGACTTGGGATATTTGTCTGTTCGGATAAGCAAATATTTAGGGACTAAGAGTTAGATGAAACAAGATTTGAGATGTCAAATTAAATTACATATTTTTAGATTTGGGAGAGGCTTTTGACTAGGTAACAGATTGTAGAATATTTAGATACATTTCTCGCCTCTCTTTCGCAACGAAACATATTGTGTTAGTGTGTAGATACCTCTAACGTATACGAGATAAGTAGAATACGTATATTCACAATGATTATATAGTAATACACCTGTATCTTATGGTGTCCTATACATAAAACTATAATATGGATGTAGTGTTATAGAAGGTAGACACACTCTCTCTGTATTTTATACTGCATAAAATCGTATGATTATAAAATATATTTATTATAGATTTTCTATAACACATTTCAAATTCCATACTGTATAATACGATGCGTATACAACCAAAACATTTACAATATCTCTCTACGTAGTGGTCACTAAAAATTTTATACTCGAGCTAGCGAAAATCGAAAAACTGTAACAGCTCAGCTATGCAACAGGTTATACATAGACGGATTGGCAAATTCAATCTAGTGAGAATATAAAATTGAGAGCTCTGTTGGTTTTCTGTGAGCCTAGTACTCGAATATTCGCTGAGTAAACCTGTACGAAAAAATTCAATATCCATTTATTACAAAAAAACGACTAGAAGAACATAAAATATCTCACTACGTATTTAACAAAATTTTCTCTTACAAAATTGCTAACTTGGATCAAGGACACGCTCTCGATTATTTATTTAAGTTGGGTATAGTGTTTTTGCTTTAAGTTATAAGAAGTATAAGACGCTACATGAAATTATATGTATACATTCGTAAACGAAATTGTTTCATAAAATATTAATGGTTTGTTTAAAGTTGTTTTTAAAAGCTAAAACCAGGTTTCCACCTTTATATCTGCGATAGCATTTTCAAGAGACTAAGTTGTATATTGTGTCATCTGTTATACAAAACCCGAACTAGATTTAAAAGGAAAGAAAACGAACTATCCAGGGACCTTGATACCCACACGACCAAACCAAAACCACATAGTCCGGGATACATCGCCCATTTTTGCAAGTGATTACTATCAAGCTAATTTTTGGTGAGTAGCTTTATTTTGATGAGATGCCCAATAATTTCATGTACGAAACTCTCGATTGTGGTAGCTTACAGAGGTAACAAGGATAAAAAATTTTGATTTGACGGTTCTCAAATATTTATTACGCAATTTGTAGGACAATATGTCTGTTGAATTATATAAGTATTAAATAAGTGAAAATAAAAAAATCAGCTGGTTAGTAATCATTTATGATGACTTCGTTATCGATACACATTGGAAAGGGGGACTCTTTGATCAAACTATAGATTTTGTAGGACAAATATTTTTTCGAATAATTTAGATAATTATCTTGAGATTGAACAAAAAAAAACATTCAGTTAGTAATTAATATTTGAGAACCATCAAATCAAAATATTTTATCCTTGTTTCCTCTGGTAGCTACCACAATCGAAAGTTTTGTACATGAAATTATTGGGCATCTCATCAAAATAAAGCTACTCACGAAAAATTAGCTTGATAGTAATCACTTGCAAAAATGGGCGATGTATCCCGGACTAACACATACACCAAAGAAATTTATTGAAGAAATAGCACTAAATTGACTCGTTCGTTCTAACCACAACACAACGTATGTGGTCACCTGTTTTAGAAGGAATCGTGAATACCATTTATCGTAACACAAGCTGATATATTCTGCGGTTATATTAACAGTTTCAATTAGAATCCAGTTTCACGAGCTACCAGTTAATTATGTTTTATTTACAGAACGGAATATGCAATTAAATCTCAATTGATGCATGTATGACAAAGGATTTGCGTTTATGCTTGTAATTATTGAGCTGTCACTGCCATATTTTGCCGTGTCTGCTCCTTAAAATTTTATTTTAACTTTTATTATTATGCGTGTACTACAAATGATATGTATCTTCTTGTTTTTATGTATGTCGTTTCTACCATCTTTTTTAATACTTCTACACCTCATATCACATTACAAGTGTAAAAAAGTATAGATAATGTATCCCCAACGATATAACGTATGATAAAAGCTTAAAAGCTTATACAAATACATTTACTATTCACAGATCATTACCCTATTTCGGCAGTGTACCCAACGTTAGATAGTCAAGCCCACACATTTTAAATTTAAAAATTACATGAAAACTCCTTTGAACGGATCGTTTCAAAACAAACAAACCGTAAAATAATTAGCCAATAGCTACCTTCTACAATAAGCAGTTTCCCGAAATTAATTTCATCGTAACCTTTCCCTAGTTTACACAGTATAATTTATGAGTTAATTTAGAATTTATCATGTTACACGGTATCTTATTGTATCTATACTCTAATGGTTATTTCAGCCCTGCTAAAGATGCCAAGATTTGAATAAATATCGTCTGGATTGCTTCACAATCGTTTGATCAGTATTATATTTTTTGCTATCAATAATTAGATTATATTATAATATTAAGGACTAAGAACACAGAATAGTGATTACGTCAAACATGGATGAAATAATTGAGTATATGTAACAGGACTTAAAGCCAATAAAATTATTTTAAAAACAGATACAATTCCATCATGATTTTGTATGCACAATCTTCGCTACTATCTGTGCCATAGAAACATTTAAATTGCTCTAATTGTGGAGGAAATACTTCTATTTTCAATACCCACAACAGAAAGCAATACCCAAGTTGTACTTTTGTTAGTTAAATCCTTTGAATACTGCATCTAATTGGTCATACTAACAATATTGATTGCAACTGTATTCCGTCTGATTGCTGGTATTGAATAATGTTGATAAATTGAACTATTTCATTTGTCTGTTGAACTTTTTCCAATTTAAAACTAACATTTGAAAGTTCTGAGAATATTTTAACTATGAGTCAGAGAGACGTTCTTTCTAAGAATGATGCTAATAATTCGCGTTTTCATTCTTATTGTTATTGAAGTCAGAGTTTAATATTGCTTCATAATTACATATTTTATTCAACTTTTTGTGCACTAGACAATAAGACATAGAAGAAATAGAAGGAAATACAAAAATAATCAATTAACATTGAACGACATTGAAGCATTCAGTGCAAGCATTAATAATTTAAAAGCATCACTCATATGGTATGCTTCTATCGATTTGAAATTTTTATCATTTCTAGCTCTTTATGGGCGCATCCAATCAACTATGCTCAAAGCGAATACGTTTCATACCTACATTTTTTATCGTGATCATCACTTAACGGAATTGAAAACGAACTGAATTTTATCGTCATAAAACACTTGGCTTGAATTACGTCTTTTGAAATAGGGTTGCAACATTTTGGCTCCTTTGTGAGAATTGCCCCTTTACCATGATGATTTGAAGCAGTATTATTTCCAGTGTGAAAATTGACAGTTCTATATAGATTGTCTAGCGCCATCACTTTCCCAAACTGGAAATAAAACTGCTATAAAAATTATGGTAATCCTCCGTCATGTGAAAGGTCCAGTACGTACGATACACTACAACACAATGATGAAAGAACAAACAAGCGATACGGCATACATTTTGATTCAAAGTCAATAAATGCATCCAAATCGTTCGATAGAAATGATATTGCTATTTGAAACAAATATGCTAACGTTGGATGGGTTACAGATATCCAAGATAGGCAAACATTATACAAACTTGCAAAATTATTATCCTTGTACAAACCCTTCTTGGATAATTGATTCGCAGACAAATGTATCGGTTATTTAAGCGGTTATTGGAGCAATAGCACTTGGGCTATGATGTAAATTATCCTAATTAGTTGAAATGATTGGAAAATTAGCATCGATTGACGATAAATCAAATTGATTAAGGCCTACAATAGAAAAACATACGCACTTTAATTACATTTTATTACTAATTGCCTTACAAAATTTGATTTTAAAGTTACTATGTACATTTCTACGCTTAGCTTCGTAAATGACATAAATCTCGCCCATAAATATTAATAAGTAATCACCAATAACTTTAAAAGGTTCAGATACATTAAAACACTCCGTATTAATTCAGAATTGGCAATATGAATCAAAATATATTAAATAATGTCCGTACATAATGGTATTACTGCAATCATTCACGATGAATGGAGCAATCATTTTAATGTAATTGTTTAATTTATGATTGACTCGAAATGTAAAGTTCCCTGAATAAATAATGAAATTCGGATAAACTCTGATTAAATGACAAAAGATGCTCTGAACTATGTGGGTATTGTAATTGGCTGTTATACGGTTAAAACTTTAAATTGCTTGTTTTAATTGTTTATAAATATTTATATTATACAGCAGAAACTTTGTGTTGTTAGGATTAATTGAAATCTACTAATAGGTACGTAATTTAAAAATTATTTTGCCATATGAAACGAGTAGCATATTATAGTTAAAGAAATATCTTTTTTACATTGGAATAATATATGGTAATAAACACTTCTTTTTTCTTGTTCTTCCCAATTGTATGAAATTGGCTAGACAATGCAGTATACAGCATATTATCTATTTTTTTCATAAAAAGATGCATTAAAAATGAAATAAAAATATATATAATATATTTTATTATATAAATTATATTATTATATAAATATATATAATATATTTTTATAAAATAAAAATATATTACTTATATCAGATGAATACAATAAAACTAGGTACAACAGCTCGCAGTGCTACCGATTCAGAACAATCTTCAATACAACCTTTGATACAATATATTTGTCGCATTAACAAAAATATACTTTAGGGTGGAAAACACAGCTATTATATTCGTAAGACCGAATCATTTCTTACATAAAGTACGAGAATCACGTGTTATATACCGTAATATTCCTCAGACGTTTGCTACAATCAACAGTATGGAAATCAAGAGAAATGCGACTTCCCTACAATGTGTTTCATTTACTTTTCTATTGAGAATGAAAATTGAATGTCACGCGACGTGTGAGCACTTTCGAAGGTTTGTACGAAAATTGGTTTCCGAACGAAATGATTTCAAGTTATCCATCTATGCATTGGTTGCTAAATAAGAATTCTAAATCATTTTGTGAAGAAAACATGTTTATCGCAAGGAATTGTTATTTCATTCTCATTATTACTAAGATTCCGACCCACATTTCTAAACAAAAGCATAATCGTAATTGTAATCTTGAACGACAAACCTTACATCAGACAGCGTAATAAAAAATAAACTTTTAATTAACATTTTATAATAATGTAAACAGAATAAATAATACAAAGAATTACGGAATGAGGTCACAGTTGGTTCAGATTAAACGAAAAACATGGAATTTTCAGAATTCCGCTGTACGTCTCGGCATGCTCTTAATTGAAAAACTTTTTAGGCCGAGACATTTGGAGAAGTTCTGCGTGAACTTGACGAGCCGACTTGGGTTCTGTAGGAAGGAATTTACTATTATCCGTTTGATAGCGCTACCCTGCGCTACCTATTACTTGACCTATTACAAATCAATGTCAAAATGACGCTCTTGTATACCAAAATATGGGTGGGAATCGGTAAAGGAGCTGATGTTCCATGAATATATATCAGAAGGCAAACGATCTTGTGGATCAAGATCTTCAGAGCTAGGTACTTTAAGTACTGTGAGGCCTGTCTAGCCAATGGTCTAGCTCAAAAAGATAAGAAGCCCAAAGAGAGAAATAATTTTTTCATAATTTTTATCGGAGCGTCTTATCTTACCTTATTCGAAATTAGCTTGTAATACAAGTAGACGACAATACAATGTGAAATTCATGTCACATATCGGCTTACAGCTAATAATTGGTAAATGGCTACGATTATAGAATATGCCACATCATTTCAACGTAGCAAACTCTACTAAAAATCAATAGCACTAAGAAACCCCAAAACTTGAACTGAGTTTAAACAGAAAAAGGACAGACTGCTCTCAAATTATTTCTTAGTTTAAAGAGGTAAAGATAAAAGAGGACAGACTACTTTCAAAATAAATAATTTCGTAGCTAAAATCCTACAGCATAATGGCCACATTAAAATGCGCACACTTAGTCTAAAACATCGAGGCCATTCATTCAAATATACATTTAAACTTTTTATTTATTAATTCTTACGCTCCAATTCTTGAGACTTTTATATTTTCTTAAGCGCCGAGTTCTTTTCTTTGTACGCATATTTATTTGGGACACGGAAAGAAATTAAATTTTGTAAATGGTATTTCTTAGGAAGATATTTAATTGAAAGTACGCGGAGTTTTGTTCATATCACTTGTATTTGCTGGTGTTTTTAATTAAATGATTTATATCTTCGTATCATATTAAGAAGGATATTATCACGTTTAATAAGTATTTTGATTTGATTTGACGATTTGGCTGATGTCTTTATAATTTTATATTTAGATGTGTTTTATTTATAAATTGTTTTTGTTTTCATTCTTTGATTAGAATGAAGATTTGGAAATGTTTTGAAGTAGAATAGCCGATAATTTGGACGTCCAATACTTCTACAGCTTTATTTTTTTGTAAGACATACGAAATGTCATAATTAAAGACAAAAATGCACACTTAAAATAAACTTCAACCTTCCCACTTGCATAACCATCAGCCATTACAGTAATGAGTGTAAATTAACGAACTAGGAAACTAGTAACTATAATGCTGACGTCATCAAGTGATGCGAAACTTTTGTAGTTTAACCAGAGTGGCTGAGTCCGGACAACAAGTGGTTAACTCATTTGAAATTCTAATACAAATCCAACTCATAGTAAACACGCTGGCTTAGATGTCTGCTAATCATGCCATTGTTGAAATATTTTGGTATTAACTCTCTAGAGTTGGCGAGTAATAATATATTAGCGTATTAAATTCTGAATTAAAGTTTGCAGTTTGAAACTATATGATTGTGGGATGTTAGAATTGAAAATAAGAAGTAAAATTATATGCGCATGCTTTCTGATTATACATGTTAGAAAATGATCTAGGTAAGGGTAAATTAAATCGGTCTGTCTTATATGTGTTTGCGTCATATTATGTATTAAAGTTTTAACGACGAACCAATAAATTAAAATAATATATTATTTATGTTACGGATTATAAATCATATTTCATAAAAAGTACTATCTCTAACCAATAGGAAAAATGTTGTATTGCATGCGTTATGATAAAAATAGACCTCCAAGGTAAATAATTTAAGCACCAATTTTGAACGTGAAAAAATTACGTGTGATACTGGTGAAAATAAAAAAAAGCTCAGTACTACAGCGTAGTTAGAGATTGGAAAACCACGTACTTAATTAACGAGTTAAAAAGGGTCCTTACACCGAAACACATGGGACCAAAACATTAAAACATTTTCTTTTTACACAAGTTTGTTGTGTGCCCCATTTATTTTTATTGGATGAAAACAGACGAGAGAAAAATTTACATTTTGAACGCTATTCAAAGAGGACTGTGTCCTTTACATTTTGTTAATTTAAATTACGTGCTTTAATTGCTTGGTTTAATTTTATCGCAGTCACAACTTTAAAATTAATTTACACGATTATTACATAATTACAATCGTGTCGGAATATTCCTGTTTTATTTTTCAGTACAAAATAATGTACTGTAGTATCGTGTTACCGTTTAAACTTTTTCAGGTTTCAATACACAATTTTAGGACTACACACTTAACTATTTTAAATTTTGTTTCTATTGGACGTTTATTTCTAGGTACTGTTATTATTAAACAAAAAGCAGTGCATTTAGTAATATATTTTATTTCAGAAACGTATAGGACACACGTGAGCATGAGAGCTTTCTTACCGTCTTTAACTATTAACACAGCGAATTTTTATTTCATTTTTGAAACAGCGAATTTTAATTTAATTTTCAAGTGCAGAGTTGTGATTGTTTTTCTTGTCCCTCATGTCCTGTATGCATTAATAAGTCGCAGTGGCACGTCGAAATTGAAATTCATCCCGTCACACGTCATCCCGAGTTGCATAGCGAGCGAACGCAAATTGAATTCTTAGAAAAAAAAATACTTCCAAGTACGCCCATAAATATGTAATGTTATGCTTTTGACATGTGAATTTGTACACATTTTCGTCACGTTCCCGCGCGAAGAAAAGCCAACTTTTCAAAACTTATTTTGTAGCTCTGAATCATATTTTCATTACAATTTCATAAAACTAGTCTGGTTGCTATTTTGAATGCACAAGTGTCTGTTTGAAAACGATGGAGCATATTTTTTAAATTCAGTTAATTTTACTTTGAGAGCCATTTGTAACTCGACGTTTAATTGAAGATGCCCTTCAAAATGTTTTAGTGGGCACTTTCACTAACTGCCTTCAAATACCGATCGAATTTTATGTTTAAACGGTACTACAGAAAGAATTTTATTCGCTCCAAGTTATAAGAAGTCACATAAGCGCGAAATGCGAGACATATTTGAATCGAAAGAAACCAAAGCCAATAGAAAAATACCACTGGCACATTAAGCAGCTTTGAGCGAAGTAATGCGACACTAGTATCAATTGAAATACCAATTTCCAAATTCCAATTCAAAGGGGCCGTGTCACGGCGTGCCACGGAGCGGATGTTTAGCGTGTCACCCGCGTGACTCTATCCGTGACGTCAGTATATGCCGACTGTCAGCGCGTGATGCTGAACAAATGTAACTGACAATGCGGTTTTGTAAGCGCTTACGTGTTTATTGTTTTACATGTATCAAAGAATCGCTTTTTGTTGTTGATAAACAATGGCAGTGTTTTCGTCGCGTATCTTGTAACTTTTCAAAATAAACTATAGTAACTATAATCTTAATATATATAAATCTCGTGTCACAATGTTTGTCCTCAATGGACTCCTAAACCACTTAACCGATTATAATAAAATTCGCACACCATGTGCAGTTTGATCCAACTTGAGAGATAGGATAGTTTAAACATGTAGGTACCACGGGCGAAGCCGGGGCGGTCCGCTAGTATAATATAGATTTAATTATATTTGGAGGCAAATTTTTTATTTCTACTTTTATCTATAAAAATGAAAATCTAATACTCCTACAAATGAATTCCAAACCAGATCTTCCATTAAAACGCTATTTACACAGAACTCAGTGGAATGAAGGCTTCTCAAATATTATTCGGAGAAAATATGTGGTATTTAGGAACTGAAGAGCCAAAGTATGAAAACTCGTGTAAAATATAATGTAGTACCTATGTTAGGTAAAAACAAATTAATTATATGCATTTATCTCATGAACAATGATTTGTTGTAATAAGAAAAATTCACATTGAAATGAAAGAATAATATAAATATAAATGAAAGAATATAACAAAGGTCAGTTAGATTGAATCAAATTTACATAACACAAAAATATTTTGAGCATGTAACAACTAATTTGATACTCTGCATTCCAGAACCAATTATTATGTGTTAAAATTATTTTAACTTATGTGTCGACTAAAACAAAATGTGTAAACATATGGCAACATTAGAAAATAAAGACTTTAACGGATTTAAAACAAGATTTATCCAATATATTGTCATATCCATTCAAATCTTTATTTTTTTAATCTACACTAATATTATAAAGAGGAAAACTTTGTTTGTTTGTTTGTTTGATTGTAATGAATAGGCTCATAAACTACTGGACCGATTTTAAAAATTCTTTCACCATTCGAAAGCTACATTATCCACGAGTAACATAGGCTAGGTTTTATCCCGGAAATCCCACGGGAACGGGAACTATGCGGGTTTTTCTTTGAAAACGCGGGCGAAGCCGCAGGCGGAAAGCTAGTGTATAATACTCGCGTAAAATCAAACTCTAGAAAATACTATACAGCAAAATTATTATAACTCGTGTTAACTAAAATGGATAAAAGTTCTGTAGATAAAAGCATAAATAACTTGTATACCAATTTAAGGCTGGCAATCTCATAGGAAATAACTCTCAGAAGCTGTCAGACATGATCGATCCTTAGCTGGCAACACCTGCTTGCTCATAGATACATTTTAATATGAAGAAGTGTTGCTTAAACAAATTGTGTACACTACTTATAGATGGTATAATTTAAAGGTTATTTTTTTCAATAAATATAAGTGTGTGTGAATGTCAAATGTTTTAGATGATTATAAACACAAACATAGAACGTAGGTATATTGAAAAGATTATTTATAGGTAAAAAAAACTATTTTCAGTTTGACAGTATTAAATTCATTTTTTTATGAAATAAAGTTCCATAGATAAGTAGGTGTAGGTACAAAAATACATGTTTTGTTCATACATTTGGTCATTACTAAATATGAACTTAAAAAATATGAAACTGTTAACAAAATTTACCTAGAACTAACAATATTTCGGCGCGTGCTAATTCCCTTAAATTCAAACGAATTCAGGTCACGTCTTTATAATCAACTATTCCAACACAATACTACAACAATACAATTAACGAATAATTAGGACAAACCGATATAAACACGTTACGTTAATAAATTATAATTATCTGTTCAACTGTTAACTTTCAGGGAGTTAACTATGATGGCTGTTTAATTTCTACCTAATATACCGTTAATAATCGTTGTAACGAATGATTAATGCTATCCGAGATAAATAGTTACACAACGGTTATGATACCGATACCGATACCGTTATTGATAACGTTATAGTAATAAACTTTGAGATTGTTTGTCCCGTAAATTGCCTTTACGTTATTAATTGAGCTATTGATTGCTTATATTTATGATACTATAATATTTTAATGAGGAAGAAAATCGCGTTATTAATGTTGTACATAACTTTCAGGATATTCGAATGGATTAATGACGTTATAATATGAACGTCTTTTTAGGTTAGGTTTTTAGAGTATCTTAGGGTAATTTGCTCGACATTATCGTATAAGAAGCGAGATAATTCTTTAAAAGACAAATAATTGAAATAACAAAAAAATGAATAATAACACAATTTGAGAAATTAAGTAATTCTAATTTTTTTTCTTGAATTATCATTTAAATATTATGTACTCTCACATTAATTAAACTAGTTAAATGGAATTAAAGATTTTAACGGATTCAAAATTATTGCATTCATTTTATTCGTAAGCGAATTAAGGTACCTATACACTCGTAAGTAGTTTTCACGCGTTAAATAAACTAATAAAAACAAACACACGAATAAAATATATTATACAAGAAAGGTCCATTTTCCTATGAGTATGTGTTCGAGCAGCGAACAAATATTTTATTTTAAATTACTTATTATCCATCTATATCATATATCCAGTTACATTACATTAATGACAATTATTGAGCAATAACGTAAATGAGGTCAAGCTGCCTCAGCATTATTATCGTGCGACGGCCGAGCCGGCCGGAAAGCGCAGTTCTTCCATAGCAGCGCCCGAGTGCTAATCAATCCGCTCGAATCCGCGTAAATTATATATAATTATTAGCAATAATTAAAGTGTTCCCAGTTGTCCCATAATATCATAGCATTATTAGCAGCATATTAGCGACCTAAATACAGTCCACATTCGATGTAATACGTAAACCGTACATTTTCGAGCCGGATCACCGTAAAAAAGTGTGCCGCGTCGCGAGTGTAAAGTGTGACGTGGAACCGGAAATCCACGTGTCCCTTCTTCCCCCGTGATATCTATTCAGCGTATTATCTTATAACTACAAGCAAGCAGCATATCATTCAACAGCAGCCAAAATTAGCATTTTAACGAGATACAAAATCCAGCATTTTCAAGCCATAAAAGAGCTTGCGTCAGCTCCACGTGTCGCCACGCGCATCGCCCCGAGCAAAGTACAGCCAGCCAAAAGCAAAACCCCCTATCAGAATATCTAGCAGCAGCATTCGAGCGGAATAGAAATTAACAGAACAGCAGAATTAGCAGAATCAGCAATTATCTATCAGCGACCAGCATATTATAGCAAATAACCAGCATATAGCAAGTAGCAACCAGAAATTATTTATCAGCGACCAGCATATAGCAAGAAGCAATCAGCAATCCGTGAACTGCAAAAGGCAATCTAGCAACTAGCATCTAGCAACCAGCAATTAGCATCTAGCATCCAGCAACTAGCAACTAGCAACTAGCATCTAGCAACCAGCAATTAGCATCTAGCATCCAGCATCTAGCAACTAGCATCTAGCAACCAGCAATTAGCATCTAGCATCCAGCATCTAGCAACTAGCATCTAGCAACCAGCAATTAGCATCTAGCATCCAGCATCTAGCAACTAGCATCTAGCAACCAGCAATTAGCATATAGCATCCAGCATCTAGCAACTAGCATCTAGCAACCAGCAATTAGCATCTAGCATCCAGCATCTAGCAACTAGCATCTAGCAACCAGCAATTAGCATCTAGCATCCAGCATCTAGCAACTAGCATCTAGCAACCAGCAATTAGCATCTAGCACTTGGCATCTAGCCTCCAGCATCTAGCATATAGCAAGCAACAATAAGCGACCAGCAACTAGCATTTAGCATCAAGTATCTAGCATCCAGCATTAAGCGACCAGCAATTGGCATCGAGCATTCAGCAGTCAGCATCTAGCAATCAGCAACTATCAATTAGCATCAGACGATCAGTGACCAAAAATTAGCATATAGCAATCAGCAAGCAGCAAATAGCCATCAGCAATTAGCAACAAGGAATCAACAACCAGCAACCAGCAAGACGTAAGCCAGCCGCCTACGTCATCAGCACGTGCCGCCACGCGTCAACCGCCACGTCAGCCAGCAACAGCAAGCAACCTAAGGTATCCGGGGACGTAGCCACGTCGACCGTATCCGAGACAGCCAAGTAAGAATTTTCCATTTTATTTTTTATTTCTACCGTTTGATTATTTTATATTACAATGGAAGCTTTATATACGGTCCAACTAGAGATCAAGGACAAAATAAAGAAGTTATTAGCGAATTTTAAAAAAGATAGTGCAGAGCGTAAGAGTATCGAATATTGTAGACAGCGTTTAGATATATTAGAATCTTTATGGGATGAATGCCAGAAAAATCATGAAAAGCTTTTAAAATATGAATCGACACAGCATCAATATTTTATGCGGGAAGAATTTATTAACATTCACGACAGTTATATTCGAGCAAAGGAAGCGATCAGTGAAGCATATGATAATTTTTTATTACAAAAGCAAGCCCATCTAGAGCCGAAAGCGGGAGGATCCGGTTTAGAATCGCAAGCGACGCCTAGGTCTACAACATTTCAATCACGGGGGACTAACAGCAAATTAGACGATTTATCTCGAAAGCAGGAAGTCAATTTTAAAGCATTTATCAGAGCAGTAAGCAATATTGATGTGAATAATTTGGAGGAGAAGTGGGAATATGAAGACTCCCTTCGTATTCTCCACAATCGATGACCAGTGGTGGAACTATAATCTTTATGCATTACAAACATTTCAAAACTTATAAAATTTTATATATATCTTCTGTGGGCCTCGGGAGCATGTTCGAGCAGCGAACAAATATTTTATTTTAAATTACTTATTATCCATCTATATCATATATCCAGTTACATTACATTAATGACAATTATTGAGCAATAACGTAAATGAGGTCAAGCTGCCTCAGCATTATTATCGTGCGACGGCCGAGCCGGCCGGAAAGCGCAGTTCTTCCATAGCAGCGCCCGAGTGCTAATCTATCCGCTCGAATCCGCGTAAATTATATCTGTGGTGTTTGGTATATACCTCGTAAGTGCAAAAATGGCCATTTTTTGTTTTCTGGCCATCTATACTGATAAAAACGTCCTCTTTCGTTTGGTCTATGTCACATAAGCCTACTGATAGTAGAAATACCTTAAATAGGTTGTATCAAAACCCCTTAAGTACAAAAAAAATATTTTTATTTGATACAAATATATTAATATAACTTAACATAGACTTTTAAAACGAATACTCAATCAAGGAACGGCCATTTACAACGTAAGAGCACTTAACATAATTAGACCAAACTTGAATAATTATTATCATCACTTAACTTATTTGTACCAAATCAAATAAAATTATTTGTGAACTTAACAGGTCTTCTCTGAGTTCTCCCTTACTTAAATATAACGTTATTTGGCACATAATTTAAATCTTCAGACATTAGGTCTCAAGCCTATTATCTATAAAAAAACATGCATGTGATGCAAGATCTCTTAGACTTAGTGTGTTCAGAAACGTTTACCAATCTTTAAATCGATTTAAAGATTGGTAAACGTTTAAAAAGCCAAATAACGATACCTACATGCACAAGGTTTGATTCTTTGTCTCTTCAAATTCATTCTTTCATGTCAGATTAGAATAGATTTAGAAAAATCGGAGCTTATGGCAACATTTCACTATGAAACTAAAAGATAAAAGCTGTTTGTTTACAGATTCCAAATTTAACTGCATCAGTAGCCTTTTATAAAAGAAACTTTGGACTTTTAATTTAAAAATCCGCAAAGTTACTACTAAACGAACATTCCATTATGTTATGTATGAAGGAATAGCTCAAAGAGGTGCGGATGAAATCGCATCATGCTTATGGCATTTTATTAACCGTTTGGCAGAAGAAGTAGAGTAGCTTATTTTATATTCAGTGTTTTCCAGGTCAAAAACGGTATAATATCTTGCCTGTTAAGCAGATATTGAAAGATTCATTCAAAAAAGAAACAGCACCATCTCCGTTCCCCGAGATAAATGAAAATGACCAGCAATCGCCATGATGTAAAATTAATTAATGAATCTGACTTCTTTCCATTTTCGAAACTATTGACTACCTACTCATTTTATCAAAAGAAATACTGCAACAGACAAAACTACATTTGGTTAGAACTGTATTTTCTGGTTGATGTATGAAAAGTCTAATGACGTAGATTTTAAATACTCTTTGAGTGAAAATGAAGAGTTTCTGTATTTCTGGTTTAAGAGAACTGAGAAAAAATAGAATTCTCCGAAGTGGCTTTGCCATTGGCCTCTAATGAGCCTATCAATATCGATGCTCTGAAATTCAAAGATATCTTAGATCTTCTGCCAATAAGTGATCCAATTTATGATATTATTATTTCAAATCATTGTCTCATGGTCCGACTAGAAACAATCTTATGACTTTCAGTGACAGTGATGACGACTATGAATTAATGTTGTAGTGGTACGTTTTACAAACAAATTTTATTTGACTGGATCCAGCTCGTAACTATTTGCAGGGTAAAGACATCTTCTCACAAGGAGAAGACATGAGCAGTAATCACCACGCTTGCTCACTGCTGGTTGGTGATTTCAGACCATAATCCCGGTTGCCATCACGATGTTTTCCTGTTATTAGAAATGATGATGTTTTCTTGTTATAGAAAATGTATCTCTGGTTATTAGAGAATCTACTTATGCATCCGAAAAAGACACATTGGTAAATGTCGGTTGATGGGATCGATCCCGCAGCATCTAGCACGGCAGGCAAGCGAACTACCGTGACTTCTGAACCACACACACACACACACACACACTACTTTTAGGATTTTACTTTGTAGAGAGAGTATCAGAGAATTGCATATTGCACGAAAATCACAATATTTCCTGGCTTTTTTATGAGTACTTATTTGTGGCAAATCACACTCCTATTCGTTTTTGTTTTTATATATGGTTAAATCTATTTGTATGGAAGACGTTTCCCCATAATATTTGTTTTTTAATGTCTGTTTATTGTCTCCGTCGAAAAAAAAAAGAAAAATCCTTTCTATTAAGGTAAAAATAGGAATAAATACTAATTAAGAGTACAAATAAATATGCTCTAATCCACTTAAGTACACACGTTTTAGACATTTTCACATCATTTTCACATTTTTTTCTTTTGGTACAAACATGTTAAGTAACAATTACTCTTGAACTAGAACATTTTTTTTATTTTTTTTGTAAGTGTTCAAAACTTGAACATAATAGACATTTAAATATCATAAATTTGTTTTACTCAAGTGTTTATTCCGATCTGTAGCAACAGGGTAGCAACCGTGAAAACTTTCAAACGCTCATACCCAAAAATCACCATTTTGCACTTAAGTGGTACGTACCAAATACCACAGATATATAATTATTAGCAATAATTAAAGTGTTCCCAGTTGTCCCATAATATCATAGCATTATTAGCAGCATATTAGCGACCTAAATACAGTCCACATTCGATGTAATACGTAAACCGTACAGTATGGAAACGAAAAAAAAGAGCCAAAAGAAAACACATTAGCCGTTAACATAATGAACATTCCACACGACGCAATTTAACACAATTCAACGTAACACATCAGCGAACTATTTGCAATCACGTAATCGATTCACCAACTCGATTAAAACTACGATCGTTTGTAAAACACTCGTCCGAGTCGACTAAATCGATTCCCGAATGAAAACCGGTAAAGATCAATGACATACAATTTAACTTATCATGGTTAGGAATTTAACGCGTTCGTGGTTCCTAGGAACTAGGATTAATTACCCTTTGTTATTAGGTAACTTGTATTCTTGAAACTAGCTCATTAATTTTGACAATATCTACATTTATCACTTAGCCATTCAAACCATTTCTCAATTCTGGTTAATCTCCAATAAATTCTACGTATAACGTAGATATACTAGTGTATGAATTATGGGTAGGATGTAAATTTTAGAATGTGGCATTGCGAATTTTGTTTATTTTTGAAGAAAATGAGTTAAACATTGATGTAACTCGGGTCGTGTAAGATATAAATTGTTTCACATTCACATTTCACATTTATTCTATATTTACTATATTTTGCCTATTGTTATTTAAGTCACTGTATCATGATGTAAAATTACTCGTTTTAACACATGCATTTTTCTTTATCTTTTTATAACTTAAGACTGTTCACTCCATCGATCCTCTTCCATTCCTCAATAAATTAATATATTTCTAGCATACGTTAAGTACCCCAAAATGTCTATATTATAATAATATAATTATACTGTTTGCTCAAAAGAAAACGCAGAATTAGTCTAAACCCCAATAAGATTAGATTACCAAAGCGGGTAATGTTAAGCTTGTAAAAACAAAACAGCATTTAATTAACCTATGACAACTTGTCAAAGTCTAATCCCTCTTGTTGGCTTGAGCGAAGACGCTTTAAATAATCCTATGAATTCACCTCAAATTCAATTAAACAATTTCAAGATTCTAAATAGTCAAGATTGAAGACATTTCAATTTGGCTTTGGGTATTCGAATTATTACTGAAGCGAGGTCTATCGAAAATGTTCACATTATTAATTTAATATTGTATTATATTAAATTAATTATTCCCAACCTATTTTTGGTATTTGAGAAACAAGTATAAGAAATCTATTTTCGTACGTAGATTCCAAAAACCCATTAACACGAAGTCTATTTTTACTCATATTCTCAATTTTTCTGGTATTTAAATATAACTCCAGACAAAAGCACCATATTTAAACTCAAACATTTATTTATTCAATTAGACATCTTTTAGAAGCACTTTCGAATCGTCATTACATATTTTTAACATTTACCAGCGATTCTGAAAGAAGTATCTATGGAGAAGAACCGGCAAGATTTGCCTAAATGTCCACATCACCGCACTATAAAATATCCCGTTCAAGCTGCACTAACCGGATCTCAAAACGGATACTGGATTGGTCAAAGCGATATCAAACAATTAGACACAGCACTAAACGGATCCGGATAATCTTCAATGTTCTTACTGACCACAGACAGGGCCGTGTAAGCAATCTGAACGCGGTTGGAGCGACATCTCGGTGTTATTCGATTAATTTTGAATGCTGAAATGTTGTGCATTTCGGTTTTCCGTGAACGGTATTTCGAATTTGGTCGTGTTGCATTTAAATGATCAGAGCGGAAGAAATATTAGCGAGGAATTTTAGGTGGCTATGCTTTGGTGGCGAAAGAAGTTATACAGTAATATAAACACGAGAATACTTGTGCATTCTAGGAGTATGCAGTGTAATGTAGAAAGAAATTATTTTAAAGAGCAACGTAGAAATAGATTATTTTGCTTTAAATAATTTTTTACATAATATTTTATGTTCACGATTATATTTGACAGAAAAGAAATTCAGTCTAGAAACTACGTTAAGATGATTAATTTTACTAATAAATATAATATTTACTTAGCAATTGAGAAAAGAATATCATTCATATAATGCAAAATACCAGTCAATACACTCTATCATAATCGAATGATGAATGATGACATTTTTGATTTAAGCCCTTTTGGGAACACCCCGGGTCCCTTCCCGGATCCCTTCTTTCGCTCGCTTATTAATCACTAGATCAAAAAGGTCATCTATTATAGAATTAGAATAAGCGTGATTATTTCTAATGATGCCTAATATATTATACGTTGTATCAAATTATTATAAAACATGACCATTAAAAATCGCATCGAAACTGAAACATTACCTATTCATGCAACATGTCTTAATTTATCTTTAAGTGAAACTTCTTCAGGCGCGTTGAGAGTAAAATTTCAAGGTCAAGTCATGTAAGGTGATGATTGTGGTATCTTTGAATCTTGCCAAAAAAAATTCACATCTGACATGTGAAAAAGAAAGGCACACACGTTCTTTTTCTCACACGTTTCTTTTATTTTTATTCGAAAATTACAATTTATTAATACATAAGTCGATACAATTTGAGTATCATACAGACTCATTCTAAACCACAAACGAACACTAGCATTAACCAAATACCGGTTTTTCGGAGCGCATCACTCACACAACGTAATCCTGATTAACGTTATCAATTATCAATAAATTAGTGATGTGGCTCGATAAATTGCGAAACACAGTGGCCGAAATTACAGAGCTGCGTCGAAAAATGGCATTCCGACGGACAGAGAGTAATTGCCAGACGGTCGGTGCAGTTAATTCCACTTATTTAGTTTTCAAACGGTACGTTTATACCGGTATTCGGTACCGTTTCCAAGTGTTATTTAGGTGTATTTTGGGTATTTGAAAACTTCCAGGTGTGTTCTGTTTACATTTCTTATATTCATAACTAAGTTGTTTATCTCGACTCCGTCCGGGTAGACTGTAAACATATTGTTTAGTTATTTTTACAAAATTTTAACAGATGAACAGAATGTAACAAAACAAAAAAATATTTAGATGCGTTCATTCGTTCTTATGTTATAAGTAGGTAGTGTAACTAACCCAAGTCGGGTTCGTTATATTTTCGTATCATTCCTAGTAGTAAGTATATTGTGAAAATTGGTGAATACTATACTTAGTGTGCGTCCACACTGAATGCGCGGTGGCGGCGGCCTAAGGCGGGCGCGACGAGCGGGCGCTCGCGGTGGCCACACCGACGCGCGAGCTCAAGTAGCGGTTCGACGTTTTTCGGGTGTTGCAAACTTTGGACGATTTGCTATTTTTACTGGACAGTCCGATTTTGAGATGAGATCATTATAGAAGTTGTACACAAAATATATAAAACAGAGGAATAACGGGTGAATCTTATATGAAGAATTGAGATTATACCCTACAAAATTACTGTGGTGTATATAAGTGTTTTAGATTGAATCGCACTTATAAATAAAGAAGTTTCACTTCAACAATTAAGTATTTACCGCTATTTTACGAAAAACATAAAGGATATAATATAAGAAGTCGAGCGACAAGACCGAACTGGTTTGTTACCCCCGCCGTCCGCGCATTGGGTCGATTGCTGACTAGGCCCGTAGTGTGGCCAGAACGCGCGGATAGGAGAGTTTGAAAACTACGCGCGCTGGCTCGCTCATTACCGTCGCACTAGGCTTCCGCCATAGTCATTTCAATGTGGACGCAAAGGCGCGTTTCATACGTTTGATATTTCGCGCCCGCCGTCGCAACCGCGCTAGGCTCGCAGTGTGGACCTGCACCTACTGTATTGCACGCCTCATAAGCGAAGCGTTGAGGTGGGTACTACTGTCACTTCGCGCAAAACATTTATTTATATTATAACATTTAAATGTGTTAATTCTGTATGTACATATAAATTGGTGAATACTATAATGTATTTATATATCTCACTAACCGCCGTATCACACCGTATCTCAGGTTAACAACCACAACACTGTTTCATCCTATTTCATCCCTTTGAAGTTTCTACAAAAAATATCCTGTAGTATACTAATAATTAAAATTTATCCAAATTTGCCCAAAACCGCTTTTGTAATTAATATTTCCCGAGGTTTCTAAGAATCATTGATTTAAGACAGGCTGTATTAAATATTCAAAACTAATTTCTTCTTTATTAATTATTAACTGGTTCAAGTAATATCGAGGAGAAATTAATTAATTTCTTAAAATGTATCGACATCATAACTTATTTAATGGCGATGTCTTAAGTTTTTTTTTCATAAAATCTTATTCTTTTGTCCATAGTGTAACCATATCTACGTTAGTAAAGTTAGAACAACCTCTGTCTAAAGCGTGCAATTTTAACACACACACGATATCCCTGTTCCCAGTTAAAATATATTTACAT
The DNA here is from genome assembly GCF_061535455.1 of Colias philodice. Classification (NCBI taxonomy): domain Eukaryota; kingdom Metazoa; phylum Arthropoda; class Insecta; order Lepidoptera; family Pieridae; genus Colias; species Colias philodice. Next base: position 9,261,560 of record NC_143104.1, read on the forward strand.
GGGAATCCATACTAATATTATAAATGCGAAAGTAACTCTGTCTGTCTGTCTGTTACTCAATCACGCCTAAACTACTGAACCAATTTTCATGAAATTTGGTATGGAGATAGTTTGATACCCGAGAAAGGACATAGGATAGGTTTTATCCCGGAAATCCTACGGGAACGGGTTTTTCTTTGAAAACGCGGGCGAAGCTGCGGGTGGAAAGCTAGTTATTTATAATTTATATGTTAAATACATTCAAGCATTATATCGTGAACTAGTATCGTGCACACACATAAATAATTACACTCACACACACACACACACACACACACACATTATTAAACAAAAAACCGCTTCACAATATGAAACAATTAAACGTTTTATCCCCTTCCATATCCGTTCCATGTAACAGTTGACAGTCAATAATGCTCGTTGCGACTCAATTACGCGTTCTGGCCATTTCAATGATCTTTTTTATACAAAGGTTTTAAACGTTTGTCATGTACTTATGTGGATATTAATAAGGTTTATTTTAAATTGTTTGTAATGTGACAGATTATTTAAAAATGTGATACACTGTTTTATTTTGCGGTGTGTAATTATGGGTATTAATTTAAATCGGGTTATTAAATCAACGTAGTACTTTTTAATTTTATAGAAACATCTATAAAATTAAAAAGTTACCCATATCTTAATATTAGATACTCTACTATACCCTTCTTATTATTTTTTCACCATTGTTGATTTATAAACGCATTAATATAATTAGTAATTAATGACTTTTCAGTTTTACTTTAAAAAATTAAAAACGTAGGTATCACACACAAATATTATAAAACACACTTATGGCGGCGTTTTCATAAGGCGAAAGATAATAAAAACCAAACCACAACTAGATACTTTTCAGTCTATCCCGTCACAAACAAAAATAGAAATCAAAGCATATTCCATTCGAAGCAAAAAGGTAAATTGCAGCTTCAACAGAATAAAATAATCCGTAATGAAAGCGATATCCAGACCTAATTCCGATCCTCAAAGGAATACATAATTAATAAACTAAAGATTAGTTTTGCATATTCAATAGTTTGATCACTTTCCGAATCCTAAAGAAACCTTCAAAAATATTCATTAGTTTATGTAGGCCCCAACAAAGGAATTTAAAACGACGCTGATAAAAGTTAATGAAAACAATTTTATGCAAACGGAGATGCTTCTTTATCGAGGGCTTTGGGTTATTTTTTAATCTGAAGTTATTGTATGTTGAACTTTATGACTCTTCACTACATAGTAACCGCTTTCTCTGTCCATATGTATGCTTAAATCTTTGCGATGATTCAAGAGAAGGTGTTAGGTTTTAGACAAAGCGGGCGAAGCCGTGGGCGGAAAGCTAGTTAGTAAATTAACGATGAAATAGGATGATTTTAAATGTAAGTCCTTCATACAATATGTTAATATTTAATAGATGATCTTTATATCAGCCGACTGTTTTGTAATTAAATGTGCATGTTGTTAATAAATGTATTGAAGGATTTAATTTGTGGTTTCATGTTTTTAAAATTGCGAGAAAATGTGAAATAACAATACGTTCATATTTGTGAAAATGTGAGATCATAATATATTATTATGTTCATTGGTTTTATTTACACCTATTACGGCTGTTCGGAGCATAAAATAAATTTAAACTGCCATACATATTATATTAAAAATCGTCGTTTTGAGCACACATTTTCCAGTAAGTATAACTACACAAGAAGCTTACTTAGGTACATAGGTAATTTAATGTTAGTATTCAATCTAAAAGATATCAAGAGCCATTTGTAATTTAAATATTGTCTTAAATTCACTTATTTACAATAATATAAAAGATCTCTAATATAAAATTTAAAAGCAAATAAAACAAAAACAAAAGTATATTATGGTGTTAAGTATTAAATATTAATAGCTTCTAAAATTGATATAAACCAAGGAAACAAGACCGTACCCTAACTTTTACATTAGAGGCAGCCACATTGCGATGCCTCCAGCGGTTTCCTCAATAATAAGCCTTATATGCGAAAGTAATAAGTTTTATATGTATATATGTAAGTAAGTATATATCAATTGGAAATATTGATATTAATTAAAAAATGTTGTGTGGTTTTATGAAACCACGGTAAAAGTGAAACTGTTCGAACGGTTCCGAACACTGCTTTGTGTAGCGCATGTCGCATGACGGTCGGCTGCCGAGTAGGTATACCTACTCGGCAGCCGCGATACACGCGACATGCGCTACACAGACCAAAAAGTTTGAGACGATGTAATAAAAGTTTCACTTGTCTTAAAGTTCTAGAGCATTCTATAGCTACAAGGTTAGTGAAAGGACTTAATAATAGTTAAGAATAAAGTGATAACAATATTTTTGTATGTTCATAGTTTTTCTCTTAGGGTGTTCAACTGTTCGTTTCTGTACTTTTCAGTAGATTTTTAATAAAATGTTGGTGTTATAATAAAAGGCAAATGTTATATTTGTATATAAATACAAAGAAATACATAGTTACTTAAATTTTATTAAAATATATGGAATTGAAGTAAGGAGATCGCCATGTTATTTCAATATCTACTTTAGAAAATAAATTTACCCATAATAGTAAACAGGAACTGTCATTTATTCCAGGTTTTAAATTTAATTACAAAATGTATATTTTCGTTTAATGGACTGCAAATATTGTGAGCAATGACAAACAATCGAGTAATTGCTGATGTATATTGTAATTAATTTAACTGCTCAATAATTACGATGCTCGTTTATTATTTGAAATATTTATTGCCTTTCAGAAATAAGTTTTGATTTTACTTCATAATAAATGTCTTTTATGAGTAAACAAAGTCATTATAAATATCAATTTACTTCGACATTATTATAAATTTTGTAAAACGTAACATTTAACTTTTAAAACACACTTTATTTAATTTTCCGTGTTATGTTCCGAAAATGATTGAAGCTCTCAATACGCAGTGTACTTACGACGTACGTTACGTACGACTGTATTTTTATTTCCAAAAGCGATCATCAGATTAAATGATGTTTACGAATATGCTACGTACAGGATATATAAGTAATTACAGCACATTTTGTACACGCAAAAAATCCAATCCAGCACCATTTATTTCTTAAAACTCCTACATAAAACGCATGTGAAAAATCGTTGGCTCCGTTTAGCGAACGTTAAAGTCTGTATAAATCTTAAGGCAGACGCAGATGGATCGACCCCGTAAGAACTTTTTCCGAACGAAATTGCGTAACTAAAGTGTCGACTGACAGATTTAAGGCTTTATCAAACAGACAAAACGATTTCCTTGCGAATTCTTAGAAGTGCATTGGCTGTTTAATTTAACGTTTATGTGAAGGGGATTACTTTTTTTAATGTATTCTAAGCCTGTTGTTAAGTGCCATTTTGGCTTTAAATGATCCTAGCAAATAAGAATATTTTGTTTAGTGCAGATGAATTTTTGTAACAATTTTTTGATAAAACATTTTATGAAAACACAGGAAAAAGAAACTCTTTACAAGAATTTAATCGTCGTACCACGACATTGATTCATGTTTTCCTAAATAAGTAGTTGTGTGTAGAATATACGTACTTTATACGGATTTATTACTTACCCATTTACAAAAAAAAATCTATACTTGAAAAGAAGCGCACAACCAATCCGATTATAAGCTAAAATTTTATATATTTACACAATGGAAAATTCAGTCAATTGTGTCAAATCCCTTGTCTATGTGGAAGAGCCTTAAGTATATACACTGTCGGCTTTAACACGAACACTCCGTGACAAATACCATCGCTTTACACATATCATTACTTCTGAAAATCGGAAAAGGGGCGAGTTTGCATATAGTCTATATTATGTACGAGTATCTATAGTCTATTGTATCTCAGACTATTGTTTATGGACCGAATTTACCGTGAATTGCAAGCTTTAGAGTTGCCATATAAATTCTTGCATATATTTAATATGAAAAGTTTTACTGTTTGTTTTAAAATATTATGCTGTAAATAGTATTACGTACTTCTTAGAAGACTGTATTCTGGGTATACTGTACAATGTTACATGGAATTTACTATGGCTTATATTAATAAACTTGGCATGAACGAATGAGCTTAAAGAATAATATGAAATACAATATAATATATTAATTCTTTAATATTCGTTAGATGTTTTCGTATAAAATGTTTATTCATTGTAATATTATTATGTGTGTGTTTGTCACACACATAATAATATTAGAAAAACGTAAGACATTGTGATATGAAGTTATAAATAAAATAAATAAATAAATATTAAAGGGAGAAGGAAGAAGTTTGTATAATATGAAGAAAGTAGCCAAGTCTTTAAAATAATTTTAAAGTAACTACTTATAATACTCTCTTTGCATACTGCCAACTTTGTATTACACCCCAGTGCATTATAAATTTCAGTGTCGTATACATAAGAGGAACTAGGCTATGATCTAGTTTAAATATTTGCCATTATTTTTTTTTTAATAAGTATCTACCTTTTTGAAGTGGAAGTAGATACTAAATAAAAAAATAATAAGTTAAACACGCCTTATTATATTAAGTTCTAAGAAAAAATCATCGAAAAAATATATTTTTTTTACCAACCTACTTATATTCAAATTATTTATATCGTTTAAGTTATTTCCTATTGTTTGATATAACGCGAGTATTATAACATTTAGAAATAAAATATTTTTAACGGATTTTAAACGCGATTTAATTTCTAATGGCTTAAGTTTTTTTACTAATTATTATGGCTGTGATACCTTCTATTTTTACAAAATTAAAACAATGTTTTTCGTACAGTATCTATATAAAACCTCTCGTTTTAAGAGTATTTTTTGGCGTAATATAACAGTTTAAATTTATTTCCATTTCCAAATGACCTTTTACATTTTTAATTATTTTTTCAATCAAAGTATTAATAAGGGGCTGAATTATAACCGAAAATAAGTTATAAAAGGAAAGCATCAGCTTATAAGATTTGCACAAACAGTGGATCCACCATTATGTGTTTTTCGTACAGTAAGCTTTTCTAACGGTATAATTTATGGGCTGAGGAAATGGATATTAAGATAATTTTATTTATAAAAATTTTGGTAATGTAACTAAAGTATGAAAGAACGTATTTTTTGATTAATAGACTAATTTATGGGGATATTAGGTTTACAAAAATAATAATCTACGAAATAAATCTAAAAGAGTAACGTCAAATCTGTATGTCATTTTTTTTAAACGTAACTTTGACACAAAAATATGTCGAATACCTATTATTATTGAGCTCAAAATTAAATAAAAGTTTTCATGCATTTTTACTGGATAAAATTGTAAAGAGCATAAAATACTGACTTACAGTACCTATCTTTTGAATAACTTATGTACTAAGAGCTCAATAAGATAAACAGCTGGGATGTTAGCTGATATACCTTCGGGAAATGGACAAGATGCATTTCGATCGATATTTAGGGACATGTAAGCGATTAGACTTCTACTTGACATTTAAATATCTCTCTTATCTAGGTTCTTAAATAGAATAAACAAATAATTTTCATTTATTTGATAAGAGCGACAAGTTGCAGATAAATTAAAAGTAAAAGTAGACAATGATAAAAATATCAGTAGATGGTCAATGATAATTAATTTTATACTGTATCTATTAATTTTGGTCGCGGTCGTTTAAAATAATCAGCTCTATTTCAATATTTAAGCAATCACTACTAGATAACTGTTCTAGTAAACGAAGAATAAGAAAGATTAATTCTCACTCTAAATCTTTAAAATTTATTTCAACTTCCAAAACTTGATAAGACTATCCCGGAAAGTGCTAGATTAACCGCAAACGTTCCAACTTCCCAACTTACACCGTCTCCATAGACTTAGGACAGTAATAACCTAAATTCAGATATTAATCACAATTATTTCCACTCCATAGTTTCCATTTTCGATTTCAACTTTGAAGGTCAACGGATTTATAGCTCACCCTTGTAAGGTTCGTAAAATTTCATCGGTTTTGATAAGTGCGCTCAGAATTCGGGTAATAAACGACAATGTTTTCAATTTGGAGTATTTGTATGCTGAAGCAGATCTAAATTGAAAGCTATTTATATCTATCGAATTATTTATTGGTGTACATAATATTATAAAATAGGAGAATATTATTTTTCAAATGAAATATTACGCAGTGTGTAAATCTTTCAAATCAGATTCAAATTCGGGGCCGATTTTTCAATGCTTGGTTAAAACTTATCCGTCGAACTATTTTACACGATAATATTAAAATGTCACGTAAACTGTCAAATACAGGCAATTAGAATACGTTTTTTAAATGGTAGTTTTATACCTTATTCGACGAATAAGTTTTAACCAAGCAATTGCAATTGCAAAATCAGCCCTTAATCTATGAAGTTTATGACGAATTGTGTTACACACATTTTAGATTACAGAGAGCAATATTTTTCGTCATTTTTAGCGTAGCCTGTAACCAATATACTTACCACAAGAAGATGCATTTAAACTGTTCACCAATATCCAAGCGAACCATTCTGCCACTTACCTGTAACAAAAAACATATAAATCAATACTTTTTCATTGTTTATGATACTTAATTCATTAATTGTATATTTTTCAACTTATTTTCGCAAGCGTTGTTTACCTATAAGTGATTGTTCTTATATATTGATCATGTATGTATTATAATTTTGATATTTTATCTGTAATATTATACGTTGATAAACCAATTAAAAAAAAATTATTCCAGGCCTTATTACAATTTACAATTAGTAGATATTTTAATCTATTAGCTTTCCTATTACATATTGTGTTCATTTATTTGTGGGAACCACAAGTTATATTGGTTGCAAGTGGGTTACCTCATGTCAATTAGACCCTTATTAGAACAAGGGTGAGGGTCGAAATGTAAACGGCTTCTTATGAGTTGTAGCTGCTGGTGTTAACATTGTAAGAAGATTGGGCTATTTAAGACTTTTTTGTGTGGAGGCAAAACATGTGCGCTAATTACAGAGTACAATTAAATTACAGTAATATATTAGCCTTAAAACCTTATTGATAATTAGATAAATTTAATTACCTACTAAGTTCCATTTTTTTAGAAACAATTCAGTTAAATGTTGTGGGCATAAACAGAAAACTTTTAAGCTTTAAATAATTTGCTTTTCTTTTCTTGAAAAAATTAATTATATCATACTTTTCCCTAGTAACCTGTGTTTGTAGTATTTTCCAGTGCCCATCGTTTTGCAAGTTTCAACTAAACCTGTATATTTTAAAAGAAATCAATTCACTATTAAAACAACTTCCGCTCATGAATACATCAGTATAAAGTTCAAAATCACAAAACATTTCACAGAATATAACCGCGAGTCATTACGGCTAGACTTGCTTGTTTCAAAAAATAAACAACACAAAAGCACCCAAAACGCCGAGTCAACGTTAAAAAAGTTCTCAAGTGATCCATTCTAATCATGTTACAGTATGAATGTTGAAAGAGTTGACAACTGGCTCGTTAATCACACACCATTTATCATTTGCGCCACCAGACTTTAGAAACAAGCTATTTGCTAATTAAATTTTAAAAGGAGTTTTATTTTCTTTCATGCTGGCGTTTGATAAAGTTCGCGGCGTTTGTTTCTTTTTGGTGTTTGGGAGACGTTATTACAATGGCTGTGATTTTGCGCATTTGTTTACAAATTAATTGATGGATGAGGAATAAATTACTTTGCTGCTTTTCTTTTATAGCAATTAGGTACAGTTTTGTTCGTAGACTAATATTAATGTTTAAGTACTTTTAGATAGTTATAATGGTTCCAATTGGATTATTAGAATATGTTAGACTTCAATTCTCCCATGAGATAACGCAGGTACGAAAATTTGATACGAAACGTGAAAATAATAAATTTTGACAGTTCGCTTTACCGTACCGTCGGAATTTTAAATTCTTCTTTTTCATACATATTCAGATAGTTTTGTAAAACTAAAATTTTATCCTCGCTGAGAAACAGCGGTGAACAGCTAGAAATAAATTCCCGTGTTCCAAACTTCACTGCATATCCGACGACTGTTGCTTTATTTTTGAGTTTAGTTTCGACTTTAGGATGAAACAATTTATAAAGTATCATTCTTGATTGAAATTTAATACTTATATATATTTGAAATATAAAAATTCGTTTTAAAATCTTTTTATTCAAACTTCGAATAGCACTATTTAGTTTGTGTTTTAGCAAAACCGAATTCGTATGGTAGCTTAGAAAACTGGATATTATTTTATTAAGAAACTAGCGGTCCGCCCCGGCTTCGCCCGTGGTACATATGAAAAATAGATGTTGGCCGATTCTCAGACTTACCCGATATGCACAGAAAAGTTCATGAGAATCGGTCCACCCGTTTCGGAGGAGTATGCAGACTAACATTGTGACACGAGAATTTTATATATAAGATATAAAAGAACAAGAAATATATTCAAATATAAAAAGGCGTCTCTTTTTTAACTTGGCTAAAATAGTGGTTAATTATATTACAATACATACTTACTTGTACTTATTGCAAACTTGATACAAACATAAATCAAAGTGCCGTATTTTATCTCTACATCTAACCACAGTCTTAAAACTACAATCAAAAACAGAACATGTTTTCAATTAAGCCCGGTTCATACTACAATAACTACCTCTCCAAATCAAACCTAAATACTTTATTATCTATACTAATATTATAAAGCTGAAAAGTTTGTTTGTTTGAACGCGCTAGCGCTAGCTTCATCTCAGGAATTATTAATCCGATTTGAAAAATTCTTTCGGTGTTAGATAGCCCATTCATCGAGGAAGGCTATATCATCATGCTAAGACCAACAGGAACGGAGCCACGCGGGTGAAACCGCGGAGCGCAGCTAGTCATGTAATATCTAGGGTATATTCGACAGATAATACGACCAATTTAAACAGCCGTAACAGGCAGATATTAAAGAGCCCGCATACAAGAGCAGTTGGCTCGTAAAATGACCGTCTGTGATTGCAATGTCCCATCGTGTCGTGCACACCTAATTGCAATTTACAGACCTTTGTTTGAAATTGATCGGTATATGACGTATGGTTATGAGTTGTGCACGTTTTTAGGGCTGCCTTTGTGCAGGATAAAATTGAAAGAAATATGACATGAAGCTGTTATGAATAAGGAATTTTTAAGTACATGTTTTTGAGTGCATGCGTATGTGTGTACTGCAGGATAATCTATACTAACATTATACATATAGCTGAAGAGTTTATTTGTTTGTCCGTTTGAACGCGCTAATCTCAGGAACTACTGGTCCGATTTCAAAAATTCTTTCGGTGTTAGATAGCCGATTTATCGAAAAAGGCTATATAGGCTATAATTTATATCATCACGCTATTGACCAACAGGAGTGGAGCAATGCGGTAAAACCGCGAGCTAGTGCAGGATACAATTGAAGGAAGTATGACATGAAGCTTTTATGAATCTGGAATTGTTACAAGTTTTTGAGTACATGCGTATGGATAATAATTAATATTCGGTTGATATTATGAGTGCTTTCGATTGCTTGTAAAATCATTGAAAAACGTGACATAGTTTAATAATATGTTTTACATTTTTAACCATACTAATTTAAAGCTTATTTATTCACTATCAACATATTTAGATTTAAAATTATCGGATGGTAAATAAGACTTTTTTCTTTGTTTATTATTATCCATACCTTCCTTGATGACTGTGTAGAAAAGATGCTGTATAAAACTTGTAATATTATAAAAAAAGAGCTTATTAACACGATAACCTTTTATATGGTTACTCATCGATGATTCCTGAACGATATGACATGTAACGCGTAATTGAAATGTTAATAAGGTACGTTCATGATCCCATATATGTACATTATATGCATGGGCACGGATTCCATTGGATAAGCTGATATCGATTATGAGCTAGATTAGCTTTCAAAACATGTAAAAATGTGTGACTTTTCATAAGCTCTTAAAGATAAATATTGTAAGTTTTCTTTCAAAATTAATCATGGCGTAGTTATATATATGTTTTTTTTACGTTTATATACGTTTACCGTCATATTTATACGATTCTAGTTGAGAATTGGTGTAGTTCAGAAACCTATGATCATTCTTTCACGCAAATATTTGTATTCTATTTTGTTATTTTGTATCAAAGACATAGTTAATTATAAATATAATATAACCATAACCAGATAATTCAACCCCTCATGACTGGCCACAGTTATTTCATTTAACATTAAAAGCTTTGGAATTCTCGGTTACATTCCTTGTTCCAAACATTGTATCAAAAAGCTACTTTAATAATATAAATAATTTATTTGCGATCTAATATCACACACAAAGACAGTAAAGCTTGTTACATTATACAGGGTGTCCCACTGTTGGTATACTAAGCTCAAAGGAGGTTATAGTTTTGCATACGCTGAGTACGTAAAAAATAATTAAAAAATTCCAGATGCATTTTTTTTTCAAATAGATGAATTCTTAAAACTCTATGTGTACACCCATAACAAGCGAGCCGCCCAACTTTGCCACCAGCACGTGAGCTATCGTTTAAGATTATGTTTTCATAGATAAAATGCTCATATTAGAGAAGCGGTATATGCCGGCTGCGCGAAGCTAGAGAAGAAAACATGGATTTTCAGGAAAAATTAAGCAAAAAATTTTGGACGTAATTTTTTTTTAAGTATTTTTTACGTGATCAGTGTATGCAAAACTACAAGTTCCTTCGCGCTTAGTATACCAAGAGCGGGACACCCTGTATATTGTTTTCAATACTTTCCCACGCTATCTCTATGTTAATTGAAAAAAGAAATCAACACCTCAATATGATTTTATAACTAAAATACGAACCAAAAACTACGACCACTGACCCACAAATAAATGTTGAAAGTGGCTTAGTTCAATCAAATACGCGGCTTTTTGCATGACCGAGGTAAATTGAATTCAGATATTAATAAAATAGATGGAAGATATCCAAATGTGTGTTGGTATTTTTATAAAATTGTAGATGAAACAATACGCTAATTGTTGTATCATAATATTAGCTTTTATGCGCGTATTGCCTGTTGGTATCTTTAGGAATTTTTATGGTATTAAAACGACATGAATTTATTTTTTTATTGTCAGTACTTGAGAAATCGTCATTGAAATATCATTTGAAAATATCGGGTATTCTTGTATTACCTAAATAGAAAGATTTTTATATCCTGTAATTAGTTAGTTATTTCTTTCAAAAAATAACACTTAATTGTGAATATATTATAATTCATGTGTCCTTCTCTATTCAGGGTTTTTATTTAATTCCATTAAAAATAAATTAAAATATATTCAATTTCAGTTTTCACAATTTGTAACCGACTTCTTTAGCACGTGAGCTTTATAAGCTTAATTTTTATCTTGGTAAGGGCCGATTTTTCAATCTTTGGTTAAAATTTATCCGTCCAATAAAGTATTACACGAACATTTTAAAATTTCACCTGTAAACTGTCATATACGGACAATTAGAATACATTTTTGAAATGGTAGTTTAATACGTTATTCGATGAATAAGTTTTAACCAAGGATTGAAAAATCAGCCCTTAAAGAAGAAAAATAAATGTCTTGGAGTCTAAAGATTAAGAAGAAGCACACTATGCATCTTATCTTTTAATACACTATTAAACAAAATTTAATAAATATATAAGTTATATTTTCACATATACAGGGTGTAATCGTTAAGTGTGCACAAGCGATTATTCCGTAACTATTGCAGATATCAAAAAACTTTAAACTGATATCGAAAGTACTTAACCTAATGAGTAAAATGGCCATAATAAATTTTTAAAAATAAAACGAGAAATAACCAAAAATGTTACATTAAACGCTCCCATACAATTTATTTCCCATACATTTTGTATTCATAGTAGATTTTCGAAGTGACGTCCTTATTGTGCAATACAATGAGGAGGTCTATTTACAGTTTCTAAATGAACTTCCCTCCAAATTTGCGAAGTAATTAAAGCAGAAAACCAAAAAAACAAAAAAAAAGCTAAAATCTTTCATATTAAATGTATAGGTTGATCCAAAAGTAATGATAATTGGGTATTTCCTGTGCACATAAAAATATAAAATAAATGTTTTATGCTTGCTCATGTAATCACTAAGTTATCACAAAAAAATTATATCTACAGGCCACGTTTCCAAGTATTAACATTAATTTTAATGTGAACAGTGCGAGCCAGAATGTTTCCCGACGAAAAGAAGAAACAACGATTCGACATTTAGAGGGTGAATTTCTAAATTTTTAATGAGATCAGGATAATTTTTTGTCACGATTTGTGACCATGGGCGTTACCTGGGTTCACCATGTTTATGCTGAAACCAAGAAACAATCAATGGCCTGGATGCGAGCTTCCAAAGTGACGGTGAAGATTTTCAAAGTGAAAATTAGTGGGATAGATTAAAGCCGTAGTTTTTTGGGACGCTGAAGAAATGTGGAATATTTTAAGAAGGTAGCCACTACTACACAGGGCTCTTACTACACAGACCAAATTAAAAGATTGCGGGTAGGTTAGTAAGAAAAAGAGACATGGCAAACTTCGGTCTTGAATGTTGGTTCACCAAGACAACGCACCAGATCACAAAGCGTCAGTTGCGATGGCTGCCAATCAAAAATCGGCATTGAAAATGCTTGAACACCCACCCTGTTTGTAAGATCTAGCTCCTAGTTAATTCTATCTCTTACCTCAGCACAAGAAACACCGTCGATACAAGAAATTTTCAGACGACAGCGAAGTGATGGCCGATTTTGAGGGGTTTTTGTAGATGAAGTCAAAGTTTTTTTTTTTTCTAAGTTAAGGAAAAAAAATATCGAAGTATATTATCTAGTTAGAAGACTATCTAGAGAAATACATAATTATTTTAACTGTAATGACCTTGTTTAATATTGATTATCATTACTTTTGGATCAACCCATGTACATGGGATATTCATATCTCATACTAAATGTATGGGAGGGTTTAAAGTTAATTTTTTAGATATTTCTCGTATTATTTTTAAAAATTTATTATGGCCATTTTACTCATTAGGTTAAGTACTTTCGATATCAGTTTAAAGTTTTTTGATATCTGTAATAGTTACGGAATAATCGCCTGTGCACACTTAACGATTACACCCTGTATATATATAATGTTTAACATGTAACTTATTAAAAACTACAGCGTATCGTATAAACCGGGGTTTATTGCTAAATTGAAAATAAATCCCCTAAATGGAATCTCGTATAGTAAACGAAACTATAGCCATCGCTAATCCATCATCCAATGTGAGATTAAAGAGAATATGACCAACATTAATTAGATTTTTAAGCTTGAATAATATATAAAAATAACAAACCGAATTTTATGTGTATTTTAGAGCTGATTTTTCAATCCTTGGTTAAAACTTATTCGTCGAATAATGTATAAAACTACCATTTTAAAAACGTATTCTAATTGCCCGTATTTGACAGTTTACGTGACATTTTAATATTATCGTGTAATACTTTATTGGACGGATAAGTATTAACCAAGCATTGAAAAATCGGCCCTTAAGTAAGCTTTAGTTTAGCTATTGTTTATGTGAAACTAAATGATAGTCATCTGTTGCTTACTCGCTAAACTTAACTTTTAATCCTAAAAGAATATGGGAAATACCATTTTTTATAAAATATTGATTAAAAATGTGCCTTATGCTTTGTATCTCTATTAAAAACGAAATTCTCAATCCTTTAGTACGAAGTTGTGTCAAAAAAAAGTGTCGAAAAAAAGACGTGTGGCACTCGGGGACTGCCGCGGTAAAGCTATTGCATGCTATGCTTTCAAGCCACACCTCCGCGGCCGTCGGAGTGGGGAGCGTGAGGTTTTTCGTTACTGAATTTCTGGATTCGGTCTCCGCGCTCAAGGCCCGCGATAGAAGCTATGCAATAGCTTAAAAATGTTTCAATGAATTACAATTTGATACAAACAATACCATTACAATCTTCCTTTTTCTACCAAATTTATCAAGAAAATTGATTAAGACAAAATTAATTCAAAGCCGTTTAAACGTGTAAATACCTACATTCCGATAATTTGTGCGAGTTCAACGATCGACGATAAATAAAAGCGATCAGTTGAACGTTTCACGAAATTCATTTCTCTTTTGTCTTTTGCTTTAATTTTCATTTCATTTATATTTGAATGGGAGCCACAAATTACGGAGGATTTTCCTTTTTTTGGCTCTTTGTAAAATTGCCCACGTCCACTTAAGAATATTAAAAAAGGGACGGAGATATTTAACTTAATCGTTTCTTAAGACACCGCGGTATGCTCCAGTCTGCACTTTACATTTTTTCTTAATTAATTTGTTTGATTTGTTACTATTAATGTTGTTTATTTTTTTAATGTAAACTTCACATATACTTTGTAAGTCCTACAATATGGCATCAAATTTTCAAACGTAAAATGAGTATTGTATGATATCATTATAACACAACTCATTATTTTCCATAAAAAATACTTCACGGATCACTAAATTAATAGCTGAAACACTTAATTGACATTAAAATAACTTGCTTTACCACGATACTGTTTCCCGCCCTTTTACTGTGTTCCTTTAAACAAAATAAGAACAAAGCTTTACGACCCTCCTGTCCAGTTCAACTATACTGGACAATAAACTCTTATATCGAACTACATATTGATTCCATTTGCATTTACAAACCAACCGAATACCCAAATATCACATTTGAATTTCCATCACACCTTATTTAAATGTTCTACATCTATTCCAAATGCATATATGTATACGACCCGTAGGACCAATATAATAAAACCATTAATATTTATGTCCGTACGCTTTCATTATTAACGTGAACATATGCAAATAAAGGCACCTGCGAAATTTGGAATATTCCACACTATTTTTTACCCTTGGTTCTAGTTAAAAAACGTTTGAGATGCAAAAATATCGTATCACACGTTTATACTATGCCGATATGTAGCTCCCGGGAACGTGTAATGACAGACAAATTTACATGTTTTAAATAAGATTTTTAGCTTTAGAAGCAAGGATTTAATTCTTCATACATATTAATTAGCGGATACAGAGCAAAATCTCATTACGATGTGGTCATCACTCAGTATACATATAGTTATATGCATAATATAGGAGCGTTTATTGCCTAAGTTACTCGTTAAAGATGTAGCTTTCTGCAGGTAATTTTTGTCAAATAGGTCCAGGTAAGTTTTGACTTTATTCTGTAAATATAAAAATACAAATTTCCTTCCTGCTTATATTTTGGTAAAGATAAAGGAAGAACTTAAAACTTCTTAATGTCACATCCTAGACTGTAAGTCTAGGATGTGATCACGAAATATTTACAGAATTATACTCTGAAATATGGTAACTCATATTATAAAGATTAATTCAAACATAGGCCTTCAAACAATACTGTCTTCATTCTACTCGAATATTGAACTCATATTAAACATTATCAACCAATATTTGTACGTATATAAAATTACATCTTAACAATTTTATCAGAGTTGAAGTTCTATTATATTGTTCGATTGAGTTCATTCACCGCATTCAAGAGAATGTTATGAATATACGATATATAAAAAAACCCGATGTTATTAAAAATAGGAGATAATTTTAGTTTACCTGTTTGCTACGATTCAACTCAACTACGGTCCTCAGTAGGTTTACGAATTTAGGAAATGAAAAGCTACATTATTTCTGAGCAAAATAGGCTACCTACATAATTTTTATTTTGTTTTTATAACCGATCAACCCGGGCGGAGTCGAGTCAACCTAGTTTATAATAAATTTTATGAATTAATAGAATCAGTACCAAACTATCTACATAACATGATCCAGAGATGGCTTTGAGCCATAAGGCCGCCATTTGTACATTTTAAATGGTTTTGTTTTATGTACTTTCATTTTAATATGTTGTACAATAAAGAGTAAATAAATAAATAATATTGACCGAACATTCTTCTTCATATAACCTTCAAAATCATAACTAAAAAGTGAATGCTATAATGACATAACTATCAAACATCACCATGAACTATGAAGGTCTTATCCAAGAGGCACGAACTATTTTTGAGCTGGGGTGAATATATGAATGCCTAATGACATTGTAGGGCCAGTCACCTCAATAGGGACTTGAGGATTTAGCCATCAGCCTCGCAATCGATTTTATTTTTCACTAAGAATTTGATGTACTAGAAAAAGTACGTTCTTTTAGTTAGTAAGCTTCACACTGTATGCGTGAAGCTTTTATACAATGTTAATGCAAAATTCCTCTAGTTTTTGGTGATAGATACAAAAATAACAAGAAATTATTATATGTTTTTCGAGTGTGTATGTATATTTCTTTGGCACGCCCTAGAGCCTAAAACGGCTTGTCGTATTTTCATGTGAATGGTGTCAATAGATACGTCTTATTCGTGAGAGTGGCAATGGATTCCTACATTAAAAATTAAGAAAAATGGCGCTAAAGGTTTTATGATAACGTTGAGAAACAACGATATTTAGTGTCACATAAATTCAATTACTAAAATGTTTTTATTTGGTGAAAAATAATTCTTATTTTATAAAGATCAATGACGCTGTATTTTGTATTATGATTTAAATGTTATTCCAAAGAAACTTTCATGTAGAATTTACGAGTTTTTGTAACCAATTTATCAACAAGGGATTTATGTCTCTAGCTTTGTCTTACTTCATAATTAGTTACAATTAATCTAGAATTGTATTGTTCTTATGCTATAAAATTTATTGCCTAAGTTGTAAGGAAATTTCGAGCACTTCACTACATAGTATAAAACAAAGTCGCTTTTTCTGTCCCTATGTACCTATGCTTAAATCTTTAAAACTACGCAACGGATTTTGATGCGGTTTTTTGTTATAGATAGAGTGATTCAAGAGGAAGGTTTTAGTATATAATTTATTAGGTTTTAGACAAAGCGGGCGAAGTCGCGGGCGGAAAGCTAGTAATTAATAAGTATTTTGATAAAAATTAGATTGACATGAATCATATACCTACATAAATATATTATTATCATTCCGAATCGATATTGTTGATAATAGCAAAACAATAAACAATGCTTTATAATAATTAATTAAGGGCCGATTTTTCAATGCTTGGATAAAACTTATCCGTCCAATAAAGTATTACACGATAATATTAAAATGTCACGTAAACTATCAAATACGGGCAATTAGAATACGTTTTTAAAATGGTAGTTTTATACATTATTCGACGAATAAGTTTTAACCAAGGATTGAAAAATCAGCCCTAAAACAAGTTTTAATTTACTATAAAAGTTGTATTCGATAAGTAATAGGGTATAAGTTTATTTATTTATTCATACAAGTACATTAGCACCGTTTTATCTACGTCATGCGTCTAAGCTCCCCGAAAGGGTCGTAAAATTATTATTCCCACTAAAATGTTTACATATCTGGAACGTCCAAGAGCCGTCGTAAATAAAGTATCATTGACGTTATCTACGGTTAAACCATGTTCTTGGGATCGATATTCATATGAGTTGTTTGTGTTTTTACTAGAATGTTATGTGTATAAGCATGATTTGGCGAATACGCTAGGTAGCCATAACACGGGAGATTGTCTGATTGTATTTTATTATTTTTTTATTTAAATAACTAACTGTGTGTGTTTACAGTTTGAGAGAAGTCTAATTTTTCATCGTAATATTAAAAAAAAAACCTCTACAATTTAGATCTCTGCCGTGCCGTAGCTCGTAGGCGGCAACCTTTTGTACCATTATATTTTGTTACTGTTTAGTTTATGGTGTTGATTTGATACGACGAATTTAAATTCATAAATGTGTTAATTCTTAATTCATTGTTTATTTCTGAAGTAAATAATCGTAATCTTTTGTTAACAAGGCTTAAATATGGCTACCAAAATGAACACAATAGCAAAAATATCCAAGCATTTATAACCGGTTTCATCTAATGGCAGCGTTCTTTATAGTACCCTAAAATCAGGGTTATTTGAGTTATTTCAACTCGCATGTTACTACGCACATTTGGACCCGCGGACCGGCCTGTAATTCATTTTAACTAAGTATCCCTAACTTCCTACATTTGCATATTTTCTACGTGTTTGTATACCGACTGGGCTAACCGAATTGTGCTGTGTTTGGTTTTGAATTTATATCGTTTTGTAATTTTCAAGGGTTTTAGTTTGCGTATCCTTTGAAATTTCGGTTGAATCGGAAAGTATAGGTACTAATTATTGTTGCTTGTAATATCTAACACAATTAATATATTTATATTATGTGTTTACATTATATAAATACCTTCATAATACGTTTTAAAAATTAAAGTATCATTTTAAATTTTTAACAATTGCATCATACCTATTCGTTCTAAAATTATTATTTATAAGCAAAACAATGCATTATTCTCACTAATTAAACGACAAATTTTCGAAGAATACGTATAATTGTCATACTATGGCTTTATATTTGCGACTATGAATCCGCAAGTTTGAATGCAAGCAATCCTCGTGACACCAATACTGCGTACTAATGAACACGTGTTTTCTTTTGCTGAAAGACTGCTTCGCTGTTATGCTACCCTGGTACCTATAAATACGATAAATTTATATTACTTGCTACAAGAGAAATATTTTTATGTACCAAAAACGCACTTAAAATTAATAATTACACTGGGAGGGAGTTACGGCCCTGCCTTCATACGAAACTGATGAATACGCCGTTCGCACGGGAATAGAATGTTGGTCCGATTTCCCTTAGTTAGCATCCAAGCTTACGTCTTTATAATTATTAAAATGTATAAATTCATTCTTTAACTCCGGTCTGCATCGTGCAGACATGGGTGTAAAAGTCTCACTTTAGTCATTAAATGTAGTTTCTAAGTATATCTGAGTTTCTTTTGGGGCCTCCGGTTGCGGGAAATGTAATTGGCGCAGTCGGTAGGATCCTCAAAAAACGTGGCATAGATAGTGACTTCGCTATCGCTACGAGGATCCAGAATCTACGGTTTCTGCGGCCTGGAGGCTAAATCAAACATCGATCCCAAAAAGTAACCAGATTTGGTAAGTACATAGAATAGTTCTGTGTTGCTTCCTTTTTCTAGTTTATATTATTTTTTAATCCTAATTTCCTTTCCAAGATTTTCCATCCGTGAAAGTCTAATTCCCGAGAGCACTACATCGATTTAGGCTGCTCGTAGACTAGTTTTAGAAAAAAGTAGAGATTTATTTTAAAATTAACTAGATATAACTAGAACTTAGATTAACTAGAACTAGATTATAAAGTTATAGTGATTAGCCTAATTTCTTAATCAATGATTTGCATACCCAAAATTGAGTAGGCATTCAAAATCCATTAATAAATAATTTCAGGATCAAAAAGACAAAACCACTCTATATAATGATTTGGCATCGGTTGTAACCATGAATCGGTTGTAACCATCACAGAGGCAAAAAGTACACTTTATATAAAAAAAAATTCTACAAGCTTTTATTCGTGGTTTGTAGGAGGCCTTAGGTTCAAGAATTCAATGTATGCGGCCGATTTCAATTGAAAAAACGTTTAAAAATTGTGACAAATAAATTTTTCATTTTATGAATTAAATGCATCTTATTTACAGAATAAAAATAATTTTAATAATTAGTAAAAATGATAGAAAAAGAATTTAAGTAATTCGAAACCCGTTAGAGTTACCTTAATTATTTAAAAATGCGTCAAATGTATATGCTTGAATTATATCCACCTGAGTACGGCCCTGACTTTTATTCCGAGAATTATTCGTACATATTAAAATTATAGTGAATCGCCTTATCGGTATACATAATATGATCCGAACTTTACACACTATGCTTGTAATAGCTATAATGACTGTGAAGATTAAAATCGATCATCATAGGTATAAAAAACTGGTATTAATTTGGATTACAAGATTCTATAAAATATGAAAATTTAATTAAAGCTCTTCAAAAATCAGCATTCAGTTTAAATCATCAATTACTATTGTATTGTTTTATATAATTAATATAAAACATTCTTTCTCATATAGTGGAAAATCAAAAGAAAATTAATTTCAAATTAATTCAATTCTAAAAAAAAAATTAAATGACAATAATCTTATTTGATACATTCAGTCGGCTAATCATCATTCTATGTTAGTTATGGGAACAGTTAGGAAGATGATTAAGAAATTAGGTAGGTAAGAGTTATTATAAGAATCAAATATAAGAATTAAAATATAGGGAATATTATAATATACTTAAGCCTGGATACTACTTTTCGAATAAGCAAATTGTAATTATTTTTAAATTTCTATTATTTTCTACAGATATTCTTGATTTATTTAATTTAGCTATTTTTCCAAATAAGAATAGGCAGGCCCTCATCCCTTCCTATCCCTATATAGCAACTAACACTAACTCATTCTTGTACATAGAGGCTGAATGCCCGAAGTATAATATCTGGTATCTCTGAGAATCGAAAAACAATCAAATTCAGACGAAGCCGGACTGTATTCAGGACTTCATTCAGATTCAGAATCAAACCTTAAAATATAGTTCCTGCGAGACGACAGTTATTTCACTCTCAAAAGAAACGACGCAAGAATTGGATGAACGACATTACATACTATCTTTACCACGCTCATCTAAAATCTCACTATAAGTAAATGCAACAAGAGGACTTCGTGATACTCCAAGGTACATTCTTATTAACTATACCTACTGGATGTATGTTCGAGTCGGAGAATTTCAAGATCTATAATGTAAATGACGAAATTAAGGAACAGGCACTGAAGATAAGCGGTACAGATATCAAGGACTTTAGAAATAAATAATATACAAGATACGCAATTCTCAACTGATCAACTCAGTTAATTTGGAAGATTTGCACAAAATCCAATAGCAAGTTTTAATGCAAACCCCTATCGCTATAGAAAAGGATCCTGTAATATATCAAACCACTATCCCTATATACATAATTATTCTGGTTGGTGCAGTCTTAATTTTGGCCATTTGATACACGATGTGACGCAGATCGACACATACCTACTTTATAGAGGACCACAGATGAGCAGATGAGCCCCAGCTTCCAGCAACATTTTTTCACAAAATTCAAAAATGGTCGCTGAACTTCGGCGGGAGGAGTTACGGCCCTGCCTTCATACGAAACTGATGAATACGCCGTTCGCACGGGAATAGAATGTTGGTCCGATTTCCCTTAGTTAGCATCCAAGCTTACGTCTTTATAATTATTAAAATGTATAAATTCATTCTTTAACTCCGGTCTGCATCGTGCAGACATGGGTGTAAAAGTCTCACTTTAGTCATTAAATGTAGTTTCTAAGTATATCTGAGTTTCTTTTGGGGCCTCCGGTTGCGGGAAATGTAATTAATTATATTGACCGACCCGCGAAGGCGCAAAAAAAACCGAAATTTACTTATTAATAATTTATTGTAAAAAAATTACATGATAAATTATTCCTAACTTAAACTATGTCCCTCCCGTTCAATGTTGGAACAAAGAGTGCTCGTCGTCCACGGCGGAGCAGCTACAGCGTCGCGGTGGCGATGATTGCCGCAACACTCTCTGGAATCGCAGGTGTGCGCGATGTCGCAATTGCTAACAGGTGCAAGTCCTTCTTGGGTGGCCCCATGCATCCTCTAATAGTTAAGGCGTGTATACACAGTACATAACACCTCCCTCCTGAAGTTCAGCGATTATTGGCGGGCAAGGCTCGTTAATATCGCTGAAATTTCACACTCCGCCGATTGATGTTCTATTTCTTCTCTTTGATTACCATGAACACTCGTAGTAATAGGCTTTGATGTACGCACTCTCCGTACGACGTACCATGTCACTAGGGCAACTGCACTCGTTATTAATATAACATATATCGGTATGATGGAAGGCTGCATATAGAGAATCTCGTATCCGTTGTTGGTACTGATAGGCATTTCCATTGATATAGCTCTGTTACTAGCGTGTAATTTATCCAAATTTATCGAATTCAACTTCAGAACTTCTTCATCTGTATTATATTGGCTGGAATCTGGCAGGTTTGCAATTTTCATTATCTGTCCTTTGATATGGTCTTCTCGATTGACTATCTTGAAAGCCTCCGTTTGAAGAATGCAGTTTTTGGGTATTGTGGCTAAGTAGCTTCCTTTAATGACGTCATATTGATCTTGCGAGCATGATAGGTGAATTTTTGATGGCTTGGGGAAACTGATGACGTAGTGGGCGTCGTCTAATTTTTCTAGTGCGGGTGCTCCGAGCTCCACAGGCGTGAAGAGACAAGATGCGACGACTCGTTGCGTGGTAATAAGGTGATACACGCAGTCATTTTTGGATCGATGATGGTTCAGCTTGTCCTCACATAGATACCCTAGGCCAGACTTCGGGCATTCTGCCTCCATGTACATAAAATCCTCGTCGTGAATTGCCACAAAAGGATAGGGTGGAATTAGGACTTTACTATCTTTATTAGGAACTATGGATAATTTAAATAATTCAAAGGTAGCAGGAAGGACAACCGGGAACGTAAAAACTATAACTATATTTCTATATATTCTCTATAATTAACTTGAAGGATTTGCTCTTTGCCATAAAATTTGTGTAATTTATTTAACATTACTATCAAATTCTGGCAAAAGTCTAAGTGCATTAAAAATTTTATCCAAATCTGACATTTTAAATATCTGTAGGTATCTACTACCTTTAGGAATATATTAAACTTAATTAAATTTATTAACTTCGTTAGATTAAAAAAAAAAATACTTAATAATCTTTACTTAATATATTTAAATTTAAATTATAAAATGAATTAAATGGTAAAATTCGAAATTCAATTCATAATTAATTAATATTTGAACTTATTAATCTTTAATAAAATAATATAGATTTATATTTGAATTTTACAATTGATTTTATAAAATTCGAAAATTAATTCGTGATGAATTAATATTTAAACTTATTAATCTATATTTGAATTTTACAAATTGATTTTGTTAAATTTTAAAATTAATTCGTGATGAATTAATATTTAAACTTATTAATCTATATTTGAATCTTACAATTGATTTTGTAAAATTCGAAAATTAATTCGCGATGAATTAATATTTAAACCTACGCACTACAGTTCCTCGGTTCCCGTGAATGGGTAATCTAGGAAAACTTACAAATCTAGGAATGGCAAGTCACTAAGAGAATTAGTGTACTTACAGGATTTAAATTTCGGCCTTTCTTGCAGTATCAATGTTCGGATACCCTTCGCGTTGCGGCGGCCAACGGTGTAGGTTCTGGATCCCCGTCGTCGTCCCTCCGATGGAATAGCGATACTCGATGCTTGTAGTTTCGCGTTCCGAGAGACGGCTCTCAAGGATTATCCTACCGACTGCGCCAATTATATTGACCGACCCGCGAAGGCGCAAAAAAAACCGAAATTTACTTATTAATAATTTATTGTAAAAAAATTACATGATAAATTATTCCTAACTTAAACTATGTCCCTCCCGTTCAATGTTGGAACAAAGAGTGCTCGTCGTCCACGGCGGAGCAGCTACAGCGTCGCGGTGGCGATGATTGCCGCAACACTCTCTGGAATCGCAGGTGTGCGCGATGTCGCAATTGCTAACAGGTGCAAGTCCTTCTTGGGTGGCCCCATGCATCCTCTAATAGTTAAGGCGTGTATACACAGTACATAACAAGGGCATGGTTATGTTTATCCTCATTCATTTTTCCAAAAATAACAATGACTTCATAATAATTCTAAATATTAAATTAATGAATTTGTTCGAAATTGTCATTGTTAGAACAATAATTAAATATTTTATGGTTGTGTCATTTTAAGGTAATGTTGGTAGACTGTTAACAAGCATACCTATAACAAAATTAGATAAAAAATTTGAACGAATGAGCAATATCATTGATATTCTAATGTGCGTAGTGCGTTAGTATCTAAAATTAAAATATCTGAATACACAAAGAGAGAAGAATATAAGTCGAAGAGCTTAAGAGTCAAATACATATAATTAATAATAATGTAATCAACCTTTCTCCCTATTATTTGAAAATAATTTGTCGTACTGAAAAGCGATTAGTCAATTCAAACATCAAAGTTCTCTCGAAAGTATGCGCATCCACAAACGCTCCCCAACTACACCCAATTATTTTGAATACCATAAAACATGCGCAGAATCTTGTTTTGTTACTGAAAAATAAAAAGCACAATGTGCAAAATGTTCATATACTGTAAGTCAAACAACATGTGCGATGTCAGCGTGTAAGCGGATTGTCGCATTGCGACCGTGGAAGGGAAACATTTTATCATTTTATATTTATGAAACTGCCTCTGTTTCATTCCACCTGCAGAGCAAATGATCGTGCGAACAATTTTTGTGTTAATGAGTGTAAATTTGGATGCTCGTTAGTTTTGAGGGATTTGATGGTGTAGTTTGTATTGACGGAAAAGAACTACAGTAGTTGCTAGTCCTAATACTTTGTAAGGATTGTAGTTACAATTTTTGAAGCAGTATTAACGTGTTATATAGTAGACATTAGTTAATATAGACCCGGCATCAGTTACATTAAAAATCCAGAGTTTTTTGTTACCTATAGGATGATAAAGTAGTATCGCACACTAGATAAAATGTGCGGATATTTAAAATATAAGAAGAATTATACGTAAATACGCGTTATTTCCCAAACATCAGCTTCGTAACCATTTCTTATCTATAAAAATACATTATTTCAGCACGCCTATATTTCAAGTCAAACTCTACTAAAAATATATTTGTTTCCCTCGATCGTTGTAAAGAACGTCTTAAGTTTCGTACCTTGAAGGACAACAGGTGTTCTCTAATTACTAGGTTATCAATTGTGGGTTTTTCCTCATTAGCGCCTATTAGGTGAGATTACGATCCCTTCGTCGTGATCATTAATTTAAGTGAAGTTTGCCTAAAATGTTACAACGGGTAATTAATTTAGAAAAGATTTTGACGCTAATAGCAACATGAAAGGTTCGTGTTTTAGAAAATTTTAATGACGATTGACATTTTAAAAAGCATTTAGGGTCAACGCCCTATTGACGGTACCATTTAACAAACTTATAATCAAAACCCGTATGATTTAAACTCAACTCGTGTTTTTTTTACAGGAAACCAAGAGAAGTTTCAATACATAAATAAACAAATAAATAAATAAATAATATTAATCTGTCTTATATTCATAGCAAGTACATTTATTTTTAAATGAATCTTTAAATAAAAGAAATGATTATAGGCCAAGGCTCTCCGCGATGCGACGTTTCTTCTAACAATAAAAACGTAGAGATAAAACTAAAAAATCCCATTATCCTACACTTAAATGAATATTTAAATACAGCGGAATGTTCTTCACATTTATCGCATTGCTCTATGTACATTGAACGCGTTGTATGGGACCAATGTAGTGCTATAAATACTTCGTACTGCATGAACTATATCCAACGCAAAAAGCCTTGTATCGGCTTAGTGCCAAGGAAATGCGGTAGTGTATTTTATTGGTAGATGTCGCTAGTGGGTGGACGATACAGGCTGAATTTAGAACCAGGCCGTGTCCACATTAAATAGACAGTACTTATTTATATAACGTAGTATGTACTGGGCAAATTTTTCAAGTGGGAGGCCTACTTGGAAAATCAGGGCAAGTGAGGATATATTTTTAAACAATAAAATTACTCCAAAGAAAGGGAGAATTGTTTCACTTGATCAGGACTTATTTAATTCCCTATGTTGATTAAGAATATTTACTTATTGCCAATGTTTATAAGTTTTACGGATATGACAAGTTAAGGCTATTGTTATCTTTTCATTTAATGTTAATTACCTAAAATTAATACACGTCCAACATCTTGCCAAAACTAAATTATTTTATTATGTCACCATTTCAGGCATATTGCCATGTACACACGAATTCACACGTCATCCCTAATTATCTAATATCCCATACTGCTAACACAATAATAACCGTACACAATAAACTCAAATAAAAGCTGACCCGTTTACAAAGAGCGTACTAATTCTCTAAGTGGGCCAGCGCGAAGGAGCGACAATTGACAAAAATCGGGCATCATTTGCGCCTCTAATTTGCTACGTTTACCGCAGAATGGTCGAAAAGAGAATACTTCCTTCCCCTTTTGTTATATATTCAAGCCACTAAATTGGAAGAAAGAAATTTTGAATGTGATGTGATAAAAATATATCGCGGAACTCTGGGATTCAGAAGAAATACACTCTTTGTTATTTGTGACATTGTGTTGCGCTGTTTCTTAACGTAAACACGACGTAACCAGATATCAACTCCTCCAACTTTTTGATTTATTATTCTGAAATGATGTTATCCGTTTGTTCTGGTCTAGTGTATTCCAATTCTGACATTTTTATATATTAAAATAAATATTCCGGTAAATGTGTTGAAGTTGAATACGTATTACACGTATTTGTCGAAATTTTAGTGTTTTATTTCTAATAAAAATAATCATATTCTTAACAAACCATAATTGGTCTATTTGCCCTTAAGTAGTGTCTTTGTACGATGTAGTATATAATTTTGATACACATATTAAACAGTACTTTTAATATCAGTTCATTTAATCGATGCCTCATATTCTTTCAACTGTTTACTAATTGACTTGTTTTTACTATTTTACCTACATAATCTATCTTTTCACGTGTTAAAATAACACCTATAACATACCAATATTATAGGTATTATTATTCGTAATTGAAGAGTAAAACAATACGCAAATTTAACGAGTAACACATAATTCCGAAACAACTCGAAAGCACGTAACTTTTGCATTAAGGTTCATACAATTTTAATGCAAAAGTTTAAAGCATGTCCCATATCCTTAATTGCGTATTTTTCTCCGGCCTCATTAGCATCGTAATGCACTGTATGATATCTGGTATTTGGCAAGATTCTTGTTAAAACTAGGTTACTGCGTGTCTAGTTTGTGCATTGAAGGAGACATGAACAGGCGTGTGTAGGCTTCATCCTGATGGTGTTGTTTGAAACGTTTTCGTTTTAGCGGTTTCTTTGGTAGCACATGCTGGTAAATTAAAAAATTAGGTACTGTTTTACGGTCTTAAAACTAGATTTATTAATTAAAATGTTATTTTATGAGAGCTGCAATATTTTTATCGTCGTTAAATTTTGAGTTAATTTCATAAAAATATCTGACAATGTAACTGGACGTAAGTAAAACACACTGAAATCATACCAGTTTATAGAAGAGTTACATGTTAAATGTGGTCCATTATTATTCCTATACTAGCTTTCCGCCTGCGGCTTCGCCCGCGTTTTCGAAGAAAAACCCGCATAGTTCCCGTTCCCGTGGGATTTCCGGGATAAAACCTAGCCTATGTTACTCGTGGATAATGTAGCTTTCGAATGGTGAAAGAATTTTTAAAATCGGTCCAGTAGTTTATGAGCCTATTCATTACAATCAAACAAACAAACAAACAAAGTTTTCCTCTTTATAATATTAGTGTAGAATAGTGTAGAATAATAATAGTTTGATAATCATAATTAGGTACAAAATTAGCCAAATAAACTTGCGAACTTATTGTATCTTCTAGCTCATCTGATTATAGAGTTCATAATATAACAGACATGGTCACAGACAAAGCTCGATTTCACACAATTTGACATTCTTGCGCTGTCTAGTTTAATATGTGGTCTGTGGTCGTTATCCATTCCGTTTGTAGAGGACTTTGGTTGTGGACGCGGTTTTGCAAGATTTATTACCTCCTAATAATTCCGCTGCGGGGTCGTGGACAAACATTTTTATCCAAAAAGGTTTGTGGTTTTCGTGTTTTCAATTCACATTTCATTCGTAGCAAAAATATTCTTCCTTGTGTTGATTTTTAGAGATTGGATTAAGTAATTAAAATGAATTAAACATGAAATAGATAAGGCGAAAAATTTTAAGTACTAGATAATTTTATTCCAAACTCTTTATTTAAGCCAGAACAATATGTTTTAATTTTGAAAATAAATATCAAACTTCCAAATCTACGATTATATTACGTTTTATTTTAACACAGCCTCTCGTTTTCATAAAACGCATCCATTACTATTGTTTCACAAACTTCACTACTATTTACGAACTAGAAATGACTCTAGTTTACGATCGAACATCGATCGAGTATACCAATAGATTCACTCTTTACTCGTACTTTATTCGAATGTTTCAATCTTCGCCGGTTGTTTATTATAACAGCAGTGCTCTGTCAATATGTCGATTCATATGCGAAAGCGTAGTTTATGGCTATGAGTCAGCATTGGTCAATCACTGTAGTAGGGGTCGGGATGAAGGTTAAAAAAGTTATCGAATCGTTTGAGTGATATATTGTTAGTTCAATGTATGAAACTGTTATTTCCAATAGCAATAATCTGTTAAGGAAAGAGGTATGTAAAATTGTGTACTGTATATACATATATGTGTAAGTCATATAGGTAATATGGTTACACAGCCCCCCTAGCCAAGTGGCTTTCTGTTAGCGTAGCGTTCAATAGAATAGACTACGAATGTATGAGATTGACGTAAGCTGTAGATAAACGTATCTACAGCTTACGTCAATCTCATACATTCGTAGTCTATTCTATTGAACGCTACGCTAACAGAAAGCCACTTGGCTAAGGGGGCTGTTCAATTTGGCGCTCAAAAATGTAGAGTCAAAGTAAAAAATCAAATAAGCAAAATGTCATATTATTTTTTTTTAATCTTCCATTGATTATAAATAGTATTTTAAAATTAAGATGAGAATATTAACAAGTCATTGCAGTATAAATGAATGAGTGATTCAAGGAAGTTTTTAGTATATAATTTATTAGGTTTAAGATAAAGCGGGCGAAGCCGCGGGCGGTAAGCTAGTATAAATATAAATGTAACGTATTCAGCATGCACCTACGTACATTCATGATTTTATCATCTGTATCAGTGTCAATAATTCAAAGAAATGCATCCTAAATCGCAATATTCAGCTTTACATGCTTCAAATTTAATATTTTCGCATAATAAATATTTTTCGCTCATGAATATTTACAATTTTTGTTTTCAATATTTTAAAAACACGCTACCGGCGACGTTTTGTAAAATATTCTTTGAAAATTTAACGAGGTTGCTTAGAATTTTCCGTGAAATCTTTATTTTCTAGCTAAAATTATTTTTCTATATTTTGCAAAAGATGTTTTAGAGAGTATGGCAACTTTGTGTCACGAAAATATTATAGCTACTTATAATGAGGAAATTCATGCGAAAAAATGTGCTTAGATAGATTTTACAATGTGAAAAGTGCTTTATATGTGTTCAAAGGAAATAGCTTAGCGAAATAACACTATTCTTTATACTTTAAACCTTCCATACATAACTTAAAACTTTGTTTCTTAATTGAGTTTTTCGTAGCTTCATCTGGTATCCTACTAATATTATGAAAGTTTGTGAGCATGTGTGTGTGTGTGTGTGTGTGTTTGTTACTCTTTCACGCAAATACTACTGAACCGATTACATTCAAATTTAGCACACATATAACTTGGATTAACACATAGGATAGGTTTTATCCCGGAAATCCCACGGGAACGGGAACTATGCGGGTTTTCCTTTGAAAACGCGGGCGAACCCGCGTGCGGAAAACTAGTTTCTTTATCATAATATAGTCAATCCATAAATTGGTTTATTTTTTCTTTTATATTTGATTTGCCTTAACTCTACCTATTTATTTATTTAAATTTTATAAACTTTTATCAAGCAATATCTCATATTTTATCCATATTATTTCACAACAATAAGAATCAAATTGTGTTTCCATGTTAATACTAAAATTACTTATTACGCACTTCTATCAAAATAAAATATTAAACACTAGACTGCAAAAGAAACCAACTTCAATAACATACAAAGATTCGAAGTCCCAAATCGTCAAATCTATTTATCTCAAAATAGAGCAGATACTGCTTTGCCTACGGGATATTAGTCAATACGGGATTTGCCCTGCATAAAAGGAAACTAGTAAATGTGTATTATGAAATAAAATATGCATTTTCAATACATTTTGTATCTCCGTATTATAAACACAATATTCGTAAGTTTGTTTCACAATAAATCTATTCCTATTAAATATAATACAGGTTTGAATCAAATTTCAAACACAATTTTTAAACTCAATTTACACAAAATGTTTTGTATCTATTTTCATAATTGGATTGGATAAATGGTTCGTAGTACATTCAACATTTTTTAGGGCAGTTTATCGTTTTTATACAGGAAACAATATTAGTCGTAACATGGTAATAACACGGTTATAGTAATAAGTATTAGAACAACAATTTATTAATAACTCAGGCCCCGGAATCACAGACACAATAGAAAATCTATTGTGTCGTGGACCGATCGGGCCGTTCGGGGCTCAATGGGTTAAATTACAAATAAGTGCGATATTATGTTATAATATCCGAACACAATTTCAAAATGAAAACGTTTCTTTAATAACCGTTATTTCAATTAAAGACAGTGCAAAATCCTTTAAAATTCGAACAATCTTAAAAACTTCATTACGTGGAAGTACCTAGAGCCGTCGTTGCGACAAATTAAGAAAATTTTCACAATAGACACTCTGAGACGCTCAACGTTAATAGCGCACATTCCTTAAGCGCGTTCTCAAATCCCGGAGGATTCCAAAATTGTGGATGTCGATCTTGGAATTTTTTCCAGTAATTGGAAAATTGCGGGTTTCGAAGAGTTTTTGGACGCCCAACCACTTGCTACTATATAATTTGATTATGATAATTCCATCCTTGACAGGCCATTTTTACCGTATCGCAAATTAACGTTAAGAATTCCCGGGAGCTTTCATTTTGCATTTTTAATATGTACTTCAAAAGAGAATCAAATATATTCAATGTTTAAGAAACTGACTCTTAATGCATACAATTTGGCTCAAAGTTTTACAAATAACATAAATGAGTGCTCGTTGTTAGGAATTCATCACTTAATTGAGCTGAATTGGGGTGGGCTTTATATATAAATGGCTACTCGGCGAACTTCCTTCATATTTTTTGTGACTCTTAAAAGGAAATTTCCCGTTTGGAACTAAGACTCTAAGAAAGGCCAAAGCAGTCTTTCTTGAGTTATGAACGAAGGAACTAAATAATTTTTTCAATTACATAGATTAAGGTAACCCAAAATATATCTGTTCATTTATAATCTACTAGCTGTGCCCTGTGGTTTTACCCGCAGTGTATGTATATATTATATCATATAGCCTTCCTCGATAAATGGGCTATCTAACACCGAAATAATTTTTCAAATCGGACCAGTAGTTCCTGAGATAAGCGCGTTCAAACAAACTCTACAGCTTTATAATATTTGTATAGATAGTTACTACTATTAATTATTATTCTGTGGTAACTAAAATATGAATAAATAAATATTCACGTAAAGCTGAAGCTAGTTAACAATAACAACCATCGAGACAAAAGAAAAAACTGAGCTGTTCTTGCTAAACATTTCATCATCATTTCAATTGGACAA
Organism: Colias philodice; assembly: GCF_061535455.1. Classification (NCBI taxonomy): domain Eukaryota; kingdom Metazoa; phylum Arthropoda; class Insecta; order Lepidoptera; family Pieridae; genus Colias; species Colias philodice. The sequence continues at coordinate 9,293,229 of NC_143104.1, forward strand.
CATGGTGGATACATTAATATTATTCCTTCAAATAAATGCTTATACAGAGCAAATATTTCCACGTACCCACAAGTACCATTTATCTTGACGATCTTTTATTTTATATCACAAATGAAACGACCGGACGGGATCTCGTTGCAATAAATAAAACCGTTTTAAAATGGATTCCAGGTATCATTGTTTCCGAGTCCATGCTCTTTACAGGCCGGGATTTAGAGATTTGAGGCCCTTGTGAATTTAAATATAATGTCGAGTTTAGTTCTTATGCAAATGAGTTAAAGGGATTGGTAGCACGCATGGAAAGCGCAAGGAATTTATTACTCTATCGAATCGAAAGGGACTGTTTTGCCTAATAATAAGTAACTTTTTAATAGCTTTATTTCGCTTTTTGTAGCTGTACTTGAATACCTATATAATAAATATTCCTGACCATAATATCTAGAATTTAAAATTAGTTCACCTCAGATAAAAATTCTTTCGTAAAAGTATTTAAAGCATCTGTCCATATTTTTTTAAATATAAAGCATGATATTTCTAGTTATCAGTCCAGCATCCGAACTTTAGCTGCTAAGTAGGTGATGTTGTTGGTATTCCATTTTAATTATTTGAAAAATTGTTTCAGTGTTAGATAGCCCATTTATCGAGGAAGGCGGATCGCGGAACGATGCAGGTGAAACCGCGGGACACAGCAGTTATAAATATTATTTACTCAATACAAATATAAATGCGGATACAGTTCACCGCATTATATATTTTGCATAAATTGCATAGCATGTCTAAAGCGCTATAAAATTTAATAATTTTATCACCATATAAAATAGGTTTAATTTAACGGCCCTCAGTAAATTTATTATACCTATTCATTATAATGTTATTTAAATTATTCATTTTTGAACTCAATGATTAATGATGCGATATTGTAATAAAAGGTTTCAAAATTGTTCATTCTTTTGACTTATTGTACTAAAGAGCAACTGTGCAATAAAATTTAGTATTTAATTTTTTTTACACCATGAATATAAGTTTTGAGGTCGATAACACTGATAGAATGTGAAGTTTGATAGTTATTTTAACTAATAAAGTTTAATTTGGAAATATTGAGTTGTCTCAAGATGATGCAATAATAAAGAACTACACAATTTAAGTAATAGTATCCATGCTAACATTAAAAATACTACATAAAAACTGCTTATGAAATCTGATACACTACATATATAACACAACACATAGCAATCAAAAAGACTTGCACTTAAAAATAATCCTCAGCAACAAACATTAAAATCCGAATAAATGAGCCAATACGTTCACGCCTTCAACGAAAAATGAAAAGGGGAACAATAACAAAAAATTCATTGGAAAAGATTATTCAAATAGCAGATTGAATATGATTCAGAGATACTGCGTATGGCGCGAGCTTCCAATATTGTATAGAATAGATTTTTACACGCTCCGTGATGAATAGTCTTCAAAACAGTCGATATTCATGTGTCACTGTGATATACGTCAATGTTCGCCGATTGCAATGCATACAATTTTATCGGAACGTTATTGAGATCGTATTGACATAGTTACTAATTACGTTGCATTTGGGGTAAGTTCACATCGTCAGGTTTATTACTCGTTCATTCGCCTCTTGTGCAGCGGAAAATATAAGGTATTTTGATTTCTGTTTACATTTTTTTTTTATTAATTTTCGTTATAATGTTGTGTTGTTGGAGATTGTTTAGATATCTTAGATCTATTACCATTTATTCTATTTTCTCATAGAAACGATCTTTAAATTGTACTAATTATTTTTATTGAAAATCCATGAAGTTTTCTTTCCACTAAACAAAATATGATATTTAATTTATTTTTCAAAGATTTAGAACATTTGAGAAGCTAAATCCTAGGTTTCATGGGTTAATAATTTAGTTCTAAATGGCTAGGGCCTTACCAAGCTATTAGTATTTAAGTACTGGTTTTAAACCTTTACCCATTTTGAGGGATTTAGGAGATCCTAAAGATAAAATTAATGGATAATTATTAAGGTCATAAAGTAAGACAGCATTAAAGTAATCTCTAGTAAATGATTGCTTGTTTTTTGTACGTTAATAATTCGTTAGTAATTTATGTGTAGAGTTGTTTAGGAACTGTAACAGGTAGAAATAAACATTCACACAATGTGTAAATATTAATTTATAGCAGTCATAACAATAGAGATAAAACTTAAAAGTTAAAAGAAAAAAAGACGTGTGGCTATGCAATAGCTTAAATTTAAAAGAACTCTAGGTACATTAACGACAAATAATTATCCCAGATGCAAAATCTGGCATAATGTCGTTGTCTCTTTATAATATGATATAGATTGAAAAGATTTAATATTGAAAACATGTAGACTTTAATCAAAACAAAAATTAAATAGTAAGAACAAATTAATATAAATATGCTAGTAAAATTGTGACTTTGTCCCAGAATCGGTAAAGGGCCCACAGAAAGTGAGTGAAGTGAGATAATTAGCCTATCATAAACGGTACAAGAAAATTCATTTGATTGTTAGGTATCATTTGTAGCTTGGAAATTGTTATTATATGTATTTTGTGTTTGATTGATTGATTGATGTTAAAAAGTGGGTTGAAAGTTTTAAAGTGAAGCGACTTTTTGGTATCACACGGTTGACTTCTTGTTTAGGTAGGGGTAGGTATATGTCGTTTGATGCGTGTAAGGAAATGATTTTCTCAAAATTGCAAGTCATTCTTCAGATGTTGTAGCACTGCATTTTTTAACTTTTTTCACTTTTCTGGTGTTTTAGATTTTCTAAACTTTTTGAAGTGAAAACTTCTTTAGCGGCGTTGAGCACTTTTTCTGTAATGGGTATAAAATCTTAAACTCGCGTCAGGACACGTGACCTGATCGAAAAAGCGTAAGACGGATACCATTCCAAAATATCAAACATGCTCAATCAAGTTTTCACTTCTGCCGGCACTCCCGGAGTGCAACCCGTCTTTTTTTATTTTTTTAATATCGTGAATACTGGAATACCTATAACATCGCGTCATACGGATAAAGTAAAACGATCGAATAATATTGTAAGAAAAGACCAATTGGTTGTCTGTAAAGTCGGTTTACTGACGATAGTTGAACGTGACAACGTCCGATTGTGCTTCTTTGTCGCTCGTTCCGCGCTCTCGCTTGCACTTCAAGCCTTACATGGAACGCCTCAGAGCGAGGTAACGCCGCATGAGTCATGTTTTTCGTGCGTGCAGGCGGCTCTATCGAATTATAAGACGTTGTCACGTCAAAAAAATATGCATGAAACAATTTCGTTCTTGGTATTATAAGTTACAAGTCAATAACTGCGTTAAAAACAACCGACTTCAAACTTGCACTTGCAACATTTACAAATACAGACAAAAATGCTCATAAAATAAAAACTACTGGGCCTATCCAAATAAAATTTTTATGGGACCAATTCGACACCATCCCGCATCGAACAAAAAAAGAATCACGTAAATCGGTTCAGAAACCACGGAGTAATCGGTGTACATACATAAAAAAAAAAAAAAAAAACATACCGGCCGAATTGATAACCTCCTCCTTTTTTTTGAAGTCGGTTAAAAAGAAGAAAGATTAATTTGTTTAACTGATAATCAAAAAAATGTAAACGTAGTTACGAAGACACAATCAAAGATGAAATTACACAGAAATCTGCTGAAAAAACTGAAAAGATATCTCTATTCTAATATTTCTCTTTGATCCATATTATCCACGATTTCGTTTAATTACAGAATACAGATACGACGTTACAGAATAAGTAATGGGAGCCTCTGTAATTGGCTTAAGTCCATAATTAGGTTAATTTTGGCTCACGATAACACAAGTAAGTTAGCTTCTTAGAATTTTCTTTAAGATTAATTACGGAGGATGGAATACTGAATTTGTAATGTCGGCAGATTGAAGTATCCTTCAAGTTTATTATGAAAAAATGTACTTGAGTATTCATATTTCGTATGGACTTCGTAATTTGGTTTATTGTATCGTGGCATCGATGTTAGATGTAGCATTTAAATTATTTTGATATCGCTTGAATAATTTGGCGATTTATTATTGTAGCGGTGGATGAATAATGTAAATATAATTATCGTTTCTGAAGGATTGACCGCTTATCTATTGATATGATTTGAATTATACAAATAAAATTTATAAAGAGGTGAATAAAGCAAATCCACATTTAAGTCTTTGTATGACATGTTTTTAAAATCGTTTCATCAATTCTTGAGGTAAAGGGTAACAAACCTCCATCCATCCAACCTCATTTTCTTTTACCATATCTTTCATATCGCTTCCTCAGTAAGATGCGTCACACTATTCTTGCTACGCGCAACCAAAAATCGTCCTCCCGGTACAACTTTTACCTACTTTTACGAAATATATTGAGCCGTTTATTGAACAATACTCTATTCTATTTGAGAACGTATTGCTGAATATAATAAAATAGAAATGCAATATGACAAAGACTGGTAATATTCGAATGGAACCAGCGTAGCAAACGTAACTGCTCATATTATGACTACGTGTATTTGATGTCTTGGAATCAATTTGATTCAATGTATGATTTAATATTTAAGATTTTGAGGTTTGAATTGTTATATTTAACTTGAGGAATTGCGTTGTAAAAATTGATACATATTTCTTGCAAATATTTTACTTTACACACATAATATGGCGTGATAAACTTATAATTGTATCGATGATAGATTTAATTATGTTAATTTTCAGAATTTTTATAAATCCTCTAGAATCAATATATAATTTTTATACAGAGAAAAGTGTAAATTCGTAAACTTTAATTTATTTATTCAACAATTTATTCGATTCATTGTTTATTAAAAAATAATTAATGTACACAACTAAACATAATATCAGTGAGCTCAAAATACGTTCGACCTAATTGTATTAGGACCGCTAGAAAATTGGTTTCACAGAACAGACGCAAAACACAGCAAATAATAAAATACACTGTGACATTTACAACATTCGGCAACAAAGGGCCCCAGTATATCTTCATTAGGCCTTCCATCAACGTTTTCCGTGTACAGACCAAATATTACGACTCACATAAATAACTGTTCAGAAGAAATAAGCTTGAGGAAATCCGGGTAGCGATGTAAACAGACACGGCGCCAGTGTTTGAGAGGCCCGATGGTATTCAGATATGTGCTGATAATATAATAGTATAGGTACTAGTAGTATGTGATTTTACGAATTTTGTGTGTAAAGTTTTTAATAATAATAATAATTCATTTATTTATTCAAGTAACCAGGACTCATTTTGTTAGTAACAATTATTATCTTAAAAATTATGTTAGTAAAAATAAAATTTATTTTGACTGCTAGAAATGTACTCCACCGCTACAAAGCTATCAAGGAAGCAGACAGTCTGCAGCAGTGGTTCACATACCAGCAGTCGAGTCGACTCGCTATACAGCGCATGATTTCATTGGGGCTGTCCCGCACACGGCGCACCAGGGATGTGCATCTCTTTCGCATTGTAGCGTAAAAACAGTCTATATGAGCTTCTGCAAACATCCCTGATGCGCTGCAATAACGGGGCAGCCCCATTAACACCCGGAACGCATTATTATATTGAACACGGAGCGAGCTGTAAGAATGTTGAGTATGACTAGCCCATAGGCTGCACGTGTAAAAAGATGTACAATACGCACGAAATAGGGTTTTTTTAACTTCATTAGAACAACGTGCAAACCTACGAGCTATCATATTTGCCCTCACTGCCAGTGCCCGTCGTTCCCTTTCAATATCATCATCGTCTCTGAGTCTAGGGGTCAATATGTGTCCGAGATATTTGAATTTAAAGACCCTCCCCAATGGCACTCCGTTCAAACGTATTGGGGGTAAAAAATGCGTAACTCGGCGCCCAGACTCAAAGACCATGACTTCACTTTTCTTAGTATTGTAGACCAATCCATGAAGAGCAGCGTACTCTTCACAGATGGCCACTAATCTTCTAAGACCGCAGATTGAAGCACTCAGCAACGCCATATCATCTGCGTAACTTACATTGTTGATGCAAACTCCATCAATATGACAACCAATCCTTTCGTTGCTGAGTGATTCAATCAGCTCGTTGACATATACATTGAAAAGCGTGGGCGAACTTAACCCCCCCTGCCTCACGCCGCATTGCAGCCCAAACGGCTGAGATAAAGCCCCCGCCCATCGGACTTGATTGATCTGGCCTCTGTACCAACATTTAAATGTGTTAATAAGAGAGGACGGTACATTAGCTTTCTTTAACTTATCCCAAAGGATATCATAAGAAACCAGATCAAACGCCTTCGACAGGTCAAGGAAGCACGCATATATTGGCGTATTTCGGTCCATATAGTACTTGACAGCCCACTTTAAAGACAATATTGCACTTTCCGTAGAAAGTCCCGATCGAAATCCAAACTGATTTTGGTGTATTTCTACGTACCTGTTTAGTTGTTCATTAAGCAGGCTGTCAAATACCTTTGCAATTACCGTTGCAAGAGAAATAGGCCTATAGTTGGTCTGGTCCGCTAAATCACCTGTTTTATTTTTAACAATTGGCACTACGATAGTTTTTGTTAAATCACTGGGAAGATACTTATGCTGAATACACAGATTAAAAAACATTGATAACACTCTCGATATGTGAGGCCCTGCATACTTTAGGTGCTCAATACTTAGACCATCGTGACCGGGAGATTTTCCTTTAGACATTTTACTTATTATTCGCTGAATTTCTAAAGCAGTGACTTTAAATTCCCGATCATCCTGATCCACAGTATCAGGCACAGACAGACTCGGACCTAATGGAGACGTAACTTTAAAATGCTCTTTGAAGAGGTTAGCAATACTAACAGGATCATTAGCGCCACCTACAGATACAGGGAGGCCATGTTTACAGTTCAGTTTGTTAGTCTGTTTCCAAAAAGAACGAAAATCTTTACGCGAATGATGTGACGCTAAGTTGTCCATTTTGATTTGTTCTTCATGGTTCTGACACCATTTAAGACGTGCTTTAAAAATTTTTCTAGATTCACACATCTCATTATATTCAATTCCAATGTGTGGTTTACCCCTCCGCGCCCATACTGAATATTTATACCTGGCCTCCCTGTATGCACCAGCCACAAGTCTACTCCAACCTATCACTACTTTCTTGGACTTGCTACGTCCCGAACAGGCCACGGCAGAGTCACTGAGACCACGCACAATCAATTCATACAACTCGTCAATTACGCTATAATGGTTTTGATTATTACAGACGCCGTGCATGCAGCTTCTCAAGACTATAGGGCACTGTATTAAACTTAATTTTTCATGACATTTACTTGTATAAGATTTTATTTGATTTATATTTCTATCGCCCCATATAGCCTTGTTTACACTACAGCTAACTGGTGATTTTTTCACACACACATTTTGAAAAATACATTCTAAAATGAGAGGATAGTGATCAGACCATAACGTATCATACTTTACGTATGCCGAGCAGACTGATTTACGCGCAGCTTTAGTAACTACGCAATGATCTAACCACCTCCTAGATCCGTGCGACTCACTGACAAAAGTGTATGTGTTTGTGTTTATACCTAACAGTTCCGTATCAACACAACTCCATTCGAATTCTTTACAAAAATTTAACAATTCTCCATAGAATAACTCATTTGGATGTGCATTAAAGTCCCCTAAAATATAACAGTTTTCAATGTTAGAAGTTTCAATAATCGCACTCACCAAGCTAAGGCAATCCATAAAATCCACTAAATTTTGCGCCGAATCTGTCGGCATGTACACATTGAACACTAAAACAGACCTTTGCTCTAGCACTATTTTCACTGCGCACACGCGTGGGTTATCACTGCACTGCACAATCGACACATTGTTGAACACACTCTTTCGCCATAACAAAGCTAAGCCTCCGTACGGCCTGCCTCGCAACACGCCCGCCGCAGTGTCCACCGCCGACGTTCCCGTACAAGCGAATTCATCGCTAATATTGTGTAGGTATGAAAGGTCATGCGGTAGCAACCAAGTTAAAGTAAAGTTTAAGTTAAGTTTAGTGAAGTAAAGTTAAGTTTTTTGAAGTCATGTTCAATTGAATGGATATACACAAATTTTTCAATTCAAGTTAAATAGTATGTATGGGGGGTTACAAACCGTTTACAGGCATTTTTTTTATGCTGCGATAGGGGAGCGCTTGGCCACGATCTCGCCTGATGGTAAGCTGAGATGTGGCCTAAGATGGAGCGTGCTTCCCTAGAATGTACCTGTTCACTCTCCTCTTGAAGACCCATGTTATTAGGTACTAAAAATATTATGAAATGAATACTATGAATTCATACAATAATGAGTGGAGGAAGATAATAGGTTCTTTTTAATAATCACAGCCGTTTTAGTGACTTGTTTCATCAATGTATATAAACATTGGTAAGCGTCGATATTTATGAAATTATGATCCTAAGGAGTCCGATAAGTACATTAATTATTATATTGGATAGTTAACGTAGACAACCTTCTATTAAATATAAATAACACTTATAATTTGTATTATGGGGCCTTATATCAAAAGAATAACTCTTATCACGATTTAGATATGGAGCCCCAAACATTTTCTCTTCACATAAACTTAAAGAAAACAAGTACCTCATGAATTATTTCTCGCACTACTTTTTTCCCTCAAAATATTTTTATCGTTGACTTAATGTGTTTTTTGTTACGATAATGTGTAGTTGGAATATAATTATTTAATGTAATATGTAACATTAGAGTTACCTAATCTAGAAAATATGTTGTTAAGCATCAAAAACAATATTATAATAATCTTTAGACTGTCATTCTGATAATACCAATTTATTAATTAATCAATCTAGTAATAGTATTTGCCGCAATTTTAAGAAAAAAATATATAATTAATGTATTTAGTATTAAAAAGTACCTACCTGTACGAGTACCTTTGTGTGGAGTAAACAATTTATAAAAGATATTTCTTCAATCCGTCCACATTTTTGTCAATGATAACAAACATGCTTATAAGAATTTATTCTACATTCTTAGCTGTTCAAATATTTTCAAAGAGGGCCCTTACAAGCTCAGCATGCAGATAACATTCCCAATAAACGTTAACTCATACTTTGGAAAGCTTAAATAAATCAAAGTGTATCGAGGGCGCTCTTATATTCAGTCCTAGGCTTAGCAATACAACGGAACGATTCTTTGACTTATAACGGGAAATACATTTGACCTATTTATTCCATCCCCTAGCATAAACCAGTATCATTGATCTCCAATTTATTCCATTTGTGTGTTATGTATATGACAGTTTAGATTGGGGTGGTCTTTCTTACGCTGGTCGGATTTGTCCGATCGCAAAGAGGTCCAAAGAGCAATTTTTCAATGTTTTCTCCGTGTTCATTGTTAGTTATTATACCTTTTTTCTATGGCGTATCATGTACGAGTGTTTTTTTGTGTTTAGAAATAATGGATATTTTCATGTTGGATATATTATTTAAAAAATATATTTATTTATGTTGACTGAAGTAAAGATAGCGGAATAGAAGTGTAGCGGTTACATATATTACATGTATAATAATTGTACGAGTTAAATCTTTTTAACTAGTTTCACGCTACATTTCATAATAAAAAATATCTATAGCTCAAGCAGCAGCAATCACAATGTAAAGTTAAAATAACGCACAACGAAACGTTACAACTATCCCAGCATAGAAGTAAAACCTTTTCAATATCCAACCATAAAAAACGTCAACCAACACACAACCCTTACCGCCAGATGGCGCTCAACGCAAGGTAATGTTAATTGAATGAGATTAACTCAAAAGACACGCCATGGTTTACGTTAAACAGCTCAGCTAATGTGTTAATGAGATGACGATGCATAATCTTGTGCTTTCTGATGCCTTTCAACCGCTAATGGCCAGAGAGCTGGCACCAATTTTTGGGTAGGTATTTGAGGCAAGCTGAAAACTTGTTCCATACCTCTCCTGATATATCCCAACTCGTAACTGCAGCCTTTTAATTTGACTTTTAATTTAGTGGTGTATGGGTTATCTACTCACCAGCCAGGTCTACAGTTCCGATTTGGGATATATCAGTAGAGGTATAGAACAAGTTTTCAGCTTGCCTCAAATACCTACCCAAAAATTGTTGCCAGCTCTCCTACTATAATTAAAATATTTTTATATCTGCTGCATTATGCATACGTTCGTGCGAAGCGTGTGCGAACGTTATCCACGCAAATTTGGCTATTATTGTTCCACTGTTAACCCTCTGCTTATCTCTGGGATACATTCAATTATTCTGGTATTCAGTAGTTTGGACTATGCTGTATTCTCTTATTGTTAACGGTATTTCCCATGAGTGTTTCACATCTATTTAATGGTGAATTTTTACCGGAATATATCGAGGCGTGGTCATATGAAACTAACACGGTCTGTCAGAAATATTTTCGTAATTATAATAATTCATTTATTTATTCAAGTAACCAGGACTCATTTTGTTAGTAAAAATTATTATCTTAAAAATTATGTTAGTAAAAATACAATTTATTATGACTGCTAGAAATGTACTCCACCGCTACAAAGCTATCAAGGAAGCAGACAGTCTGCAGCAGTGGTTCACATACCAGCAGTCGAGCCGACTCGCTATACAGCGCATGATTACATTGGGGCTGTCCCGCACACGGCGCACCAGGGATGTGCATCTCTTTCGCATTGTAGCGTAAAAACAGTCTATATGAGCTTCTGCAAACATCCCTGTTATGTAAGGTTACATAGTTCGATCTCAAGATCTTGTTAAGGTTAATTTTTAGTTACATATTAAAATAAAGATTTTATTAAAGAAGAAGCAGATTAAGAAGAATGCGACCTTGACGTGATTTAACTCAAATAATTAATGTATTTCAAGTCAAAAGATGTACTAAATTTTTATTTACCTCTATTGTTATTTGTTCTAACTCTATTCATTTCTTTGTTTAAGGACAACAACACAGTTGCCAAAATGACAGACGAATAGAGCTGTTTTTCATGATAATGGACCAACAAAAAAGTAAACAGAATTCTCATTGTGTCTGTTTTTAGCAGGAAAGTTAGGATATATCCAAAACTACACGTACTATGTATGGATTAGGTAGATTTTTCGAAATACTGAAGAAGGATCCTTTGATAAAAGAGAGGTTTTAGGATATTTATTAGCACGATTTTCTTTTTATCAATAAAATATACTGATTGGTACTACCAGTTATTATTAATTGTATTATATTTCAAGTGAGACACTACGGTGTATATTATCTATAATAACTAATATTATCTATATATAACTAATATTATCTATAACTGTTGAACCATTCTATTGAACTCTAGTTCAATAGAATGGTTCAACAGTTCTTGTGTTACCAAGAAAAAGCAATACGAATATTATTTTTTGTAATTACCTATCAAAAATGTGTATACATACAAAGTAATGTCATCTATCTATGTTGCTCTATATATGATAAACTATCTGACTAATAATATCAACTTTTAACATTAATTAAATTTTAAATTAAAACCCTTAAACTATATCATTCCGTAATGATATATATACCATATACAAAAACTTTCCCTAAAAAGTCACGATTCCCAATATTCTTAGCACAATATAGCAGTTAATAGAAAATATATAATGTAATACCCAAAGCTATTACGGGCACCTGCACCGTCTCGCCGTAAAACTTACCTGAAACAGAAAACGGTCAGTTTAATGGTTTATTGATATTAATGGCCATAAATCGACGTAACTACTGTTGTCATATGAGAAAATTTCAGCATTGCTAAATGTAGCGTTTGGTGAAATTTATGCCGTAAGTGGATAGATGTAGAGTGGAAATTTGTTTGGTTGGTTTTGAGAATAGAGGTTTTTGACGTGACAACGATAATTCGATAGAGCCGGCTGCACGCACGAAAAAACGTGACTCATGCGGCGTTACCTCGCTCTGAGGCGTTCCATGTAATGCTTGAAGCGAGAGCGCGGAACGAGCGACAAAGAAGCACAATCGGACGTTGTCACGTTCAACTATCGTCAGTAAACCGACTTTACAGACAACCAATTTTTGGTATCAAACGTCGTGTAGTATAACTAAATATTCATCATACATCTATAAATAATGCAACTGTAACATACAACATCGTCTCATCGGTGAATGATACCAACAGAACTATAAAATGCATACAAAGCTGTCAAATATAATAAAAATAAAACAAGCTCGTGCATATTATTTACAAAAAATATTTTCAAAATTACTGCATAAGTTCTGATAATATCTACTTTAATAGATCAATCTTACCCTACTAAACGATCTAAAATCGCGAAATTTATTCATTAAATCGCTATTCTTACAGCCACTTTAATTCCGATTCTAAATAAACTTCCGTAGGTATATTATCTTGCACCAAGCGGTAATTCAAAAACCGAGTCGTCGAATAACTCTTCCAGACATTGATATGTATATGTACTTTGTTTCGAATCGAATTTTGGCTTTAGCTCTGGATGATAAATAATTTGGCAGCCACAAGCCACGTATCTGGCAACACATCAAGTTGCACTTGGAGTGGATACATAATTGTAATGCGCTTCTTTTGTTTCGTTGTTATACTGGTAATCTTGTAAATTTAAGAATGTGTTTTAATTATCAAAGAATGTAACCAATTTGAATCTAATTATTGTTATAATGATTTGTTACTGGTAATTTTGGTGGTTTACAGGATCAAGGCACGTAATTTTGTGCCAAATTATTAAAATAAGTCAATCGCTAATTAATTAGATGCTCAATGTAAGATACAAGGATATTATATACTTTGATAATATCATATTTTAATAACGGATAATTAATTTTAATGAAGCATACTTGACACGTTTGTCAAGGCCCCTCGTTCATTCATAATACAAGGCATTTTGAAAACTGTTCAAAATTAACATCAACGTCAAAGAAGACGAGTATGAAATATTAATTGAATCCATTGCAAAAATAGATCAATTAGGCGTATGACGTCACTAACAACCGAAACTGAGAGGTCAAAATAGACGAAACCAAAGTTTACACACCGTCAAACCTTTGCACGTAAAAACAGTTGCTATACAATTCTGTACGGAGTAAAATATTCAGTCTTAGAAAGGTCAAGATCTGTGACATATCTCAAGCGTTAGCTTATGTTTTGTTTAAACGTGAGATGAACGCTTTTAAACTGTTTCTATTTATGCACGCTTTATTCTATGAAAATGACGCTAAAGTTATTTTTTATAAAATGTTGATTGATGTTCATTAAGTTGGGAATTGGGTCATGCCAGCTTGATAACACTAGAAAAATGTTAAACAGTGAAATGCCGTAATGTGAGATAGGATGTCCCGGTAATTATTTTTATTTTTCTGCAAATTTAAATGTTTTCTGTTTCACGAGAATCGATGTCCGTATACCATGACTTTAAACTGTGGATGAGCTACAATATTGTATTGCTATGATATTATTTCAACCTGCAGAAAACATGGTAATCAAAGAGATCCATTGCAATAAATACACTGAATCTTTTTCAAACTATTTTCGGTATAAAATTGAACGTATTTCACGTATTTATTTTCAGCAATTTTTGTTTCGTAACAATTGATTCGGACATCTATTATTTTTTACCTTACAGTATAGATATATTAATTAAAAAGATTACTATAATTAAAACATCGATTATATTTTAAAAATATTTTCAACTAAAATTAGACGTATTTAATTTAGTATCTTACGGTTTTTTATACATGAAGTGTCGTAAATATTTTGATTTGAATCGGATTATCGGATACCTGAAACCATATATTGAAATAATGTTTTTCACTATAAGACTTCCGTCTTTGAATATCGTTTCACACGCAACACAAATTGCTGTCTAAGCCGATTATATTATATCAAATGACATCAGTTATTACCCTGTTCGATCGAATTATAACGAGAAGTATAAAAAAAATCAATATTAAATTAATACAAACACATCAAGAGCATAATATCCTACTTCTTCAAGCAATCACATCGGTCGCACATCACAGGGTTTTGGCATTTATTTGAATGTAACCAAAGTTCATTAATGCATACAACATTCGTAAATTTTTATTCTCTACATAAGTATTCAATTTTATTATTATTTTATTAGTCACATGTATAACAAAATGGCGAATGACTTCTTTACAAAAACACATGTCTCTACAGTCTACGCTATGGCTTGCTCATAATCTATAGTCACCTTTCAAACTTTCTATTCATATTTTCCAAAGTACGAAAAATTCTCTCTTAGACCGCTTGTGTTCTACTTCCCATAAAAGTACTAAATAGATATACTTAATTAATAATCAAAACGCAGAGAAAACTATTCAAGCTAATGAACAATAACAACAAAGGCATTTCTTCAGCGATCTCCGAGGCCTAACAACTTTATTTACTGCCCTGAAGTCAAACGCAAAACCCTTTGAAGACCTTAAAAAAGTCCTTTGTAATTACTTGCTCTCAATGAAGAAAATTTCATTTCTTAGAAGGTTGGAGTGATATTGGATTTAGGTTTGATAAAAATTCAGCGAGTTAATTATGTGGGTTGAATATTTAATGATGAAATTTATTTTTTTCGCGCTAGGAAATTTGCGTTGTTCTTTTATGAAAATGAAAAGTAACTTGTAAATTGGTAACCAGGTTTAATGATTGATTTATAGGTACATATTTTAGGTACATTGTTAATTATTTAAAATAGTAAATAAGATTTAATCGGATGGTTTTATTATAATTCCTGACGCAAACAGTTATAATTGTTGTATTTCGCATAATATCACTATAAAGTCTGTTTTTTTTTTTTGTATCACTTAAGTTTCTACTAAACCTACATCCCTGCGTAACCTATTTCACAAAGCAAACTCAACAATCCCGTTAACAACATACCAAACCAATGAACTACATAAAATCTTCAGCTCAAAATTCACCTCATACAATAATTCTCTTTACTAAAAGCAATAATTCTTTAGCTCTCTAGCAAAGAGTCTACAGCACCACGTGTCGCCACCGTAAAATCTCACACGTACGGAAACAGGGACGAATCCACCATTTATCAGGGCGCCATACTTTAAGAAATTCGGAAACATATTTTTTTGATCGGCGATAACGAAGTTTTGGGGAACGGTTTTAGTACGTGATAGTTTCCAATATAAGTACGTACATACAATTATATTATGGAATATCGATGGTCATTGATGGTCGCACAAGAGTATTCATTCGTTTAAAAATGAATTCACCGAACCCCTGTTGTGTAAATATTGCTTTGTTTTATAATTCAAAACTGGTAAATCCAACTTGTCCAACATTGCATTCTTGTAGTTGTTAAAATAAAATAAAATAATACTTTGTATAAACACTTCTGTGTAATAAATTACCTACATGATATTTTTCTAAGAGTCAATTATCAATCATCAGCACTTAAATTATTATGAAGTAGGTAACACTTTGCCAACTACCATCGCTAAAAACTTGTACAGCCTTACCCTGTAAAATCTTCTACTAACTATATACTAGCCCATATAATATGAACCATAGTACACATCTGTTGCCAAACCTGAATAACCGTACACGAGAACACTGAAAATGTACGTTCTTTATTGCTAATACCCTGGTGTACAGTTTTATTGGCTTAATTGTTGGTTAATTAACTAGGTAAATAGCTAAGTCTTTTGTTTAACTATTATAGACACAATGTGATTATAGAGCACGTTGAAAAAGATGTTCACGAAAATATAGTGTACATTATTTGTTTTTGTACCGTTCCGTACATACCGTACTAAGTAGTGGTTTTTAACGGATTCTTTATAAATGAGATTTTCATTTAAAATATAAAGAAGATTGTGGTTGAGTGAATTGGTGGAATAAAATAGAATAAAAAGAGCTATTATAATATACAAAATTATAGATCGTAAATTACTAAGCTATTTTTTAAATATAGGTACATAATATTACTATTTTTTAAATATACAACACATTTGCATAACATGTTGTTACAATATGGATTGTCTTGATCAGAAGAATAAACAATTTTAAAATCACTATCACTACATAGTATAAAACAAAGTCGCTTTCTCTGTCCCTATGTCCCTATGTATGCTTAAATCTTTAAAACTACGCAACGGATTTTGATGCGGTTTTTTTATAGATAGAGTGATTCAAGAGGAAGGTTTAGTACCTATTACATTCTTCCTCATTCGATAATACTATACATCTAGATGCACATAAATCAATGAAAACATTGACCTGCTAAACGTTCGTTCTAATGTTGGTTCCAATATTCGGCGTCCAGTTAATAACTTCCGATATGACGTCCCATCAAGCTTCTATTTGTTCTGTTCATATTTCCTATGGATAATGAAGTGTTTGTACACTGTGGTATATTGTGTTTTGGGTGGTTTGAAGTGGTCTACTTGATTTGATTGGTTTCTTGGGTGAAATATAACTTTTATAGGTATCGAAGTAGATTATTAAAGATGAATAAGAGGATTTTCATTGATTGAGGAACAGTTGTAGCAAATACAGGTAAAATATGCCTTCATTTTATTTATAGAATCATCAATTTATAGAATCATCTTTTCAATATTTGCACACCCAATCAATGGGTAGAATGTATTAGCCACATAATATTGTAATTAAAAACATCTATAATTTGTAACTACATTCTTGCAAATAAATATAATTTGAATTTGAATTTGAATTTGAATCGTTTATTGCTCTGTCAAAAATTTTTTTTGCTGTTTTTGTTTGTTATGGATTTTAGAAATTTATTTTATGATTCTAATTGCAATTAAGTCTTTTTACCCTTATTTACTTTGATTTATCTATACGTGTATATTTCATGATAAAATAACTTATAATACAGTAGTTATTGACATGTTTAACACTTAAAGCCCTAAAAAAGGGCGTCAACGAAAATATGACTTCCAAGTTCCACTCGTGACTAAGAACTGTGAACACCTGTGCAATTTTGTGATGTAAGTTCGGTGTGAAGGAAATGTGTTTTCTAAAAGTTTTAGTTAAAATGTCTCTGCTGTGTCGCCTAGTGTACGTCGCTTTTACGGGTAAGTACTTTCAAACTATTACGGTTATGAAATAAACACTTCTGAAAAAGGATGAAGTTTGGGTGGAGGTAGGAGCTGGTTGAATTTGGTTGTTTCTTTTTTTAATAATTGTAATATTATGACAATTTTTTTTATAATTGTAATTTTTTGGTGTTTTAGTGGGTGGTATTTTCACATTAAAATCGTGAAAGATAAAATAAAAAAAATCTCATTCATCATTTAAGTAGCCAAGCACGATAGGCCAAAATGGCAAATCTTATATACTTATAAAATATAGAGCATTGCAATCTTTTAGTACCACGGAAATATTTCACGAAAGAAAAAGTTGGATGGACATTTTTGACCCCTTATCGTGATAGATGGAGAAACGCGATCAACTATAAAAAGCGAATAGTCATGGTTAATCAATCCATAAATTCTTGACTTGTGGCTTCTATGTTTTGTGGAATTATATTCTAATATATAAAATTCTTGTGTCGCGGTGTTTGAAATTAAACGAGTGACCAAAAATTATGAAATTTTTTGTGCATATCGTGTAGGTCTGGTATCAAACAACATCTGGCAAAACAATGTTTGCCAGGACAGTAAGTAATATCTTCTTATATATAAAAACTAGCTTTCCGCCCGCGGCTTTGCCCGCGTTTTCAAAGAAAAACCCGTTCCTGTAGGATTTCCGGGATAAAACCTATCCTATGTCCTTTCTCGGGTATCAAAATATCTCTTTACCAAATTTCATGCAAATTGGTTCAGTAGTTAAGGCGTGATTGAGTAACAGACAGACAGACAGACAGAGTTACTTTCGCATTTATAATATTAGTATGGATGAATCGCAAAATGTGTTGGTAAGCGCATAACTCGAGAACGGCTGAACCGATTTCGATAATTCTTTTTTTATTATATTCCTTGAAGTACGAGGATGGTTATTATGTAGAGAAAATGTAAATATGTACCACGGGCGAAGCCGGGGCGGACCGCTAGTATTTTATATAAAAAGAAAGTTCCATGTGGGATGTAGAGCAGATGCATTTCGCATTTCCATCAAAAGCAGAGAATCGCCTAGCAATATACCACTGTTATAAGAAGCGGCGAATAATGAACAAAAGACGCTATAAAATCCTTGAACATTTACAAAAGCACGTCCAGAAAGAATTCCTTAGATTCATGAATTTAAATGTCTTTAACTAGGTGGTATTCTCATAAAAACACCTTTACGAGCGAATAACGCAGTGACGGCTATAAAATAACTTTAATTGAAATGACTTATTCTTATTTTACGAGCATAAACTTGTGCTATTCAATCGTAAAACTGTGATTCTGTGGCACATTTACCGCCGTTTGTTACTGGTCATTTACATTTATATGGAAAAGGTATAAATTTTACGGCGCTCATTATTTCGCTTTGCTTTATACTTTTATTAAACGGTATAAAGTTAATTGAAACTAAGTTTGCGGGACTTCAATTTATTTCAATGCCGTTTTCTTTACAATTATAAGTAAAATATCAAGTAAGGTATAAGGTCTTCAAGCGTAGAGTGAACCTTCTAGGGAAGCGCGTACCATCTTAGACCACATCTCAGCTCAACATCAGGCGAGATTGTGGTCAAGCTCTTCCCTATCGTCAATAAAAAAAATAAAAAAAAATACTTCAGTAGACAATAATAATATATTGTATTGCGATTGATATTATATTTAATATTAAATAATAAAGTTCAGAAACAAATAAGTATGTAGTTTTAATAACACACTTAAAATGAATTTAGCTTCAATGGTATAAACCTAAAACACTAACTACCAATACATAAAAATATTCAGTCTATAATATCACCGTCCTTACATTTGATAAATGTACGATAAGTCGGAGCAAATAAAAAACTAAATATAAATGGATACATTCTAAGATAAATAATATGTTTTTGGGAGAACTGCAGTAATAATTGATTCCGTCTTCTTTAAAGTCGGTTCAAACCGTTCGACTAAAGAAACCTCTAAAGTATTTGTTAGCCGAACTCAGGCCTGTTAACTGCAGACGCTTGTTTTATTCGTTGTTTGCAAAATGATGAATAATTAAAAACTTTAAAAGCATTCCCAGACAGAAGTACTTAATACCAAATTGCTTATGAGGGCTTCGAATTACTTAAAAATTTGCACTTTTCAGACTTATGATTACGTAATTTTTGTCATGTTACTTAAGCTTGTGTGTTTTATTTAAATTTTGTGTTTCTGCAGAACAATCTAACTAATATATATAAATCTCGTGTCACAATGTTTGTCTTCAATGGACTCCTAAACCACTTAACCGATTATAATAAAATTCTCACAGCATGTGTAGTTCGATCCAACTTGAGAGATAGGATAGTTTAAACATGTAGGTACCACGGGCGAAGCCGGGGCGGACCGCTAGTACATAATATATAAATTAGTAAAAGGTCTTGTCAATTGTAAGAGCAGTTTGTAAATATTCATCGAGTATGTACGAAGGAGATGGTTTACTATAATTCTATATGTAATGTAAGTTTAATCAATGTATAGATACAGTTCAATTCTTTGAATTCATTCATGATCATTCAACACACTGAGATATACAGTTGCTTATCAAAAATAAGAAAATAAAAATTATGCATAGATATTTCTTTACGTGATTTGTGATAGAACTAAAATATATAATCAAAGTAATAATATACATATACTTAAGCGTGTATATCCCACTAAATGGCACAACGAAATGTGTCCTATTAATGCTATAAATCTTCTATTACAATGGAGTTCTCAGAAATAAAACGATCACGGAGCGAAGCTTTCGAACTTTCCAGATTTATCGCTAAGCACACGTCTGTGCTATGGACGTTTAGTAATTAGTTGACAATTTATAGTTCTGTTATTTTTCTTATGATGTGTATTATGTGTATATATTTTTGTGGAAGTAGGATTCGTAATAATATCGTTTATTGTACACGGATCGCTTGTTCATAGTAAAAACAAAAATACATAATAATATGTCTTGGTAGCTCAGGAAAACTTATTTGCATGTGGTTTTGTTAAATTGATTTTCTAATTTACGAGTTCAATCGTTAAATACTTTAAAAATATAAACTTATTCAATCACAATGTTAATAATGACTGGAAATTTTAGTATGCAGTGTGTAGTTAAAGTAAAACATAGGTAGGGGTTTTAATTACTTACTAGTTTGGAATTCTGTATAACAATTTTAAGTATGTTGCATGATAATCAAATTACAAGTAACCTTAAATGAAATATATAATATATAGAATATGTAGAATGTAGTTGTATTTATAAATTTTTATTTCTATTTTTTATAAGTATTTATATATAAATGTAGGACCTCGGAAATACGCGGGCAGACTGAAAATTAGCGCTGTTCGGGTGTTAGCCCACGTACAGCATGGCTAAGTCTGTTCCGATTGCCTAATATGTGTTTACTTTTTAAGTTAAGATAGTCTTAGTTTTTGTTGGCAATAAAGCTTTTTTCTTTCTTTCTTTCTTTCAAATATGAATTTATTTTGATAAAACATATTCCTAACGCGTATGAAAAACACTTACTCAACTAATACTTCCAAAGAGCATCCTTACAGAACTCGAAAATACTATATAGAACCTAAAGCACACAAAAACGGGCAGTTTCATATAATCTCCGTCGACAAAGCCTTTTTATATGACGCACGATGTAGCGCGTGTCAAGAGCAGACACCGTTATCTTGCTTAGCGGAATATTTTCACTGAATTATACCTTATTTCTATTAATATACCTCATATATAATCCTAACCTACCGCAGTGGTATAGAAATTGTGAGTGGATTGTGTCTTATCGATTTGTTTATTTGTATGTACTGAAAAGTCTTGTCTTTGTATGAAAGAATACATAATACTACATAACTTACTAGCTGTCCGCCCGCGGCTTCGCCCGCTTTGTCTAAAGCATAATAAATTATATACTAAAACCTTCCTCTTGAATCACTATATCTATTAAAAAAACCGCATCAAAATATGTTGCTCAGTTTCAAAGATTTAAGCATAGGGACAGAGCGAGCGAAAGCGACTTTGATTTATGTAGTGATAAACAGGGTTTTTCTACACAGTTTACTAGTGTGCTAGTTCCAAATTTTGATTATATTATTATTATCTGTATTATAAACTAGAGGAAAATATATAAACGCCAATATTACATATATCTATTTTAAATGTTAGGTTTTAAAACTTTATTTATAGCAACACAAATCACAATGAACAAAATTGCAATACAATATCTACTGAATATTTGATAAAGATCATAAAACTGACGCTTACTAATTCACAATGTTCACTCAAATTTGTGTAACTGCATTGAATAAATCCAACAAAATCGAAAAGTTACAAAACTTCATAATTACTGAACCGATTTGCAGTTACCATGGCAACGACTTTTAACGTTACAAGTTGGTTACAACGAGTTTGATGCAATTACAATTTTTAGTCACTCTTGTATTTCGATATTTCAAAACTGTTCAATTAGTTTCTTTTATTTTCTAGTATTTTTACCAATATAGGTACATGGTCATGTGAGTGTAAAAATAATCAATTTGAAACGAAGATACTACAACGTTTGAACTGAATGTTTTATTTCAATTTCTTCTTAAAATATGAGACGTATAACCTCTTTCTTTATTCCATTTATAATCTGTGGCACAGCAATATTTTTCTCTCGTTGCAAAGATAGCCTTAAAAGCGCGGGTCATCGCCCCTTTCACGTTCGGATTGCATCACATCTTTTGTATGTTGGTAGCACTTATTCATAGATACCAACATTCAAACAATAAATTCATAGAACACAACTTCAATGTTTTATTTGGATTTATTTATTCGCGTATGTTCTTGGAAATAGCTTTCAATCAATTTGTATGTATGCAAGATATTAAATGTAAATAAAAAATTCCCAATTTGTACTTAAAACGATGATAAAATTTGAGCTTGTAATTTTGGATTATTCCAAATAAATAAATGAAAAAAAATAAAAAAAATATTAAAGTGAAAGCAATGGATGCTGGTAACGATTTCAATACGATAAAATAAGAGTTTAATCAAACAACTTGATTTAATATGACTAAGAAATTAAACCCACAACGACTACCTATGTATCATTTAATAATTATCTGAAAATTAAAAAGGAATCCTCAACATCTACAGCATCATCATTTTTTAATTACCGGCCAACAGGAGGTTCTATGTTCCTCTATTGTATGTTTTATTGACCTTCAGTGTTTAATTAACATTATTTTTCTTTCAATTAATGTTTATTGTTTATGTTACAAGTAATTGTTCCATTAAATCTATTTACTACTAGCGGTCCGCCCCGGCTTCGCCCGTGGTACATGTTTACGTTTTCTCTACATAAAAACCATCCTCGTACTTCAAGGAATATAATAAAAAAATAATTATCGAAATCAGTTCAGCCGTTCTTTAGTTATGCGCTTACCAACACATTTTGCGATTCATTTTTATATTTACTATATAATCCGCTTACTAAATCGTGATATAATCCTGTTATTAGGCAGATTTCTATCAGTAATTAACAACACGGCACATTGAAAAGCTTGACAAGGTTATTAAATGATACAATGCTTGTTTATTATAATGGCTTAAATACTGTATTTAGTGTATTAATGACGTGTTCAACATAATCTGATATCCAATTATTAGTTCTGTTTGTTTCTTGAAATATTTTTTTATGCCTGTATGTACAGTTGTACCAAATAATATTATAACAAAAGACAAAATATGAAGGTATTATCTTATCTTATCTTATCTTATAATATATAAAATTCTCGTGTCACAATGTTAGTCTGCATACTCCTCCGAAACGGGTGGACCGATTCTCATGAAATTTTCTGTGCATATCGGGTAAGTCTGAGAATCGGCCAACATCTATTTTTCATATGTACCACGGGCGAAGCCGGGGCGGACCGCTAGTTATGTATAAAATCTTCTTTTAAGAACTGATGAGATCTATACGTTGTTTCACAGAATTGAACGAACTACATAATAAATATCCCCTATAATTACGTCGTTCTTTGTTATAAAAATATAATTTAATTTTAAAATTACACCATTAAAATTTAATATCAACACAAAATTCAAAATCCGTCTACATAAAACTCATTATAATAAAACCTTAATGATTATGAATTAATACAGTCTGTATCGTGACTATCACAGATAATAAATTCACAAAATATTGTACAAACTACACAGCAGTACTGGGTATGGCATGCCGCATTATACAGAGTGCAACGACCTCTCTGTATATATAAAAACCGAGCCGTCTTTTGTTCACAAACTCGGCTAGTTCGGAGATATGAACGGTTTTTTTGCTTGAACCTAAAAGTGGAATTGCGTTTCTTTTAAGAAATATTACTTATTGTGGATGTATCGTAATGTATTGTTCATTGTACGTATTATCCGTAGTTATGTAACAAATTACGTAACTTTAATTTAATTTAAATACTTTATTGTGCTGCCAACATAACAAGAGTACGTACATAAACTAGTACAAACAACACAGAAGGCGGCCTCATTACTAACAAGTAATCTCTTCCAGGCAACCAACAGATTGCGTGAAAAACAATATTACTACAACGGAGGTAGGTAAAAAGTTTAACATAAATAGATGATACTAAAAATACATTATATACACACTAATGTAAGATATAATAATATTATACCATAACATAACTTTATTTAGTAGACTCATGATAATGGGAAATGGGTTGAGTTATAATTTTAACCCCCTAGCTTGAATCCTATTCTAATTTGATCTTTATTTAAATTCCTTACACATTACTTACGGTAGCCTGGAAGAGACCGCTACCTAGCGATAAGGCCACCGTTTGTACATATTATTTTTGTCTTATCTGTTCTTTATATATCTCCTTTTCTTTTGTATGTGCAATAAAGAATTAAATAAATAAATTCTCTCATCTATCTACTTGAAAATATGTATAACATTGCACCGTGATAGATTTTTTCTTACAATAACGTCTTTTAATTCTTTTGAATTGAATACCGTAGTCATGCTACGAAGCCTACGAAGTACTACGCTGTAGCTACGATACGTTCTACGAACGGCATTGTTAGGAAAAATAATATCTATTTCGTCTTACTTTCATCAAAAAGGTGAAAGGTACGTTTATTCAACGGTAGGAGAAATACTTGATATTTCAAAAGATTAAGTATAAGAAAACTGGAAAACAATTAATACGAAATCCTTCTTTTATAAGCCAGAAATTAAAAGTGGCTTGTTATTTACGTTCGTCGCTTCAAAAACTGCAGTTGTTGAAATTAAAACCAATAATTAAAAAGTTTTTTTGCGTTTATTTTAATGTTTCTCTACTTGCAGCGCGATTATTGGAATAAAAAGGATATAAAATAGATCCTTGATTTTCGTAGTTATTCCCACGGGTATTTGCCTTGCAGACTTTATGTGATTGTTTTCGAAAATTTCAAGTATTTGCAGGGAAATTAATTTTATACGGAAATACTTGTAGTTTTATTTTGATCAATGTTATTAAAGTCATTGACCTTACTTTTTGTTATATTGTTTTGCTGGATAGGACGTACTTGACATTTCTATTAAATAAAATTTGAAAAACTTTATTTTACAGTGATAAGAATTATTTTTTTAAACACTAAATGCAAATTTATTAATTTATTGTTGTGTGTTTGTGTGTGTTGAAATAAATGCTTTCTTTCTAAATATACAACACTACATTTATAGCAAGATACTAATTTATACACTACATTTAAACTACTATTACCAACAAAACACTGCGCTACTTATGATCTCAAGAGGAATGTAGATAAGAATTTATGTCCCAAACACCAACCACACGAGTCATTCTAATGACAGAATCATAAAATGTTTGTATAATATGAATGCATAATAAATTTTTATCGGTAACCAAATTGTCGCAGCGAAGTATTCGTGGTTTTTTACGATACTGCTTTGCGTTTATTGACAATAATTTTGAATCGATCCTAATGGGAATGAACTTGATGTATTGTAACATAAATAATACACATCAATTTTAATACCGATAATTTTATTGCACAATATCAATTGTCTGTATAATAGAAATGAATAACCAAATGTGTTGCTAGGCGTAAAACTTGAGAACGACTCTAGAAATTTGGCTATTTTTAAGCTATTGCATAGCTTCTATCGCGGGCCTTGAGTGCGGGGACCGAATCCAGAAATTTAGTAACGAAAAAACCTCAGGCTCCCCACTCCAACGGGCGCGGAGGTGTGGCTTGAAGGCATAGCATACAATAGCTTTACCGCGGAGGTCCCCGAGTGCCACACGTCTTTTTTTTAGTTTTTGTTAAGCACGAGATAATTATTATAGAGAGAAATTACCTGAGCTAGTCAATTATTTATTCAAAAGTATATCTGTATCGCTGTTGTTGCATTCTTTGATGGCTAAATAACAGAAAGATTGAGAGAATGAAAGTAGTAAGACCACCGTGATGCCTTATGCTACAAGACATCATGGCGTATTATTCTAATATTATTCCAGGGTGGAAAAATGACGGCAGTAAGTGAGTTATGTCGTTCACACTGGAAATAACCCTACTTTAAGACATTATGGTACAGTTGCTTAAACTTAGGCATTTTTAATTTAACCTTCACACGACTTAAATTGGATATCTAAGCTTTGACACGTGGTTTTGCCATACGAGGCACAGCTAGTCTTATTATACATTCAATAGATATTTACCTTAACTATCTCGATGAAAAGGACAATCAATCGTGCAAATGTTAAGGAAAACTCGGTATAATGTATTCTAAGAATTTGATGGTATTTCGAGTAGGGTTTTAGACATGTCGGACACAGACATTATCTATTTACCTTTTTTATGCTCAACTTGCCGTTGGATATCCGTAAATTCGTACCTTGTTCATGTATGTTCGACTTGAAATCAACATAATATTATAGTCTTCATTTCTTGTACAAGAACTTATAAATAGCAGTTTCGGCAAATGTTGCAGGTCTCTCGAGTCTCGTGCAGAGTTATTTTGAATCGATTTGTATGTATTATTTATTGTTTATGTTATATCATATCTGTTAACATAAAATGAAATATTTCAAATAAAATAATAAAAAAATGTCATCTATACTAATATTACAAAGCTGAAGTTGTTTTTGTTTGTTTGTTTGAACTCACTAATCTCGGGAACTACTGGACGGATTTGAAAAATTCTTTCGGTGTTAGATAGCCCATTTATCGAGGAAGGCTATAGGTAGATCATCGCGGGGTGCAGTTAGTATAATAATAAATATAGATATTCTAAATACATATATATACATTCATTATTGCTTTCAAGAAGACAAGATATTCATGTGCCGCATCCACACGTCAAGTTCGATACTCAAACTAATATAACATATTTTTTTATCTTTTATTACTTATTATAAGGGTTAATGCTGATAGAACTGAAACACGCCACACAACCCTTGGGCGGCAGATTTTTATTTGGAAAATTGTTATTCTGAAAACGTGTTTGGAATACTTCTCTCGTTTTAGGCGACGCAGCAGACCTGTTAAATTTTATTAACTTAGTCTGGCTGATATTCATTTTTACGGATTTTTGGAGTCACGATCTTTTCATAAACTGTAAAAAATATTATTGTAGGTTAAGGCTCTTTGATAGTAGAATTGTAGTTAAGAATAGTATACTATGTGTAATTAACCAAGGTATTCATCGGAATACATCGAAATAAATTCTATTCTTCACATTTTATAAACTAACATAATTGTATCAAAACTGTTTAGATAATTGTATCAAATCAAGATTTTGAATAAAAAAATACGTGTGGCACTCGAAGACTGCCGCGGTAAAGCTATTGCATAGCATCGCGTCGCTGTGCCGGTTGGAGTGGAGGGTTTTTTCGTTACGGAATTTTTACATTCGGTCGCCGCGCTCAAAGTATGAGATAAAAGCTATGCAAAAGCTTAAAAATCACTTCAGACAGAAAAGCTTAATCTATAATTATTCTCATATATAATCGCTTCTATATATTATTAAGCCAATGTGATATACAAATCAGAATCAATTTTTAGCAGGCTCCGTCGCCAGGACTAATAAGAATTTATGGTTAGATATTCGAAGCTTACTATAAAGTAGAAGTATATAAATCTCACTAATTAACATTTACTCGGCCACAAAATCTAGTTCCTATATAACTTTATGGTCGTTTTAATCTTTCGCGTATCCTTGGCATATAACTTAATATTAAATAATATCTTGGCTATACGTTAAGCTTTTAAATCGATTGGATAACATAATTATTTATTAATTGTGTAATAATTTGTTATTTATTGAATCTACTTTCTTCATGAAGATCACGTTCGCTTTTGATTTGACACAGGCTACGAATAAAATTCTAAAAATGCACAATAGATATGTAATTTTAATTGTACTTAATTATATTGTGGTAATATACCCTCCCGCAACATCTATATCTATCACAGGATAGACCATCCTGGCGCATGAGAACGAGAAGAGCCGAACCCAAATAAAGGGATAAGGCAAAGGAATACGAAGAAGGCCCCCCCCGCAACATCAGCTATGTGATTTTTCAGAAATAGTTTTCGTCAATTTTTTGGAAAAATGTTTTTTTTAGTGACGCAGAGTCACATAAACTTTGGTTACATTAAATAACTATTTAAAATAACAGCCTCGATTAAATCCTTACTACCAATAAGTTAAACCAAGATTTAACCCCGTATTTACCCCCAGACAAAATTCTTACAACGGAGCGTATTTTCTTATAAAAGCGAGTTTAATACTCAACCGTATTAAACTTATTTTAATCAAAGAATCGTTACTACAAATAAGACTTTATAAGTCTCATCTGCAAGATATATTTTACAAAACTCGTAACTTGCTAAAGAGGACCGCTGTAGCTAAATTGAGCTAGAAAGTTAATCAAAAGAATTTTAAACGCAAGGAGGATAAACGGAGCAGCGGTATTAACTTGCTTTATTAAGATTTACTTTATGAAATATTGATATACGTTATTGATTTAAAATTAAAAATTATTCTCGGTTTATTAAATTTAAAGTTACAAAAAAGTTTTTACCTTAAAATCTATATTAGGTATGGTTTTATATTATGTTTATTTAATAACTAGCCGCTCCGCGCGGTTTCACCCCCGTGGCTCCTCTCCTGTTGGTCGTAGCGTGATCGTATATAGCCTATAGCCTTCCTCGATAAATGAGCTATCTAACACCGAAATAATTTTTCAAATCGGACCAGTAGTTCCCGAGATTAGCGCGTTCAAACAAACAAACAAACAAACTCTTCAGCTTTATAATATTAGTATAGATTTAGTAAGTTAGCTTATATAACATTATAGATCAACCAGTTGTTTAAATTTACATTCCCAATTGATTTTTTAACATACTTAATATTAGCGACAGTTTATTTCATTAATTTAACTTATTGTGTTATACGGTTAGGCGAATGAATTCTATCATTAATTATAATTTATAATTATTTACAATAAATACAAACCATTTAAAACAGAGTTATTCGTTTCTATAATAACGTATCATTACGCTTTATAATAATTAATGTAATATTCGTTAATTATTCTGTAAGTTTATGCTTATTACTATTTGCAACTGATACTCGGTATTCAGGTTGACTAACAACGCAGTCAGTATATAGATGGGTGTCCGTTTTATCGCATGATGAGCAATGTATCTGGTGTTAGCTGATAAAAGTCAAGTCCTCGCTTTTTAAAGGCCACATAATATTTTTACAAATGTTTGAACAGATACTATAAGTACTGCGATATTATATTATATTTTTATACTTGTACATTTTTACCCAGTTGATCAAGCCACAAATACTATATCCAAAAACACAATTTTACAACTGCAAAACTGGAAGGAAATTGAGTTGTGCAGAACGCAAATATCAAAAGCAATTTCGGATGAAAATGATCTCGAATGTTCGACGGTGGATCATAAACATGGTATTACATCCATAATGTATATGTATATGTCAGTTAGCTGTGACGATAAGTAGCTGGTTTTACGACAGGGCCGCGGGATTCCCCGGGAGGTTAGTTGTTTACTGCTTGTATATAATATTTACTATGTACATGTCGATGTGACGTGAGTTAATGTTTAAAGTAGGCTCTTAATATTCAGATTCGTTTTTGTTTTTTATTGTTTGATCAAATTGCTTGGTAATGGAAAAATGAATAGATACTTATTTTCAAATTTTTTAAAATAAATACGTAAACGTAAAAAAAATCAAACCAAAGTTACTAAACTGCAATAAATTCAACTACATTCATAAATTTATAAATGTTTCAATAAATAACCATTACCATTTTGCATGCTAACCTTTTTATATTGAAAATTTTGAATAATTTCATTTTAAAATTAAATATTAAATAATGAAAATTCAGGAACAGTTAGTTACCTGAATTCCAGCTAGACGTTGTTATCTGAATATTTTATCGTTTTAATAAAATTATACAATAAGATTAATTCTTATCTTTATTGTGACAAGACGAAGCTCATTTCGACACTAATAAAGAAGGGGCTTATCTTGGAGGTTTAAAGTTTACTTTTATTAGGACTTTGTGGTTTATTGTTTGGGAGTGTGCGACTTTGACTTTAATACCAGTTTCATTGGGATACTTGAAGTAATTAGGAGATTAGGAAAATGTATTCCGTTGTAGGAGACGATTGATCTTAGAATAAGCTCTTTGGATATAAAATTTGATATTTAGACGCGATTTTGAATCTTATGTACAATATTTGAAGAAAACATACATTATTATTTGAGAGTTAAAGACCTTTTGTGTCGTTATACTTTGTACATTTACTTGAAATTGAATATTATACAGAAATGTAATTTTGTCAATTGTTTTGTGATAAATACTTATTAAGATATAAAATAGGAACATAAGAAGCTTTATACAATTTTATTATAGGCAAAGGAATTGAAATAATAACCAATATAATGAAAAGGTCATCGCCTCTCCAATACCTAGAATCTATTCAGTATTCAAAATCAGATTTAGATTTAACTAAATTTGTTTGATAAGGACTATTCTGTTCAAGTAATAAGGCTTATAGTGTTCTTAATATTAACTGTTATGGAATAAAAAATAGACTGTTCAAGATGCTACTTTTTCGATTATAAATTTGATTTTATTAATTAGTTGTTGATTGATATGTTTAGAAAGTCAAAAAATCAAAAATCTTTCACTAAGAGGTGTATCTTTAAACAAAATAATATTTTTTTACAAAAAATACGAAAATCCGCAGGCTCTATTAAAATTTTCTTAAGCCTGTACTTCATAGCGCTTTTAGAGTTTTTATATACGTTCAAGCATCTCTCTTCCATTATTTTATCAACGTTCTTTAAAAGCTAGTTCTTCCACCCATAATTGTCACTAAAATCACAGAACAAGCTGCCTCAAAAATTAAATCGCGCCTGTTCATTATTTTCCACACATATGAAATTTGCTTATAATTATTGTTCAGTATATATTATACTAGCTCTGCCCTGCGGTTTTACCCACAGTGCTCCACTCCTGTTGGTCTTAGCGTGTTGATATATAGCCTTTAGCCTTCCTCGATAAATGGGCTATCTAACACCGAAAGAATTTTTCAAATCGGACCAGTAGTTCCTGAGATTAGCGCGTTCAAACAAACAAACTCTTCAGCTTTATAATATAAGTATAGATAGTACTTTATTTCCATTAAATATAATAAGCAATAAATATAGCTGGACACGCTGAAGCCACAAATAGCACAATGCAGTAGCATACAATTTAACTAGTTTCGTGAACTTGGCGCAGGTTCAAGAATTAAAGGCATCAAAACCGTACGTAATGAATTGGTAAAATTTGAAGCTAAAATACACGAAATAAATACAAGAATATATATTATAATCATTTGAATTATATATAATACTAGCTGTCCGCTCGCGGCTTCGCCCGCGTTTTCAAAGAAAAACCCGCATTGTTCCCGTTCCCGTGGGATTTCCGGGATAAAACCTATCCTTTGTGTTAATCCAAGTTACGCTCTATATTTGTGCTTAATTTCATTGTAATCGGTTCAGTATTATTTGCGTGAAAGAGTAACAAACACACACATACACATCCTCACTAACCTTCGCATGTATAATATTAGTAGGAAAGGATAACTGTACTTGATATATAACAAAAATATATAAATAACATTGTTTATCCGTGGTACACAATCACCACATATTATAAAACAAAGTCATCCGTTGCGTCTATCTGTTCGCGATAAACTCAAAAATTACTTACTGCATCGATTTTCGTTCTGTTTACACTAATGGATAGCGTGGTTCTCGAGGAGGGTTTTAATGTATAAATAGTTAAGTTTTAGAGCACGCGGGTGAAGCTGCGGCTGGAAAGCTAGTAAAATATAAAATTAAAAAACTTGCACGCTTAGTTCAAAATCGGTTCATTTATGTATTTCTGAAGCTCATAAATTATAATGAATAGATAGATATTGTAAAAGAAGTAACAACTTTGTCCACGTCAAAGTTTTGAGGTTTCACTTTGCCGATGAACTTTACTTTTCTGATAAAAAATGACAACCACTTGTAACTGTTTACATGGAAAGTTTTGAGTTGGGCTTTGAGTTTGCAGACAAGTTCTTAACGCAGCGTTTTATATACAGTAATACGAGTACCATATTATTTGTAGATCCCAAGCGATGACCGTTATATTAACTAATATCGTAATAAAAGAAAAGAAATTCGTAAAAAAAGTGATCACGAAAATCACAGTAGGTATCTACATAAAATCCCTGAAACAGATTTCTATAAATTTTACATTAAGCCTTCGTAACCATTATGAGGCAATATTATTTTAACCTGCCCAACTTAATTAAAATACTGGGCAAATAAATTAAGCTAATTTGCCCATACTCGTTTAAACAACAGTCTCTGTAAATGAAAAATCCAATCCCTAAAATCATTTACGTTTTTTATCGAGTTTAATTAAAATTAACGAGAAACCCGACCCTTGTGTGACGGACATCGGCCATTCAACGCCTACATTAGACAATTCTTTATAACCTAAATACACAGTACTGCAAACGAAACCCGACCTTTTTGTTGTTGAATAGAGTTTATTTTTCACTAGCGCAATACTGACACTTGTGCCGTTTCGCGAGATACAGTCGTATGACGTCATAGCACCCACGTAAGGCTTTTCGGGTCTCAGTGTGAAGGAAAGTGGATGCAAATTCAGTCGCGACTCTATTTGAACTTTATACTTTTCTGTAAGAAAAGTGTACAAACTGTTTACATCTGAATATGTAGGTTCTATAGAGATATAATGGATACATTTTTAGACATAATATACTCGTATATATGAATGGAAACGTTTATGTGGGCGGTTTAAAGATACGCTACGCTTCGATTGAAAAGGCGTTATTAATCAGGCGTAAATTTGTATACAGAACTGCTTAGAAATTTTTATTTTGGGGAATCGGTATGGAATATGAATTTGAAAACTTTTTGTTGACTGAACTTTTGCTTGAATACTTTGAATAACATAATTTTACCAATTTGTATGTATGTATGTAAATTAATTAATGTACAGGTTATTAAGGCAACTACATCGTTTAAGGTATTAAGTATCTATCTCTCTAGAAGAAAATGAAAAAGAGCTTACTTTGAATATTCCATATATTTTGTTTTTCTGATCAATGTTCTTTCGAGTAAGCAGTTAAGGAAAGAACTGTAATCTGTAGACCTCTCCATTATAAAAGTTACCAATCGTAACCAACGAAATCTCCAATCTTTTTAAGCTATTGCATAGCTTCTATCGCGGGCCTTGAGCGCGGGGACCGAATCGAGAAATTCCGTAACGAAAAAGCCTCACGCTCCCCACTCCGACGGACACGGAGGTGTGGCTTGAAGGCATGCTGTGCAATAGCTTTACCGCGGCAGTCCCCGAGTGCCACATGTCTTTTTTATTATTTAAAGTACATAAAAATATTTAGGACCAATATTCTATAACAAACGATATCAGAAAAAACATCGAGACACTCATAATATCGCTCGCATTAACCATTCCAGACACAAATCGTAGGTTCAGCGTACACTTAAGTAGATTTAGTGGGCCCTCTCTTTGATGTTTTCCCCTTAAACTGCGACTGCTTAGCATCTGAATAAATAGTACCAACACACACGTAATATATTCCCACGATAAGGCCGGGGATTAGGCGAACGGATTTATTTTGTTTGCGCTATATTTTTTGTTTATGGCTACTGCGTTTTGGTGTGTTTTAAATGTTTTTTGTCGGATATCGTTGATGTGAATTGTAGTATAGTTCTGGTAATAGGATTTTTTGTTAAATATATTATCGTAATATAACGACATTACGCAGGTAGACACAACAGTTTTCCCGGTTTAAAACATGGAATAATTTTTGAAATAAGTAATGAATATTAAAAAGCTTAATTAAGTCAATCAAGGATACAATTTTCAAATATCCTGAAAGGTACCCATAAAAACCGCATTGAATATAACTTAGGTACCATTAATATAATTTTGCGAAATAAAAATAGCAATACATAACAAACAATTTTATTTAGATAAAAAACGATTACCACAGTCAATGCAACAATAACTCATAACCCGCTCCATTCGAGCAAGGCATAAAATTGCAGGCTGCAATAATGACTATTGAAACGTAATTTTGTACGCAAAAGCCTTAGAACAATGGCCATAAAACCTTCGAATTAATGAAAGCGCGTAGACTTATAAACAATAGACTCGAATAAATTAATCTGGAGGGTCACGATCCTCTCTAACGAGGGCACGATTGAGAGAATATAACTTGTGAAGAAGTTACAAGTGCTATAAGAAACTTCGCTAAATGATATTGAGGCGTCGATAACTTTTCAAGTCTACGTCGTATCATACGTATGTGATATCTGTAGTGATGTGAGTGTGATGTGAGAAAAATAGAGTCTTATATTGGATACGATATTCTCGTGGAAGGCGACACATTTATGATCATTTAACACCGAGCTAAAGGTAGGTAAAGAGACGCAACACCACAGAAAAAAGTACTTGTATGATTTGTTGTATTTCCGTGCTTATAACTATTTACTAAATAATTGGCATAGTTAATGCCGTATCAGTATAGTAGTCACAGAAATAAACAGAAAAGCAACAATAACATTAAAATCATTCTACAAATACTAATACCATTACTCGTGTAGCTATGTCGAGTTAAAAGAGATATTTTTATAACATACCGTTTAATTTAAAAATACTCGCATTGTAAGATCTTAAGGTACGTAAAGCTGGCGATGAAAAATTAGCGAAATTAAAAAAAAACAACACCAGAATTTGTTGCTTATTTGTTGCTAATTAGTTGCTATAATGACGATTTTGTTGCTCAACCCTTTCGCTGAAAATCAGCAACAGTTCTAGCTTAACGTTAAGGTAGCGTGCAGAAATCGGAAAAAGGGATGGATCGTTCCAAAAATGCAGATGAATTTGTTGCTAATTTGTTGCTGCATAAAAACAGTGAAAATTTTAAATTTTTTTCATTGGCGCCAAAAATAACACTGGCCATGTCAACTTAATTGTCGATTTTCGGTAGTGAAACATAAAAAAAAATTTGTTGCTCCTCACATCGTTCACAAGCAAAGTGTACAGAGCCAGCAACAAAATAGAAACCGGAAGTAGAGTTAATTTTGAAACCGGTTTGCTAGAAAATCGTCCACGCCAGCTTAACTGTCGATTTTCGGTAGTGAAACATAAAAAAAAAATTTGTTGCTCCTCACATCGTTCACCGGCACAGTGTACAGAGCCAGCAACAAAATAGAAACCGGAAGTAGAGTTAATTTTGAAACCGGTTTGCTAGAAAATCGTACAAGCCAGCTTAACTGTCGATTTTCGGTAGTGAAACATAAAAAAAAAATTTGTTGCTCCTCACATCGTTCACCGGCACAGTGAACAGAGCCAGCAACAAAATAGAAACCGGAAGTAGAGTTAATTTTGAAACCGGTTTGCTAGAAAATCGTCCACGCCAGCTTAACTGTCGATTTTCGGTAGTGAAACATAAAAAAAAAATTTGTTGCTCCTCACATCGTTCACCGGCACAGTATACAGAGCCAGCAACAAAATAGAAACCGGAAGTAGAGTTAATTTTTAAACCGGTTTGCTAGAAAATCGTCCACGCCAGCTTAACTGTCGATTTTCGGTAGTGAAACATAAAAAAAAATTTGTTGCTCCTCACATCGTTCACCGGCACAGTGTACAGAGCCAGCAACAAAATAGAAACCGGAAGTAGAGTTAATTTTGAAACCGGTTTGCTAGAAAATCGTCCACGCCAGCTTAACTGTCCATTTTCGGTAGTGAAACATAAAAAAAAATTTGTTGCTCCTCACATCGTTCACCGGCACAGTGTACAGAGCCAGCAACAAAATAGAAACCGGAAGTAGAGTTAATTTTGAAACCGGTTTGCTAGAAAATCGTCCACGCCAGCTTAACTGTCGATTTTCGGTAGTGAAACATAAAAAAAAATTTGTTGCTCCTCACATCGTTCACCGGCACAGTGTACAGAGCCAGCAACAAAATAGAAACCGGAGGTAGAGTTAATTTTGAAACCGGTTTGCTAGATAATCGTCCACGCCAGCTTAACTGTCGATTTTCGGTAGTGAAACATAAAAAAAAAATTTGTTGCTCCTCACATCGTTCACCGGCACAGTGTACAGAGCCAGCAACAAAATAGAAACCGGAAGTAGAGTAAATTTTTAAACCGGTTTGCTAGAAAATCGTCCACGCCAGCTTAACTGTCGATTTTCGGTAGTGAAACATAAAAAAAAAATTTGTTGCTCCTCACATCGTTCACCGGCACAGTGTACAGAGCCAGCAACAAAATAGAAACCGGAGTTAGAGTTAATTTTGAAACCGGTTTGCTAGAAAATCGTCCACGCCAGCTTAACTGTCGATTTTCGGTAGTGAAACATAAAAAAAAAATTTGTTGCTCCTCACATCGTTCACCGGCACAGTGTACAGAGCCAGCAACAAAATAGAAACCGGAAGTAGAGTTAATTTTGAAACCGGTTTGCTAGAAAATCGTCCACGCCAGCTTAACTGTCGATTTTCGGTAGTGAAACATAAAAAAAAAAATTGTTGCTCCTCACATCGTTCACCGGCACAGTGTACAGAGCCAGCAACAAAATAGAAACCGGAAGTAGAGTTAATTTTTAAACCAGTTTGCTAGAAAATCGTCCACGCCAACTTAACTGTCGATTTTCGGTAGTGAAACATAAAAAAAAATTTGTTGCTCCTCACATCGTTCACCGGCACAGTGTACAGAGCCAGCAACAAAATAGAAACCGGAGGTAGAGTTAATTTTGAAACCGGTTTGCTAGAAAATCGTCCACGCCAGCTTAACTGTCGATTTTCGGTAGTGAAACTTAAAAAAAAAATTTGTTGCTCCTCACATCGTTCACCGGCACAGTGTTCAGAGCCAGCAACAAAATAGAAACCGGAAGTAGAGTTAATTTTGAAACCGGTTTGCTAGAAAATCGTCCAAGCCAGCTTAACTGTCGATTTTCGGTAGTGAAACATAAAAAAAAAATTTGTTGCTCCTCACATCGTTCACCGGCACAGTGTACAGAGCCAGCAACAAAATAGAAACCGGAAGTAGAGTTAATTTTGAAACCGGTTTGCTAGAAAATCGTCCACGCCAGCTTAACTGTCGATTTTCGGTAGTGAAACATAAAAAAAAATTTGTTGCTCCTCACATCGTTCACCGGCACAGTGTACAGAGCCAGCAACAAAATAGAAACCGGAAGTAGAGTTAATTTTGAAACCGGTTTGCTAGAAAATCGTCCACGCCAGCTTAACTGTCGATTTTCGGTAGTGAAACATAAAAAAAAATTTGTTGCTCCTCACATCGTTCACCGGCACAGTGTACAGAGCCAGCAACAAAATAGAAACCGGAGGTAGAGTTAATTTTG
Organism: Colias philodice; assembly: GCF_061535455.1. Classification (NCBI taxonomy): domain Eukaryota; kingdom Metazoa; phylum Arthropoda; class Insecta; order Lepidoptera; family Pieridae; genus Colias; species Colias philodice. The sequence goes on from NC_143104.1 coordinate 9,330,441, forward strand.
AAACCGGTTTGCTAGATAATCGTCCACGCCAGCTTAACTGTCGATTTTCGGTAGTGAAACATAAAAAAAAAATTTGTTGCTCCTCACATCGTTCACCGGCACAGTGTACAGAGCCAGCAACAAAATAGAAACCGGAAGTAGAGTTAATTTTTAAACCGGTTTGCTAGAAAATCGTCCACGCCAGCTTAACTGTCGATTTTCGGTAGTGAAACATAAAAAAAAAATTTGTTGCTCCTCACATCGTTCACCGGCACAGTGTACAGAGCCAGCAACAAAATAGAAACCGGAGGTAGAGTTAATTTTGAAACCGGTTTGCTAGAAAATCGTCCACGCCAGCTTAACTGTCGATTTTCGGTAGTGAAACATAAAAAAAAAATTTGTTGCTCCTCACATCGTTCACCGGCACAGTGTTCAGAGCCAGCAACAAAATAGAAACCGGAAGTAGAGTTAATTTTGAAACCGGTTTGCTAGAAAATCGTCCACGCCAGCTTAACTGTCGATTTTCGGTAGTGAAACATAAAAAAAAATTTGTTGCTCCTCACATCGTTCACCGGCACAGTGTATAGAGCCAGCAACAAAATAGAAACCGGAGGTAGAGTTAATTTTGAAACCGGTTTGCTAGATAATCGTCCACGCCAGCTTAACTGTCGATTTTCGGTAGTGAAACATAAAAAAAAAATTGTTGCTCCTCACATCGTTCACCGGCACAGTGTACAGAGCCAGCAACAAAATAGAAACCGGAAGTAAAGTTAATTTTGAAACCGGTTTGCTAGAAAATCGTCCAAGCCAGCTTAACTGTCGATTTTCGGTAGTGAAACATAAAAAAAAAATTTGTTGCTCCTCACATCGTTCACCGGCACAGTATACAGAGCCAGCAACAAAATAGAAACCGGAAGTAGAGTTAATTTTGAAACCGGTTTGCTAGAAAATCGTCCACGCCAGCAGTAAATAATATTTATTTTATTTTATTGCATCAAATTCCTTTAACAACTGTTTATACTAAAAATACGTGAGAAAATCTAAGGTGCCCGTTTTTCTTGCAAAGAAGTGTTTACGTGCTTGAGGAGACGATAACACAATAATTATTCTTATTAATCTTCATGTACTTTGGTACACTCACCACTTCACCGTCCGAGGGTACTACAATGACAATATTATTTTGTACGCAAAACCGCGAAAGCACTTATATATGTATTATAATATTGTCTAAGAGCGCTTGTTCAATTTAACTATTTTGTTGCTGGCTCTGTACACTGTGCCGGTGAACGATGTGAGGAGCAACAAATTTTTTTTTTATGTTTCACTACCGAAAATCGACAGTTAAGCTGGCGTGGACGATTTTCTAGCAAACCGGTTTCAAAATTAACTCTACTTCCGGTTTCTATTTTGTTGCTGGCTCTGTACACTGTGCCGGTGAACGATGTGAGGAGCAACAAATTTTTTTTTTATGTTTCACTACCGAAAATCGACAGTTAAGCTGGCGTGGACGATTTTCTAGCAAACCGGTTTAAAAATTAACTCTACTTCCGGTTTCTATTTTGTTGCTGGCTCTGTACACTGTGCCGGTGAACAATGTGAGGAGCAACAAATTTTTTTTTTATGTTTCACTACCGAAAATCGACAGTTAAGCTGGCGTGGACGATTTTCTAGCAAACCGGTTTCAAAATTAACTCTACCTCCGGTTTCTATTTTGTTGCTGGCTCTGTACACTGTGCCGGTGAACGATGTGAGGAGCAACAAATTTTTTTTTTATGTTTCACTACCGAAAATCGACAGTTAAGCTGGCGTGGACGATTTTCTAGCAAACCGGTTTAAAAATTAACTCTACTTCCGGTTTCTATTTTGTTGCTGGCTCTGTACACTGTGCCGGTGAACTATGTGAGGAGCAACAAATTTTTTTTTTATGTTTCACTACCGAAAATCGACAGTTAAGCTGGCGTGGACGATTTTCTAGCAAACCGGTTTCAAAATTAACTCTACTTCCGGTTTCTATTTTGTTGCTGGCTCTGTACACTGTGCCGGTGAACGATGTGAGGAGCAACAAATTTTTTTTTTATGTTTCACTACCGAAAATCGACAGTTAAGCTGGCGTGGACGATTTTCTAGCAAACCGGTTTAAAAATTAACTCTACTTCCGGTTTCTATTTTGTTGCTGGCTCTGTACACTGTGCCGGTGAACGATGTGAGGAGCAACAAATTTTTTTTTTATGTTTCACTACCGAAAATCGACAGTTAAGCTGGCGTGGACGATTTTCTAGCAAACCGGTTTCAAAATTAACTCTACTTCCGGTTTCTATTTTGTTGCTGGCTCTGTTCACTGTGCCGGTGAACGATGTGAGGAGCAACAAATTTTTTTTTTATGTTTCACTACCGAAAATCGACAGTTAAGCTGGCTTGGACGATTTTCTAGCAAACCGGTTTCAAAATTAACTCTACTTCCGGTTTCTATTTTGTTGCTGGCTCTGTACACTGTGCCGGTGAACGATGTGAGGAGCAACAAATTTTTTTTTTATGTTTCACTACCGAAAATCGACAGTTAAGCTGGCGTGGACGATTTTCTAGCAAACCGTTTTCAAAATTAACTCTACTTCCGGTTTCTATTTTGTTGCTGGCTCTGTTCACTGTGCCGGTGAACGATGTGAGGAGCAACAATTTTTTTTTTAAGTTTCACTACCGAAAATCGGCAGTTAAGCTGGCGTGGACGATTTTCTAGCAAACCGGTTTCAAAATTAACTCTACTTCCGGTTTCTATTTTGTTGCTGGCTCTGTACACTTTGCCAGTGAACGATGTGAGGAGCAACAAATTTATTTTTATGTTTCACTACCGAAAATCGACAATTAAGTTGACATGGCCAGTGTTATTTTTGGCGCCAATGAAAAAAATTTAAAATTTTCACTGTTTTTATGCAGCAACAAATTAGCAACAAATTCATCTTCATTTTTGGAACGATCCATCCCTTTTTCCGATTTCTGCACGCTACCTTAACGTTAAGCTAGAACTGTTGCTGATTTTCAGCGAACGGGTTGAGCAACAAAATCATCATTATAGCAACTAATTAGCAACAAATAAGCAACAAATTCTGGTGTTGTTTTTTTTTAATTTCGCTAATTTTTCATCGCCAGCTTTACGTACCTAAGATCTTACACTATTGTGCAAATCCAATTACGTATGAATACAATATTTTAATTCCAGAATAAATAAAATTTTACTGAGACCAAGTGTTTCTAAACAATATTACGAGAACGGTAGATAAGTATTTTAAACACTTAATTCTAAAATGGATAATATGTAAGATTTACCACCTCTTTTTCTGGATAAAAAACCTGTTTAAAGAACAAATAAACAAACAAAAATTCTTTATTGTGCACCACAGAGAAAAGTACAAATAAGGATACATATAACGAATATGAGTAATCAGTATGCTATGAGAAATATTATCTCATACCTCTACTATAAATAATATTATCATTAAAATAAAGTACCTAAGCTACTGCTTATGCTATGCTTATTACTGTAATATAACAAATATTTTATTAATAACAGTTCCAAATTAAAACGGAGCAGATACGTAAACATAGTATCAAAATTTCAAATTTAATCATACGCATGATGATTCAATAAATATATTAGCTGTGGTTAAATTAAAAGTTTACTTGCGATATAATGATTTTAATATTGGAAAATATTGTTACACATTCACTTGTAATAGAATATCTATTTGTAATAGAATATTTATTGTCTTTGTGCTATAGTATATGTATGTTTATGTATTCTATTTATATAATATGTATGTATATGTGTACTTTATTTATTTGTAGTATAATTTATGCATTTATGTATATATAGTAGGTTTATTTGATACTTAAATAATTTTATTTATTTATTAGGTATAATTATTATCATTATTTTTTTTTCTCTTCTTTTTGCACTATCCCATTAACATCATACATTTCCTTTCCCATCAGGTTGCCTGGTAGAGATTGCTGCTTAGCAATAAGGCCGCCTCTTGTACAAACTATGCCTTCCTTTTGTATTTTAATGTTATTTTTGTCCAAATTTTGTTTGTGCAATAAAGTGTTATAAATAAATAAAATAAATAAATATCGAGTACGCTTAACTTCGGTTTGACAGCAAAATAGTTTGATGGGAAATTGTATTTTTGTGCGACCAACTTTTTATACTTTACTTACTTTTTTAAAATTTACTCAAATGTTAATAACTTAAGTAAATATTTTACAGTTTATCTACCTTTGATAAGCATTTTTATCATTAGAATGTATTCACATTTATTTTAAAAAGGATTAAATTTTTAGGGATCAGCATAGTTATGATTATGTAAGGCTCGTCAATAACACAAAATTTAGATAACGTGTTTTCACTATAAATGTCCTTTATGTTTCTATAAACCTTAATACTACTGTTAATGAGCCGTCAAATAAATAATTTTTCACATAATGTAACCTAACAACCCTCCATTGCAGAAACACGAAACACCTTTCAGTCCGCAGAGACACATCAAAAGGCAAAACATAAAACACAATTACGAAACCGCGATATACGACTTAAAGTTTTAAACTATAAAGCACACATTTGAGTAACAGACGTGAATCATTTCTCAGCAAGAATACATCCATCTCGGGTGAAACCGTTCGTGGTTCACATATTCGTCATTTTAATTGCATGTGCAACTGTTTTGTACGATTTGTATGTAGAACTAGCAGTCCGCCCCGGCTTCGCCCGTGGTACATATTTACGTTTTCTCTACGTAAGAACCATCCTCGTACTTCAAGGAATATAATAAAAAAATAATTATCGAAATCGGTTCAGCCGTTCTCAAGTTATGCGCTTACCAACACATTTTGCGATTCATTTTTATATATAAAGACTAGCGGTCCGCCCCGGCTTCGCCCGTGGTACATGTTTACGTTTTCTCTACATAAGAACCATCCTCGTACTTCAAGGAATATAATAAAAAAAGAATTATCGAAATCGGTTCAGCCGTTCTCGAGTTATGCGCTTACCAACACATTTTGCGATTCATTTTTATATATAAGAAGATGAAGGGAATCTTTAGTTAGAAAGCTAATGTACATGGTACAGCTTTATCGATGTCACTTTACTATCTTGGACCAAGGTATTATAAATGGCATATTATAATAATATGAGGCTAATTTTACTTAATAGCGGTCTGGATTATTCTGCATAGTGGTTATTGAGTAGATAGCTGCAGTATTCAAATAAATGCACCAATTTCAAAATATACGCTAACTAGCAATGCCCTGCGGTTTCACCCGCATAGATAGCGATATCGTTACAGTGAAAAGTCTACTATAGGTCGGACTAAAGGTTTAATTTTTAATCACATGAAAATAACCTTTACCCCGTCCCGCACTACGGCCTTTTTTTTTTGTTTTAGTGGGGAAATCTTTCATAGATACCCACGGCCTCCGGGGGAGGGGCCGTGGGTTATGTCGGATTCCTACCGACCAAAACCCCACTGTGTTGCGTCAAGACGCATATTGGTAGAATTCCTCCGTGACCCCCGCACTACAGCATGCTACAGCCTGCTCGAACAGTATACCTACTATTTTCTGTAGATTGACACTTTTTAAAAATTCGTTATATCTTTTGAATGGAATATCCAATTCTTTTCATTTAAAAAGTATTTTGCTGGTATTGAAACAGTCTATAATAAAACATCATTTAATGGGATAAGGATTAATATATGTGTATGGATAACATGGTTTGATTACTGTCGGCACTTCTATTTACTTTGAAAACGTAAAAAAGTTGTTGTAGTAACATAACTACTGTAGATGGACATATGGTATCGCGGACTTTCTTGTAGATATTGATCCATTCTATAATACCGTAGAACATTTTTTTGTTCTATCTTCAATAGATTCCGCAGCGCACGCGATGACAGCATTTTTATTAAGGAATTTTTTACACCTTGGGTTACATTATTGCATTTTTGGTAAGGATCTCTATTTTTTTTTTAAATGCAATATAGCCTATGTTGCTCAGTGAAGATGCAGCTTTCTAATGGTGAAAGAATTTTTGAAATCGGTCCAGTAGTTTTTGCGTGAAAACCATACATACATACATACATACATACTTACAAACTTTTCCTCTTTATAATATTAGTATAGATGATATACGATATGATGAAATCTATACTAATACTAGCGGTCCGCCCCGGCTTCGCCCGTGGTACATATGAAAAATAGATGTTGGCCGATTCTCAGACTTACCCGATATGCACAGAAAATTTCATGAGAATCGGTCCACCCGTTTCGGAGGAGTATGCAGACTAACATTGTGACACGAGAATTTTATATATAAGATTATAAAGCTGAAGAGTTTGTTTCTTTATTTGCACGCGCTTATCTCAGGAACTAGTGGTCCGATTCGAAATATTCTTTCGGTGTTAGATAGCCCATTCAAATATTAATTAGTCAAATTTATTAGTACTTAATTCTTGAGATTAGCGCGTTCAAACAAACAAACAAACTCTTTAGCCTTATTATACTATTATAGTATAGATAATAGTTAACAATACACGATATAGATATTTATTTTATATCCAAATACGATATAAATAGGACACAAGCAGTGAGATTATGTACAGAATGGAAAGCGTAAAGCCTTCTGAACTAAAGGTTATACGTATCATTTATAATGACATGAAAAATATCACTGTTATTCTCAATACGAATCCTCTTTCCTCAGTTTATAATCCAACTAGATTTCTAACTACGGCTTCGCCCGTGTTTTCAAAATTTCCATGAGAATGATTTTCATAGAGGTGAAAAGTAGCCTATGCCACGCTCTAGCTTCCTTTTTATCTCTAGGTATAAAAATCACGACATAAAATCGCTCTATTGCGTCGTGACAGAAAGACATACATTCACACTTCACATTTAAACAATTAATTTATTTATTCATCAGCGTGACGGTGTGGTTACAAAAGATTTGGAACGGAATTTCCCTCTTCCTCAGTTATACATATTAAGTAGTATATAAATACTTATACAGGTAAATAATATTGTTTAAATAACATAATATTAGTAAGGATAGTCAGAAGTCCTTTATATTTCTAGTAAGGACAGAGTCCTGTAAATTCCCAGGACGTTTTACTAATAGCCTGTACCTATTGTTAACTAAATCATTAAACTAAGATCACCAAATGGATTGCAAGATGTATTACAACTATTACAGGCACATGTTAGCTTCAATCTATGTCAGAATGAGGGTAGATGACAGATATCGTTACACACGTGGGTAACAACTGGCTTGGTACAATACATTTTAGAGAATAAAAAAAAATCCATCTGCTATAATATGAGGGATATAGCAGATGGATTTTTTTTTATGAAGTAAGGTAGTTTGGTAATTTTGGTAAATAATTGTAACTCGCAAGCATATTTGAGTAATAAATGTAAAAAGCAATACAGTGTATATTATTTCGTTCAAAGTTTTGAAAGGAATTGTATATTTAGAAACTATTCATATAACGTATTATTATGAAAATACAGGAGCGTGTACATAGAAGAAGTGCATCTGCTTTACATATAGCATATCTATACTAATATTATAAAGAGGAAAAGTTTGTAAGTATGTATGTATGTATGTATGTATGGTTTTCACGCAAAAACTACTGGACCGATTTCAAAAATTCTTTCACCATTAGAAAGCTGCATCTTTACTGAGCAACATAGGCTATATTGCATTTTCAAAAAAATTAGAGATCCTTACCAAAAATGTAATAATGTAACCCAAGGTGTAAAGAAATCCTCAATAAAACTTCTGTCATCGCGTGCGCTGCGGAATCTATGGAAGATAGAACAAAAAAATGTTCTACGGTATTATAGAATGGATCAATATCTACAAGAAAGTCCGCGATACCATATGTCCATCTTCAGTAGTTATGTTACTACAACAACTTTTTTACGTTTTCAAAGTAAATAGAAGTGCCGACAGTAATCAAACCATGTTATCCATACACATATATTAATCCTTATCCCATTAAATGATATTTTATTATAGACTGTTTCAATACCAGCAAAATACTTTTTAAATGAAAAGAATTGGATATTCCATTCAAAAGATATAACGAATTTTTAAAAGTGTCAATCTACAGAAAATAGTAGGTATACTGTTCGAGCAGGCCGTAGTGCGGGGGTCACGGAGGAATTCTACCAATATGCGTCTTGATGGAACACAGTGGGGTTTTGGTCGGTAGGAATCCGACATAACCCACGGCCCCTCCCCCGGAGGCCGTGGGTATCTATGAAAGATTTCCCCACTAAAACAAAAAAAAAAAGGGCGTAGTGCGGGACGGGGTAAAGGTGATTTTCATGTGATTAAAAATTACACCTATAGTCCGACCTATAGTAGACTTTTCACTGTAACGATATCGCTATCTATGCGGGTGAAACCGCAGGGCATTGCTAGTTTCTAATAAAATAGAGATGTAAATAATGTAGAAAAAAAAAAGTTTTATTTTAAATACGTTATTGTAAAATATCTCCTTAATTTCATAATTTAATTTAATATACCCAAGTCGCATAATAAGAGCAAAGGCATACATTTAAAGCTAACACAAACCGAATTCCGATCTCAAATATTCACGCACATGAAACGCGAGGTATGCTTAAAGAAGAAAAATTCCCAAATAAAGCCTATTTTCACGGGACAATCTCGAGCTAATATAAATTTTATGAAACCTGTGTATACATTGTTGTTTCATTACACACTCATGTTTAGGTTACGTTTTAAATACTGCTTTCAGTAGTGAAAATTGGTTTTTATAAGGCTCAGTTGGATATTGTTTTGTGAATATATGTATAGTAATCTTCATAATTAAATAACGGCTTGTTATGAATTTCTGATGTTTTTTTTATTGAAATATTAGTCGGAATGCGATCTATTTCAACCTTTTATCATGAAAATACAATTTATTATGAAATAATAATATATTTATCCAGTTAATGAACCATATTTCTTCAGTATAACTTGTTGAACAAAACTAAAGGAATACATATTTGTGATAATAAAATTTATTTACTTTCGAAGAAAGCTTACCAAAATTCGGCCAATAATCAATTTCTAACGCAAAATAAAGCATGTTAAATAGAGCAAATACAAGCAAAAATAAATAAAACAACAGATATTAAAATTATTATCTATTTAAATACATTGAAAGTTAAAAAAGAAGCATACCAGTAAGACATGGGTCCTCCTTGGCTGTGTCATCGACTGATCGAGACTTACCTGAAACAAATAACATACAAATGAGTTTATCAAATAATAATAGTACACACACAAGGATTTTTTTATTTAATTTGTGTAGTATGCCAACGCTCATATTTGAATGTAGAGGAAAAAAATCATTATTGGTAGAGGAAAAAAACCCATGATATGGGGTTTTTAATTAAAGCTATTTAAAAATTAAAATCTGAATATATTGAGAAATTCGTTTTTCCCTTTACTATTACAAAACTTGTAATTGTGTGTCAATCTACGTCTACTATATTGATATTCTTCGAGAATTATTTTGGAGGATAAAAAGTATAACTGTTATCTAGTTTCAATGTAATTAAAATAAAAACCTTCGTAATTACACACAATAAACAATAGTTTTACAAGTAGCTCTATATCATAATGTCGATAATTATCACACATTATTGAGTATTAAATTTAATAAAACAATCCCACCAATATCATATTCCACAATATAATGACTGAAGCCCTATATCGTATTTAATTATCAGTCAAGTAATTACACATAATATTGGCATGATTCCGATGAGAGCTAATAGCCGTTAATAATTATGATTGTTGGTTATAACTGGTATGTTGAAGGGAAGGACTTAGAATGTTCTAGAACGTATATCTTTATATATTTATACTAGCTTTCCGCCCGCTTTGTCTTAAACCTAATAAATTATATCTGTAACTTATTATTTAACTTGTAACTTATTATTAATCTTTAACTTATTAGTTAAAGATTTAATTTATTAGGTTTTAGACCTTCCTTTCTCGTGAATCACTCTATCTATAAAAAAAACCACATCAAATCCATAGGGTCATAGGGACAAAGAAAGCGACTTTGTTTTATACTATGTAGTGATGATAGCGCATTTAATTGTGTTGTTGTTCAGAATAATTGCGTATTTACAGTAGTCGTAACTTGGTACAAATTTGGTGCATCAGCTTATATTTTTAATCTTATACTTCACTATAATATAGAAAACACTAAGAAAACTTTTGTTAATGTTATTTAATTTAAATGTTATCATGTATTTTTTATAACATAGTATCGTCGAGATTCATTTCAATCTGCTATCTCAGCGGGACACACTTCCAAAATTAATAGTAATAATATGCAGTAAACTATTCTGAAAACATGAAGATACGCTACCAAAATGCTCCCACCTTCTGTTTATTACTATTGTTTATTATATCTACGTGCTACGTTACCTATCTTATGATATTTTTATTGTGAGGTGAACCGTAACGATCCATCCCTTATGTTTATTGTGTTTCAACTTTGTTAACGTTTAAAATTTTTATGTAGCATTTTTATGTACGTGCCGGAGCCATTTACAATTTCGTATAATGCCTCCACGTGAATGGAGTGTTACGGGAATAAAACTTCGCGATATAAAAGTTTCAATGGCATGTGAAAATGTCGCTAATTTTAATGTTTTTTGGAAATATTTTTATCAAAAATTCGGTAATGGAAATCCTATACAATTATGTATTCATCGTTTTTATTCGAAAGTACAGTAGTAAGGAGTAGTATTTACTGCACAGGGCGTTGTTTTTACCTTTTATAGTTAAATTCTTCAGTAAAAATTATTATAAACCCTAAATTTTAATGATATAGTAAAATATTTTACGAGAAATAAATCTTCCTAAAATCTACTTCACCTTATACTGGTTAAACTTTAAAATAGTTTAGAAAATATCAACATATAATAAGATTTCCAAGTTCTTAAACAAATTTAGCATTAGCATAATTTCCCACTAAACATTTCTTTGATAGCGTTTAAAAGATTTGAGTTTAAAAAAAGAAAGTTAAAACAAACGTTTACCAGTTACGCGAAAATATTTAGCCTTGGCCCAGATGGGACGATATTGGAGTTTAAAAATGCCCTCGCTTGCCTTCTGTACTTAAGAGTGCTTGTACAGTCGAGGGGTCGTTCGAGTGGCTGTTACTAGTTATGCGATAATCGATCTAAATTGTTAGTCGAACTCAGGTATTTGTGATCAGGTAATGCAATTTTATATATTTATTTAGTCTTAAAAATTTTACAGTCACTTTCATAGAGAAGATATAAATAGGGCCCGATAGTTGAACCTTGGAGTATCTTGCTTACAATAAATGTATCTTTGTTTACTCGTATTAATAAAAACAAACATTACAAATTTAATTAAATAAGTTAAATTATCAAAGCTATAATTTTTCTAGACGCTGGCCACTAGAGCACGTTCCTAGAATAAAGTAACGAGAGAGCTCCTATTTATTATAAATAACGTTTCAATAAGAAATAATTTTATAAAAGTTTGCGTTTCTATTAGAATGATTTTTCCGGTGAAATAAACAATATCATATGTTTTTTTTATGCGATTTAGCGATGACTTTAAATTTGAATTGAGAACGAAACAGTATCTTCGAGATTAAAACTGTTAAAACTTTATGTTAAAACTACAACTGTTAAAACTATATGGTGCTTAATTGTTGATTCCCTAAGCCAGTCTAAAGTCATACTTCTGAGCTGACCTCCGCCGGACTTTGCTAAATAATATATCTCTACGAACAAAAAAGCGTCCGTCATTCTAGTTATAACAACATGAATATTAAATACACTAGGTACTGTATACTAGATTTGCTCGTATCAAAAAGACAAAAAATGCCTTCAAAATGAAGATTTTTAGTACCATCTATGGACAAAAACCTTAAATAACTACACTAACTACTTCACGTATGCACGTATCAAAAAGACATTTAACACAAAATGAACATTTAATCCATGGAAAAAACCGTCAAAATCCTTCAGATTTAAGAAAGAAGATCGACATCTTATTTTTCATACAGTACTTATCCTTGTGTACTCTGTTATATCGAAAACAAATTCGTTATCCCTAAAGACCGGTCGCCAACTTCCCTCGCTAACTGTATTGACAAGTTTGTCAGCCAAGTTTGGGCAACTCTTAAACACAGAGTCAACATTCTGAAATTAAGAGGGCTAGATTTCTTGGAATGTTTGTGAGAAAACTGATGAGAAACGCAATTATAGGAGCTTTGGATGGTAGAAATAAATAGTTTTTACAGTTAAATTTCATAATACATAGCTACGTATGTACGTGTTATTAGTTATAAAATATATAGTTTGGTTTAGAGACATTTATTTCAAAGAATTTTACAATTTACTTATTCTAACGTTTCACAATAGTGTTATAAACTTGTACACCTTGACAAAAAAAATAAAAATTTGCGTGTGAGTGGAGATTATTTTGTACAATAATATCGTCTTATGACGGTATGGCTGTGTTCGTGAGGAATGTTAACACGGATATAAAGCAACTAAATGTGACATCGATCATTGCATGAACTAAAATAAATATTAATTGTAAGTTTATTTAAAAATTTAGTGTAAATGAAGAATGAAGATAGTTAAAAGAACAATTAAAAACACGCTTTAATAAGATTTGATGCGTAGAGAAAGTTTGAATTAAATCTTTTCCTTTACAGTGGGTTAATAGAGTCATCAAAGTCGGCTACAAACAAACTTACAGGTGAAGCTAATTATAACCTACCTAATATGTGTTAAAATGAAAATTGATGGCATCATTTTAAATGAATATATCCATGGTATAAGATATGTGTCTTAAAATCAACTTTATTTCGAAGTCATTAGATTTTGGTTTCAACACAATATGATTGTAAACCGTATTCAGTTGTGCTGTACAGAGAAATCCGATATTATGTGTACAGAATTTACAGCTTTACCTAGACATACTAGACCAGTTTTCTAAAACAATAACTTGCAAATAAGTCGTAAGTCGCAATAGAGGGAATACATAACATCGCTTTGAATCGCCTTCAAAGTGACCAGATCAAAAGAGAGCTGAACAACAAAATGTTGATCTTCCATTCGATACGAGTTGTGGTTTGAGCAAACAAAAGGGCGACTCCTTGAATAAAACATTACAATCAAAAGTCGGAATATTATTTGTAATGGTGAGTATTTTTGCTGAGTTAGAATTTTTGTAACTGATTTGTAAGGAATGTCTGTCGTGACATTAACAAATAAGAATCCTTTATTAAATGTATGAAATAGAAAACATTGTGTATTATTTATTTTCAATTTCTTCTTTAGTGTTTACTAGCTTCCCGTCCGCGGCTTCGCCCGCTGTGTCTAAACCTAATAAATTATACATATAAACCTTCCTGTTCAATTGCTCTATCTATTAAAAAACCGCATCAAAATCTGCTGCGTTTTTTTAAAGATTTAGGCAAACATAGGGACAGAGAAAGCTACATTGTTTTATACTATGCAGTGATGACCTATCAAATATTATTTAACTGGGTTATTTTTTACCACCTAAGCGTTTAAGATTAAACTTGAAAACATTACATACATATTTTACCGATGAAAGATACTCAAAAATATCATAATGTCCCAAAAATTTGTTAAAGAAGGTGTGAAAGGAAAACATTTTATGGCAGTTATTAACTATGTATATTCATAATATTATATTTCACGTAGAAGAAAGCCAAGATCACCTTTAACACCAAGACAGTCTGTCAGATATCTTGGTTCTATATTTTTGAAGTGAAAACTTCTTTAGCGGCGTTGGGTATAAAATCTTAAACTCGCAGGACACGTGGCCTGATCGAAAAAGCGTAAGACGGATTTTTTTTTAGCCCTTATATTCCATGCGTAAGACGGATACCATTCCAAAATATCAAACATGCTGAACGTTAATAATCAAGTTTTCACTTCTGCCGGCACTCCCGGAGTGCAACCCGTCTTTTTTTTATCATTACATAACGCTAATATAAACGCAAGTTAAGACGAACATAAAATACTTTGAAATGTTTTTAAGCGTAACGCAGCTGTTCAGCCTCCTTACACAGCGTCTTTATATGACGCCCGTATTAAACTTTTACTAAACTCATCTCACAAGAGTATCCCTTAAGGAGTAGTTTGAGTTGGTAATTGCTGTATTACGTGTAATGAAGTACATTCCTTCTATGGTTGTAACTTTTTGGCGAAAATGTTATTTCTAAATACGTTGATTATGTTATATTATTTGTAAAAATGTTAATCTTGTTGTTCTTATCACATGATAATTGTAAATAAGTGATGTAGGATAAAATTACGTTGATAAATACCTTTTGATTTATTTATTTCTTGTTATTAGACTATATTATGCTAAATGATAGAGTTGTCAGATAATTGTTTCATAGAGAAAATTATACTTAAATAAACTTAACCTATTTCTAGCAGCTATCCTTTGATAAACTTATAGTATGTTTTACCAATTTTATAACAAGTGCTCTATAGAATATTATAATAATATATTCATCTTTTGTAAGGTAAACAAGTAGCTAAAATTTAATCGTTTTGTTTAACCTCGTCCCTTTTTCCGGGACTTGATTCGGCCTTCGAGGCACCTTTAAAAGCTTTTAGAAAAGTTCACTTAATTTTTGTTGCCTGTAAATGGAATATTTAAATAATCGGACGGTTTTTATGTATATTACCTATATTGTATATTGTTTTTTCATATTATAATGTAAAAAGGCCACATTTTTAGAAATCAACTTATTTTCCATATCTATTATGATTATAAAAGTAGTAACAACAATAATTTAAAAAAAATCATCGAAATTGGAGCTAGCGCGCAAGAGCAACTTTTGTCTCCGCAACTATTTTGTCTCTCCCATCAACTCTATGGGCTAGTAAGAAAGTGCGCGCACGTATCGACGCAACTCTCCATACAATTATTGATGGGAGAGACAAAATAGTTGCGGAGACAAAGTTGCTCGTGCGCGCTAGCTCTAAACGTGTTTCAGATATACAATGTCAACTAATAACAAGTTATTGTAGAAATATTAAGGTTTATTCGTAATAATTTCAACACATTTATCAACATCTCCAAACGATATGAAATACATTTTTATCAGCCTATAAAATGATACAAAAGAAAATCTGAAAGTTAAGCGAAACGGATATATTTTCACAATACATTAAATTTTATATTACTTGAGAGTGAATTGAAATGTCACTTCAAACGTAATTTCCGAGGGTTGTTAGGAAGGGCTTTTGTAGAGAAATAAACCGAACACCTCTATGAGTTGGGATGATCGCTGAGGCAAGCAAGCAGTGAGCTGTGGACTTCGGGCAATTATTAAAACGGTGGATAAAACAGTTCATATTTGGTGAAATTAAAAACCTAATTTTAGGTACCTATATTTTTGAATGATGATAAAACATGTTTGTATGTACCTTACATTGAGGCAAGCAAGAATAGAGTGAGCTTATGGACTTTGGTAATTTTTATTGGAAAATGGTATGAAGTGGTAATAAAAGATAGTAGGACTGGAAGGATGTAAAATTTATGTGTGAAATTAAATACGTCGTGTAATTTTTTGTTCAATTTTGAATAGTGTTGAAAACATGTTTGCAATATTTTAAAAATAAAAAAATGTGTTTGTTTTTAACAAACACTTAAATCTTTTGAACAAACTCTATTTAAACTTAAAATCGTATCAACTTCGATAGAAAACATTCATACCAATAACCAAATAGAATGTTGTAATAATTGCTTTCGTATCTGTAGCCCAATTAATAACGTCAAAGGCCTGGCCCACCGCTTTTTGTCACAAAGTTGATGAGGGGAAACGAAAATATCGTACAAGCACTTTATCACCACGATTCATTTATCAGAATGTAACTATTGGAGCGGAATACATTGCCGTGGACATTCGCGGGTTTTGTTTTTATGTTTTTTGCTAGCGCGCAATGTTTTTGCTCGTATATCTATACGATATATTATTGTTGGAATATCCTGTATTCAGTTCACGTGACCCGAACAATGCTGAAATGAAAATATTTTAACGGATATGCTGTGTTGCTGTTTCATAGTTATATCTTGGTTTATTTATTTTTAATTATTATAGACAGATAACATTTAATTCCCTTTTATAATGAAATAATAACTATGTATAACGTTTTTTTAAATACCATTCGGGTCCTCCATACCAACCACTCAGAGCTGCTTTGACTGTTTCGACTGTGAACCCGCCTATTAGAAAATTGCTTAAAAATACCTACTTCTGTAATTAACATGCAATTCATAATCTTGCCACATAAATAATTAAAAAAAATTAAGCTATAACACATAATATTTCGTTAACGAACAAGCTAATTATGCATACTATCACATCATCTAAACCAAACGATTTGTACTATATAATAAATATATTCTCTCTCACTCCACTAAAACCATACAATGTATAAAAGCATTCTTCACCACTAACAAAACCCTAACAGTTTGTAGAGACTAGTTCACCTCTCGAGAGATAAAGAGAAAATATTTTAACGTGGAAACTTGGCAATTTCCACCATTACAAGCACCTCGATAGCCGTAAGCGATCATTCAATTACAGTCAACAAATACAATATGTTCCGAATCGTTTGTACTTTGTCCAAATAACTTTTCTATTACTATCAGCTGTAATTTTCTACTTCGATATTACGCGACAACTTCGAGTGTTGGATTAAGGTAAGGAATAAGTATTATTACCTTTTTTCTATGGTGACACAGCAATATAATAAGTTTATTAAATGGGACATTACGTTTCTATACTATAGTAAGGAAATATTGACTATAGTAGCACAGATAGTAGTATACAAATTAAGGTAAAATTGTGTATATTATCTATATCTATACCAATATAATAAAGCTGAAGAGTTTGTTTGTTTGAACGCACTAATCTCAGGAACTACTTACTGGTCCGATTAAAAAAAAATATTTCTGTGTTAGATAGCCCATTTATCGAGGAAGGCTATAGGATATATTGTATCATTACGCTAAGACCAACAGGAACGGAGCACTGCAGGTAAAACCACGGAGCGCAGAATATTATCAGTTATTATGTGAACCTAATAGGAGATTACATTTCTGTCCACTTGATTAGAATATCAATTGTGGTAATTAACAAAATTTTGGTATTAATAATATTTATGAATATTGTTAAACTTAGATATTTATGTAAATGAATATAACCTATACGTGGGTGGAGGGACGATTTGTATTCATTCTAGTAGACTGGGGACCACTTTCCAAAAATAGACATTGTAAACGAGGGGCGTTTTCCTACCAGTAGGAAAAATAAGCAAAATATAAGGACTTAAAATAATAATTTTAAGTCCAAGTAAATAATTTTTTCAATCTGGTGATATCCATCAAAGGGCAGAAGATCGATGTAGCAGCATATTTTAAATTTACGGGTGAATTGATCATTTTCTTTAATTTATTATTATTATTTATCAGCTATCAACTGATCCTTATAAACTACACCATACAGAAATTTATTTGCTTATCGTCATCATTGAGCTAAACCAATATTAATTATTATCCTTCTATAAAACAATATATATTATTACGATCACAAAACACACCACTCTAAATTCCCTAAATGTTATCCATATAAGCACATAGCAAAGCCCCAAGAGACACGATTTATCATAACATAATTAACAAAATATTCTAACAACGTCTTAGATTTGGTTCATTTGCATAAAATGTTTATAATTCGCCTGAAGCTTCTTCATGAATCATACTTATCATTGGTTAAAAGCTTACTGGTTGTGATTGCTACGATTATAATGAACCACACAATTTACTTCAAGCTAATATTGTTGAATTTGTCGTGGAAAACGAAAATTCTATTAAATAAAGAAAAAAAATGTATGCGTATACTAGAGTACACACGTAAGAAGTGAAACTTCTTTATGACCTTGACGTGACATTTTGTCACGAGTATGGCGTAACGCAAAAATGTCACGCATACGGCGTAACGCAAAAATGTCACGCATACAGCGTAACGCAAAAATGTTACATTAAATTTTTGTCCAACCCCGATAAAGAAGTTTCACATATCAAAAAATAAATTGAGCTTTCGTTTACGTGGTTTTACGTTGTATTTTACCACGTGAGTAAGAAAAGCTCATTCAGTGAAAGATACACATTAAGAAAGAAGAAGGAAAAGATATTTATTGCCAAAATCTTTAAACACAAAAATGAAATGAGGCAAATAGACACAGCCTTAGCAAAATGCTGCACAAAAACAGCGTTGATTTACAGGCTGTACCGATGATTGAGGTTCGTCTTAATATTATAAAAATTGAAATGTACTTAAAATAAATACAAGGAAGCATAATATTACAATATATTAAAAGTAAAATTGGGTTTTGTATTCATCTCCCAACATTTCCGTTTCCCCATTTAAGACGAAAAACTTTTCACTTAAAATTAAAAATTCACTGGCTTTTATGTTGTTTACATTTTTGGCCTCTAAACAACAGCTTCAACATTAAACATGATTGACGAAGGTTCGAGCGGATTTTGAATGCCAGCTTACACTCCACAGACTAAACATGAATAATATATTTATTAAAATAATTTGAATTATAATCATATTATAATAGTCTTCATGTTCAAATGACGGTTTTTGGAAATTTAGTCTTTGTTAAATTTCTAATACAAACTTATTAGTTACATAAACATATTCAGTATACGCTTTACTAAATAAATAATAATAGAAATAACAAGATAAAACTATTTCTACATCGAAAAGTACTAGAAATAAGTCGTCTTCAATATGTCTAACACATTGCCACTAATCCAATTTAAGTCGAGTACAATTGGAATTATCCTCAAATCATAACTACATTATATCGCTAAAAACATTTAACAATAAAGGAAAAAGTCCCGAATACAATTCAGTCCGCTACCGCAGTAAAAGTACTAACTCACGGACCTTTATTACGACGTCTTGAAGCGCAGAACTCTGTACAAAATTGTTTCATTAAACGCAAAGAAAGGGATTTCAATTCTGAACAAACATCTCGGGATATTTTTGAACTTGTCATAAAATAAACAGAAAGTTTCAAGCTATTTTCGTTTTACGAACAATGGATATCAATTTGATTACTTAATTCAGTGAGTTGTTGCAATCAACATTTTTTTCAGATCGTTCATAAGATCATGTTTTATAATACCAACAAGATAAAAAGTAAAACAACTAAAACCCAACTACGACAAAAAACGACGCTGAAAAAGTATAAAACAAAAGTTAAATTGATGAACTAATAAAGAAGCTATGAACGAAAAGATGTGAATTATATGCAATCAGCCCATGAATACAGGTAAAGTCACAAGCAAATGCTAGTAATATATATATGTATATTCAAAATGTGCAAGTAAAAAGCTTTCAAATGATACCAAACACGGCATATTTATCTTAACTTTATTTTTTTACTCTGTATGTTTTGTCCGCTAGAGGGCGCCACATTAGATTTTGTGAAACCCCATATAGCCTATAACCAGCGGACAATTAAGACGCTTCTAATGATATGTCATTTGTCGAATTCTGATAAGTAGTTTAGAAGTTACGAGGGAACAGATGAACATACATACATACATACATACATACATACATACATACATACATACATAGCCTGTCAAAATCATAACCCTCCTTTTGCTTTGCCGTAGTCGGGTAAAAATAGAAGCAAAATTCAAGTCTTATGTAATAACTTAACTAACTTAAAATAAACTAAAATAGCTAAATGAAATAATGACTAAACTATTACTATTATTATTCGTACTTGGCATCCTCTTTACGCATTATATAACATAGATCCTAATGGACATGGCTTATCATAACACAACCTAAAGCGTGCCCATTTAAAAACTTTGATTCGTTATTATCTCTAGATGCGAACCCGGATTTACCCCTCATATCTATTCCGAAAAGTTTCACCACCTAATCGTTGATACGCATAAATAATTCATAAGGCGACCGTTATAAAACATAACAAGAACTGAAAGCCTTTAGCGGAGAGGGCCAATGTGAAAACATGAAAGTTGCTTGCGTGTTACCATAGTATAAAGAGAACAAGTAGACGACTCCCGGCGTTTATGAGCACACGGTACCTAAACTCGCGAGGCGCAGGTTTGATTTTTTTAATAATTGTATAAACAAACACCGACCGCACAAAGCAATTTCGCGGCCCTCACGAGACCGGTCCATAAGAAAGAACCGAGCGGCGTTGTGTGCGTGCGTCAAGTTTGCGTACGTACATGAACGGAACGTGGCAAAGCGCTCCGCATACAAACGTCATCGTACATCGCGGTACCTTTGTTCGAAGATAACTTACTTATTCTCTCTATACTATGGTGTTACAGTGTACAAGGAAACTTGGCTTATGAAAGTTAGTACGTGAACAAATATCGTGTAAGCTTTTAAATGAAAATTCATGGACTATTGTTATATTTTAGGACATAATGTTGCATAATGACCTGAATGCTAAACTTTTGCTGTTTCAGCTATAATTACTGGGAATTTTGCAACGCAAATAATATGTAAATTATTATGAAGATATATGTATGAGTGAAAAAAGGGAAATACATTTTCGTACGCATTATTTGACTGATACTAATAACCGAAAGCTGCAAATTGTCACAGTACCTAATAATTATCATGCCAATAATCACAAAAATCTACAACCACACAACACCTTAACTAATAACTTGAAAAAATGGGACTATAAACCCAATATCCGATAAATATGATTTAAATTCAAATGACGCCGGCTCCAATAGTAGGTATATTTTCCGCGGCATATTTCCCAATAAACGAATTTCTTTGAGAGGAAATCGAGGGACCTTTGGCCTCACGTTCTTCATTTACGGACCCTGATAAAATGGTGGAAACAAAGATATATCAAAGGGATTGGTTATTTAGTTGATATTATTGGATACTGGTTATGGAAGATTTATCGTTTCACTTCTGACCACAGATTCAAAGGCATTGAATATAGATTCTAATATTGGCATTTGATCAGGATTAACTAGAGTGGACTTAATAGGACTCTTTTGTGAGAGATTTTATTAACGACTAGCATTCCACCCGCAGCTTCGCCCGTTTTGTCTTAAATGTAATACCTAAATTATATACTAAAACCTTCCTCGAAAATCACTCTATCTATTAAAAAACTGCATCAAAATCCGTCGCGTAGTTTTAAAGATTTAAGCTTACATAGGGACATAGGGACAGAGAAAGCGACTTTGTTTTATAGTATGTAGTGATACCAACTATGTTATTATTGGTTTATTAATATGCAAAGAATATAATTGTAGTAGTTTTAATATATATGTATCTGCATGAGATAATACACACTACAATCGGCATAGTATAGACATACATCACAAAGTAAATATATGTATACCTGTTAATAATATTTTGATAAAAATAGATAAATTGATGAAACAGTTATATTATGACAATTTATTATAATAACGGCAAGTAGGTTTTCACCTCATATTTCTTTGCAGTTATTATATTTAAAAAAATTTATGACGTCTGCCGTGAGTTCAGTATGAGAAGCAATACACTATTTAATTTTTATGTTTTGTTCTAGCAATGACTTGGCTCCTATTTTATGCTCCGAACGAAAATTCAATAAATATACTGAGTGGCTTACTAAGTATAGTAAGAACTTACTTCTGCCAAACATTGATTCGCTGTTGGCGCCGGAACAAATTTCAATTTTATTTAATTTGTCTTCAGCACAGTATGAAATGGTTCAAAAAAGGAGTTTCTCTACCAATTACTTTCCTTTATTTTGAGCTCAATCATACTGATAATATTATAAATGTGTATAATATATTGTAATTTACGTAATTGCCAAAAAACACCTACAAGTATACAACCCTTTATTCCTTACTAGCTGTGCCCCGCGGTTTCACCCGCATTGCTCCGCTCCTGTTGGTCTTAGCGTGATGATATATAGCCTATAGCCTTCCTCGATAAAGGGGCTATTCAACACCGAAAGAATTTTACAAATCAGACCAGTAGTTCTTGAGATTAGCGCGAACAAACAAACGAACAAACAGACTCTTCAGCTTTATAATATTAGTATAGATTGTGGTATAGATGTACAATGTGTCCACATGTAAACTAATTAAAATATTGTAATTATATGCAAAGACCTATTAAATCCAATGAATTCTCATAACATTGAGGATATTGATTGAGTCGTGTTTACAGAAGGTGATGTATCGTTTACGTCTCTCGTAAACGAGGAAATTTTTACACTCTGCAAATATTTGTTGAACACCCTGCTGCGTACGGAAATATTTCATTTTAACCATTATTTATTGGACTTTTTAATTTAAACGGGTTATGTTTATCTTGTTATATATTTTGTTTTAAGATCTTCACGATACAGTGATCGTAGATCATTTAAACAGATCGGTATTGCGCCGAATATTTTTTTTTATCTGGTAATTTACTCGGTATGTACCAATATATGCCACCGAAGTCAATAATAACGTCGCTCACTATCTGAAATGTAGGTAGTGTAAAAAATATGACCATAATAAGCCATCGATAAAAATATTTCATTCATTTATAAATGAGAATAATAGAGAAACTTAACGTCAAAGACACATTAAACGCAGTAAAATGTAGAGCCCACTTAAACTGTTTGAAACAACCTTAATAATACTGGACATTAATAAAGAAAATAATGGATTATTATAAACCTCCCGCTCTCGCGGCTAAGTGTAATGCAGTGCAATTATTTCTCAAAGTAATCTAAGTTGTGTTGAATTGCAGCAAATCCTCTAGCGTCTACAAAGTTTACTTCTAAGTACAATCTAGTGTATCGACACCTGCGCCCAAGAGAGAGATAGCTATATTAATTAAGGAACGTCTCACTCGTGTGCGTGTGGAAGGGTCTAAAAATTATTAGTAGGTGTAGTTTACGCATTTACACAACAAGAAAACATATTTTTCAGGTTTTGTTTGGCTCCGAGTGAGGTATGTATAAAATGAAATTAAATTTAGTAATAAGTTAATTATTATATTGAGAAAATCGAATATAACACATTCAAATAAAAGTTTATTATTGATTTCAATTAATCTATACTAATATTATAAAGAGGAAAGGTTTGTAATTATGTATGTATGTATGGTTTTCACGCATAAACTACTGGACCGATTTCAAAATTTCTTTCACCATTAGAAAGCTGCATCTTCACTGAGCAACATAGGCTATAAAACATGTAGGTACCACGGGCGAAGCCGGGGCGGACCGCTAGTTTGTTATAGGTAAGGTATAAGATACTAGTGCATACTTTTTTAGTTTTCACACTATGTCAATTGTATCCAATTTTGACTCTATAATCTGTCATAATAAATATTTTGGTGAAGTTTTTAAATTTATTCAGTAGTGTTTACAATCGAAAAGTAGTTGTAAAATTATGAGTTTTGATGTTTCAACTATAATACTGCCTTCTATTAACTTCACTCAAGTTGTTTTAATTCTGTTTCTCTTATCACCCGTACTGGATATTGTGACTATAGCGAAAAACATAAAGCTATTAGAAGATAATTTTAAAAGTAACATTTTTACTATTTCCCTAGCAGTGTTGTATGTAACAACTATCATATCAGCAGGAATTATTGCACCAACAAAAACTTTGAGTCAGTTAAAATCAAAAGCAATCAAACAAGAGGAATCAGCTGATACTGAATTAAAAAACGTAATAGCAGCTACAAATGCAGTAAGAGACAATATCCTGGGTGCCTTTTCATTATTCTTCTTACTTATAACATTACGCTTATGTGACTTCCTAAAATTCTCAGCCAAGTTAGTTGAATTCGCAAATTTGATGGCAAATTATGATCTCATAGACATAGCGTATGTTGAAAGCAAAATCGACTTATCAATTAGTAATATAGATACGGAAGACGAACAAGATTCAATTCATTGGCCATCAATAGCTGATTTCAGCAAAAGTGAACATTGCAAAATTCAGAAATTCTTCAAGTTTACACCCAAAAAAGCTTTATACACAGAATCTGATAAAAGACGAGAAACCAGAATCATTAACGTAATCTCTGACGACACAAATACCACAAATACTCCAGAAATCAGTAAAGAAACATTTATTTTGGAGAAACCAAAGTTAGATTGAGCGTTGCAAAGAGAAGCAACATGCAAATATCGATCTTCTCATCATCAATTTAAAGTACACATTAATTTGGCAGAAGATTACATTTAAACGAGAAATGATAAATATTTTTAGTGCTCTATCAGGATCGTTAATAATTGCACAATTAATACTCATACTCCTGTTATTAAGGCCCATAAAGGAACCAAATGTGATAAGAGATACTTGGTTTCATTTACAGCAATATAATAACTCTCCTCCTAATATTATTTTCTTACTTTCAACATGTCTATTCTTGAATGTTCTTTTGGAAACTGTATGGGAGAGATTTTACTATTCAAAGCTGCTACAAAATGTTGAAGATAAAGAATTAATATGGCAATTTTATTTCAGCAAGTTTTCGCTTGGATTCACATGTTTCTTTGTCGCAATAAGTTTAATGATATTATTGGGGAAACTTATACATTTTACGATAACTATGGCGCAGCTACTCGACTTTGAACTCATGTGCAGACACGCAATATTGACGAAAAGTGATAAAACTAAGTTCTCAAATGCATCCTATGTAGTATCTGCGCTGAGTAAATTGAAAATTATTAGAACAAAGACATGAAGGAATTTAGTATCAAATATTTTTATTCAATCTTTCGAAAAAATATATTTGACGAAGTAAATATTTGACTTTTATTTAAAGACAACAGAACGATTTCGTTCCACTCTGATTAAGCAATAAAGTTAATAATTACATTCATAGAATTGATTTTTTTATACATATTGCTACGCCATCATCCTTTTTCAATGATATTACATATAAACCTCTAATTATTTATCTGTTACTTTTTCGTAAGAACTATTTATTATATAATATTTATATTTAATAATCGTTTATTAAAGGCTTGTGTTTAAACACCACCCAAAAAAGTACCTATTTTACTACCAAAAAAATTCTAAACGGTTACCAGAAATAAAGGTATACAATTGTAATTTTAGTCTTACATTAAAGAAGTTTGGGGTCAAATAATGTATTTTGGACGACGACTTTCTATTTTGGAGTAAGATTTTTGGTAGTAATATTAATCTTTGAGTTGGATAGAATTTGGTGACCGTTAATCCATTTTGGGAACCAAAAATAATATTTGTGCGAGGTTTGCGATTTTTCTGATGTTATTTTATTTATTTTGGATCATAATATATATACTTTAGGGCCCTTTTAATAAAGGCATTTTATTTTTTTTGGAGTTGTTTATTTTTTTTTTTTTGGTACCTCAGCTTAGAGTCCAAAAAATATTTTTGGTGATCGTCTAAATTATACCCTTTATTAAATGTTGATTTACCAAATAAATAAGTAAACTAGGGACGCTTAATATTTATGGCTTATTTATGGTATAAAAAGTGGTATCTGCGCTGCTGACGTTCAAAAATTAAAAGACTATATTTTGTCACTAGATTGTCATTCCATACAAATCATGGTGCCAGATACGTTAAAAATCAAATAAACAGATCTAGTTTGAAATCCATATTACAACAATATGCCTTAATTTTACATGAACCATAACCAGATCCGGTAATACAGAAGAAATGGACGTGAGCTGCATTATACTCGGTTGCTTTTTACTTTTCCAAATGGCAGTCATACTGACAATGCTCAATCCAATGTATGATATTCGAAAACTCCTCGTGTATTTCAATAGAGCGATGAAATCCTGCAAAACGTACTACAGCTTAATCGCCCTCTATTTCTTCGTCATTATATACTACGGTATGTTTATCCCATTGCTGAACATATCAAAACTAATATCAAACAAGATTCCGAACGAATACGAAAAGTTGGTGCTATTGAGCCGAATCGAGAGAAACTATTTAATCGCGGGGTTCTCTCTTTTCCTGTTTATCGTACTGTACGGAGTCCGAACGTTAGTTTCCTACGCCGCAAGCCTGCTTCATATATCGATGCTCCCAAGCGAAACCTTGATATCGCGGAAAAAGGGATTTCCTTCAGAAAATATCTTGCCCAATTTGTTGCGAGTGAAGAGGTCAGTGTCCTACGAGAGTATTCTATTCGCAAACGAAGAGTTGAGGATGATACTGAAAAGAGTCGACTTCCCACGCAATAGTGCTCCGTCTATCTTGGAATAACCAATATAAACAAATCCTAAATAAAAGTTTCGAATAAATTCGACGCCATATTTCGTATCTCAGTTATATTTTGTATTGCGAAACCATCGGATATCGTCTTGCACGTAAAGAATACTGCCAAGAATTCGGGAATTCCTTGGAATTACAACGGGGCGAGAGGCGACGGGAAATATTCGAAAAGACAAGGCCGTAAAAATAAAATGCTACACTGCAAAGGGAAAGAAATGTCAAGTTGGAATGTAGGGTGAGCAAGGAGGATGGAAAATCCAGTTACATAAGTGTTCCACTAGAATATATAGGCGATAGGGTGAAATGTGTGAGCAACTTCTGGCAGTCACATAAATTATACGTCCTATTTTTTCCCTTATTCTTATTCCTTATTAGCTACAATTTTGAATGGTTGTGGAAATATTCAATAACTCGTAGATAGATCACATCAATATAAAAAATTGAGGAAGTCATCGCTTATGTATTTATTGAACCATACTATTACTCAGTAATTCATCGGTAAAATGTCATATTAATAAAATATAAACCATATAACGAATGTTTATTATTTTATTTTTCATGCAATTAATGAAAAGCTTGTTATAATTTGTCAAATACTGTACTGAGCTATTAAAGTGCAAGTCCAATACTGTCCAATAATTAGCAATCATCTCATTAATTAGGCTTGATTGCTTGTTATCACGAGTATTAGATAAGCAGATATATACTACAGAAATTATTTAATATTAGAGATGATATCTATCCTAATATAAAGCTGAAGAGTTTGTTTGTTTGAACGCACTAATCACAGGAACAACTGGTACGATTTGTAAAATTCTTTCGGTTAGATAGCCCATGTATCGAGGAAGGTTATATATTATCACGCTAAAACCAACAGGAGCGGAGCAATGCGGGTGAAACCGCGGAGCACAGCTAGTAGATAATATGGATATTGATTGCAGCCAGAAAACTATTAATATGAATCGTTACTCGCCTTAATCGATTTTTCCATAAACATTCAAGCAATTCGCTTAGAAGTTTAAACGACCCCTCAACTAAGAAAACTTCTGATTCAATTTTTTCGTACACAAAGTCCTCATAAAGTATTACTTTACGAATTCATTTCATTGGCTCTGCTCAGCCGTGCGGAAAAGTTGGGAAACAAAAGAAAGCTAAGCCCTGACTAGCGAAGTGCTTACCAACCGTAATTATGTCAGAAAAAACTATCGAATCGGTATTTGCTTTAAGATTTATTTCATCCCAGAAAATCCTCATTTAGTTACTGGAAAGTGGACGGAACGACGGTTGTGTGTGGTACAATAATTTATAAACTACACACTTTTAATTGATTATTTTTTGCTATTGATCAATGTTGGTATGAATTAAAAAAAATCTTGTAACATGCGCAAATAAAAATAATGAAAATGAAACCTTTATTTATGAATTCTCTGCGAATAAAATTTATTTAATAAGTAAAATACCAACCTAAGGTCCATATCGTACATTTAGCTTGAGCGCTTTAGTATAAAAACAGTTAGACATCTCTTCATCCGTTATATAATATTCAAAAATACAAATACCTACCATTTATCAAGTCTAAACATATATTATATACTCAAAAAGTATCATTTTTTCCCAAATAGTCTTAAATACGTGCCATATCATTCGCTTGTGGTTTAAACCACACAGCAGTAACGTACACTTAAATAAAACTTCCATAGCTCCTTTTTACCGAAATCCTTTGATCTGACCAACTTTTTCGATTATTCGACCGTGTCGTGATGTTATCAATGATACATTTTATTGGCTTAATGGACTTTTTGTATCTTATTTATAACTTTTGTCTTTGATCAACCACTGGATATTATGGGCGATAATCCGATCTGAGATTTTCGTTTACAAAACATGTTTGAAGTTTAGTGTTATTAGATTTTCGCTTGGTTTATATATTTATACTTCTTCTTATATTTTGATGTATTATTAATAGAATATTGGTAAATATCTTTGATATACATACAGCAGTATCATTACTCTTTAGTCTAGTAAATAATCCATACTAATATTATAAATGCGAAAGTAACTCTGTCTGTCTGTCTGTTACTCAATCACGCCTAAACTACTGAACCAATTTGCATGAAATTTGGTATGGAGATATTTTGATACCCGAGAAAGGACATAGGCTACCTTTTATTGCGAAATATGTACCACGGGCGAAGCCGGGGCGGGCCACTAGTTATATTATATAAATTAAATATTTATTGAGTTCTTAAAAAGATGGTAATTGAATTTCATAAGTGTTGCTATACTTCATTACACTAAGTTTTTAAAGTAGAAAACCGAGAGCCAAAGTAATCTAAAGTCCAATACGTAATTCCAACTATCAATGGCATTGCAAGGACCATTTTCCCAAGTACAATAACAACATTTCACTTTACAATTTCGAGATCGCTTCCTTGGTACAGTGGTTGACGCGTGAGCGTAGCACCGAGGGGTCCTGGGTTCGATTCCCGGTGGAAACGAAGAAAAAAAATGTCTCGGTCTGGTAGGACACAGAAGGCAGATCACCTACTTGTCTCTAAAGAAAATTGATCAGTGAAACATATGTATAATGCATCTACCCCTTACCCCACTAGGGGACATGGGACTTCACTTCACTATACAATTTTTGTTATAACTCCAATATCTAAAAATCATTTTCTTAAATCCACATATCCTCGATGCATGCTCTCCACGCATTTGACCCAATTTCCTTCATGCGAGATTCACAAATCTTTATATTATACGCATATAAATCTCAAGGAAAATCCAACCAGAAAACCGCTTCAGCCAAACACTCCTTTTATTTTTAAATTCTTCGCACGCTGTCAGCATAAACAAGACTCAAGTATGCTCTGAAAATGCTTTCAACTGAACAAAACTAAGTAAATGTTCGCATAATGTCAGTTTAACCATAAAAATTGTCAAAACATATTCTTAACATATGAATCACATATGCATGCTAAGGAAGAGTTTTGACATTTTTTATAGTATTTGACACAATGTTCCTATAAGCATGTTCCTAGCTAGATCAAAATGCGATCTGCTACATCTCAATGCTGGTCCAAATTAAGCTTCCTAATTAACTCTGTGCTCTAAAACACGTTTCTACATATTATCCTGAATAAGCCAGCGCAAATCGGTCAAGCTCTTCAGGAAATAAAAAAAATACACATCATATCAATGGAAAAGTAAGTAAAAGTTCCTTTTAGATTAGATAGAAATTAGTTTCATCTTTAAGGCTCATTTCTATGAGTTTGATATGGAAAACACATTGAAATTTATCGAAGGTAACTTTTATGCAGATTAAGCTGACCTACTATCTGTTGAAATCTTGCTTCCAGATTTGGTACTTTACCGAAATATTTTGACCTATAAATCTCATCAGAAATTTCGTATTTCTGATAACTCAATGTTTTTATTATTTCTGCGCAATCTGGATGCTATTTCCATCAAAAACAATCTGAAGATATTGAATTTTTAAATAGTAATCTAATTAGGTACATAATAAATTAATTTATACTAATATAATAGAGCTGAAGAGTTTGCTTGTTTATTTGAACGCGCTAATCTCAGGTCCAATTTGAAAAATTATTTCGGTGTTAGATAGCCCATTTATCGAGGAAGGCTATAGGCTATAGGTATATCACGCTAAGATCAACAGGAGCTGAGCAATGCGGGTGAATCCGCGGGGAACAGCTAGTTTGTTATAATTTTTCATACATTACTAACATGAGTATTGAGTAGGAAGGTAAACTTATGGACCTCATTCAGTCTAAGTATATTCCATTTTATTAATTTCAAAGTATCATTTGATGTTAATATAAGCTTTAACACCAGTCTTCTCTAAGGGTGTGGTACCGCGACCCAATTTATTTCAAAACCTCAACTTAAAACGTCCTACACTTTTCGTACGTAGATTCAATAGATAGCTGAATGCAATGGGCGAACATTAACCCAAAACGAAGTTTTTAAATTGGCGCAAACCTAGTCTTTATTAACACATTTACCAAAGTTTAGAGTTCAAGTATTTTAACCCGCGAATAATAGGGTGAGAGAATCTGTCAGGGATAGCATAATAGAGATTGCCTCAGCTAGAAAGAGATGGATATAGCCGTGCTAATGGCCCCAGGCAAGTTGGGTAAAGGCTCTCATAAATAAATGAGGGAGTGTGTACAGTTTTTTCCGTTTTTAGGGATCCGTAAAGGACAATGGTCGAATAAAATGAAACGGTTCAGGTTTTGTTGATGCAAATTATTATTTCATTATGAACGAAAATTATGTCGAAGAATACATTACGTTTCGAGAAACCGTGGTTAAAGCTACTGATTTTTTAGTCCATTACATGTTTATCAAAAATGAATGCGTACAATTCAATATTCATACACACAAAGGTTGTACATGAGAATAAGGTCACGAAAGTAATTGCATAAACAAATAACAAGTAGAAATAATCAATTGATCTACAATATGCAGTGATGAAAACTAATCAATTTTATTTGTTTTCTAAATCTCTTGAAAACGTTCCATTATTTACACAAGCTGGTTCATCAAACTAGATTTTAATTAAATCGGTGAATCAATGGTAGTAAATCTCTTCGTAATAAAAAAAAAGTACATATAACATAAACAATGCATTTCATTGTTTTTGAACTTAGTAAATTAGATACAATATTTCATCATAAACTTAAATAGAGAACTAACAAATAACATAATATTATGTACGTAGCTAGCTTTCCGCCCGCGGCTTCGCCCACGTTTTCAAAGAAAAACCCGCATAGTTCCCGTTCCCGTGGGATTTCCGGGATAAAACCTATCCTATGTGTTAATCCAAGTTACCCTCTATATGTGTGCTAAATTTCATTGTAATCGGTTCAGTAGTATTTGCGTGAAAGAGTAACAAACATCCATACATCCATACTTACAAACTTTCGCCTTTATAATAGTAATAGGATAGCTCAGTCTTATTTTAAACAATCAACAAATATCGTAAAATAAAATCGGGGATACGGAAACCTTCACATTTTAACCATTAACTTTGTAAATAAAAATAAAGAAATTAAAAAGAGATGTGTTACGCGGAACAAATAATAAAGGCAGTTGATATCTAGGAACGCAAACAAAAACAGGTTCTAAATCAATTTTTGACTAAACGAATCTTTTCTGCAAAATATTTTGTAAAAAAACATAAAGTGAATTATATAATAGCTCAGTCTAAAATGTTTATTTTGTTTTGCTCAACATAATATTTTCCTTTCTCCCCGTGGTTCCCTGGGAGAGATCACTGAACCATTGTGCCATTGTGCTTTAATTTTATGAGTTTTTGTTACCTTTATGTACATTTTTTTGCCTATTATAATTAGTAAAAGTATAAATAAATAAATAAAATAAATAAATAGTTGATATCAGCTTACTCACGCTTGACTTTCTTTCAAGTCATGAACCATTAGAGTTTTATGAAACTAGGTTAGATGTTTAGTATGTATGCTTAGTTAGTGTTTTGAATATGATACAATAATTATGTGAGTACTAGCTGCGCTTCGCGGTTTCACCCGCCTGGCTCCGCTCCAGTTGGCCTTAGCGTAATGATATATAGCCTATAGCCTTCCTCGATAAACGGGCTATCTAACACCGAAATAATTTTTCAAATCAGACCAGTAGTTCCTGAGATTAGTGCGTTCAAACAAACAAACTGTTCAGCTTTATAATATTAGTAGAGATTTAGTGAAACCCCGTGATCAAAGTAATTTGGACTTCATGAACCTTTTCACTATTCACTGATCAAATTTTTTGGCCTGTTAACACAGAGTATGTTTATAGACTATTTAACTAAGTCATAACTGATAAGCACACATATATAATTATATGTAAACGTTTTTTACAAATTATTTAAAACGCGAATATGAAAAATAATACATGCAGACTAATAAAATAATATATAATTTTTATTAAACATCCTGTCACTGAGATACTAACAACATAATTTTTCATCACACATTAATTTTCCAACCTCATTTTTACCTCAAACGCGATTACGTTACAAACATTCATTTACACTGCAAAACATTTTTAAAAACAAAATTGTTATAAATAGTTAAAATTAATTAAAATACCAAGTGAAACCGGGGCTTAATAGCGAGCCTACTAACATTCAGAAGCACGGTTCATTACGCAACTTGGTTAAAACAAAAGAAAGTCACAAAATATCCTCCTTCCGTTTTATTGAGGACTTTCAAAAGCTAGGGCGGGGTACGGATGGTACAAGTTAGGAGCGATTTGATGAATGTTTTAAATTTTTTTGTTGTATGAAAAATTATGAAGACCCGTGCATAGGTTATAATTTTTTAAGAAAATGTTTAAAAGGGATGTACATGAAAAAACATTTTTATCTTTATTCGACAAATTTTCATCGTACAAAAGTCTAATGAATATACCATGTAAAATGATAG
The DNA here is from genome assembly GCF_061535455.1 of Colias philodice. Lineage (NCBI taxonomy): Eukaryota > Metazoa > Arthropoda > Insecta > Lepidoptera > Pieridae > Colias > Colias philodice. The sequence goes on from NC_143104.1 coordinate 9,363,318, forward strand.
CAAAAATATTTTTTTTTCAAACTAAAAGAGTAATATCATACAGTTATAACTGTACAGTTATAACTGTATAATATAGATACATCATTTCTCTCTTTACGTATTTGCGTATCGAGATGTTTCTACAGATCTATCACAATTATATCTTATGATTTTTGGATTAACTTTCGATTAAAACTCACGCATATAACGTGAAACTATCTGCTAAAAGTAATATAGGTAATTATTAAATTCATATTTTTTATATTACAGGTACCTACCCATCTTGTTCAGATGACGATGAAAATTACAATATACCTATATTTAATAATACAATAAATTCAAAAGCCGACTGTCTCCTGTATCTAATAATATTCATTAAAATTTCAAAATTCAATAGCGGATACTAAAAACGCAATTGTTCATTTATTGGCATCAAGGGCGGGGCCGTGTGGTCCAATTTAGAAGCGAACGTCACGCGCCGCGTAATGAAGAAACTTCCTTGAATAATGCGACGTGACTAATGAAATAACTTATTTCTTGGAACACTTAAAATGATGTTCGTTCAAAAATCATGGGCGCAAAAGAATGGCGTCACTTGCGTACTTTTTAAGAAGGGACAGTTTTATTACTTTTTACCTTTATGTATCTATAGAGTATAGACATGTAATAATGATATTTTATTACATTTCAATAATAATAATGATAGCTTTCATAGATGTTTATCATAAACTTTACAATTTAATAATTGGTCTTTTATAGCTTGCTTTCAGATGAAACGAAAATCAATTTCAAGTACTCAAGAGATCATCATTATAATACTTGCATAGAAAACAAGATAGATTGCAAAATAAACAAGACGTGTGGCACTCGGGGACTGCCGCGGTAAAGCTATTGCATGCTATGCCTTCAAGCCACACCTCCGCGCCCGTAGGAGTGGGGAGCGTGAGGTTTTTCGTTACTAAATTTCTGGATTCGGTCCCCGCGCTCAAGGCCCGCGACAGAAGCTATGCAATAGCTTAATAAATTCTGCAACTTATATTTCTGGACTAATGATCAAACTTACAATCATTTAGAATCAATTATATTATGCTGTTCTAGCAGCGACATTGAAAGTCATCCGCTTCAAAATGTGATTAAACATTAAAATGACACGACTAAGAAGGCAATGACGTCACGTCTCGTGGATAATGATGGGAACTTGACAAACGCAAAGTGAATATTGGAGGGAACCTTCTTTGCGATGTGAATTTTAATTCCTCCGTTTAAATGTTTGGGCCAATTCTTGTTGGAAATGAATTATTGGTGGTTGGATGGTTCGTGGGAAGTATTAAGAGGGTAGAATGTAGGTTTGGTGGGAAATATTAGGGGGAAGGCTATGTGGGTTTAAGTTTGGTGAAATGTGTGGATTTTTGTAGTAAGCGCATTGTCTTTCATTTATTTTTACATGTAGGTATTTAAAATGTAACTTTGAAAAGCTTTCAAGTAAATTCATTTTATTATGTTATTAATATTATTTTGATTATAAAAAGAAATGTTTGATGAAAAATGTTTTATCCGTTGTTAAATTTAAGCTTCGTTTAGTTAAAACTAGTTGGTGATGTTTAACTACCCTAAAATATTAATATTATTACTCCTATTGTGAGCAATATATAAAACATCTTTTAGCTATATAATAATCTTATATATAAAAATGAATCGCAAAATGTGTTGGTAAGCGCATAACTCGAGAACGGCTGAACCGATTTCGATAATTCTTTTTTTATTATATTTCTTGAAGTACGAGGATTGTTCTTATGTAGAGAAAACGTAATTATGTACCACGGGCGAAGCCGGGGCGGACCGCTAGTTACTCATAATTTTAAATAGCAATATTCATCTAAAAAGGAATAGGTAACCATATCAACGTACACGTACAACGTACATAAAATTTAAAATCAAAGCAAACAAATACGTAGCGATATCACAACAGCCAATATCGAATTACTTGCACCACTCGTTAATCCAAATGCGTTCAAAGATCAAACACAGCGCAGATACCAACGTCTGGTATAACCTTAAATATTAACGTTTATTTCTGTTTTCGAGACACCCTCGACGGGATTTGTAAACAACCTCACTACTTTGTTTTTGATAGCGCTGAGTTCGTTCGCTTATTTTTCGCTTGTTTGCACGTGAATTATTGAATTTATTCATTTCGCCGATATTATTCCTGAAATAGATATCGATTTTTTGTTGAATGTTACTTTGTTGGTCCGTTGGAATAAATTAAAAGTCAATATTGTGCTCCCAGAGGCGTATCAAAAGGAGCATTAAATAAAGTTGCTTTGTCTTTCAATGTATTATATAAATGATGTATTATATATTAATACCCGTAAGGAATACGGGAATTAAGCCTCTGTTTATTTAGTGGTTGTTCTAATAGAAATATTCTTAATAACATATTGAAATAATATTATTAAGGAGGTGGCATTTCAGTGACCGGAAAATTTTTATTTTATAGAGTCGATTTTTAAAGAATTGGCTTCAATCCCGATTATGAAAAAAGTGATTTTTTGTAGAACATTGATCTCTAAGTATCTCCAATCCATAACCACTATTCTTACCAGAAAAGCCACTATCAAGCCCTAACTATATTCCCTTAATTTCTTCCACATTAATAAAGCATCACGACAATGTGTCTGAAGGGCATTGTGTTCACAAAGCACTGACAAATGAATGATTCGGACGGGCTTTGTAACACCAATTGTGACTAAGGGTGTGGATTGCCCTTTCGACTTTTGTGTATGATATATTTAGGTATTATGGCCGGTTTCTGAATTGAGTATTTGACGTTAAGAACTTCACAAACCATACTTAAATGCTGCTTAAATATTTTTATGCAATTGCATGGCTTTTATCTCAGACTTTGAGCGCGGCGACAAAAAAAAATCCGTAACGAAAAAACCTAACACCCCCACACCAACCTGCACAGCAATGCGAGTTCCATGTTTTTTGAGAAAAATTATATATAAAGTAATTGAACCGTAATTTCAAAGACGTTTAATATAGAAGTACTTCTCGTAAAATTTACTTCAAGAAGAGCCATTTGACGTAGTTTTTATGTCAAACTATTTTAATAGTACTCCTGCAAGAACTTTATAAAAATATTTCAATTGAAAAATAGTTCCAGAACTTTTAACTGTTCTGTATTACGTTCATACTTGTTTTTATTATGGTGGTTAATTTTAAGAGCATCATATTTATTACTTAAAAAAAGAAATACAACAAAAATATTGTAATTACAGAAACACATGTAGAGTTCCTAGTTACTTCCGCTTTGAAAACAACAAAACATTAGTTTATCAATATAATATAAAAAAAACGAATTCATTTACAGGTACCTAAAATATCTTCGTCATTACAATTGCCTCCACACACCCGAGGTCATCGTCCCCAAATCACTAAAAAACACCTGAACCAAGCAAACAAACTCGAAAAATATCCACTAGATCGTAAAACTAGCTACGTTATCGCATTAGACCTTTCAATTCCCTTCCACAAAGCATCCCCATATAATGATATTAGTCGCCAAGCGTCGATATAATTTGTACGTACCTTTGTGAAGAGTGTTCGCCGTCCGTTATTCGGCCTCTTTTCAAAGCCGATTTGCTACACTTAAATAAATACGCACATGAATTAAGACGCCAAATTCGATATACAGGCTGGGTATTAAGTGGTTGTGTTTATTTTTAGGGATTTATTTTACACGTGCGCTGTAAAATATTTTAACAACACGAGCATTAAACATGAATAATATTATATAGCTACTAGATTTCCGCCCGCGGCTTCGCCCGCATTTTCAAAGGAAAACCCGCATAGTTCCCGTTCCCGTGGGATTTCCGGGATAAAACCTATCCTATGTGTTAATCCAAGTTACCCTCTATATGTGTGCTAAATTTCATTGTAATCGGTTCAGCAGTTTTTACGTGAAAGAGTAACAAACATCCATACATCCATACAAACTTTCGCCTTTATAATAGTATTTGATTTTAGCTAGATAAATATACATAACTCTTATCTTAATTCGCTTATATCTACGTGTCGGAACGAACTATTTGTTCACGTAATGACGTGTTTTTTGTTACATATTTATTTATACATAGCTTTTTATTACAGATTCCTTCAATCCAGGCAGGAAGGTTTGAATGAAGACTGTTTCTGTGCGAGGAAGCGTGGTACAACTTTGCACAAGATAAAAGACGATCTGACGGTGTCGAAGAGCAGAAGATAATTGACCAATACCACGATCTCAGATCTTTTTCTTCTAGTGGCAAGATAGTTAATAAAAATATAATTAATATGTAAAACGTGGAATTTTTATTTTCATCCCCTAAATGAATAGATAGGTACTAGCCACTATGATGTACTCAAAATATTTTATATCAACTGCATAGTTGTATTTTATGCTAATTTTATGAAGTAAAAACACTAATGAACAAGTTTTTGAAGGCTAGAAAAATAATTAGAACTACATAATTAGACGCTGACTAAAAGTGCCTTGATTACCATTTTTAAAAGTGATAGAGTTATGTTTATAGAAGTTTAACACTTTTTAACGAACTCTTAACGTTTCTATTTTTTAAATTAGTCTATTAGGAGGCATTATTTGAAATTCATTTTTACCATAAGACATTTATATCTTAACAGAGTTACATGGGCTATATTTTTTACGCCGTGTTGACTCCGGTATAACATGCTAGTCCATACTAATATTATAAATGCGAAAGTAACTCTGTCTGTCTGTCTGTAACTCAATCACGCCTAAACTACTGAACCAATTTGCATGAAATTTGGTATGGAGATATTTTGATACCCGATAAAGGACATAGGCTACCTTTTATTGCAAAATATGTACCACGGGCGAAGCCGGGGCGGACCTCTAGTTATTAATAACTTGCAATATTGATACTTCCTAGAAGCCCACTTAATTTAAACGTTTAAACACAAACTATTATTTACAAGACTGCAGTATAATCGCCGGTTTCCATATTCCCAGAAAGGATTTAATCTAATTTTAAACGTGTTTTGTACAAGAGTTCGTAGACACAACTTACAAACCTCATGAATAAAACAAAGTCTATTTGATAGTTCACAAAATAATATTTTATTATGAAACTTAGAGTACACTGTGTTCGAGAACTTTCGACCGTTTCAAGTTAGTTTAGGTAAAAATAGTTGCGTAATAACACTAGATGCTGATAGGATTATTTATTGATACAAACAATGTAAGATAATATTCGTGTTAACAACTTGGATAGCGTATGATGATAAAACATAAGATTTGATAAAAATATTTTATACGATGAATAAAATCTTTTTGAAAAATATTCATTTGGTAAATACCTCGGTACTTTTTTATTGAACACTAGACGCTTGCCTTCTTACAGTCAGAGAAGACATAAATTTTTCAGTTTTTTTATTTTATGTAAATAAAACAAATTTTCTAAGTTATAGGAGTGTCTAACTTGTCCTTATATCCATAGATAAAATAGATTAAATAAACATTTCAATTCAATTATTATTAGTTTTTGGTAGAGAAGGTTGATTACAAATTTTTATCACTACTAATAAAGCTGTTTATGTAAAAAGTTCTTATATTTTAAAACATTAAGTGAGTTATTATATAAATGTAAGCAAGATGTTGCCTAAACGGAATGCTTAAGTTACTAAAAGTTTCCACGAATTTGATCTCGATCGAAATACATTTATTATTGTATAAGGATAGTTGAAAGTCGATTTAATTGAAGTGTTTGCGCCTTTTAGTAAATAATTACTGTTACTTACATATTATTTATTCTGGTATTACATTCTTCATTTAAATATATTTTTAACGGTTATAAATAATTTATTGCTGTACAAAGAAAATATTGAAATCATTTTATAGATTACTATCGAATAATTTGCCTATAGTATTGTGACAATGGTGACAATATTCTAGAGCTAAAGTTAGAAAATTTAAAAAATACACTTCTATAGCCTACATTATCGTCGTCCCAAGTGCATATTATGAATTACAAATATAATATTATGTAGTTAATGACGATACGTACTCAACTCCATACAATTTCAAATATATACCATAGTACCTACTCCAATGCTGTCTCCCAAAGCGCAAACCCTTCACTGGAAAATCGATTCCAATAATCGAATCACGATTCGTCTAATCGATTCGCTGAAGATAGGCGATACTTCCGCTCTTGGCTTTACGATTTCCGCAGCGGAACCGAGATTTCCTATACAGGTAATCACTTATCCGCCCTTTGAATAGTGTATATCAGGGGATTGACTGGATTAATGAATTGAATATATTATGGTAATGATGTAATGAAAAATGTACGTAAAGGTTCTTCTCGTGTACACTAGAGTAACTCACAAATGACTTCTAAATAGAATGTACTGTATTTCGTAAAATGTTATACCTAGTAGTGAATTTGGATAAAGGATAATATAAAGTAGGTATAATATATTGACGGTTGAAAAAGGTGTTTTAAATGTGTAATTTTTTTCTATGAGAAATAAGAAACAACGGCGTTTTTAGAAACTGAAAAAAAAACCGGCCAAGTGCGAGTCGGGCTCGCGCACAAAGGGTTCCGTAGCAGCAAATATAATAAATTACAGTTAAATCAACCTATCTCAAAAACTATAAGAGATACTTTGATCAAACCAAAAATCGTTGAAAGAGTTAATTAGCATGCATCACCTCTATTTTTTTTAGAATTTTATACCCCGTAGTTATAAAAATAGAGGGGGGGGGGACATACTTTTTACGACTTTGAGAGCTGATATCTCAAAAACCGTTCACTTTAAGAAAAATGTTTTTTAGAAAACTTTATATCATTTTAAAAGACCTTTCCATTGATACCCCACACGGGTATGTACATCGAAAAAAAAAATTTCATCCCTCAGTTACATGTATGGGGGGCCCCACCCCCAATTCTTTTTTTTACTATTTAGTGTCATATTTTTGTAGCGGTTCATACAACACATATTCCCATCAAATTTCATCACTGTAGTACTTATAGTTTCCGAGTAAATCGGCTGTGACAGACGGACAGACGGACAGACGGACAGACGGACATGACGAAACTATAAGGGTTCCGTTTTTGCCATTTTGGCTACGGAACCCTAAAAAAGAGGTTTATATTTTATCAACATTTCCTATTGTTACTGGTTTTGTACAGAGACGCGATCCGTCCAAAAAATATCGAGAGGTAAAATATATTATCAAGTTATACCTTCAAGTTCTATTCATTTTATTCATATTTTCTCATGCATTGTATTTCTGGCCATTATCATATCCGCAATAATAAAAAGCACCCAAATTATCACTCCCGTCCTTATACAGCGTGTTTTATAGCTACGATTTATATAATATTTCCTGTTATTGCTGCAGAGAAGCACTCGCTACAAAATAAATAACATTTAATAGTAGAACAATTAAATTTATGTCTTCCATTAAGGACATTCTGCAAAGGAAACTAAAAGGGTTAAGCGTTTAATTGTCTAACGCAGAAATAATTGCTGACTTTATTAATTTAACTTTCAGTAAATTGTTGCTCTTTCAATGAAGTCACTGGGAAATGAATATAAAGTCGGTATGGACTTTTATTTAGTACTGGCGAGTTGGCGACTCGGGCCTTGCGGCGGCTGCAGTCGAAAAACGTGCCAGGGCATAATGATATTACCATTTATTTCGTATTATCAATTACTCCTAGATTTGTTTTATTTACCTAGTAGATAGATATTAAATGTATTCATTGGAGACAGCTTATCGATAGGCATAAAATTTTACCATCTCACATAATAGAGTCTCGTATTACAGTGACTAATTACTGCGAGTACGTAGGCTAGGACACAATGATTTTGGGGTACGACCTTGAAATATATCATAATTTTAATATTTCGGTTATAAAATATCTATCAAAGAGGTACCTAGTTAATACTCAATTTACCGAAAACATGTTATGAAGATTATTGAAATATAGGTATCTCTACAACAGTCGTATTGATATTCCTTTTCAGTAAAAATGGTTCTATCAAATAACGGATTACTTAACAAGCTATTATTTAGTTTTATTCAAATTATAATATTATTCAAATGCTTTTGATAAATTAGGAATTCGATTACGCCTCGTAATTGAATTTATTTATTTTATTTATTTATTTATGACATTGTACATGTAAGAGAAATTAAAAAATAAATGAATACATAAAATTGAAAAGTGTACAATAGGCGGTCTTATTGCTTAAAAGCAATCTCTTCCAGGCAACCATAAATGTTCTATTCTTAAAAAAATCTTAAACAAGCTTTTCAAGAAATGAGTAAATAGTACACGAAAAGCCGCACAATTCTAGTATACCAAAAGTATCCAATACTAAGCAAGAATTAATAAAAAAAGCAAATGATGTGACAATAGCGAGGGACACAGAAATGTTTCGGACAGGGGGTACTTTAATAAATATTCAAACGGAGGTTCGGTGCAAACGACGGGGGTGGTCTACCCTCGCGATTTATCTTTGTTGAATTAAAAGTAAACGCAGCTAAATATACGTATAAGATTTTACTCATATTTGTGATTTTAAGGGCTACAATGTTTGTTTTTATAACCTACTTTTGTTTGTTTTTGGTTGGGAAATTTGTATTGATTTTTCTGTAGGTACGCGTTTTAGTATGGTATGTTCGTCAATAAATATTATGATTTGCTTGTTATATTATGTTTATAATCTTGTTGCATTTTATTAAACTCCTATGTAATATTAAAAAAGTTTCATTAAATAGCCTGCGAAAAATTCCGTGTAAAATATCCTCTGATATAATAATTATTATAAGATGTGATATCTTCTCACCTCAATGATAACTTATTGCATCAATGTCAAAATGTTAAATTTAGATATATGTAATAAAGTTTAGTTCCTTGCAAAGACAGAAACACCCATTATTTTAATTCGTACCGTGCAATCTCACATAGATAACAGTCCATTTGACTTGCATATTCCACGGAATATCAAAGCGACAGTCCCGGAACATTCTGGATACAATAAACCTTGGTTCCTGCTGACTCAACAATATAACCGATAAGTTGAAGAAATTCTCATATTTGATGCTTTGGAACAGCTGTCGGCCTGCTGATGTTAGATAAATTCTGAGGAAAATTATTTGTACGTACTTTTGGGTGGTTAATATTTTCTAGGTTTAAATTGGTAGGTTAATTTTCTATCGTTTGGTATTGAACTTTAGAATAATTTTGTCAGAATAATAGAATTTCCAAGAATACAGTGAAAATAGGATGAAAATAATCTCTACATTGTACGTATAACAGTGCATAAAAATATTAATTTATATTTTAAGATGTAAGGGCAATTATTCCCTACATCTTGCATATAAAATCCCAATAGAAATGTAAAATAACATTATTCTCTCAACTTAAAAAAATATCTAAAATGCAATATTAAAACAACAACAACACTTTCCGTATACTACAACTTTATAATATGACAATATCTACTAAAGTTTACAAAAACGTGTCAAAGACGAGTACTTACAGTGACGAGTGAAAGCCCGTATAGGGATCAAAGGTACTTATGACTGACGTACATGTAAAATTTCATATTTGTTTTATTACAAACTCTGAACATTGGATTATAAAGTTTAGGAATCCCGGTGTTAAAGCAGTTTAATCTCCGAAATATGGTAGCCTATTATGAGTATGTTTCGTTTCGTTTCGCGTCTTATAAAATAATTTGTATAGAATTGGAAAATAGTTATTTTTTTATTTGGTATTAGTTGAAAATTGTATAGTAGAGTTTATATGAAACTGAGAAATAATATGTGGTAGAGGCCTTTAAGGGACCATTTTAAAACTGATGTTTTTGATATTCTGTATTTAATTTCATATTGTAACATTTTATAAGTTCATTAGAATAATCTTGAGGTATAGGTAAAATTGTTTCAGTATTTGATTTATCGAACAAAAAGCCAATGTCTATTCATATTCATTTGTATTAAAAACTAGCTTTCCGCCTGCGGCTTCGCCCGCGTTTTCAAAGAAAAACCCGCATAGTTCCCGTTCCCGTGGGATTTCCGGGATAAAACCTAGCCTATGTTACTCATGGATAATGTAGCTTTCGAATGGTGAAAGAATTTTTAAAATCGGTCCAGTAGTTTATGAGCCTATTCATTACAATCAAACAAACAAACAAAGTTTTCCTCTTTATAATATTAGTGTAGATATAAGATGCTATTATTCGTTAACTGTTACTTAAATATTGTAAACTCGAACCCAAAACCCTCAAAATTCCCATTAAGTAGCCATTCCCCTATAAATTCATTTCCATAATACCTCAAAAATTATGCAAAGTGGCTTTTTTAAGCCGTTATTTTATACATTGAAAATTTTATTATTTTCTCCGAAAAAATAACTTTAGAGCAAGAAATGGCTATTTTTATTTTAGTTAAATTACTACTAGAACACAAGTATTAAAATTCACACTGACCTATCCTCTAATTTTGTTACTTTACGGTACTTATGAAATAAAGTGTAGTTAATTAACAAAAATATTCGCTACGTAGTTTTCAACGCAATTAACGTATGCAGCTGAATTCAGAAGAGGTACAACCTAGATACAACAATACATGATTTTTTCAAGTTTTAGATCACACAGATGTTGTATTGATATACCTACTAAAAAGTAAAATCCATACTAATATTATAAATGCGAAAGTAACTCTGTCTGTCTGTCTGTTACTCAATCACACCTAAACTACTGAACCAATTTGCATGAAATTTGGAATGGAGATATTTTGATACCCGAGAAAGGACATAGGCTACTTTTTATTGCGAAATATGTACCTACCACGGGCGAAGCCGGGGCGGACCGCTAGTATAATTATAAATTAATAGCTAAATGTTTATAAGTACATTTGTGACTAAGGCATTAGTTTGGAAAATGTAGCTTGCGAATTGTGAAACTTCAGCTGATAAAACAACTCTTAGAAATTGTAGAGATAATCAAATTAAAAATTGTATGATTTGGATGTATAAACAGTGATGTGTTCAAATTCCATTTCTCTAAAAAAACCAAGCAAATAAATAAGCAGCTAAAATATATATGCATGTATTATCGAACAACAGAATGTCGGAAACGCACATGAGGAGGATTATAATAATATGATTACGCCTTGAATTATTTGAAATGAGAATTATTAAAATATTTTAATTAATTGCCAAACAAGTAAGAATACATTGCACCACTAACAATAACCTTAACTAAATATAAAGCAATACGATCAAAATTCAGCAATGAAACATGTTATTAAAGTTTAAAAATAACCGTTTCATTAATATTTAAAAATATTTTCTTCTTTTTTTAATCACAATAGTTATTTTAAGACCCATTTTATTCAGTATGAATGGCCGAAACACACTTTTAATCGTAGAACAAAACCGGTGTATTGCTGAATTCAATAAAACTGGCTCTTACATCCGAGTTATTGATTTCAAACTGTGATTGGCTGTTGATTTGATTTGCCAATTGCATAGCCACTTATCGGCTTAGATCAGAAATTCAAGGGTAAATTTAATTTTTCTTGAGCTCCGGCGAAATGGAGAATTATAGGTTTTGCCTTCGCTTTTAAATTAAACATTTCAACTTTAAAGTTTTATAGATATAAAAACACGTTTAAATATCGGTTTAAAGACATATTGATAAGATATATTGTTTGAGTAACAATGGTATAAATTCGCGTAAAGCAAAGACAGGCAAATAAAGGAAGTAAATAATTAATTCTCATATAAAAAGGTACAATAATTATGGAAAGTCAACAATGGAGGAAGGTTATTTACTTCATGTTCAGTTATTTGTTTTCTAAGAGCTTTTATTTGTTTGTTTGTATAAATTAAGCAGCTAACCGTTGGGTTTTGAGATGGATTGTTTCAATATTATTTATTTGTTTTGTGAAGACGATGATTAGGCGGTTATTTATATACAAAATTATCAATTAAAAATTATCTTCTAGGGCATAAAATTGCGTTACTCTTGTTTTCACTTAAACAGTTAATAAAGTTCATACGACCAATGATTTAACACACGAAATATGTAAAACTTTACAGTTTAAAAACCAATTCTAATTAAAGTTTTTGATCAATGTGAAATGACTATATTTTGTTACAAGCTAAATAATATAAAACTTAAATTATTTTCATAACTTCAATGCAGTTTTTAAGCGAATATCGCCTAAATGATAATTTTTATTCAAGAGTCAATTTATAATTATTTGTATAGAAAGTACCTAACCTAAAAATGAATATTTAGGTTACTATTTGTGTATTATCGAACCAGCGCGAAATTTAACCGCCCAAAAGGATATGCTTTTTCATCAATTACTTTTTACGTAATTATTACACAGTATACCAAATATGTAGTGTTTATCTTATGTTTGGTGTCTAAGGTAATAATTGCCTTTTGCATTGACAAATTGGAAGTACCTAATAAGTTTTTTTATATTTGTTTAAACAACTATTTTTTATGTTATTGAAAAAGCATAAAAATTACAAACTCTTACATTACAATTTGTGAACGTGATTTTTTTTAATAGTGTATTTGAGATTTTATATCTTTTTGAGACTTAATCGTATTTAATTATTACTTTTAATATTATATCTTATCAATGAACGTATTTTTAATGTATGATATAAATATGTCTTACATGTAATAACGGTTATAGTAATAAAGTCGCCCACGATGAATGAAGGCGTGAATAAAACGTGTTTATCGTTATATTTTGAGACGCCTAGTCATAATTATAGTATTATAACACATTTTTAACATTAAGTATGGTAATTACTGTACTAATAACACATTATTAAACATAATTTTAACGTTTGAACTAATTGTGTTACCCTATAAAAATGTAGAAAGGCCTCTATCAAAAATTTCACGTCTTTCATTGATTTTTCGCTCGTGTCAGCATAAAGTACGATTTGCCCGGTTTCACGTTGCAGTACCCTTTTAAAAATTCACAGAGTTCTATGTGGATAGAAATTAGGACACGTGAAGTATTATGTTGAGCGGGCGAGCGTTACCTATTTAAGAGTTGATGGTTTTTGAGGTTAAAAGACAAATCGTACTTACAATGGAGCGCGAGGGGGCCACATAGCCGAGAGCGTACGAGATCGCACCCGCCGCTCGGCTGCGCCTCCTTGCTACCGCATCACGCAAACCCAAATAAGCCGCGCGTGCTACAGCCGCGCGCGATACAACCGCCAGCTTCCGCGCGTCGCCGCCGCGTGCAGTCCACGTATCGCAACCCCCAACAGTCCGACTGCCAACAATTCACAAACAATCACTATCCATTCGTAAATAAGCAGCCGTGCCGCCGGAGCTGAGCCGGCACGCGCTCGCACGCTGTCGCATTGCAGGAGACGTCCTAACGTCTCGCATGAATATTACATTTTACATTCTGGCGGATCGATGATACTCACATTAGCATGCCAGCGTAGCGTGTGTTAACTAATGTAAACAAGAACGATCATTGTCGTCACATGGGCCGGCCCGGCGAGCGTTGGCCGGGCCGCAAGCTGCCACCGCGGCGAGCGGCGTCGCAGGTGAAATGAGCGGCTTCGGTGCGGGGCGCGAGCGTCGGAGGCGACACGCGCGTTTGGCACTGCAGGCCGCCACTGAGGAGGGGCGGCCCGGGCGCGATCCCCGCGCGGACCCCCGCGCCGCCCTACCGCCATGTGCCCGGAGATCGGCTGCTTAGGGCTGCCCCTACTACATTACACTTATCTAACCTTATCCTGAAAATATCTCACCTCTATTCCCATAGTATAAAACTGAATATATTGTCTTAGTTATCATTCACACGTATGTTTTAAAGCTCTAAACATAAGGCATAATATTTCAGTTCTAGAAAACATTACTACAGAGCATCTAATCATCGATTGAAATCACCTAATGTTTTTTTTTTCAAAAGCTTTGCTCTATATCACAAATATTTATAAAAGTAGAGCCTTAAATTTGTAACCGCAGCCCTAAAACATGAGTGGTGCGTTCGTAGCAAGCGAAGTATCCCGAAGCGAGCCGAACGGCGCGACTACGGGTGCGCCCGAACGCGCTCGACTGACGCCGCCCAGTCGATAAGGCCGTCTCCTCTCACTGAACAAAGACAGTAACCTATAATAATTACATTTAATTAAGGATAACCGTACTATTTCGTCGAAAAGTATATCGCAGTGCAGGTTTAATACACAATTGAGCGAGTTTTAATTGAAAAATCGTAGCCACGTGCGCGCGCTCGTAGCGTCTCATAGTTACGCTACGGTAAGCACATGGCCGTGTTTAAATATTTTGCCCTGATATGAATTGCTGATAGTTTCGTCAAATTAAACGCTGTAATTAAAATTTTATAATAACACGTTTATTGTGTTCGTTGTGTTAAATTTTCGTCAGATTTTATATATTCGTTATTCATGTTTATATTTACGACACTTAACTTGTATATCAATGAGATAAATTAAATTAAGCTCCTTTTTATTAGGTAAAATTCCATAGACGAATTTTTATGTAAATAAATTTAAATAATCAATATTTTACCACTGTATATTGATGTTTCTCATCTCAAAAGTTCGTATTCGTGAAATTTAATACAGAGTTATAATAACAGCTTTGAGAAGAAAAACCATGAGTGCTACGCCGTAGCACTACTTCGTAACACTCATGTAACTTCGATAATATTAAAACATGTCATTTCGATAATATTTATAAAATACTAGCGGTCCGCCCCGGCTTCGCCCGTGGTAAATGTTTACGTTTTCTCTACATAAGAACCATCCTCGTACTTCAAGGAATATAATAAAAAAAGAATTATCGAAATTGGTTCAGCCGTTCTCGAGTTATGCGCTTACCAACACATTTTGCGATTCATTTTTATATATAAAGAAGATTTTTATATATAAGATAAACTGACTTTATTTAACGCGTAATGAAGCAACATTTCCTATCAGATGATTCTTTTAACATTCAATTATCTACGCCCTTATTATTTTAACATGAAATTATCTATGGAGTATCATAATGAAAGAGACTATTTTAACTATACCGAGCTCTAATCTAGAAAATGCGGTTCCTGTTGCTAATGGGATGGCCACTTCACATGCTCTGTAATCTTATATATAAAATTCTCGTGTCACAATGTTAGTCTGCATACTCCTCCGAAACGAATGGACCGATTCTCATGAAATTTTCTGTGCATATCGGGTAAGTCTGAGAATCGGCCAACATCTATTTTTCATATGTACCACGGGCGAAGCCGGGGCGGACCGCTAGTAATAATATAATAATAGGTTTAAAATGTATGAAACATTTTACCTATGTAAGAACTGTTTGTTTCTACCATATATTCTCTTAAAATATAGCAGATCGAACTATTTCATTTATTGAAGATATTAAGAATAATTATTATTTGTTATTAGAGTTTTAAGATGATTACCTAATTAGTAGACTATCGAGATATTTACATCTAGAAAATGCCTGTATATTTAAAACTTTTGTATTATATTTAAATTTAAAATAGAGATACTGTTTTACCGCCCAGAAAGTGGGCACGGATCATCTAGTAAATTCCTGAAAAATTCGAGAGATAAGTATGGGGTAAATAAAATTTTTGCATTCAAAATCATCCTCAATCGATTAAAATTAAGTTATTACAAGCATTGGCACCTAAATTATTTTACATTATCCAAGTGTATGCAATTTTTTATCTAGGTACTATACTAAAAGCTTATACTAGTTCTATGTTTTTCTTAAGTTCATATATTACTTGTTACTGGAGCCTCTTGTTAAGTAAATAATGTCTGTGTTAGGAAACACCACTCCTTCAAACGAGAATAATTTGGTTTACAGTTACATACTAAATCTAGGTTTTGCGTAGGTGTGTATTTTTGTGTATGCCCGTTTTTTTGTGCTTGTATGTGTATTTTATATATGTATAAGCTTAAAAAATAAACAATTAGTATAAATTTAATTAAAACATTAGAAAATTAACGTATGGTTGTTCTTTTAAATTCTATTTAATGTAAAAAAAGGTTAAAATCTCATTAATCCGAATTGTGCTGCAAGAAAATCGATAAAATATAACAATATCAATGCTCCTTGATTTTGTGGGTGTCTAGGTAAAGTTCATTCAATACTAGTCGTTCTGTTGTTCGATGCCAAGTGGAGTTTGTCACTGCTTTACTGAAGAACATGCAAAATTAAAATAATAACAAAATGTTACTAGTTTAAATTCTGTATATTTGTACTCAAGTCAAATCCATTTCCTTCATTAGGCTGTTAACACTTTTAAAGTCTTTAAATGTACCAATGAATCCTTAATAGACGTTTTTGGTGTAAAAATTTTTGGGTATTTTTTTTTCATTATCACGAACATATTTCTCAGTGTTTATTTTATTTTTAATTTCTCTGTGAATTTTTTCAAATAAAACAGTTCAGTAGAAACTATTTAAACAATAAACAATAAACATATTATTCAAGAGTATTTCAAGATAATATACGTACAAAATAATCAAAGTGAATTAAAGCCAAAGCAAATAATAAAGCCAACAAATTTTCCACACACTCCAAATCAATCCTGTCAAATAAAAATCTCTAATGCCAGATTTAATTATTTTCCACGCACTTCTAACCGAAATGGGGCGTGCAAAAAACGGAAAATCCTCTATGATTTATCCTTTTATGCAGCACTGAAAATCTGTCGGAACCTAATATATTCCATAAAATTTTAATATAACTCGAATTTCGCTGGTCGTTGTCGTTGAAAATCATATCGGCTTACGAAGATTTAAATATCACCCTCGCATGGGATTCATTTCACCGCAAAACATCGAACGACATTTTTCCAAAAAATCCTGATTCAATTTTACGATCGTTAAATTTATAACTGCAAATATTCGCGTTAGTATTTTTTATTTATATTGTTTATGTTTTTAAATTTATCGATAGTGGAATGGTGGATGTTTTTTGAGCTTTAATGTTATTTTTCAGTTGGACAACTTGCATTGATTTAGGTATGTATTATATTATATTTATAATTACTTATTAACAAATCAATTAATTAAATAGAAACCGTATTTTTTCACTAAACAAAAGCTTGAAATCAATCTTTCAATGTTATACTTAAATAACTCGAGTTACAAATAAATATTTTCAATTATATTTAAATCTAATAAAAGATCGTTGAGTATTTACAGTTACTACAAATTACAGTTACTTACAAATTCAATGAATGAATACAATCAACTTTGGTTGGTTTTTAGTCGCCCCGTATAGTAGGGCTAAATAGTAGTGAACTCTAGGTAGAGCTATTTCACATATTTAGCGCATTTTATGATAGAAAATGCCATAATCCCATCTAACATAACTGTATACCCCAAATCCTGTTTTACCGCGTTCACAAGAAAACCCTCAAAAAAATTAACCCATCCATCAAGTTTTGATAGTCACCCTATCAATAGTGGCATACTCGTAGTGACCACACGTTCCTGGGTCGAATGGTCGATGATAAATGTCAAATTGATTACGTTCCATTGACGCGGTCATATTAGCCATGTCATTTGTAATAGCATTGTTTGTAAATACTCGATTTTAGATGTTGAAATTAGCTGGATTGTTGTTTGAACGAATTCTAGGCTTTGTGGTCATTCGGATAACTGAGTTTGAAGGGAATTGGACAAATAATCGTATGAAATAGTTGTTATAAAACATAATACAATTTTGGTCATATTTTCATAATAATTAAAAAAATAAGCTTATGTCATTTACTGGGTTCCATCTATGTCGAATGATTGAAACATAAAACGGCCTGAAATACAAGTCAACGGTAAATTGCATTTAAAATTACTATCTTTACCACTATCTCCACAATGCCTCACCATAATTTATTCTCGAATATTCAACTAAAACATGATATCAGCTAACCAAAATCCTTATTAACTAAGAACTAGCGCCAGTAACAGGAGCCAATGTACTGCCTGATTGGATTCTGTCATCGCAGGCTTTTAGTTTTGGTCGAGTATGTTATGAACTTTGACACGTGATGGGCTGAAGTGCAATTTTATTTTGGAAACTACGTCGTTGCAATTTGAACTTACGTATATTGAGTTAGAGTTTAAAATGGTTATTGATTGCGGAGTGGTAGTCAATTTTGCTTGTAGGTCACGTATTAGATACAATGGATGAATTACAAGTCTATACATATTATTTAGGTATATAATGAAAATAGGCATAAAGGTTGTGAATTTGATTATGTATTTTTTACGATTGAAAGACCCGTAGCAAGTCTTAGTTCAAAATAATTTATTTCACAATTAATGTGTAACGAGTTTAACAGAAATATAATTTTCTAAATTTTTAATGCATACGTACAAAAAATCTTCAGAATTAAGCTACTAATACATTAATCATTTTATACAGGCTCTGCTATTACATATTAGGTAAGTGTGAATGTAAGACGCTAATAGTATTTGGCTTATCATGGTGACGCATTATCCGTTATTCTGCTTCCACAAAAAATAGAGATCCCATTCCAAATGAAAAAGTTTTTATTCTATAATCTTTAGTTAAAAGTTAGGCCATTTTTTCATTTCTTGGAAGCTATAACTATTAATGGAAAACTATGTGTCAGTTATTCACGTGATTACTATAAATTTTCATGGTAAATGGTTTATGGCTTATTGGACTTTAATCAAATTTGAAACAACTCTACCTACAACCTTGACTTGTTTCTTACAAGGTAATTGTACAAAAGTTTGGTTAGTTAATTTTAAATCAACTAATACAAATAAAAATCGGATAGCTACACAAAAGCTAAGTTAAGAGTCAACTACCGCGTCAGGGTTGCTACATAATAAATATTCATTTCCAACAATGTAAGCGTTCTTAGGGGTGTCACTTTAAGCTGGCAACACTCACTCTCGGTTACGTTTTATTGGGTCTAATAAACTGGTTTAGGGTTTAAGCTTATCATTCCTGTGCCGAAATAAAACTTAATCAGTTATTTTATGAAGAGGTATTATTTTTTCTTTTGAGTTTGCGGTTCTATTGTACCCATTTTTATTTATAATTCTTGTATATAAACATTGTGAAACAGTAATGTATTGCTCATAAATAAATCTCATTTCAGACGGTTTAATACCAATTGGTTCCATATTCAGTTTGTTATATTATTTTACTTAATGTGCAAATATTTATTTATAACTAGGCATAAATAATAGCTCTCTATCTATATGTAGCTTAAATGCAAACTCCCTACAATACTAGTAGTACCACAATTGAAACATACATGGCAACTTAAGATAAATCTTGAAACTTCTTCTTAATAATTATAAGGAAGAACACGACAAAACTGCAAAGTATGCAAATTCGTGGCTTCATCTCATTAATCGTTAAGTCTTAACAAGGACAATCTTTCTCTTGTGGTTGTAAGTTTTCACCGAAATAAAAGAAAACCTTACAAAAGATATAAAAACTGAAAATTATATAATTAAGCCTCTTCAACGGGAATTTGAAGACCTAGAGTAGCTAACTTTCGGTCATACAAAGGCACAAAAATTACGCGCTCACAAAAATTGCCTTCTTTTAAAAAAAAGGTAACATTAGTGTCGCGTTTTTCGAGGAGAAAATTTTTAAATGTAAATAGTGTTTTTGTAGAAATGTAAATACAGTAGCACCTCTATAAGTCGAATATCAAGGGAGACACCAAAAAATTCGAGTTATAGAGTTTTCAACTTATGGAGGATTTCGACTTAGGCGGATTTTGATTCGACATAAAGAGTTTGAGGTTTATTCTTATCAATTTTGAGTTACAGAGGTAAAATAAATTAAAATTCAACTTGCAGAGGTCACAAACATGTTTTTATTTATCATAAATCAACATTATTTCAAATCATTTTAAAATAAAAAATATGGCATTAAAAAAGTCAGTATTTTTTTTGCTTTAGATAATTTGGTTGTTCTCTAGCATTTTATAATCTATAAAGAGCAGAAAATTCTTCTTTTTCAAAGATACTGGTTTGCTTTATAAAATTTCGTAAGGTATTCAATACGGTTCTTGCCTCTTTGATGGAAACCCATGGAGCGCATGTACTATTCACGTCTTCTATGTCATCTTAATCATTAGTATCGGTTTTCTGAGCTACTGAATCGATAATTTCGTCATCAGATACTTAACGCAAACACGTGTTTCGTGAGTCATAAATTAATTATCGTATACTCCTAAAATGTTTTCTAAGAAACAATATTAGTGTACTGGTTGTAAAATAAAACGTTGCTATGTTCGAGATACAGAGGTCAAATTTGATTTTTCGAGTTATAGAGTGAAAATATGTACCAAAATGGCTTGGAGGGACTCGGTGATTATTTCGACTAACAGAGGGACAAAATTTCAAGTAATAGAGGTTTTCGGGTTTGAAGGGAAGGGAACAAGACATTTTTTCGAGATTTGGAGGTTTTTGACTTATCGAGGTTCGACTTAACGAGGTGCTACTGTATTTGTAATAAATGTTAAATAAACATTCTATTTTCTATATACTATACGCTGGAATACGGTGTTAACCTTGAGCTGTACTAAAATTCTGTGATTTATTTTTTAAGTATAGGTATAAAGTGACCTGCCAATTATGCCAATAAACACCACGTTCAAAATACAAGAACACTCAATTCACGTAAATAATATATCAATCGAAAATGAACATATAATAATATTAACAACTATATTCTTAAAATTTGCCAACATTACAACCGAATCAAGTTACACGACACGTCCTAAGTAACGGTTATGCGCTTCACCAAGTTATTAAGTTTCATAACTTAGTTTAAAAGCGCCGCAACATACGACGTCATATAAAATAATGTTCTGTAGGTGTTAAGTTAAGACTTCAAAACGTTGGACGTAAAAACCTAGGTCGTCTGACAGGGCTAGAACAAATTCCGAGTGCATTTGGACTTTTCACGGAACTTAAAATAAACTGGACATAGCGAAAGGTCTTTTATAAACTGTCCAAATAGACAAAATGTGTATTGAATTTAATCTTTAAGCTGCATTTTATGATTACTGATATTATTGAGTAATAACTCTGTTACTCTATTTTGTAATAATTGTCTTTCACTTTGAATCAATAGGGTAGAATTTGAAATTTAATTATTCGATGGATCTAATCGATAAAGACGCTTCTTTTTGATATGAAACCAAACTTAACATCAATCAGGGGGATGTCAATTGGTTTGAGTAACGTCTTGTGTCTTTATTGTTACGTCAGCGTTAACATTACTCAATTACTATATTAATATAATAATAGTATTATTTAAACGCATTAAGGGCCGATTTTTCAATGCTTGGATAAAACTTATCCGTCCAATAAAGTATTACACGATAATATTAAAATGTCACGTAAACTGTCAAATACGGGCAATTAGGATACGTTTTTAAAATGGTAGTTTTATATATTATTCGACGAATAAGTTTTAACCAAGGATTGAAAAATCAGCCCTTAAACGAGAATGTGTATTTCTTATCATTTTTCGTTTCTTCGCCTTTCTTTCACGTGAAAACGATATTATTGAAGATGAATATAATATTTATAAAAAACTAAAATTACTACACGCTAACTTTCTCAGATACTGTAAAAAGTTGTAAAATATTACAATTAAAAATTTCGAGACAATAAAATCTTAAAATAGTATTTTATTAAATGTAATGAATCGATAAAACCAAAACGAAGGATATGGAGTTTCTTGCCGGTTCTTCTCCGTAGATACTGCTTTCCGAATCGGTGGTAAATTTTAAAATATGTATAATGACGTTTCAAAAGTGCTTCTATAAGAAGTCTAATTGAATAAATAAATGTTTGAGTTTGAGTTTGAAGTTCAACTACCAATTAATAAAAATCAACATCAATCCCCTAGCGCGTAGGTATACGATCAAAAAATGAATACAACGAATCAATTTAAGCGCTCCGTTAAATTATTGTATTCCGAATCAAAATACTAAGGACCTTGTACTTAGCCCCAGGCCATACCAAAACCTCGTTACCCTTTTGAGGTTTAATCTCAAAGCCCAATTGCATGTTACCCAAGGGATATAATATACATAATAATTTAGTATCGGTAATATTTCGTATCCTTGAGCCTTCGGAATATTTTTGTATATATAGAAGTTACGCTTTCACCATTACGGGATGGTAATATTGTATAAAAATAAAGGGTGCAGATTCTTTTCTCGGCTATTTTTCGGATTTTCATATGTGTTTTGTTTCCATATCCAATTTGTTATATGGATAAACTAATTGTGTTTGATGGGTGACGTTAATTGTTACTATAATTAGCATATCTAATCCGTATAACGTAGAATACATAATAATGTAGCATATAGAGCACCGCAATAATAAACTGCAAGTTGTAAATTGAATTTTATTATAAGTCTCAATTAGCCATTCAGTTATTTTTTTCGTTCTAAAAAGTTGTGTCAAATTTCACAGCTCAATTGCTGATTGCTGATTGATTAGAATAGATTCTATTCATGCAAAACTTACATATTGAAAGCGATTAAATGTCTTAATCGCTTTCAATATGTAAGTTTAATCTTATATGTTAACAAAAATCTCAACAAAAAGTAATTTTAATCACACAATACTTCATACTATATTTGATAAAAATATAAATGTTCTCAGGAAAACCTAATATTATTTCATTTGATTCACCAAAACATAGTCGTGCAGACAGGAAAACTATAATTATTATGATAAAATAATATTCGATTGGATATAACAGTCTCTATCACGGCTATCGCGACAAACTTCAGACAGGGTTTAATATTGGATGGAATAAAATCCGGATTGCCTTTCATTTCGTCGGATATCCATTATATTTATTACTTTTTAGAGAATTGCCCTCTGGGCTGTAATATTGAGGGAAGAATTACAAGTCGGGTAATGCATTTGTGAAATTGTTTTAGATATGTCGAACGTATATTGCTTGTTTTTATGAGATCCTGGTACTCGTGGATTTATTAAATGTATAATAAACTGAAAAAAAACATTAAACATAAAAAGCAAGGTTGAGGAATGAAAATCATTTGTATTTGTTTTATTTTTTATTCATTTTTCAAGTTGCAACTAATACACATTTTACACAGATAGAACCTTCAAAAGTAAAAGTTAGCAACATTTTCGTGTACATGTAATTAATTTACAAACATATTTTATCATGATTTTATTTTAAACTAGCGGTCCGCCCCGGCTTCGCCCGTGGTACATGTTTATGTTTTCTCTACATAAGAACCATCCTCGTACTTCCAGGAATATAATAAAAAAAGAATTATCGAAATCGGTTCAGCCGTTCTCGAGTTATGCGCTTACCAACACATTTTGCGATTCATTTTTATATATAAGAAAGATACAAAATCATAACATAATTTAACTCTACATTATCGTGTTATTAAAACAATTACAACAACAAGATTAAAACAAGACTATTGTGCCAACCTATATTATTTAAATTAAAAAAAAAACACAGTAACCTACAACTAACAGGCAATGGCAGATGATAAATTGAATCTATCAATACATTATCACCATAAATAGGAAGTGATGTGCATTGATGGGCTTGTCAGTTGTTATTTACTTAATGATTATGAGAATATTATGTTAACATTATTTCCTGGATGCTTTAGTATATGTTGGACCAGCTCGTATCGGGGAAGACACACTACCACAGCAGCACGGCCTGAAAAAATGAAAAAATACTTTTTATCAAATATTACATAATTGATAGTAGTACAAGGGTTTAAAACGTATTTTATAAAAAAACCTAAATTATATCTATACTAATATTATAAGGCTGAAGAGTTTGTTTGTTTTTTTGAACGCGCTTATCTCTGTAACTACTGGTCCGATTTGAAAAATTCTTTCGGTGTTAGATAGCCCATTTATCGAGGAAAGCTATAGGATATATTATATCATCACGCTAAGACCAACAGGAGCGGAGCAATGATTATGCATGTGAAACCCCGGAGCACAGCTAGTTATTACTAAGTTTACAGAACTAGTGAAGACGAGTCACCTGGTGGTAAGTGATCATCGGCGCTAGACCTTTGGTTTTTTTAGAAATTATAAAAACCTATAGGTACGTTAGCCAAAAATATGTTTTTCATTATACCAAAACCAATATAACGTATCAATATTGAAATACGACAGAATGATATGCATGAAATATTATTTTTACAATTAAAACAAATATGAATTATGTCTTGATATAAAAATTCCATCAAGCAGAAATTGCTTCGCGATTAAAAATATTTCATTTTATTGATACATGCGTATTGGTTTTCAGGTTTTTATTTTCTGGTTCCAATTATTTATTTGTAACCTTAAATATTATTGTTATTTCATACAATATATAGTTTTTATTAATAAATTTTGAACGTCTTGAAATACGGAGTATTCAACTAAATGGTTTTTTTTCGTTTCTTTGCCTTTCTTTCACGTGAAAACGATATTATTGAAGATGATTGAATATAATATTTATAAAAAACTAAAATTACCACACGCTAACTTTCTCAGATACTGTAAAAAGTTGTAAAATATTACAATTAAAAATTTCGAGACAATAAAAGCTTAAAATAGTATTTTATTAAATGTAATGAATCAATAAAACCAAAACGAAGGATATGGTGTTTCTTGCCCGTTCTTCTCCGTAGATACTGCTTTCCGAATCGGTGGTAAATTTTAAAATATGTAATGACGTTTCAAAAGTGCTTCTATAAGAAGTCTAATTGAATAAATAAATGTTTGAGTTTGAGTTTGAAGTTCAACTACCAATTAATAAAAATCAACATCAATCCCCTAGCGCGTAGGTATACGATCAAAAAATGAATACAACGAATCAATTTAAGCGCTCCGTTAAATTATTGTATTCCGAATCAAAATACTAAGGACCTTGTACTTAGCCCCAGGCCATACCAAAACCTCGTTACCCTTTTGAGGTTTAATCTCAAAGCCCAATTGCATGTTACCCAAGGGATATAATATACATAATAATTTAGTATCGGTAATATTTCGTATCCTTGAGCCTTCGGAATATTTTTGTATATATAGAAGTTACGCTTTCACCATTACGGGATGGTAATATTGTATAAAAATAAAGGGTGCAGATTCTTTTCTCGGCTATTTTTCGGATTTTCATATGTGTTTTGTTTCCATATCCAATTTGTTATATGGATAAACTAATTGTGTTTGATGGGTGACGTTAATTGTTACTATAATTAGCATATCTAATCCGTATAACGTAGAATACATAATAATGTAGCATATAGAGCACCGCAATAATAAACTGCAAGTTGTAAATTGAATTTTATTATAAGTCTCAATTAGCCATTCAGTTATTTTTTTCGTTCTAAAAAGTTGTGTCAAATTTCACAGCTCAATTGCTGATTGCTGATTGATTAGAATAGATTCTATTCATGCAAAACTTACATATTGAAAGCGATTAAATGTCTTAATCGCTTTCAATATGTAAGTTTAATCTTATATGTTAACAAAAATCTCAACAAAAAGTAATTTTAATCACACAATACTTCATACTATATTTGATAAAAATATAAATGTTCTCAGGAAAACCTAATATTATTTCATTTGATTCACCAAAACATAGTCGTGCAGACAGGAAAACTATAATTATTATGATAAAATAATATTCGATTGGATATAACAGTCTCTATCACGGCTATCGCGACAAACTTCAGACAGGGTTTAATATTGGATGGAATAAAATCCGGATTGCCTTTCATTTCGTCGGATATCCATTATATTTATTACTTTTTAGAGAATTGCCCTCTGGGCTGTAATATTGAGGGAAGAATTACAAGTCGGGTAATGCATTTGTGAAATTGTTTTAGATATGTCGAACGTATATTGCTTGTTTTTATGAGATCCTGGTACTCGTGGATTTATTAAATGTATAATAAACTGAAAAAAAACATTAAACATAAAAAGCAAGGTTGAGGAATGAAAATCATTTGTATTTGTTTTATTTTTTATTCATTTTTCAAGTTGCAACTAATACACATTTTACACAGATAGAACCTTCAAAAGTAAAAGTTAGCAACATTTTCGTGTACATGTAATTAATTTACAAACATATTTTATCATGATTTTATTTTAAACTAGCGGTCCGCCCCGGCTTCGCCCGTGGTACATGTTTATGTTTTCTCTACATAAGAACCATCCTCGTACTTCCAGGAATATAATAAAAAAAGAATTATCGAAATCGGTTCAGCCGTTCTCGAGTTATGCGCTTACCAACACATTTTGCGATTCATTTTTATATATAAGAAAGATACAAAATCATAACATAATTTAACTCTACATTATCGTGTTATTAAAACAATTACAACAACAAGATTAAAACAAGACTATTGTGCCAACCTATATTATTTAAATTAAAAAAAAAACACAGTAACCTACAACTAACAGGCAATGGCAGATGATAAATTGAATCTATCAATACATTATCACCATAAATAGGAAGTGATGTGCATTGATGGGCTTGTCAGTTGTTATTTACTTAATGATTATGAGAATATTATGTTAACATTATTTCCTGGATGCTTTAGTATATGTTGGATCAGCTCGTATCGGGGAAGACACACTACCACAGCAGCACGGCCTGAAAAAATGAAAAAATACTTTTTATCAAATATTACATAATTGATAGTAGTACAAGGGTTTAAAACGTATTTTATAAAAAAACCTAAATTATATCTATACTAATATTATAAGGCTGAAGAGTTTGTTTGTTTTTTTGAACGCGCTTATCTCTGTAACTACTGGTCCGATTTGAAAAATTCTTTCGGTGTTAGATAGCCCATTTATCGAGGAAAGCTATAGGATATATTATATCATCACGCTAAGACCAACAGGAGCGGAGCAATGATTATGCATGTGAAACCCCGGAGCACAGCTAGTTATTACTAAGTTTACAGAACTAGTGAAGACGAGTCACCTGGTGGTAAGTGATCATCGGCGCTAGACCTTTGGTTTTTTTAGAAATTATAAAAACCTATAGGTACGTTAGCCAAAAATATGTTTTTCATTATACCAAAACCAATATAACGTATCAATATTGAAATACGACAGAATGATATGCATGAAATATTATTTTTACAATTAAAACAAATATGAATTATGTCTTGATATAAAAATTCCATCAAGCAGAAATTGCTTCGCGATTAAAAATATTTCATTTTATTGATACATGCGTATTGGTTTTCAGGTTTTTATTTTCTGGTTCCAATTATTTATTTGTAACCTTAAATATTATTGTTATTTCATACAATATATAGTTTTTATTAATAAATTTTGAACGTCTTGAAATACGGAGGCAAGGAGGATCTTTGATTGTATTTTTATCATTTTTTCGTCTCTTAGTTAAAAGATAGAAATACTAAAATCCATATAACAATGTATACAATCAAATCTTTGGAAACACTATTTCATCAAAATTATGGCTAAGCAATCAGTTCATACTATGTATATCAAATAATTTTTAGCTAATAAAAATAAAAGCATTCACAAATGTATCTACCAAGATAAATTCGCGTATTTATTCAGATCGCATTTGATATTTTCATCGGATTAAATTTGAACTCTATAGTTACTGCAACACAGTAACTGCTGTATGATTAATTGTACAGAATAAAAACGTTTTCAGAATAGGAAGTCCCGTTGAGGTACAAACCCTGGCTGATTGCCAGTGCAATTACCTAATTATGTAACGACTTATCCGAAAGTTCAGTAACGGGAAAGTCAATTCTTATTCGCTGAAATAGATGTGAATGTTGAATAGCAGGGATTTGGATTATAGGCTCTTATGGGTGTTAAGAAGGAACATAGTCGGGTGTCTTTGCCAATGTTCGATAGTAATGCGGGTAAGTCCATGTAGTTACTGACGGTTAGATTGAGTACTCGTATTCAACTAAATGGTTTTATTTAATTTCATCCCAACTAGCACATTTGTTAGTGTTGGAGTTAACCCGATCACAATTTTTCTTAGCAAGCTCCATTGGATCTGTTTGCTTTGATTTAACAATTTATTTTGAAAAAAATAGCTTTTATTTCAATGTTAAGTAAAATTTTATGATTTACCCAGCTTGTTGTGGATTTTAATATTAATTATATCTACATTAAACCTATTAATTGCTTGCAGATATAATATAAAGACGTTGTTTACCTATACATATAAAAATGTTACCTATTATAGAGGAAAGTAACCAAATATGGAATACCATTTTGTTTTTGGGATATAAAAATAAAATTTTACATAAATTAAATCAGTTTATTGTTTTTTCTGGTCAGTCATACATCTATAAGTAGTAATTAACAGCCTTTAATGAAATATATCAGTAATCAAATTAAAATCTTACACAAAAAACAAAATCCCAAATGAGTAACCAAATATGGAATAGGTACCCATATATGGAATATAAGCATAAATCAACATAACAATAACAAAAATGTAATGAATATCTTTGAGATCAATTAAATGAATGTTACATATTGTGATAAATGAAAGAAGTTACGTAATTACTTGCAAAAGTCACAAATCCAGATCCATCTGGACCAGCACATCATAATGTGTTCAGAGCCCATACATCAAGCATTTAATTCAACTTTCTCCACTTTCATCCATGGAAAAAAGTCTTGAACAGAACCTCCTGACTCTGCTGATGCATGTATGTTACATTCTGCATCTGCAGAGTCAAAAGGCACTTGGTCCATCAACTCATCATGTCCACTACCTTCATCAAACTGGATAACGTCTAGTTCCTCAGAGTCTTTCTTCTTCACTATCATCCTTATTTTTCTTCGATTGTTTATTTCTCTTAATACAGATAATAACGTTGAAAGAAGAAATAGAAATATAATGATGAAATAAAGTTGTCCTAGGGACTTGGAAATCCTGTGCCGCTTTCAAATACCCCATTTTCTTTTCCCGCACGAATTTTATAGATTGTGCCGTTTTTTCTTCATCCCAGATTTTTCGTTAGGTTGATTGTGAACCGGACATTCTAAAAACAAACATTACATACAGTTTTTAAAAAAATAATAGCAAGTTTATAGTATTCCATAATTAGACACCGACGACTGTCCATATTTGGATTTTTATACTCATTCAAACTCTTCTAAATATTTTTTCAATTCACAATATTTTAAAGACAAAAGATCACAAAATTGTGAAATAAACATAATATCGATATACTAAATAGTATAACACTTATGTAAACAAACATAATAGCCGGTAAATACTCATTTATTACTTACCTTAAAAAATTTCTGCATGGCAACAAAACAAAACACGCCTGCCATACGTAAACCGTTCACGCAACTAACTCGATGGTGTTAGTGCGATAATTAGTACACCAAATGAAACAGAAGATGGTCGAATGTTGCGATTCATACTTATAGTCTTAGAGAAATGAAGGGATTCCATATTAGGATACTATTCCATATTTGGTGACTTTCCTCTAGTCTATACTACCTACTTCTAGATTCTAGATTTTGAGATTTTATCGTTTTCCTTTAAATTCATAACAACTTCAATTGTGAGGGCAAAATTTTCACGACGACTTTACATATAAAATGTGTTTATATTGATGCATATATTACATATAATTTGTCAAACACAATTGGCTAATGTTGTACATTATTACACGTTTAATAATTCAATGTTTAAAAAAATCTTCTTGCATTCATATATTTAAGGCCACGTTCCACACTTCGCTTTATCTTAAAACAAACTACAAAATGACTGGAAAAATGTAGCCGTTCGATATTATTTTATATCAGCTACATCTTCAAAGTGAACTGGAAGTACGATATGACGTCACGAGGTCGTGAGCAAAGCGCAAAGTTCCGATAAACTGTTTAGCGACGAAGGAATGTTCGCAAAATTGTGTTAGACTAGGAAAGGCTTCGAAACTGATCAACTATTACCGTAACTTCTTAGTTCATTTATTTGCTTATACTTGGGAATTTTAATATGAATTCTGCTGTCGTGTTGGAACTTGGTGCATTTTGACACGTAGTTAATGTTAGCATGAATAAGTCGCTTTCCGCTGTGTGTCTTTATGTTTAGATGTATAAAACTACGCAACGGGTTTTGATTCGCTTTTTAAACAGATATAGAGTATAGAGTTAATAGAGTGATTTTCGACGGACGTTTAATAATATAATTTATTAGGTTTCAGACAAAGCGAGCGGATCCGCGGCCGGAAAGCTAGTCAAACATAACTTAAAAATATTTTATAACCTAACAAAACAGACTGATTCTAATTACCATGACATGTTTTAATGATGAAATTTTGTATAAAATAAAAGTTAAGAGAGTTAAACATACTTCATCTAAAATTAGGTCACGCATCCTTGCAAAGGATCATAGCAAAAAAATGTAACGTAAAAACATGTATATTGGATATATTTAAAATGCGTTTGATCTTCGAATACATTTTTAATTAATGTTAGCGTAATTCTTACACATATTAATTACCTAATTAACTTTGGCCTTTGCAGACATTATTACCTTATAAAATTTCATTTTAATTGATTTTGTGTTATATTTTCATTAGGGATGAAACGATACATGATTTTGCCGATACGATACCGATACCGATATTTGTAATAAAATATCGGCGATACCGATACCGATACCGATATCGATGGCTTGGTAGAAAAATAAATAGTGAATTATGCATAAAAGTTACCAACATTTAACAGAGACTCAACTGTAAATCGTATTCTTTTAAATAACAATTCCAAATCATAAAACAAGAAAACCATTTATTTTAGTAGATATTATTATTTTGCAAAGTCAGTTAAACTTTAAGTTATACACATACAATCAGTTCCTAATAAAAGTTTACTATTGGTAGAGTTTTTTGAAAAAACAAAGTGCGCACGCGCGGGCGGCCTCCCGCATCGTTCATTGAGTGCGGTTTTTTGAATTGTTTGATATCGGTATCGGTTGTTTTATAATCGGCGATACCGATATATCGGCTTGCCGATTATATCGGCCGATATATCGGTATCGGTATCGGTATCGTTACATCCCTAATTTTCATTATCCATATGTACATATTTTGCAACTATGTGTAATAAAAATGACAATGATTATTATTCTTTTTAATACATAGATACATATTAACGTGAAAATCTTTTATATTTTATTACTTTTCTACATTAGATTTTACTTTGTATTTTACCAAAACATTTTACCAAAAAATAAACTCAATAATCTTCTATTTATTTTCACAATATTATATTTAATAATCTATATTCCTATACATATACGTATTTCGCGTCTTGTATGTGATATTCCGCACTTATTCTTAGGTGTAACCCGTCTCAAGGGTTCTCGGGCCACTCTAAGCAAAGATGGCAGTTAGGTGAAAATTTCTTTTGTATCTCAAGTATCGATTTAATGCTTTCCATCTTCGATAAATAACAAAGTGTCATATACAGGGCCGTGGCGAATTGATTCGGGTTTGTTTGAGCATTTATGTATGTAGATAAAGGGTTTGTTTAGTATGATTTTTTTAAGGGCGACTTGGATTATTACTTTAATTTTGATATATTGTAAGCTTTGTTACTGCAGTAGAATCGTAGATCATAGCAACAAGACATACCTATTAACCATTAGTAATGTAAATATGTACCTCATCTATACATATAATAAAATCGTAGGAAAGTCAAAACTGTACATTGAATATTTTTTTAAAAGAATACATAATCCATGATCTATAATCGATATAGAAGCCAAAAACATAGTTTTTAGAATTTTTGTCTGTTTGTCTGTTTGTCTGTTTGTCTGTTTGTCTGTTTGTCTGTTTGTCTGTATGTTTGTCCAGGCTAATCTCGAAAAGTACTGCATAGATTGACTTCAAATTTTGCATGAATATTACTAACAGGTCGGGTGAGGCTTTTTTAAACATATTATCATGCTATCACCTCCGGGGGAGGAGCTGTGAACCTTTTTTTTTCTTACGTATTCCGTGTATTACGACAGCGTATAATCTAAAGACTCATGTTTAAATGTTGGTTTCGGGTAAGCCATGCTATTATCTAGCTTTACACAATAAAAACTATGTCATTTACGTAATTTGGGCAGAGAATCAGTTTAATGAATTTATTAGTATACAAATTTGAAACAGCGCCATCTATGAGATTTCGTAAAAATCAAATCAATTTACATGTTAACACTACTGAACACAATGTTAAAAATTAATAATTTAAATATAATTATGTTATTTATTTATTTAACTCTTTAACCCATATCTTCCCTTCCCTATAAGGTGCGCTTATAATTCGTGTGAATATACTACATTTTTAAAAGTGAGGGTAGATGTTTATTATTTTAAGTCAAACTAGACACCATTTCAGTTAATCTAATATTGATTGTGTTCATTGGTTACATTTTTAAAAATCTTCGTGTTTTAAAAATTCGATAACGAGGCGGGACTCGAACCAGCATTCTTTAGTGGTCGAATTTTATCTATTCTTTATAATACAAAAAGGTTAGTTCGTTGATAATTATTATTCCTTCATCATTTACATGTTGTAAGTAAAAATATACTTTGACTGTTAATACTTTTGTTCAGTATTTACCTGTATGATTATTGCTTGGTAATTAATATAATATTTTCATGTCGTATACCTAATTATAAACATAAGTTTGATGTGAAACTAGCTGGATTTATTTTTACACACTCACAGTCTTATATTTTGTGTTAATGTTAAAATAGTATTAATAGTGTAAATCATAATATTTTTTCACAATTAAAAATATTTCCTTTTTTTTGATGGTGTTGGCATCGAATTAAACCGCGCTGTCGTTTCGTTCACAAAAAGTGAAGTTATGAGGACCGAATATGTAGCCGCCTCAACTTACGGAAACGAGAGTAACCTGCGTTGTCTGTTAGTTATTGTATAGTCGAATTTAACGTTACATGGAAATTGGAATCTAATAATATGTATACTTACAGTGGTGGACGTTTAATTAGAAACAGGTAACACGATGAAGTAGTCATCAAGTTTATTTAACATTTGTGTATTAAAGTATTAGAGATTAAGCATTATTTCATATGTAATAGAACACCCGTTTATCTAGTTTTATAATAAATTGCTTAATTTTAATCAAACGTTAGCTTAAATTAATAAAATCAAACAACTTTAGGTGAAGTCTGATTTCCGCGTATTTTCAGTCTGGACAACAAATTAGAAACAGCATGTTTCGAGTGTTCTAAAGTCAAAACCTATTAAAATGCCGTCAATATTTTTTTCATCTATAAATATTTGCACCGTTTTTTAAACATTCTATCTAAAAGTTTCTGAAAATTAATTTACTTTGCAGCAAAAATGGGTAAAAGTAAGATTCGTGACCCATCAACAAGAAAAATAATTTTAAGTTTACAATTTGACAAAAGCTGGAGTTACAGGAAAATTGCAAATCATTTAGAGTGTTCGATAAAAAGATATTCAATGTTACAGTCTATTTCAATAAGCATGGTAGTTCTGATCAAGTGTCTAGAAAAGCTGGACCATGAAAAATCACTGCTCGCGAGGATAGGCAAATGATTCTTTTCGCAAAGATATATCCATTTAAAGGTTCCAATTCTATTAGGAAATATGTTTTTGCAAACGTGTGAAAATCTCTTACAATCTGAGCCACGACGTTGTAAAGCCGTTGTTGTCTATAAAGATTATAACAATCTAAAAACAACCCCATACTATAATGTTTCCTCCGCCTTGCTTAACTGTTTTTAATTTATTATTTAAGGTATGGTTAACTGGACGATGCGCGTATCTTTTGCCATCAGAATTGATTAAATTAATTTGTTTCGTCCCAAAATAAAACTTTTTCACTGGCGGACTGTTCTCAAACAATATTTCTTAGTAAATGCAAATCGTCGTTCCCTGCCTAATAAGAAGCTGTACTTTCCTGGCGTCTCTCACAAACAATTTTGCCTCGACTTACCACCCGAAAACCGATCTCAACGACACATGGCGTGGTTCATCTTCGGGAAAAACTAATTTTATAATAGAATTTGAGCTTTTAAATGGATCCATTTTTGCCAAAAGAATCATTTGCCTATCCTCGCGAGCAGTGATTTTTCATGGTCCAGCTTTTCTAGACACTTGATCAGAACTACCATGCTTATTGAAATAGACTGTAACATTGAATATCTTTTTATCGAACACTCTAAATGATTTGCAATTTTCCTGTAACTCCAGCTTTTGTCAAATTGTAAACTTAAAATTATTTTTCTTGTTGATGGGTCACGAATCTTACTTTTACCCATTTTTGCTGCAAAGTAAATTAATTTTCAGAAACTTTTAGATAGAATGTTTAAAAAACGGTGCAAATATTTATAGATGAAAAAAATATTGACGGCATTTTAATAGGTTTTGACTTTAGAACACTCGAAACATGCTGTTTCTAATTTGTTGTCCAGACTGAAAATACGCGGAAATCAGACTTCACCTAAAGTTGTTTGATTTTATTAATTTAAGCTAACGTTTGATTAAAATTAAGCAATTTGTTATAAAACTAGATAAACGGGTGTTCTATTACATATGAAATAATGCTTAATCTCTAATACTTTAATACACAAATGTTAAATAAACTTGATGACTACTTCATCGTGTTACCTGTTTCTAATTAAACGTCCACCACTGTATATACTTATATTAAATCTGTAGAGGTCAATTCTGTACATGAAATATATTTCCTAAATAACTATCACGAGGTGATTAGGGATCGACACTGACGCCAAAGTTCGAGTAGGAGTTCAAAGCTTTCTGATTATATTTGTCTACTAGCTGTGCCCGCGACTTCGTCCGCGTGGAATAGTGACTATGGGACCTATGACCATGGGCTCAGGGTGGGGCAACAATAATTGTTTTTATTTTCATGCTTCCACTCCCACGCCCACTCCCAGGCCCACGCCAACGCCCACGCCCACTCAGCCCCACCGTGGCTACGCCCATGCTGAATTACTACTTAACATACAATTATTGAGTAAATACGTACTACCATAAATAATTAAAAGAATTGTTATTAAAATTTCTTACTAAACTGAGCTAAAAAACTTACGTACCAACTTATTAAAGAAAATCAAGAAATGAAATGCCTAACCTATACCAAATAGTTACTACATAATATTGTAATTAAAAATTATGATTAGTATATAATATCGAAAATCAAAAAAGAAATGCCTAACTAATTCTACGTAAAATTTCTTTTAAATTATGTCATATTATTTTTTAGGAACCAGGGGGGGAGAGGAGCAAATTCTATTTCCTTCCTTTCTTAAATGGATGTTTTTAATAATGTATGGTGTACCCACTGATCAGCTTAATCGATACTCAATTTTTATCAAATCCAGGAACAAATCCAAATTAGATGTTTCCTGTCTCACGCACGTAACTAAAGGCTGAAGAGAGAGAGAGGGAGCACGTAACTAAACCGTTTAGACGAAGAAAAGTGTATAGAAAAAGGAATAAATAATTTCATAAACTTCCCGACGATCTTTAAAAATAAATTATTATATCATTTTTTTCATTCCCACTTTTACCCCTATGTAGGTATAATAAGTGGATGAACCGATTTTGATACAATTTATCTAAGAACCAGCGTCGGAAAATATGCTGCCTAACAAAAAAAAGCCGCATCTAATTCGGTTTACCTGTTAGCCAGCTACGGTGCCATAGACAGACACACACACACACACATAAATACATAGCAGTCAAA
The DNA here is from genome assembly GCF_061535455.1 of Colias philodice. Classification (NCBI taxonomy): domain Eukaryota; kingdom Metazoa; phylum Arthropoda; class Insecta; order Lepidoptera; family Pieridae; genus Colias; species Colias philodice. The sequence continues at coordinate 9,399,189 of NC_143104.1, forward strand.
CACATAACACCCGTCTTTTTGCGTCGGGGGTTAAAAATATAATACGACATAATTTAAAGGACATTTTATGTGGAAAATTTACCTATTAGAAGTAACCATAATGTTAATTTGACCCCCCCCCCCCTCCTACTACCTCAGCTTACCCCCAAACCCTTGGGGAATTTTGATATGATCATCTGGACATGTAAAGGAATAACTGTAGCGTATAACAGATAAATTGCGTTTTATCGTACACTGTACACTGTACAGTGTACAATAGAATGCCTTAGCAAATGTTCGCCGTGATTACTTATAAATTGTCATAACTTTTTTATTTATGAACCGATTGACATGAATTAAACACTAAATGTTAAATGAAGATTACCACAATACATTAGTGAAAATCGCATCTAAATCGGATAAGCCGTTTCTGAGATTAGCGTGCACAAACATACAGACAAACAGACAAAAAAAATTTTAACTACAGTTTTGGGTTCAAGATCGATTTAATAATAACACCTGCTAATTTTTTTCTACATACATTGTACAGACATCGCTTTTCCACAATTTTATTATATGTATTTAATGATGATGATGATTGATGATTATAACACTCTCAGTCCGTTTTAACTTAATTTTTATTCACTCGCATCAGTGCCACCTAAAAAATCTTTATATCGAAATTCGAGCAAAGCTAAGAAAATGAGAAATAAGAGTTCTCAAGGATCGTTAGAGGTAAGAGGCTTACTATTGACCGAAAACAACATGTGTTATGCCGAGAACCTGAAACCGCTTCACAACGAGAATTGCGGCTCACAGCTGACCGCGAACGGCATGTACTATCCTGTGAGACCGAAACCTTCACTGAGAGGGTATAACGTCTCACAGCTGATCGCAAATGGCATATTTTATCTCGATAATCTGAAACTTTTACTCAATATGAAGACCGTTTGACAAATGATAGGGTGCAGCATAATATTATTCGATCTCTTGAAGATGAACATGAGCATAAGCAATGACTAGAGTAGGGACGCGAATATTACCATTATTTGAGACAAGATTATTTGAGACAAGTACGATTAATAAGTTTGTTTAATGAAAGATTAAGAATTAAAACTATATTTTGGTCTCTTGAAACGGACGAATAGCGAGAGGCCCGTCTTACTGTAGACAGATTTCGACAGTCTTAATGACTTAGAGGTAAACATAGAAGATCAATCTACGAGTTCGGTGGTGTGGTCCGACAAATATAAAAGTGGGTTTGCTTATAACCTCACAATTGATTACAGATCATCTTCTGTATAGGCGATATTAACGTAGTATGTTCTTTTTGTAATGCTTTAAAGAGGAGTAAGGAGTCGGCTTTCGTTTGAAGATACACCAGAACCTTTGAAATCACTACTTTTAGAGGAACATGTGCAATCTAAACAGTTCTTAGACAATATTCGCTCTTATAGTAGTGCGTTATAAATGATCCTTTGGTGCTCAACAATTATCAGAGGATCCTTTCATGCTTACTTTTAAGATACAAGGTCAAGTTTATAATTTGATAGGATCCCTTTTGCCTGAAGGCCAACCTAAGTTTCTTCAAATATATTTTGTATTCGACTACAACGAATAGTCGAATACAAGAAATCAATATTTCTCGAATTTAAAATATTACAATTTTTCCTACAGTAGGGCGACGAATGTATTTTCGCATAGTAACGGAGGGGAACTCACGGGGGGTCGAGTGACGCGGGCCACGTACCACAAACATGCTTAGTTTGTTGTACCGAGCGCGAAAGAAAGTCATCGTGTTTTTAGTAAAATTACTATGTAAACTAACGTAATTTAATACTTAGGTACATATTATATAATGATGCGCTCAAACTGTTAATCTACATTTAATTTAGATTATTATTTGAATTACTAAGTAATGTAGAATTTAAATCAAATTCACTCATGTTTTCCTCAGATTTTCGATGTCCTCCGATTTTAAGATTTTCTTATCAGAGTATTCAATTTTAATGTAGTTAATTTTTATAAGAGACAATTAAGAACATTCAAAAATAAAGTGTCACGTATTTTTTTTAAACGACGAATGACGAAAAACGACGTAATCGCGGACGAAGTCGCGGGCAACAGCTAGTAATGTATACAATTAAATATTCAAATAACTAAATCAATAGAAGAATTAAGTTTGTATTAACTATGATAATTTGCGTCTTAAAAATGAAAATGTTCCATTGATTCCTTTAATTCTTTTGAATAGGAATATTCACAATTACTGAGAATCTCTCTAATATATAGGCCAAAAACTTGGCTAGGAATTTCCCCAACAAAAATCTTACCAAACCTCGATTTCCACAAATAATTTTAATCTCCAATAAAATACACAATAACAATCCCACAAAGAGCAGATATTTAAAACATCCAACTTTCACAAACTTCTCAGAAATTATATACTTTGAAGGGCAAATAAAAACAGAATTCTCTCTTGTTTCCGAGCAATAGCATGATTTGTCCCGTGGACACAGCTGTGCGAATTCCGAGTAGGTACATCTAAAAGAAATTTTGCATTGACGACGTAATTCGTAACTTTTTCCTCCCAATTCAATGATACGACTCGTCTAACTCTCTGGTGCCCTGGTAGAATTGTGGAAGCGTGAATTTATTAAAGGGCAAAGGGTCTTTGCTACTAAGTGGGCTTATTTGTTGACTGTTTCTTTTGTCCGTGGTTAAATGAAAAAGGACAAAGAAGATAATACTAAAACAATAATTAATAGACAAGTTGATATTTTGTTACCATACAAGTGTGTATGGAAAGTGAAAAGATACTGGTTCAAGCCGTTATTATTTTCTGTAATCCAAATTCAAAATTTATGAATAACACATTGATAGATTTGATTGGTAAAATTCAAATTCTATCAAAAATACGATATCAATAAACCTGTTTTCGCGAATCCATGGAATAAAAAAATAGATTTTGCGTTTCAAATAAACTACCCAAAGCGATCCCACCGGAGTCGTCTATCTTTTCAAGCAAAATAGCTTCATTTCTACGTTACAGGATGACAAACAAACAGTACCAACTCTTTAAATATCAATTTGTTTATGTATTTACGTATAGGAATCGTAAATTGAAACTAACGAAATAAAATTATTATAATATGTAATCTCTACATTTAACGTAGAATAAACAAAGACTAAAATGATCTTGTCATACCTAAATGAAGCCTGAACTATTATTGATCACACAATATGTATAATGTACTTGAAATAAACATGTACCATTATTTTAAAATTAATTTTCAATTCAAATTAAATCCAACACACATATCAATAACATCAGCGAAACACCGTAAAATTCCTAAAGCAAATTGGTTGAAAGCAAATCGAAATACCTCGTTAGTAAAAGCGAGTTAACAGGTTCGAGGCGATTTTATTTTCATTCTTTTTGACTGCAGCTGCAGAAGAAATAGCAATTATTCGTTCGATCCCTCAGTATACACCGGAATGGCCAAGCTACGATTTTAAATTGAATCCCCGAGTATCACGCCAACGATTTTCGAATTTACTTGGGACATACGGTATTATATTTCTGTGGCGATCGTGGCGGTTTTTTCGAGTGAAAATATATTGAAAAAAAAATATGTTTCAGGTTCATAAAATTGAGCTTATGCTTTGTTGTTTGTGATTAATTAACATTAATAATTGAACGTATAGGTGAAAAGCTTATAATATTTTACTATTTGGCAATATTTAATTATTGTGTTAAAATCTGATTTGGGCAGTTAATAAATTTACTTTGGGTGATATTTTATTGTTCCAAAGCGACCATGTCAAATGTTTATCCACGCAAAAAAAGTCGTGTGTCAAATATTTTAAAATTCACTAATACCTGAAACTGTAAACTGCAAGTTACTTGCAATGTACAACGCAAATAGATACCTGATGATGAAATGAGAATTTCATCTTATCATTTATTTTGAGAATATTTAAACAGTTGCTTCTTTAAAGTGAATAAATAAATATAATATAGTTCTCTTAAATATATTCATAAATTACAACCAATATAGAGATACAAAAGGTAACTACGAAAGCTATCAATACTTCTTACAATATATTATAGGGGACGATTGGTAGAGTTATTGAACTTATTGAAGCGTTACCGTACACAATTCAGTGCCGTATGTTTCACCTTACAACACCAATTTCGGTCCGCGAGCGACGTGAGAAATTACTCGACAAGTGATTGGGAGGTTTGTTTAGAAAAATGGCCCGTTACATAACAGTAGTGTAGTTTGATTGATTTAACTGCAATATAATGTTAGCGTGAGCTTTATATTTTTATATTATGGCACTGAGAGATTGAGTAATAATGCAGTATTTTTTTATACGTATTTGAACAGGATGAATTTACTTTGATATTAATGCACTAGCTGTTGCCCGCGACTTCGTCCGCGATTACGTCGTTTTTCGTCATTCGTCGTTTAAAAAAAATACGTGACACTTTATTTTTGAATGTTCTTAATTGTCTCTTATAAAAATTAACTACATTAAAATTGAATACTCTGATAAGAAAATCTTAAAATCGGAGGACATCGAAAATCTGAGGAAAACATGAGTGAATTTGATTTAAATTCTACATTACTTAGTAATTCAAATAATAATCTAAATTAAATGTAGATTAACAGTTTGAGCGCATCATTATATAATATGTACCTAAGTATTAAATTACGTTAGTTTACATAGTAATTTTACTAAAAACACGATGACTTTCTTTCGCGCTCGGTACAACAAACTAAGCATGTTTGTGGTACGTGGCCCGCGTCACTCGACCCCCCGTGAGTTCCCCTCCGTTACTATGCGAAAATACATTCGTCGCCCTACTGTAGGAAAAATTGTAATATTTTAAATTCGAGAAATATTGATTTCTTGTATTCGACTATTCGTTGTAGTCGAATACAAAATATATTTGAAGAAACTTAGGTTGGCCTTCAGGCAAAAGGGATCCTATCAAATTATAAACTTGACCTTGTATCTTAAAAGTAAGCATGAAAGGATCCTCTGATAATTGTTGAGCACCAAAGGATCATTTATAACGCACTACTATAAGAGCGAATATTGTCTAAGAACTGTTTAGATTGCACATGTTCCTCTAAAAGTAGTGATTTCAAAGGTTCTGGTGTATCTTCAAACGAAAGCCGACTCCTTACTCCTCTTTAAAGCATTACAAAAAGAACATACTACGTTAATATCGCCTATACAGAAGATGATCTGTAATCAATTGTGAGGTTATAAGCAAACCCACTTTTATATTTGTCGGACCACACCACCGAACTCGTAGATTGATCTTCTATGTTTACCTCTAAGTCATTAAGACTGTCGAAATCTGTCTACAGTAAGACGGGCCTCTCGCTATTCGTCCGTTTCAAGAGACCAAAATATAGTTTTAATTCTTAATCTTTCATTAAACAAACTTATTAATCGTACTTGTCTCAAATAATCTTGTCTCAAATAATGGTAATATTCGCGTCCCTACTCTAGTCATTGCTTATGCTCATGTTCATCTTCAAGAGATCGAATAATATTATGCTGCACCCTATCATTTGTCAAACGGTCTTCATATTGAGTAAAAGTTTCAGATTATCGAGATAAAATATGCCATTTGCGATCAGCTGTGAGACGTTATACCCTCTCAGTGAAGGTTTCGGTCTCACAGGATAGTACATGCCGTTCGCGGTCAGCTGTGAGCCGCAATTCTCGTTGTGAAGCGGTTTCAGGTTCTCGGCATAACACATGTTGTTTTCGGTCAATAGTAAGCCTCTTACCTCTAACGATCCTTGAGAACTCTTATTTCTCATTTTCTTAGCTTTGCTCGAATTTCGATATAAAGATTTTTTAGGTGGCACTGATGCGAGTGAATAAAAATTAAGTTAAAACGGACTGAGAGTGTTATAATCATCAATCATCATCATCATTAAATACATATAATAAAATTGTGGAAAAGCGATGTCTGTACAATGTATGTAGAAAAAAATTAGCAGGTGTTATTATTAAATCGATCTTGAACCCAAAACTGTAGTTAAAAATTTTTTTGTCTGTTTGTCTGTATGTTTGTGCACGCTAATCTCAGAAACGGCTTATCCGATTTAGATGCGATTTTCACTAATGTATTGTGGTAATCTTCATTTAACATTTAGTGTTTAATTCATGTCAATCGGTTCATAAATAAAAAAGTTATGACAATTTATAAGTAATCACGGCGAACATTTGCTAAGGCATTCTATTGTACACTGTACAGTGTACAGTGTACGATAAAACGCAATTTATCTGTTATACGCTACAGTTATTCCTTTACATGTCCAGATGATCATATCAAAATTCCCCAAGGGTTTGGGGGTAAGCTGAGGTAGTAGGAGGGGGGGGGGGGGTCAAATTAACATTATGGTTACTTCTAATAGGTAAATTTTCCACATAAAATGTCCTTTAAATTATGTCGTATTATATTTTTAACCCCCGACGCAAAAAGACGGGTGTTATGTGTTTGACTGCTATGTATTTATGTGTGTGTGTGTGTGTCTGTCTATGGCACCGTAGCTGGCTAACAGGTAAACCGAATTAGATGCGGCTTTTTTTTGTTAGGCAGCATATTTTCCGACGCTGGTTCTTAGATAAATTGTATCAAAATCGGTTCATCCACTTATTATACCTACATAGGGGTAAAAGTGGGAATGAAAAAAATGATATAATAATTTATTTTTAAAGATCGTCGGGAAGTTTATGAAATTATTTATTCCTTTTTCTATACACTTTTCTTCGTCTAAACGGTTTAGTTACGTGCTCCCTCTCTCTCTCTTCAGCCTTTAGTTACGTGCGTGAGACAGGAAACATCTAATTTGGATTTGTTCCTGGATTTGATAAAAATTGAGTATCGATTAAGCTGATCAGTGGGTACACCATACATTATTAAAAACATCCATTTAAGAAAGGAAGGAAATAGAATTTGCTCCTCTCCCCCCCTGGTTCCTAAAAAATAATATGACATAATTTAAAAGAAATTTTACGTAGAATTAGTTAGGCATTTCTTTTTTGATTTTCGATATTATATACTAATCATAATTTTTAATTACAATATTATGTAGTAACTATTTGGTATAGGTTAGGCATTTCATTTCTTGATTTTCTTTAATAAGTTGGTACGTAAGTTTTTTAGCTCAGTTTAGTAAGAAATTTTAATAACAATTCTTTTAATTATTTATGGTAGTACGTATTTACTCAATAATTGTATGTTAAGTAGTAATTCAGCATGGGCGTAGCCACGGTGGGGCTGAGTGGGCGTGGGCGTTGGCGTGGGCCTGGGAGTGGGCGTGGGAGTGGAAGCATGAAAATAAAAACAATTATTGTTGCCCCACCCTGAGCCCATGGTCATAGGTCCCATAGTCACTATTCCACGCGGACGAAGTCGCGGGCACAGCTAGTAGACAAATATAATCAGAAAGCTTTGAACTCCTACTCGAACTTTGGCGTCAGTGTCGATCCCTAATCACCTCGTGATAGTTATTTAGGAAATATATTTCATGTACAGAATTGACCTCTACAGATTTAATATAAGTATATAAGTATACATATTATTAGATTCCAATTTCCATGTAACGTTAAATTCGACTATACAATAACTAACAGACAACGCAGGTTACTCTCGTTTCCGTAAGTTGAGGCGGCTACATATTCGGTCCTCATAACTTCACTTTTTGTGAACGAAACGACAGCGCGGTTTAATTCGATGCCAACACCATCAAAAAAAAGGAAATATTTTTAATTGTGAAAAAATATTATGATTTACACTATTAATACTATTTTAACATTAACACAAAATATAAGACTGTGAGTGTGTAAAAATAAATCCAGCTAGTTTCACATCAAACTTATGTTTATAATTAGGTATACGACATGAAAATATTATATTAATTACCAAGCAATAATCATACAGGTAAATACTGAACAAAAGTATTAACAGTCAAAGTATATTTTTACTTACAACATGTAAATGATGAAGGAATAATAATTATCAACGAACTAACCTTTTTGTATTATAAAGAATAGATAAAATTCGACCACTAAAGAATGCTGGTTCGAGTCCCGCCTCGTTATCGAATTTTTAAAACACGAAGATTTTTAAAAATGTAACCAATGAACACAATCAATATTAGATTAACTGAAATGGTGTCTAGTTTGACTTAAAATAATAAACATCTACCCTCACTTTTAAAAATGTAGTATATTCACACGAATTATAAGCGCACCTTATAGGGAAGGGAAGATATGGGTTAAAGAGTTAAATAAATAAATAACATAATTATATTTAAATTATTAATTTTTAACATTGTGTTCAGTAGTGTTAACATGTAAATTGATTTGATTTTTACGAAATCTCATAGATGGCGCTGTTTCAAATTTGTATACTAATAAATTCATTAAACTGATTCTCTGCCCAAATTACGTAAATGACATAGTTTTTATTGTGTAAAGCTAGATAATAGCATGGCTTACCCGAAACCAACATTTAAACATGAGTCTTTAGATTATACGCTGTCGTAATACACGGAATACGTAAGAAAAAAAAAGGTTCACAGCTCCTCCCCCGGAGGTGATAGCATGATAATATGTTTAAAAAAGCCTCACCCGACCTGTTAGTAATATTCATGCAAAATTTGAAGTCAATCTATGCAGTACTTTTCGAGATTAGCCTGGACAAACATACAGACAAACAGACAAACAGACAAACAGACAAACAGACAAACAGACAAACAGACAAAAATTCTAAAAACTATGTTTTTGGCTTCTATATCGATTATAGATCATGGATTATGTATTCTTTTAAAAAAATATTCAATGTACAGTTTTGACTTTCCTACGATTTTATTATATGTATAGATAATATACAATTTATATTTTGATAATCACTTCAAGTTTAGTACTGTACCTGCACCTTCCCTTGTTTTTTTAACGTAATTGTCGAAGGGTAAGGGCGCTTGTGCACTACAAGGAATTTTACTGTCCGGCATTCCGATTTTTTACGGTCCGGTGTGGCATGAAAAAACCGATGAATTGCTTGTGCACCTGTCCGTCTTTACTCGGATCAGTGCGGTACAGTTCAAGGAAGTATGGCGGTATAATGCTATCATAAATGATTGTTTTCGCATTTTACAAGAAACGAGTAAAAATATAGAAGGTGAAATATTATATTACTTCGTTATAATAAAAAGTAAAGTTCCGTAAGAGATTTAAAATGCGTGTTTCACTTATTTATTTTAATCGGTGACGAGGAGCTAAATCTATTCCCACTTGAGCTTTAACTTACCAACACTTACTTAGATAATAATTATAGGTCAATGCTTGGTCAATGTATATAAAATAACAATACCGACTTCTCAAATCTCATTGCCAGCTAAAAGAAAGTAAAACAAGAGCTTGCTTTCAATTGGCATATGCAATAAAAAGAGTAAAATCCAAGCAAGTGGGCACTCGAAAACAATTATACCTACAGCGGCTCGTAAACTCAAAAAACCATCCGGAATAGGGAAAAGTAAAATGTCGGACGGTAAAATTACGTATAGTGCACAAGCTAGTATTTAGATTAATTGCGTGCCATACCGGACCGTAAAAAATCGGAATGCCGGACCGTAAAATTCCTTGTAGTGGACAAACGCCCTAAACGTTGTTTTGTAAGAATAAAACTAATTTTCACATTCTTTTCTCTAAGTGATCCTCGGTAATTTTGTGTGAGTTCCATTTTCTGTACAAAATATATGCCACAATATTTCGAATATAATAGTCATAGACAACACAACGTCCGTTACATCGAAACATAAAACATTTGAATATAAAAATAAAATAGAAAATAGCAAAAAAAGAACGCTTACATCGTTACAAAACAATTCCACATTAAAAAGTTTAAGCTATTTTGTGATAAGTTTCCAGTTTTGCTCAGTAACGTGAGTTTTCAGAAATAAAGAATACTTCTCTTTGTTGGAGATTTTCAGTTTTCATTTCCTTGCGTCCGAAATAGTTGGAGTAAGCGTGGGAAACGTGTCTAAATACGAGTTAGTAATTATACGCTTCTGGAGGAATATTTTAAACTTATGTACTGCGAATTCTTTTACGTGTAAGCGGATTGTAACATTGGATTTTAGTAGTTTTATTTTTCAAAAAGATAAACAAGTTTTTTTAAAAGGTTTCCTGTGTATTTTTAAATCTACATGCAACTAACTACGTTAGTGATTTCAAAATCGATTTATTATTATTATTAATACTATCAGTAAATGTTAGTAGGTAATTATTTTTAAATGTCGTTATTGCGGTATCAATTCATTATCAGGTAATTAAAATTATAACCTTCAATAACTTTGAAAAAAACAAAAAAAATAAGGGTTTTTAACTCGGCTAGCTTTCACGATATCTTATAATTTGCATCTTATGATATTGACTGTGATTTATTTATTCCTGATATATCCGTCCATTGTATCTGCAAAATTCATTTCATTCATTCATTCATTCAAAATGTTCATAGGACGTCTTACCAGCTCCCCTGCCGGTTATATACGAAGACAGGACCTACAATTTATGTTATATTATACCTAGGTCATCTATACTAATATTATAAAGCTGAAGAGTTTGTTTGTTTGAACGCGCTAATCTCAACTCGAATTACTGGTTCGATTTGAAAAATTCTTTCAGTGTTAGATAGCCCATTCATCGAGGAAGGCTAGGCTATACATCACGCTAAGACCAACAGGAGTGAAACCACGCGGGTGAAACCGCGGAGCGCTAGTAATGTACATAAAAGTAAAAAAAAACCATACTGACAATTCAATATTTCATGAAAATTAATAAAATGCCGCAACCGATGTAGAAATTATTGTCACTGATTATTAGTGTGGCTACGATCCGGACAATTGCCAAAATCGCTATGGTAAATGTTTCATAATTATAATATTTAAGGCCGTGTACGCCGCGCCGTCCGTGCGCTGTTTGGCTCAAATATGTGATTTTTCAAACCAGATTGTCCATCAACCACTTATCTTACACACATATGAATTACTAATAATTTTAGGAAATTTTATTGTCTATGTAGTTAGTTAAGAGTTTTTTTCAATTAATACAGTATTTGTGAATACCATCAAGATAACTGAGCCGATGATTACTTGATTTCACTTTTAGTGTCAATTTCGAAGCTTAAAATATCTGAAATTGCTGACAGATCTAACACACAATTATTTTTAACTAACTGCAAAAATCCTTATTAAAATAGTTAGTTAAAAGATTTTTTTATTTTGGACTCCTAACTTACGTAATTAAAATCCGAACAATGTGAATTTTTTTAGAAATTATAGTCGACAAAATGATTATTTTCACCAAGATATTTGACTTTATTGAATATAATTTATACATATTGCAATAAAAGAATGTCTTACTTATAAGATAAAATTTAAAAAATCAACTAAGGTACCTCTATTATTTTTCTACAAATTTTTTTAAAGTACTATAAAACACTGCGCGCGACCCGATTAAAATAAGTCGGCAGCGAGCCTTTCCAGAGAGAGGACATGTTGCTCGGCGCTCTCCTGTGGACCTATGCTGTTCATAGTAAAAGATACGTAGTATATTATTATTAGTCTGTGGTAAAAGGATAGCGCAAGCCGCGATCTATCGTAATAGATCGCGGAGATTTTGACTTGCGTTAAATTGAATATGCGCTCTTAATACAATTTAATAATACCAAATTAGTTGTTTGTAATATATTATAAGAATATAAATACGGTGATGTAAATGAGCTAATACAATATTCGAAAAAAAAAAGTTTTTTTTTAATTATTCAAATATTGGATAATTAAAGTTTCCATGACTTTTAGTAGATTTGACGTAATTCAGTAACAAACACATATATGCACTTATCCAAATAATCCACCCATAAATGCAATAATTTCTACATTCTTTCGTTCGCAAAAATAACCCCAAAACATGTGATGACAAATGAAAGGGAATCACACAGCGTCATCAATTATACTCTAACAATAAGTTTGAACCGGCAAAAAGTCGCAACGTATCGTTTCCCGTATTTCAAACGTTATATTAAGAGCCGATTTTTCAATTCTTGGATAAAATGTATTCGTCAAATAATGTATAAAACTGCCATTTTAAAAACGTATTCTAATTGCCCGTATTTGACAGTTTACGTGACATTTTAATATTATCGTGTAATACTTTATTGGACGGATAAGTTTTATCCAAGCATTGAAAAATCGGCCCTAAGACTATTAACTAACTGGATGAAGAACTATGTATAGTTTATGACGCTTATAAATTAGGAAGTTTTTACTACAATAAATCGGATTTTGTGCAGTGTGCACTTATGTGAGTTAACTCATAGTTTACTACTTCTAATGCACTAATGTTATAACAATTGTGAAAGTTTAAATAACTCAAAAAATATCAAAAGGGCTTGTATAGCATATTTGAATTTGAGCTTTTGAAACGGAAAATATGAAGCTCTACAAAATTCAATGTGGTCCTCTACATTCATATTTTTGTCAGTATCAATATGCCATATTTACAACAGAACAAACAATTTGAGTGCGGACATTGAATTTATGAAATATCCAAAATCAAAGTCTTATTCGATCTTCATTGCAGAATTAGTTTCAAAATGCAACCATAAAGTTCATCCTAGAAAAACGTAGCTATAATCTTATCTCAAATACATCGTAGCATAGCTTCCTTATTAGCAGTTAGTGTGACAACAGCATAAAGGTTCAAATGAAAAAGTTCCCGCGATAAATTCTGCGAGAGTAGCAAAACTCCTACGACACGTTAAATTTTATTACCGCTCGAAGCCTCCGTTGTACGTGCCTATTAAACTTTGGATATTATTAAAATGATCTCTGGCAAAGGCTATTGGGAATTCGGGGGAAGCGAACGTACCTATGTTCTTTGGAATTATCCTGATCAGATGGGCGATGATATCCTTAGTAACTAAAAAACTTACTGAAGCAATTTTATTTATCGAATTAGTTGGTAATTAATTATTTATTTTATTAGTCAATTGCGTCGGTGTGCGTTTTTTATTTTATGTATGTGTATTTATATATGTATGTGTATTTTCATATTGTAATATATATCTGTGGTATTTGGTACGTACCACTTAAGTGCAAAATGGTGATTTTTGAGTATGAGCGTTTGAAAGTTTTCACGGTTGCTACCCTGTTGCTACAGATCGGAATAAACTCTTGAGTAAAACAAATTTATGATATTTAAATGTCTATTATGTTCAAGTTTTGAACACTTACAAAAAAAATAAAAAAAACGTTCTAGTTCAAGAGTAATTGTTACTTAACATGTTTGTACCAAAAGAAAAAAATGTGAAAATGATGTGAAAATGTCTAAAACGTGTGTACTTAAGTGGATTAGAGCATATTTATTTGTACTCTTAATTAGTATTTATTCCTATTTTTACCCTAAAGGAAAGGATTTTTCATTTTTTTTCGACGGAGACATAAACAGACATTAAAAAACAAATATTATGGGGAAACGTCTTCCATACAAATAGATTTAACCATATATAAAAACAAAAACGAATAGGAGTGTGATTTGCCACAAATAAGTACTCATTAAAAAGCCAGGAAATATTGTGATTTTCGTGCAATATGCAATTCTCTGATACTTTCTCTACAAAGTAAAATCCTTAAAGTAGTGTGTGTGTGTGTGTGTGTGGTTCAGAAGTCACGGTAGTTCGCTTGCCTGCCGTGCTAGATGCTGCGGGATCGATCCCATCAACCGACATCTACGAATGTGTCTTTTTCGGATGCATAAGTAGATTCTCTAATAACCAGAGATACATCTTTTATAACAAGAAAACATCATCATTTCTAATAACAGGAAAACATCGAGATGGCAACCGGGATTTTCGTCTGAAATCACCAACCAGCAGTGAGCAAGCGTGGTGATTACTGCTCATGCCTTCTCCTTGTGAGAAGATGCCCTTACCCTGCAAATAGTTACGAGCTGGATCAAGTCAAATAAAATTTGTTTGTAAAACGTACCACTACAACATTCATTCATAGTCCTCATCACTGTCACTGAAAGTCACAAGATTGTTTCTAGTCGGACCATGAGACAATGATTTGAAATAATCATCATAAATTGGATCGCTTATTGGCAGGAGATCTAAGAGATCTTTGAATTTCAGAGCATCGATATTGATAGGCTCATTAGAGGCCAATGGCAAAGCCACTTCGGAGACTTCTCTCTTTTCTCAGTTCTCTTAAACCAGAAATACAGCAACTCTTCATTTTCACTCAAAGAGTATTTAAAATCTACGTCATTAGACTTTTCATACATCAACCAGAAAATACAGTTCTAACCAAATGTAGTTTTGTCTGTTGCAGTATTTCTTTTGATAAAATGAGTAGGCAGTCAATAGTTTAGAAAATGGAAGATCAGATTCATTCGTTAATTTTACATCATGGCGATTGCTGGTCATTTTCATTTATCTCGGGGAACGGAGATGGTGCTGTTTCTTTTTTGAAAATGAATCTTTCATTATCTGCTTAACAGGCAAGATATTATACCGATTTTGACCTGGACAACACTGAATATAAAATAAGCTACTCTATTTCTTCTGCCAAACCGTTAATAAAATGCCATAAGCATGATGCGATTTCATCCGCACCTCTTTGAGCTATTCCTTCATACATAACATAATGGAATGTTCGTTTAGTAATAACTTTGCGGATTTTTAAATTAAAAGTCCAAAGTTTCTTTTATAAAACGTTATATGTAAGGGAGAAGACCTGTTAAGTTCACAAATAATTTTATTTGATTTGGTACAAATAAGTTAAGTGATGATAATAATTATTCAAGTTTGGTCTAATTATGTTAAGTGCTCTTACGTTGTAAATGGCCGTTCGTTGATTGAGTATTCGTTTTACAAGTCTATGTTAAGTTATATTAATATATTTGTATCAAATAAAAATATTTTTTTTTTGTACTTAAGGGGTTTTGATACAACCTATTTAAGGTATTTCTACTATCAGTAGGCTTATGTGACATAGACCAAACGAAAGAGGACGTTTTTATCAGTATAGATGGCCAGAAAACAAAAAATGGCCATTTTTGCACTTACGAGGTATATACCAAACACCACAGATATGTATGTATATGTGTATCTATGTTTTTGTATATTTGTATGCTTATATTAATATCTATATATAAATATATTATATATATTTTAGTAGTATTTTTTCTGTTTTTAGTGCACTTGCCCTGTTTATTTTATTACTTTTGCACTGCGTCTCCTTGTCCACCAGGTTGTCTGGAAGAGATCGCTGTCTGAGCGATAAGACCGCCTGTTGTGCTCTTTTATTAACAATGTATTGTGTCCTTACTTGTACTTTTCTCTGTGGTGCACAATAAAGTATTTTTGTTTGTTTGTTTGTTTGTTTAACTCGCAGGTATAGTTGTAATGTATTGGTGAAGATCAAAACATCGTGTTTGTTAAGGCTGCAGTCTAGCAAAATTGCGTTTTCAACAAGTTATTTGACAATTTTTTCCCGGCTAATGAAATGATGAACTGAACTTTTTTTTCTTGTTTATCAATTAGTGTTATATACGCAATGCGCGTGAATTTTTTCACATTTATAAAGTTACTTTATGTTACCTTAATCAGGCCTTCAAGATAAGTCTCTTTCCCCCAAAGACATTTCGAGCTAAGTTTGTGCACTCACTACGTTGCAACCGATTACAATTTACACAATCTGATCAGCGCATAAATATCCTTATATAGTCGTTATTAAAAACTGCTGAATACAATTGCCGAAAAACTTATGATTTTCTTAATTAGAACGTTATAAATTCACTAAATTTCCCATTTTTTGCCTTACAAAATCTATTGATAAATACTGCTAAAAGTTATTTTTTCCATTAATTTATTCGAGTTGGTTGAAGACCAATGAGTATTAATCCTTTAAAAAAATTTTTTTTTGAATTTTGATAATTCTTTAAATATTAAAAAAATATTTAAAATAATTACGAAAAATCCTAGCGAATTTCTTTAGTCGCGCTCCTTGGGCCGGAGCGTTCTGACGTGTGCTCTACGCTCGATTTTCCTTCATACCGAAGTGAAAGTTGCTCTACTTCATTAAATTTAATATTTTTGTTAATTGATTATTTTTATCTTAGTTTTGTGCAAATATTCGTATTTTTAAACATTTGATTTCGATATGGAAAATAAACGAAAAAAATACGCGTGTAACTACTAGAAAAAAAATTATCTTCGAACATAAAGTTAATGAAACCAAATAGATTGCAAAGGTGATTGGCAACAATTTCTTTATTTTACGGGGTGTCAGTAAAGGGATGTATATTTCTTTAAAACTAAAGTAAGCTAATAAATTTTCTTATAATATATTTTTTTTTGAAGTTCCAAAAATGTTTATTTTTCGTTTGAGAAATACGAAATATAATATAAACTTGTATTGAGAACTTGAACTTCCCAAGTTCATCCGGGGAAATCCCCATACGGGGAAAATGATTTGTTTACTCCAAAATTATATGCCGAGGTGTTTAAATTTTTTCTTCTAGTCATTTTCAACGTAGCGGCATGTTGTTTGATTATTAATTTTGTAACTTAAATACAGGATGTTGGTTTTATATTCGGATCTTACAGACGCGCTGACAAATTTAGTCCGCCATTTCTAGTTTAGTCCACCAACTCTAAGTACCAATATTAAAACGAATGGATTATCATCACATCATCAAAACTCAGATGTAATGGAAGATCACAATAACATAGAAAATTCAGTGGGTGTTGAGAACTAAACAAACACAAGTAACAGAGACGCGAAGAATAAAAAAAGAGGACGAAAACGATAATTCGTTGATGCTTTCCCTTTTCGACGTATTGTTAGGGTACATCACCAATCTGCAAAAAACAAAACTGATGACTCCCAATTGCTGATTAAAAATGAAAAACAAATAATCGACAACAGTGGTGAAAATTAGCTGATCACAATGAAACATCCTTCAGTGGTAGCAGATTTACTCATTTAAAATGTATCGGTGAACAGCGTAAAGGAGAGGAGGACAGGAAAACATTATGAATGTGGATGGTGGATTGTATACAGGGTTGTAATCGTTAAGTATGTGCAGGCGATTATGACGTTATTATTGCAGGTATCAAAAAACTTAAAACTGATATCGAAATTACTTAACCTAATGAGCAAAATGACAATAATAACTTTTTAAAAGTGTAACGAGAAATATCTAAAAAATTTACTTTATACACTCCCATATCAAAAAGGGAAAATGGGACTAGTAAAAGTTAAATGTCTAATTCCGGCAAAAGACATGAATGCGGAAGATGCGGTAAAAATAAAAAAAATAATATTTGAAATACAATGCAAAAAATAACACTTTTGAAATACAAATAAGCAGACTTCTGCTTCTGCAACTAAACGTTGCAGAAGCAGAAGTCTGCTTATTTGCTGTTTGGACTGGAGTGAATAATTCGTTAAAAATAGAATATATAAAAAAGTATGTAACGTTTAGGCAAAATAAAATGATGGACCATTATCAAGATTTTACATAAATTGCCTACTGTCAGAATTGATTGATTCGAGAATTCAGCATTCGATGCCCATCAAGAACCCATCCTATATCATTCAAGCGATTGAAAAAAAAGAGATAAATCCAGTGCAACCGATAAAGCATCAGAATGCTAGCAAAAGATTTATTAGGTTTATCAATATAAATCTATATATTACACATAATATAATAAATCTGTAGAAGACGCGAAGACTGACATCCGCGCGGACGGAGTCGCGGGCGGAAGCTAGTCAGAAATAATTATCTTTTGTTTTCATTTGCGTATTTTTCTATTTTATAATTTTTTAACACAAACATTACATTTTTTTTATTATATACAAAATTTGTTTATCCGTTTTATTAGTTAAACTGAACAACTTTCACTAAGAAAAAAATGTATAGAGTTATGCATTTTGTATGGAAAGCTTATTTTTTTTATATTTCGTCCAAATTTCTTTGTAAAAGTTGATCAGTTATATAAACATGAAGTTGAAGATATCAATAGAAAGTATTCGCAAATTTTGTGTACTGATAAAAAAAAAATCACCCGGTGTAATTTTCACGAAAATTGTTTCAAATTGTCATTTTTGGTACTTATTACGAATATTAAATTATGCATACGAATGATTTAATTTTTAAAAATTAAGTGGAGCAACTTTCCCTTAGTACATTTGTATTATTTACATATAGGATGACAGGATGCATTTGTTTGCACTACTAGACCAAGCCCTTAAGGTTAGTCTTATAGATGCGGAATATGTTATTAAGTGATATGCTTGTGAAGCTCAAAGATTTAAACGACATGATGATAAAGCAGAAACCACTTAGAAACATTTTAATCGAGCTTCTTATTTATAAGGGTTAATTAGCTCACTTAATAAAAGATTGATTTTCTTTCATTCACATTTTTCTAGAGAATTTTCACATTTACAAGTGAAATATTTCCTATACCTAGAACGTTTAACTTTTCAATTTGAGTCTTATTATATTAAAATATCAAATTAACGTTTATGAATAATGATATTATTATAATATCCTGTTCAAATAAATTGAAAATAAATATATTATCATACTTACCGTAAACTGAAATAAATTTCATAAAAAGTATTATTAAAAACTACGAGCGCAGTTTCTCAGTGAAGCATCTCTGAATAAAATCATATCTAATACATTTAGTTAACTTTTAAACACTATTTGAATTTCCCGCGATCGCAATAGGGTAAAAGTGGGATAGATGCCGCACTAGGATAGATGCCCCATTTTCAAAAAACCTCACTTCCCAGAGTCCTGACTACGAATTAATGATTTAAATAGGAGCTCCTATCACCCCGCACCTCGTGTACGCATGAGCTGTTGTTTGGTGAAGACGTGTTTCGCTAGTGCGTGTTATAATATCGGCGGCGAACTTCACGAACACGTTAAAATTTAAAAAGGTTGATATTTGCCTTTGCATAACTTTATAAGTATTAATAAATTTCACTATATTTCTTATTATGTCTATACACTGGTTCATTAAGTACAAATCTAAGTGAAAATAGTGGCTCTTTTGTTTTTATTTAATAAAAAAACTACTGGGGCAGCTATCCTTATCAAAAAGGATAGTTGCCCCTTTTTTTTCGAGGGATAGATGCCCTTAGGGGCCTCTAAGGGCATCTATCCCTCAATACATATGTACATGTTAGTATCGATAATCACAGGTACTGTTTATATTTTTACCCGATTGCGTCAGAGGTTTTCTCTATGTTAACCGATTACTCGTTTAATTTGCTTTTTTTTTGTTATGTTTACTTACTTATTAATGATCTGCCCTGATTGTAGGAGAACCACGCCACGAAAATACAAAAGAAAAGAAGGAGTGCGAGCGCAAGTGGGTCATTGTCAAATTTTGCGCAGGTAAACTTGTCCCTCAAAACTTTTTTACTTCTATACCATTAAAAAGTTAACTGTCACTCAAAACTTTCAGCAAATACAAACTTAATCGCATTACTAATAATATAGGGTCAACCGGGGCAAATGCAACTAAAAAATAACAAGTTTCAAGTTTGATCGGTTGCAGTTATCTCCTTTTATATTTGGTCATTTATTTGACCCATTTAGTGGTTTTTGTATTTATTCAAGATTATTTTCAACCAATCAAGCAATACAGTAGTCTTATAAATAACTGGTAGTGAGAATATTTCCTAAAATTGGTAGAAAAAGTTACATTAACCCCTAGTCGGGGGTAAATGCAACTAACTGCCATAGCTCTTCTTCTATTTCATATAAAACAACGAATATAGAATATATTTATGAGATTTCATGTTATTCATAGGATTTTGAACTGGATTACCGTGTAGCAAGGACGAGTTTTCAGGAAAAATCTTATTTTTCTGATTGTGGGGCAAATGCAACTATTTGTTAGAGAATTAGTGTGGGGAATGCAAAAAACTTATTCATCGATATATTTTTATTATTCTATATATATATACAATAACGTTATCTATACAATAACGTTGCGATCGTAGATGGCGCCGCATTATTTAGAGGAAAAACTCATGTACCTACTTTGATTTACCACTTTAAATCGCAAAAAAAAATAACAGTGTATTACCTACTAAGTCAATTTTAATTTTTGGGCAGAACAAATAATATTCTTTGTGTTAAATATCGTTTTTAGTTACTTATATTCTTTAACCACGCTTTATCTAATTTGAATTTTACTTATGAACCCGTCTCTGGGTATAATATCGAAGAAATAATCGATGGTTCTTCTTTAATTAATCATAAAGAAAGTATATTTTGACTACCAAGAAGGATACATAATAAAAATATCGACACTGTCACATCACTAGTGTTTTTAGTTTCATACAAAAATATAAGGGGCTATTGTAACTAACCTCACAGTTGCAATAACCCCACAGTGAAATTTTCATGAGGCAATTGTAACTGCATCAATAACACAAAATAGAGTCAACTAACGCACTAAAAATATAAATGAAATAAGCTTAACGGCTTGTGATAATTGTGTCCAATCAAAAACACCTGCAAAAAATCACTCCTAAACAATATTTTTGTCTGCAAAACTCGACACCTGTTTTTACGCACACCAACTTCAAAATAGCGGTTTGACACAATGGCCTATCAATCAAATAGTTTTCATCGTAGGGGCACCATCTATTACTTGTAAGATTTATTAGTCGTTGAGTTATTGAATCATAGGTGGCGATTTATTACAACAACTCTAATAAATTAGTTATGATAACTAGTTGCAATAGCCCCATAGTTGCATTTGCCCCGGTTGACCCTATTAATAAAAGAAAGGCCTATTTTTAATTTTTAATTTTATTTTTTAAAGTAACATTGTGGTTTTTTCTGGTAACAGAAGGGTTTTCCATACAAATTTGACCTGTCCCAAGTAGCACTTCGTTACAGAAAATGTAAAATAACTACAATTTCCAATATACCAACCCACATCAATTAAAATATTACTATAAACAGAATATTGTAAATATTTCTAAGAGTAGATTTTAAAACCGATCAGTGCTAAAATTTATTTTATAAAAAATTTTTTAACTTTGTCCCACGTAGTGTTTAGAATCGTGTGCTCTACTATGTTACTAAATAAATAATTACTCAAAATAGAGGTGGCGCTGTTTTCGACTTTCTATTAGCTTGAGCAAGGTTTCTGCAGCCATTGTGGTCGTTCGTTAGGTCGGGGGGAGGGGTACATTGAATTTCAGTCGACCGCATGGCGTTGAACGTGCCGCGTGTTTTTATTCCGCGTCAACATTGTTACCTCCCTATTAACGTAAGTAAAACCGTTTTTTTCTATTATTTTACGTTCAATTTGTTGTTTAAGGGGTAATTATGCTCAATTTGAAATAAAAAAAATAACTAAATGCATTATTCTATGATTTATGTCTTTTAGAATGTAAAATTTACAACTCTGTTATCATCATTCTGTTACTTAGCTCATGGTAACAGAGTTGAGTAAGCATGTATTCTTTAACTTTTGTTTGAAATTTTATATTGGTAATTTTTTTTTTTTCTTAATAATCGGTTTCCTAAAGTAATTTTGAGTTGTTATATGTAAATAAACCATATATAATTAAATGTAACCTTGAAGATATTGTTACAGGATATTCTGCCGTTATTAACGCCCTTAAAATGCTTCTCACGCTAGCTGAGCAGCAAGCAAGTTAAGAGAAACATGTCGCAGTTATTTACAGATTATATAAAATTGAAGTAACAATTACAAACAGTTAACAAGAGATACGAGACGTATTAAAAACAATGCAACAGAGAAAAACGAAAAAAGTCTAAAAAATAAGGACGGCAATCCAATAAATCCAGTAAAAACTATTAAAAAACGCCATGAAAAAGTTAAGAATCGGAAGGAAAAGTATGCTATTGATAAAATATTTGACAAGAAGGCCGTTAAATTCTCTAGGCAGGAAATACAAATTATAAAAGAGTGTCTTGCTGTGGATCAAAGTTTCATATGAAAAAAATCAGCCCACATGTAAGAAAAATGTTTTAAAAACCAAAATCAATCTTTTCGAACGTGAAAACATATCAAGAGTATGCAATTTATTCACATAAAGTACAAAAAGAACAACTAAGTTACTGTGTTACAACTCTGTTATTTTCGTGTCCCGAAGATTAAAGAACATATTTACGAAATTTAGGAAAAGCTATTCAATATAATACTGTTAAATTACAATAGGTTAATTTGCCAGTTAATGAAGCGGTTATATGTTGTAATTAGCTGTTAATTTATAGATATTTCATGGAGTTGTGTAGAATTTAAGGTTTGTTATTATTCATAAAGTAACAGAGTTGACTAAAACTTTAAATGAATTACTGTAAAACTTAAAAAAAGCTTGTACTTCTAATGGTGATTATAAGATATAAGACTGTAATTAATATAAAAGCCAAAATATGTGCGACTGGCTTATTTAATTTTATGATAAAAGGTAAAGTATAATGATAACAGAGTTGTATTTTTTCACCACCCTGACGCACTAAATCTGAAATAAATCTTAAATTATTAGCTAAACATCGCGGCCAACTTAAATAAACCCTACTTCAGTTGTTTTAACAGGCACAGGCATAAAGAAAAGTTCAATTTTAAAATATTTTCTTTTACACATTTTTGAAATCTGCAGTTACGTTTACCTGCGCAAAATTTGACAATGACCCAAGTATATTCTTGGACAACAGAACAACTATGTGAACTTGACATTTGCTGGTTTATCATATTAATTTTATTAGATTTCGCGTTTATAGAGTATGTCAGGCATCTATCCCACTCTGCAGGCATCTATCCTCCTTAGTATTTTCATGGTGGGGCAACTATCCAACTAGGTAGGCATCTATCCTCAAAAAAGGTGTTCTACAAAAATATTTATTACACATTATCTATAAATGATAGGATTAAAAATATATATAGTAATTCAAAACAGATAATTAACCTAGCTATATTCATACAAAGTGTTCGTATAAGATTCATGTTTTTTAAATTATGAGGCTATTTCAAAAAGTGGGGCATCTATCCCACTTTTACCCTACTCATAACAGTTTATGCGCCATTTTGAAAATATTATTTCTGGTCCGACTAATGTTTAACCAATTCCTTGGAATTTCTTAAACTGTAGAGGTAGATTTATTTTCTCTGGTAATATTTTTATTTTATTTTGTTTAAGAATAATATATTAAATTATATAATATTAGATACGTGTAAATCATCGAAGTACGTTCAAAATAATTCTATTAAAATGGCATGCTTAATTGTATAAGGTACGAGATATTTTTAGAATTCCACTGAATTTACCTTGTGTGTTAAAATTTGCGCTTAATATTATTTATTCCTAAAATCCTGGAAATTATAATAATTTCAATATTCATTGTACAATGAAAATTGAATTTAAATTGCAAAATTTTCGATTACCAGAAAAAATTATGTGGTTAATAGATAATTCGGTATTTCTCTGAAATATATTTCATACCAAATAATCCCATAATAAAATAACCAGAATACATTATTATAATTTTTATTTGAATTCATTGATCCTAATTTCCTGCTGTTCACACTCATACAACGATCGTATCGTATTATAAATATGAATACTATTTCTTCATAAATCCCAGCTGAAGTTGATAATACATACGCACCTAATTTCACATACTTTAAATTCTCCTCGCAAGATAAAAGCGAAATTATACGTCACGTGAAAACACACATTTAACATTACCAACAGAAAAATCCCAAACACGCGACATTCAAATGTTCATATTGTATGAAACATGAAATTCTTAAATACGAGATCAAGGAATTGCTAACATGGGCTTAAATAAATCATGAAAAAGCAGAACATTTAATTCCATTCACGGGAGATTGTAATTTCAAAGGGAAATTCTTCAAAGTATTTCCCGGCTCCGACGCCTATATCAGGTGGATATTCGATGCAAAAGAACCCTGTTGCCAGACAGACTAACTGAATTACCTTAACGGTACCACACTAGGTGATTCTTAATAGACTTAGGTAGTTGCTATTCGTATTAAATACCTAGATTTTTTATTTTGCAAAGACAATGAAAATATTATTAAAACGTTTCCTAATAACATGTTGAAAATCTTTTGTTTTTCTTCTCCTTTAACTTCTTGTCTTGTTTATTATTACCATTAACTTTGGTAGAAAGATAATGATGAAAATAGATGAGTAAGTAGTTGTGTAATTTTCTGTCAGAGTGGACAAACTTATAGCACCTTAAAAATTTGTAGGTACTTGTTGGAAATATATCGGATCCTGAAAAGATTGCCGAATTAAAAAAAAACCCAGATAGAGTAGTAGAATTGGGGCCTTCACGTGAAATCTGGTAATTAATAATTAATGATTGAATACAAAAAGTGTTTTATTTTTCTTTCCTCTTCCCATAGTTTAAATGCTTGCGACGAAATCTGTCGCTGTTTTAAACTATTTTGCATATTTCAACAAACACGATGCGCTATTCATTCACATACTTCCAAAAAAAGGACTTCGATTTATACCAAGAGAAAAATATTTGAACGCTAATAGAATGACCTAATGTGACCGCACTGCAGAACCAAGGCGTAAGTTGTTCAATATCAACGTATTTCCGATACCCGGGGTACAGTTTAAGTGACTTTAATAGCTACTCCTGGAAATGGAATTCAAAAAATATATAAAAGTACCTAATAAATTTATGTTATTTGATCTAAGAATTCTAAGAGTTCAATGATCTTTCTGCGTATAGTTGTACTAAGATGAAAGATGACTAGAAGTGAGAGAAATAAATACACCATTTTATCGTAGTAGGTACATATTATGTCTTTATGTTTTCAATGCTATAAAATCAGCTTTATTCTTCATACCAAAACATCGTCACAGAAACATCGAAAAACCTATACTTACCATTCAGAATAAAACATTTTAAATCGTATAGTACATAATACTCTGGAAGACGTCTGTATTATCTTAACTTTAGTGATAACATCTTATTCACTGATTAATTTCAATTCGTAACAAATACGTTTTACAATTTACACGTATGATAATGCTGCGCTGCTTTGCAATGTTCAGCTTCAGGTATACCAGCTGCATACATTTCAAGTTATATAAAACATATTTCCACTAATAATATTATGATAAATGGTAAAGTTTGTCTGTCACCGACCCACTGAGGAATTGACGAATTTTCATATGTAGATCGACTTAGAAAAAGTCGAAGGCATTTTTGTCGCGTCAACAAATCTTGAAGGGTTGAAAGAAGTATGGAAATTTTTAAGGCTCTGTGTCCCGATAACGCGAGTAAAGCCTTGAATACAAAGTTAGCTTTGGCTTAATCATTTTATTCAGTTATTGATTGTTTAACCCTACATAAAACATAGATGTAGTTTCAAATACCTGCAGCTGCCTGACCAACCGGTCAGTGCCTTCTAAGTCAGAGGTCGTGGGTTCGATTCCCACCCAGGGCAAATATTTGTGTGAAGAACATCGATGTTTGCTCTGTATCTGGTCGTTGATTATCTATATAAATATTTATTTAACATTATATATGTATTATTATTATCATCAATTTGATTTCCATAACACAAGCGAAAGCTAAGTATGAGATCAGATCGTGCCGTGTGTGAAAAAGTCCTGAAATAAAATTTAATATTATAACAATAAGACTTAAAATCCAGTCTCGGAGGAAGTTTTATTTAATTTTAGCAGATTATCTTTTTAGCACTCAAAGCCGTCTTTTTAAATGTCTCGTACAAGGGTTAGCCAGTGTCTTTGTGAGAGAATTTCTATTAAACACGTATAGTTATATAAATGTTATATAGTACATTAAAATGGAAAGAGATTGCGTTGCTCAAGATCTTAGATTGTGTCGTAGACAGGCTCTGTGAATGGAGGGTTTTGTCTAAAAGATGAATTATCTGGAATGTACTGTGGATTTAAAATATTTCGTCTTTTAAGTATTATTTGTCTGAAATCTACGTAATGCTATATAAATTTTATAATATTCATGTTATATATAGACTTAGTATACTGATTGTTGAATGTAGGTAATCTTTTGGCTTTTTAGCCTCATGTTAAAAATAATAATGTAATGACATGTGATGTTTTTTAAATAAAATAAATAAATAAAATAATGTCTTACATTAAAAATGCAGATAATATGTAGCTACGTCAAAATTGCATATGTGTATTTGTCATCCTTATGTAAAAAGTAGTAAACTTATAGTAGTAGTGAATGTAGTACGTCGTATAATATATTAAATACTTATAGACGCAGGGAAGAACACAAAGATTTAGTCATAAATTAACCTGTAAGCAAAATCAATCTTTCAAATGCATCCAACCCAACCTGACTCGAAAGTCCAAACTAACACAATAATCTTCCAATCTGCTAATACTTTAAATTATAAAACAAACATTCTACAATATTCTATGCAGGTCCCAAAAGGGCTTTTTATCATAACTTCTGACGTTATAGTATTTCTATCAAACAAGGTATTATTGGGTTCACATCGCATCTTTTATGTATGAAGGTTGTACGGGTACGAAAGCTGGGTTAAATTTAATGTGACAATGCGATTTGGTTCCTTCGAGATTACGTGGGTTGTTGAGATTCGGAAATTAATCTGTACTTTACCTTTGTGCGTTTTTAAGTAACGTTGAAAAGCGTGTCTGGATCTCTTCTGTTGTTTAAATAAATAAATAAATATTTCAGGACAATTTTCACACACGGCACGATCTGATCCCATACTAAGCTTTAGCTTGTGTTATGGAAAATAATTTTAAATAAATACTTATATAGATAAATAACACCCAGACACAGAGCAAACATCTATGTTCATCACACAAATATTTGCCCGGTTGGGAATCGAACCCACGACCTCGATTCACGATTTCTTTATACGGTTTAATTTCTAGTGGAGTAGTAGTTTAACATAACGTTTATGCAACTATTCTTATGACGAGGAATTTACAAATACATAAAAGTAAAGTAAAATAATCAACTATTTAATTTAAAGCATATTATCTAGAAGAAATTATGATTTATTTTTTCTACGTAGAATACAAGCAATTATATTATTGCGAATATTTTTGTAAAATTTGTGAGTTTTTTTTAGTGCGTTGAGAGTAAAGCTGAGGTTGCGTCATGACAATTCTGTCAAATCATGGAGTAAAGGGACCATTTTGGTATCTTTGAATCTTGCGAAAGAAGTTTCACTTTTGACACGTGTACTCAGTACATAGCCCTTAACTAGAGTCGTGGGTCCAATGGACCCAGGTTGAGTTTTTAAAGTCTCGTTTACTCCACGGCACTTACCGCAGAACCTCCCACTGCTCAGTACCTTCCTATAGTACGCCGGAGCGTATCCTGTGAGACAGACGTGTTCGGCTCGGTACTCCTTAGGTAGGTACTGACCTTTACAGGGGTCCACTGGACCCACGACTATAGATACGTATCTTTTTTATTTTCGTTATTAAATTTATTATTGTATTTTTATTTAGTTTATCGCTATGTAGAATCCCAGAAGTATATGTGTTGATAACGAAGAGATGTTAGAACAATGGTTAAATGAAGAATTGTTAAGAAATGATGAAGACTCCGATGAAAACTCAACACCTACCCGTATTGCAGAAACTAAATCAGATAATGAGTTTTCCGATGATGATGTAGATTTTGTTGTTAGATAGAAATAAAAGGAAGCGATGCTCATTCTGTTTGCCTGGCAAAAGAGCAAAAACTGTACATTTATGCACTAAATGCAGGGAGCCCATATGCATGACTTGAGCAAATATAATTTGTAAATCTTGCACGTAATTAGGGATTGCTATTTTTTTATATATAAGAGTTTTTAGTTTGTTTTTGTTTTTTCTAGGAAGCAACATACTTTTTTTAGTTAGATAAAAAAAATTGATTTAAAAAAAATAAAAATTTCGTTGAGATTTTTAATTTTTGTAAGACGCCTTTTTGTTGTATAAGAAAACAACGACTGATTTTATAAGTGAAATTATGTTAAGTAAATAAAAGTTCTAATTGTTGATTTTTATAATATATATTCTTCATAAACTAAAATATCATATTTTATTTAAATTTACATAAATAAATGCATAAATAAGTAATTATGACCATTTAAAAATACATGGGTCTAATGGACCCACGACTATACACACGTAACAATTGTTCACGACTCTAGTTAAGGGATAGGCTCTATTTTTTATTTTTGTTAACTTAGAAACATGAATTGTTTCAATAATACTTGTATAATAAAAAAAAAACATTTCTTCTAATTTACAACCAAAAGAATTAAAAAGCTGGGAGATTCTTCAGGAAATTATGTGATTATAGAATAAGCAAACGAAAGGGGTTTAAGCGAAATTGAGGGCACACGTGGAGAATTTTCCACTGTATGAAAGACATAGACTGTAGCTATTTTTAAGCGTTATGCCAATTTTTCTGTGAAACAACTTTTTTTGCAATGAATCTAGAACATTCATTTTTATCTATTTTAGTAAGTCCTCAAGGTGTAAAAACTCAGGGTGCTTAATTTCACCAATAATGTGCAAGGATGTGTAAGTGAGGATTGTGTTAAAAAGCACCTATTACAATAAATCTTTGAATTAGTAACTATAATAAAGCCTGAAGAGTGAAGAGTATGTTAATTTGCTTGAACGCGCTAATCTCACGAACCATGGGTCCGATTAGAAAAACTATTTACTGTTAGGTAGTCAATTTATCTAGTAACTCTATAGGATATGAATTATCACGCTAAGACCAATAACAGAGGAGACGGGTAAACGGGTACAGCTCATTTAGTTATAAACTCGATACAAAACAAGATATTTTAACCCAACGAAGTAACAAAATCGAAACATAAAATCAACAAATCTGTCATACTTCATGTACTCGAATGTTCGTTTATTTTTAGCGGAACATAAACAGTGAATTTCTGCTCTAAATACGTGGAACAATAAATTCTAAGGACCTTAGCATAAATCAGCTTCGCACATATAAGTATAGTTTAAATACGCATTGCGGTTCTCTTGGTATCAACAATGTTTTGTCTCGAGTAAGGATGTTAAAATTTGAATTGGATTTGAGGGCGTGGAAAGAAGGGATGATTTTCATACATTCTATATAATATAGATTGGCGTAACAGAGTGTTGAGGTACTAGATAGAGATTTTCTTTTATACAGGGTGTAATCGTTAAGTGTGCACAGGCGATTTTTCCGTAAGTTTTACAGATAACAAAAAACTTTAAACTGATATCGAAAGTACTTAAGCTAATGAGTAAAATGGCGGTAATAAATTTTTAAAAATAAATCGAGAAATATCAAAAAAATTATCTTTAAACCCTCCCATACATTAAGTATGAAATATGAATATCCCATATACATTTAATATGAAAGATTTTAGCTTTCTTTTTCTTTTTTGGTTTTCTGCTTTAATTACTTCGCAAATTTGAATTGGCATTATCCACGCTTTTTCCGGACATTTTCACGCATTTTCCAGATATTTTCCGGGGATTTTCCGAGCATTTTCCGGGCATTTTCCACGCTATTTTCCAGGCATTACCCAGGCATATTCCAGGGATTTTCCAGGCATTTTCCACGCTTTTTCCGGACATTTCCACGCATTTTCCGGATATTTTCCAGACATTTCCCTGGCATTTTCCGGTAATTTCCCAAGCATTTTCCGGGAATTTCCCAGGCATTTTCCGGGGATTTTCCGAGCATTTCCCGGGGATTTTCCGGATGTTTTCCAGACATTTTCCGGACATTTTCCTGGCATTTTCCGGGGATTTTCCACGCATTTCCCAGACATTTTCCGGACATTTCTCAGGCATTTTCCGGGGATTTTCCAGGCATTTTCGGATATTTTCCGGACATTTTCACGCATTTTCCGGATATTTTCCAGGCATTTTCGGATATTTTCCGGACATTTTCACGCATTTTCCGGATATTTTCCAGACATTTTCCGAGCATTACCAAGGTATTTTCCGGTTATTTTCCGGGAATTTTCCAGGCATTTTCCGGGCATGTCCCAACATTTTCCGGACATTTCTCAGGCATTTTTCGGGGATTTTCCAGGCATTTTCCACGCTTCTCCCGGACATTTTCACGCATTTTCCGGATATTAACCGGACATTTTCACGCATTTTCCGGATATTGTGTGATGTGTTGCTAAATGCCTATATTGTGTAAAATCTCATGCTCTGGTGTATTTGTGTTATGTTGACAATAAACGTTTATTTATTTATTTATTTATTTATATTTTCCAGGCATTTTCCAGACATTTTCCACGGGTTTTCCGGAAATTTCCACGCATTTTCCGGATATTTTCCAGACAGTTTCCGGACATTTCCCTGACATAGCCTGTAAATGTCTCGAAAATGTCTTGAAATTCCCTGGAAAATGCCCGGAAAATGCTCGGAAAATCCCCGGAAAATATCTGGAAAATGCGTGAAAATGTCCGGAAAAAGCGTGGAAAATGCCACTTCAAATTTGCGAAGTAATTAAAGCAGAAAACCAAAAAAGAAAAAGAAAGCTAAAATCTTTCATATTAAATGTATATGGGATATTCATATTTCATACTTAATGTATGGGAGGGTTTAAAGATAATTTTTTTGATATTTCTCGATTTATTTTTAAAAATTTATTACCGCCATTTTACTCATTAGGTTAAGTACTTTCGATATCAGTTTAAAGTTTTTTGTTATCTGTAATACTTACGGAAAAATCGCCTGTGCACACTTAACGATTACACCCTGTATATGTCGGCGCAACGACGATAAACGACTACCCTCAAACTACTAAATAATTATAACTAGCTAAAGTTTACTTTGATCTTTTTAAATAAGTGGTTGATTCATTAATCAACCACTAATGAAATAATTAAATTAACGAAATAATTAATCTTTGTTAAAAATGATAAAAATTCATTGTAATAATTCGAGTGGCAACACTCAAACTAATTCTTGTGAGTCATGGTTTGCTTTAAATGCGATCGCCCGACGGCACAGAACACATTCACACGCCAGCCGTCGGAGCGTTCGGAGCTCTCTCTATAAATTCGACGTAGATTAAAAAGGCAATAAAATACCTACAGGCGTTCTACATCGAGTGTGAGCGCCTGCTCTGATGATGGTGACGTCAGAATTGCTGACGTCACTCTTTTTAAAATAGCCTTTGGGCCCCTTCTTCCGTCATCAGAAGTGGGATAGAATTCAAGCTCACTCTTTTTAAATGTTAAACGTTTACGTAATTTTGTAACGGCATACTGGCGTTTGTGTTTTGTCGTGCGTTGTGTAAAGTAAAAGTTTGTTACGTGGATTATTGTAACGGGAGTGTAGTTCATTGAAGGAATTGTGTGTGTTATCTGAGCTGCGCCTCTCTTTGTGATAAGCATAAATCTACGAGAACCTCCGATAAATCTACGAGAACCTCCGAGAAATCTACGAGAACCTTCGAGAATCTGCCTATATCACAAATGAGTAGGTGTTGATCACATGATACGCGAACGGACTGTCTCTGTCATGTGGAGTGTTCAGTATTCTGAAAGGTCAGTGTGGCCGAGGCAGTGTGTTTTTGAAATCCCGAGATGAACTACCGTAGTGTTGTAATACGAGAAAAGGCGTACGAGGACGTACGATTGTCAGTATGGCCGTGTTAGACTTAAAATCTACGAGAACCTTCGAGAACCTCCGAGAAACTACGAGACCCTCCGAGAAATCTACGAGAACCTTCGAGACTCTCCGAGAACCGACACAAAATACGCCGAGAATCTTTCTCTTCTTCTTTGTCGATTCACTCTTGGCAGAGTGGTCGTGGTCACGTTGAGACATCCACATTGGTAGTGGAGGCGGACACAGCTTTCCGCACGATCTCCCACCATGTCTTCCTGTTACTAGACTGTCTGGTGCAGTCTGATACACAAATTCCTATAGCAGATTTCACTTGGTCAGTCCAGCGCATTAGTGACCTGCTTTTACAACGAGACATTTACAACGAGGCTGGTGCAGAGCGCGCACCGCCTGTCAGTATGGCCGTGTCGGCGCAACGACGATAAACGACTACCCTCAAACTACTAAATAATTATAACTAGCTAAAGTTTACTTTGATCTTTTTAAATAAGTGGTTGATTCATTAATCAACCACTAATGAAATAATTAAATTAACGAAATAATTAATCTTTGTTAATAAAATAAAATAAAATAAAATAAAAAGCCTTTTATTTTCTACTTAAGCATTTTTACAAGTTTCAATTATTTAAAACAGTTTTTTTTTTTATCTATAATATACCTAGTTACATTTAATTCATAAATTTATACATTTAAAAAAGTAAGTTCTGTTGTATTATATTATGTAGTAAGTATAGCCGTTCATTTGTTGTTTAAATACAATTTTTACTGTATGTTATATATTAATTATGTACATATTTATACACTTATATTTTCATTATACATTGTTTGTAGAAACCCCATATTGGGTAAAGGCCTCCTCCAAAGATGCCCAACTTTCTCTGTCTTGTGCAATCATTTTCCAGTTTGGACCGGCAGTCCGTATGATCTCGTCTTCCCAACGAGTCACTGGTCTTCCTCTATTCCTTTTGCCTATCGGGCCTTTCCAAAAAGTTACTTTCGTGGTCCATCTCTCGTCCTCAAGCCTCGCAACATGTCCAGCCCATTTCCACTTGAGTTTTTGTGCATAGTTTAAGGCGTTGGTGGCTTTGGTTATTGACCTTATTTTTGTATGTCGTACTTTGTCTATTTTCTTTATATTAAGCATGCTTCGTTCTAGTCCTCGTTGACATGTTGTGACTTTCTTTTTTAGGTTCGAGGTGAACTTCCAGGTCTGGCATCCGTACGTCAAACATGGTAGAAGGCTTGAGTTCATAACTTTCGTTTTTAAGAATGTAGGAAGGTTACTTTTAAAAATTTCTTTCATGCTCCAATATTTATTCCAAGTCTGTTGTACTCTTCTCTCAACTTCCGATTCGTTGTTTTTCCTATCAAAACTTATTCTCTTCCCTAGGTATATGTATTTATCGGTATAGTCCAGTGGCATTTCATTTATTGTTATTGGTCTTCTCCTGCTGTTTGTCATTATCATGGTCTTGGTAAGATTCATCTCCAATCCCACTTTATTACTAGCTAGATGCAATGATTCTATCATGCGCTGTAGCTGAGAGCCAGTTTCGGAAAACAATACTATGTCGTCTGCAAATCTTAAGTGATTCAGATAGTCACCCTTTATGTACAATCCCGACCTGCTCCAGTCTAACTTGCTGATGATCTCTTCCAGGATGGCTATAAATATTTTTGGAGATAGCGGGTCGCCCTGTCTGACGCCTCTCTTTATAGGAAAGCTAGGTCCGAGGGTTTCTAGCTTTGTTAAAAATGATAAAAATTCATTGTAATAATTCGAGTGGCAACACTCAAACTAATTCTTGTGAGTCATGGTTTGCTTTAAATGCGATCGCCCGACGGCACAGGTCTGAACACATTCACACGCCAGCCGTCGGAGCGTTCGGAGCTCTCTCTATAAATTCGACGTAGATTAAAAAGGCAATAAAATACCTACAGGCGTTCTACATCGAGTGTGAGCGCCTGCTCTGATGATGGTGACGTCAGAATTGCTGACGTCACTCTTTTTAAAATAGCCTTTGGGCCCCTTCTTCCGTCATATACATTACTTATATTTCTATTCTTTATTTTATATTACTTATAGTTAATTTGAATAATTAGAAATGGATTTATAAACACTAAAGAAGGTTTACAAAGTTCAATGACGAAGAAATTATTTCTTATAAAAATCCACTCTTTAACATACCTCTTGTTTAATAAACTTAAGTTGATTTTCATTGTATACTACTGAAATCTAATAGTAACATTTTAAGTGTAGTAAATTGTGACGTTGCAAAAAATAAATTTATATATAATATACTTAATTAAAATTAAAATAACCAATACCTGCTCTTTTTCAATGCAAATAAATTTAATTTACGATAATGTACGGAAACATAAGGTTAAATAATATTTCGCCTGCTAATGATACATCGTTTCATGTTTTGCCTCGAGGCTTAGTTAATTGGCCTTGTCTTGGCATATTGGCGGTAAAATTTTAGTTTGATGTGAATGGATTTAATTTAAGTCTCTGGAAATCAAATTATTAAACGAATTTTGATAAACCTTATGAAAATAATTCGTTATTATTATGAAAATGCAAATATGAGTTTTTACAAAAACAAATCTGATTACAAATCTAAAGTAAATTTGCCGTAAACAGATGGCTCCTAAATGATAACTGTATATAAAACTGAAAATAAATACAAAACATGAAAAACCAGGCAAGGATAAGTTTCTTGTAAGTTATTCCTTTAGAAACTGCCTTCGGAATGCAAAGTGCCTTTGAATACCCTTGTAACTAGTTAACAAGCTTATCAAAGAACATTTTCGTTTCCAGGCATTAAATGTTTACACTCTTAAGGGTGCTTTTCCACAATAATGTGCGAGGATGTGTAGCGAGGAATTTGTTTGTAATTAACCAATAGTATCGCTTCAAACGCTAAACGCTTCAAACTTCAAATTAAATGAAGCGATATGATTGGTTATTTACAAACACATATCTCGCCACACATCCTCGCATATTATTGGTGGAAACGCACCCTTATGCTCTACTTAGTTTTTAAACAGCTATCCTATGAAAAGACTAAGGACCGACAAATCCCATCGTTTCACCCCATATTTATTCGATCAGCGTTTAACTCAAAAACAAATCTGAACCCTTCAGTGATCGATACGTTCTTTCATGCATAAAACAAGATCCAAAAACTAATAAGAGCTGCTGTAGCGGCAGCGGCGTGATATTATGATAAATGACCAACCCTCGTCAGGAGACCAGGGGTGATGGAATACTGTGAATTGTATGTAATTACGTGCCCACTGTCTGCTAGGTGCTCCAGTCTTCTTGAGTGAACCACTTCATTTGTCATATGATCCTAGTCCTAATAATATGAACGTGAGAGTGATATGGATAGATGGTTCTTAAATCAGGTCTGTTTTACATTTGATATTATTTTTCAAAAGCAGATCGGATCTGTATACAATTTGATATCTATATGGATCTGTAAAAGATATAGTACTAACCTATATTATATACTAGCTTCCGCCCACGACTTTGTTCGTGCATCCCCGTTTTTCCCAGTTCCCGCAAGAATTTCGGGAAATCCTTTCTTAGCGGATGCCTACGTCCTTACATCTACCTGCATGCCAAATTTCAGCCCGATACGTCCAGTGGTTTGGCCTGTGCGTTGATAGATCACTATATCAGTCACCTTTGAGTTTTATATATATATATATATATATATATATATATATATATATATATATATATATATATATATATATATATATATATATATATATAGATTACGCCTGGATTAGTATGTAGGCATCATTCAGATATACATACTTTTTGCTCTGATTGTTTACGCAATAATATTGAAGAAAGCTTGTTTTTCATATAAAAATAAAGTCTTCTCAAAATATTTTCTTCCCAGTCGATCCATCCCAGAATGACGATTAAAATCAGTACAGAATAATTTTTGTACCTGATTAGATAAGATTAGATTGATAGCCCGACGCTAATGCGCCTGGCTAATTTATGACATTAAGGCTGCAGTCTAGCAAAATTGCGTTTTCAACAAGTTATTTGACAATTTTTTCCCGGCTAATGAAATGATGAACTGAACTTTTTTTTCTTGTTTATCAATTAGTGTTATATACGCAATGCGCGTGAATTTTTTCACATTTATAAAGTTACTTTATGTTACCTTAATCAGGCCTTCAAGATAAGTCTCTTTCCCCCAAAGACATTTCGAGCTAAGTTTGTGCACTCACTACGTTGCAACCGATTACAATTTACACAATCTGATCAGCGCATAAATATCCTTATATAGTCGTTATTAAAAACTGCTGAATACAATTGCCGAAAAACTTATGATTTTCTTAATTAGAACGTTATAAATTCACTAAATTTCCCATTTTTTGCCTTACAAAATCTATTGATAAATACTGCTAAAAGTTATTTTTTCCATTAATTTATTCGAGTTGGTTGAAGACCAATGAGTATTAATCCTTTAAAAAAATTTTTTTTTGAATTTTGATAATTCTTTAAATATTAAAAAAATATTTAAAATAATTACGAAAAATCCTAGCGAATTTCTTTAGTCGCGCTCCTTGGGCCGGAGCGTTCTGACGTGTGCTCTACGCTCGATTTTCCTTCATACCGAAGTGAAAGTTGCTCTACTTCATTAAATTTAATATTTTTGTTAATTGATTATTTTTATCTTAGTTTTGTGCAAATATTCGTATTTTTAAACATTTGATTTCGATATGGAAAATAAACGAAAAAAATACGCGTGTAACTACTAGAAAAAAAATTATCTTCGAACATAAAGTTAATGAAACCAAATAGATTGCAAAGGTGATTGGCAACAATTTCTTTATTTTACGGGGTGTCAGTAAAGGGATGTATATTTCTTTAAAACTAAAGTAAGCTAATAAATTTTCTTATAATATATTTTTTTTTGAAGTTCCAAAAATGTTTATTTTTCGTTTGAGAAATACGAAATATAATATAAACTTGTATTGAGAACTTGAACTTCCCAAGTTCATCCGGGGAAATCCCCATACGGGGAAAATGATTTGTTTACTCCAAAATTATATGCCGAGGTGTTTAAATTTTTTCTTCTAGTCATTTTCAACGTAGCGGCATGTTGTTTGATTATTAATTTTGTAACTTAAATACAGGATGTTGGTTTTATATTCGGATCTTACAGACGCGCTGACAAATTTAGTCCGCCATTTCTAGTTTAGTCCACCAACTCTAAGTACCAATATTAAAACGAATGGATTATCATCACATCATCAAAACTCAGATGTAATGGAAGATCACAATAACATAGAAAATTCAGTGGGTGTTGAGAACTAAACAAACACAAGTAACAGAGACGCGAAGAATAAAAAAAGAGGACGAAAACGATAATTCGTTGATGCTTTCCCTTTTCGACGTATTGTTAGGGTACATCACCAATCTGCAAAAAACAAAACTGATGACTCCCAATTGCTGATTAAAAATGAAAAACAAATAATCGACAACAGTGGTGAAAATTAGCTGATCACAATGAAACATCCTTCAGTGGTAGCAGATTTACTCATTTAAAATGTATCGGTGAACAGCGTAAAGGAGAGGAGGACAGGAAAACATTATGAATGTGGATGGTGGATTGTATACAGGGTTGTAATCGTTAAGTATGTGCAGGCGATTATGACGTTATTATTGCAGGTATCAAAAAACTTAAAACTGATATCGAAATTACTTAACCTAATGAGCAAAATGACAATAATAACTTTTTAAAAGTGTAACGAGAAATATCTAAAAAATTTACTTTATACACTCCCATATCAAAAAGGGAAAATGGGACTAGTAAAAGTTAAATGTCTAATTCCGGCAAAAGACATGAATGCGGAAGATGCGGTAAAAATAAAAAAAATAATATTTGAAATACAATGCAAAAAATAACACTTTTGAAATACAAATAAGCAGACTTCTGCTTCTGCAACTAAACGTTGCAGAAGCAGAAGTCTGCTTATTTGCTGTTTGGACTGGAGTGAATAATTCGTTAAAAATAGAATATATAAAAAAGTATGTAACGTTTAGGCAAAATAAAATGATGGACCATTATCAAGATTTTACATAAATTGCCTACTGTCAGAATTGATTGATTCGAGAATTCAGCATTCGATGCCCATCAAGAACCCATCCTATATCATTCAAGCGATTGAAAAAAAAGAGATAAATCCAGTGCAACCGATAAAGCATCAGAATGCTAGCAAAAGATTTATTAGGTTTATCAATATAAATCTATATATTACACATAATATAATAAATCTGTAGAAGACGCGAAGACTGACATCCGCGCGGACGGAGTCGCGGGCGGAAGCTAGTCAGAAATAATTATCTTTTGTTTTCATTTGCGTATTTTTCTATTTTATAATTTTTTAACACAAACATTACATTTTTTTTATTATATACAAAATTTGTTTATCCGTTTTATTAGTTAAACTGAACAACTTTCACTAAGAAAAAAATGTATAGAGTTATGCATTTTGTATGGAAAGCTTATTTTTTTTATATTTCGTCCAAATTTCTTTGTAAAAGTTGATCAGTTATATAAACATGAAGTTGAAGATATCAATAGAAAGTATTCGCAAATTTTGTGTACTGATAAAAAAAAAATCACCCGGTGTAATTTTCACGAAAATTGTTTCAAATTGTCATTTTTGGTACTTATTACGAATATTAAATTATGCATACGAATGATTTAATTTTTAAAAATTAAGTGGAGCAACTTTCCCTTAGTACATTTGTATTATTTACATATAGGATGACAGGATGCATTTGTTTGCACTACTAGACCAAGCCCTTAAAAAATTGTGCGCATAATATTTTAGTAAGTTTAGTCAGTTTTTTTTAGTTATAATTATGTGTAAATCCTTTATCGTGAATATTTTGCAACCTTTCCTCACAATTCACACATACAGCCACCAAATTCTGTGAAATATTATATTGAAAAAGCAACAACCATTCGAAACACAGTGCTCACTCGTTCGGAAGTCAGGAGAACGTTTTATTGTAATTTTATGTCAAACATACCTTTAGTTTAGTCACAAAATATAGACAATTTGTACCAAGGTAAATTCTGTTAAACAAACTCAAATCGTTCTTTAGTAACAATAACATTGGTTTTAAAATTGTGAAATCTGGGGGCACGGCAGTGCCCCCGCCAAGTCGAGCAAAAAAAAAGCGGCACGGCCGTACCATCCTTTTCTCGAAGCAATTCGGGCCTTTTTCGACCCCCTATAATTCGGTTGTGGATAAAGCAAGAAACCTGAATCTTCAGTAACTAATCCGGCATTGTATAAACACGGAATATTTAAAATTTCAGTCAATTTGAACCAGTAGTTTAAGAATGACAACTTGTTAAAGTTTCTAAATTTTGTCACTCACTGACTCACCGATCATCAAAAGTCCAAGGCACTTCTAGCAGACTTAGAAGCTTCATATTTGGAATACATATAGAGTTTAGTGTCTTAATCATGGGAAAACTTAAATATTTTGTAATTTCGGTCCAGTTTTCCAAATACACCAACTTATATGGGATTACAAAGTTATTTATGCAGTTGGTGGTTCCCAATAACTTCCCAATAACTTTGTAATCCCATATATTTATATGGGATTACAAAGTTATTTATGCAGTTGGTGGTTGGTGGTGGTATCAAAAAGAAAGGCTCTACAAAAAGAAGTGAGATCCCATCAAAAACATCCTGTAAAAAACCCAAGTCTCGCAGCTCAGTCTTTCTACCGTCAAAAGTTGTGAGATCCATGTAATACCAAGTCGGTTAATCTATTTAGTGTCTACTTGAAGGACCTTCTGTCTTAAGTTATTACATAAGTTATTATCATGCCAATATTAAAAATATTTAACGTTTTAAACAAATAGATCGACTTGGACATCGCATGAAAACAAAATGAATATTACAATATTATATTAGATTCTTTAGTCTCTCGCGCCTCACGCGATTGAAACTCTCGTTCCTGTTGGTCGCTGGCCCGTCGTGCTGTGTAGTGTGATACATACTAATAATCAAATCAAGCGATGTCCAAGTCGATCTATTTGTTTAAAACGTTAAATATTTTTAATATTGGCATGATAATAACTTATGTAATAACTTAAGACAGAAGGTCCTTCAAGTAGACACTAAATAGATTAACCGACTTGGTATTACATGGATCTCACAACTTTTGACGGTAGAAAGACTGAGCTGCGAGACTTGGGTTTTTTACAGGATGTTTTTGATGGGATATAATATAGATTTAGTAGGTGAACATTTCTAAATAAGTTGTTTTATTGTAATTTCTTAATTCTATTCCGTAAATGAAATCCTATTAAATATAAACTTTAAAACTGCCTTTATCCTACCTATACAGTATACATGTAGTAAATGTAGCTAAAACTAAAAGTTTCCAAAGTATTAAAAATGACCTGAAATAATAGGAAA
Source organism: Colias philodice (assembly GCF_061535455.1). Taxonomy (NCBI): domain Eukaryota; kingdom Metazoa; phylum Arthropoda; class Insecta; order Lepidoptera; family Pieridae; genus Colias; species Colias philodice. Next base: position 9,439,427 of record NC_143104.1, read on the forward strand.
CAAATACTTCATGTTTTATATTAAGTTCCTAAATAAATGATTTCACTCATTCGTCTAGTGACACAACTCCTAAATTGTTCAAATCAAGTGTTTGAATTGTTGAAGTCGTACTTGATTTGTTGATTGTTCAGGAACCTCCGTTTCCGTTTCCGTTGAGAGGTATAACACCCTCCATTCTACATACATACATACAATTGCACCTATTATTATTTAAAAAACCTTATCATCTATATATTTTCCAATTTGTTTTAAAACATTGAATGTATTTCATCATGTACCCTTATTTTTTCAATAAAACAAAGAAAGGACAAATTTGTTCCTTATTACTCTGCATTTTATATTAAGAACAGTCTACAAATCGTAAATTTTAATATAATGCAAGAGAAAGCCAGAATATTCAATTTAAACCGAAGAAATATGACGGTAGTTTATTCTAAACACAACTAATATTTCGTATTCCTCGTTTCCTTATGTCTCCGGCTTTCCCTGGGGACTATGATCTAAGATATACCGCATCTTTTCTATGTCAACTTCACATTCTTAAGTAACACTTGAGAAATAACTTGCATTACACTAAGAGGTATAAAGAAACCGCGATGTGAACAGAAGTGTACTTTATCACCGAAAATATAGAGTTCTTTTTTGTCTGCTTCAATCTGCTCTCACGATCCTTAAATGTATAAAAAGTGAGGTGATGATAGCTTTGTGTATGACACCTGGTTGAAACTTGTATCGCTGAGTTGATTATAATATTTTAAAATGTAAGATTTTTGTTTCTTGGTTCACACATTTGGAAATACAATTAAAATGAAAATAAACTATTTTAATACACTGTAAGTTGATAAAAGTACATGCATAAAGTTTAAAAAGTGTAGGGTTTTGACACCTCGCTTTGTGCCAACTTTTTTATAAAAAGACGAACCCTGGCAGTTCAATTTTGTTATACCTTACATATATTATTTTTTAGCTAGGTTCATATTTTAGTTACCTCTATCAAATCTCCACCATCATTTTCATTTGAACTTATCTACCGAAAATAAATGCTGTATGTTCTCTTATTTTTTAGCCATATATTATTTCATTCAGAATTTTCTATTCTTATGAGTCTTATGATATAAACAATAACGTCTTAATTGTATATTTGTGTTTATGATAAATAAATTCAATTATATTAAAAAATAAAGATTATTTTTTCCCATAATGTGTGATTAGTTTTTATTGCAAAACAAACCCGGGTGCCCCGTGACAAGCAGATTCTCAAGCTAAATTTAGGTATAAGTTGGCGTACTAAAAAAGCTATCAAATTAAATATAGACGGATTTAAGGGTGCACTCACACACATCAGTCACCGTCAAGTCACCGATGACTGATCGGTGACGGTTCGTGTACGTATCCACAAACACCAGTCACCGTCATGTTGTCCGTCAGTCACGTCGCCGGTTTGACTGAATCATTGAACACATACATCAGGTTAGTCAGTGATTAGACGTGTGTCACGCTAGAGAACATGTAGCAATTGACGGTAGCACGACGCTGACTGAACTGAGACGTGACGGCACCGGGTGAGTGGGGATAAAAGTATGATACATGTATGGAAAGATTATTTGACGTGCCTGACCGGTGACGTCACTGATAGATTTCGTGCCGGCGACTGTCGTGTGGGAACAGAGTCATACTAGAACTATTGATACATATTTTTTTTTAATCCTGTCCGGTGACGTGCCGTGACGGTGACTGATGTGTGTGAGTGCACCCTAAATGTTCCCATTTAAATCGCCCTCAATATCTCCTTAGTTATAACCAAGTTTGTAATGCCCTTTCCTTGTATAGGTACTCTACAAACACTATCATATTTTACAACAGCAATATTCATTTCTGCACCTGAAACATACAATATATTCCAACAAACATACAATAAATCAATCATCACAATACATCAAAGAATTGAACCGTTGAAAATTTTATTCCAAGAAAATACATTATATAGCGGGACATGCTTGTAATTTGATTTATACCCGTCCACGTTACGTGAGCTTTCTACTCTTCTATTATTCACAGTTTAATATCCGCTCGCTGAAATCTAAATAAGATATTGGACCAAGTACAATCACTACTCGACCGCCTCCACCATAGTTACTTCGTGAACGTAGGACCGAAGAGTCCAGATTTCAGATTGCAGGAGTTAAAAATATCTAGTTTAATTATTTGTTGTTAAAGTAGCAAAATACAATTGATCATCTCTGAAAATACAATCTTACTATCACGGTTCATGACATACAGACCAGACAGATAGACGGACAATGAAATCTCAGAAATAAAGTCCTGTTACCCTTTTGGTACGGCACCCAGAAAAACAATGTATTTCTGCCATAACACAAAAGCCGATCACCTACTTATTCGTAAATGAAATTGATCAATGAAATATATGTCTAATGCATCTGCCCCATACCCCACAAGGACACGAGGCACAATCACTATTTGCAGTTTTCCCAGCCATATTGAAAATTGCCGGGAATTCGGGTGAGCCCAAGTTACTCTATAAACTTTAAACTTAATATCTTCAACATACATGGTTACGGTGCGTCTAATTAATACTTTGGATTAGTTAAGTTGATACGAGATATTAGATGGCTTAATGTTTTAGGTTAATGTTAGGTTTAAGTTACGTAAAATACAGCTTTTGATCGTTAACAAAAGACTGTCTATATAAGGAGATAATATACAGTAACTCGTAATTATAAGTTATCGTTAGTTGCTTGGGGAACTTCGTGAATTTTCATGTAGTTGTATAGTCGTATTTAATAATGAACAATAAAACAAACATTGAAAATATATTTCGCTTATATATAAGCCTGGAAGACATCGCTTCTTAGCGATAAGGCCGCCTATTTTGTACCGCTCTAAATTACTTTGTTTGTATTTTTTGTTTGATTTTGTTTTGTTTGTGTGTGCAATAAAGTGTTTATTATTATAAATATTTGAGTAAATATTTATATTTACTCATAAGATAAAATATGTATATATGTATAAAAGATGTGCCGCTATAAATACGTTTACATAAATAAATAGATTGTAGTTAGTAGGTAGAATATTTTTCTTAATACATCGATTGATTCCTTTTTAAAATCTACCTGGTTAGATACAAAAATATTTATGTAAATAGTCCTTTAGTTTTTGAAACACATAATTTAGTCGGTAAATAATATCACTCAGAAAATCCTGTTAACTGCACAATGCATTTTATCTCACATCCTGAAAAATGAGATAACCCCCAGCCTCTTAATTAATGCACGTCTCAGATAACGGCCATTTTGAATGAAGGACAATTCTTTAAGCCAAATTCTTATCTATTCTTCATAAAGCCCTTGATTTCACGCTTGATACACACGAACCAGAACGGTTTGTAAGACAATAGGATTATTTTTAATTAGAAAAATAAATGGGGAACGGAAACAAAAGCTTTGGCGGTTTTAGAGTCCCAATTTCTTGCACCTCTCGTGAAATAAGTTTACGAACGGAGCCTGAAATGTTTTCAGCGTAGGAATCCGTGGCTTAATTAGAAAAGGCGGTATAATTTCTACACGCTCTAAACCGTACTGTTAAATCCATCACTGGTATACGCAAATAATTAATTAAGACGTGCCCTTGACTTATAACATTTACATTTGTAAGCGCTTTTGAGTTTTCTATTTCTGGATAAACAATACATTTATTTTTAACGTACTTATACAATATGCATTCAAGTAATTTCTTCTTAACTTTTCATGGCATCAAAAACTACGAGTTAGGAACGATACAACATTTATTTTTGACTAGCGGTCCGCCCCGGCTTCGCCCGTGGTACATATTTCGCAATAAAAGTTAGCCTATGTTCTTTCTCAGGGTCTAAAGATTATCTGTGCCAAATTTCATCAAAATCGGTCCAGTAGTTTATGCGTGAAAACCATACATACATACATACATACAAACCTTTCCTCTTTATAATATTAGTATAGATTAAAGTTTTAAATTTCTATCAAACATTTTGTAGGACATAAATATGCGATTCAACCTTACAATCTAATTTCTAATAAGACAAACTTCTTGAAAACTAAACTTCTTAGAGCATAAGCAATTTGCACAGATCATACCATACATAACGATATTCAAACACGTTCTAACTTTATTCCAGTACGCACAACAAAGTTAGTGTTGCTAGTATATTAATAAACGTGAATTTAAGCCTAAGAAGAATACATTTGGCAAATGCCGTTCATTAAGCAAACAAGAGTTTCTTGTGGGACAGCAATGGACTGAATGCAACAAAACTCATTTCTCTGCATTTACAGAATAAACTTTTGTGTTCAGTTGTACCCTCCCTGTTATGATATAGGCCGAGAGATAGCTGTGTATTGTTGTTGTTTTTCTTAATTTGAACCTGTTTAATTTACATTGTTTTGTATGGGATAATATAGGTAAAATAATTTTATTAAAGTGGTTTAGTTAAAGATGAAACATGCACCTTATCATAAAATGAATTAACCATTCATATAAATCCTAATACACATCTTAAATTTAACGTAATATCCTTGTTTTTCCAGAACAAAATATAACCGAATTAGAACCAACACAAACAAAGAATAAATGAAACCTTTAAATGTCACAGAACATGAATCACAGAGCAACTGCGAGTAAAATAGTACAAACTTGTAAGGTTGAAATGATTTCTCGAATGAAATGTGTTTAAAATGAAATCTCAAATAGTGTACGTAAAACTCGGTCGAGGAACTTTACGAGCATTTTAATAAATCGTGAAAATTCTCGAAGCGACTTTAAAGTACTTTAGAAGTCCTTAAATGTGTCAAAATATAAAATTATTACATTGTAAGAAAGTACCTATAAACAGCTTAACTTGCTTTCCCTTTCGGGCATATTTATTGCGAAAAAATTTTACTTTTGTATCATTAGACTATACTGTGGCTATACTTTGAAACTAAATCATTATTAACTTAAATCATTATCTAATCGCACACTGAGACACATAGTCAAACATAATAGCTTTAGCATTTATTACATGAGTACGAATAAGCCAAAATCTCATTTTAAGATGAACATTCCCCTAGCTGTACAGCGTGGTTTCACTCGCGGACGAACCGACGAGCAAATGGAATCCCCCTAATATTCGAAAAATTTCACGTTTACATTAGTACTATAGTAGAATAAGATATGAAGTAGGATAAGTGTACAAATAAACAAAGACCGAAATAATCATCCAGCTCCTACGCTAATATGACATTCCAGTTTCATACATAATTCAAAAAGCGTTGTTACATCGCACTGCATTGCAGTAAGGATACCTAGGATACAAGACATTTTCCCAAACGACTGTTAATTGCGGAATCAAATTGAGATAAACTACCGTTAACTGCGAACTCGTAGTGATTATCTTTTAATGAAGTAAGTACGGGCTAGAAGCTAAAACGGGTTTAAAGTGCAACGGGCACCGTTTGCTGCTTTTAATGTATGTATTATTTGTATTTCGTTTTATTTTAGTATTGTATGATTTTGCTGTTATGTTTTAATCAATAGCTTTTTGCATGTGACTTCCTAATCGCGAAATTAACATACTTTTGGGTGGAAGTTTGATAGCCAAATATACTTTTTAGTGTACTAGGTACTTACACTATAGAAATATTCATGGAGCAAAATTTCGATGTTGATTCCGTTTCTTTTCGCTACGTATAGGTACTTTATTTTACAATTAGAACAAAGAGCTCCAGATACAAATGAAAGTGCTTATAACACTAAAAACTTAATCGTCCGAAGTGACAAGAAGTCAATAACAAGATTCACGGGGCTGAGGACAAAACCCGACAATTCCGAGATTTGAAAAATGCGAAAACTTTTTCATAAAAGTCGGAGCCCGCGTTTTATGTCCGCATTATCGTCAAACCTTTCGAGATCTGATCCGAACGTAACAAAATCCGAGACGTTTATGTGAAACTATAAAATTTTTAATTTTAAACACGCTTGCCTTTGCAGAATTTGTGGGTACTTCGGTACTTGACAAAGTATTCCCTCAAGAACTGCATGCTCGGTCAAAAGCTGCACTCAATTTAATAGTTCATCAATGAGTCATGTAACTTTGTCGTTCGTTGGTATGCTTTTGAAATACAATTTGGGACCAGTTGATGGAATACAGCTGTATGATAGATAATTCCTATAATAGTTTATGAATAGGAATAATATTATATGTTTATAAAAATATTTCAGTTACCTTTCAAAGATAAAATGTTAATGTATCGTAATGGTATCGTAATTAATTAATAACTTGACCTTTTTAAAATAATTTTAATTTTATATGTTTTCGTTGCAAAATGCAGTGCTACCATCCTGCAATTTACTTATTAATAGACAAACCGTAATTAACGAAATAATTACTGTCACATAACTACACATTTGTTATTCAAATGGCCACAGTCTATTTGCGTATGCTAAACTAGCTAAGCTTCTAATGCCAAAATTAATTGTCCAATACGCCAAACGCCATCTATTATCAACTATGAGAAACACGACACGCACTTAAATTTCGAAATGAATACCATCGCGCCTGCGTATTAGGCATCGATCCGGGATACAAACATAAATAATGTATTCGACTACAAAAATATTATGTCTGCTATTTTGACGGTTTTCGAAATTTAATTAAACAAACTTTCGCGCGGTAAATTAGCGTTTTCCCGCCAAACTTACATGATAGTGACATAATATCTGTCATGTAATTAAATATTCATGTTTCGAATTTTTTACGAATTAAAAAAAAAATTGAATATATTACATATAATAAATGAATTGTTTTTTATTTTTTTATAACGTTGTTTTATACATCTACTTCACACATTTAAAAAAATCTGGGCTAAATATTCTATTAATAAATAACTTACATACAAATATAATTGTACCCACGAATATCAAAATAATAATAAAATTATTTTCATCTATATTCTGTGCCCAGTGCCCACTTCAAATCCTCGGAGTCGGCGCGCGCAATGCAACAAATTTTGGTTCTAAAAACTTCCAGTAGAGGCGCTGACGTCGCGCACGCTTCGCGGGTGGAGCTGTCAATTTTCACAAAAAATAATCGTATTTCGCATTTTTACCACAATATTAACATAAGATATAGTTAATAGATTTATGTATTATTTAATAATGTTGTAACAGTGAACATTAAACATGAAGTTCGTGTTAATAACATTGTTTTCGTTCATTGCTGGTGATGTTTTTGGAAATCCAGATGCCAAAAGACTGTATGACGATTTGCTCAGTAATTACAATAGACTGATACGACCCGTTGATAAAAACAACAACACAGTGTTGGTGAAACTTGGTTTGCGGCTTTCGCAACTGATTGATTTGGTAAGTTTTTAAATTACATATAGGTATATTTACTTATTACAACGTCGAACTATTGAATAGAGCAACATAATAATATGAAGTGCATTATTATTGATTCTAAATTTGAATTTGTTACGTAGCTTTATTTTTTCTTCATTCAAAATTTGCACGATACGCACCAATAAATTGTTAGTTATGATTATTATGAATAGTTTATCATTATTGTTATATTAAGTTAATTTAAAATAAGGAATAATAAGTACGAAGAATAATAAGATTGTTACAAGTAGCTTTCGATGTTCTTATACCTAAAAACTATATAAAACTCTATAAAAACTAGCTGACCCGACGGAAAGGCAAACACATATTTAAAGAGCCATTAATTTTTCATTATTTCTGGCGCAATTTTCTTTAGTTCCTCCTTCATTAGATATAGGTATTCATATTCTACTGATAATATCAAAAACAACAAAAGTATAATTACCAATATCAGCCCAGCTGTTCACGCGTGATGCCGTGAGTCGTGACCGTAGAAAACAGGGGTTCATTTTCATTAATCTATAAAAAGATTTTACAAGGTAAGATCACATCGTTGCATATTCTTCGAATAGATATGTATAAATATTGATGTATTATAATAATTAAACTATAACTGTATCCGGTGACAGTGGCGTTGAACACGATTATTCATCACTAACCATGATTTTCATATTTTTATATTCCTATTTTTTTCTTGTTCCTACTTTAATCGTTGTGCCTATCTTAATATATATAAATCTCGTGTCACAATGTTTGTCCTCAATGGACTCCTAAACCACTTAACCGATTATAATAAAATCCGCACACCATGTGCAGTTCGATCCAACTTGAGAGATAGGATAGTTTAAACATGTAGGTAGGTACCACGGGCGAAGCCGGGGCGGACCACTAGTAAATTATAAAACTTACTGTAATTGTATAATGAGAAAGATACATACTTATAAGTAACAATTATTATTATTGATAACCTTCTAAATCTATCTATATATCTTCTTATATATAAAAATGAATCGCAAAATGTGTTGGTAAGCGCATAACTCGAGAACGGCTGAACCGATTTCGATAATTCTTTTTTTATTATATTCCTTGAAGTACGAGGATGGTTCTTATGTAGAGAAAACGTAAATATTATGTACCACGGGCGAAGCCGGGGCGGACTGCTAGTAATATATAAAACTCAAAGGTGACTGATATAGTGATCTATCAACGCCCAAACCACTGGACGTATCGGGCTGAAATTTGGCATGCAGGTAGATGTTAGGACGTAGGCATCCGCTAAGAAAGGATTTCCCAAAATTCTTGCGGGAAGGGGAAAAACGGGGATGCACGTACAAAGTCGTGGGCGGAAGCTAGTACATAATATAATAATTCTAGATAGACCTTCGTAAATACATAAATAGGTATATATCCGAGTAAAAATACCTCATTAACGCTTAACTGTCGATATTTCGCAACCATAGACTAAAAAAGCATAACCAACCAGTTGACAATTCCCATACGAAATTCACTTTCGCATCTCCACGGCACAAAATGTACATGCTCTTTAATATGTATGACGCATACACTGAAATAAACCGTCACTTTGAAAGGGTCTCTTTATGCCATAGTTAACATTCTTCGTGTTAACTTAACATTCCGAGTACCTGTAACTGTGACGTTGTTTGAATGTAAATATTTCTCTTATGACAGCGATGTTAGTGTTTTTCCTGTGAATGTTTTGCTATTATTTATAAGAGGCGATGTGACGTCGCAATAGACGCGCTTTGGTTCCATGAAATGTTTGGGGTCATAGGACGGAAAAGTAGTGCAGGTCAAATGTTTTGCAATACCGTTTGTATAAAGAGGATCATACATTTTCTACTTCTAGCTAGAAAGCTTCATTAACATTCCCCAACATCCTTATAAAAACTGAGAACGAAGTTTTGACAGTCTGTACGATATCTAGTATGACGATATTTAATTACTGAAGAAGACCCATACCTACCTATCCGAATTTTATCAACCTATAAAATTTCATCGAAATTCTTTCAGGCCTAAATAGGTATATCACAAAGTTACAACATACTTTTGCGTTTGCGATAGTAAAATGCTTTCTTTAATATTTTAAAATCATATAACTTATTTTATGTTTTTATTATTAAAAATAAAAAGATAAGGTGGAAGCATGAATCCTGGCAATTATAAAAAACTCAATGTTGTAATAATTTGGCCACCTACGATCTATAAAGATAAAGAATTAAAACCTTAGGGACGAAGGTCCAATTTTTATTCAAATACATCCGCAAAACAAAACAATTAAGGGACTGAAGATCAAGTCAAGATGTTCAATGGTACTCTACTGATTGAAGTTGGCTTAATTGTTTGTTTGGTAACGAGGTGGCTCTTATTCTGAGTGTGTTTGGAGCTGATTGTATCGGTTAACCGGTTGAGTGCGTTGACTTTGACATTTATTATAGACTAACAGCTAGTCGTAACTTCGCTTGGTTTTAATCAAGTTTTAATAGAAGCTATAGAAGCTTTGATAGAAATATGTCAAGTCGAAGCCGATAATTGTAACTTGGAATCGCAAGACTCGCGAATATTTTGTAGTCTCTAACGGTTACGTCAACGCTTTTATGCTGTATTTTTTGTTTCACTTCATTTATACCTGTTGGTATAAATAAAGTCAGTTGTGTATTTCTATTATTTAGTAGAAACTACTAGCCGTTCAAATTTCCTCGAATCTACCAGACATTCAAGGTAATGTCTGGTGCATGATACAAATGCCTTTACAAAGTACATCATTCGATTTCATACTCTAAAAAGGGCATTAGGAATCTGTTGAAAAACATAGTTAGGTAAATTTAATAAAAAATCCATAAATGGGAAAAAGCATTCACAAAGCATTAACCACAATCAAGCGCACTAATTATTGAAACCACAACCAACCGCAACAAATAAGGATATGTTATTAGGTGACGATTTACGTACAGAGTTGAAACACGTTGTGAAATGCTGACACAACATTAATATATTTCTATGACGTTCACATGTCAAAGAAAACAAACCTATAATGAGGCCGAGAGAACATAAACGTCCTAAGTGACATTAAAAAATAGTTAGTGAGCCAACGTCATCAAATATCTATTTTATAGGGTTTGGAGTTGGTACAAAATTTCACGTGCCTAGCCACAATGTAAGGCATCCTTTAACTCAATGTTAGGTCATTTTGCTGCTCTTAAAACATATTGGATCACTCTAATCCTACATAATTTTTTCTTCTTCTTATTTATTCTCTCTAATCTCTTGGCCAAAAATTACATGTGTCCAATAACCACGATCGAATCGTAAAATTACAAAAACTTGTACAAGCAATTCCTTTGATACATCCGCATTCCGCAGTGTATAAAAAAGCTGTAAAATTATGAGACGTAAAAATTTATAGTGTACATGAGTGTGCTATGAATTCTTTATTGATTTCTAATGCAGTATTCTCCTTTTCTCCTCCTATCATGCGGATCATGCGGGTTATTAATAATAACTGAGAAAAGACTGGTCGATCTTATTAGAGACTAATAAAAAAGTCAAATTCTCACGCAGCATATAAAGCTTATCATCACCGATAAATAAAGCAGGATTATTTATGTATCTGCTGTTATAGAAAAATGTGCCCGCCTTTTCAAAGAAAAACCCGCATAGTTCCCGTTGATAAAAAAGTATCTTATGTCTTATTCTGGGTCTTCAGCTACCTACAATCCAAATTTAATTTTAATCGGTTCAAAACATTAACAAACATCCATCCTCACAAGTGTTTGTTAATCAATAAGACGAGCATAATCCTAATTTATTAAGTTCTTTCAATTTTATACCAGCGCTTTTTAATTTCCGCTCAGGCATTATCACGGAAATATATACGTACATTGAGTAACGTGATTTCCCTCAAAACGCTTACTTAACAACCTGACAAGCGGCCATCTGGTGCTCGTTGCAGCCACCATTAATATTGTAGGTCAAAATGTATCACTGTCGGCCCCTGGATGTATGGACGTTGTAAAATTTTATATTCTTTCTTGCTTCTAAAATTGCCTTTCACGGAGCTCATTTGGTTAATAATTCGAAATTAGCTCGGGGAAATTGGATTTGAAATTTTCTGATAGAGTTTAGTGGCGTTACTGAGAATTATGGATAGGATTTAAAATAAAATTAGGGCGGGTCCACACTGACCGAGTTGTTTCGTACAGAAATTGCCTCGCGCGGCTGCTCGCTCTATGTGGATTAGTTAAGTACTTATTACAATTCTATTTTTCAGTTTATCTATTATAAGCCATTGAAATTTCTTTTGACAATAAATAAATTAAAATTAAAATTATCACAAACATCTAAATTCTAAATACAAAATTTACAAACAGCTTGTAAAGAAAGTTTTGCTCCAGTAAAGTACGTTTTTGAAGGGTTGAACACACTATTTCTAAATAAAAAATACAGATGGGAAAATAAATAGATATTTCCAATGAATAGATATTCAATGTACAATTAAGAGGAAAGTTCCATGAAGTCTACAAGTACTGGACAAGTTAAAAGTACGGACTATTCGAATAACATCAGACTTTCGGTTGTTTGTCTCGCTTTATTTAGGACATCAGACAACCTGTATTTTTAATTCGTTATGACGTGTATATGTTTTACCATTGGTTCTGTTTTCTTTTCAAGCCTTTTTTTGTTACGACGAAATTTTATTTTTAGGTGACGTTCCTATCAACGAAGGAAGTTCTTAATTTGTAACAGGATTACTTTTTAGTAAATCTGACTATAGATAATTCTGACGCTATATATGGAAGTATGCACTAGGGTAATTAGCATGTTTACTTCGAGACGTATCTCGTCGAATGCCCTTTTGCTGTCTACATTTTATTCAAATACTTAGCCAAATTCAAAATTTCAACGTTATAGTGTGTCTAGCAATTTCTTCAGTCCCTCCATAGCGTTTCCTCTTATCTCATTACATTAATCCCTATCCAGTGGGTAATCCGTTATTTAGCTATGTTTATATTAATTTTGATGGCCCGGGGGATATTTGGCCCGAGCCCAAGAATTGGGATCGATTGCTCTATAGCAGGGAAGTAGAATGCCATAAATGCGACCGAGTTAAGTAACCTACTTTTGTAGCGTTGTTAAATTTTATCGGGCCAGTTTTTCTACGAATTTTTTCGTATCACTGCGTTATGTTTGGGCAGGGAGCGGAGGTCATGAGCTGTTAACAGAATTAATATTATATTCTTATACAATATCTGTCTGTATGTATCCGTCCGTATTAAAAAAAATTGTCATTACCTTACGCTGGTGGACATTAATTCAGTTTGGTTCGAAAGTTCGACGTTATATGACATCCACCAACCCGCACTTGGCCAGCGTAGTGGATTATGGCCTGCACTCTTATAGGAGGCTAGTGTCCCAGCTCTGGGAACATATTATACGGGCTGTTGATGGTACAGATTATCTTTACTAAAGGCTATTTTAAATTCAAGTTTTCAATAAAGTATTCCAAATTCTGTAAGCATAATTTGCTATGTGATAATAACGATAGTTTTTTTTTCTATTTGTTACAGAACCTTAAAGATCAGATTTTGACAACGAACGTTTGGCTGGAACATGTAAGTTTTGATTATATCCATACTAATATTATAAATGCGAAAGTAACTCTGTCTGTCTGTCTGTTACTCAATCACGCCTAAACTACTGAACCAATTTTCATGAAATTTGGTATTGAGATATTTTGATACCCAAGAAAGGACATAGGCTACTTTTTATCCCGGGAAAATAACGCAATCCCGGAAATCCCACGGGAACGGGAACTATGCGGGTTTTTCTTTGACTGCGCGGGCGAAGCCGCGGGCGGAAACCTAGTATGTATATAAGTAGATACTTATATTTATGTTAAATATTATCTTTAATTTTGTGTAATTGAATTCTGTATAATCAATCAAAAATTTACTTTTACCCTTGTGTTTTAGTCATACAAAATATCGAATTCAAATTACAAGGCATTTCCCATTTCATTTAAACATGTTAGTCACATCGCATCTCATAATCAATAGATACCTAAACCGTATCATAACAATAACCATTAACACTTATAGCTAAAAATTCCGTTTGCGTAGATACTGGCCGTTTAATGAGGGTACAATAATTGTTGCAGGAATGGGAAGATCACAAATTCAAATGGGACCCGCTGGAGTACGGCGGGCAGAAGGAGCTTTATGTGCCGTCGGAACACATTTGGCTGCCAGATATAGTGCTGTATAATAAGTGAGTGTGATGCCTGTTCTGGAGTTGTGTTGCGTAATTTTGTTTGCAAATTCTGTTGTACATTCTGTATACAGGGTGTCCCACTATTGGTATACTAAGCGCGAAGGGACTTGTAGTTTTGCATACACTGATCACGTAAAAAATACTTAAACAACAAAATTACGTCAAAAAATTTTTGCAAAATTTTTCCTGAAAATCCATGTTTTCTTCTCTAGCTTAGCGCAGCCGGCATATACCGCTTTGCTAATGTGAGCATTTTGACTATGAAAACATAATCTTAAACGATAGCTCACGTGCGGGTGGCAAAGTTGGGCGGGTTGCTTGTTATGGGTGTACACATAGAGTTTTAAGAATTCATCTATTTGAATAAAAAAATGCGTCTGGAATTTTTTAAGTATTTTTTACTTACTCAGCGTATGCAAAACTATAACCTCCTTTGAGCTTAGTATACCAACAGTGGGACACCCTGTATAGAGTACGTGGTTTTAATGAAACATCCTGTAATACAAATAATACAATTTAAGTTTTAATTTTAAATTTGATCCAATATGTCTATGAAAATCCAAACATGTACATAAAAATCGGAAACAATAGGTAGAAGAATGAGAGAAAGTTTGAATGAAAAAGTAGTTAGAAAAAAAAACAAATGATATTGAAACTATATCTACGTTTTAAATTTAACTTTTAAGGGATGTAATACTTTGTTGAAATTAACTTGTAACGAATCATTCTAATAGAGGATACCCTAAATAATAATCATTACTGCAAATGAATGATTATAACGACATACGTTCTTCTTGTATCATGATATTAATTTTAAATCGCGGACATCTCACAGCATCACGCTCGGCTCGCATAATATAAAATTTACAACGTGACTGTGCTCTCCCTGCTAATATATTGCATACCACATCTAAGTACTTTTGCACTTCATCAAGTATACACCAATATTGCGAGTTGGACGGCACAATGCAATTTAGAACAGGCTAATGTCATAATGAATGTTCGCCAGAAGTTCAACGCTGTTATAAACCAATTAGTTGCTAACTCCGGCGGATGCATTGGGCCTGTTTATAGGAATTGCTTATTAATTTATGCACTGTGTTTCTGGCTTGTAAGATCTGTTGGTTTGCCTTGGGACATGGAATTAAATGTTGATTATCTTGACTGTCAAGTTTGGTCAGTGGAAGTCGTATTCTAGTAATTTCAATTGGAGTAATTCCATTTTTGTGTTGAATTTATTATAGCAGGTTCTAGTCAATGAATGAAATAATACTTCCTTAATTTTAATCTATAATTATAAACAACAGACCTAATTTCAATTATTAGAATTTATGAGAAAAATGATATTATTCATGTAGGTAGAAAACCAACCTTTCATCATTGAAAATAAGTAACAATACTACTTTAAAGTATTAATGTGACACTACAACTGCTAATTTAATAAAACACAGCTCACATCACACATACGATAACAAAGTAACCACAAAATATCATGTTCAACAACTGTAAAATAATCTACCAAATGATCCGGCTAGCAAAGCGCGGCAAAGCACAACACTCGTCCATTCATAAATTCTAAATGGTGTGACGTCAGCGTGACGTCACAGAGTACGCAATGCAGCACGGTTACGCTCAGGAAATATTAAATGTATTGACTCAGAGGTTTGAAGGTGTCATAAGGTCATCTGAGGTTACGTTTACATTCATAATTCATTCACTTTATTTGAGGCATTTGTATGATTATGTAGAATGGAATTTGAGGTAATGAAGACCATATGAATTTTGATACAATTCGATGATTATTACTCAGTCAGTAATATAATGAAACTTTGTTTTGCTTATTCCTGGGTGTATATATTTTAAAATAGAACCCTATAAGCAATGGTAAATGAGTTTTCACAACTAGTCTTGGTTGCTATGGACTCCCATCATACTAAACTTTAGCATCAAGGAGTTGAGTTCTAATTGAACTTTACTTATTTCAAACTTTCGTTTCGTAAAGAATAGATAATTATTAACCTGAAATTGTAAAGATTTTGTAATTCTATGAAATGAATTATAATCGAATGTAAATAGATCAATATTAAACAGACCAAGCTTTATTATACACTAGCTCGGCTCCGCTCCTGTTGGTCTTAGCGTGATGATAATTATATAGCCTATAGCCTTTCTCGTTGAATGGGCTATCTAACACCGAAAGAATTTTTCAAATCGGACCAGTAGTGGTAAGATTGTAAGTACATAAATTGTTAATTTTAATATTGCCTACCTGCTAATAAAAAGTTTATTATTATTTATTATTATTAGTTCCTGAGATTAGCGCGTTCAAACAAACAAACTCTTCAGCTTTATAATATTAGTATAGATATATCGCGTCTTTAAAAAAGCAGCCTAATTTGGAAATGGCGCACAAAATCCATTAAAAACGCGGGAAGTACGTAGTGCGGATATTTCGCTGTATCCGCATCCGACAAATGATATACGGAGAGCGACACGCGCTGAATTATGTGAGCTTAGCGTTTATTGCCCATTGACACTATCATTATCTGTGAGATTGCTCTTTTGAATAGCAGCGAAGCATGGTGATCGGGAATGTAGGATAGGTGGAGTAAACCTGTCAATTTAAGTTGTATAGATCAGCCACACGACAATAATTAGGCTAGAAAGGTCGGAATCGTTTTTTCCCACGATCTAAGTACAACTATAATAATTAAATTTCTAAGTACAGTACAGTAGAATTAGAATGACTTACGTAATATTGTATTGTCTTATCGTACATGTTTCTAACAACAATTATTTGTTATGTTTTTTTTTTTAATTTTATACTCTATGGAAAAAAAAGGTGGGCTTAACAGAGAAAAGGATGATACACAGAAACTCTATAGGTAACAATAGTGACAGTAACATATATTGATCTCGTAATAGGTCCTGCTTGCGGCACTGCACATGATATTTTGCACATATTATTACATAATATCATTTTTGCATATGCGTTTGCAAAACTCAGCCAAATTTCTTACTCTAAAATATTGAAACTGATTGCTATCTTAATAAGCTTACCAAACTGAAATGAATGAAATCCTATATTGTCATGTAAACATAAAACATAATATCAATAAAAGTAAATTTAAATCCCCAATAGCTATCCGGTTGATTCGGGTCATGCTTACACGAGAAAATAGGAAAAATTCCGATGTAAATATTTAGAAGGAGAATTCCTGAAGATATAAATCTTTTCGTTATTTCCCCCGACCTCATCTTTGGGCTACTTGCATTTTATAGGCACCGAATTTATATCTTAGCTTGATATAATACGCTAGTCTAGCTTAGTACGTTTGGCTTGAATTGTAGGTCTGTTACAGTGCTTAAATTTTTCTTGGTGTATACTTTGCTCTCTGATCTTTTTTTATATAAGTCATGATTTTTATATAAAGTGTTATATGAGCCTTCGTTTCTATTATTTGCGAGTTTGGTCGCAGCAGTTTATATAATATGATTTTCACCGTTATAAATTAGCAATCCATGATATTTTTTTTCAAATTCTAATCCTACTCTCCTAGTTTAGCGCTAACTCATGTCACTTATTTTTTAACAATTCAACAACACTCAACCAACAATTACAAATATCGCTTCCACGACCAAGAATCATCAATATCTCTTCCCTTTTAATTTCCTTCAGGATACGAATAATCGTTATTTAACGTGGCCCATGACCCTTACAATACATTATAGTGAGGTTCCTGCCACAATGGCTATATACCTGTGAGACGGTAGGTCGCACGTATGGTAAACGTGGACGAATGAAACGTGGAATATCAAGCAATAAGAAGTAGCGGGTTAAAGAGTAAAAATGTAGAAGGATATTAGATTTGTAATATTGCAACAGCATATTGAGCGCATAAGCGCAGACAACTTGTGATGTGAAATGTAACGCTTCCAGTGCGAATTTAGAATCTACCATTAAATTGAACTTTTTGATATCTACCACTAATTGATTAAATAGGTTTCTTCACCTGATTCTCCTTTATCCGTTGCTCATGTATCACAAAATATCCCGCATTGCTAACTGTTTATAGCATCCGTCTCATAACTGCTATGAGACAAATGTTAAAGGACAACTACTATTACACTATTTAATTTCTACGATCTAAATTCAAACCTACGCCCACACACACAAAGTTGATATTCCTTCGCACACCTCTTCCATCTAAGAATTAGGCGGCAAACACATGAAGCGTAAGATTGGTCGCACATGCGTCTTCTAACCCATTCTACGCTATGATTAATCGGCCACCGGTCGGTTCTGACATAACATGATGTATCATTCGCCGACGTTTCTTGTCGATATTATCAATTAACTTTACGTGTTACGGCTTTTACGTTACACCTTAAATGGTTTCGAGGTGGGCGTGAGGTTGGATTGATTTGTTTCTACGTTAATATATTGAAGGTATATGGTTGTATGTAGGCAGATTTTACTCGGTTTTGCAGATTTGTGAAGTTGTGCCATAATCTTAATCTGGTACAACATTGATTGGATGTTATTATTTTATATCTTTTGCTTTAGCATAGGCTAGACTGAATCGCTACATATTGTCCAAAAATAAAATTGACCGCCTGGGCCTTAATAAATGATTTTTTTATTTTTTATTTAACAGTTTTCCTGTAAATTTAGCTTAATTATAAAAAGCAACTGGATTTTACTAATATCACAACACTACATTTTAATTTCCTACCAAACTATGCATTGTATATTTAATATTTATTCCACTAGTGCTGATGGCGAATACGTGGTGACAACTATGACGAAAGCAGTACTCCACCACACAGGCAAGGTGCTTTGGACCCCACCAGCTATATTCAAGTCATCTTGTGAGATCGATGTGCGCTATTTCCCCTTTGACCAGCAAACTTGCTTCTTGAAGTTTGGCTCTTGGAGCTATGATGGTGATCAGGTATTGTGTAGTTTTAATTGACAATATAATAATTGTTTAAATTGACTATAAAAATGTCGTTGTGCTTTCAAGGAGAAGAAGATAAAGTAGAATATATATTGTTCAGATATGAGACAGTTAAAGACGCAAAATTCTAATTCTAATTCAAATTGCTTTATTTGCAGAATGTAGAATTACAAAGATGTTTGTAGGTACAGATAGTATAGATCCTTAAACATTATTAGATGATAAGAAATGGTCTCATTTATTATGAAGCCTTTTTAACAATTTCATGTTCATGATTTTCCAACAACTCCACCATAAACCAAACACAAAAATAGTCTTCAAAGATGTGAAAGATTCCATCATTTTGTGTATCCTTTCCAAACTTCCATCAAAATATATTTTTTATCGCCGTTTCTTCGATCCTTTATTTACTTTTCCTGTACATTACTCCTTGCCTTTACCTTTATTTCCAATGAAAAGACTTATTCCAGAGCCACCAAGCAATGTAATACAAACAAAATATACTATGGGTATTCGTATGCTAGCTATATTGGAAGTTCCGAATTTAGCAGCAAGTTGTCGACCGACCCGGCTTAAGTCATTACTTTATGGTAATGTAATTTGACCTCTTGATATTGCACTCTATAATATCTGTGACTATTAAATAGACAATATAATAGTGAAATGGTTTAACATAACATTTTCTCCTGCAATATTCATTCTGATTTAATCGAATGGGGTGTTGGAATTTCATGATCATATTATTTAACTGGTGTTCATATAATATTTGGCATAGGAATCTAACCACTTCATAGAAGTACACACCACTTCAGTCAGTGGGTAAAATAGTCTTATTAGGCTGATTTTATTCAGATTACTTTACGTAGGTGTTTAATCAAAATTTAAATCTCTTAACTTTAAATCAAATAACTTCAAGCCGAAGAATTCATTTGTGGATGTAATTTTATTTTGATTTCTTTTTATACATTGCGGTATCAAGTGACATTCTTCTTTTTCTTTTCGCTTTCAAGTAAGATCTCGTCTCATGTTTGACAAAACAGTTTTCTTGCAAAATCTTTAAAGGAACCTTGTTCCTTCGACATTAACCAAGCACATCAAAACAAATGCTCCCGCGGCAACAGTATCAAATTTGTTCCAGATCGATTTAAAGCACATCAACCAAAAGAAAGGTGATATGGTGGAAGTCGGTATCGATTTGCGTGAATACTATCCCTCTGTGGAGTGGGACATCCTTGGAGTGCCGGCTGAGAGACACGAGAGGTATTACCCGTGCTGCCAAGAGCCATATCCAGGTAATGTATATTAAATAAAATGAATCTATAGTTTTCGAACTATGACCGAATGACTCCATTGAAGAAGAATGAAATAAAAGCCAAAGAAGTGTCACGGCAGTTTTTTAAATGCAATGGAGTATGTCTATGCAACGGCTCGCAGTATAACCATGTACCATAACTTTATTTACTGCTATTTTAATGTCTTCACATTAAAATATCATCAATATTTTTTTACTACAGTAAATGATCGAAAAGCTACTTCTGTATTCGAATATTTTGTCACTGAGCCATGATAATTTTATCTGATGTTGTCGCGTCGCAGCTTTACAAGACTCATCAGATTGCTAGAGACAAACTGCATTATTGTCAGAAAAGTTATGCAGAAAAATAATATGACGTAATATCTCGAAAATTAAACACTGTACGATGTAACACTCTAGGGGCAAACATTTCATGGTTTATTCATAGATCTTCACATATCCAACAACCGCTGAACAAAATTCACATTCCAAACTTTCAATACACCAACACCTAACCGCATCTCCAATTCCGAAACTGTAGCTTATTTATCGTTTCCTTTAAGCTCAAACAACTGACATTAATCAGTGGCCCTATCAGTATTCACGCGGCGTTCGCCTAAGTGCTCTTTGTGGATATTAGCAAAACAAGCGTTACCTGCTCGAGGTACCCTGGAACGGTTATTTAGGAGATAAGAGTTGTCGACGCAATTTACACCCCGAGATTAGACTTAGCTGGTCTGGTGTTTCTTTGCTTTCGAATTGCGGAATTAATTAGTTTAGATGTGGTTTTACGTTTAGGTTTCATTTTACGTGGTCGTTAATTTAGTTTTTGACAGGAACGGGAAATGTTTAGGTTGCATTTTATCATGATTTTATGTGATCAATTTTATTATTAATTCAATATCAAAGTTTTGGTAACTTATATTAATCAATTTATAAACTTCAGTAATATGTACGTGTATTTTGTAAAAGTTCATTGACCAAAAAGCATCAATAAGTTGATCAAAAAGTAACACAAAATTTTTCACAGTCAACCCATAAACGAGGTTAAGTCAATTAATAAAAAATCGTCACTCTTAAAATAAATTTCGCTTTTAAATTAACGAAAAAAGTTCCCCAGTCCTCGGAGAGTCGTTCCCGAAATGAAAGGACACACAAAATGCGTGATTATGGAGTCTGAAACGCTTTTATCTGGCGAGGATTTTTTGAATGTCGGAAAATTAGGTGAATTATATTGTTGGAAGAATGAAATGCTGTTTTATTTATGCCATTTGTACGTTTATCTTCCTGCTGAACAAAGTTGAATAGATAACTTATATGTTTTACATAAAACCAAGATATATTTGCGATAGTAAAATTTGAAGTATTTGCTGAATTTAGGGTTAAGTATATTAAAAAAAATGTTGTGTGGTTTTATGAAACCACGGTAAAAGTGAAACTGTTCGAACGGTTCCGAACACTGCTTTGTGTAGCGCTTGTCGCGTGACGGTCGGTCGCCGCCAAGAAGCTTATATCTAATACACTGGAGATTGCACTATGACCATTAACTTGTCACAAGAAAATATAACCTTGAATGACGTCAGTGTTGTTTTTTGTCTCTTTCTGTGGGTGACCACACTGGTTTGTATATTCAGGATTTTTCGAAATAGAAAAAACTAAAAATCATGGTCTATAAATAATAACGACATATACTTTTAACAGTATTTTTATTATAATTACTGGTCAACTTACAAGAATTATCACCTCTATCAAATTATTTATCAAAACCTTCTGTCATTCCACTAGGCACTAGGTACTCAAGTGATTAACGACAAACAACAACAATGATTGAAACACAACCAGCCTCACCACCTCGACTTTTCTCTGACTAGCCATACGACATACAATTTTAATTGGTAGAGAATGATAGTTTTAAATAACGCTTGATAACTTTTGGCTACAAAGCTTGGATATTAACCGATATACATCATTAACATCCTTTGTAAATAGAGGAAAGTTGTGTTTTGCATCAGATGCTGTTTACCAAATTGTAAGGTACTCAGATCTTCTTTTTAAACGCGTTGCTTCAACGGGTCAACTTCAAGCCAAAAACATCAAATTAAAACTGTTTATGGCAGTATTTTTTTCTGGGTCGTAATCCTCAGTAATTTTACCCTTGATAGGCACATATATTTCTTTTTACTTCATTTTTTGGAAAGCTGAAATACGTAAAACAAAAAAAATATTAGGTTAAAAAGTATAAATTTCAATGTAAAAAAGAACAAACCACAATATGTGAGTGCAATACCGATGTCGTGTGTTGTTTCATTACTAGTATCATCTAGTATAAAATTTTTTTAAATGGTGTTCTAAATGTTCATCATAATATTGTTTAGCAATATATTATCGTCGCTATCCGTAAAAACCCATCATCATGGTTACCTTACTTGTTAAATTTGTTTGTTGAAAACTTGTTGAAAAATGATGAAAGTATTAGGAAAAGAACTTATTTAACATGATTGCTTAGTAAAATGATGATAAATTTGACGATTTTTGCCATTAAAATGATTCTTAACAGGTAAATGCATGAGTATTGAGGAATATTGTAAATAACGTAAATATACACTTGCCTGTGAAATTATAGGCCAGAATTTGGTGTCCAAAAACTTCTGCAATTTTTCACAATGCAATACATTATTAATATTCGGAAAATATTTATTAAATACGCAACAATATTAACTTAAATATTCGAAGCGACGCAATTTTTTTGACACTTATGCCATATTGTCAAAGTGAGAGTTGCTACAATTTTATTATGGTAACTACCCATAATCAGGGAGTATCGCTTTTTAATAATTGGTTCAGATACTTATTTTATTTAGCATAAATAATAATTGTCTCATCCAACAATGCTTCTGAATGACGTTGTTGGCAATTTATCAACAAACTCATGTACAAAAACTAACCTTTTGCACAGAATATTACAGCATACATAGTAGCCTTGGGAAAACTTCGTATTAACAGTCTCAATACCAAGTTAGGTGTGAAAGTGATAGAACACAACAATTTTCTTGTTACACGTCAAATGTTCATACCGAAATCTCCAGTGTATTAGATATAAGCTTCTTGGTCGCCGCGATACACGCGACATGCGCTACACAGACCAAAAAGTTTGAGACGATGTAATAAAAGTTAGTCTGTAAGGTATAATATGTTATCGATTTATGGATTTAATTTACTGAAAGATGAAATGAATTAAATAATCTTATTTCTGCAACAATGGGAAAGATTTTTTAATTCTACAGTAGCTATTTTATCATAACTTTAAGTACTATTTTAATTAAAATAACATTTTGTTACAGATATATTCTTCAACATAACACTGCGAAGGAAAACCTTATTCTACACAGTAAACTTGATCGTACCATGTGTAGGCATTTCATACCTTTCCGTTCTTGTTTTCTATCTACCCGCCGATTCCGGAGAAAAGATAGCCCTTAGTATTTCCATCCTGCTCTCACAAACTATGTTCTTCCTGCTCATATCTGAGATCATACCGTCGACGTCACTAGCCCTGCCTTTGTTGGGAAAATATCTCTTGTTTACGATGTTACTAGTTGGCTTATCTGTAGTTATAACTATAATAATACTGAATGTCCACTATCGCAAGCCGAGTACGCATGAAATGGCGCCTTGGGTTCGGACATTCTTTATAACGATGCTTCCAAAGTTGTTGCTAATGCGAGTGCCAAAAGATTTGTTGAGAGATTTAGCGGCTCAAAAGATTATTGGGCGTGGAAAGAAGAAGAATAAGTTTAAGGATGCGTTGGCGGCGGTTGAACGGACCAATTCAAACGCATCCAGCCCTGATTCTTTGAGACATCACTTGCCTGGAGGTTGCAATGGATTGCATTCTACTACTGCTACGAATAGGTATGCACTAGTTTAAGTTTTGCATGATATGGAAAAGAAAACATCTGATTGCATTGCGCTTTGGTAAGATATTAATATTGAAAGTACACTCCTATACACAACTCACACATATTGTATTAGACAAAAGAAATTTTATTTATAATGACTTTAATCTACAGAAAAATAATGCATTAAATTATAGGCAGTATGTTACGGATGTTACATAACATACTGCCGCCTCCTTGGTACAGTGGTTAGCGCTTGAGCGTAGAACCGAGGGGTCCTGGGTTCGATTCCCGGTGGAGACGAAGAAAAAAAAAATGTCTCGGTCTGGCAGGACACAGAAGGCTGATAACCTACTTGTCCCTAAAGAAAATCGATCAGTGAAACAGATGTATGAATAATGCATCTGCCCCTTACCCCACTACGGGGACACGGGACTTCACTTCACTTCTTTATGTTATGGATGTTACAATTTACAAGTTCACAAGATAGATTATAATCTAACGCTATTTACAAATTTCCGTGATCCCACCAGGTTTAGTGGTCTGGTTGGTGCGTTAGGAAGTCTGGGTGCTGGATACAACGGTCTCCCGTCTGTTATGTCTGGTCTGGACGACTCGCTCAGTGACATCACGCCGCGCAAGAAGTATCCGTTTGAATTGGAGAAGGCGATACATAATGTTATGTTCATACAGCATCACATGCAGCGACAGGATGAGTTTAATGCGGTGGGTATTTGTCGGTATATGTGGTCTGGTTGGAATTTGGATGATAATTGCAGATTCTAAATAATATTAATATGAACATGGCAAGTTGTTTGAATTATTAAAAAAATAATCGAAACAAATAAAGTTGTTATGCCAATATTTTATTACATGACTTAAAATTAACAGTACCTCGACATTTTGATATAGCATATTTCCAGAATTATTTTCTTTTAGTGTAAATGAACAGAGCCTATTTCAAGTGATGATCATGCCTCTATGCCCCAATAATATGTCATAACAATATTTAGGAAACAAATATACCATAACATGATACACATTTTCTCCTACAGGAAGATCAAGACTGGGGTTTCGTAGCCATGGTTCTCGACAGACTGTTTCTATGGATATTCACCATCGCGTCCATAGTTGGAACATTCGCTATTCTGTGTGAAGCACCATCTCTATATGACGATACTAAACCAATAGATATGGTGCTGTCTTCTGTAGCCCAACAGCAGTTCTTACCTGTTGATAGTGGGGATTCTTAATTATATAAAGAATACCCTAATAAAGAAAGAACTTAAAAAATATGCTAATATCTTGCTAGTTAGAACTAAAGGATAACCAATCATTATGTTATATTTGCGTAAATATTCAATTAAGGTTGTTCTTTATAAGTACAAAGGGTTTTCTATGCCAAAGATCCTGTAAGCGAGGAAGAACTTCAAATATGTCTACGCTTTTTCCACTAAGAAACTGTACTAGTAAGTTATTAATTTAAATGAAATACAGCTTAAATAAATAAATTAAAGGATTTGTTCTCGTATAGTGTTTCCATTGTGTTTAAAACCGTATTTTTAACATAATCTCAAAATTATAAGGCTGACAAGCACATTGATGTTCAATTTTTTTACATAAATAGGTTATTTGCTTTTGAAATTTGTTTTGAATAATGTATTCATCCAAGCCAAAAGGGGCTGTGAGTTTTATAAACTTCTTTATAAGCTTAGAGTTATGTCTTTGTAGGAATAACGTTAGATGTAATTACGGTTATATCTTTTACCGTTCTTATTAGTCGTCTAATAAATCACAACTAATTATGCAGTACGTTATTTCTTAAACTTTATCTTTGTATTAAAATTGAAAACAAATTTGAAATAGATTAACTCATAACAGTAAAAATACGTGTGGCACTCGAGGACTGCCGCGGTAAAGCTATTGCATAGCATCGCATCTCTGTGCCGGTTGGAGTGGGGGGGTGTTAGGTTTTTTCGTTACGGAATTTTCACATTCGGTTGCCGCGCTCAAAGTCTGAGATAAAAGCTATGCAATAGCTTAATAAATAATAATGTACTTATAAGGTAATAACGAACCTATATTAAAGTTTCTAAATAAACGTTTTGAGATTTTGATTCAATTAATGTCTATATTACATTACACCTTGAGAAAATTAATCAAACAATTTTTGTTGAACTTCATTCAGACGGCGTATTGTTATCTTAACTTAATTCTTCATAGAACATTAATAATCCCGAACTAAGACATCATTAATTACAAAAAAGGTAAGGTTGAAGGAATCTTTTGTGAATCTTTTACGCTAAGCTCTTAGGGAGTCCCTTTAACCTACTGCTAAAAGACAGTATTAATTAGTATGTATTTTCGTTATTCGTGAATCTTTTTCAATTTGTCTTCACATTAAAGTATGACAATGATTTATTGTGGTTTATTAGCATATTTTAAACGTGTTTCGCGTAAATTATTATTAATAGTAATATTTTGGCTGTGTTAGCTGTTGTAAGAGTAGGTAAGTTTCAGTACACGTATCAACTTGATGTTAATTTAAGGAATGTTCTAGAATCTAGATAGAATAACCTGTTTTTATTTAATCTTGCAGAAATACTTAATTACATAGTAGTTTAAAAAGATTTGCTTGTATTTCAACACATCACGGTTCTTTAAAATTATGCCAAAATAAAATGTGGCAATCAAAAATCATGTTAAATAAAGTCTTCCTATCCCCATTGTGTATGTATTATAAAATTAGACGTAATATGTAATCGATTTTACCTTAATAATTACTTTAGAATAAACATTGTCTCACTTTATTGTCTCGTTTTATTTAATAAAAACCTTTACCTATATTGTATATTATTTCAATTACTAACTACTTCATACAAACAGAAAAAAATATTTAGACTTAGCTACATGGAAAAAATTAAAATCTCTATCTTGTGATAAAGGGGAAAAAAGTAATATATATTGAACTGTAATAAGGAAAATACACATTATTTTTATTAAGCTTCCCGAGAAATTACATTAATTATTTTTCTTTACGTTTTATTATATCAACTAGCTGTGCCCCGCGGTTTTATCCGCATAAGCATGATGATATTAGGTATATAGCCTTCCTCGATAAATGGGCTATCTAACACCGAAATTATTTCTCAAACCAGTTAGTTCCAGAGTTTAGCGCGTTCAAACAAACAAACTCTTCGGCTTTATAGATTAACACAAAAATAAAATAAACATATTTAATATGCTCAAACTAGTAACTTCAGTGGCAGTGGCAACATGGCTCTAATCAAATCGCTCGACTATCTTGAAGTAACAACTCCAAACATTATGTATTATTCAAGGTCCAAGCAAACAGAGCCCTTTACGTTTTATA
Source organism: Colias philodice (assembly GCF_061535455.1). Taxonomy (NCBI): domain Eukaryota; kingdom Metazoa; phylum Arthropoda; class Insecta; order Lepidoptera; family Pieridae; genus Colias; species Colias philodice. The sequence goes on from NC_143104.1 coordinate 9,466,652, forward strand.
TTGAGTTTGTGCAAGTCGAACATTTCGTTTAATACATTATTTATGTTACCTTTATATTAAATAACGGCTAAAGAGTATTGGAAAACAAAAAGGATTGCCGAGTGTAGGATATTTTCGGGCAGTATTGTGCCTGAGTTCAAACATAATAAAACATGTATGAAACATACTCAATTGTACTAGGTAAAATTATTCGACTATAATTTACTTTACTAATATACTAATATTATCCACTCCATATATATATACTAATATAATTATATTAAGTAAAGTACTTGGCGATAACGTATTTATAAACATATTATAAACACAGCAGTAAACACACAAAGTATAGGACTATCAACACATACATCTCAACAAATGAACATACATCACACATCACAAACAGACGAACCAGTCAATCGATTACAGCCACATCAAATATCTACAGACGAACAAATAATAAATATAACACCAGATTCAATTTCGACAGTTCATGCACCAAGGAATCAAGAACAGAACAAAAGGCGTAGAAGAAGGTTGAACGAATAGTACTATATACCTTTCTTACATTTTATGACACAACTACCTTTACAAAAACATGATAATAACGATTTAATTAAGGGAATTGTAAATACTTTTATTCTCGTGGGATACGAGACGGAGTATTTAAAGGTACCGACAACATGTCGTGAAAGTGGGCATCCACAAAACTTACTAATATTATCCATAGGTACTTTACTAATATTATCACCTCATAGTCCATTGAATAAAAAGTTCTAGAGTGCGTGAGTTAGTAACGTAAGATGTTTTTTCGGAAACATGTCAAGAGTCCCTAGGTAATAAACATACTAAAACCCCGGGACACTAGGAGGAGCCCCGGAGTGGGGGGAGGGGGGAAATGGGACCATTTTTTCATTTTTCGCTTAAATCTCAAAAACGGTACATGTTAGAGAAAAACTTTCAAGGAAAAGTTGAAAGGCCATAAAATTATCTACAAGTTGTACCTCAATCATTTTTTCCTATATCCTACCGTTTCTGAGTTATACGCAGTAAAAAATGATTTTGGCTCAAACAATTTCCCCATACTACACATCAATCGATCAAAAAATATTTCTTTCTTCCAAAAAACTCAAATGTGTAACTTGTGACCGGTACTGATAGATTGCTCTTAATTAGGTCTATAATTGGTAAAATAAACACATTCCTCCATGGAAGTCTTTAGGAGGAATCGATTGTCAAAATATTATATTAGGGTAGTTTGAGTTACTGAACTTGATCTTTTTATTTTTTTCTTCCAAAAAACTCAAAAGTGCAACTTGTGACCAGTACAGATAGATTGCCCATAATTAGGTCTATCATTGATAAAAATACCAGATTCCACGACGGAGGCGTTTACGGGGAATTGAAGTTTGATTAGGGTAGTTACTGAACTTGATCTTTTAATTTTTTTCTTCCAAAAAACTCAAAAGTACAACTTGTGACCGGTACTGATAGATTACTCTTAATTAGGTCTATAATTGGTAAAATAAACACATTCCTCCATGGAAGCCTTTAGGAGGAATCGATTGTTAAAATATTATATTAGGGTAGTTTGAGTTACTGAACTTGATCTTTTTATTTTTTTCTTCCAAAAAACTCAAAAGTGCAACTTGTGACCGGTACTGATAGATTGCTCTTAATTAGGTCTATAATTGGTAAAATAAACACATTCCTCCATGGAAGCCTTTAGGAGGAATCGATTGTCAAAATATTATATTAGGGCAGTTTGAGTTACTGAACTTGATCTTTTTATTTTTTTCTTCCAAAAAACTCAAAAGTGCAACTTGTGACCGTTACAGATAGATTGCCCATAATTAGGTCTATCATTGATAAAAATACTAGATTCCACCACGGAGGCGTTTACGGGGAATTGAATTTTATTAGGGTAGTTACGATACTTGAACTTTTTATTTTTTTTCTTCCAAAAAACTCAAAAGTGCAACTTGTGACCAGTACCGATAGATTGCTCATAATTAGGTCTATCATTGATAAAAAAACCAGATTCCACCATGGAGGCGTTTACGGGGAATTGAATTTTATTAGTGTAGTTAGTTAAAAAGTTCAAGTATCGTAACTACCCTAATAAAATTCAATACCTCCTAAACGCCTCCATGGTGGAATCTGGTTTTTTTATCAATGATAGACTTAATTATGAGCAATCTATCGGTGTCGGTCACAAGTTGCACTTTTGAGTTTTTTCGAAGAAAAAAAATAAAAAGTTCAAGTATCGTAACTACCCTAATAAAATTCAATTCCCCGTAAACGCCTCCGTGGTGGAATCTAGTAATTTTATCAATGATAGACCTAATTATGAGCAATTTATCTGTACCGGTCACAAGTTGCACTTTTGAGTTTTTTGGAAGAAAAAAATAAAAAGATCAAGTTCAGTAACTCAAACTACCCTAATATAATATTTTGACAATCGATTCCTCCTAAAGGCTTCCATGGAGGAATGTGTTTATTTTACCGATTATAGACCTAATTATGAGCAATCTATCAGTACCGGTCACAAGTTGCACATTTGAGTTTTTTGGAAGAAATAAATATTTTTTGATCGATTGATGTGTAGTATGGGGAAATTGTTTGAGCCAAAATCATCTTTTACTGCGTATAACTCAGAAACGGTAGGATATAGGAAAAAATGATTGAGGTACAACTTGTAGATAATTTTATGGCCTTTCAACTTTTCCTTGAAAGTTTTTCTCTAACATGTACCGTTTTTGAGATTTAAGCGAAAAATGAAAAAATGGTCCCATTTCCCCCCTCCCCCCACTCCGGGGCTCCTCCTAGTGTCCCGGGGTTTTAGTATGTTTATTACCTAGGGACTCTTGACATGTTTCCGAAGAAACATCTTACGTTACTAACTCACGCACTCTAGACCCCCCTTGGAGGGACTCATTCGATGGACTATCAACAATTTGCGTATTTGGTTGATCGTTGATGGGGGATCGCTTGTCTCACGAACTTACTGGTTCAAATTCCGAAAATTAATAAACTGGCCCAATTCATGTCGAAATTCATTTCTAATATTTATTATTGTTATATATTGGCGGAATAAAACACTATATAAAAGCTTTCATTCTAGTTTAAAATATCTAAAATAAATTACATAGGTATTCCAGTAAATCACGAATTTCATGTGTAGGTAATTGGTTTCGTTGAAATGATAAGAATAATGACAATTATGGCAATCATAATTGAAGGGATAATATAAATTAACATTTAATAAGCGGATGGTAACCGAAACCTAAAATTAGACCAATGATTCAAGTTATTAAAATTGTATGTGTTCCACTATTAAATATCCTATTCGTCTCAGTTTTCCGGTGACAAATATACAGTATGTGCCTAGCATCAATATTGGTAGGTATCTTATTTTAATGATGAAATATTTTTACTACTGTTACTCAGTACTTTGCGCTGAAAGTAAACTTCATGCAGTTATGTATTCAACTAGTGTTGTATTATGTAAAACTAGAATTATTTTTGAAACCGGGTTTGAATCGTCATTATAAATACATAATATAACGTATTTACCACCAGTTCGAAAAGCAGTTTCTATTCAGAAGAAGCAAGAAAACTGCAGTTGACTCCAAAAAACGTTTCTCACACGTCAAAAACATCGATGAAATTAAAACTATATGACTAAAATCTAGAATAGTAACCAAAGCAAATGACTTGGATCCAAGCCAGTGTCATGTACAAGGACCAGAGATTTTTTAATACTTACCCTGTTTGTGACGTCTGATTGAGTGCCTAAAATATCATATGACTTTCGTTTATGTTACGTGAACCAAAATATTCACGTAGTTTCTATTTAGTTATCTGTGATATTTCATAGAATTTATTTGTGGTACTTTTCAAACTAATATTAATTAATAATCTAAAGTGAGATTATCCGATTATCTTACACTGTTTCTAGTCCTTAGCAAATTGCCTGTTTGTAAAAAAAAATGGAAATTTTAGCAAAGTAAAGGCTTAAAATATAGTTAATTAAAAAGTAGATACTCCTTATCTCTATAACATCCTTTGAGTCCATCCATCATTGTCATCCTATCCTTGTCACTTTCATACTAAATTGGGACAATTAATTATTTAATAACTTAGGGTTTAAAATGGCGTATGTTTGTAGAGAGGAAGCGATGAAACCTGAAATGGTTTCAAAATTTATGTAACAGATTCATGTAATTTGCATAAAAAATCTATTCCCCTGTTTACATACTGCATTACGCAAACCAAAACATACTGAAAATGAAAATGAAAATAAAAGTTATTTATTTCAGCAAAAACACAGTAGCTAATAAAACAAGTTAACAATATGAGAATTTGCTGTTGCTTATTATACATTATAATTATTAACTACTAGCGGTCCGCCCCGGCTTCGCCCGCGGTACATGTTTACGTTTTCTCTACATAAGAACCATCCTCGTACTTCAAGGAATATAATAAAAAAAGAATTATCGAAATCGGTTCAGCCGTTCTCGAGTTATGCGCTTACCAACACATTTTGCGATTCATTTTTATATATAAGACTAGCGGTCCGCCCCGGCTTCGCCCGTGGTACATGTTTACGTTTTCTCTACATAAGAACCATCCTCGTACTTCAAGGAATATAATAAAAAAAGAATTATCTAAATCGGTTCAGCCGTTCTCGAGTTATGCGCTTACCAACACATTTTGCGATTCATTTTTATATATAAGATAGCTCCCACACTAAGAGAACTTGTGTCGTGGGAGCTGGATACTAAATTCACCAACATTCATTACTCCTCACACTATATTATTTAACTTGCACTTAAAACGTTTTAGTACCTAAAAGAATAACCGCTTGCAATTTCAAGTATTTTAAAACTCCCAAGATCCGGACCTTTTTATTCAGACCACGTTCTGTGAAGATATTACTAATGGTCTTCTGTTTGAACTCTCGAATGCTTCTGAATACGTTTACTTTCGCTTTACATTGAACGCCTCGTTACGACGCCAATTTGATGCTTCTATTGACAGTGTGTAATGGAATGAACTATTTGATCATTCTTATTCTCTTCATTATAATAGAAGCAAAATAAAGCGTGTAAACACACATTTCAATGTAATTGTATTGCGATTATATTTCGGATGAAATGTTATGAGGGTTTTTTTTTTTTAAACACAAACTACTTATTTCAGTTATAAATAAGAAAGACCATATTTTTCAACCCTTGGTTAAAACGTACCCGTCCTATAAAGTATTACACGATAATATTAAAATTTCACCTATAGACTGTGAAATGGTAAATTAATACGTTATTCGACGGATAAGTTTTAACCGAGAATTGAAAAATCAGTTCTTAAAGTAAAAAATAGAGACATAATATGTATACAAATAACTTAACATAACACATTATTATGACGCTAACATCCACAAGAACAAGATATACAAACCTACATAACAGGTCGTGAATTAAGCGCAATATTCTTCATGACATCGTTATTAAATTTGTCCGTCAGTGGACGAATTAAGAGGACAAGTTGACGCTAATCAAAGAACGGTTAACATCGCCGCGTGGTTTGTTTTAATGGTTAGGGAGCCAGGTGCAAATTTGGTTAACTATTTCCTCTCAAGAGATAATTCGTCAGACGCATGAGAGTATAGTATTATAAAGCCTCGTGAACGTCAGCTGGCGCTCGATTGGGGGGGTGCCTCCCACGCACATAGGAAAAAAAATACATTCATTCATTCATTTCCTCTCAGCTAAAAATTTGTCAAATTGTAGCTAACCCAATATCTCAACGAAAAAAAATAGTCAGCTGGTTACAACATGGTGTATTATACGTCAGCTGGTGTCTCGAACATGAAAGTTAAATTTAAAGAAAAATTTATTTTCCGTTATTTCCTCTCAAACAAAAATTTACCTGATGATACCTTATATGTAACTGTGGATAAATATATATGTCAGCTGGCTGTATCTTGGTGGAAAAACCGTCAGCTGATACGGGAGGCTACAACCGCTCTTCCCCCCAACCGAGCTCCAGCTGACGTTCACGAGGCTTCATAATACTATACTTTGATGCATTTTACTAATTACCGCTTGAGAGGAACTTGGTCATAAAATCTGCTGCTGGCTCCCGGACCATAAATGGCCGGTTTAATAAATGGCTTTTATTTTGTACTTATATAAAGAATTATATTTTGTAAATTTAAAGTGTGAGATAATATAGCAGTTTGATGTTAAAATACTTGTTTTTAGCTGCCATTTAAACAGGAATATTGTGTAAAGCGTAAGTATAAGACAGAGGTTAAAATTTGTAATAAAAACAATTTATTAACAGGTTAAAATCTGATATAATTATAAAAATATTAAAATCTTAACTGTTAGGAAAATAGTACCTACCCTTTATCTGAATTTAATGAATAAATATCACAAAAATTTTTCAAAATGCCTGATAGATTAAAATTTAACAGGCGTTTTGAAAAAGCCTACATTCAATAATTAATATTAGAAACCTCATATAAAATTCGAAACTACAGCCTTTAAATTCGTACTCATATTTTTCAATCTGTTTGTCTATTGGGAGACAAGTTCGTGATTCTCCGCAGGGCTGTCACTTCGTAGTTTATCTGAGTTGCCGATAATGGACTATTGTCATCTCGTTCCCTCGACAGTTGGACCAATTATGGGTAGCTTATGATGTTTGTACGTATTCTGGTGATGTTTTTGTTTTGATAGGTTATAATTAAAATTCAGCTGCCGTCATTTATCGTCATTTTTTCTTAGGCCGTTATGTACCCAACGACAATGTTTTTAATACAAACATTTAAACAAAGACTTATTAGATCAGTCTTATCTACACGCAGTTCCATTTATTTCATATCAATTTCAGACTAAACTTCTAAAGAATCTAAATTCCACAAGCGACGTTGATTAAAAAACTAACAATGCACTCGATCGTCTCCGCAATTCAATTCTAACTTAAATTGTTCTCAACTCCCGACATGAAATATTTGAAAGCTCTTATGAAATAGTCATAAACTATAACAGGACGGTTTTATTAAACCACTGCACCGTTTCAGACCATAAATTATATTAGTAATACGGTTAGTACATATTATATTACATGCATCTGTAGTTAACGATGCACAAATTAATTGAGGATTTACAAGACATAAGCCATAGGATGTAAGACGGATTGATAGCGCGTATTTTCAGTAGCCTCTGAAAATATTGCATTATGTAGAGAGGTGGTTGTGATAAAATTTGATTCGTAGATTTATCTTTTTGATTATTATCAAATTCGTACAGGCTAAAAACAAATTATTGAGGCTCGTCTCGTAGGTGTTCAATGGGATGCCCACATAACTTTGTTGATAACTCAATATTATTCAAAACGATCATAATTTCATTTTTTTAAATAATCAATAAATATACAAACAATTTACATCTTACAAGGTAAGTTTTATTTCAATCATCGTTTTTCTCATAATACTACTTTTCCATCGCTAAATCAAGTTGCGCACATTTTCATCGTTTCGTTTCATACAAATTACTTCAAATAAACAAATACAATGTGAAACGCAACTAGGCGCTAAGCGCCATACAAGACATAAAACGCGAACTCGGGCATATTCATATCGAATTGTATTTATTGCTTCAACCATAAATTAGCGAGAAGTTTGAAAGCAATTAATTTCTCTGATGTATACAACTTCCTATGAAATGAAGATGACGTCAATTGTACCATGGTGTAATTCGACTCTTCCTCATTACGCAGTGTTTACATTAAAATAACTTGTATGGGATTCAATTAAATGTAGCAATGTATTGATTACTAGCTTCCGCCCGCGACTCCGTCCGCGCGGAAAAATTAAGATTTTTTTTCTACGAATTTTTCCGGGATAATAAGTATCCTATTTTATTTATTTATTTATTTATTTATTTATATTTGGGAAACAAACAATACAATATATCATATAAACAAGAGATAACAAACCATACACATATCAGTAAAGTTTCCACTAAAAATTTAAATTCTTAAAAACAAATACACATTCAGTCACAAACAGTCTACTTGTGGATACAAATAATTATAGAAATAACAAGCATGAATACAATTCAAATATCTCAGTTAGTTACTATTGCATTTATTTCGAACTTTGGTTTTGTACGATTTGAATTTTTCGTTAAATAAATCAAGGTCACTAAAATTATTATTATAATTATGACAAACACGGTATAAATATGTATTTCTAGCAAATTTGGATTTAAATTTAGGTAATGCAAATAGGGCTTTGTCACGAGAGCATAAACGGGGACATCGTAAAAGTAAATTGTTCAAAAGAAAGGAAGAATCTACGTCATTATTAAATATCTTGTATAAGTATACCTGATCTCGTTCATGTCGACGGTTTATTAAAGGGATAATCTCGGGAGTGGGACCTGTCTGATTAGCACTTTTATAATTTAAATGTTTGATAAATTTATTTTGGACATATTCAATATTATTTATATAGATATTGTATTGCGGATTCCAGACTGTAGATGCATACTCCAATATAGACCGAACGAACGAATTATACAGAAGAATCAAAGTTGAACACTTTTTAAATTCCCCACCAATTCTTAAAACAAAACCAAGCATTTGATATGCTTTGGCTGTAATGTAATTAATATGGGCAGCAAAAGTTAATTTGTGATCCAAAAAGACACCCAAATCTCTGACTTCATTCAATCTAGTCAACGAAGTTCCGTTCAGAGAGTAATTAAATAATATTGGCTTAATTTTCCTAGTAAATGATATGACGTTACATTTATTCACGTTTAAGTGCAAGGAGTTCATAGCACAGTAACGACACAAGTTTTGAAGATCCTCCTGTAGGAAGGAGCAATCACGTTGATCTTTGATTACTCTAAATATTTTCATGTCATCTGCATAAAGTAGGAAATTACAGTGACTAAAATGACCAATAACGTCATTTATAAAGATATTGAACAGCAGTGGTCCAAGGTGAGAACCCTGCGGCACTCCAGAGGTAACTGGAATAAAGGAAGAGCAATGACCTTTTATATTAACAGCTTGGCTACGTTCTCTGAGGTATGATTCCAGCCACCGTAAGAGATCACCATGTATACCGGCTACCCGTAATTTGTGAATTAACAACTGATGGGAGATTTTATCAAACGCCTTAGAGAAGTCGGTGTAAACCACATCCAACTGTCCACCACAGTCCATAGCACAAGCCACATTATGAAGAAACTCACACAGATTAGACTCTGTCGATCGCCGATCAATAAAGCCATGCTGCTGTTCTATAATTAAAGGTCGGATATGAGGAAAAATAGCATCATAGACGATTTTCTCGAATAACTTTGCAATGGTATTTAATTTTGAAATAGGTCGATAATTTTTGATATTATGTTTGTTTCCGGATTTATGGATAGGGATGACATGGGACTGCTTCCATATTTTTGGCATTGTGCCTGTATTTAGAGATAACTGAAATAAATGACAAATGGGCGACGCTAGATTGTGATAGCAGGACTTATAAAACACGGGAGGAATTCCATCAGGTCCACACCCTTTGCTAATATCCAACTTCTTTAGGTAATTAGCTACTTTTTTCTCACAAACTTGAACTGATCCTAAACCCAAAAAGTGACCATTAGCGAAACCATCCACAGGACCAGAAACGAACGAGAAATTACCATCGTTTGGCTCGTAAACAGATTGAAAATAATGGTTAAAAGAATTACATATATCACGACCATTACTTACAGATTTACTATCCAGAAACATTGTGGCAGGTAATTCGGGACAAGCTTTTTTAGATTTAACAAACGTCCAAAAATACTGACTATTCAATCTCAACTTAGTTTCAGCATTACTTATATACCGATTATAACAAATCTGATAAGTGTGTTTTTCGCGGCCACGTAAAATTTTAAAAGTATTGTAATCGCTTATCCTTCCGTATATTTTCCACTTTTTATGAAATTTTAACTTTTCTTTGTTTATTTTTATTAATGATTTTGAGAACCAGGTTGGATATTTTGTCTCAGTCACTCGTCGCTTTGGAACATATTTTTCAATAATATCATATAAGTAATCGTAGAAACCATTCAAAGCAATGTCAATGTTCTCCGAATTAAGCATACTAGACCAATCACAGCGAGAAAGCTCTAGGTTAATATCATCATAATTAGCAGCGCGAAAGATGCGAACAAAACGCGGGATCGGTCGAAGATAATTCATGTTCAATACAACCACTTTAACGGTTAAAGCAGGATGATGAAGATCTTCCACGATAAGAGGTTCTTTACAGTGCTGAACAGTGCATTCGAATCCTGCGATGACGAGGTCCAGTTGCTTATTGCTTTTGTTAGGAATTCTGTTGTATTGACTAAAATTTGTAAAGTTTAAAAAACAATGCATAGCTCTGATCAAAACGTCTTGATCATTAGCATTGATTATATTTGGGTATTCATGAGGATCACCCCACAGAGCTGATGATATGTTAAAATCCCCGAGGATTAAATATTCATCGGTTGGGTTATTTGTGTAAGAAGTAGAAATAGTTTCTAAAAACTCAGTCATAACATCAAACTGCAAACGGCAATGTGGAAAATAACAGCAATAAATTCGGTATACTTTAGGGTGGGAAGGAGTTCCTAGCGTAAACGATACCTCTATTATATCTGCAGCAGCACCTGTAACATCGATGCAATTTGAGGATCGAATTAATAATTCACGTTTTAAAGCAATTAAAACACCGCCACCTAACGTATCTCCTCTCAGTTTATAGTCTCTATCACATCGGTAAACATTATAACGGTGATCAAACAATTCAGCATCAAATATTCCTGGTAAGAGCCAAGTTTCGCATAAGCAAATCACATCGTAATCAGAGCATAAAATATTTTGGAGAAAGGTATTTGTTTTGGTTCTTAGCCCACGCACATTCTGATAGTAAAATAAAAGTTCAGGGGATGCCATTGTTAAATAAATTTATAAAATCACCCAGGACCCTTACCCTTATGCCCAGGATAATAAGGTATAATTATACCAAGTTTCATCGAAATCGAACCGTTAGTTTTCACGTGATGCCTTCACATACAGACAGACAGACAGACAAAAATTTTTTTTATCACATATTTGGGTTTGGTGTCGATCCAGTAACACCCCCTACTATTTATTTTTTCAATATTTTCAATGTACAGAATTGACCCTTCTACAGATTTATTATATGTATAGATATTGTGTCCCAAATTTTCCCTGGGAATCTTTCTTTTTAAACATTTCAAAGACACACAGTTTGATGTTGAAGGAAGTTGTGAAATAAAGACATTATTAGACATATTATTTAGGTACTTGAAACGTAGCTACATTTTACAATAAATTTAAAATAGTAATATATTGACTGACCGGTTGGCTTGGTTTGTAGTTACCCTGCATTTCAAGCCAGAGATCGTGGGTTCGATTCCCACCCAGGGCAAATATTTGTTTGATGAACACAATGTTTGCTCTATGTCTGCGTGTTAATTATCTATATATGTATTTAGTTCAATATATAATGTGTATATTTATCAGCCATTTATTTATTGAGTAGGTAATCCTTAGCAAAACTTTAATTCTTCTATCATCCTCACATCGTCATAACACTTCAAGTCACACCCAAAGAATATTCAAAGTCCATTACGCTTAATGAGAACCATCAAGTGAGACCAGGAAAATTACAAAGCAATGTCACAAGGATCCATATAAACGGGCCCAAATCCCAAACTAATAAATATGCCAATGATTCGCCATCCAATTCGGGTTACTTCAGAATCTTTCCGAAGGGAATCTGGCATTAGCATATGACACGGCGGGACCGTTTACTTTTGTACGTTATTTTAATCTTTGGTTATGGAAATTGTGTTTGTTTTTATGTATCTATCAATAATCACATAAAAATTTCAGCAATTTAAGGATGACATATCCTAAGATAAGCATGAGAATAATATGACAAACTCAATGTAAAAACACAACTATAAGGACAAAAAAGTGTCTTCTTTCTCAGCAACTAAACAAAAACACTTCAATCACAACCACTAAAATTATTCCATCCAAACAAAAGCAAACCATCGTTGAAAATAACCCGATAATTAAGTTCCGCTAATTGCGATGCGATAGGATAAATAATTCAAAAACGCACGGATCCCGCTAGTTATAAGTTCTCTTTCAGACCTTAAGTCATCTTTGAACGCCAACCTTGTTAAACAAACTACGCGGTCGGAAGTTTGTTCGGGGCCTTAATTTATACGTACCGTCTTTAATTTCGTTCTGAGATTTCAATGAGGGGATTTGATTAAAAATCCGGAGACAATGCAACGCTCCATCGCCGAGATGTCTTTGTAAACCTTATATTCGATTGCTTTGAAAGCTGATTAATAAAATTCGATTGTAGAATGCTCCGTTTCTTGGATTTAACTGTAACTGTTTTGTGCGAATTCGTAATGTGTTTTGTTTAAGGTTAGCCGCGCTTTTACGTTTTCGCTGAGTTTCATTTGTTTTAGGTTTAATTTAATTATAAATATCGTAATCTTTTCTCAAGGTATGATCAAAGACGCTTCATTTTTTTTAATAAATTTAGAAATAAGCATTCTTAAGCATTAGAAAGATAAACAAATGAATAATCACTGTCATGATCGTAATTATTTATTATGATTAAGTGTTAAGCATAATTGTTGATTTATCTATTGTTTTTCACATGTGAATTTGTAGATTCTGCCGGTGAGCGAACCCATGCATATTATTGCCCACCTCTGGAGGGAAGGAGTGCTCTATTTTTAACTATTGCATTAATTTTATTTACATTTAAACAGACTGCTTTCCCAATAATTAAAAATAACATAATAACATTTATGCTATTTTTAAAAAGCAACTCACAATGAAATAACTCTTAACTTAACCCTCTAAAAGTTAGGGCACATTACCAAGCGTTAGTACTTATCAGGCATGTACCAAGATATGAATATATTATCCCAAATACCGAGGTAAGAATGTCTTGCGATTATAGTAAGGCGACCGTTTAGAACAATATCTCAAAAGCGAGCCAAGTCTCTGAAGTGAGGAACCAAGAATTTTCCACATACACCGAATTTCAACGGGAACAATTCTGACATAGTTCCCTTAACTTATCCAACAGAGGTTTCGTGAGATAATTTTCAGGTTATAAACTATTTGCTATTGGGTGCTGTAGTCTTGGTGATGCGTGAAGACAAGTTTACTTCTTATATTTTAGAACATAGATAAAACAGTAGATGGTAAAAAAGTAAAAGCTAAGCATATAGTATCAGGAAAAAAATAATCTGATAATATTATTAAATTCTCTCCAATCAACTCACAATATTGAATGAACGAAAAATAGAAGAGACAACAAGAGACACCAAGTAAGAAGTACCACCTACGACAATCGTGTCTCCTATATTTCATTCATTCCTATTAATCTCGTAATATCGCCGCAAAAAACTCCCGATCTTTTTACGCAATTCGTCTATTGTCTTAGCGAAAACATTTCATATAATAAATGAAGCATATAAAGTATGGAGGCGAAATGAGATCCGATCAAGGTATGTGCCTGAGGCACTCGCAGGTTTATCATGAGGCTAATGAACTTGGTAGGGGAGTGACGATGATTTTTATTATTGATACTCTGAGATGTATCCTGGAAAAGGAAAAACGTAATATAATTATGATATAAAAAAATTGGAAGTATAAAATATGGAAGGATTCTTTAATAAAGAGAGATGGTTAAAATTAAGATAATGATCAACAATAAGGATTTTAAGATATACTGTTATATCTTGATCTATTGAAGTATATACTAAAAACATTTATTTTATCCTTGTAAATTCATTTTGGTTGGTATCAGGCAATTTTGACACTAATATTGTAGGATTAATTATTATTTAATTATTTTAGCGATATTTACAGCGTTTATCTTTTTATTGACAGCTAACAATTGTTACTAATACTGAACACCATTATTTTACGTCTTAGCAAGCAAAGGTTCAAGTAAGTACCTACTTCGTTCACCATGCGCATAATTTCGAAACAAACAACGAATCATTTTCTACCACAAAATATTTACAACCATTTATCTCTCCTCCCCAACGGATCAGAACCTTATAAAATTCCCTGCACGAATCGAAAGACTGAAACGAGTTGCGCTATGCGGTACTAAGATCAGCAATTTATAACCAAACTTGACGGAATCGGGTCCATGGCAAGTTAATGAAGGGACCCAAATTATTCCTCGAACTGATTCCGAACAATGGCCGCAAGTCGTTAATTTACCAAGTTTCTGTACAATAGGAGTGACGGCCTACAAGTGTATAAGATTGATGTTTGACCCTAAACTTAATATTCATATAACATACGATGTGTTACCGAGTACTTGCCATACGTAGAAAACATTGTCGCTGATTATCCCAATTAATTTGATATTATTAGAGGCATATTTATAATCTATACTAATAATATTATAAAGCTGAAGAGTTTGTTTGTTTGTTTGAACGCGCTAATCTCCAAAACTACTGGTTCGATTTCATAAATTATTTTGGTGTTAGATAGCCGAGGAAGGAGACGCGGAGATACGCGGGTGATGCCGCGGAGCTAGTAGACTATATCTAGACAAGCCAAAGGCTAAAAGATCCCAGAATATGATTTGTTAATCCATATTATTTTTATCTACTAGTTTTAACGTATTAAGAACCGGATAGATATAATATATTTCAAAAATATTTTAAACGAAATAGACGTTAAATTTCAGTTAAATTTAAGCTTTTCCTCTTGTTGTTTTCTTTGTGTTGCTCAATTAAGCAAACCAATAATAATTTATAATTTCTCATTTTGATCATTTTATTTAAAAATCTAACTAAAAAATATTTTCCTTAATTAGATCGAAAAGCATTCAAAGCTTTCGAAACGGTTTGAGTGCACAAACGCATGACAAAGCATTTTGGCAAAATATTTGAGATTTAGGGAACGAATAGTGACCATACAAGGCATTGATATCCCGTTCAAATGTAATTTACGTCTATTACAACAACAACAACTAATATAGAAAGCAGGATAAAATAAAAACAAAAGTAGATTCATTATTTAAATCTTAATAATTATGAGATCATTAGAATTACGATTCAATAAATTATTAATTGCATTTCCAAGAGTTAAAAACATCTTTTACAATAATATATTATAGTATGTTATACCATTTATAGTTTCGTATTTTTCAAATATCATTTTTTTCTTAAAGAAACGTCTAATGTTCGCTAATCGTATAGATTATGAATAAAAACTTTGCTACGAGTTAGAACTTTCCCGAAGTCATTACGTCTGAAGTTTTCTTGTTAGGACTGACAACACTTCGAACTTTTAACAGGACCCCTCGCGATTATGTACGCCTAGTACTTTCGATTTATCATGCTATTTGTTAATGAAGAAATATTTTTTTTTTATTATGTATGCGTATTGGATGCGTATATTATTTAAAAATGAAATTATAACAAAATAAAGTACATATTTAGTGGTATTTATTTATTTTTATTGGATATTTTAGATTATTATTCAAAGAATTATGAAAAATAAACGCTTTCGAATGAAATTCGTACTGAATGAATTTTGCTTAAAGAATAAAATAATAATAGATTAACAAATATCTACATAAAACCATTGTTAAGTTAAATTCGATCAATATAATAGGCATTATTACATTTTGACATAATGTTATGGTAATGGAAGAATAAAAATATTAAATCGAAAAATTTTAAGATCTTACCTACTCGGTAAAATAGTGTATGGTCATTTAGGTTATCTGACGCACTCGAAATGACGTTTCAAATACAATTATAGTAGAGCCATTATAATAGGCAACATTTGACAGTTCAACAAAATACAAAAACGTAACCTAGTAACGACGACATAGAATAGGTAACATGATATTTCGTTTTGTTAGAACTGCGCATTTGCTAAACTTTTTTCAATTACGATTATATATTTATAATAATAATGACCGATACAAGTAATTTTAAGATTTCATTTTACTGATAAACCATTCTAAACATAATAAACAATTTCTGAATTGAAGAACTGACATCGTTACAATTTGGTGTCAATAAACTTTTTTTCTTTTTAAATACCAGAGACGTTACTCTAAAAATCGAAATCTGAAATCTAGAATCGAATGCATTGATTACTTGTGAATAAAAATCATCATAAATTAATAAATTCGATTGACAAATGTTTCAAATCCGTATCGATTAATTCACTTTAATCGATATTTTTAAGCAGGTTACCTCTCTTCGAAGATAAAATTGATAGACGTCAAATGTTGCCTATTAAATTGGCTCGACTATAGAATTGGTATAATGTGACGCGATATTGCGCGTGTGATGCTAGAGCCAGGAGAATGGAATGCAGTGACGCGCCACCTTGTATTTTCAGCGGGAAATTTTGTTACCTAATAGTGTTTACCAAAGATGGTAATAAGGAAGTTTTCGTTATATTTGTTCTGTGCTTTTTTTAATTATGAAGAAGTGAAATTTCATATACCTAAGTATATCAATAGGTAAATATTAATAAATAAATGTAGACATTTAGTCATCTAGGAGAAATACTAGCGAAGCCGCGTCTGGAATGCTAGTACTACATAACCAAAATAATGGTATTTCCCATATGAAACAGCATAATACTGTGAAAGAATCAATTGCATTTGTTAATAAATAATACCTATAGTGCAATTGAAACCTGTGGTAAATGCTATTTGGGAAATCCTAACTGTACTAGTAACATAGGTAGGTATATCGCCGTCATAAAATTGTGACAATACAATTTATTGCAAAGATCCTTATAGCCAACATTATAAAAGACTAGATTTCCGCCCGCGGCTTCGCCCGCGTTTTCAAAGGAAAACCCGCATAGTTCCCGTTCCCGTGGGATTTCCGGGATGAAACCTATCCTATGTGTTAATCCAAGTTACCCTCTCTATGTGTGCTAAATTTCATTGTAATCGGTTCAGTAGTTTGTACGTGAAAGAGTAACAAACATCCATACATCCATACATCCTTACAAACTTTCGCCTTTATACTTAATAGTATTAAGATTAAGATTTTACATTAACATCAATTTAAATCTTTTTAAAAATGATTCTAGCAAAAATTTTTTAGACACTGGAGAGAAATTTTTTCTGAAAAATATAGAGCGTAAGTTCGGAAAAAATATTGCGTCATGTTGTATAGAGTTAACGCGGTTTATTTGACATAAATAAAAAATAAAAATACTTTAAAGGATTATTATTTATTTAAATATTTATCAGCATACCATGTACCAACTAAACGAGCTAGAGCTAAGAGCTAATCCGAAATATTAAGTCTATGTTTAGAATTTTGTTCCCTCGTAAATTTAAGAGACAAGAATGTTCACAAAGTCGTCTTCTCATAATCGTGGCCAGGAATTTTGCCGTTAATATCTTAAACCCAAGTAGCTTCGGGCACTGAGATGTACGAAAATATAGGATTAGGTATTATGTACGGAAACTGGAAAAGTCTTGCATGAAAGAGCTTTTTTTGGACAGGCTGTTTCGTTGAAGACTTTTTTTGGAAAAGTAACATAGTCTTGAACCAATTGGGATACATAGGTATATGTAGGTTTAATTGATGGACGCTCTTGTTTTTATATCACAGATTAGTAAATAGCTACTGTTGATAAGTTATGTTAATACTTTTTAAGAATGTGTATGATATCTTCTTGAAACAATATTTGACAAGTACACAAAGACTTTAAATACAAACTTAGTAATACTTTAGAATTTGCAAACAACCTTATAAAGCTTTTCTATTTCCACACAACACTTACAAACATTTTAATCGCACTTTATAAATAGATGCCACATCCATCCATCCATACATGAATGTCCGAAAACCACTTTACTTGATGCAATAGTTTCGAGTTATCCTACACTGTTACAGTTTCTCCCCATTTCGCTCTATTAGGCAAGAAACAGTCTTAACCATCCACTATCTGGATGTCATTTAAAATTCTTCTTATAATATAGCCTTAAGTTAGCTTTAAATCTAGTATCTAGAAATCAAATGGTATAATTTTATATAACTGAATAAATTATTTGTTTGAGCGCGCTAATCTCAGGAACTACTGAACTGAACCATTTTCATCTATAAAAAGTAGAGTCATACTTCTTAACTAAATTCGAAAGTTACTCTACCTAGGTGTTTTTACACAGTCACTGCAATGCAAACTTTGAAACAGATATAGGTACCAAAACTTGTAAGGAAATCAAAACATGATACGAATGAAACGGGGGGTCAATGTATGTATCTCTAATAGCTGTGGATGGAAAACTAGCAATTTATACATGTGCTAAAACAAATTGTACGAAAATACGTATCTATTTCTGTGTAAGAATATATCGTATCCAATGCCCACTTTTTGAAAATATTGCGTTATTTTATTTTGCAGGACTAGAAAAAATATACAATGAGTATGTTATGTACTAACAAAATAAAAAAGTGGCAAAGATGAGCAGATACTTAAAAATAGCATATCGTCGGGAAACGATTAGATTTCGTAATCTTGATACTTAAAAAAATATAGGAAAATTGCATTTAAATAAAAAGATATAATAATGGCATTTTAGAGGATGCAACTTTTTATCAAAATTGTCACTAGAGAAAAGTAGTCGATACACAAGTAGCTACGTAATAAATACCTACTCAAAATTACATCTTTTATCCTTATAAGTGAAGTCCCGTGTCCCCGTAGTGGGGTAAGGGGCAGATGCATTATTCATACATCTGTTTCACTGATCGATTTTCTTTAGGGACAAGTAGGTGATCAGCCTTCTGTGTCCTGCCAGACCGAGACATTTTTTTTTTCTTCGTCTCCACCGGGAATCGAACCCAGGACCCCTCGGTTCTACGCTCAAGCCCCAACCACTGTCCCAAGGAGGCTTTTATCCTTATAGCGTATTATAATTTCGGCTACCTTTTAAGGTCAATGACAGACGTATATTAAAAGCCGAACCAAATCATATAGTCATTAAGGGACAGTGCTCCGTTACGATCGTGTTTAATATTGATATACTTAATATATTATAAATAATTACAATAATACAAAACTTAGTGGCAATGTTCTACAGTGAAAAAGCAATGTTATTTAGAACTATATTTATCGGATTCATATTGTTATTATGTGCATCTGGTTAGTATTTTTATATGATAAATACTTTTGATATTATATTGATAACCTCTTCATCGTGACAGTTATAATACGTATAATGTAATAAATCATACGAAAATAGATGATTTAAATAATTGAACATTTGAGATTTTTGTACTCTTTTATAAAAAAAAGACGGGTTGCACTGGGGGAGTGCCGGCAGAAGGGAAAACTTGATTATTAACGTTGAGCATGTTTGATATCCATCCGTCTTACGCTTTTTCGATCAGGTCACGTGTCCTGACGCGAGTTTAAGATTTTATACCCATTACAGAAAAAGTGCTCAACGCCGCTAAAGAAGTTTTCACTTCAAAAAAGTATAAACAATGGTCCTCCAATACTATTGTTTAAAAACATTATCCCGCATCAAGCCATAATAAAATTAAATAGAAAGATTTGTCACTTCTTATTCTATAACATGTAAAAATAAAATTCACAGTTTCAATAGAAATAGACGTTTCATGAAATAACATCTTATTATAACTACTTCATGAAGTAAGACGAATTAGCCTAGTCTCTCAATCTTGTATTTGTGTTTCTCAAAACAGACATTATAATAATTAAATAAATTACTTAATTTTAGGAATGAAACTCGATAATTTATTTATTCAACTTCTTTTAGAAGATTAGATAATTTAACCAGATATTCAGTAAGATAAGCAGTAACATAAACAAAATTATAAACACTAACATTGATTCTTATTATAATTTTAATCTTTCAGATTCGAAAAGTATATTAAATAAAAACAATTCACTCTTTCGTATAAAATATTCAAAGATAACTTCAAGCGACTCTTCCGAAAGGGAAAAAATTATCTTTCGTGATAATCAGATCCAGTATGAAACGACTGAAGGAGCACAGGCAATGAGAATGCACGAGGATCCGTGTGCAAAAGTTGTATTACCAAAACCACGTATGACAGGCGGAAGAATTAGTGAGCGTAGTGAGTAAAAACTTTATTTCATCAAAACTTAACATATACAATACTAGATTTTCGCCCCAGGTTTCGCCCGCGATTTCAAAGAAAAACCTCGCATAGTTCCCGTTCCTGTGGGATTTCTAGCTACCTACATACCAAATGTCATTCTAATCTGTTCAGAAGTATTTGCGTGAAAGAGTAATAGACTACAGGCCCGTGTTGAAAAAATTATGGGTCATTTGACCCACCACCTGACCTATCTAGAATGATATAAGAGCTTAAAATAATAAGATTCAGCACTATGACGTCACTTGTAAGCTGTCCACCTGAGTGCAGATGAGAATTCGAAGGTTCAGGTAGAGATTTTCTCCCCTTGTCTCCATGATTTTTGTACGGCGTTGCGGAATAATTGATTAAAAGTAGTATAGAAATAGTATGACACAGATGCCGTACAAAATCAAATGACCAAATTTACCCCGGCTACTGTCGAAAAATAAAAATAAATTCCGACTTTGTGAACCACCATTTTTGTACGGCATCTGTGTCATACTATTTCTATACCTACTGATTTTAAGCCATTATTCCGCAACGCCGTACAAAAATCATGGAGACAAGGGGAGAAAATCTCTACCTGAACTTTCGGATTCTCATCTGCACTCAGGTGGACAGCTTACGAGTGACGTCATAGTGCTGAATCTTATTATTTTATGCTCTTATATCATTCTAGATAGGTCAGGTGGTGGGTCAAATGACCCATAATTTTTTCAACATGGGCCTGTAGTCTATAACAAACATCCCTCCATGCTCACTATTTTAAGCATATATAATATTTGTTGGATTAGTAGGATAGATAATTTGAATGCTGAAATTTGGTCGGGCATAAATAGAATATCTATATTATCTGTATCATATATTATATCATACACATAATAAGCGATTTTATTTACTTAATTATTTGATGCATATTGTTACTAATTAATTTTATATCTATTAACGTTTCAGAATGCGCTCAATATTTGTCAGAAATGTTAAACCGAGACACATTAAGCGATAGAGAAGAAAGATGTAAGTAATAAAAAGTTTATAGAAACTATTAATAAACCTTCAAAATAAGAAGTAAAACACTGTCAACAATTAAGTTTGTGTTTAAAAATACTTCATATCCTTTAGCTTTATATTGAAAGATTATTCGTAATTAATTAAAATCTCAATTTAAAATTGATGCAAAATATTAAAATTATTTTATATTTTAAAATAATACTAGCGGTCCGCCCCGGCTTCGCCCGTGGTACATGTTTACGTTTTCTCTACATACGAACCATCCTCGTACTTCAAGGAATATATTAAAAAAAGAATTATCGAAATCGGTTCAGCCGTTCTCGAGTTATGCGCTTACCAACACATTTTGCGATTCATTTTTATATATAAGATTATATATAAGATTATCGTTTCAGGTCTCATGAAACAAGGCAAAGTATCAAACCACAGATCATTCACAATAATTAGTAACCATGCGACGAAACCAGGCCAGTTTCCACACATGGTATGTATGAACATATTATGGTATGAACTCACTATTGACTTTCAGTGCTGAAAAATAAACTTAAGACTTTACAAAACTCTGTAATAAGGGTATTGACAAAATTGCTGTAAAAAATTATGTATTAATAGTATGTTTACGCGGAGTATGATGGTTCTGTT
The DNA here is from genome assembly GCF_061535455.1 of Colias philodice. NCBI lineage: Eukaryota > Metazoa > Arthropoda > Insecta > Lepidoptera > Pieridae > Colias > Colias philodice. The sequence goes on from NC_143104.1 coordinate 9,488,542, forward strand.
ACCATCTCTGTACAATTTCTCAAATTTTTCCTTTCCATTTAATTCAGAACAATCGAATCCATATAATTTTTATTTGTGAGAGATTTTTTAGATAACACTTAAGCAATTTTAAATGCATTTAATCTAATCTTGTCGTTAATTACAACAGGAATTGAAATAACAGTAATTTAATTTTGTTTTGTGCTTTCCGGTATAAAAAAATCTAAGCATAATATCCAAAAACACTTGTATTTTAATATGTGTTTGTTTGTCCATATTTAAGCAGTGTTTTCTATACTTTCAGGCTGCGTTAGGATGGCGCAGAAAACGAGGAAACAAGCTTCTGTTCCTATGTGGAGGTTCCTTGATCAGCCCCAACTTCGTGCTGACAGCTGCTCATTGCACTTCTATAGCGACCAAAGACCTGGTCACTGCAGATCCGGAAATCGTTCGTCTTGGAACTAGAGTTATTAAGGTATATAAATTGCAAAGCTATTAGAGCTCAAGTTTTTAAAGGAAATTAAACAAAATATTTTTGATCTAAAAATTAAATATAAATACATGAACCCAATTGTATCAACAATCATAATATTATATTTCATAATTTCTAAGTAATCACACAACAACAACTGTTTTAGTTAAGTATTTAGTCTCTTATACCTAATTAACAAAATTCGCTTTTACAGCGGAAAAAATACGAAACTCCCGTCGACGTTAACATAAAGAGAATCATCCGGCATCCATACTGGGACTCGCCTAAGAAATACTACGACATTGCGTTGTTAGAACTGGAGACACAAGTGCAGTTCACCAAGCTGATACAGCCAGCTTGTTTGCCGCTAAAATTCTATAAAGCTGTCAATGCCACGGTCACTGGATGGGGAGCTACAGATGGTAAGATATATTGTTTATGATAGATTGTATTTATTAAATAAAGAATAGAAAAAATCGATCACGAGGCGGGACTCGAACCCGCATTACGCCAATCCAGGGCGGATGCTTGACCAACTCAGCTACTCAACCATTCATTATATTAATTTATTGTTTTTCTTTTTATATGTAATTTGTAATTTGATTTAATTTAATTTTATTTTTGTAATATAATTTATGTAATTTTTTATAATTAATGTAATTGGTGCAATACCGTTTTAATTATAATAATAAATAATAAATAATACTCGTGACCTGCCAGAGCAATCGAACTTATTCTATTCTTTCAGTTTTACGTATTTATAGCTAAGCCACGTAATTGAACTAAGGTAAAGAGGTCCTACATCGGTTGGCTCTACATAAAAACTGACAACTTTTTCAGAATGCAATGTAGTACAAGCCCTACAATGTCTAAAGCCTAAAATTTTTTGGTTGGACATGGTAAACAGCATTGTAGCTTCAATTTTAAAATCTTCAAACTCAAACTCAAACTCAAATATTTATTTATTCAATTAGACTTCTTCTTTTGAAACGTCATTAGGTACATATTTTTAACATTTACCACCGATTCGGAAAGCAGTATCTACGGAGAAGAATCATCTTCATCCCCCTATCCAATTAATTCGGTCAGTTATTAATATGGTGCATGTACAATGATAAAAATTAATGGTATTACCACAAACAATTTAAACACAGTACTTATACCCTTAAACCAGGGATCTGTCACTTTAATCGTTGTCTAATGTCTATGTGAAATACGACAAAACCAGATTAAATAGAACCCGCGCTCAAAGATAAGCCCTGATTAAAGTTTTTTTTTTTTGTGGTAAGACACTAATGGCACAATATACAGATACAGAGTTTACTATGCAATAAACTGTTTAAATAATATATGTTAACATGTTTAATTCTGATGATTTTGTATCCAATTGTATCCTTTGTTTTCAGCTCGGCTAGCATCACAAGCGTCAACGTTGCAACTAGGGCGTGTGGACATCATAGACACGAAACTGTGCGACCAACTCGGCTTCATCTACCGGGATAGAAACTGGTGGGGCCTCAAGGAGCACCAGATGTGCGCTGGCAAGATACAGGGAGGGGTGGATACTTGTCATGTAAGTCTGTTTATCATTACCATACACAAACATACATACAGACATTGACTATCACTTTTCGCGTTCATTTCAACAAACTCTATTTATTTTCAATTTATTTAACAGGAATTTTTACTCAAAATTATACCAATAAATAAGGTATTTTCACCTTTCAATAATAACGTCTACACATATTAAGGTTAAATCTTAACTGTACATAATCAGCCGATATTCTCCCAATGCATAATATCTTATATTGATTTACATCATTTTCGTGTAAAAATTTTCGTATTTTTTACTACTAATATAAATTCCAATAATATTCGGATAGCCCTTTGTGATAAATAAATCGCAGTATCATTTCAAACGTAATATTCATGGTGTCATATAATATTTTGTTTACAGGGTGATTCAGGAGGACCACTTCAAGTGGAACTCAAGAAAACGCAGCACGAGGGAACTATGCACATGGTCATTGGAATAACGTCATTTGGATTCCAACGGAACAAATGTGGTCAGAAAGAACAACCTGGTATTTATACTAAAGTGGCCAGCTTTGTTGACTGGATAGAGGGTGTTGTTTGGGCTGGCCAATAAAATAATAAGTAATATGGCATAAGACAATATGACGGTCATGAATCATGATATATGTATTACGCTGAGCTTTCGGAAAGTTGTATCACCCTGTATATTTTCATTTAATTTTATTAACTTCTCTTCTGCTTGTCAGAGCATCTTGTACGATTCTAATTGTTGGACTAAAATTTTGATGATTGAATAAGTGAAATTTTATTCTTAGGTATTTCTTGTAATTATCATTATTAGCAATATTAACAAAAGTACCTATTTATTAGCTAGGTTCTATAGAACAGTAAGTTTAGAAAATTGATAATAAAAGTCTCAATATTCTGAATTTGAGTAAATTTACTTAGGTAATTATTTTTCCTAAAAATTATGTTTTGCTATGAATGTTTTACGTTTAATATTTTTGTATCCATTAAATATAATATTTTAATACCTGTTTAAAATGTTTAAAATACTTAAAAAGAACTAAAATTAAAATAACAATAATTTATTTATTCGTAGATATTATTAGATCATTTCCATACTATCAATTGATTAACAGTAACAGTAACTTTATTTAGTGTGTAATATAAATTATGTAGTATTTAAGTTCAATGTGATATTTTTTATTAAATAACATTTTGCTCAACTTAATATCTAAGTATTTATTGTTATTTATTGTAGGGTTGATATTTCAATGTCCTTATCTAAAGCATGACTTCGTTAGAAAACAAAAGAAAGAGATAATTGTAAAAATCATCCCATAGTTTTTGTAAATCATACGGGTATATTAATAAGTTAAAAATAAATATACTTACCTTTATTTGTATTTGAAAAATTGTGAATGTTTCTCGTAGTAAGTAATGAAGAAATGTTAAGAATGAAGAATTTTAACTTTTCGAATTTTCTACGACTGGTAATTACTATGTAGGTATGTTTAAAAGCGAGTTTAGAATAAATTTAGAAATGTATTATATTTTAAATTAACTTAGAATGGGTAATAGAAAATTTCTAACTATAAAATGTCTCGTTTAATTTTAAAAGCGTAATTTTTATGAGATTAAATAAAATGATCTTTCATATACGTCGTCTTCTATATAAAAATAAGTCGGGTTTTCCTTCCTGACGCTATAACTCCAGAATGCACGAACCGATTTCCACGGTTTTGCATTCGTTGGAAAGGTCTCGAGCTCCGCGAGGTTTATAGCAAAGAAAAGGTGTCTCTGGTGGCGAAACGGAGTTCGCCCGGTTTGCTAGTCGTTTATAATTAATTGAATATGCATAAAGAAATTGTATTGCTTAGAAAAAATGCATGTTTTTTCTAATCCACTCATCTTTTTGAAGTGAAACTTCTTTATCGGGGTTGGACAAAAATTTAGTGTAACATTTTTGCGTTACGCCGAACGCGTGACATTTTTGCGTTACGCCGTACGCGTGACATTTTTGCGTTACGCCGTACGCGTGACATTTTTGCGTTACGCCGTACGCGTGACATTTTTAAGGTCATAAAGAAGTTTCACTTCTTACGTGTGTACTCTAGTACACGCATACATTTTTTTCTATTAGGTACTGAGCTAAAAAAAAATATTAATGTAAAAGTATTAATGTTTATACATATATTATGTTTATTAATTTGTATATCTAGTAATCTCTATAATAATAATTATGTAGATTACGAACAATTTGATATTTCTGCATTAGTTTATTAAAAATGTACATAAACATTTATTCTTATAAAATTAATTTTAGAATTATACGTATCGTCTGAAATATAAGTTGATTCAATAAACTTTGTGTTTTATTTTATTTACCTCTATTACATAATTATACTTATAAGAAAAATGTACATTAAAAACAATTCATTCCACACGTATCCCTTATCTTAATATATATAAATCTCGTGTCACAATGTTTATCCTCAATGGACTCCTAAACCACTTAACCGATTATAATAAAATTTGCACACCATGTGCAGTTCGATCCAACTTGAGAGATAGGATAGTTTAAACATATAGGTACCACGGGCGAAGCCGGGGCGGACTACTAGTACCTACCTAATAAATAGCTACTTTTCGTAGAGGATATCGTAATATATTATTATATCAAGTTAAACTCTAAATATTTATTAATAAGGTTCTTAAACATATCATGGTCCATGGCTATATTAATACAAATTATCAAAAATACCGTTTACAGTACTTCTATCGATAATTTTATGGCCCATAAATTATTTTCCATATTATAACTTTGATAAAAAATGACTTATAGACTAACATATTTTTTAGTTAAGCAGAACTTTTAATTTAGGAGCGTTCAAAACCTAGCTAAACATAAAACATTGTAATATTAAAAGGATAAAATACTAATTTGTATCCAAAAAAAGCAATTGAAAAAATATATTAGGCCTTTCACATTTTATCAATTTTATATTTACTAAATAATATAATAAACATTTTTTAAGTTCTGAACCATTATTTTTTTAATTACTCTGCGAGAGGCAGGAAAGCGTATCTGGCCTTTACTGTATTCAATAAATCTATACCAATATTATAAAGCTGAAGAGTTTGTTTGTTTGTTTGAACTCGCTAATCTCGGGAACTACGGGTCCGATTTGAAAAATTATTTCGGTGTTAGATAGCCCATTTATCGAAGAAGGCTATAGGTATATATCATCTCGCTAGCACGGCTAGTATATTATAAAAAGACTAGGTTTCCGCCCGCGGCTTCGCCCGCGCAGTCAAAGAAAAACCCGCATAGTTACCGTTCCCGTGGGATTTCCGGGATTGCGTCATTTTCCCGGGATAAAAAGTAGCCTATGTCCTTTCTCGGGTATCAAAATATCTCCATACCAAATTTCATGAAAATTGGTTCAGTAGTTTAGGCGTGATTGAGTAACAGACAGACAGACAGAGTTACTTTCGCATTTATAATATTAGTATGGATTAGTGACTCTATCTAATTGTTTATATTATATTGAGTTGAATGATGCTGAGTATTCGGATACTACCTATAATTATATTTTTAATTTTATTTGGTAAATACTTGATAATTAATACAATAGCTGAAAAAGTTTAGTTTCGGATATTCCGATATTTAAATTTACGTTTTGTTCTTAGTATTTCAATTAATAATCAATTTGTTTTGAACATAATTGTCTGGTTTTGTCTGCAGTCTGACATAAAAGGCCATGAAGTACTATTGTATTTTATAGCAAAACAGGATAAAATTTGACACAAATAGCTGGAACTTGGCGTCAGCTTAATAATTTATCCTAAGGATAATATTATGTGTATAGCGTTTACAAATAAATTCTTATAAATAATAATTTATCCTAAGGATAATATTATGTGTATAGCGTTTACAAATAAATTCTTATAAAATAACTAGCTAACCGGGCAACTGTTTTTCTGCCAGGAAACCCTTGATACTAACGGGTAAATATAAACTATAGTTTACGATCTATTCTGAAACCTACTAAATATACACAAAAAATATAAGTTCATATAATTAAATATATTATGCTCTGTAGAATCTCAAACCTTCAGACATATATTAGTAAATAGTTATTCTTCAGCCCCTTAATTGAAATCAGTCACCTTTGCAAGAAGCCACTACTATAACCAATGCTCTCAAAAAATATCAGAACATATGAATATACAAACCTACTTATAAAAAATAGAACACGATATAAACAAAAACGAGTTTGAACTCTATACCCGTTTTGAAAGGTGCCATATCACACTAGCGGATTGCGAGCGGTTTCAAAGCGGAGCGGGTGCGCAACGAATACGTTGCGGGCGCGCAACGAACACGCCGCGGTTGCGCAGCGAATTCGTTGCGGACGCGTCATTTTGTATACTCTCGCACAAAAGCCAGCCCTTCCGCCTTGCCTAACTTCCATTCAATATTTCCATCGTTTCTGTAGCACTCAATTTTTTAACCGTACTGTGGAAATGCACTTACTTAACAGTTAACTAAAGATGTAATAACAACTGGAGTTGTTAAAAAAAGGTGCTATAAAATTGAATTACTAGGACTTTTAGAATGTACCATACATTCCAAAAGTATGTAACGACTGACCAGTATAATCTCTCCCATAGCAACGTATGTTATAAAGAGATTTTGTGAACCTAATTATGAGCAAAGTGATAGTGAGTTGCTGGTTGCTTGATAAAATTTTCTATTCACTGCTATTTATCTAATAATAAGATAGCCCTGTTTTAGTTAAGGAGCTTTAACATTTATTTCACTAATGAACTTTCTTAATGAGCAATTAAGTTATCTGATTGCATTTCGACCAAGATTTAATAGATAAAACAATACCCTAAACATTAACATGTTATGAAACTCGTAAAAAATAATGATCTCATAATTATTATACTATCACAAGTTATAAGTAACAACCAGCACGGATTCCATTTTGTTAATGAGTGTACATGACTGCGACGTAAACGTTGCGCATCTGCCACGCGTCCGCAACGAATTCGCTGCGCAACCGCAACGTATTCGTTGCGCACCCGCTCCGCTTTGAAACCGCTCGCAATCCGCTAGTGTGATATGTCACTTAGATAGCTCATTTATCGAGGAAGGCTATAGGCTATATACCATCACGCTACGACCAACAGGAGAGGAGCCACGGGGGTGAAACCGCGCGGAGCGGCTAGTTAATATAATATAAAGAATGTCTAACGTCATAAGACCTGTTAATATAATGCGAAATCACATGGGATTTCCTTAAACGAGTTGTAGCAGACATGGCGACCTGCAGTTTATAATAATTTAATATTATTTATTTCTGTGATAATGTATTTACTAGTTTGTTTGTTTGTGGCATTCATCTGTTCTAATGCAGGTAATATTTTTGTGTTAAGGTCCTTTGTATTAAGATTACTTTTATGTTTTTTTTTAATTGCATTACACGCTTGTTCATGTTATCTAATGTTGATACTTTATGGATATTAAATGGCGTAGGTAATTCTGATATTCTTTAGTCATACACATAGGTACATTCATCGTTTCATTTCAATTAGTATATCTTAACCAGAACTATTTATATCGAGCTTTTAATTTTCGACACGATTATTTCAAAATTTAAAAAATGAACAATTACATGTTACATAAATATAATATAGCTCGTTGCTTTAAAACAATTTGGATATTAAATTATTTTAATTTTCGATGTCATGAAAAAGCTATCAAAGAAAATAATTGACTGATTTGTACATAAACGTATGCGTAAAATTACTCACACGTATTTGTAGGCGTTGCTATGGTTACCACACTACGTCAGTTACCAATTATAGTAATAAGAGTACAATAGGTACATATGATTACAATATAATATGTTTTCCTATTTATATCTGTAACAACAAGCTCACCACAGCCCCGCTAGAATAGACGCTGTTTATTCGTATGTTTTTCAAAAACTTATTTTGCTGATCCAGGCAGAGAAAAATCCAATATATCTAAAATAATTCAAATCTTATCAATAAAACAGTGTGGTTTTAAATCATCAATCGTAATCACAAAATAATGAGTATTGAAAAAACATTGAAACTATTGAAGTATCAAAATTTAAAAATTATATTACTATATCCATACTTTAATATTATAAATGCGAAAGTAACTCTGTCTGTCTGTCTGTTACTCAATCACGCCTAAACTACTGAACCAATTTTCATGAAATTTGGTATGGAGATATTTTGATACCCGAGAAAGGACATAGGCTACCTTTTATTGCGAAATATGTACCACGGGCGAAGCCGGGGTGGACCTCTAGTACATAATAAAGTATATCCTTTATTCTCGAAGTCATAAGGATAATACAGTCAAGGAATTATTGTTAAGATATGACTATTATGTTAGGCATAATAAGGTAGAACCGAATGCATTTATGTCTGTTTGTCTGATAAATAAAATATTATATTCTACTAGCGGCCCGCCCCGGCTTCGCCCGTGGTACATATGAAAAATAGATGTTGGCCGATTCTCAGAAAATTTCATGAGAATCGGTCCACCCGTTTCGGAGGAGTATGCAGACTAACATTGTGACACGAGAATTTTATATATAAGAAGATTCTATAATTTAATATGAGCAATTTCTACCTGACTCTATAGTTGATTTGAAACTCGGAAAGGCGCACAATGTACATTCCTGGGCATATACGGAAATATATCGAAAGCAATTTGCATCCTTGTGTTTACATATTTCTGCTTTTTTTTTCAGAAAGACTAACAACGGATTTTTCTAATGATGATATCGAAGCATTTATCCTAAACGCACTGAAGGTATTTAAATTGGACTTTATACTAGTATAACAAATTAAACCACCAAATAAAAATCAGAAATAATCCTAATCTCGATTAATTGATTTTAACCAATACCGCCAACGATCATTTAAAAAAGTAACTAACTCTTGTTTAACCATGCATATCTTAATATTCTATTCGGTAAATAAATTCCTATTTAAAAAATGAACAAACAAACACATGTAGGCATATAATTTTACCTTTTAACATGAATTTCATAGTTTTCATAAACAATTTGCAGAACAATGAAACAGAAGCATACGACTTCAGTAATGCGACAGACGAAATTTGTAACCCGGTAATGGCTACTAAGCCAGATTTTAATGTTCCTGGAAGAAGGATAAGCGAAGCGAGTAAGTTATTACGAACTATGTACTACAAATCTTATTTTTATTTATTACATTAAGATATAATATAAATCTAAATTAATTAACTAAACCGACAAATGCGGCTGGTTTTTCATATAAATAATATACTATAAAAATGAATCGCCAAATATGTTGCGTGAAAACTCGAGAATGGCTCTACCAATTCGGCAAATTTTACGTTTTTTTACGGCAGAACTATGGTTCTTATGGAGAGAAAACAAGAAAAGGGTGCAGGGGGGCAGAGCAAAATCTGTCGGGGCAGTTAGTACTTAATATAAATAAATGATGAATGAACTGATCAATAATGCCAGATTATTCCAAAGCGTTGAATTCAATACCACTTTGGCATAAACCAAGTTTTCCTATAGCCAAAATAATGTATGTGATTTTGCTAACAAAATATTCAAATACCCGCATACAGTGACTGCAGATAAGCCAACCTGCATTAAGTACAAACTAGTGGTTTAGTTAAACGTAGCGCAATGACAATCGAGTTCCAACTCATTCAATTGTTTAACATAAAGTGACGGTTTGTAAGCAACTAACCGTTTCGTAAAATAACTCATTCGGCAATGTATTCGTGACATTTTAATGTCGTCGCTTTTTCGTCGCAATTTACGAGAGTAGATAGTTTTAAACATGTCTTTCGAGACATAATACTTATTCCTTAAGGGCTGATTTTTCAATCCTTGGTTATCCTTATTCGTCGAATAACGTATTAAACTACCATTTATGAAAGGTATTCTGATTGCCCGTATTTGACAGTTTATAGGTGACATTTTAATATTATCGTGTAATACTTTATTGGACGGGTAAGTTTTATCCAAGGATTGAAAAATCGGCCCTAAATGGTTTTAAATATTGAAGTGTACCCAATAAATTGGTCTGCGAAAAATTAATGCTAAATTCTTATTTGGTTGCTCTAACAGTCAGTCTTTCCCAACGTGGGCGATAACGCCCCCTTGTGGGCGCTGCAGGCCTAAAGGGGGGCGGTAAGAGACCCAGAAAAAAAAGGGGGCGTTGTGTAGGGCTTTGGGGTCGATTTATAATTTCATCTACCTAGCTAGGAAGACTCTTAGAAACCGACTGAGTTCTCGACTTCGAGAGTCGACATCTTGTGAACATCAACTAATATTAATTAAGATATAGCTCAAAATCGGTTCGATATAATAGACCGCGGGCAATCATGTTTTAACAAGTTTTTGTTAAATAATCCGATTTGTACATTCCTGTATCAATCGGCTGGTTCTATAATACTTGTTCTTGCTTGTCGAGTACGATTGGGCGTCGAATGAGATAAACGAGTTTATGCACGTTTGATGTCTTATTCCTGTTGGTGCGTGCTGCTTATGCAATCCTATATAAACGACGTAAATTTATTTTATTTTCATTTGCGGTTTCGCGCATAATAGATAAGCAGTACTTGATTTCAACACTTACGTATTTCTCAAAACAAAACAATGTCGGAAGTAAAAAAGAAGAGACGGCAATACTCTGCGGAATATTTTAAATTCGGATTTATTGAAAATCCCACAAACCCGTCGTCGCCTTTGTGTCTTCTATGTCTAAAAACATTTTCGAACGAAGCAATGAAGCCTTCAAGACTGCAAGATCATTTGAATAAAATGCATCCAGATAAGAAAGACAAGAATGTAGCATTTTTTCAAGACCTAGAGAAGAAGCATAATACTCAGCCAAGTGTATCAAAACTATTTTCGGCGGCTGCTAAGCAAGATGACGACGGACTTCGAGCTTCGTACAATATCTCTTTGTTAATTGCTCAAAAAGGCAAACCACACAACATCGGAGAAGAGTTAATTTTGCCAGCAATAAAGGAAGTAATAACTACTGTGCTTCATAAACCGGCCGCAGATATTATCCGAAAAATTCCTTTGAGTAATAATTCTGTGCAAAGACGAATTGATGAAATGGCTGAAAACATTGAAGAATCATTGTGCAATCATCTGAGGACTAGTCAATTCTCAATTCAGCTCGATGAGTCCACTTTACCAACTAATGAAGCGTTGTTGCTATCTTACGGGAGGTTTATTAAAGATGAGAAAATACGTGAAGAACTATTGTTTGCCAGAAATTTGGAGACAGATACAAAAGGCGAAACCATATTCAATACATTGGAAAAGTTTTGTGAAGAGAAAGAGATTCCTTTGAAAAATATTATATCAGTTGCTACGGATGGCGCTCCGGCTATGACAGGGCGCCATAAAGGCTTCATAGCGTACTTAAAGAATAAAATTCCAGCTATGTCCTTGCTATACATTGCGTTATTCATAGACAACATTTGGTTGCTAGAAACTTAAGTGAACGACTATTTCAATCACTGCAATATGTCATCAAAGCAGTCAATAAAATCCGTAGCAGCTCTTTGAATGATAGATTATTTCATCAGCTTTGTGCTACTAATGACGAAGATTTCAACCGTTTGTTGCTTCATACTGAAGTTCGTTGGCTGTCAAGAGGCAATTGTCTGATTCGATTTTACAACCTGTTTGACTCTGTGATAGAGTTCTTGTAAACTAAAGATACAGAACTGCGCAACAATCTCATAACATCAAAGAATGATATAGCTTACATGACAGACCTGTATAAACTGTTCAACGACATGAACCTCCAACTGCAAGGCGATGAACTAAATTTAATTAAAACAAAAAATGTCGTTGCTGCTTTCGCAGCCAAACTGCTTCTGCACAAAAAGAATATGGGCAGACGTGAGTTTCACAATTTTCCGAATTTATCAGTATTTTGCAGTAACGACGACTTGTTTGCCTACTGCCAACATTTGGAAAACCTCCACATTGACTTCACCGAACGATACCAGGACATTTTAAACTTGGAAATACCAGACTGGGTGTTGGATCCGTTTTCAAATGTCAACACAGCAATGTCACCTCAGCTGGAAGAAGAACTTATAGAATTGACAACAAACGAAGAAACAAAAATCAAGTTTAAAAATGGATATCAAGAATTTTGGCTACAAAAACCGATCCCACAATTGTACCCTGGATTGTGGTCAATTGTTCAACGATTCTTGATAGCATTCCCATCGTCATATTTGTGTGAACGTGGATTTAGTGCTGTGGCAACGCTGCTTACTAAAAAGAGAAATCGTTTGCGTGTTACCGAACGTGGCGACTTGCGGCTGTTTTTGAGTAAATTGGAACCTGATATCAACAAACTTATTGAACAGCATCAGATTCAACCTTCACATTAGTTTTTATATAAGAATTGATTATGTTTGTTTTATTTTCAATAAAAGATACTCTTCTATAAAGTTGCGTTTCAATAATCAGTTATAAGTACTTAGCGTTTTTTAAGTATGTTTAAAAAGGGGGGCGTTAAAAAATAATTTATTCTTAAAGTGGGCAGTAGACAAAAAAAGGTTGGGAACCCCTGCTCTAACTCAACAACAGTTGGGCCGATTTAGTTAATTTTGTTATTGAAATGTTTGTCGTAGCTGGGAAGGTTTTAACAGTCAGAAACAAAGTAACGGGTGGTAGGAAGTTTACCAGGTGATAAGTATGTTATAAATATATTTTTTCATTTCAGAATGTTTAGAATATATATGGGAAGTGAAAAATATTGAAGACCAAATAGAAGCAGATGATAAATGTAAGTCATTTATAATCTCTATAAAACGGAGAGCTTTTTTCCCGGGGATAACATAGAAACATAATGTAGATAGATTTATTAATTATGTATAATATACAGGTGTCCCACTCCCGTCACATTACATCACGACAGAATACTTTGTATATATTAAGTACCTGTGATATATTTTTAGGTCGCATATATCTCATATCACAAATCAAACGGGGAGTTATTCCAGAGGTGTTCTTATTCATACCACCGACCGTTATCTTTGGAGGACGTCCAGCGGAACCAGCTGAGTTTCCTCACATGGTAAGCTACTGCTGTTTTTCGTTCATCTTTTTTGTATTAAATGTTGGTTGGTTGGTTGCTTTGAACTGGGTTGTCACGGGAAAAGGAAATAAGAGTTGATAACGATGCAGCTAACTATGAAGGAAACATAATATAATAACATAACATAAGTATATAATGATTTCAACTACCGTTAATAATTTGTATGAATTTTAAAAAATACAACCACAAATTCGCAGGTAGAGATTCAATCAATATTAATAACCACATTTTTTATTCAGGGTGCGATAGGCTGGCGAGGCAATGGACAATCCAAATGGGTATTCAAATGCGGCGGTTCGCTGATTAGTGAAAAATATGTTCTAACAGCTGCACACTGTACTTGGCTCTCCTTGGTGTATCACCAAGATGTGGTCAGTAATACTCCTGAGGTAGTCCGGCTTGGCGTGGAGAATATAGAAGAAGATGAAGTAAGGATTACTCATTTGTTTGGAAATTAATAATTTTGATGTAGATAAACATATTTTTGACACATTCAATATAAGGATTCAGTTAAGCATAATGTTAATTTTGCTAAATAAAAAGCTTTCATTGAACCCAGAAAACTACAAGACAATAAAAGTAACTTGAAGATATCCATTTTTATTAAATATCTGTCATTAACCTGGTATTTTTTTTTTTTTTGGCTGAAAATTCTTAAAAACCATTATCAATTTAAACTAGAACCAATTCAATACCACATTTTCTGGCTAAACCAATCAATGTTATTTTTACCAGTTTCGTATCAACGGTGACCCAGTTGACATGACAATCAAGAGAATCATAACCCATCCTCGCTACAAGCCTCCCAAGAAGTACTATGACATAGCTCTCATCGAGCTTATGGATAAAGTCAAGTTCGCTCACAATATCCACCCAGCTTGCTTGTGGTCCAAACCACCGAGTCAGTATCTAGGCCAAGAAGGAATACTATCTGGATGGGGTGTCACTGAAAACGGTTCGTTGTTACATCTATTTTTTTTATTATAATAATCGGAAGAAACATTAGTATCGATAACATGAAGGGTTATTTATATGTACTATCCTTGACCACAAGTTCGCGATTTTATACCTTATTAAGGCTGATTAAATTTAATCACAGTTAATTTTTCATTTGCAGTTGAAAAAATCGTAAATAAAATAATTTGTTTAGAATTTGAGCCGTATTAATTCCTTTCTCGTCCTAAATTAAATCAATTATTTTGACTTTTTCTTATTAATCTAAATTAACCTTTATTTAGGGAAACAAGCCACAGTCCTTCAAACGGCAACTGTAGACATGTTGAAGTACAGCGAGTGCAGTCCCGTACTCCGTAATTCCTGGAACAGGAATTGGCACGGCTTCGCGAAGCACCAGCTATGCGCGGGAAAACTCTCTGGCAAGGTTGATTCGTGTCAGGTAATTAGCCTCTTTCAATTTTATATTAATTTTGTCTTTCACAAACAAGATATTAGGAAATTTATGTTTAAGCATTTTACTATTTCATTTGTTTTCGATTTATCCTCATATTATATTGAAATTTGTATAGATAGATCTTTGATAAAGTCTCTTAATATAGACAAAGGTATCAAAACCATAACATTGAAGATCAAGACACCTATATTGTCCTTAATAGTAGGTAGTGGCAGATAGATATTACGTTTCTCCCAAAAATAATGAACATCATACATTTCCTTTCCCATCAAGTTGCCTGGTAGAGATTGTTGCTTAGCAATAAGGCCGTCTCTTGTACAAACGTTGCCTTTCTTTTTGTATTAATGTTATTTTTGTCATAATTTATAAATAAATAAATGATAATTATTTTTTTTTATATCAAATATATTTGTTTCTTACAGGGAGACTCCGGAGGCCCCTTGCAAATAAAGATAGATACGGGAACCAATTCTTCTATGAACTCAGTTGTTGGAATAACATCCTTCGGAATTAAATGTGGTCAAAAAGATAAACCAGGAATATACACTAAAGTATCAAGTTTTTTAAATTGGATCGAGAAAACTGTATGGGGTACTGAAGAAAAGGAGGAAGTTATTAAATTACTATTTAAAAACAAAAACATAACTAACTTTTCATAGAAGAACTTGAAACTCGAATAAATTAACGAAATAAAATTATAAAATCATAAAGGCGTAAAAGGAAAAAATATGCATCCACGAATTATTAAACCCCAGTATTTTATTATCTGTGAACAAAATGATACCATTTCCAGAAAGACTAACAAATATTTTGTGTGCACTTCGATATTCAAAATTACGAAACAAATAAAAACAACAATCCGTTATATTTATGTTTTATTTCAATCACAATCCTCGCCACACCACATGCTCGCTGGGCAGATTTGCCCTTGCGTAGCCCATGCCAAACAAAGTGACTTCAATGATAAACTATGTAGTAAGAAATAAAACGCCATTTTTTAATTTTTGGTTTATATTTCAATCACAATCCTCGCCACACGACATCCTCAATCCAATCAACGAAGCTGGACACTCTAGTGTACACGCCGGGCAGGTTTGCCCTCGCGCAGCCCATGCCAAAGGAAGTAACGCCAATAATAAAGTGCATGGCACTTTGCGTTGTCACGGGCAAAGGTATTTTTGCCTGCAGTGGCCCTCCTGAGTCACCCTGAAATAAATTCACTGGGTTTTCAAACATCAAATGGTAAAAGTAAACATTATTGTCATTTCAGACACGAAAACGTTTCAATTTTAATAAATTTTAATAATATTGTCGTTTCATCGGTTCAATTCTAATCCTACGTCTATTCAAAATCTATACATGAAACACATGTGAAATATTAAGTATCTCTATGTAATAGAATCAAAACAATTTGATATTAAAATTAAATCTGTGGTTTTGATTCTAAAACGGAACCGCACTCAATACATAATTGTAGTTCGTTTTAAACATAAGTCGTTCTTCAATGTTAAAGAAGATGAATGTTAATCTATAAAATACACAAAAGACGTCCACTAAAACAATACCTGACATGTGTCAACTCCTCCTTCTAATTTCCCCGCACACACCTGATGAGACTGCAAGCCGCACCACAATCTGTTACAAGACGTATGAAGTAATTCACTGCAATGATTTGAATCTATAATATCTACAGTTGCCGCTTGTAATTCAGGTGATGTAGTTTTTCCAGCTGCAAAAATTAAAAGTGAATGTTATTTAAACAATATTATTGTACAATATAATTACGTACGTAAGTACAATATAATTTTTCGTATTTCATTATTAGAATAACTTTTATTTTGTCGTAACATGTTTTTCTGTAAAAGAAAAATGTAAATAATTATTTTTAAAAAGAAATTATTGAAATATATTGTAACTACATAGTTCTCAAATAAAAATGAGATATCACGTATACCTACATTACCTAAAGTTGAGTTTTTCACAGAGCTATATTTAAGGCTTAATTAATTAACTTTTGGCTTGCGGTCAAACTGCATGTCACATAGGCGAGAGTGATCTAAAGTGCTTAGTTTGGAAATACTCTACCTAAAATATGTGCAATGTTTCATGGTGTGATTGTGCTTTCCGAGTCAATAATTTAAAATAACTGACAGATACTTCAATATTTTACCTGTTTCAATGACTCCCCATCCAGTGACTGTAGCTTCTTTTGCAAATTTACTTGTATCGTAACTATTCCATAAACACGCAGGCTGAATCAAATTCGAAAACGTTATTTCTCTTTCAGTAACAATGATAGCAATGTCGAAGTATTTCTTTGGAGACACAAAATTCGGATGATTTATAATTTTTTCGATTGGCACGTCATAAGGAAATCTGCCGTTGGTAAACTGCAAAAAATATTCCAAAATTTTCATAGACTCTTTCTCTTATCTTTTGAGCATATTAAGAGCATATACCTTGACTAGTTATTATATAGTGGATATGTAGACTTTCGAAATTTAAAGATTCCAACCAAATTCAACACTAACCACATCAACTATATTTTTATCCCCAAGCCGTACTATTTTGGGTACTGGATCTGCCAATGATGTGTCACGTTTCGATGCCCTGGAGCAATGCGCAGCTGTCAATAAATGCTTTGTACTGATTAAAGTACTGCCACATTTGAAAATCCATGTGCCAATCGCTGCTTTCCAACCAATAGCACCCTGAAAACATCGGCAAAATATACACAAGCAATAACTTGCGCAGAGTTTGTGATATTTTCCTCTATTCGTTTATCGTTAATTATTTATTCATGGCCTATCAATTATAGTTGTGTGGTTTGCAATGATAAAAGATTTGTTTTTGTTAGGATTTACCTCAAAGACTACTTGAATTATTTCAAAATATTGGGCTCAAATTATTAGTAGTATAGTCTTAAGTTTGTTATCTAACTCCAGTTATATCTGCATCGAAATCTCATAATTATTTAATAAAGTTTGGGAAACACAATATTGCTAACTTGTTCTTCATAAAACTGATTTTTTATATTATTTCACTTCAATATCTTTTTTCAATTAATTAATGTAAATCTTATTTACTAATCTACATATATTATAACTTACCATATGCGGGTATTCCCCAGGTTTTGTGATGTGTCCATGTATTATAGCCGGTACATTATCCCATCCGTATCTATCACCTTTAAAAAAGAATTAGTCATAAATCATTCAATAAAATGAAGAGATGATTCAATCAACTAGAATCCATTATTTTATGTTACATATTTCATTTTTAAAGATTACTTACATATATCTTCTTTTAATTCCTTATCCGCACGTTGTTTTAATTCCCAAATGTACTCAAAGCATTCTGAAATTATTATAATAACGTTATGTATTATAAAGCTTAAAATATAAATCTCTCACGTATTCGGGATTTTTTTTTCTATTGTATTGGTTTATGAAAATAATTCAGTTAATTTTTATTTTTTAACAGAATCTTTAAAAAAAATACGAATAAAAAATATCACAGAAATATGTCTCATATGTGTGTAAATTACTTTTTAAAACTTAAAACTCATTTATATTTATCCCACACAACACGTTATGGCATATTCACAAAGATAAAAAGTTCCTGTAGAATTGTAGATTAATAAAAATAACCTACTCGCTTCACTAATCCTTCGGCCAGGTGCAGCGAAGTCAGGTTTAGGAGGTGTTGGAGTCTCACAAAATGTATAGTTCATTGGCACCTGAAAACGAATAGAATTAACCTTTATCAATAACCTAGATATACCTTTTATTTTATATTAACTATATTTTTATATTAATCACATAATAGGTATACACCATCTCAAAATCGATACATTTTTACATACTTTACAGAGAAACTATCAAAATTTTTAATTTGGGCTTTGAAATAGTAATTATATTCATGTCAAGATGTGTTACCAATCATAAAAATATTAATTTATCCACATGAAAAACAGAAACTTTTACAATAGCATAAGAATAATACACAAACTTTCATAAAGCACCGCTCTTTGCTAGTTTAGTCACGATAAGCCCGCCTGATTGTGATCGTTAAAGTTATTATCAATAATATGTTATATGTGGAAAGGATAGTAGCAACAGTACCCACATTGTAATATTGTCTCACTCGGCGACTTCCTAATCCAGCATCCGCAAAATTAACACACAGCACTGTAAGTATTACAATCACATAAGTCCATGTTCAAATTATAGAAATAAATATCATTTAATAAAATAATTACCATTAACGATAACCAAGAGCACTATAAAACACGTCATGTTTCTATACAGCGCCTAGAGTAACTTCAGCCACAATTCATATTATTATTTGTAATAAGCAAGGGCATCAAAAAAACCATTTATAGTATTGTTTATAGACCTCGCTCAATCGATACAACGTGATGTCTTAAAGCTTAAATAACACTGGTAATTACCCAGCTGTTTGGGAAGTTCTGCAAACCAGTTTCTGTTTTTAATTACCTACTGGTAGCTAGGGTTGGCACAGCATTAATTGACCTTTACATTTATAACGCGACATAATATCGTCATATAAATAAACCATTTGTATTTTATCAAAACTTTTTGAATGTGTAAGTGTAGGATTTTAAATATATTAAATATAATACTTTTGTATGCTAATCTAAATTTATAAAATTCATGAAGAACAACCAAACATCTAGGAAAAAATGTCCATCTAAGAAAAAAACACGTTTGATGTGAAGTTTCCTTATAAAGTATTAGAAATTTACAAATTACTTTGTGTATGGAATTTAATTAATTCACCGCGGAACTTATTGGTTTTTTTAAGTTTTTCTCAATTATTATTATTAGCGACAACCTTAGTTCTAACACATTTAGGATTAAATAATTGTGTATTTTCTTAACTATTATCATAAGATTTCTGAGAATCCATTACATATTATGTATACAAAAATTATATAGCAACATCAACAAAAAAGAGATCTATTAATTTTGTATATGTTTACATCATTATATTTTATAATCACTTATTGAGGTGAAACAAATTACTGGATTCAGTTTAATAATATTTGAATCAATCTACTCGTTGAATAAGATAATTGAAATCCGATTTATGAACACCAGATGTGATAACATGCACTATTGAGATTAGACTCATATAAACTATTCTATTTTGTAGAAGAAAATCACGCGTGTACTTAGGTAGATTGCGTGGTTCAAGTGTTCATTGTTAGAACTTTCTGGAAAAGTTCATTCATGTTATATAAATACTAAGAAATAAAAGACAAGTTAAACATATATATATTTATTTCTATCACAATCCTCGCCACACGACATCCTCGATCCAATCAATGAAGCTGGACACTCTAGTGTACACGCCGGGCAAATTTTCTCTCGCGCAGCCAATGCCAAACGAAGTGACGCCAATTACATAATGCATCGAACCTTGGTCTGTTACGGGCAACGGTATTTTCACTTGAAGTGGACCGCCAGAGTCACCCTGAAACAAACGATTATTTACTTTACATATAAAAGAAAGGGCAGATTGTTGTTGGTCATAATTACATAAATTTTGTAGTCGATGCCGTTAATAGGACAAAAAGGTGAACCAACTATAAGCTAGAACAGTAAAGAACCTTCATAATTCTGACTTTATTTTTTAATATATTCAAATCTTACTAATATTATAAATGCGAAAGGTAGCGAAAGTTTGTGAAGATGGATGGATGTTTGTTACTCTTTCACGCAAATACTACCAAACCGATTACAATGAAATTCGGTATATAGGTATGTGAAGACCCAGAATAAGACCACTAGGCCACTTTTTATTCCAGATATTCCACAGAAACGAGAACTAAGTTTTTCTATGAAAACGCGGGCGAAGCCGCGGACGGAAGTTTAATAATAAAATAAATTTACCTGACACGCATCCACTCCCCCTTTTAATTTCCCTGCACACAACTGATGCGGTTCCAAGCCGCACCACAGCCTATTGCAGTACTGATGGAGTAAATCATTACAATATTCTGAATCTATAACATCAACATGCGCTGCTTGCAGTTCAGGAGACGTAGTTCTTCCAGCTGTAAGAATGAACTGACTATTTTAATTGTCTTTTGAGTAATTTGTTCTTTAAATTCTCCTCTGCAATTTTAGTCCTGGCTTGGTCCAAGATATTATTCTATATTGTATGTATGTATATCAATCGCATCGGGAGCCGCGATTTCTTTTTTCTCATGTCAACCCTGTTATTACTCATTCTTTTCAGAGCATTATAAATTTATGAAAATGACCTATTCTATCATCTTCCTAGATGATGGGCATACATAATACCTTTGTGTATGGGATGGGTGTTATCTTGGACCAAGCCAATCGTACCTATAATTACAATTTTAAAATTTACAGGTAAGTTCGTTTACTGTACAACTATCCTGACCTGTTTCAATAACTCCCCATCCAGTTAGAGTAGCTTCATAACCAAGTTGGCGAGTATCGTGTCTAGTCCATAAACAAGCTGGTTGAATCAACTTTGAGAAATACACTTCAGTCTTTATTTCTATAATAGCGATGTCAAAGTATTTTTTGGGAGGTACGAAATATGGGTGGGTTACAATTCTTTTGATCTCGACGTCAAATGGATATCGATTATTAGCGTACTGAAAAATAAAAACAATAAATTAATACAACTTTCTTTTCAGTGATTAGTTTAATTTCTGAGGGAGACGAGAAGGAAGACTTGTTTTATTTTAAATGTGGTAGGTGATATATACATACACACATAAACTTTTAAAATAAGGACATAATGGACTCAATTCTTTACGCTTATATGTTAACAAAACTATAAGCAACAGTCATGGGTTACCATTATTTTTTGTTATATTAAAAGATATCAAATTAAAGTATTAAATATTAGCAATCAACCAATTTAAACTTCATATACCAATTAGATTTAATTAATACAGAAAATTGTACAACATGCAACAAAATGCTTACCACATCAACGATATTTTTATCCCCAAGTCTCACAATTTTGGGGACGGGATCAGCCAATGACGTGTCTCGGGACGAAGCCCTCGAGCAGTGCGCAGCTGTCAGTAAATACTTCGAACTAATAAGAGTACTGCCACATTTGAAAACCCATGTACCAATCGCTGCTTTCCAACCAACGGCTCCCTTGACCGATACCAAATACGTTAGATATAAAATAATACATTTAAGGATGTAGAGGATTGAAAATATTTGCACACCTACACAAATTTTTTAACTCTTAAAATGCAAACTGTTCTGATGGAATATAAAGATTTACATAGATTTCTATGATTACTTCATATTATGTGTTTTTATAAGAGTCACAGTTGTAAGAATAATATGAAAGAATAATAACTTTAAATATTAATAATCTCACCATATGTGGGTATTCCCCGGGAAGCGTAATATGTCCACCAATAGCGAAATAGGGACGGTTTGGACCTGGATGTCTTTGTTTCCATTGCAAACCTACATAATTAAAAATAATTCAAAATAATAGCGAAATAAATCATATAAGTACATATGCGAATTATTAACATAAATACTATAGGTATTTTACAAAAAAAATACCAACTTCTGAAGTAAATAAATAATGAATAGGTATTGTATGTCATAACTTTGCAAAAACGGAAAAATCGGTGAACATGCATATAAATAAAAATATATACAACAATATAGTGGAGCATATAAACCAAAAACGTTAAGATTCGCTATAAAATAAGTTAAATCAAAAAATTTATTCGTTGATTTATATATTATAAAATATAATACATATACGATTTTGTAAAAGTTTTATATCGATTTTATTATAAAGATCATATATGTAGGTACTTACATTCACTAGCTCTAACGCCCTCATCGATGCGTTTTTTTATTTCCCAAATGTACTCAAAACATTCTGAAAATAAATAAATCTAAACATATTATTAAAGTACAAAATTCTTATATTTTTTAATTGTTATACAATACTAGTGGTCCGCCCCGGCTTCGCCCGTGGTACATATTTCGCAATAAAAGGTAGCCTATGTTCTTTCTCAGGGTCTAAAGATTATCTGTGCCAAATTTCATCAAAATCGGTCCAGTAGTTTATACGTGAAAACCATACATACATACAAACCTTTCCTCTTTATAAAATTAGTATAGACAAGCGGACACAAGGTTAAACACCTACCTAATCAATATACAAAAAAAGTCATAAAAAATTATAAAGCTGTTTTGGAAAAATATGGTTCCAAACACTATAATTTATTTTTTGAGACGTTAAACGCGCTTATATTCCATTAAATATATATATATATATATTACTCTATCATCAATGGTAGAGAAATATAAATAAAAGATGTGATCTAAATTGGAAAAAAACTTCCTTTTGACGTATGATAAAGTTGATAAATCCGATAATGTTACATTGCATTTACATAAAACGAATATAGAGCTAGAGCTAGAGCAAGAGCATTCTTTCGTGATCTTTTTGTGTAAACGAAAACTCATTTTCAGTGTTGTTCAGTAGTAGAACATTGCATAGAATCGCAACAATCGAATAGAATCACTAAGAACAACGAAAGAATGCTCTACGCCTGTTTACACTAAAATATTTTACATAATAGAATGAGCATTCACTCGTTTGATGTAAATGCACCGTTATAGGAGTCTCTCTTTGAAATATTATTAGTATAGATAGTCTATACTAACAATATTTAAAAGCTGAAGAGTTTGTTTGATTTTTCTCAGGAACTACGGATCCAATTTGAAAAATTATTTCGGTGTTAGAAAGCCCATTTATATATCTATAGGCTATATATTATAATCACGCAAAGACCAACAGGAGCGGAGCAATGCGGGTAAAACCGCGGGATACAGCTAATAGTTAATAAAAACTAAATGAAAACTTACTTATTTCGCTTATTCTTCTACCAGGCGCGGAGAAGTCAGGTGTTGGTGGCGGCGTAACGAAACATGGATTAAAATCTTCCGTATCATTGGCTGCCTAAAACAATATCTTTATTAGTTCCCTTCATACACAGTATACGTTATGATGATTCATCTATTTGTTCATTAACAATAGTACAATAAATATTTCTCACGTAGTTAACCTGTTCACTAAGCAAACGTATTTTTTAGCAACTCGTTTATCGTTATTTTAAATGTATAAATTGTTTTTCTATAAAAAATTCATATTATAACTAACTGATAAGTTATCCAGTTTGTAAAATATATATATATTACCTCCATACCTGAGTGATCTAACCTAATCAAATCCTAGCAGGTTTTTATGCGATCATAATATAAATTTCTTCAATTTTAACATGTGAATAATTTGATTTGATTTAATAGGTATCAGCACAAACAATATTTAATTTATCAAAAAAATTAAAAAATTGATTAAATCTGTACTTATATTATAAAGTTGAACAGTTCGTTTGCTTGTTTGTTTGTTTGAACGCGCTAATCTCAGGAACTACTGCCTCCCTAGTCAAATGGCTTTCTGTTAGCGTAGCGTTCAATAGAATAGACTACGAATGTATGAGATTGACGTAGGCTGTAGATAAACGTATCTACAGGTTACGTCAATCTCATACATTCGTAGTCTATTCTATTGAACGCTACGCTAACAGAAAGCCACTTGACTAGGGGGGCGTCCGATTTAAAATTCTTTCGGTGTTACATAGCCCATTCATCGAGGAAGGCTTAAAGGCTCTCATCACGCTAAGACCAATAGGAGCGGAGCCACGCGGGTGAAACCGCGAAGCGCAGCTAGTCAGTTATAAGAGCATATTATTATGTTTATGTGTATAATACTTAGAGCAATAACTATTATCGATTCAATGATAAGATGAGCAGGACCTTGAACTTATAATGTATTCAGTGTCGTGTGGCGGGAAAGCCCCTGATACCTAGCTAATAACAATAATATGATTAGGTATATGACACTTGTTTTATAAACAAGTTCCTTATTCTTTACATAAAAAGATACAAATACATTTAGGTTTTTTGTTTATACCTAAATAGTAAATACCTAAAATATTAAATAAAAAATACGCACACTTCCCCATTGTCGTCCGCCATCTCTTGGAAAATCTTCAGAATTCACACATAACACTGTAATAATAATTACAAATTAATATGAATTGTTGAAACATTAAACAATTAAGAACACTATATTAATTAATTACCATTCCAAACTACTAACAACACTATTAAACTCGTCATGTTGGCAACACTTTGCTTAAATGAAATCAATTCACATTTTCAACGCCTTTCACATTGAGAAAAATACACAATAATATACACAATTACACAATTCCCTCTAATATAATTACACAAACTATATTTAATTAATATTCAATTGTATATCGAAACTGTCGACGCGATGATAATCAAGCTCTCAATAGCAAAGGAGGTAAATAGCCAATCTTGAGGCAAAACATACGCGCAAACCAGTTTCGTAAATTATTATTGACCCTAACCATAGGGTTGCCACAACATTATAATTAAAAAAAATATTATAGTATATAGTAAAGAAGCGCGACTTTTCAATAGTCCCTAAGTGGTCATTTAAAAATTTAATTTTATAGAGTGGGTTCTTTTATACTTGTAATTTGAGAATTTTATCCACAACAAAATTGTCCTAATACAAAATATTAAACATTGACATCGATTCGAATATAAAAAAAAATATGGTCTATGTTAATAAATATATTAAATCAATTCTCTGTAAAAGCTAAAGCGTGTACGTTAATGATTGATTAAGTACTGATGTGTTCGCATTTTTGCAAATTTGTCGAATTATTTTCATATATTTTTACTTTTAGCTTTTAAGTGTAGATAATATTTATTAACCAACTTTGGCTTTAGTTGCATTTTATTTATGTAACTTGAATTAAATCGTTAAATTAACATATTTTACTAAGGTGGAATAGAATTTTAGCAAAACATGAATTATAAGTGTTCAGCAATAAAGTAGTCCTTTTTGTTGTATTTTTTATGAATAGGTATTATGTCATTTTTTGTACAATATATTATATCTAAATCAATAAAATGCTCATAGTCATAGTCTTGTAGAACACCCGTGACATGTTGCCTTAAAGGTGTGTTTTACATCCATAACAAGCTATTACTTATAATATCACAAATCGAGGGAGATCCCTATAACAAGGAACTAACGCGGAAAATACACAAGATACAGACGTATTTTAAATGATACCACAAATAGATGAATCAACTACTAAAACAATGGAATCGTTAAACACAGTTGACTTCACAATATCGATATTCGACACAATTGTACATAACTCAGCAATAAACAAAGTTTACGTTTGCAGTTGTAGTTCACTCACGAACTCGTCGTAAAATGAAAACTACAAATAATAAAAACGGCCTTACCTTTGCAAGATATCTGAGGATGTAGGCTTTCGCGGCCGCTCATCACACAGACTTGAAAACTTCATCAAATGCGTAAGAAAATAACATTAGAACAGTTTAAATATTGCTCTAAAAGTGAGTGACTTCATTTAAGTTAACTGTGAACCTTTTAAAAGCTTAGTAGGTATGTATCACATAAAAAGGACAAATAAGTATAAAATAACTACTTATTCCTATCATTCTTACCAGTTATTTATTTATTTATTTAATCATTTATTGTACCACACCATTTAATATTACAATGTACAGTATAATATATATCTGTTTGAATGCGAAGTACAAAAGGTGACCTTATCGCTTAAAAGCGATTTCTTCCAGGCCACCTAAGGTAGAGGATAGATATATAATACATATAATTAATGGAATTATTTAAATAACTCCGATTATATTATCTGTGAGAACATAATTGCGACTCAAATCAAGCCTAATCTAGCTCGTCTAATGTTACTTTGATATTAGATTAAAAGAAGAATAATTCACTTATTATTATATTCTATGCTCAATGCTCATTCTGTAATTTAACATAGAACATGTCTGCTAAAACTTTCTAGAGCATTCCGTAAAAAACGGAAGCACGATACACAATCTACAAAAAGAAAAGCAGAAGCTGCACACACGATATATATAAACCGCAGACATATTTCATTTACCCACAAAACGATCCCTTTAAAAACCAAAGAAGTAGTATATAATTGAGTTCATTTGTCACTTTCAACGCAGCGTATAAAGAGCGGCCATTTGAAACCACGACAGTTTAAATTGTTGTAAATAAATTAAGAGAAGTCGCTACGAGCACTCAGCTACGTGACTTGGGAGATGATGTGTTACGTACTCGTGTTTGAACTTCCCGCCGTTTTTATTAAAAAAAAGTAATGGAACGTGGCAAGCGATGTCACACACTGTTTGTGGTATAGAATAAGACAGACTAAAAAAATACCGGATATTAAAAATAATAGAATTAAAATTTTTGCAGTTATGTTTTGCGATTGTGTTTTGGTATTGTTATTATAAACATTTTAATGCAAGACATATTCGATAGTAATTATTACTTGAATTAGATTTGGATTAATTATAGCCCAGATTAATATATTCCTAATAACTCTATTTTCTTTGTTTAAATAAAGACCTAGGCTACGTAACTAGCATGTCTTTATTCCATATTCTTATATCATTGACAGATTCTGGTGATACACATAGATTAAATACCCAAAAATTGTTTTATATAATCGCAGATAATAAATATAACAATACTAGATATAATATTTCAACAACAATTATAACCAAGTGTACAAACGTTTCGTTGTAACAGACGGCCAGGTTTACGGTAATCTTCTATTTGAAGGAGCTATTTGTCTGGAGACGAATGGCAGGCGCCGCTTGATCCGACCTCTTCGAGACCATGCAATTACTACAAAATACTTTCTTATAGTTTGGACACTTTAAAAATAAAAAATCACGCGAAAATGTGTAAAAGTTACAGGTGTTTTATTTATTACTTCGATTCTACAAAAGTACCGCGGTATCATCAAAATATATACAACCTACTATGCGGGCTTTAAAAAAAACATAATCATTGCTATCTTTTTTAAATATTATTACTATAGTTAATACCATTTATTCTAATATAATCTTGTATCTTTCAGTAACACTTTTAACAACAGTAACAACAATTTTTCAAATGTAGGGATTTTTGTCGTAACTTAACAATTATATGATGGAAGATTATTTAGTATATAAATACATTCAAATTGGCCTACCACTAATATATATATATAAAACTCAAAGGTGACTGATATAGTGATCTATCAACGCACAGCCCAAACCACTGTAGATGTTAGGACGTAGGCATCCACTAAGAAAGGATTTCCCGAAATTCATGCGGGAACGGGGAAAAACGGGGCCATGCACGTACAAAGTCGTGGGCGGAAGCTAGTATCATATAAACTATCATATAGAAATAATCACCTAAACCCATAATTTACACGTAATTATTATTTTATTACACGTAAGTATTTTATACGTAATTTAAGACGAATATTTCACAAATATTCGAACGAAATTGCTTTATTAATATATTATACGGTAAATATGTTAGTTACCAAAATTAAACATTTGTGATAAATATTTAATTACTAATCAAAGTTAATAAATAAAGTTTTAGTCATAGTAATTTAGCGGCGTCTAGCGTATAATTTCACCTCAAAAATATTCTACGTTCGTTTACATAAAGTAAACAGCATTATTTATATTTAAATTTACTTGACAAAAACTCCCAATGTAAAGTTAGTATGTAAATTTAGTCATCAACATGCGTTTCGTTGAAAAAATGCAAATCAAAGGAAATTTTAGCTCACTCTTTCGTGTTTGAACTTGATTTTAGACGGTAATGGGAATATTTAAAACAGTATCTTGAAAAGCCTTAATTTGAATTTAATGTTTCGCCTGGAAATTGTACGTTTAATATATTTGGTACTAGCTTTCCGCCCGCGGCTTCGCCCGCGTTTTCAAAGAATAACCCGTTCCCGTAGGATTTCCGGGATAAAACCTATCCTATGTCCTTTCTCGGGTATCAAAATATCTCTATACCAAATTTCATGCAAATTGGTTCAGTAGTTAAGGCGTGATTGAGTAACAGACAGACAGCTGTCTGTCAGTTACTTTCGCATTTATAATATTAGTATGGATTTTAGACTGAAGTTTCGTTCACGTTTATCCGTAAAAAACATAATTGTATAATATAGAGAATGCTCTATGATAGTTTTTTATTAATCTTTAAGTACAAAAGGTAGCGTAAACAGTTCAGTTTTTAGTGGGAAAGATCAACAAATAGTATTACAATTACAACAAATAGTATTACAAAGTGCTTGCGGCCAAGTTTTTACTGACAACCTAGTCGATATATATTCTCCTAATTATAAATATAGGTACATAAAAGTTTAGTTTTAGCACAGACTAATAATAATATACTACGTGTTTTAGCAAAAAAACTGTGAACGCACTAATCCTGCGGTGCGGTGAGATCTTAGACTATGACGAGCAAACGAGGTTAGGAATTACAGCTACAATCACTACACAATTCAATTAACAACATAACCTATAAAATCGCGTTATTAAAACGTCTTTACCACATATTTTCCAGTTAAAAGCGTATATAAATAAAGGCGGGCATAAACCACAGGGCACGTACATTGCCGCGTTTTTCCATTTTGGCGGCAAATTGCACGATACGTGACCCAAGCACACGGAGGAGAAACAACATTCTTTTACTCTCACGAATTACTTTATGGGGTAGTAAAATAAAATAACCAACTTTGTTTGCTGGCACGGCATGGACAGTTTTGTGGTTATCCTACACTTTAGACATTAGAATTTTGGACTTTGGAAGTAGCATGGACCAATATGATTATATTGGTCCATGGAAGTAGGTAATCGCAAGAGGTGTCGTAAGTTAATAAATAAACAAAATGCAAAAAATATGAACCAATATGTTCTTACATTAGTGGTGAAAGTCGAAAGATTCTTGGGGTGTGTTATAATGATCGATAGGTTAAATTGATTAAAAGCATTATGTATATTTTCTTAAAAAACTCTTGATTATCTGAAAAAGAAGTTAAAGGAATCAAACAGAACATTAATTAGAAGTTTACTTACAAAATATAATTAGTCCATCAGTCCCCGGAATCACAGACACAATAGATAATCTATTGTGTCGCGCCCCGATCGGGGCGCTCGGTGGTCAATGGGTTAAAGTCGAAAAATTACCCTGAAATTTGCAATTCCTTGCATTATTCATACCCATATCTACATAAGGGAATTAAGTCGTATGATAATATTATAATGTTAACGAATGCGTGTGTAAATTTCTAAGTAGCGCTGCAAATATTTTTGTTTAAGATCTTGCTAAGTTCCAAGTGATGAAATCCGTTTAGAGCTCAACTTGGAAGGCGTGACTTAAGGGATGCTTATTGCCTTGTACTTTCAAATTGGATGTCTTTTACACCGTGGCGAATATTGTTTTAACCTATAAGTTTATTACGTTAACATGGTATAACTTATTTAACTTCAGAGATTGAAATATCTAGTAGACTATATATGTGCCTTCCGAGAAGTCTTAACTATCTGTAGATTCTTTGTAAATCGTATGAATTAACGCTAACTATGGAATGAGTTATAAATTATCATTGACAAACTGCTAACTCTGCAAAATATAAGCTCCAAATTACTATACATTTAAAATAAAAACAAAAATTTAATACAATTATCTAATTTTGTTTTGGATTTGTAAATACTTATACTTACTCTACCTCTAGATAGTCTTAATTAAGTAGTATATAAACTTGATCTTTGATATAAGATAAACCAAATAACATCGACGCACCAATTCGGTGTAACAGCCAGCCATTCACAGTACTCAAGCCCGTGACTTCGCATTCATTACGCCCTCCGCCAGTCGCAAGGAAGTTGGATTAAATATTAACCCCGCTTAACTTTAATAAGCTTGCGTGGATATTGTTTGTTCGTTTGTCCCTTACGGTGTAACAGCGGACAGGTTTTATAAAACCAATTTGGGTCTAGCATTCCCTTCGATTGATATTCGAAGCCTGTATTATTTTTCTACGAGGGCACAAAATATCTGTTGGCTTCGCGTTGCTATTTACTTAATTTTATTGTTTCCATTTCCAATTTCTTGTTACATATTTTTGATCCTCCAGTCTTTCATTTTTTGTCTGTTGATAGGAATGATGAAAGTGATCATTTTTGTATTTACTCGTAAAACTTTTTCTCCTACTTTAAACCTACATCAGTGGAAATTCAACTTAGAAATTAAAGACTTTTTGATTTATTCATTATATTATATTCCCGACGTTTCGAACACTTTACAGCGAGCGTAAAGTGGAAAAAATATAATGAATAAATCGCGTTTAAAATCCGTTAAAAAGTATTTAATTGAACTTAACTAAACTTAGCCTAATCGTTAATTTTATGTGTTCATATTTTACCTATTCAAACTTTATGACTTGATTTACATATGTGGTAGGTAGTGGGTAGGTATAAGAATTTGCTCGTATGTCACACGATCTCAAACACGTCATCCACATATCCATAAAGAAACTCGATTTGTTATTCACTTCCATTTCACTTCTGTCAGCCAGGTGACAACCAATCTACGAGTAGACATAGCAAAGGTATGACGAGAACTATTTCAGTTGTATAACAACTGCTTTTGTGGCAATTGCCACATTGCATCTTTATTCTTTACATATATTTCTTTAGATTCTCCTGTTATTTTAGGGTTGTAACGATAGTTATTTTTTACATGCATGGATAAGGATAGTTTATGAAATCTGGATGTTATTTAAGAGAAATAGGATAAGGTCTAGGTTCGTTTTTTCACACATCTTTTGGCTTCTTTTTCACATAGGATACCTACCATGTAAGTGAAATTCCGAGCAGTGGAGCTAGTATGCCATAATAGAGTGAATAAAATATTCTTGATAACAGAACTAAATAGATTGAATAGCTTAATTATTAAATTCAATATGGCCTTCTTGAAATGATTATCGTTTATTGAGCCATATTTCAATTCATTGAAATGAGATTCGATTCAATATTATTATCATCATTGAAACATAAAATATTTTGAATTTTTTTTACAATAAATGGATATTCTTTTCATTCTTTGATTATTAAAAGAAAAATTCAGATATTTATTGACAAAAAAACAAGCCATTAGTTAGTAAGTAGATCTATCAGAGACTCGTAAAATGTTTCCCCTTTCTTTACGATCGAACGATCTTAATGGGGAAATCATTAAACAAACTGTTTCCTATATAAATCTTTAGATATTATCACAGTTAGAAATGTTTTATTACGGTACGTAGTGAGGACATTTTATTGGATACAAGTAGCTTTTTTATTGAAACTCTATGTTAGGGTTACAACCTGTAGGTCCCTTATATGCTCGGGTTAATCTCCGTGAAAGTCATAAAAATTCGTTTCAAAGGGCAGAGAAAACTTAGTATATTTTTATTTGAGAAGTAAATTTGATAATCGTTCTCGATTCATCGATAAAATCGAAAGTTTGAATTCCACATCATAGAACTAATACGCTCGATTGGTTAAAAATATTTTTATTTAATTCAACTTCAATATTTGATCCTAATCGCTAAGTTCTCGGAGTCTTGTTATCATAATATAGGCACATAGCATACATTATATCATATTGTCTGCTGTTAAAATCACCAACCACCGCCGTTAATACTCTACCATGTACCACGTACCTTCAACACTTATTGGTACTACCACCAATCGAGTGACATCAATGTCACTACACAACACTAACCCATATTCACAAGTCCCCTAAATAAAAAGCAAACATTCCCCAGTGAAATTAAATCCTGGTGCAACGTCTACAGCTGTGCTCCACCGCAGTTTAATATAAACCTTGAGCATTGCGTGGTGCAGACAGCTTGATTTAAATCCCTCTTGGACAAAGAAAACGTACCGGTTTTATGGCGCATTAAAGGATTGTTTGTTGTCGGTAATACTAAGTTATAGTTCGCTACATTTTGTAAAGATATTTGTGAGGTGTTTTCAAGAGAACAATGTTGCGTTTTCGAGGGTTAAATTAAATTCTAACCAGATGGGAATTCGTGCTTGTATCGTTGTTTTAATGCGAATAAACAATCGAGACTTCTGTTTGTGCGAAATAGAACATAGTTTCATTTGTTATCGCGACGTTTTTCGTGTTTCTGGGAAATAAGTCGAAAGTACTTTACAATATTTTCTTCTTTTATTTTGATCGTTAACTTCTGCACCTATTAGTCGTACTTTAGTAAATATAATATCTTGTAATATGCACCACTATCTTGATATGTATAAAGAAACATTATCAGAAAATATTCAGACTTTCTTAATTATATCAAGAAAGTCGACAAATCTCTTATAAGTAAATGAAATAAAAGAAAAAAAATAGTTTGTAAAATTTCAAGGTTCTTGAGTAGTTTGGGGGTTGCGTAGGTTCCTCATCTCATCTTCAAGAAGACTACTCTTCTTGAAGTCAGGTCACATACCGCAAAACTGTGATTTAGAAAGAAAAAGTCACTTTTCCGTTTAAAAGTTAACTTAAACTTTTCACAATTTAAGGCTCGATGTAATAACACAAAACAAGTTAAAACATATAGTTTTAACTTGACAATTTAATCTTAACATCTTTTAAAATTTCATAATCTACAGTGTTCATACTATAAACCTCTTTATACTCAAGAAACAACGCTTCTTCCTTATTCAATTTTCCAAGAACTACCTTCTACATATTATTTCCCTTAATACTAGCAAAATTAATACCAGAAAATTCTACTCATAATATAGAAGAATATATTAACAGGCGAGATTATTTAAAACGGTACGTGTATCATAGAGTTTATTAGGTATTATACGAGCATGTAATGTAGACTGTCGTTGGCAGATACCAAGTTGTGGGAATTTGTCTTTGTGTAAGTTTGAATTGAACTGTTAATCACATACTAACTCCGAATTCCGACGTTCGTGATTCATGTTCTATTGCTCGATTTAAATTTAATACAGACTTATTCGGAATTTGAAACCGAAATATAGGTAATAACTTGTATATATATATATATAAATATAATAAAATATTGTTATATATATATTATATCATAATATTTTAACAGCATTTCGATGAAATAAGTATTGTTCACTGATATCAGCAATACTTACACATAAATATTTTAAATTATCTTTAGTTCTTCCATCTTACCGTATGATTGTTTTTCGAGAAACTATTGATAAAAGCGTACCTTCTGAGAATTCTACAATAGAGATATCAATTCGACTTTACTTGAAATAAAACTAAAACATTAATCAAACAAAAAAACTGTAGCATAATATTATGAGATATATAGATAAGTCTACCACTAAACAAAATACGTTTCTATTATATTATTTTAAAGCATGTCACAATAAACAAAATGATAAAATATGCAAAAATTGATATGCAAAGTCTGCGTCCGCAAAACTTTGTCAGCGAAGATTCGAGTTAGTCCGGGATACATCGCCCATTTTTGCAAGTGATTACTATCAAGCTAATTTTTCGTGAGTAGCTTTATTTTGATGAGATGCCCAATAATTTCATGTACGAAACTCTCGATTGTGGTAGCTTACAGAGGTAACAAGGATAAAAATTTTTGAATTGACGGTTCTCAAATATTTATTACGCAATTTGTAGGACAATATGTCTGTTGAATTATATAAGTATTAAATAAGTGAAAATAAAAAAATCAGCTGGTTAGTAATCATTTATGATGACTTCGTTATCGATACACATTGGAAAGGGGGACTCTTTGATCAAACCATAGATTTTGTAGGACAAATATTTTTTCGAATAATTTAGATAATTATCTTGAGATTGAACAAAAAAAAAACATTCAGTTAGTAATTAATATTTGAGAACCATCAAATCAAAATATTTTATCCTTGTTTCCTCTGGTAGCTACCACAGTCCACAATCGAGAGTTTCGTACATGAAATTATTGGGCATGTCATCAAAATAAAGCTACTCACGAAAAATTAGCTTGATAGTAATCACTTGCAAAAATGGGCGATGTATCCCGGACTAAGTCTTTTGTGTAACTTGTACAGAGAAGTTAACTCGCTAGTTAATAGGACTGATTGCTGTAAACATGGCTGCAGTGAGACTGATGAAGTTATGCCAATTTGGTGCATTATACTTGAGCAATACAGACCACTTTTCCTAGAGCTGGAGATTATGTAAGACTTCTGGGTACGGGAATAGTATTAGATAACCTATAATTGTTGAATAACGATATGTTTAGTGGAATTAGAGACACATAGATTTATATTAAATGTGTAATTTACCTTTCATATAAAATTTCTAGAAAGGTCTTCTTGACGATTTTCTGATTAGTCTGAATCCACTGTTATGAATAATACAACAATATCAACCAAAATAAAAGACGTGTGGCACTCGGGGACTGCCGCGGTAAAGCTATTGCATGCTATGCCTTCAAGCCACTCCTCCGTGCCCGTCGGAGTGGGGAGCGTGAGGTTTTTCGTTACTAAATTTCTGGATTCGGTCCCCGCGCTCAAGGCCCGCGATAGAAGCTATGCAATAGCTTAACTTTTTGTTTAGTTTATAGATTAGAAGCACATAGCTTTATATAAAACCTGTATTTAGAAGCGTTTTTTCGCGAATTTTAATTTAATTTAATTTCTAATTTCATCTGGGTACCAATTAGCAGATCAGATCAGGAATAGACCAAAAGAAACAGATACAAACACATACCACGTTTAAGCCATATAATCTTATTTCTAAGCAATAGAAACACAGGTTAAGGGTGACAAATCAACATCGAGCTATGCTGTGCTGTACTGCGCTGTGCTGTGTTTGGTCAACTCGCTCGTCTAATATTTTAATGAGGATACAAACAAACCATGCTGCGCTGCGCTGTGTGAGGCTACGCTCTGTTTAAAAACGCAGCAGTCTCGAGCGAGGCGCGCTACCCGCCGTGCTGAGCCGCGCTGTGCCGAACTGTGCTATGTTTTTATGGAGCTCTGCCATGCTGCGCTGTGTCGAGCTTATCACTACATAGTATAAAATAAAGTCGCTTTCTCTGTCCCTATGTCCCTATATCCCTTTGTACGCTTAAATCTTTGAAACTACGCAACGGATTTTGATGCAGTTTTTTTTAATAGATAGAGTGATTCAAGAGGAAGGTTTATATGTATAATAACATCCATTAAATAGTGGAGAAGTACTGTTATTTTTGAGGTTTCTAATGTGATGTCGTAAAAAATGACATTTATTCCGCTTACATTGCAAACGCAGGCTGAACGCCCTACGAGTTTTATCAAAATAATGTACTAAGTACACTGGTCATCAAAAAAATCGACCCACCTGCATTTTTACGGAAAATTGCGGTTTTCTCACAAACTAAAGAAAAAAATTGTTTGGAAACTGAGCCGATTAATTAAACATGCATATTTACACGAATATAAACACATATTAAAATCATTAACATAATAAAAAAAATGTCAATTTCGAATAAAGTTCAAAATCCTCAATTTTCAGCTTTTTCTTTATTTAATTTCAAATGCAGTTTATTTTGTAATCATGAAACTTATGATCACGTTTCCTTCGAATTTATACTCAGTACTTTCTCTTCTTTCTGGAATGATAGCCTGCGTTCACCATTTTAAAGAAATAATCAAGATTTTGATGGTCTCTTGAGGAATTCGTTATCATTCTTCCCTCATGGCGGTTTTCAGGTCTCCTATTGTTGTAGGGGCTGAATTACGAGCTCTAAGCTTTATTTTTTAATTGTCCCACATGTGCTCTGTAGGTTTCAAATCGAGACTTTTTGCTAACCAGAGTGTAACTCTAATGCGGACCTCTTCTAAATACTGGATCACGATTCGCTCTACGTGTTTCCGAGCATTATCATGCATAGACTCAAAGTTTTTGCAGATACAGCCGGCATATTACACCATATGATAGTCCAAAACCTCGGTAATGTATTGAACAGCATTTAATGAGCATCTTTTTATCGTCAAGCTCCGTGCGTCTTGTCAAAGACACGCCACTCTAGAACTTTACAGAGCCTCCATCATAATCGACCGTTTCTCTTACCTAGCACTGAACAAATCGTTCATCTGGTCATCGCATGACATAAAGACGTCTATCAGCACCATATAAAGTCATTTGCATCTTGTCACACAAAAGTACTGACTCCCATTGGCCTATAGTCCAGTTTACGTGATTTCGAGTCAATTGAAGTCTGGTTTGTCGATGAGCTGTGGCTGATTGTGGCCATGTTTCTGGCTTGTGTGGTCTTAGGTTCTACTCCTTAAGTCTTCTTCTAACAGTTCTGTCATTTATACCCACCTCCTTATCTTCACGCAGGCGTCACTAGAGATCTACACCAGACAGATGTCGATTTTGTAGAGTTGATTTCATTATCTAGGGGTCGTCCCTTTGAGGTGCCGCCCTATTTCTTGCAGATCAATATTTTCATCGATACTGCCCAGTCTCTAGAAACCTTTGGTAAACTCCTCGAACTGCAAAACAGCTCAGATTTTAGTTTTTAGCCACAGCAAGTTGACATAACCCCTGTTTTAGTAGAGCCACAGTTTGGGCCCCCTCAGCTACAGTAGTATCCATTATTTTGAGACAAAATTTATCAAAACTACAGCATAAATTATTAAACTTAACGTTATGAATAAGAGATCCCGAAAAAAATCATTTTTGAACTGGGAACACGGGCATAATTTGTCCCGCCGTAAACCGTCAAATCAACACTGTACAGTATTTCTGTATAAAAATTTGTTAAGAATCATTAAGTGCAGTAAAATTTACGACAAACATAATGATTAGCATGTTATCAGACCCTTACAACAAAATACAACAATATAAGACGACTTATTTGTGAAATAATCGATAAATAGCAAACATAGTGTAGGTGGGTCGATTTTTTTGATGACCAGTGTATTTATACACATTGAAAAGGTCTACAGAAAAGTCCGCGATGGTATATGTCTATCTCTTATGGATAACCCACAATAACTTATTTTTGTCATTTACTTTTTACGACAAATAATGGCTAATTTTCGAAGCGATTTTAACCAATACAGCATTAATCCTTAACCAATTTAAACCTTGAATACATTGTTCATTTAATATATTATGGCCCTTTACACCGTATGATTTAAGTGAATATTTTCGAAGATATTACAGATTTAAAAATTGCGGGACGTAGCGTTTGCGGCGGTACCGGCCGGCCGCCCGGCTAAACTAAACTAAACTAAAAAAAATGTTGTGTGGTTTTATGAAACCACGTTAAAAGTGAAACTGTTCGAACGGTTCCGAACACTGCTTTGTGTAGCGCATGTCGCGTGACGGTCGGCTGCCGAGACCAAAAAGTTTGAGACGATGTAATAAAAGTTTCACTTT
Source organism: Colias philodice (assembly GCF_061535455.1). Lineage (NCBI taxonomy): Eukaryota > Metazoa > Arthropoda > Insecta > Lepidoptera > Pieridae > Colias > Colias philodice. The sequence goes on from NC_143104.1 coordinate 9,526,575, forward strand.
AAAAACAGAACTTCTTTTTCAGAACAAAATAAACTTCTAAGTAATAATAATAAACATATCAAAGCACATATTTATCTATGTTTGGCTTAGTTTTGAGCCTTGTCTGTCCATCTTTTCCCAAGTAAAAATCATGGGAACTTCAGATATCTCTTCATTGTCATCGTCTTGCTCGGTTTCGTATGTCTCTTCTTGTATCTCCACGTTGTCTTCCACCTCACTGTCATTTTCGTCTTCATAGCAGAAACAGAGCTTGATTCTTCCAGCAACAATCTGATTTGATCATCGTTCATTTTGACATGAAGTATGGCCTAAAAAATTGGTCAAAATGTAATTTAGAGCAACATTCATACATATATTTTACTATACATACTTCATAAAGTATTCAAAGTCTTAAAAAATATATAAATGTACAAAATATATAATATTAATACTTACACAAAAACTTGCACCTATACTCGCGTCGGTCTCACGGACCGATTGGCGCCAAATGCTATGACACGTGAACTTCTGTCGACCACGCCGCGACCTGCACTAAAATGAAGTTAGCCCCAAATCCGGAAACTAGCAAGGAACTCGACTTCACAGGATTTACCTGCATAAAAATAATTACGAAAATGTGTTTCGTCGGTCTCACAGACCAACGCGCGAGTATAGGAAGGTTAAAAAACGTAGCTTAAGAAACACAGCACAGCACAGCGCAGTACAGCGCAGCATCGTTTAATTGTTAAAAAAAACGTAGCTTATGAAACACAGCACAGCACAGCGCAGTACAGCGCAGCATAGCTCGATGTTGATTTGTCACCCTAATTCCATACTACATAAAAAATAAACAAGAATTCTCGGAAACGATCGTTTCGCAACTGTTCTAAAACGTCAGGTTAGAGCATAATGAAGAAATTGCGGTATAAACTTTTCATTTCATACGTTGAAAGCTTTACGATAATCGCGCTATATTATCATAATGTTATGTAGACTGCGTCCAAAATTTAATAATTTTTCCAAAACTCCTTAACCCAGTTATAAACTGGTAGCATATTAAAGTTAGATTAAACTGAATCACAGAACACAGAGTGTGAATAAAACGAAGCCAAGTGGCCGTGCTTCAAACTTAGTGTACATGAATAGTGTCGACAACTAATCGAATTTTAACCTATTCTTGGGCATTCATGCACCAGTTTGAATAGACCTCTTATATTCAAACTTAAACATTTATTTATAGACTTATTTTAGAAGCGCTTTTCAAAATATGTATATAGAAAATCATAAATGTTTATTAAATATTAGAATAAATGAAAAATTGGAAAGCAATTAAACTAATTTTGAATCCATAGGTTCCCTGTGAAGACGCCATCGTATAACAACAGAAAATAAAGCTTTAACAGAGAAGTAGGTACATAGAAATTTTCATAATTCTACAAATCATAATTTAACTGTCTAAAAAATATGTAGCTATTAGTTTTACCCTCTTCAACAGTCCATGGCAATCTTATTTTCAATCGAAATTCAATAAAAATTGATTTTAATAAATCTTTGTTTGACCTGAAAAACGTTACAAAATTCATAAAATAATATTTTTGATAATAAGAACCGCTCTTACCGTATCACTATCGTATCTTCATTCTTCCCGAAGTATTTAATTTTCTATATTCTCTCTCTATATGAAACTCTCAGAAACATATAAAAATCTAATGTCGTCTACTAACGAATACAGCCCGCCATAATTATCATTCTGCCTAAAAACAACTTGCATCACGCACCAAAACATATTGAAATTTCGTAAATAAAGCAATCAAACAGACCTTTTTACGACAAATTTACGCCCATATAAAAAGAGGGGTCATCCTTAACTGGCTATATATTTCCCTGACTCTCAAAGGCCGTAACGAAATAAAATGCACTTAGCCTTGTCACTGTTACTTACAAAAGGTCCTTTCAGAGAAACTAGATTATTTTGCGTGATAGAAACTTCTCTATTTATTGGTATATTTTTTTACTTTTTTAGGCTTTTAGTTTCGCTTTTTGAATCTAAATTAATTTAGCTTTATACATTGTTTATAAAAAATACTCTCAATATGTTTTGACCTATTTTATGGGTGATTTTGATATTATTATCTATTAGTGTGTATTGTAATATTATTGTTTTAGTCAAATTTAAATTGTGCATAATATCATTGTATTAGTTTTAGCTTGTAAGCAATTCAGAATACCGATCTTTGTTTGTGCTAACTAACTAACTAACTTTTCTACAATAGTCTAAAGTCTATTTCATTGGCTTATCTTTCATTGATTCCTTATTTAAAAACCATCTGATTTTTATATTGACCTCGTAGACTTCGATATAGGTATTATCTATTGCGCTGCGCTGTATAATTTTGACTCTGATTAAAGTAACCTTTTTCTCCTTGCTATTATTTTCATATTTCGCGCCTTCATTACAAATTAATGTTTCAAATTATAACATCACCTGACTGCTGTCTAATCAACTGTGAAAAATGGGCCTGGTATTAATAAGATAACTTTCACTCTTCGTGATAAATGATATCTTAAGGATTAGGAAGTCAGACGCGTAAATCATATTTTTGTTAGGCTCAGTTTGTATTTGTATGAGCTATTTTTTGGGGTTATAAACTAGATAATTGTCAAACATTTATCGGACTGGATATCTTATTAGTAAATAGTATGTATATGATTCGCCTGAATATCAAAGGCCAAGTGTGTGAATTGTCAAATCTACATTGATTAAATACATCAATGAAATAACTTGCATTTTTATTTAAGTTCGTTCTAGAATCAATTTTAATTCTATTCCTCATATTTAATTAAAGAAGTCTACTTCACTCGATTTATTCCTTACACTGATAGGTAATTCTGTCTAAAGTCACTGTTAATTATGACTAAATACATGGAAATTAAGCAATGACATGAGACTAAAATTTTAAATTATCCTTCACAAAGAAAGCTTTCTAACCTTACACAAAACAAACTCAAGACATTGTCAATTCCTTATATATTCATTTTATAATCTTTTAGTACAGTTTTTCTTTGTTTCGATGGAAAAAAGTTTCTCGTCATTATTTACTCCATCCATAATCATTCTCTTATAGCAAAAGACTCATCTACGGTTTTGCGAGTCATCTTCGCGTATAGAATTACAATTATTATGTCCCAGCTTCAAATAGCCTCATTTTGTAGCAGTCGGGTGACCATATAAGGCGATAAAGAAAAAAAAATATTTTTTTTTTGTAATTTTTATATACATTTTCCCAGGGGTATTTTTGAACACAATAAATGCATGCAATTTCTTTGTTAGTTACTTAATTGAAGAAAAGCTCGGTTTATAACAAAAAAAATATATAAATACTTAATAGTATACTACTACTAATAATAATACGTAATAAATTAATGTTGATTGAAAAAGTTTATCTTTTGAATATAATATGACGAACAAAATTACGTTTACCTTTACAAGAAATAGCATTATCTCCTTTTTCTTTCCTTGATATATTGGAATCGAGAAAATATCATTAAGTTTGATATCAATCCCCCGCGGCTACGTTGAGTCGAATACTATCGATTTATTGCAATTTCATAATTTACTTTTTTTATTTACTAAACTTAGTACTTAATGTTATACAGAATACAAATGTATTACAATCATTTAGATACAAAATTAAAGTATTATATTTGTTTGGTTTTTGTAGAAGGCTTTCAGTTTTTAATGCAAACAAACATTCCAATAGATAACAGAACAAAAATTATCCTCTATATAATTATTGTCTAGTTAAACCATAGTAATAAAAACGTGTAGGTAGGTAGAGTTTTCCGTTCGTTTTTTTAGTTATTTCATTTATTGAATGTGTATTATCAGGAAATTTAAAAGAGCCAGTTTAGATGTAATTCCAACAATGTAAAAATGAGATCTTCTGAGATGAACTAAAAGTAAAACCCAAAAAGTTTTTATGCTTTATTATAAAAAATATAATATCCATAATAAATTATAACATTAATAGAGTTATATCATGGAAACACTAGTCAGTATTAACGAGCAAGCGACGGAAAAAAATGAGTTATGACGTCATCCGAAGCTACGAGATAATCATCTCGCTTATCACGCGAAAGGGCCTGCTTTGTTTTTGTGTTGTTTAGATAAGGGCTCCTAATTAATTATACGGCTAATAGATTACATCGACTTCGGCTAAACTTCTCTTGTGTTCTGTTATCCTGGTAACAAAGATACAATAGAGTGCTTGAGATAATACAACGTTTGATAATTACAGATAATACAAATACAATTTATTTTTCTACATAAAATCGGGATTGAATGAAGTGAAAATTAATTTATCAATCGAAAATATATGACTAGATAGATAATTCATCTTTTAAACTTTTACTTAATATACATAAAAAGTTAGACCTTAAATTCAAAATTCAACATGTGAACATCGGACAATATTATTCAACAAGGTTTTAAATTACAACTCGTTATAAAACCCATTAGATATTTCCAACATTTATCATGCATTATATGCATTTATCGCTATTCAGACATAACACATCACATAATCACGTTACTGATGATCCAATAGTTTTTTCCCTTCCGTTAATCACTATACGCAGCTATAGAAAATTTCATTTAAAAAATATGCGATTCTTTTTTTCAATATCCAATAAAATAAAACAATATAAAGAAAGCTATATTCTCGAGCACACTGCAATCATAATTTCAGAAGGCTGTCTTACTTAATTCCTTTTGAACTTTTGAACCAACTTTAGCGATAATTTTGTAAAGTTATACGGTAACTTTATGAATTATGCAACGGTTCATGTAATTGTTTTTGGATTAATATAGTAAGTTATGAATTCTGAAAGTAGGGCAAGGAAGCCTTTATAATTTTTGTCTAATATAAATTGTTTGATCGTTAAAATAATTGGGGAATGATTCCAACCTTAATGTTTGCAAATAACGCTATTGTGTTACTGCTTCAAATTCTCTTTTATCATTTCAAAAGGCTAGTCGTAGTCGATTTTGTTAAAATTCAATTCAGTTCATTCAGTAAGGAGGAGGATATTTAATGAATATGCATAATATGACTGTGATAATATAAGGAAATCCGAAATTGTATTGAAGAGTATGTGCAAAACTGTGGAGTAAAAATGGGAATTTTTAGGTAATAGCTTATTATATAGAGTGCACTAAAACCACAAGTTGGACCCACTTAGTAAGGTAATGACGAGAAAATGATAAAACATCATTATCAATTTGTATGTGGTTTTTAATTAGTCCATATAACCACTTACGATTAAGATTAACCACTCTACATCTCTATCACTAGAACAAATGTATGCATAGTTACACAAAACACTTTGTCTTCTTCAGTACTGAAAACTAGTGTTACAGAAACTTAATCTGTAAATTATACTGATGTGAGGACCATTTTCGCATAATTATATTTTTTTTTTTTCATTTACAGATTTTTTTCTACTGTATTTTTATTTCGGTGACAATTAAAGGTATGTACATAATATGTATAAATGTATCAATTAGTACACATAGCACCAAACTTATACACTGCGATCTCTACTTCAAACTCTAGAGATGTAAGTAGGTACACGTCTCCTTATTAGAAACTAAAAACACCCCGGCTCATTCTTCTTAACTCTTAATTCTACTTGGATAATTCTGTTAAAAAGTGTAAGATACAGAATCGATCGTAAGTTAGTCACACCGCACACGTAAGCCATTTATTTACATGAACGCTTCACCGAAGGCGCTAAGCGTGTTGTGGTCTGTTGAGCACTGTTGGTTTTTCACCGCGCATACGTTATACCGATCCCTATTGCTAATGACTTATTGATACTTACTAATAATTTATAAACTTCGTCTTATGATAATCAAGAGCTCTTTAAAGATTCAGAACTACTATTATAAATTTGTGTATTTCAAGATCTAATTGTTTTATCTAACTGCATTTTAAATATATCTACAACTACTATTAAATATTATTAATATTTAATAGTTTACATTCATATTTAATAGATTATAAACTATAAAGTGTTAACAAAGATCAATACTAAGATAGGATGAACGAAATAATAAAAACATTTGTAAACTGCATCTATATTTTGGCGCTTAAACAAATATTCGGCAATGAAAGAGCGCAATATCACAAAAGGTATTTAATTAAAAAGTGTTAGGAGTACAATTTGTACATTTTGACAGCGACCGCCGCTGGATGCTGGATGCGCGAGGTGCTGCAGCGGAAGTCATAAGATTCAAGCTGTTTTATAGTCTAAAATCTAAATTATTTCATATTACTCGAGATCAATCAATTCGTTGAGCATCTATATTTCGTACATCTATCTCGTTTCACTGTAAAATTAAATTTTGTTAGTTTTTTTCCCCCTTTTTAGTATAATGTGTTATGGTTCTCTGAGCAACAAGTGCACAACTTTTGTTACATTAACACATTTAACAGAATAATTGGATGTAATGGATGGAAATTGGGTGAAACCTTACAGTAATATAGTTATGTACAGAACAACACATGAACTTTAGAAATACTTAGTTATGCCCGCGGTTTCGTTGGGAGAAACTGGGCACAGCTCATAGATATAAAACAAAACCATCCGCTCATAGCTCTTCGCAAAGACATTGGTCGAAATGAACAACCAGCGGGCTGTCGACCCTTGTCACGAGTCACGTTCATTGAAACGATATTAACCACATATTCTGTAATCCGAGCTGTGGTGTGCTGACACTGCTGCATAAGTAGATATCAAGCACCATAATATGAGGTACCTCGTATTGGAATTATATTATATCGTGTTTTTTTTTCTTCAATTTTCTATTCATGCTAAATAGAAAATAAGTAGGTAGAGATCATTTCAAGTTAGTTATAACTTAGTAAATTCAAAATTGTTATTTATAATTTATAGCTAAAGTATTATCCTTTATATAATTGAAGAGCTAATCTAGATTACGTACATTCTAGATGCATAAAAATGAACTTTTTTCAAATCGGACCAGTAGTTCCTGAGATTAGCGCGTTCAAACAAACAAACAAACTCTTCATCTTTATAATATTAGTATAGATTATAGACATAATTCTACCCACATTTCTAAGTATTCACGTGAAAGGCACAACACCTTATCCCACTTTAAAAATTCTCTTCACAGATTCACGCATACAATGATCAGATATTACTTCAATAGAGTTTCGAGTGTCTCGCACGTCGTAATGGGCTCAAAGTGTAGGTAAATACATATTGCTTTTAAACCATTTGAATAAACACCCACACCTACAAGTACACCCAAAATCGTTTATAACCCTGGAACAAAAATAGCTCTTATAGCGACGGTTCTACGGAGCATTTTCGGGTTTACTGTTAATTCGTAGACATACAATCTGCAGAGGTGTACGCCAAAAGACATCCCTTCTAATGGAATGGATAAAATTCCTTTACGTTTATTCGTTTTTGAGAATGAACTGAACTGAGCGGAAAATCTTCCACTGTCTACTTTTTGATCGTGAAATAACTTTGGGTAAGGCACCATAATTTACTTTAAAGTTTAAAGCTTTAGAAAAACAAATTAAATAATATTCGGAATCCCACCCAAAATTAGAAATCCTTCTCCTAATCTATGACAGAGCAAAGTACTTAAAAAATATCTTTTCGAAATCCAATCATGAAAAACCATCTCCGATCAGTTACGTAAAGACAAAAATGAAACATTTTCTTCAGAAACAACGAGCACCGTCCCCAAACGCCTACAGTCCGTGATATTAAAATAAATAACCGATAAATGTCGAACAATTTTCGCGTAAAGTTGAAGGCACAACTTGTTGATACATTTCCGATATTCACAAAGACTTGCATTACTCAAATTGAGATGATTTTCAAGCGATCCGAACTGAAATCGCAATCATGAAATGCAGTGCTTTATGTTTATTAAAACTCTTTAAAAGGAAAATGAAATGGGATTTCACTAAACGCCACTGCTGAATCCAGGGAGTATTCAAAATTATATGGATATATTTTCCTGTTTAAACTTATCGATATATAAAGTTATTTCGACTCTTATAAGATTTCCGTTATTTTCTAACGTGTACTTAAATACTAGGTAATTGTCACTAGTATTTAAGTCGAAATAGTCTACTCTCGGTATGTTATTTTTGTAAATAAATGTTTAAACATTAATTATTCTGCTCACACAAAAACAGGTAAAGCTATTGACAGATAATTTACCTTTTCTTGTTATTTACGTTAGCTTACCGCCCGCAGCTTCGTCTGCAAAGGAAATTTCCATGGGAATAAGAAACTTGTCTATAAATGTGTGTAAACAACATATCCTTATAATATGTAACCGATGTCACGGTCTACGCTCTACCTTTTGACTAGGTATCTCCAGGTGCAAGAAGCATACCATTAAAATAACTGTGTTTGACGTGAAAGAAACTACATAGAAAAACAAAGACATAAACTTTCGCATCTATAAGATCGATCTCATTAGATTAATTTTCTTCACGATCGGCATCAAGTACAGCAAAAACTGTCGACACATTCACCTATATTCAGCCAATTCTGTACCCTTTTTGTGACCGCTTTAATATTTTCATACATATCATACAAGATATGAAGAATGGGTGACACTTCCTCAGAACGTAAGATAAATTGACCCTTCGGAGCAACTAGGCTAAACAAATGATTAATATACTGTCAACGATGAAGATACACTACATATGGTGGCCGAAACGGCCTAGCAAACGGTTAATAGTATGAGGTATGAGAGTTTGACCGTGTATGTGGAACAGTGTTTAAGCATAGGTAGACGATGAAGTCAAGTATTCGATTTCTGATTCGATGTACCTACTGAAAGAATTCACAAGATTCAATTCACAACGAATTCACGTTTAAACGCGGATAAATTGCCGTCACACAATCGATTAAAAAGAAATTAAAACAGCAAATCGATATTGTATCCCTATTTTGTTTATGTCAAGTTTTGTTTCACGATTGAAATCTACCTTTATGTAAAAATTTACTGTACACTATCCTAAACAAATAACCAGCGAAGACACAAGGTATTTTCACATTTATATTATTGGTATGTTCAATACCCATTCAATACATAACAATTACGAACTACATAAATTACCTGTATTCATATCCATTGAAATGTTAGGTAATTAGGTAAATGAAAATCCATACTAATATTATAAATGCGAAAGTAACTCTGTCTGTCTGTCTGTTACTCAATCACGCCTTAACTATTGAACCAATTTGCATGAAATTTGGTATAGAGATATTTTGATACCCGAGAAAGGACATAGGCTACTTTTTACCCCGGGAAATAGGATAGGTTTTATCCCGGAAATCAGACGGGAACGGGAACTATGCGGGTTTTTCTTAGACTGCGCGGGCGAAGCTGCGGGTGGAAAGCTAGTGAAAAATAATTTAAAATTCAAAATCCTAAATCTACAAAAGCCATGAAGAAATTCGTAAGTCTTACGTAAAACGTACTAGCCTTATTATAAACCTACCATGACAAATAGATATCAAGAGACAAGATGTAAAGCGGCAAACATCAAACGATATATCTTTAGAAAGTTGGAGAGCAGTGAAAGTGAAACAAAGAAAACTCTTACGTCTTTATCCCCAAGGAGAGTATAATTTCATCAGTGGTAACATGACACGTAGATAATAATCCTGTAAGGCACAGGTCAGAATATCTTCGCTACTGATGCGGGTATATCCTAGTCTCTTATTCTAATAATAATATGTAAAAAACTGAAATGTACCCGCTCATTGTTCATTTGCAGTCCTCGCACTAATAAAATTCTTTGTAATCTGACTTCTCTACCTAATTCATAATTGACCGTTTTTCTAGCTTCATTACATTACATTTTTCTGGATGATTTAACTTTCTAATTGTGATTATTGGAATTCTTAAGACTCAAAGTCTCAATTAAGTTTGTTAGATTTGATTATTCAAACTACCACATTTTATAATTAGTAGGTATACTGCACTCTTTACTGGTATAATAAGTCGTCCTCGTTCCCAAAGATAATATTTGCCTATCTAGTTACCAGATAATAATATGCAGTGTAAACCTGACGTACGTTGGAATTTGGAACTAGATGAATATGGGAGAGTAAATTAACGCCCATCAGTTATTATGTTCCCTTATTGCAGTGCTGAACAAAATTTAAACATTATTTTACAGTCATTGATATAAGCGCCGTACATTATAATGCTGAAGAGATTTTTGTTTGGTTGATTTGAACATATGGGTCCGATTTGAAAAATACTTTCAGAGTGGATAGGTCATTTATTACAGGGTTTATAATAATATCATCACACTAAGATCTATAGGAGCGGAGAATGCGGGTAAAACCGCGAAGCAAAGCTAGTTTAGAATAATAAGACTGATGTAGCCTACGTGTAAAGATTACAAAAATCTTCATACCACGATAAGTTTCATTTTTTTTTTCTTAAAGGCAAGGCTTATATATCCCAGTATAGCAAAGAGTATATAGCTATTAATCTAGAAGGTGCCTCATCCAACAATCTCGCGGCACGCCTCAAGACGCGTTTGGTGCGTGATCAGAAATGTGATGTGGCCGTATCGTCCGTGGAAATGGAGCTTATTCCAATGACAGCGGAAAAACGGCCGCCACAATTGGAAACATTTTCAGCACCTAACTTATAAATTATACGGGATATTTGCGGAATGGCCTCTAATTTTTCTGGAATGTGTGTTATGATCGAAAGGTTAAGTTATTTGAAACATTAGAGCTTTAAAATGATAACATTGATGTGATACCATTTCTAGCTGTTAATTAAATACTACACACATCTACATAACAATATAGTTAACAGTTAAAGGATCTAGTCAGAATCTTTTCCTCGTTTCAATTATAGCATATTTCACTTCCCTATTGGCTTGAACTTGCCACTTTTGATACACCACTTATACCGTCCCTTCTATTCCCGTCTTCGCGTCTCTGCAAACGCTCCATAATAATTTTCATTGTCTTTTCGAAGTGGTTTTGTTCCACAAACTCGGGCTTTCAACTTTGCCGGCACGTTGGCGGTTGGCTCACGTTAGTATGTGACAAGACCGTTCTCTAAATAATAGATTTCCCCACCTCAAAGTTGGATCGTTAGGACGACCTCATTTAGCGACTCATACAGAAAACCTTGATTAATTATTCTGATCCCAAAGCTGGGTCAATGCTTTAGTTTTAAAATTTGCATCGCTATCATTTATTAGCTTTTGATATTTTCTGTTCAATTTGACTATTTGGTGTTAATGGTGTAACAACATATTATTCTAATTTATCGAGCTATGGTAAGGTATTTATGCAGTGTGTGCTATGAAAAAACTAAATAAAACTACTTGTAAACGAATGAAGCTAATAAAAGGAAAAGGAATAAAGTTGTCTTCGCTCTCAATTGCCAAAATACTTCATTCAGAAGTCAAAAGGGATTAAATATTCGAAACGCAATGTCACTTAAACAGCGCTAACTTCCAGTTGATCCGAACTTTTCCAATCCAAGTAGTTGAGTTACAAAACGTGATGTGGTTTAAATGTTACGAATAACTTTAGCATTGTTGAAAGATTTTACATCAGGTTTTGTCGCCTCACTTAAGGCAGAGATTAATTTCCTTTTTAAGATTTCTTGACAAAATTCAATCGGCGATGAGAACGCTCCCATAAGATGTCGTATACATTTTAGTAATGAACCATGTCTTGAAAAACTGTTTTTCCCTTCGTTCTTCTATACACACGCTAACTATTTTGTCCTTCTGAAAACTATTTTCTTTAGTGTTTTATTAATTTCAAATTGCCTGTTAAAAACGCTCAATATGTTTACGAAAGAATTGCGATTTTCTTAGAAAAAGAATGTTATAAAATTGCCGATGTGAAATGTGAACATATATTATTATGAGAAAACCAATTGTCGTCTACAAGTGCAACAGACCAACGACACTACATTTGTTCTTCCTTATTTCTGAGGTTGCTTCAGTCGTGTTAGCGAAAAACCGTTGATATTACAACAGTTGTTCAACTTTATGATGTGAAATTTCTTTCGCAGTGATTAGGTTGAGGAAGCGTCGAGTTTGGTTTACGGTCTAGAGTCTAGACTCTAGACTGTAGATGATTAGCTCTATTGCTTTAATTATTGAATTTGAATAACAAAAGGGTTTAATACGTCAATTTCGTTCATAATCAAAATTTTATTAAATTAATTTATGGTTAAATATATTAAACAGATAGGTACCTACCTACTGGTAATGCAGATATTTTGTAAGAAAAACCTTATTACAATAATCCTTACTAATTATTAGACAGTGGAATGAGAAACTAATGAGAATTTTTTTAACTATGCATTTTGTACACACTCAAAATCGCCCGCAGCACTAACGCTAGCAGTTAGCACCCATCGTACTATGTGCTCGTACTAAATAAGAAGAATAAATAAAACGCAGCGGCCAAAACAAAGCTCCTATCTTAATTATTGCTAAGGAAAATCGTATTATACGCAGTTGACAAGCAGTATAGCGAAGTTATGTTTTGAGTTCATTAACTAATTCTTGAGTCTGCCGGTTATCCGGCGAGCTACAAGAAACAAAACTAATGGCGTAGCAACAAGAGTACTGATATCAACTACGACTCCGTTTATAAGCGGATGCGGTTTATAACTTATAATTATTTGGGTTTTCGGGCGGTAATTATCTTCAATGCTCTGTGTAAGGAGCCACAATTCAAATACATTTTGTCACATTAACACTATGTAGATTGTAGCCTATAAAAAGTAATAAAGTGAAGACCCATGTCCCCTAGTGGGGTAAGGGGCAGATGCATTATACTGTTTCACTGATCGATTTTCTTTAGGGACAAGTAGGTGTTCAGCCTTTTGTGTCCTACCAGACCGAGACATTTTTTTTTCTTCGTCTCCACCGGGAATCGAACCCAGGACAGTCGGTGCTACGCTCACGCGTCAACCAATGTACCAAGGAGGTGGTCATAAAAAAAACTAGTAAAAGTAATAGATACTTACCAATTAAAAGTTTTGTATCGGTAACCTCACGACTATAAATTATGGAGAACTGATAGAAGTACAGTCAGAAGAGGTAAAAGACAAAGAAGCAGATCGCTTCTGAATGAATGAAGTACCTACGATGTTCATTACTGTATTAAAACTGACTACAACCGTATCGGCCGTTTGTACTTATTCCTAATTCTATGAATTTGCCAGTTATCATTGAAATTGCAAATGTAAAGATCTTGTCAATCTTTGCGCATAATCAGTTCTTAATTCGCATAAATACCAACATTCATATCTCCGCTCTGCATTAAATACCTACAGATTTCTTTCTTATTTAATTCATTCATCTAAGCTGCATTTAATCCATAATAATTCACGATCGTATCTAAATGAAAGGACACTTAGAAATTTAGTTCCAAACACGCGGCAACACCACCCAGTGTTCCGCTGTCTTCTCATAAATCAGACTACATTATAATTTATGGTCGGGAGCTAGGACGCGGACGCGCAATTAGCTGCCTTAACGAACGCTCTAAATAAATATCATTTCTTGATTAATATCACGTCGTGATAAATATGTTGATATTATTCAAAACGTGGCCAAGTTTCGCGGTCAGTCAAACAAAGTGAGGCTTATTAAGCACCCCTTGTTTGTCATTGAGGAGGGCTGTGAATCCTTTACCTCTGAAAAAAGAGCACAATGAATATTATATTAGGACCTGTTTAGCATAGTTAAAAAAGTTTCTTTTTTTCTGTAGCTCAGTGCAGTCACTGCACGGTCGCGGCTTCAAGCGGTCGGTCTCAACTGCTTGAAGCGATCTGTGTACGGCCGCCCTTACTAAGTAAAACAAATCGTATATTTTCTAGTTTCAAATGTATGTTATATCTGCAGTTATAGGCCTAGCTGATACCCACCTATATCAGCTAGGCCTATAACTGCAGTTGAAATAATGCTAAGTTGATTTTTAGTCAATAAAATATTATTGTGATTATAAATAACTATCCACTGTACCAACTCTATCTATACATATTTCGAAACTTGTCGTTACAATGATTTCCCCGACGTTTCAAGGAGTCCTTAACGAACCGCTGCATATGGGTCAAGAAAGTTTAATTAATAATCAGCAATGTTCATAGCAAAGTTTGTGCAGCGGTCTTGCAAATCGTATGTTAAATATATAAGCCCACTGCACTACAGCTAAGGTTCAAGTTGTCGAGATTTCTCAAGAGATTGCCAGGCTAATGGGAATACATTAAAAAGTCTGCCGAAACGTTGGAACGCATCCAGATTTCACGAAACTGATAACCTTCTTGACTGAAGTTCAACTTACATATTTATAATGTTAGCTAGAATAGTAATGTATCAGGGCTTTTTAGTTATTTTGAGATTGAGTTATGAATCAACTGAATGTATGTTGTGGTATTTTATACTATAATTTTATGTGTTTTCAAATATAACACTGTAATAACGTTCACTAAACAAAAAAATTCCCGGCTCTTCTAAGACATTAATAATTGTTATTAGCAAAATTTTCAATTTTTATCGATCACTAGCGGTCCGCCCCGGCTTCGCCCGTGGTACATATTTACGTTTTCTCTACATAAGAACCATCCTCGTACTTCAAGGAATATAATAAAAAAAGAATTATCGAAATTGGTTCAGCCGTTCTCGAGTTATGCGCTTACCAACACATTCTGGGATTCATTTTTATATTATAGATTATCCAAGTGGAGATAATCCAACAAACCGAAAATCAGCAGTTGTTGATTTATTATAGGTTCGTTATAGACTTCTTAATGATGACAAAATTCAAATCATTAAATCTATCGTACATAATTTAATAATATCGAAAGAACAGTTATAGTATACTCATATGGTCGTATCGTAAATTACCAACCGTACGGCAACCTTTTCATAAAATATATGACGTAGTTTTAGCAAAATGTGTTAGGTATATAAAAATAAAATACAATTTCCTTTAAAACAATTTTATTAGCAGAAATCATACAGTGTATAAAAAAACGTTTAAAGAAAATTCATTAAACCTCTAAAGAGTAAATCAGAAATATACAAACAAGGTATTGAGCTAGCATTTCTACCGATATTTTCTTATTCAGTAAAAAACAATTAAAAATATTTTTCATAACAGCTTAAACTGGACGAAGCATTCTCGACGACAGAAATCCGTAAAAAATCGGTTTTGCCACCACCTTTGTCAAAATATTTGACAAAAACATATAATATGTATATATTATATGTTTTTGTCAAATATTTTGAAAAAAAATACAACTAAGTCTTTTCAAGTAAGGTATCTTTCTGGAATACTGTACAAATGTACATATTTAAAATTAATCTATTGGATAGAAGTAGCAACTTTTTTGTTGTATCGGTAAATTAGAACTTCAAGTATAGATTGACCTACTTATCTTTGTCATGTGATAAGGTAACGATTCAATTGAACCGATAATTCATTTTATCGGTCTTACTAATAAAATGTTACCCATTCGCTTTGCAATGGATTAGTTATTGCAATAACCTGTCTTGTTTTTATGATTGACGTTTCATGTGAGCGTCATGTGAGCAGGACAAAGAATTGTAGAAAATGGTAGAAATTTATCCATTGTTTAACTTTTTAATTTTTTATTAGTAAGGCCGTATATCATTAACGGATTAAGGATAAAACCATTAGAAAGTTCTCATGATTTTATATCCAAAACTTCATCACTTTAATAAAACTATTAAAATATAGTAATAATATTCTTAAATTCAATCGGCGATATATTAATGTTATTATTAATTGTTTTCAGGTCTTCAGAGATATGTTAGATCAACTATAACTTTACAACTAGGGGGCGTTCAACTTTAGAAATGAACTATAAAGAAAAATGACATCTCAAAGTTTTATAAAAAACATCGGTACAAATGCGAGCTTAAAAACAATTTAATACAAAACGCGGCAATTTTCGAATGTATTCTTTATTCGTATACTTATGTTTTTAAGAAATAAAATTGCATATACATAGTTTTTACATTCGTATTTGACTAAAACTACAATTTAGTGCTGACTTCGTAGATTATGACAATCTCGGCAAAATAAACGCAACATTAACTGTACATTAAAATACAGAACTTACAATTATCGAAATATAAAAATATATGTAATACATACATCGTTTATACACAAACAAAATATATATAAGCAAATAAAATGTATCAGCTTATTGCTATCTCGCTCTGTCGCAATAAAATATCAATAAGAGTGAGCGAGAGATAGATTCCTATAATAAAGTGACTTGGCAACATATGAAAGCATTTTATAAAAACATGGACTGTATTTTTATAGTCATACTAATTCATTCTTATTTTAATAACAATTTCTCCAATTTATTCTAGATGGCAGAACTTTAAGAATTTTAGAGTTAGTATACAACAACCTAGGCGCTACAGTAGTGAATTTCATGCAATTCTGTATATGTCAATATTTATAATTATTTTTATCCAGCTTTTAGCTCATTTTATCCATTTTTTATTACTTTCCAGTGCCTATATAAAGCTGAAGAAAATAATGCAAGAAATTAAATTTTATTGCTCATTTCTAGATATTATCTATATAAACATATTATCTAAAATCAAAGGCTGGATGGATGCTTATTGCTTATTTCATACTTCTTTTCTTAATCAGACCAAAAATAACAAACTTTTTAATAGAACATTCCGGAAAAGACGAACCACGCAAAAAATATTCGTAAATGCTCAAACATCGTCTAGACATATACAGAATCGTTGGTGTTAAAATTAAAGCTATTTTATAGGAAATATCTATATCACATAAGTGTATGAGGCTTTGGAAATTAATATACATTATTTATCAATAAACAATGTACATTAATTTCAAATTGATTGTAACAGCTTTAGACTTTTTTGAATATTTATACGATAAAATTGCTAGAGGATAAATGCGTTAAGACAGTTCGATTCAAATTTTAAAAGTCAATAATAGCAGCCCACAAGGGAATTGCTCCTTTATTTTGATATTAAAAATATCCATAAAACAACTCATTTAGTTAAAACACCGAATATCGCTTCTATAATTGCGAATAAACAAGTAAATATTCCATATCTCCTATCCTATTCTTTTTTCATTCACAAGAGTGAGACACATATATAAGTCATAAGATTAAGAAGATACGATAGTTCGTATAAAAAAAAATAATACATTTTCTTTTTTATCGACGTTAGAAGACCTATACTAATCAGAATATTCGTGTCAAATTTTCCGAGTTTTGTTCGTCTCTATTATGTAATTCAGCGAGTTATTTATATTTATAATTTGAAATTAAAGCGGTATATATTCCCTCAGCTGCTGTAATGTATCTTTGTCCGTCGACTGCAACAGTCTCTCGAATGTCTCCGCACCAACTTGATTCTTCAATGTTTGAAGCTGGAAAACATGTATTAAAATTACTAGAATGAAACTTCCATACACGACAATTATTTAAAAACAAAAGTGCTCTAAACAAAAATGCGGTAAGAATTGACTACCTTCTAACAAAGTATTGTTAGCAACGTCGTATAAAAGTGAATCCCTTTTTCCTGCAAAGTCGCATGTTGAATATTATGAAATATTTTTGAAGGCGATTCGTGAATTTGAAGTTATTCAAAGTGTTGAACGTTTTGTACACTCATTTGATATCGTGTCATTTTTTTCAATTTATATAAAACTAGGTTTCCGCCCGCGGCTTCGCCCGCGCAGTCAAAGAAAAAACCCGCATAGTTCCCGTTCCCGTGGGATTTCCGGGATTGCGTCATTTTCCCGGGATAAAAAGTAGCCTATGTCCTTTCTCGGGTATCAAAATATTTCCATACCAAATTTCATGAAAATTGGTTCAGTTGTTTAGGCGTGATTGAGTAACAGACAGACAGACAGAGTTACTTTCGCATTTATAATATTAATATGGATTTATAATATTTCTTGGTTTTTTTTTAAAGATACGTTGCGTATATAAAACGTTAATAAAAGTTAAAAAATCAATCATTATTAAAATTGAAATTTTAAAAAATCTAGAAAGGAAGTAGGTATTATTATGTATTAGGATTAAATTGATATTACGATATGATATTACGATTGATAGTACTTAGGACCAAAAAGTTATTTTAAATATATGTACATAGTTGTTTTTTTTTTATTATTAAATTCAACTGTCCAACATTCGACAAAGTACCAGGCGCGCATAACCAACCTGGTGGTGCGTCACCGCGCGCAGGTCCAACGCGTGGGCCGGGTGCGCAGCGGCCAGGCGGCGGCGCCTCGCCTCGTGCGGCGTGCTGCGCGCCGCCGCGCCCTCGCCGTCCGCGCCCTCGCCCGCGCCCCACCGCGCTGCGGCGCCGCGCCCTTCCAGGGGCGACGCGGGCCGCGACCCGGGCGGGGCTACTAGCCCGCTGGAAAGTAGACTTTATTGTAATATTACTATATGAATAATAAAATGCATAATATTACGGCTACAAGTACTAGTAACATGTAGCTGTAATATTATGCATTTTTAGATGCGCGAGCCACTAGATCACTTGAAAGGAGATGAAAAGTTCATGTCGTATAATTATAGGTTCAGATCGAATTATGTTATTCGTATATTTGTTAAATTTTATTGAAGTGAAACTTCTTTATCGGGGTTGGACAAAAATTTAGTGTAACATTTTTGCGTTACGCCGTACGCGTGACATTTTTGCGTTACGCCGTACGCGTGACATTTTTGCGTTACGCCGTACGCGTGACATTTTTGCGTTACGCCATACTCGTGACATTTTTAAGGTCATAAAGAAGTTTCACTTCTTACGTGTGTAGTCTAGTACACGCATACATTTTTTTGTCAAAAAACACTAACTGACACAGACATCCTTCTAATCCGGAATAACTGTCTGTTTTTCTTCTATATCTATGAACCACTAATATCGAAAAATTATTGTTCTATTTTTTACTTTTACATCTTTTATCATAGGATTATGTTTCACATATAGAAACGTATCGGTCCCCAAATAAAAATAACAAACTTACTCAACATAAGAGCCACCGTCTTCCAATTTCATGACGTCATTCAAGACTTCAGTCAAATTGAGAAGTATCGCGGGGAATCTCTGAAGAACAGTCGCATTTTGCGTTGTTAATAGCGCTGCTAGACCTAAACCTGTAAAATATAAAAAAAATCATAAATTGTTAGTCTCCAGCATTTTTCACACGAAGTGTTTCCTCTAGTTACAATGTACATAAGAGTGTGAATAACATAAGCTTTATAGACTACAGGCCCATGTTGAAAAATTAATGGGTCATTTGAACCACCAGGTGAGCTATCTAGAACGATATAAGAGCATAAACTAATACGGCAGATGAGAATCTGCACTCAGGTGGACAGCTTACAAGTGACAGCATAGTGCTGAATCTTATTATTTTATGCTCTTATATCGTTCTAGATAGGCCACCTGGTGGTTCAAATGACCCATAAATTTTTCAACATGGGCCTGTAGTCTATTGCTTTTCACAGATATAAGATTTTTTTATTTTGTTATGTCTATAATACGATAATGTTTTATTACAGAATGCGTCAAAAGGAACCTAATTTATAACAGCAGCAGTTTCTAATACAATAATACTTGTATATGCTATTCACAGTAACACCAATAGTCGATAATTCTGTCATAAAATTTTCGTACCAAAAAAACACCAGTAATTTTTTTTTAATCTGTATTAAATTAAAATCTCCAAAAAACTCACCAACCACCTTCCACCTTTCAACCTGCGTCACAAAGTTCATTTTCTCCGTCCAAACATGCAACAGTTTATTCAGCACTTTAACCGGATCCGACTCATACTCCGGTAGATTCTTTGCCGCATCTTGTATAGCTTTGTAGAAAAGATCCGAGGATAGAAGGATAACGCGCGATAGAAGGCATAGTTGAACAGAGAATACCATTGGTAAATCGTCGCCTTCTAGGAGACAGCTGGAAAGATTTGTAACATAAAACAACTTTGTTTTTTTTACATATTTGTAATTTATGGCAGTAAAATATTAAATTTTATGATAAAAAAAATTTTGCTGCACCATTTGATCATTAAAAACAATTAGCTACACAATCTGATACAAAGCAGAACTTAAAACACTCAAAAGTGTTAGCAAAATTTAAAGAAACAAAATTGGGCTGAGTTAAAATCGAATGTAAAAACCATGTTTTTTATCGCTTATCATAAACCTAGAGTAAGAGTAAGTAACCAAGAGTAATCACGCATTATTTTTAGGTAGGAGCGAGCGACAGATAGTTTAAAGTAAGAATTTCTTAATATTTAAATAACAGAAGAGAAGTATTTTAACTAAAGCACATACAATACATTTTTAATATCTTATTTGAAATTTTATTTACTTATTTTCGTATTAAATTAGTACTATCATTCATATAATTCATTAAAACTCACTGTATAACCCGTTTCAATATCGGCCATATAACCTCAACGCCCAGGAACGGATTCCTTTCCGGGTATGTAACACTAATACATATTTCCGCCATCTTTAACACCGTAATTACGCCCTCAGTACGCATATCACTCAACATGTCATCGAGTAAGGCCATACATTTTGCGCCTTCACAGGAGAAAAATTCTTCGGGACAGAGTAAGGCGTACGCTTGCATTATATATACGACTATGCGAAGGTGCTCCGTTGATGTTTCTGGAAGGATATTTGAGTTTAGAAAGAGAAGTAATAGAAATTAAACTAAGAGTAGAATTAAGTGTTCATTTGTGTTATTTTTGTTTTTGGTGTGAGATGGAGGTATAGCAACATTATTGTTTTATTTATATCTGCAAACACCAAATATTGACAAAATAGTTTTAAATAATTCTTAGGAAATGTGTATTTTTTTTCCAAGATCCAAGCAAACATAATTCCAAAATTTTATTTTATTAATTACAATTCAAAATCAAAATTAAGCCAGCCAGCCACAGCTCGAGCGCGTCCTCCAGCAGGTACACGTGCGATATACAGGGTGTAATCGTTAAGTGTGCACAGGCGATTTTTCCGTAAGTATTACAGATAACATAAAACTTTAAACTGATATCGAAAGTACTTGACCTAATGAGTAAAATGGCGGTAATAAATTAAAAAAAAAATCGAGAAATATCAAAAAATTAAAAAATTATCTTTAAACCCTCCCATACATGAAAATGCGTGGAAATGCCTGTAAAATCCCCTGAAAATGTCTGGGAATGTCCGGAAAATTTCCGGAAAATGCGAGAAAATGTCCGGAAAATATCCGGAAAATGCGTGAAAATGTCCGGGAAATATCCGGAAAATGCGTGAAAATGTCCGGAAAATATCCGGAAAATGCCTGGAAAATGCCTGAGAAATGTCCGGAAAATGTCTGGGAAATGCGTGGAAAATCCCCGGAATATGCCAGGGAAATGTCCGGAAAATGTCTGAGAAACATCCGGAAAATCTCCGGGAAATGCTCGGAAAATGTCTGAAAATATCCGGAAAATGCGTGGAAATTTCCGGAAAAACCGTGGAAATCCCTGGAAAATGCCTGGAAAATATCCGGAAAATGCGTGAAAATGTCCGGTAAATATCCGGTAAATGCGTGAAAATGTCCGGAAAATAACCGGAAAATGCCTGAGAAATGTCCGGAAAATGTCTGGGAAACATCCGGAAAATCCCCGGGAAATTCTCGGAAAATGTCTGGAAAATATCCGGAAAATGCGTGGAAATTTCCGGAAAAACCGTGGAAAATCCCTGGAAAATATCCGGAAAATGCGTGAAAATGTCCGGAAAATATCCGGTAAATGCGTGAAAATGTCCGGAAAATGCGTGAAAATGTCCGGAAAATGCGTGAAAATGTCCGGAAAATATCCGGAAAATGCCTGGAAAATCCCCAGAAAATGCCTGAGAAATGTCTGGAAAATGTCTGGGAAATGCGTGGAAATCCCCGGAAAATGCCCGGAAAATGCCTGGGAAATTCCCGGAAAATGCCTGGGAAATCACGGAAAATAACCGGAAAATGCCAGGGAAATGTCTGGAAAATGTCTGGAAAATATCCGGAAAATGCGTGGAAATGTCCGGAAAAGCGTGGAAAAGGCGTGGAAAATCCCTGGAATATGCCTGGGTAATGCCTGGAAAATATCTGGAAAATATCCGGAAAATGCGTGAAAATGTCCGAAAAAAGCGTGGAAAATGCCCGGAAAATACTCGGAAAATCCCCGGAAAATATCCGGAAAATGCGTGAAAATGTCCGGTAAAAGCGTGGAAAATGCCACTTCAAATTTGCGAAGTAATTAAAGCAGAAAACCAAAAAAGAAAAAGAAAGCTAAAATCTTTCATATTAAATGTATATGGGATATTCATATTTCATACGTCTTAATGTATGGGAGGGTTTAAAGATATTTTTTTTGATATTTCTCGATTCATTTTTAAAAATTTATTACGGCCATTTTACTCATTAGGTTAAGTTCTTTCGATATCAGTTTAAAGTTTTTTGTTATCTGTAATACTTACGGAAAAATCGCCTGTGCACACTTAACGATTACACCAAGTATATATCTTAATATATATAAATCTCGTGTCACAATGTTTGTCCTCAATGGACTCCTAAACCACTTAACCGATTATAATAAAATTCGCACACCATGTGCAGTTCGATAAAACTTGAGAGATAGGATAGTTTAAACATGTAGGTACCACGGGCGAAGCCGGGGCGAACCGCTAGTATTATATAGATAATAATGTAGTAAATAAACAAGTCTCACCCAGTATCGGGTGCAGGTTGGCGGCCAGGTCGAGCAGCGCGGGGTCGGGCGCGCGCGCCGCCTGCAGCACGGCCAGCCACAGCTCGAGCGCGTCCTCCAGCAGGTACACGTGCGCCGGCGAGCCCGCGCGCGTCGCCTCGCCCACCACGCACACCACCCAGCCGCGGATGCTGTCCGCGCACTCGCCCACCGCCTGCGCGCATACAACACGTGTTACATAGGTATAGCAATTTTTTTTTTCAGAAACAGTCGTTTTCAAACAAACAAAATGTGTGCGTGAACTAGTGTACACACGTAAGAAGTGAAACTTCTTTATAACCTTATTTTTCAAAAAATAATTTACTTTATGCAACTTTACAGAAATACGTCGAATCACGCGTGGTAGGGATAAGAAAAAGATGGCGCGTAACGGAAAAATGTCACGCGTAACGAAAAAATTTTACACTAAATTTTTTTCCAACCCCGATAAAGAAGTTTCACTTCAAAAATGCATAAAATAAATTTACAAACAGTCATACCAAGATAATTTCTTAAATTTTTGTAGATTACATTTTACATACCTTAAATGTTAAGCATTCCCAAAATATTGACAGCTACAGAAAACCTCCCGATAGAATATAAAAATAACTACGTCAAAAAAACCGACTTCAAAAACGGAAAAGGAAAAAATAAAAAACATTTGATATTATTAATTACTACATATTATTTAGATGTGCTATTTATTAAATTGGTTTAATGTCGGTGCCAAGCCAATGTAGAACTTACCGGCTTACACGGGCTTAATACTAAGTGCTTAGTGCTTGTCACCGCCGCTCACCTTGACGAGATGCACCACGGCGGCGAGCGCGGCGGCGCGCAGCATGTGGTGCGAGGCGGCGTGCTGCCACAGCTGCGGCAGGTACGCGAACAGCGCGCTGGCCCCGCCGCCGCTGCTCACGAGCGCGCCGCACCGCTCCATCACGTACGATATCACATGTAGGACGTGCATCTTCGTGTCGCACTCTTCAGATTCCACCTACAAGAAATACATACACAATTTATTAACACACAAAATATGCAGGAAAACATAAACTATTCTAAGCAATTTTTGACGTGATAACGTTTTTAAAATCGTTTTAAACGGGTGACATCTTCAGAAACTTGTGTCACACCAAAACCTCACGAGCGCGATCGCAAGTATAACGAGAGAGAGACGGACCGATCTCCCATCTCATCTCGAGCGCTGCCAACAATAAGACGTTATCACGTAAACATCTCGATCGTAAACCTACTTTACAAACAACCAATTTTTTTATTTTATTTTGTTCCATTCTACTAGGAGCACATAAACTACACGCAACTCGCATAGTACAAGACTTATAATATTTTAATTTAAACTGTCAATAATTTAAACACAAACCATAAAATCGTATCACACATACCAGGAGCTCATAAAGAGCAGCGAGTGCATGATGTGCGTACGGCGCGAACTGTTCCACTTTAAAGTTGAAGTCATCTATTGTGCTCCTTAGAGCTTCAGCAGCGGCCAGTTTTACCGCAGGGTCTTCGTCCGGTCGCGTGAGAGGTTCGAGTAAAGCCCCATATATTGCTGGCCGGAGAGACTGGGACGCTCGCACGCCACACCACTGACCTGCAATGTAACATAAATATTTATTATGCACATTATGAGATATATAAAAAGGACATTTTTACACAAAAAGTGTCAATGGAAAATGTTTGTATGCGTGATACCTGTAAAAATCGGCATTTTTCTTAAGTAAATTTATACAACACTTGGTTAGTTGACAGTTTATATTATTTACCTATGAGCTGGCATACTCTTCTTCTAATAATTCTGTAATTGTTATCCTTAATTTTTAACTCTCGGCTTAACACATTGGTGAACCATTCATCGAAATCCACCTGAAAAAGAAATAAAGTCACAAGGAGATTTTATCATGGGACTAAAAAAAATATTTTGTTTTTGTATCATACTTCCAAAGAAAATTAAGTTATATCCCACTTACATCATCATACAAATCAAAAGCCGCCAATCCCACCGCATTATAAATCGCATCTTTCTTCAATATATTCGGCAGATCGTCTGGAGACACGGGCGATTCTTGCAATGAAACTAACAACCGGACCAATTCGGGCGCAAGCAGAGATCGGTATTCGTGGAATAACTCCATGAACACTGCTTCTGTACACGGCTGTATGGGAAAAATAGAAAATATTTAGATTTTTTTGTTCTAAGATAATTATTTGGTTGTATGTTATTTATAACACCATTAACATTAATATTATAATTAAAGAGAGTCACTGTGAAAACGAAGGGGTAAAAATTTTTTTGAAAATAAGAAATCACAAGATAAAAGGGAACTAACAAATATAAGATTGCAATAAATTTATCAGTATTCAATAGCAACTTAGAAACATTATTTCCGACAGCACAAAACCATGTTTATTAAAAATAGTAACGTTTACAAATAGCAACATTTATAAATTGACCTAAACTCAAAACTCAAAATCAAAAACTCACTCGTAAGCTATACTTCCACGACTCCCCCGCTTCATCAGTGGCGAAGCTTTCGGGCTCCGCGTCCCACAAGGCCAGGTCATCAGAACTTAGCAGAAAGTAGTGAGTGACCAAATGTCTGCACATGTGGCATACTGTGCTCTCTGTTAGCACTTCGCATTTCACTTGGTGCGCTTGTAGTGTCACTGCAATGAAAAAGAGTAATGATATTAGAAGAAAGAAATAAAAAATTGGTTGCCTGTAAAGTCGGTATACGGGCGAAAGTTTTACGTGACAACGACTTTTTATGTCTGTCTCTCTCGCTCTTAGGCGGGCTAACCATGCCCGCGTGCCTCTCACTCGCTCTCATTGTGAGCGCATAACGTGAGCGGAGCGTAACGCAGTTTCTTGAAGTGTCACCCGGCAAACCAATTTATAAGACGTTGTCACGTCAAAAACTTTGTTTCGATACACACAAACACATACAAAAAACAAATAATAAAAAAAACAATTGTGGTTGCATACAACAAAAAAGTCATTGATTTAATCTTGCAATATAATCTCCAACATTTTTCGCATTCACTTATTTGTCCATACAAATAAATATGTTATATAACATAGCACACAACTTACACGGCTCTTTCGGTTGATCCATTCCCTTCGGCAACTTAAATTCCAAACACTGCAAGATGCCCTTAACAATGTTCAAGCACTGTATAGTAAACCGTTCATATATCAACGACATGCCTTGTTCCGTGAAACAGTAATACAAGGCAAACTCCAAAGATGGCCGGATTAGAGGCACGTAAGAGAATGGATGAAAGCAAAGTACACCCAGGGCAACTTTCGTAAGGTGTATTATGAACTTTTCGCATAGTTCCAGCGGATATATTCCGCGCCCTTTTAGGAGCTTTCCTGCAAATAAAATAAAAATTGCATCAACATTTGATTATATTTAGTTCAACTTTATTGATAAACAGTAAATTATATTCTAGTTCCAGTTATAAGCTTTGGGAATAAAATATAATAACTTTTGACTAAACCACTTTTGACTATTTTTTGAAGTTAAAACTTCTTTAGCGGCATTGAGCACTTTTTCTGTAATGGGTATAAAATCTTAAACTCGCGTCAGGACACGTGACCTGATCGAAAAAGCGTAAGACGGATACCATTCCAAAATATCAAACATGCTCAACGTTAATAATCAAGTTTTCACTTCTGCCGGCACTCCCGGAGTGCAACCTGTCTTTTTTTTCACAAACATCTTACGGTATATATATATTTACAAAATTAACAGAGTTAACGAGTATTCATTAAAGTAAAGTTTTGTGTATTTTTATGAGTTTGTAAAGAAGAAATAGATAATTTTCCAGTTTATTATCAAACGAAATTGCTATCTTAGAACTTTTTAGAACAAGCAAAATATAATTACAGTATTTATTATCCAAAATACTCACTGCACTCCAAGCTAGTCTTAGCTCTATCGAACACGACATTCAAAAATGCAATAGCGTCCTGACTCTCATGCGCTCTTCTAAAACCGAAAACTGTCAACTTTCTCAACACACGCAAGCAGAGAAGAGCTTTTTCCAAATGTTCAGTAATCAATTCTGTAGCCGCACCCTCTTGGATGTGACGAAGGAATATTTCCGTGTTCTCATGCCATAAGTTCAATATGAAACCGTATACTGAGTTAGTTAATTCCTTAAAAAAAAAATTGGTTGTTTGTAAAGTAGGTTTACGATCGAGATGTTTACGTGATAACGTCTTATTGGTGGCAGCGCTCGAGATGAGACGGGAGATCGGTCCGTCTCTCTCTCGTTATACCTGCGATCGCGCTCGTGAGGTTTTGGTGTGACACAAGTTTCTGAACATGTCACCCGACTAAAACGATTTTAAAAACGTTATCACGTTAAAATATAGAAGAACAGATGTTAATAATATTGAAACAAACGTAAATATTTACATTTATAAAGAATCAAATAATGTAGATTTTAACCAAATTCTCTGATGAGTTAATTCCTTGATGAATGAAGTAAGAATTATAATCAAAGACGTACTTGGAATGTCCTCCTATCGCCAATAAGTCGCTTAGACGCTAGAGCTTTGACCACATGATGGAATATAAGTAAGGATCTGTGTTGAACCAATGGTTGTGGTGCTTGTGTCAGTGCTCCAATCAAATCCGGGACTAAGTTCGGCCAATTTGTTGGACAATCAAACCTGTACAATAAATATTAAATAAGTAGGTATATACAAAAGTATGTATGTATAGGTTGCTTCATTTCTTTCTTTTTAATATTGTGTATGCTCTCAAATTTATTATAAAGACATTTGTGAACTTATACTTTTTTGACATAACTGAGAAATAAACAAAAATCTGTCCTTTACATTCTGTATTGTGTTTCACATTCTTTTCATAAGAAGGATAAGATACAAAAATCAATGGTGATAAACTATGTCGTATTATCCAATAAATATTATAAATAGTTAGGTGGTAGCAAGACTACAACTGTCAAACCTACCTAGCAATTTTAGCAATAAGCACAGCCTGTTGAGTGGCAATCTGTGCAACTGGTTCGCTCAAAATACTCGACGTCAGCAATCCGCTACGAAGTTTCATTTTCTCCTCGTCAGTGATAGCATGAGGTGCGTTGCGACGCCAGTACCGATCGACGCCGTTTTTGAAGCACATTACCGCCAACCAACGGACATTTATATCGATGGAATGGTTTGATAGTACATTCTGGAAAAAGAAACTCCTCTGTATTGTTAAATTTTAATATATAGATAATGAATTATATGCTCATAATTACATACCTTTTTGGAGAAGTAAAACAAGTGTTTCGTTTATTATTAAAAGCACAATTAAAGAAAATATAAAAATTAATAAATGATTTTTTTTTTTATATGCCCATAAAATTTATTTTACACACATATTTGATTAATTACTACACATTCAAAGATGCACACAAACTGTATGAAACACAAAAAAATATTACCAGGAGCACAGAATAGAAGCCTGGTTCTATCTCCCATTCTTCCAATTTCTTCTCTGCAGGCTTGAGTACCTCTGGGTCCTGGCTGGTAGCCCGGTTCAGTGTATCCAACACCAATGCATAGATGTTTGGATCCATGTTTTCTTACCTGTTTATTAAAAAGTAGCTATTTTTTTACATGATAGGTAAAAATATTATTGTAGTGTGATTTTAATGTAATAAAATGTAAACAAATGTGTTCACAAGTATACAAATAATTATTTAGTTTTGTGATAAACAAGTTATTATGAACACAAGTTTGGCAAAAGAATTTATTATATAGTGGAAAATTATGGATATTCTGTAGGTCAAACAGTACATTTGCTTGTTCTCTAAGGTCAAACTAAATTTATTTTATGAGAATTTGTTACATTATAATTCTTGGAACTCAGAATGTTGTTTAGTATTTCATTGAAAATAAGTTGTTGCAAGTCACCCCTGGGTAACTAGTAAAATATTATAAGTATTGGTAAGCACATAACTTGAGAATGGCTGAAACAATATCATTCATTATTTTCTTTATAATATTTCTTGAAGTGTGATGATGGTTCTTATGGAGAGAAAATGTAAACATGTACCACAGGTAAAACCAAGTCAGACCGCTTGTTCATTATTAATAAATAATAATATTAAAAGTTAGTAGAAAATAGCTTGAAAATATAATCAAGTGTTGGCTTTTTATACTATCTTCTATTTTTACAAAGTTAATATCATACACAAATTGCTAATGTTGGCCATATTGTGTAAAACTTCAAAAGCTGCACCTACAAAACGTTATGTCATACCATATAATTTAGTAATGGATAATTTACAAGTGCAGAAAAGAATAAGACAATTTTAAATGAATCCTTGAATGGAACACAAATATTTGTTAAATGCAAAAACACAGCTTAATTATAGGTACATTGTTTAAATAAGATAATATTCTGCTATCTAAGCAAATTATGCTCAATGTACATGATGACGGTAATTACGATTTCTAATTAAAATTTACATTTTTACGTTATCTTAACAAATTTTGCAGAATACCGGCACGAAATATATCAGTGCAACGACGTTT
This sequence comes from Colias philodice, assembly GCF_061535455.1. Taxonomy (NCBI): domain Eukaryota; kingdom Metazoa; phylum Arthropoda; class Insecta; order Lepidoptera; family Pieridae; genus Colias; species Colias philodice. The sequence continues at coordinate 9,556,012 of NC_143104.1, forward strand.
AAATAGATTATGTTTTCAAAGTAAATAACAAACGGTATAAAATATGATCAAGAAGCTTATGAAATTCTACAAAAACTATTTAAATAGGTAATTTATACTTACTTCCTATAGCAGAAAGTCAGGATATAACATAACCTACTACGTGACCAAGCCAACTAGACCCTTTTCAACTGTGACGTCATACGGTTAATACGGTTTAATGCGTATAAAGATAATAAAGGGTTTTTACTCCATTTATAATCTAAATTCAGTAGTTATTGCTTCAAACTCTCACTAAACATACATGAATTATATATGTTTAAGAATTAAAGCAAGATTCATCGTAAAACTTAAATGAATAATAATTCCAGTAACATCACCATAGTCAAAATTTTTACAAAATTTATGCAATTTTATTGGCATTTGGCAATTGGTATTTGACACCTTAACGTCAAGATGACGTTCTTTTGACATTTGGCATTTGCGTGAAACAGCGAGTATGAAAAAAAAAATTTTAGATTACAGATAATATAAATCATCAAACAAGCTGTATTTAAAATTACTTCGATTAAAGTTGCTCATTTCTTTGCAATGCTGTACTGTACTTGTTCCACTTTTATCAGAAAGTATTGAAAAACATGCATAACATGCATAGCTTGCTGTTCGCTGTCGCGCGAGATAACACGTAGTTACTGTGCTCCTCGTATTTAATTCTTATTTCGTGGTAAAAAATAACATTTTAACTTGGAACAGTGTGTCATCGTGAATATAAGTGTCTCATGGAAGTATCAGTGCAAAAATAATCTCAATAACGGACGCAAACTTGTGAGATAAAACTTAAAAACTTTATAAATTTTCGATTAACGGCTACTTGCAGTTCGTCCTTGTCGCTGCGTTATAACGCTCCAAGGTCACGACGGAACGCTTCGTAAAGCGCTTGAAGCGCTGTTGCAAGCATTTTCAATTAGACGGACGCATTTATTTTATAATTTTTTTTTTTGAGACCGAAAATTGTTTAACGATTTTACCCATCAATAATGGCTCCTCCGATTAAATGTGCAACATGTCAAAATATTATAAAAACTAAAGACTTCTTGACCTGTCACTTCTGTAACTCTAAGTACGATATAGAATGCGCAGATATGAGCCGCCATTTTTTTAGATTGATGATACCAGAACATAAATCGTCTTGGAAATGCGGTACCTGTAAAAGTAAACTGGCGTCAAGTGATTCAAATATCGCAGGTAGTGACAGTGCAGTTGCTGCTTCAGCTTTCAATAAGTCTCAACACCTGGAAAATATTACCGGCACTGCGGACTGTTACATTACAGAAAATCGACTGCGCGTAATATTAAAGGAAGCCTTGGAGTCGTCAGTGTTGGTTCAATTAGGAGATATACAGAAGCAGATAAGCTCTTTTCATGAAAGTCTAGAATTTATTAATACACAATTTGAGAATATTAAAACTCAGCTGGAAGAAAAATCTTCTATTATAAACGATCTTAAAGCAGATAACCTTTTCCTGAAGACGTCAGTAAAAGATTTAACAAGTAGACTTCATACAATAGAACAGCATATGAGGGAAAACAACTTGGAAATAAACGGCATTCCTGAACATAAATCTGAAAATTTATTGAATACAATTGGCCAATTAGTCAAGACAGTTGATAACCCCATTGCTCCTGCAGATATCTTGTTTGTCACTCGTGTCCAGAAATTGAATAAGGATGATTCAAGACCTCGCTCTGTTATAGTAAAACTGCGTAATATACAACACCGCGATGCAGTTATTGCTGCTGTGTCAAATTTCAATAAAAATAATTCTGATGCCAAACTAAATTCTCATCATTTAGGTATTGGTGGAGCACCCAGCCCTGTTTTTGTATCAGAACACTTGACACCGACTAATAAATCGCTTCACGCAGCAGCCCGGATCAGAGCTCGCGAGAAAAACTATAAGTTCGTTTGGGTCAGGAACGGCAAGATCTATGTCCGCAAAGACGTATCCAGTCAAGCCTTTCAAATACGCAACAGGGATAGTCTTAATATTATTAGTTAGTAACTTAACTTAAAATGTTTTTATATTTTTTTTACTTAAAATTCGATATGTACTACCAAAATGTCCGTGGTCTTCGTACCAAAACCAATGATGTGTATAACGAAATCCTACAGCATGACTACAAATCTATTGCATTTACCGAAACATGGCTTAATAGCAGTATAGCTGATAACGAAATATTCGATTCAAGATATGTAGTATACCGAAGAGATCGACAAAATTATATTAAGAACGATGGCGGTGGAGTCCTTTTAGCAATATCACGCGACACTCCATCGTATCGCATTCAAAATTGGGAATCGGAGTGCGAGGATCTGTGGGTCATGACTGAGGTATTGTTGAATGGTAAGACAATTAAGTTAGCTATTTGTATTGTGTACCTTCCCCCGCCCGTTAATATCGGAACATTGAATATATTCTTAAATAGCTTGGATAGAGTATTGTGTACTGCTGATAATGTTATAGTAGTAGGTGACTTCAATCTCGGTTTCATAAATTGGAATAGGACCTCACACAGCGATGTATTGATTCCATCTGATTACAACTGTTCTTTGGGTCACAATTTGATAGATTTTTTATCATCTAATAGTCTAAATCAGTTTAATGAGTTTAGGAATTGTAATTCGAAAGTATTAGACCTAGTCATAAGTAATTTATCCAATAGTATAATATCTGTCTATAAGTCAGACGATAGCTTATCCAGAATCGATTCTTATCATCCATGTCTATTAATATCACTAAATAACTGTCGAGATATTAAATTCCTCAAATCAAAATACAATCCTAGACACAACTTTTGGAGAGCAAACTATCCTTCACTTAACAATGAGCTTGGTTCTGTTGATTGGCTGGATCAGTTATCGAATCTGTCAGATGTTAACGATATGGTCTCTGCATTTTACAATATTCTGAATTCTGCTATTAAGAAACATGTCCCAATACGAAATGGATTTAAATCTAAATACCCAAGTTGGATGAGTATTTCATTAATAAAACGCTTAAAAGAAAAAGACAAGGTTAGAAGGAGGTTTCATAAGTATAATAATCCACGTGATAGCATAGAATATAAAATACTTCGCGAGCAATGTCAAAAGTTAACTAATAAATGTTTAAGTGATTATAAACATGCTATAGAGTCTAATATAGCAAAAGATCCTAAAAAATTTTGGCGCTATTTTAAGGATAAATCTAAAACAAATTCTTCGATACCTTCCGAAATGCATCTAAGCGATTCTGCAACCTCCACTGGACTAGGAATAGCGAATTTATTCGCTGAGCACTTTCAGTCAGTGTATACAGCCAGATCCGGTCCGACAAATCATATAAATTATTCCTCATTAAACCACAATAATATTTCAAATGTTTCCTTTTCTGTGACAGATATACTTAAATGCATTCAAAAACTTGACTACAATAAAGGTCCAGGTCCAGATCAAATACCTTCACTCTTTGTTAAACGGTGTGCCAAAGTTCTCGCCCTTCCTTTATCATTGATATTTAATAATTCATTAAGATTTGGTATTTTTCCATCATCGTGGAAAGAAACTAGGATAATTCCACTCTTCAAAAAAGGTGACCGTAGCAATGTTTGTAATTATCGACCAATCGCAATTTTGAGCTGCTTTCCAAAAATTCTCGAGTCTTTGCTAACTCCACTCATCTCTAGACATATTCATCACTCAATATCACCCCACCAGCACGGCTTTGTTAAAGGACGCTCTATACACACTAACATGGTAACTTTTATTTCAAACCTTTCTTATGATGTTGACAGAGGGAAGCAAGTAGATGTTATATATACAGATTTTGCAAGCGCCTTTGACAAAGTCGACCACTCAGTTTTATTACAAAAGATATCATCCTACGGAATATCAGGCCCCCTTCTTAATTGGTTTCAATCGTACCTCAGAGAAAGACCTCTGGTAGTATCAGTTAACGGCTATACTTCTAAATCATACCAGGCAACTTCAGGCGTGCCTCAAGGATCACATTTAGGCCCTATTCTCTTCGTCATATTTATCAACGACATAACTGCTGCTATTAAAAACTCAAAAGTCTCATTATTTGCTGACGATCTTAAACTTTATAAAGTCGTCGATTCAGTTTTTGACGCACAATTGATTCAAAGCGATCTAAATAATATCCAATCCTGGTGTGAAGCAAACAAAATGATCATAAACCCAAAAAAATGTTTTCACCTCATATGCACTAGGAAAAAAAATGTACTTAAATCTAATTTTGTTATCAATCGTGTTCAAATAGAAGAGGTCAAAGAGATGAGGGACTTGGGTATTGTGATTGATGGGAGCTTAAAGTTTAATTCCCATTTTGACACAATTGTTAAAAAGGCGAATCAGATGGTTGGTTTCTTGAAAAGAAACACAAAAGGTTTCCGTTTTAATAGTACCCGGATTATTCTGTACAATAGTATGGCTCGCAGTGTTCTTGAATACGCGAGTGTCGCTTGGAACCCCTACTTCACCGTTCACTCTCAACGACTGGAAGCTGTACAGCGTAGGTTCACTCGGTATCTTGCCTTCATTTCACCTGGCATTTCGCACAGACGCCCTTACTATGATAGATTAGCTTTTTTCAAAATGGACAAACTTCAGGACAGAAGAGTCACCCTAGACTTAACATTTTTATTTAAATTGGTTAACGGAACAATTGATAGCCCAGATTTGCTCAATAGTATAATGTTTAAGGTGATTGCAACGATCTGTTCCCAGCCAATATCCCGCTAGATGGCGCTGAATTCTACATTTCTAGTTTATTTGAGTTTTTGCGTAATTGGAATAGTCATCAAACCTAGGAATAGTCATGGCGGTTACTGAATATTATATTTTATTGAAATATGTTATATCATTGCCTTAAAATCCACCCAATTCGGTAAAATTATGCGTTTTAACATCTGTCATTGCATACAGGGTCGTTTACACACACAGACGTATACAAAAATGATAAAGATTTAACTCTAGATGGCGTGAATGTAAAGCGCGTCACACACGGTGAAGATACTACCTATAATATTTTATCTAATCTAGTAATATTTTATATTACAGTATCTTAAGGTATCCGGTATCAGCGTTCTGACCATCATTTTTCTTTTTTCGCTGTAGAACCGCCATCCTGTTACAAATGACCCACAAAGGAGAATGACCACGGGTGGTATCGGTAAAATTTTAGTTGTGCCACGTATTCGTTATATTGTTAATTCCTATTTGTATTTATAATGATCATATGTATCAATATTAAGTCTTAATTAAACCGGATAAATTGAAATAATAGTAAAAGCACAGACTAATAATAATATACTACGTATGTAAAAGTAAAAGTTTTTCTTTTGAAACATGTATGAACTTTCGCATTAGTAGGAAGTAGGATTGTTATAAAAATAAAAGTTATATTTGTTGGCGTAAACTATTTTATTGTAATTTTGGGAAATAAATAATGTCAAAATTGATTACCTACAATAAAACGCAGTTTTATTTTATTACCTACATTACACTATTGTTTTTTTTTTATCAAAACATGTATTTGAAGTAGCAAATATGATATTATGCTGATCCAAGCATTTTCACTCAAAACTAATATCACTAATGATTTGTAAAAGTAAATTATTTCAAAATACATTTCATAACCAACAAGTAAGAATAATTATTCATACAACAACAAATCAAAAACACTATTTACTATGGAAAAAAAACCAGGAAGGTGAAAAACATATTTATGATTTCGATGCACTCGACTTTTAGTAAAATAATAGGTAAAAATATTATTATGGTTTTGATCACAGACATATCTGTGGTTTTGATTTTAGCTACTAGTATCAGAAAGCTGCGTGTTCAATGCACGTCGGGGTCCCACAACTGTGGAGGAAGGAAGGTAGAATACCTCCATCGAATAAGTGAAGTTTCTCGACATACTCGATTTGCCGGCCGGCCTCAATGAAGATTGTCCGAAAGTTGTATATGTGCTCTGTAACGAAAAAATTTCGCTAGCGCGATTCAGAGTGAGGTGTCGTACAATATACCTAATGAAGTTTTTCATCTTTTTATTTTACTGCAAATACAAAATAAAAATTAAACAATGGTAATGTAAATTCTAAACAAACTACTACCAAAATACAATTAGAACAAAAATCATTTGACTTGTTTATTTCACCCAGAGGCCAGAGGCGGCTCGTGACAAAATTGTATAGGTGTTCACTTGAAATAAAACATCGAAAATACAATAGCGTTCGGGATGATTTATTACAAAAAAATGAGCACCACATTTTATAAATGTCTATAACACTAAGAATTACAAAGTACAGGCTATTTCAAAACGAATTCAATGACTAGGTATCAATAATTAGTAAATCACCGAATTTGCATTCGCGAGCGTAGGTATCCATAGTGTTTGTCACTGACGGTCACTGACCTCTATAACTTATAGTTATAGAGGTCAGTGGTGTTTGTTGTGTAAACATGTATGTATTTGAGTAGTTAGTAGCATATTATATTCTGAATTTCTGATCCATGCCTATTCACTCAAAACTAATAACACTAATGATTTGTAACAGTAAATTATTTCAATAGGTAGGTATTTGAACATTTCCCAACAAGACGTAAGAATAATTATTCGTAGGTATACAAGATACAATAACAAATCTAATACACTATTTATTATTTTATTATTTACTAGCGGTCCGCCCCGGCTTCGCCCGTGGTACATGTTTACGTTTTCTCTCCATAAGAAGTAATAGCTAGAGAGCTAGCGCAAAGCTACCTGTATGTATTTGACCAGACCTGGATTTTTGTGTGTTGATTCCCCTATACCTACTATACATGAGATGAGGAGTCACTAAGCCCAGAGTGGTGGACGGGGCGCGCGCTTAGGTAAGACAGGTGGAAATTTTTGGCGAACTTTGAAACCATTTGACCACGTCTGCCATTTTGATATTTGAAAATAGATTATTATTACTATCGGAAAATAACAATGGCAGACCATTATCACGCGGATAACATTCTGGCAGACACTTATGAAAGTGCTGAAAAAAATACAATTTTGAAAGTATTTGACCAGATCTGCCATTCATATATTTTATTTATTAGGGTCTTAAAAACTTATTTTCGAAACGGCAGACATTTTCATTGCGTACAGACTTCAGCAGACAACAAAACTTTACAGACTTCAGCAGTCAACAAGACTTAGCTTCTACATGGTCAGATGTATATATGTATTACGTTCCCTGACCTTACATCAATGATTTACTTTATTAATGTTTTTATGGTCATTTACATTTAATTTTGAAAACTATGGAATAAAATTTATAAATTTGATGATACAAAACTAAATATACATTTGTAAAGAATCTCAAATATAAAGTTGTGTTGCAAATAACAAATCATCATTTAAATATTTAGTTTATTTCTTTATTTAAGAAACAATTAACAATTACAAAACAACATAAAAAAACACGCATGCATTTATTGAAATGTTCATTCATCATCACTATCGTATGGCGTTGTGTGACTCGTCTTCATAATCCATTGAATCGGATTCTGTAAAAGTAAAACGTAAATTATATAATAAAAGAAATGAGTCATTATAAACTTACCTAGTAAGGCAATGCCTTTGATGTCGCACGATGCCGCCGCGCCGCCAGTGTAGGTACTTCTGCTGCTACATGAAAATATGCTAGGGTTGCAACAAATGGGAAATAAAACAATTGTGATTATTACTATTATGATGTAATCATTTATTCATATTATGTACATTCAAAACAATTGCTATTATTAAATCTGATGTAATTATTTTTTCATAAATATATAATTATTATTAATTACATAATATATTGCACTGTGAAATATTTACGTATCACTTTATTTTTGATGTTCTTAATTGTCTTTTATAAAATTTAAGTGACGCATTCGCATTGGGATCAACAATCCGATAAGAAAAGAATGGAGACAACATATACATAGCTTTGATTTCAATTCTACAGATACAAAATATACAATCTATCTAAAATGATACAACGGATGTTTCCTGCGTTTTCTCGTCAAAATACTGAAACAACGTAATTATTGTATAGTAGTTGGGCGTGAAAGTAAAAAAACAAATGAAAAGTGTTTTCCATATGATTATTTATTAAATTTACGCGATTAAGAATAATTTCAACGATACAATTTAGTAACCGAGAATTCAGAGGATTAAAGAAAATACCTGCCTGATCATTTTATCAAACTCTAAAAGAATTATGGTTATTTCGCATCACTCGGTTTATTAGTTTGGTAATAATTATTAAAGGTAGTTACAACCCTAGCCATTGAGTCGAACGGTAGGCAACACAATATCGACTTTGTGCGGGTACATATGGTACATTTCTTCTTGCTGTGAAGCGTAATTATTATTATTAAGATTTTTTAGGCTATTTTGAATCAGCTGTTCTAATTTAATTCTAGAAATTTATTAAAACGTGATTTTTTTAAAAGTATATTATGAGTTTATAAATACCTCAACCAATAGTTATTGTGTCCTATCCTCATTTCTTTATATCTTGGTAGTTAACTAAAGTGTTAAATTTACATAACCTCAACAACAACATTTACACTGCCACTGCACTAAAACTAAACTAACTAGCTCTCTAGCTATAAGAACCATCCTCGTACTTCAAGGGATATAATAAAAAAAGAATTATCGAAATCGGTTCAGCCGTTCTCGAGTTATGCGCTTACCAACACATTTTGCGATTCATTTTTATATATAAGACTAGCGGTCCGCCCCGGCTTCGCCCGTGGTACATGTTTACGTTTTCTCTACATAAGAACCATCCTCGTACTTCAAGGAATATAATAAAAAAAGAATTATCGAAATCGGTTCAGCCGTTCTCGAGTTATGCGCTTACCAACACATTTTGCGATTCATTTATATATATATACTAGCGGTCCGCCCCGGCTTCGCCCGTGGTACATAATATTTACGTTTTCTCTACATAAAAACCATCCTCGTACTTCAAGGAATATAATAAAAAAAGAATGATCGAAATCGGTTCAGCCGTTCTCGAGTTATGCGCTTACCAACACATTTTGCGATTCATTTTTATATATAAGAAGATAAGATTATGTGAAAATAACCAGGAAGGTGAAAAACATATTTACGAAAACATAGTAACATAATATGGCTGTCGCTACAATAATTATATTTCAATTTTATCTTTTTATACCTAGTAGAACTGGCCGACGAATAAAAAAAATCGTATTAGAATAAATACAATAAATTACGGAACAAAAAAAGGATTGTAACTGAATTAGGTATGTTTGTTTCTGGGCGCACCGTTTTCGACGACGCGACGCGCGACGTAAGCGTATAGGTATAGGTACCTACTTTGCTAAAACAAACTAATAAAATTGTGTGTCTGTCTGAAAATTCGGAAAAGCATATTTTGCAAGTTTGTAATTACTTTGATAGTTTACCGATTTATAATAATTGTAATTGTAATTGTATAATATATAATTTGCAATGTGGTGAAATTTCATAAAAATCACGGGCCAATTTTTTGTTTTGAATCCCACCGAAAATATAATTGCGTTATTAGAATAATTAATTACTATACCTACCCACGATCAATTATTACAATATAGTCTCAAATGCATACTAGAGAAATATTGCAATTTGATTCAATTAAAATGCATAGCATACAAAAATAAATTCACAACACAAGAAATTCCGCGCGCAAATCATAGCGCGTGTCAATGAAATCAAGAATGTTTTATATCAAGCCGACGCGACGCGACGCGGACGACGACGCGACGCCGAACAAAAGTACCTACGACGGACGACCACGCTTCGAGTTGCCAAACAACATGAGTAATAAATTGTTTACAAAAAAAACAAGTTTTCCATTTTTCTGTATGAGTAGACAGAACTTCAAAACGCCACCTGCTACGGTTTATATTATGAACGATTGTTATAAAAATAAAAGTTATATTTGTTGGTGTAAACTATTTTATTGATCAATAATTTTGGAATTTAAAATTGTCAACATTGATTACAATAAAACGCAGTTTTATTTTATTACACTATTGTTTTTTTTATCAAAACATGTATTTGAAGTACCATATAATATTATGCTGATCCAAGCATTTTCACTCAAAACTTATATCACTAACTAGCTGTTGCCCGCGACTTCGTCCGCGATTAGGTAGTTTTTCGTCATTCGTCGTTTAAAAAAAATACGTGACACTTTATTTTTGAATGTTCTTAATTATTGTCTCTTATAAAATTTAACTACTTACATTAAAATTGAACACTCTGATAAGAAAATCTTAAAATCTGAAGAAAACATGAATGAATGTGATTTAAATTCTACATGACTTAGTATCAAGATATAATAATCTAAATTAAATGTAGATTAACAGTTTGAGCACACCATTATAGAATATGTACTTAAGTATTAAATTACGTTAGTTAACATAGTAACTTTACTAAAAACACGATGACTTTCTTTCGCGCTCGGTACCACAAACTAAGCATGTTTGTGGTAAGTGGCCCGCGTGACGCGTCACTTGACCCCCCGCGAGTTCCCCTCCGTTGCTATGCGAAAACACATTCGTTGCTCTATTTTAGGAAAAATTTGTAATACTGTGGCCTGGGCGTTATAACACGTCCAGGGAGTTCCTGAGTGCCGATATCACCATGTTGAGGAAAAGCTTCTAATGTCGATTTAAAACTGCATACATACGAATTAACCTGTTCTAAAATTGTGAAATGAGTTCAGTTTTAAATTTGAGAAATATTCCACTATTCGTTGTCTTAGTCGAATACAAAATATAGGTATTTAAACAAACTTAGGTTGGCCTACAGGCAAAAGGGATCCTATCAAATGGTAAACTTGACCTTGTATCTTAAAAGTAAACATGAACGGACCTTCTGATAATTATTGAGCACCAAAGGATCATTTGAAACGCGCTACTATAAGAGCGAATATTGTCTAATAACAGTTTACATTGCACAGTATGTTCCTCTAAAAGTAGTGATTTCAAAGGTTCCGGTGTATCTTCAAATGAAAGCCGACTCCTTACTACACTTTAAAGCATTACAAAAAGAACATACTACGTTAATATCGCCTATACAGAAGATGATCTGTAATAAATTGTGAGGTTATAAGCAAACCCACTTTTATATTTGTCAGACCACACCACCGAATTCGTAGATTGTTTACCTCAAGTCATTAAGACTATGACGAAATCTGTCTGCAGTAAGACGGGCCTCTCGCTATTCGTCCGTTTCCAGAGACCGAATAGTTTCAATTCTTAATCTTTCATTAAACAAACTTATTAATCGTTCTTGTCTCATATAATTGTAATATTCGCGTCCCTACTCTAGTCATTGCTTATACTCATGTTCATCTTCAAGAGATCGAATAATATTATGATGCACCCTATCATTTGTCAAACGGTCTTCATATTGAGTAAAGTTTCAGATTCTCGAGATAAAATATGACTGTCGTGATCAGTAGTGAGACGTAATTCCCTCTCAGTGAGGGTTTCGGTCTCACGGGATAGTACAATATGCCGTTTGCGATCAGCTGTGAGACGTCATACCCTCTCAGTGAAGGTTTCGGTCTCACGGGATAGTAGGGGAGACCGGGTTTGGTTGTCTCACGGGTTGGTTGTCACAGCGGTCTTAACACAAAACTGAACTATCGAATAAGTCTGTTGAACAGCGTGGCAAGAGCGATACAGTGACAACGCTGTCCCCAGTCCCCACTTCGCGTCAGACCGCCCCGATCTGCCGTGAGGGCCTCACACGTGTTTATTGTTTTCGCACAGATTTTTTATGATATGAGGACCGAATATGCTCCTCATAACATCACTTTTTGTGAACGAAACGACAGCGCGATTTAATTTAATGCCAACACCATTAGAAAAAAGGATTATTATTAATTGTGAAAAAATATCATGATTTACACTATTAACACTCTTTTAACATAAAATATAAGTCTGTGAGTGTGTAAAAATAAATCCAGCTAATTACACATCAAACTTATGTTTATAATTAGGTATACGACATGAAAATATATTAATTATTACCAAGCAATAATAATACAGATAAGCAGTGGTGGCTCAGTGGTGAGACCTCGGACTTCGAATCGATAAGTCCGGGGTTCGAGACCAGGCGAGCGCGCAGGAAATAAATTGATTTTTCAATTTATCTGCGCATGTTGTAACATCACCACTGCTCGAACGGTGAAGGAAAACATCGTGAGGAAACCGACATGTCGAAGAATTAAAAAGTTCGATGACATGTGTCATCCGCCAACACGCACTTGGCCAGCGTGGTGGATTATGGCCTGTACCCTCATAGGAGGCCCGTGTCCCAGCAGTGGGAACGTATATGGGCTGATGATGATGAATAATACAGATAAATACTGAACATAAGTAGGTATAATAGATATTAAGTAGTATTAGTTAAAATATACTTTGACTGTTAGTCAAAGTTTATTTTTACTAACAACATGTAAATGAAGAAGAAATAATAATTACCAACGAACTAACCTTTTCTATAATACTTAACACGGCACATTTTTCAAATTATCTTGCTCAACCCTGCTCAAAAATTTGAGGGTTTTGTTGGAACTTTAATATGTCAAAACTATGATATATCTAAACTACGATACAACTTGCTTGCGGAAATGCTCATTACAATTGTGAATCTATAGAATAACTAACAACATACTATTCAATTTTATTGAGCTGATGAATATCTTTTGCCTGGAAGAAATCACCGTCGCCTAATAAATATACTGTGTTTTCTTATAAAACCGTTACATAATTTATTTTATCTACTTAAATAATGAAAATGATATTATATTTATAAAATATAAAACATATTATGTAAAATGATTAAAAATAAATAAATGAAGCAACTACGATTCAAAGAAAACATCTTTTTCAGTGTTAAAATACTCTTAGCAATCCTGGATGATGAACTGTATCATGTACCCTGATCCCAGTACGGTCGGTACCTCGATAGCCATAACGATAAATATTATAATCAGATAACCGCAAAGTCAAAATAAAAACATTACTTGTACAGTTGTGAGTGCAAAATTTACGTTTCATTTGGAATAACATTTTTTTCGGTACTAAAACGTAGTCGTTTGATATGTGTTTGGCTGCCCCTCCTCTCCTTTCTGAAAAATATCCTCCAAAATTTCCCGAGATACTTCCAATGATTGAACCATTGGACGTTGGACATTAACTTCAGTCAAAAATTGACGAAGCGGATGATTACTAATTTCCACTTAATCCTCGCTGCTACTATCTTTACCATCAAATCATCAATTTTCAAGTGGTCTTGTAAAAATATCAGCAGAAATCGTCTTCCAAATCTTAATCTTAATCTTAATACTATTATAAAGGCGAAAGTTTGTTTGGATGTATGGATGTATGGATGTATGGATGTATGGATGTATGGATGTATGGATGTTTGTTACTCTTTCACGTAAAAACTACTGAACCGATTACAATGAAATTTGGCACACATATAGAGGGTAACTTGGATTAACACATAGGATAGGTTTTATCCTGGAAATCCCACAGGAACGGGAACTATGCGGGTTTTACTTTGAAAACGCGGGCGAAGCCGCGGGCCGAAATCTAGTTCGATATAATTTTATGAGCATTGAATCTGTAAATAACAAAATCAAAAGTTAACTGTAAATCTATAAAAAAAGCTACTTACAAATAAAATTTTATCAAAAACTACTGTTCCCAATGCACCTCAAAATAATAAAAGAATTCATCATTTTATTATTTCATTCTAAAAGTGTAATATAATACCTACCAACAAAAAACATGAATTGCTATCATTATAAAAAACAAATACCTATAAGTAACAACTTACTTTTTGTGGGAACGCATGATGGTGAAAATTCACAAAACACGAATATTGCATTTGATATTTTTGGTTTTATGGCATTCAATCTAATACATATTATAAAGGCGAAAGTTTGTAAGGATGTATGGATGTATGGATGTATGGATGTATGGATGTTTGTTACTCTTTCACGTAAAAACTACTGAACCGATTACAATGAAATTTAGCACACATATAGAGGGTAACTTGGATTAACACATAGGATAGTTTTTATCCCGGAAATCCCACGGGAACGGGAACTATGCGGGATTTCCTTTGCAAACGCGGGCGAAGCCGCGGGCGGAAATCTAGTTGCTTTATAAATATCACTACATAGTATAAAAAAAGTCGCTTTCTCTGTCCCTATGTCCCTTTGTATGCTTAAATCTTTAAAACTTCGCAACGGATTTTGATGCGGTTTTTTTAATAGATAGACTGATTCAAGAGGAAGGTTTTAGTATATAATTTATTAGGTTTTAGACAAAGCGAACGAACCCGCGGGCGGTAAGCTAGTAAATTTATAAAATACGAAGATTTTTAAAATTGTAACTAATGAACGCAATCAATATTAGATTAACTGTAGATAATGGTGTCTAGTTTTACTTAAAATAATAAACATCTACCCTCACTTTAAAAAAATGTAGTATATTTATTATTTACACGAAATATACCTTATAGGGAAGGGAAGATATGGGCTAAAGAGTTAAATAAATAACATAATTATATTTAAATTATTAATTTCCAACTGTGTATTCAGTAGTGTTAACATCTAAATTGATTTGATTTTTACGAAATCTCATAGATGGCGCTGTTACAAAATTAACATTATACAACTTACATTCTCTAAACTATGTTTCTCTTCCCAAGTTACTTAAATGGCATAATTTTTATAGTGTCAATCTAGATATTGTCAAACAACATTTATATATGCGTCATTTGATTATTAATTTCCAATAGTTAACGTGTGTTTGATTTTTCTAACACTTCATAGATGGCGCTGTTTCAAATTTGTCTTTATACTGCTAAGATTCATTTAACTGTTTCTCTGCCCAAATTACGTAAATGACATAGTTTTTATTTTGTAAAGCTAGATAATAGCATGGCTTACTCGAAACCAACATTTAAACATGAGTCTTTAGATTGTACGCTGTCGTAGTACACGGAATATGTAAGAAAAATAAAGGCTCACAGCTCCTCCCCCGAAGGTGATATCATGATAATATGTTTAAACTATCCTCACCCGACCTCTTAGTAATATTCATGCAAAATTTGAAGTAAATCTATGCAGTACTTTTCGAGATTAGCTCGGTCAAACATACAGACAAACAGACAAACAGACAAACAGACAAACAGACAAACAGACAAAAATTCTAAAAACTATATTTTTGGCTTCTATATCGATTATAGATCATGGATTATGTATTCTTTTAAAAAAATATTCAATGTACAGTTTTGACTTTCCTACGATTTTATTATATGTATAGAATTTAAATTATTAATTTCCAACTGTGTATTCAGTAGTGTTAACATCTAAATTGATTTGATTTTTACGAAATCTCATAGATGGCGCTGTTACAAAATTAACATTATACAACTTACATTCTTTAAACTATGTTTCTCTTCCCAAGTTACTTAAATGGCATAATTTTTATAGTGTCAATCTAGATATTGTCAAACAACATTTATATATGCGTCATTTGATTATTAATTTCCAATAGTTAACGTGTGTTTGATTTTTCTAACACTTCATAGATGGCGCTGTTTCAAATTTGTCTTTATACTGCTAAGATTCATTTAACTGTTTCTCTGCCCAAATTACGTAAATGACATAGTTTTTATTTTGTAAAGCTAGATAATAGCATGGCTTACTCGAAACCAACATTTAAACATGAGTCTTTAGATTGTACGCTGTCGTAGTACACGGAATATGTAAGAAAAATAAAGGCTCACAGCTCCTCCCCCGAAGGTGATATCATGATAATATGTTTAAACTATCCTCACCCGACCTCTTAGTAATATTCATGCAAAATTTGAAGTAAATCTATGCAGTACTTTTCGAGATTAGCTCGGTCAAACATACAGACAAACAGACAAACAGACAAACAGACAAACAGACAAACAGACAAAAATTCTAAAAACTATATTTTTGGCTTCTATATCGATTATAGATCATGGATTATGTATTCTTTTAAAAAAATATTCAATGTACAGTTTTGACTTTCCTACGATTTTATTATATGTATAGATGATTTGTAAAAGTAAATTATTTCAATATACATTTCATAACCAACATGTAAGAATAATTATTATTATTCCTACCTACAACAACAAACCTAAAACACTATTTACTATGGGAAAATAACCAGGAAGGTGAAAAACATATTATTATTTACGATTTCGACGCACTCGACTTTTAGTAAAATATAGTAGGGAAACATAATATTATGGTTTTGATTTTTGCTACTAGTATAAGAAAACTGCGTGTTCAAACTACTTGTTTGTCTGTCTGAAAATTCGGAAGTACTTTGGTAGTTTACCGATTTATAATAATATTGTATATATCGTTGTTTAAAAAATATTCAATCACAATAAAATATGATATATGTACTGATTTATCACTGGTTTCAGTGATGAACTGATGAGTCAATTATAGCCACTATACTTTCGTCATACGTGTGTATGATTGATGTGATTTGCAACGTGGTGATATTTCAGAAAAATCACGGGTCAAATTGTCCCACCGAAAATATAACTGCGTTATAAGAATAACTATACCTACGATAAATTATACATAATACAATATAGTATGATATAGTCTCAAATGCATACTAGTGAAATATTTTATTTGAATCAATAAAATAAAAAAATAAATAAAAAATAATAATAATACAAAAATAAATTCACAACACAAGAAAATCCGCGCGCAAATCATAGCGCGTGACAATGAAATCAAGAACTTTCGAGCCGACGCGGACGACGAAGGAGCCTAACAAAAGTACCTACAATCATAGGCGGCTCGTGACAAAATTGTATGGCCGTGTTCACTTGAAATAAAACAACGAAAATAGGTACCTACAATAGCGTTAGCAGTACAAAAAAAATGAGCACCACATTATAAATGTCTATTTATACACTAAAAATTATAGAGTATTTCAAAACGAATTCAATTATTATTTAGCAATAATTAGAAAATCCCCGAATTTGCATTCGTGATCGTATTCATAGTGTTTGTCTACACTAATATTATAAAGAGGAAAACTTTGTTTGTTTGTTTGATTGTAATGAATAGGCTCATAAACTACTGGACATTTTACCAATGTTTGCAAGTTTGTGATTACTTTGATAGTTTACCGATTTATAATAATTGTATACTTATATCATTGTTTAAAAATATTCAAACACAATATGATATAGGTACTGATTTATCACTGGTTTCAGTGATGAACTGATGAGTCAATGTTAGCCACAATACTAATCACTTTCGTCATACATGTGTATGAACTATGATTGATGTGATTTGCAATGTGGTGAAATTTCATAAAAATCACGGGCCAATTTTTTGTTTTGAATCCCACCGAAAATACATATATTACTAATTGCGTTATTAGAATAATTAATTACTATACCCACGATCAATTATTACAATTTACAATATAGTCTCAAATGCATACTAGAGAAACATTGCAATTTGAATCAATTAAAATGCATAGCATACAAAAATAAATTCACAACACAAGAAATTCCGCGCGCAAATCATAGCGCGTGTCAATGAAATCAAGAATGTAATTTTATATCAAGCCGACGAGCGACGACGCCGAACTAAAGTACCTACAGTACCATTTACCTTCAGTGTACAATACAGTTTACAGACCTACGACGGACGAACAATAATGAGTAATAAATAAAAAAAACATAGTTTCTAAGGTCATTAGTTTTATTTTATTTTATTGTTATTTTCTTTGAACGATTGGAAATGAAATTACTCAATTTTTACACAGAACTTTGATTTATTAGAATTATGCTCATTATGCATAAGATAACGAACGCGAATGCACGACATCTAGCGCGTCAATGTCTAAACATCGCCTTTCGTTTAGACATTGACGCGCTAGATCTGTAATAAGTATATAGTCTATGCGCTAGATGTCGTGCTTTATGTCGTGTTTCGCTTGGCAAAAGTCACGCACACTACTGTAGAAGTGTCAAATTTTTCCGGTATTTTACTGTTGTTTTTCTAAGTAAATATTGTAAATTATTGATTAAAAAGGTCGAACGCGCACACATTTCATTATAGAGAAGTGATAAAATGATTAGTTTTAAAGAAATAGTGTCTGTGTTAAGTGTTTAGAGGTAATCAAAAATGTATGGAGGGACGGTCGGAACATCAACCTTAATGCTCCCCGTTCGATTCCCAGAAAACCTATCCGAACTTTCAGCATTCCAACTTGCAGAACAACTCTCGGTTCAAACTCTCCAGTATATCGCTTATTAAGAACCTACAATGAACTCCTCACTAAAGCTCCGAACCTTGATATTTTTCACGATAGTTTGCCAATGTTTAAACGAAAGGTGCACAGATCATATCACATCACGTCTTAGAATTAAGCAATATTGAACTAATATACATATTTTAGTTGTATAAAACATCCTCATTGACTACATTTATCTTCCGTTTTTCTTGTAATGCTGTGTACATCTATAATAGGGTCAAGCATTAGAATATTATTACTCTGTATTTAATATTAAGGAATGATGTATGCGTGATCTGTCGATGTACCTAAATAAATAAATAAATAAATAAATAAATAAATAAATAATATTTTTGAAATAATTTATTACGAATAAATTACTGGTGTGGTACCAATTACAAGTGGGATGTCCATGCTTACATTCCAATGAAACCGAAAACATGCTTTGACCTGAAATGGAGATAATAGTTATACTAAATTAATAACCTACTTATTCTATTCTAAAATAATAACTTACCTTGATAATATACGATATGTTAACCATTGTATTTGGTACGTTTATTGAAGACGGTTGTATTTGAGGTATGTCCATAAAAAAACTACAAGTCTCCCGAAGTGAGCTTACTAGATTTTTATGTTCAACTTTTTTAATTTTTTTCTCGGCATTATAGTAGCCTGAAGACACATTGTATTCCAGTTTCTGAAAGTTTTAAGAAATAAGACCGTGTATACTTTTTTTTTCAATATGAATAAATGTTAAGATACCTACGTCTTACCTGAATAAGTGTTGCAGTGATTTTTGTAACTTTTACTTTTCTATCATTATTTATTATTGCCTCGAATGGTAGTCTTTGTTTTATAGCCACGCCCTTATACGTTCGAATAATTAACGAAAATTCATCAAACTTTTTAAATGTTTTACTTACTTCAAAAAAGGACTGTAACTGCAAGTTTAAAATTAAACTAGAATTATTACTATTTAAAATTTTGCGAAATCGGATACCTTATATAAGTTAAATCGAACAGAAAGCTTGGTTAAAAAAGTTTGAGATTTTTTACTCACACTGTAATTCCCGTTCTGATTGAGATTTAAAGACGAAATAATTGATAGAGGATAAATAACTGTTTGTCTTATTTTAAATGCTATCTTGCTTTGAATTATAATTCGATAAAATATTTTTGCTATTGTATCTTTAAAACTGGAAGGCACGTCAGGTGGCAGAGCGAAATGAAACGGGAAATTGATAACTCCTGGTTCTACTGTTTTACCTGAAAGTCATTACAAAGTATATTAATTTAGGCGTTGTTTCATACATAAAGGAATAAGTACCCATTATTGATGACTGTTAAAGGACCGGTTTACACGGGCTTAATAACTAAACACATACTAAGCCTGTGTAAACCAGCCATTAATGACAAGTGGTGAATTTGCTGAATATAAATATAAGTTAATAATATTTATTGCGTTAATAGTTATTCTTCATATTTTTGGAAAACGGTTAATTTAAAACATAATAGTAACTTGAATAGGGATGCAACCTACCTGTGCATATGGGTACAGGCAGGTAGACGAAGAGACAAATGGTTTTCTGCAGTATTATTAAAATATAACATATTGCAATCAATTAATTATTGCAATCGACCATTACATGCTACCAATACCAAAAATACCAATAGGTACCTACCTCTCTTATTTTTTATATTAAATATTCGTTAGAACTTAGAACTTACCATTGATTTCCCCAAAAACATCAATATTTACGTAAAAAATTTTAGATTTCTCTGAATAAATTTTGATGTATGGAATCGTTGGTGATGATCTTGTCCAACTTGCCTGACTTGTTCCTATAACTTTAAACTTAATACCTAAAAACAATAAAAAAAACAAATTTAAAATCTCGATGTAAGATAACCCAAAATAAATACTTAAGTAAGTAACTATAATAAATTTGATAATAACTAAATTTAGCAACCTTTTATCCTCTGTTTCTTTTTAAATTCTAAGGCTACGGCACCTGTAACGACATCTCCCGTATAAAAAACACCATTATTACTATTCAAAATAATATTGCAATCGTCCCACGACATTTTACCACTGGAAATCAAATATTTTTTTATAGATTTAGGATACGAAAACGACAAAAAAGTACGTAAGAACTGTAATGTAAAACAAATTTATAGAACTAGGTAATGGATACTTAGATAAGCACTAAATGATTATCTGATAATATTATGATAAAAAGAAATATTGTGTACCTACTTGATTAAAATACAATTTTATCCCGTATTATTACTACGTGTTATATCATTGCATCAAAACCATCCCTATCATTTTTCACGATTTTCTAGACGCCTTTAAAATAATTGTATGTAACTATGTGTAAATATTAAACCATAAAAACAAGTTATTCAAATCATTTATTTGCATAAATAAATAAATTATAGTTACTTCCTAGTAGAACAAGAGCAGAACCTTTTCAGTCCACATATTGTGCACGCCCTTTGGCCTTAATAGAAATTAAATAAATTATTTTCATTCATTGCTTCTATCACTTTGAAAAAGTTTTTTATCTTTTATAAACCAAATAACATAAAACTACATAAAAACGTGATAAAAACAAAACATACATCTACATACAACCCTGTGAGTGGTACATATTTTTAAACCATGAATTTTATGCTGTTTTATTATATTTTTTATTTACTTAAAAAATAAAGTTAGTTTTCTTTTATACTTATTATAATTAAAATGAATAATTAAGTTTTAATAAATTCATTCAAATCAAAACGATTTGACAAAATTGTGTCTTTTTGTTATGGCAACACTTTGTCAGCGCTATCTTGCGTGAAAGTATAGGAACTACGCGTATCTATTTGAATTTCGAAACTTTTTATTTTGTAAAAATAAGAAAATATTAACAAAATATTAATTATTTTTTACGCCAAAAACGTAACTAAAATTTTCATTAAATTCGTATTTCTATCTGTGCGTTTAAGTTATTATTTTTGCAATACTTTTAAAAAGGGTTGTCAATTGACTATATCCTCTTTCCATGACTTTTTGAGATAGCGGAAGTGGTTGGTCCGCCATATCATTCGTGTGGGTCTGTGCTTGTGTGGTTTGGGTGTCTTACCGGTGCCAACCATTATTTTTAATTAGTAATAAGTTATGCGTATGAATCCAGACATGGACGATGACGAGAAGGGGTATGTAATAATATATATGTTTTGCTTGAAATTTTGATGTTATCCTACGTACGCAAACTATAATAGGTCAAACTGCATGTTCGCTTGGTGTGTCGCATTTCACATATAGCCAGCAAGGCTACCAAGCTATCGTCATGAAAGGTCTTTTGATTTAGTAAAAGGACGTTTCAGTGTCATTTTATTTTTCTAATTACGAATTGTTATAGAATCCCATGGTTACATTTCATATACGCTCATTAGCCTTTTACCGGCGAGCGGCCACCGACCCCAAGCCTGTCCGTGCGCCTTGCGTGTAGCGATCATGGCAGCTATACTTTCCCATTACACAAATGACCAAATTTATGTGTTATTTCCCTATATGTGGCCATTATTTATCATAAACTGTTTATATAACAGTAATTATAATCTACAAGTATGCGGAAATGTTATTTCGACAAATAACCTTTCTGTGACGAATTCAATGCTTTCTCTTATCAAGAATCAAACTGTTTTGTGGCATTTTTGCAAACAAATTATCGATTTCACAGTTTAAATTCCTCACGTTTTGATAAAGGCGGCTTTTTTAATGAGGTTAATAGAACGGCTTTGGAAGTGCCGCGTAGCTATTCCCTCATTTACCTTACTGTGCTAAAACATGCTGATTCATTTACATATGGTAACTTAGCTAGATGATTTTCAGGAATCTTTGGTTGAATTAATTTCATTTATAAATCATAAATAAATGTTTACTTTCATTATCAACTATTTTATACGCGAAATCGCTTGGTCGGTCGACTTTGACACGTCTGCGCAGTAAATACGAGTTTCATTCAAACTACGAAATCGTTAACAGCAAACAATTAAAAAAACATGATTAAAATATGTGGTTACTTATTTATATGGTTAAACAAATACATACATTCACATATAGACAAATGCTAAAATGTTTTTTAATAACCTAAAAATGTTAACTACATTAATGATTCAAGTATTATCAGTTTTATTTGGCATTTTCTTAACCATTACAATCAACATAATCAAGCATCATTCTTCTTATCACTTTGTGGCTACTTAAGTTTAAATGTAAAATATATTGAGATAATAATATATTTGGGTCATTGCTATACATTGAGTGATTGTAAATTTTTGATTAATTTTCATTTGGTGTCTATAACAAGACTACTTGGTATGAAATGAGAAAATATAATTACTTTGAAAGTTTTAATATCTATATGAATAGGTATGGATAATAAAGAAAAAATAAAAAGATGAATCCGTAACACATTAATTAACAGACCAGGATGTGAATATAGTATTTATTTAAACAATATTCAAATAGTCATTATAATAATGTTTAAGTGACAATAGGTCATGGTAAACATCTACCATGTTGAAGTTTGATAAGACTATATTCAAAGACTTAAGCTAATTTTTTTCCTTCACTTAATAAATATTCAATTTTTAATTGAAAGAAACTTATAAATTGTTATATTTAAAAGATGAATGAGGAAATCAATGCGGGAATAAATAATGCACACCGGCTAGAATCGAGACTGACTTTTTATTTTTCAAATACCCACTTAGTAAATATTATCACGCACAGATAATTCATAATGCAAATACACTACATCTCCCCGACACCAATCGAAATATATTTAAGAATATAAATGTAAAGTATTTATAACTAAAATATAACTACATAGCCGTATCGAGCACTCTTATACAAACTAAAACAACATTGAACTTATGCTAGTAGAACATCTTATAAATAACTTAGCTATGAAACAAAGTCCATATAATTAACGCAATAGATTTTACTCGAAACCATACCTAACCGGGGCTCGGCGAGCCCGGACTGGACGATCGTTTAAGACACTGTATGTATCTGGTCGAGATGACATTAAGCCACCTTCGGTGGGAAAGGTAGTAACGATTTTAGAAGCAGTTTCACACTCATCGTCTTCTTGGCTACTGTGCTCCACGGATCCCGAATAATTTTTATAAACTCTGAGTTGATCAATGTGTCTTTTATGTGCCATTTTCCCTTCTCCCACCTTATAGGAAAGAGGTCCTAGTCTATCTAAAATAACTCCCTCTACCCAGAATGATTTATTATTTCTATATTTTCTAAATAGTACTTTATCACCAAGTGAGAACTCACGAGTCGGTCTATTCGATATTATTTGTTTGCGTTGTTTCTGTCGAATCATTTCATTCAAATCGGGTCTAAGTGAATCAAACGCAGTCCTAACATTTTTTTTAAGTAACAACTCAGATGGCGAACGCCCTGTGGTACAATGTTTTGTATTACGGTACATTAATAGAAAATTTTGCAGGGCTTCATCACAATCTACGCCATCTAATTCCGCTTTCTTAAGGCAATTTTTAATTAATTTAACAGAGTTCTCAGCCGCCCCATTGCTACTTGGTTTATAAGGAGAAACTAAAATATGCTTAACATGGACGACACCTAGGTACTCAGCAAATTGTTTACTACTAAATGGTGGACCATTGTCCGAAACTAATTCATAAGGATAACCGAAAAATCCCTCTAAGACAGTTAATAGTAACATCGGCACTTGTACATTTAACCAAAAATGCCTCAATCCATTTAGAGTATGCATCAATGAGAATAAAATAATATACGTTCAGTTTTGGGCTTAAAAAATCTACATGAACTCTGTACCAAGCTATCTGCGGCCACTCCCACGGATGGGTAGCCGCACGCGCCGGCGCCGGCCGAACCATCGCACACGTACGACAATCATTGCAAATACGCTCTAAACCCTTATCTAACCCCGGCCACCACACATAACTTCTCGCAAATGATTTCATGCGCACGATACCTTGATGAGTTGAATGCAAAGCTGATAATACACGCTCGCGTAAATCACTCGGTATAACTACTCGTAATCCGAACATAATACATTCTTGTTCAATACTAAGGGCGTCACGTACTTTCCAATATAACTTAAATTTATCATCTAAACAAAATTCCCAGTTTTGCCTTAAAAATATAAGTACCTTAGATAAAATTATGTCTTTCTTTGTCGACTGAGCTATGTCGCGGTAAGTTATCGATAAAGAACTTTCAACAAAATTTAAAAATTCAAATGATTCATTGTTACATACCGCAGCGTCTAATTGTTTGGACGGCAATCGCGATAATGCGTCCGCCACGCAATTCTTATCTGATCGAACGCACTCAATTCTATAATTATATTCTGCTAAAATAACCGCCCAACGCTGCAAACGCCCCGCCACCATGCGCGGAATACTTTTTTCTTGATAAAAAATATTTGCTAACGGTTTACAATCAGTTATTAGAGTAAATTGTCTGCCATACAAATAACAATGAAATTTATGTACAGCAAATATAACCGCTAAGCCTTCCCTACAAATCTGAGCATAGTTACGTTCGGACGCAGTCAAGGTACGTGACGCGTGAGCCACGGGACGCTCGGAATCGGGTGCATTGTTAGCGTCGCGCTGCATCAGGGCCGCGCCGACACCGTACGGCGACGCGTCACAATATAAGCGCAATGGTAAATTTGGATTATAATGGACCAATACCAGGTCATCTGACAACATTCTCTTGATTTCTTTAAAAGAGTTATTACAATTAGTACACCAAATAAATTTAACATTTTTTTTTAATAAATTATGCAAAGGATATAGCACTGTACTAAGGTTTGGTAAAAATTTTGCATAGTAATTAACGAGACCTAAAAACGCTTTTAATTGTGACACATTACACGGTACAGGCGTTGATTTAATTACATCAATTTTTACTGTTTCCGTTCTTAATCCATGCGCATCAATAACATGTCCTAAATATGAAACAGATCTCTGAAAAAATTTACATTTATTAGGGGCTACTCTAAGGCCCGCTTGCGATAAAATATCAAACACTCTCATTAATCGTTTCATGTGATCTGCGTCATCAACACCCGTTATTAAAATATCGTCGATAAATGTTGTAACAAACTTTAATTTAATTAATTTGTCGATAAATCGTTGAAAAATACTCACGGCCGTTTTAATTCCGAATGGTAATCGGTTATAACAACATAAAAATTATTCGGGATCCGTCAACATAATGTATAATTCTAAAGAAATATATCTACCAAATGTTTGAGTCAATTGCTAAGTAGATCATAGATTTTGGTCCTATGACTAATTAAACTTTTCTGATGATGTTTGAAATTTGAATATTCACTCCATAACCATAAATTTAATAAAGCAACTTGTTAATAAGTATAATAATACTAGAAACTCCAGATTCTTATTCATGTAATCTTACAGGTTTTGATAGTAACAATATATAAAACAAAAGTTTTCAGTTTGAACAAATAACACCATAGTACTGATACCCACACTTTATAAGTATAGTGTGTCAAAGGAGAAAATCATCGAGCGATACTAATCTTTATTCCAATTTGCGCAGAAAACTGTTTGTCGGTGGGCTATCATGGGAAACGTCCCAGGAGAATCTTCAGCGCTACTTTTCGCGCTATGGCGACGTAATCGACTGCGTCGTGATGAAGAACAGCGAGTCTGGCCGCTCTAGGGGATTCGGTTTCGTCACATTTGCCGAGCCATCCCTAGTGAATGTAGTGCTGCAGAACGGTCCCCATCAACTTGATGGCAGGTTAGTGTCTTCCAAAGTCTTATGTTCTATATTATGTACCTTTACAGCAGTAAGCAGCATAATTTGTATTAAGCAATCTTCAAAGATGTCTTCATGTGAAGGTGTATTACCTTGTAGACTTAAAAAAACCAGATAGACATGTTTTCAGCTAGTACTGTCAAAACTTTTTACTAGTAATTCAAAAGTGATTTAAAAGTAAATCCTTATAAAATTCCTTAGGCATGATTGTATTTATATTGATTTATATAGGTATTGTTTTTAGTATCAACAGGTGGACTTAACAAGTACACCTATAGCTGTCTTGTACCCATTGTTTTTTTTAATATAAAGTAGGTACCGCCTACTAAAACTACTTATCTATAATTATTTTAATTAAGGGATTCTACTGCTACACAGATATTGCATCATTTACATTAAACATTTCATACACCAATCTTTAGGTATTTATGTACATGTGACAAACAAACATTTTCTGTTATTTTTGTATTTAATAATTTTATATGATAATCATTTCCAATTTGGAATCAAAATAATATATGTACTTAGCAACAAAAACTATATATAGATATACCTATGTAGTTTTGAAATTTAATTCATATTTATTGAAAGATGAAATGTAGGTTTTTTTAATCTCTATATTTAAGATGACATTAACCATAATTATCTCAAAAGCGTCATTTTTTCCCATAACAAAAGTAATAAAGCGTTTGTGATGACCCAATTAATATACTGAAATAAACTCACGGACTCGCTAAAACTCGGAAATTACAAACACATGAGTAAACAATTTGACTTTACCTTGGTAAGCTGTTTTGTATTGTGAACGAATTTTATAAAATTTTGAAATACTTTATTGTTGACTCATAGTATAGACACAGTATTACAATATTATTTCCTACAGTAAGGAATCGCCTTTGATGTCGCACGATGCCGCCGCCAGCGTAGGTACTTACGCTGCCACACGAAAATACGCTAGGGTTGCAACAAATGGGAAATAAAACAATTTTGATTATTAATATTATGATGAAATCATTTATTCATATGTACATTCAAAATAATTGCGATTATTAAATCTGATGTAATTATTTGTTCATTAATATATAATTACAGATATTGCACTGCTAAATATTATTTACGTGGACACTTTATTTTTGGATGTTCTTAATTGTATATTATACCATTTAACTAAGTAATGCATTCGCATTGGGATGTACAATCTGATTAGAAAATAATGAGGACAACATATACATAGCTTTGATTTTAATTCAACAGATACAATTAATACAATCTTTCTGAAATATTGTTTCCTTCTGGGATTTCAATGTAGATTTACATCCGTAAACGGAACAGTTTTTGCGCGTCATAATAGAATATGTAAGTACCTATGTATAATAAAATTATTACACAAAAAATACGACTGCGTCATCCTTTCGCGATAGTTAATGCAAACTCAGTGTGATTGCATTAAGCGGCCCGTGTCGCCCGACCCCCCGCCAGTTCCCCTCCGTTTCTCTGCACAAGTACATTCGTCGCCATACTGTAGGATGGTAATACTGTGGTATAGACACGATAAACATACAAGTAATAATATACCTACGATTTGATTTTTTTGCTGAAGAACCCTTTTAAGTTGGAATTTAACACGCGTATGTTAAAAACGCCGACCAAGTCGGATGCCGCTCCTCGAGGGTGTATCTCGTTGAATATTGATTATTTTTCACTAGCCCCTACTTAAGCTGGGGTGAACAAACAACGACATTTGCTGGGCTTAAAATCAATTTGCATTAATTCCGAATATAATTTATCAGTGTGTTAAATTCATCTAAATTTGTAATTTGATTAAATTTTTTTACCTAAGTTACATAAAATTTATTTATTACTAGGTATTTTATTATTAACCTAACAGGGTATTCTAATATCTATAGATACGTAATATATCGTATAAGAGATGCTATGACAAAAGACTTGACGTAAAATGGAGCGTGAGGATGTCAAGAGGGCTGAAGGACTACATATTTCGATTTCAATTTATTAGATTTTAGTTAATGTATCTTTTCATTTATTAGTTTTAAATTAGATTTCGATTTTTAGAAGCGTAATTGGCAATTACCTGTTATTAGATTGAGGTTTTATTTTTATTCAGTAAACTTAGGTACTAACAAATGGACTAGGTTATTCAGTCTATTACCGGAAAGAAATATAACACATTAGTGAAAGTTTCATCCGAATTGGAAAGTTGTTTCTGAGATTAGAACATAATATATGTACTCTTACTTTTCTTGTTACAATAATGAAAGTTGCAATTTTTTTTGCACTAATTTTGCATTAGCCTCCTGAACATTTAATATTATTGCACGTAATTAGGTACGATTTTCTGACTTGGTAACTCTGTAATTTATAATGTGATCATGTAAAACGCGTTTCATTAAAGAAACGAATCTTCAATGGCGGCCAAAGCTGACACTGACATATGGTAGGGTCAGTAAAAAAGAAAATAAAAATAATTTAAATAGATCATTTTTATTAATTTTTTTATTTAATTATTTCAATTTCAAATTGTTTATTGACAAACTTCTTTGTTATGGTACTTGTGTATTCAACAAAATTCCTATAATACTTGTAATGAGCCCATAAAACTGACCAACTTTTCCCAAAGAACATATTTTGTCAAATTCGAATAAAACATTATTTACTATCGCAAATACATAATTGTCATTGTAAATTTATGATAAAAACTATTATAGGGAAAATCAAATACATTTTAGTGATTTTAATTTTCCCTATTTTTTGCATGCCGTACGGCCGTGTGTAAGCGAGAGGGAATGATAAGTGCCGCCATTTAAGATTCGTTTCTTTAATGAAATGCTCTATACGGGGTTTTAATTACAAAAAATATAGCACGTGTACGCACGCCCTGATAGACGGAAGCTAATTTAAAACACCTTCAAAGCCTATCGTATCGTAGATAAGCAGATAACATCGCATTTCCACGTCTTTGTCGCTAAGACTGTTAAATACAATGGTTTCTATGTAAATACCCCGCATGCTACATTAACTACTTAACATTATTAAATATACAATGAAATCACACACGTGCATAGAAAATGTTATCATTCTTTTCTTCGATATTCACATCTGTGGACACGTATTTAAATTACAGCAGCGAGATCGAACTAGCTTCTATAATTTAACATTAATCAGACACTGGACCTCTTGATTGATAACAGTACTTTTTGGTAACGTCCGCGTCACCATTTCGCGACGTCATGCTAACGGAGATTCAATTGGCCGCGAATTTTTTTAGTGAACCCATTCACTGAACACAATGTTTATTGTTTACGTGTCAGTGCCAGCGTAGTTGGATGTACTAGATAAAATATATTATATTATAGCATCATGCTTGCCGTGCCCATTTTTAAGGAATTTATACTAAAGCGTCTCCTCGTTTAAACCGTGCATTCACAGATGCGCTAGTTGATCCTGTTATTGCTTTTAACTTAACAATATCCACATCCAGGCAGTGCCTACAACACAATGTTGATGGTACGTTCAGATGTTTGTGGGACAGTAATTGAAAATCAGCATATACACATTGTTTTTATAAACTTTTGTGTCTACAAAATTTCCAACAGCACAATTTTTAAAGCAAGACAACTGCGACATTCAATTTGAATTTATTGTGACAGGTTTTCAGATAGTATTATAACAAAACTAGGCTATTGTATAAAGTATTGTTCCAATGTGGAGGGTTGGTTTGCTTAATTGATGGGGTGGGGAGTGTTATACAAACGATTTTTTTCCATCACTGCTTGTACAATAAATGATTTAGGTAAAACGACACTGAAAAGATGTCAAATTATCTGGTACGTGCCAATTTGCCGGCGTTGGTTTTGATTTATTACCTTGGCGTTATTAGATAACGTTGATTTTATAGCGATGCGTGTAGACTTTTTTTTACGCGGAATAATGTGTGAGATTGGCACGTAGGATTAGAATTCAATTTATATACGATTAGAACGATATTCGTGGAAGTTAATAAAATATTCAAATAAAGGTGCGGATACATGCCAGCAGCAAATTAAAACACAATCCCCTATTATAGCGCTTAAGTAAGGATTGTGGCACGACTAAATATAATTTATATATTTTGTTATCAATTTTACACGCAGAAATAAATAAAATGATGTTAATAGGTATCATAATATCTCGAAAATATGAACCGTTTTTATCGAGACTTGAGACAAATAATATAATAATATTATTTGATATCAGATACGATATTAAACATGATGTTACGTGACGTAGCTGTGTGTGTTTCTGATTCAATAGATAAACATACTAATTAAATTAGCTCGGTCCTCAGTTGTAAATGACTTTGTTCAAACACTTGACGCTATTTTGTTGCTCTCCAAATTTAAATCGAATTCAGAGCATTGAACTAAATAAAATTAACAAACCAAAAAACACATTCACTAAAAGTCATAAAATTTTAATGATTTTGGCTGTTTCCGTGTGTACTTAATTACACATTTGGTTTAAATGCTCAGCAGTTCTTATTATTTAATGACTAAATCCATAACACGAGATATTTCGGGGCTTCATTTACACATAGTAACATCTCTAGTAGATACATCTTTTATCTTTAACTAGACGTCATGTTGAAACATTTACTGTAGTACCTTGATAAAACAGTTAATTTTCCCATGCTCTTATTACAAAATTGTAAGAAATGTCTGTCTATAAAAAGAACTATTGAATTATAAATAGGAATTTATAAATAAGTTTACTTTAGGGCGAACAATAATTCAACTAGTTGTATAATAATCTATCTAGACAAATGAAAAGTGTACAATTAAGAGCTTTATTCATCCCAGAAATGCGAAACAATGCCCCATACAGAGAGGATAATACCGGTCCGCTTTATGAGAAAAGCTATTGTGGGCTATCTGTGTGTAACGTAACGCCTTCGTCTCGATATCTGTTCCATAATAGGAATCTGGGATTTTCTTATATCATATCTGTGTAGTATAAACTATAAAGTAATGCGACTTGTTTTAAAAGAAAATTGACGTCATAACAATCAATACTGATTAAATATTTAGCTAAGTACATTCTTTTCACGACTTGAATAGTTATCCGACACAATATTTGATTTATGCTGTGATAAAATATTATGTTTACAACTCGTGTATAATAAATGAGCAGCCGACTGTGACATCGGTTCATTTTGCCACCCCATTTCTTCCCGGATGCCGCACGGGATGAATTTGGAATAATCTATCCTAAATTGTACATTAATGAAATTGGAATTCAATCACGTTCGGTTTAACGTGACGCGTGATCAACGTGGCATATATTGAAATGGGAATGTTTTATAGGACAATCGATCCAAAGCCGTGCAACCCACGCACCCTGCAAAAGCCGAAGCGCGGCGGTGGCTACCCCAAGGTGTTCCTGGGCGGTCTGCCCTCCAACATCACGGAGACCGATCTGAGAGTGTTCTTTGGACGCTATGGCAAGGTCATGGAGGTCGTCATCATGTACGACCAGGAGAAGAAGAAATCTAGAGGTGGGTACTTATACATTTTTAAAATGAGATAAGTTGGATGGAATGTTTGAAAATATGTATACGTCGAAGTTATTGAAGTGAAACTTCTTTATCGGGGTTGGACAAAAATTTAGTGTAACATTTTTGCGTTACGCCGTACGCGTGACATATTTGCGTTACGCCGTATGCGTGACATTTTTGCGTTACGCCATACTCGTGACATTTTTAAGGTCATAAAGAAGTTTCACTTCTTACGTCAGTGTACTCTAGTACACGCATACATTTTTTTATTTATTTTTATAGATCGAACCTTTAAATACGTCAGTAGTGCGATCGAGGAACTAATAAAATATATCTAACCTAGACCTAAGACCTAATAAAAGATAAGTTAAAAACATAATATTCTCATTGTAAAAACGATTGTATAAAATATTCCACATCCAGGCAGTGCTTACGATAACTATGTTGTTAGTACGTTCAGATGTTTGTGGGATAGTAAATGCAGATCAGCATATACACTGTGTTCCCTTGAACACTTGTGTCTACAAAATTTGCGACATTTTATAAAACATTGTCCAATTTAAGGGCAACGACCTCAACTGTTTTGTCTCGCGCATAATTCCGTGTGGTATTTCAATTTACTTAAAATATGTAGTAGCTGTTTATCTAGTTGCATATTATATTGAATATAGTTTCTTTTTAAATATTTTGAAGAAATGTAAAGAATGTAAGACGTGAGTGAGCTAATACATCCCTTGATTTCGTTATATTTAATATACATATTTTCTTGGTCAATAAAATTAAATCAACACATGTGTCCTCATTAATATTGAAACGGTTCGATATTTTATGTAACACTTAATCAATACTATAGTCCCAGCATGGTGAATAACGCATAGTTTCTTTCTAGGCTTCGGTTTCCTGTCGTTTGAAGATGAGATATCCGTGGAGCGAGTGACCCAGGAGCATTTCATTAACCTTAATGGGAAGCAGGTAATGTGTCTTGACATAAAATGTTACTTTGATCTTTGTTTAACATTTCAATTTAATTCAGTTTCTGTGTAAAATCATCATGAGTTGCTGTGGTTGGAAGCTTGCTGTATACAATGACACCCATTTTAGGTATAATTTTCAATAGATATAAACTTGTGAATTAAATTTGGTCAATCTTTTTGTAAGCTTACCTCCTTGTACAATTTTATACTAATGGACTTGACCAAAATTAAATATTATAATTTTTCGATTAATTTCTGCATAGTAATTAGATGAAACGCGTTATAATTTGACTTTCCATTCAGATCGCAGATATTATGTCAAAAGTAAATGGCATCGAGAATTTCCAAGAAAAAATTAGTAGTCAAATTTAATGTGATATCTTCTTAATTGTATTTGAAAGATAATTAATAAGATACAAAAGAAATTAGGGCAAAGGGTGACACTGCCAAAAATAATAAATCAGCGATGGCCTTCGTTTTAAAAGAAAATTATTATCTGAGTCATTAAATCGGCTAACATTCGGTCGATTATTATTATTTTTAATTGAATTTTATTTCAAGACATTCTATTTTCGATTTAAGTTTGCGTTACTTAAACATTACGTAACGCTTTAATTAAAATCGTTATAATTCTAATACCGCAGTTGTTTTTCCCTAAAGTTTGTTTTCCTGTTAAATATAATATTATGTACTTATTATATACGATATTTTATAAGTGCTGAAGATTTTATCGAGTTACCTCATGTTCATTTACAATACGTCTTGTAAGTATAACAATGCATAGGTCTGAAAATAAATGTGTACCTTTAAATTTCTTATCTGATACGAATTTTATAGAAATCATGAATAGCAGAAACGTTTAAAATACCGATTTTCTACAATATATCTGTGATAAAGGAAAAACATAACATAATAAATAGACTACTGTAATGTTATATAGAAGTGTTATTTTTTATATTTTGAGTACATAATTATATCACGTATGTTTGAGAGTCAAGGACAGTACTGTCTCTTAACTACATAGTGCAGACTGCTTGGCGAAAAATTTAATTCGTAACATTCAACTCATTTATACAGTTTTTCTATAGATACACTGTACATGAATTGTAGAGACAATCTCAGTTCTAAGATAACGTGTTCTAAGTCGGTATTTGCACCAAAATCATTTATCACGTCGTTCTGTATTTTTTTACAATACGGTTCGTCACTGTTTTGTTCTACACGTACAAACTTACCCAAGTGTAGGTTACACTAGGTCTATACCAACATCATTATGTGTTCTACACTACTATCCAGATGTAGGTAGTACTAGGTCGACATAAACGTCAGTAGGTGTTCTACACATCCGTACTTGTCCAGGTGGAGATAAAGCGCGCGGAGCCGCGCGACGGGTCGGGCAAGCTCGGGTCGGGCGGCAGCGGGCTCGGCGGCGGCATGGGCGGCGCGCCCGGCGACCAGCCCGCCGCCGGCCAGTGGGGCCCGCCGCAGGCCGCGCCCATGAACATGATACAGGGCCACAACGGCCAGATGGGCGGCCCTCCGATCAACATGCCGATGGCCGGACCGAACATTATGCAAGGGTGAGTTGAAGTTTGATTTGTGTATCAAACTCAAACATAAACTCAAACTCAAACATTCATTTATTCAATTAGACTACTATTTAGTAGCACTTTCGAATCGTCATTACATAGTATTTTTAACATTTACCACCGATTCGGAAAGCAGTATCTATGGAGAAGAATCGGCAAGAAACTCCATGAATATCGTTTGGTCTATACAGCCAGATATATTAGAAAAATTGAGGAGCTTTTTGAAATCTGTTTTTATTAACTTTGTTATATTATAATATTAGTATTTATTAAAATCATCTTTTATTTGTTTAAAGAAAAAGTTTCATGTAAGAAAAATAAAGCTGTAAAATGTTAAGTTTTGTTGTCTAAAATAATATTCGTAAAGGTCATTTTATACAATGAATTCTGAATTTGAACAGATACAAAAGTACTTTATATTCATTTCACGTTCCGCTTCTAATATTGCGTCGTCATTTTACTATATAGTATTGATTTTGAATGTGTATATTTTTTGTATGTGTCCACATCCAGGCAGTGCCTACAATGCTATGTTGTTGGTACGTTCAGATGTTTGTGGGATAGCAACAGCAAATCAGCATATACACGTTGTTTCTATAAACATTAGTGTCTACAAAGTTTGCGATATTTCTTTTCTGAAAACTATATGATATTGTACCTAACAGCGATAGTGTTATTTAAAATGTTTGTGATACTGTATTTTTAATAAAAAAATTGTTTGTAATTTGTGTCTATAAAAAAAAAATACTTATATCGTCTTCAATGTAAAAGATCAGACCAACCTTTTTGAAATCAGTCATGTATAGAGTAAGTATTAAACTCCAATGCTACGTCAACTATCCAATTTATATCGACTCCAATATCAAACTCAAACTCAAACATTTATTTATTCAATTAGACTTCTTCTAGAAGCACTTTTGAAACGTCCTTAGGTACATATTTTTAACATTTACCACCGATTCGGATATCGGTCGAAAATCGTATCCACTTGGAGCCGTCACGTGGCAACACATGACGTGACGCTACAAGTGAAGCGTGTTCACTGAGCTGTGCGCGTCGGTTGCAGGTACCAGGGCTGGGGCACGTCGCCCGGGCAGACGTCGTACGCGGGGTACGGCGCGGCGGGCGGCGGCGCGGGCCCGGGCAACTACCAGGGCTGGGGCGCGCCGCCCGGCCCGCAGGCGCCGCCGCACGCGCCCGCCTGGCCCGCCACCAACAACTACACGCAGCACGCGCAGCCGCCCGCGCAGGGCTACGGCAGCTACGGTATGTGACACACGCACACGCACACACACACACGCCCGCCACCAACAACTACACGCAGCACGCGCAGCCGCCCGCGCAGGGCTACGGCAGCTACGGTATGTGACACACGCACACGCACACACACACACGCCCGCCACCAACAACTACACGCAGCACGCGCAGCCGCCCGCGCAGGGCTACGGCAGCTACGGTATGTGACACACGCACACGCACACACACACACGCCCGCCACCAACAACTACACGCAGCACGCGCAGCCGCCCGCGCAGGGCTACGGCAGCTACGGTATGTGACACACGCACACGCACACACACACACGCCCGCCACCAACAACTACACGCAGCACGCGCAGCCGCCCGCGCAGGGCTACGGCAGCTACGGTATGTGACACACGCACACGCACACACACACACGCCCGCCACCAACAACTACACGCAGCACGCGCAGCCGCCCGCGCAGGGCTACGGCAGCTACGGTATGTGACACACGCACACGCACACACACACACGCCCGCCACCAACAACTACACGCAGCACGCGCAGCCGCCCGCGCAGGGCTACGGCAGCTACGGTATGTGACACACGCACACGCACACACACACACGCCCGCCACCAACAACTACACGCAGCACGCGCAGCCGCCCGCGCAGGGCTACGGCAGCTACGGTATGTGACACACGCACACGCACACACACACACGCCCGCCACCAACAACTACACGCAGCACGCGCAGCCGCCCGCGCAGGGCTACGGCAGCTACGGTATG
Source organism: Colias philodice (assembly GCF_061535455.1). NCBI lineage: Eukaryota > Metazoa > Arthropoda > Insecta > Lepidoptera > Pieridae > Colias > Colias philodice. The sequence continues at coordinate 9,592,427 of NC_143104.1, forward strand.
TGACACACGCACACGCACACACACACACGCCCGCCACCAACAACTACACGCAGCACGCGCAGCCGCCCGCGCAGGGCTACGGCAGCTACGGTATGTGACACACGCACACGCACACACACACACGCCCGCCACCAACAACTACACGCAGCACGCGCAGCCGCCCGCGCAGGGCTACGGCAGCTACGGTATGTGACACACGCACACGCACACACACACACGCCCGCCACCAACAACTACACGCAGCACGCGCAGCCGCCCGCGCAGGGCTACGGCAGCTATGGTATGTGACACATGCTACGTAGACACGCACACACATGGAAACACACTCGCACGCACTTGCACACGCAAACACACTCGCAATCACGCACGCGCACGCAATTCACATGCACGAAAATACGGGCACGCAAACACAGGCACGCAAACACACTCGTACGCAAATACGCACGCAAATGCATGCACGAACACATAAACGTTTACACATAGATACACAAATGCATAAGTACTTTTATTAAAAGTTAAGACTTCAAGTTGTAAAAGAAAAAGTATCAAACTGTTTGCGTTTTATTTTCGTTTATTTTTCACATTATTATAAATTTAATTACTTATATAATAAATTATTGTTTATACAACAACGCTGCTGGGAAGAACACTTCTTGATATATACATAAATTCATACTTGTTGAGGAGACGAGTTCTTATTACACTAACATGCACACAATTAAACAGGAACAATCAGCTCACAATAGATTAATATGAAAATAAACTCACTACTTAGTTATAAGAATATCTGATGATTTTTCATACAATTTCACATACTCCCGTTACGTCATGTAGGTTTTAATTTATTCGAACACCCGATTATATAAGTTTTTAAAAATCGTTGGTTAGTAACAATTTTGTGAATCTCGATTCTCGGCACAAACTTAAACATAATTTGGTAAACAGCAGTTAGGATTGAACAACATGATGTGTAAGTATAAAAAACTTCCACTGCAATATTTTGGCACAGTTTATAAATTATTTCATATTATAATATTCAAAATCCAAATCTAAGCAAATAGACAAATTTAAATAGTCAGAAGAATTTCCAATTTTATTGTAGGAAAAAAATGCGACATTAAACACTTGACCGTAATTTGAAGCTTACTTCATTGAGAAGGCACCTAGCTTTTTCCGCCTATTTTGCCCTCTCTTTCCGTTGTATATATGCTATCTCTCTCGCACACCTCTCCACCAGGTGACGGGGCGCACGATAATGTGCGGGCGCTGGATGTTTTTTCATTGGCGTCTAGCTTCCGCCGCGAGAAGGTTGTCTACAAGACTACAACCTTGGTGCTATTAAGTATTAAGTATTGCTTAAAGCAAGTGCTAAAAGTGTTAAAAAGTGTATCCCGTCGGATCGGTACAGTGAGTTATTTTTACATCTATTCTAATAATATTTTACTTAAAAATGAGTAAAAATCTTTAAAGTCAACGGTATAATCGTTGGACTTTATTTAAAATGCTGAGGTTTTTAATGAATCCTTCAGCAATAGTTTATTTTTCAATATGCTTAAATACTTAATAGCATGAATAAAGATATTTAAAATTAACGATACAACCGTTACATTTTACTTGAAATAGTAACTTTTCTTTTGAAATATTTCATTATGCAATATGTACTAATTAATATTTGAATTTTTAATACTGTGAGTAAAGCTATTTTAACGGTGTTACCGTTCGGCTTTACTCGAATCGTTAATATTACTTTTGTGATTATTTGATATTACTAGATATATCAAATACCCTCTCTTGTATATAGATATTTTTAATTATTTATTTCATTTTTAATAATGTGTTTTTATTACAAGGTTACAAGTGAATTTTTCTTGGAAAAATTACAATTAATACCTACTTAGTATGGATATGAGCCAACTCAAAGCTTTACAGGCATACAATCCATTGCTACGACTTTATTACATTGTCGTTATCACTAGGAACGGTTCGGAATTCCTATATGTAATAGTTTATTACTAAAAATTATCGAACGAGATGAGTCAGCTCCAAGAAGTCACGACATGTCAGAACATGTTGTGATATTATTTTATAAATCGTACGGGAGTTACCGCTCAACTGAATAATGATGGAATTCGCTCATGTATAGTAGATACGTACCATGAATGTACCACACATTCAAAACTATCCGTAGTCTATACGTGTCCTTTTATGAGTATTATTCTGATCCGTTTTTATGTGAAAATAGACATATTACACACGGCTAATTTGATTGAAAATTACGTTTCCTATGTTTCAAATGATGCAACTTTTTTGTTTAAACGAGTAAGTACCAAAATTTTACAATTAAATTCTTTGGTTTACTGAACTTGTGCTGAAAGGGTTATCGTATAATAATTATCGAGATACCTTAATATAAATTAGATTTAGATACATTTATTTCAAAGGATTTACAATTCACTTCTAACGTTTTAGAATAATATTATAAACTTGTACACCTTGACAAAAAAGTAAAAAATTGCGGGTGAGTGGAGATTATTTTGTTCAATTAAATATAACGTCCTACGACGGTATGGTTGCGTTCGTAAGGAATGTTAACGGATATAAAGCAACTAAATGTTACATCGATTGCATGAACAAAAATAAATATGAATCGAAGTTCATTTTAAAATTTAGTGAATTGATTTGAATTATGAATTTATTAAATAGTTAGTTCTTTTTAATATAAACATAATAATTAATTACCATTGTCAAATCAATTCTTATTAATTCATCCTGGACAGTTGTCGCTAACATTGGAAAATAAGTTAAAGGACCTTGTTAATTGCTATATTATTTAAATGATTATTTACTGCTAATTTTATATTAGCACTAAGGTATATTCTTGCTCGAAGCAGAATACATAAATGTGGCCACTACTCCTCGCAGGGGTTAGCCAGGTCAAATCCACCCTCGCAGGGTGTCTCTTAAGCATTTTTTGGCAGGCCCTACTTATTTCTAGTTACAAACATCCCTCGCGCAGCTGTCGCTCGCAGGGAAATGGTGCAAATATATATCGGCCCTCGCGGGGCTTTGATTACAACCGTCCCTCACGGAAAAGATGGTGCAAATATATATCAGCCCTCGCGGGGCTTTGATTACAACCGTCCCTCACGGAGAAATGGTGCAAATATATATCAGCCCTCGCGGGGCTTTGATTACAACCGTCCCTCACGGAGAAATGGTGCAAATATATATCAGCCCTCGCGGGGCTTTGACTACAACAGTACCTCACGGAGACATGGTGCAAATATATATCAGCCCTCGCGGGGCTTTGATGGCGATTGGTGCAAATATACAAAGGATTGATCATTAAAATGATCATAGATATTTGCTTTCGTCAACGAGGACCCACGAAAGAAGTTTTGGATATGACCGTATCGGATTCACTCTTCTAAGGTAGGTAGAAAAAGGTTTTGAAATCTTCTTCACAGTGGGCAGTATAGTAATATGACCTAATAAATACAATAAAGGTTAGAGACGTCAAATAATGGGCGCATGAAATTGATACTTCGTATCCTAAAAGTTTACGCTTCAGGAATCAGGAAACCACCATTGGTTTACCAATTATGGAAATTGGAATTGAACAAATCGTATTTACCAATATAAAGCCTATTCACAACAAAGGAAGGCGAGTCGGATCAAATATCATCTCGCAGATGATTTGTGGCGGTGGTTTCGAGGATTGTCACCAAGCCTTGTGTCAACGGTATGTTTGGTATCGTCATTCAATGGCACTAGCCGACCAATTTTCATATAAAAACATCGGAAGAGATTTTTTAATCGCAAAGCGATTGAATGTAACAAATGACGATTGATTCAAAATCAAATTTCAAATTTCAAACGATTGATTACGTATATTTGACCTCTCATAGGCCTATTTTAGTTGCCCGGTCTTGTAGGCAATTTATTTGACTCGTTTTTCAACCCATTTGACCTCATTATTGCACCCATGAGATTTTTCTTCAGGGCTCAAACAATAAATCGCTGAGGGATTAGGATAATCGTTTGTTAGACAAGTTTCTTGTCATCCCACCAGGATTATTATATTGTATAATAAAGTTATATACAACTATTTACGTAAAACGTTTAAGTACTCAACGAATACTGAGAATACTGACTGTTGAGTTACATAGGATAGAGGATAAATAACGGAAAGTCAATCTATCCAAACAAAAACCTCTTATTATTAGATATTACTTGGAACCCCTACCCTAACGAGAAAGCTCTGCCAAATGACTGTTCATTTCTTGGCTTTGAGGGGGGGGGGGGGGCAATAAATGAAATGCAGTAGGTACAGACTATACGGCTTTTAAAATATAAGTCTGGTAAGCGAACTAAACTTTGCTAGTTTAGTTCTTGCTATATCGCTGTCCGTGGCTGCCTCGCGTGTTTACGGATGAATAAAGTAATGTCCTGTCTTCGCATCCACAGCTAACTGTCCTATACTGTCATAATCTTAACACAGATTCATTGGACATAGCTCCCCACGAGCTCTGTTCTTCATTTTTGCACTCGCACAACTGTGGACAACACGAGAGCAATGCCTGCATTGGTAGCAGTTACAATCAAGGGCTAGCAAGGTAGGCTAGCCATATTACGGATGTTGGAACAACCGACTATATTTAGGGCAATTTTCTTTGTCCAGTGTAACGTTTAGACTGTCGTAGCATTCCTACGGAACAAAGATGGGATCAGATCTGCATCCTTAATGAAGTTAATCGAAAGGAGATACTTTCAGACGACGATAGTATTCAAAATCCACCATATTCCTGAGCATAATAATGCATAGTTAAGCTTCTAATCTCTCTTGCCGTTATCCTGCAGCAGAATTCCTTGGCGATAATTTGTTCTCGTAATGCTGGGGCCACACTAACGTCTAACGTCTAATGCCCTTTATCGCGATAATTATTCCGATAATTTTTAAGGCGTTAAGTGGGTGGCTACACTTGAACGGTCAACGTGAATGCCGATTGTTGGCGATAAAAACGGCGTTAATTTTACTAAAATTCTAGCAAGATGGACGTAGTGTGACCGCTTCATTGCGTTAATTCTCGCGATAAAGCTATCGCCTCGCCAAACGGCAATGTTAATGCCGTTGTTAAATAATACTGGCTACACCTAAAGTTAACGTCCATTATCGCGTTAATTAATGGCATTTCCCGTTAATGTGGCCCCAGCATTAGAACGAGCGAGGTTGTTACGATAATATGAGAAATCCTGTCAGTTAGAGACCTGAATGACGCGATAGAGTACCGCTATTTCAGTAGTAGTAGCACCTAGAAGGGTGAAGGTATTCTGGAAAGCGGAACTGAAGGCCCGGTCAGCAGCACCAGCCACCTAATAGACAGTGTTCAGTGCTGCACCACTATAATCTGCAAAATGACTCTGACGGTATGAAAATGTGGAGTACATTTTCAAAATATCAAATGATATAGTTGGAATAAAAATCCTATTTGCCTCCGTCTACCCAAAAGACGTACGGAATAGCTAGTAGTAGTTGGTTGAATTATAATAAGTATAGTTAAAATCCTTTATTACTGACTGGATAAATTTGGCTCTTTTCCTATCTGACGTTCATATAGCTGTTGACTGCCTAGTGTTATGCACAAACACTATTATAAATAAGTCACGTTATGTAGTCCCGAGACTTTCGGTATATAAGTTCTGATGTAAATCATAGTTATATCTTAAAACTGAATTGATTAAAAGTAACGTACCTACTTAGCTGTAGTAATTGCAGTTTTGGGACACAGATAAGCTCTTTATCATTTTAGTCTCTTGAGTTCAGTATATTTGTTTCCAGTACAGAGTTTATGACCTATCAGTTTTAAATAAATAATTCATGCATTGTACTGAAAGTACCAGCCATGTTTAGATTATGATTGCGACGTTGGCTCTAAACATTAAAAGATACCGCACGGTTTAGTTGGATGTTAAAAATCTGTATTATAATTTAAACCATTTACCTGTTTTGTTATTTTATTGCCTTATTCAAGGGGTGACCTTTTAAATTTACTTCTGACCCCAAAAGTAGGACCAAGGTCTCTTCTTGTCCGCTTGTAGCAGGTTGGGTTAAAACTGTGTGAGTTGAGACATTTGGTAATTCTATGTTAAGATGATTCAATGATGCTTCTGCAGAGTTCTAATTGAATAAATAAAGGTTTGAGTTTGAGGTATTTTTGCCTCGTCGGGATCAGCTGTTGCTTCATTTTGTAAGTAACATCTAAATGCGTAATTGAAAGTCGTTACTGGCGCTTTCGCAGATTTACGCTAAAGATAGTGGAAATTGTAGTAACTTTAACTTTTCAAGCCCAAAAAGGTTAACTAAGGTACGCTTGAACCAATCTCATAAGTTCTAATACTTTTAATCATTATGATTAACTTTTTGGTTCTTATTTGATTAACTTTTCATCTGGGATTGTTAATATATTATATAATATAAAAATTTGTGTGATTTATTAGTAGGTATACTATCTGCACACCTTACTCTTTCAAATAAAGAAATAAGTAATTACTTATGTATTCAAATTCACATTGGCGTCACATTGTACACCAGGTGGGTAACAAACAGGTCTCAATGAAGTAAGCTTCAAATTACGGTCAAGTGTTTAATAGCTGTGTTTTACCTGAAAATAAAACACATATTAAATACTTACCTATATTTGAAGCTTACACTTAACGTCCACCTGTTGTGGATTTCGACTCAATGAAAAAACATCCAGCGCCCGCACATTATCGTGCGCCCCGTCACCTGGTGGAGAGGTGTGCGAGAGAGATAGCATATATACAACGGAAAGAGAGGGCAAAATAGGCGGAAAAAGCTAGGTGCCTTCTCAATGAAGTAAGCTTCAAATATAGGTAAGTATTTAATATGTGTTTTATTTTCAGGTAAAACACAGCTATTAACACTAAATTGTTATCCAATTTACTATAGGAGCAGTTTCGTATCAGATTAAAAACAAAACAGGGACGCATTGTTTCAATATTGAATATTTCAATACAGTTTTACAGGAGCAGTTTAGCGCCCAATTTGGTAACTGATAAAAAAATAAATACAATTTTATAGGAGCAGTTGTGTCACAGATTATTAAAGAAAGATTTAGTCTCATGAAAAAAATATACGTTTGCGTAGTGTCCAGTAATAGTAACGTATATATTTGTCGGTGCAGCGAACTACAGCTCGGCGCCGGCGGGCGCGTCTGCGGGCGGCAGCTGGACCAACTGGAACATGCCACAGAACTCCAACTCCACCGGCTCCGGTTAGTAGCCGACTAGATAGCTTGTACCCGACCCAACACTTACCGCGAACTGCTGCCTTGTAGCCGACTAGATAGCTTACCCGAACCAACACTTACCTCGGCAAACTGCTGCCTAGATAGCCGGCAGCTTGTAGCCGACCGAATAGATAGCTTAAAACTGAACCAACACTTACCTCACCGACTGCCCGTTGGCAAACTGCTGCCTAGATAGCCGGCTCCTTTCTTGCCAACCTCGCCAATGAATAGATAGCTTACACTTATAACCTCGCAAACTTATATCGGTTCCCGTTGGCAAACTCCTGCCTAGATAGCTGGCTCCTTTGTAGCTGACCGAATAGATAGCTTAGACGTATAACCTCACGGCTCCTGTTAGCAAACTGATGCCTAGATAGCCGGCACTGGATTATTGTCGATCTCATAGGTTACCAATAGTTTTAACCTTGCCAACACGCGACTCCTGTAAGCAAACTGCTGCATAAAAGCTTACCTAGTCTGTTCTTACCTTAGCGAATCAAAATCGGCTCCCGTTAAAACTGCTGCCTAGATAGATTGCCATATCAAATAGCCTAGGTCCTTGAATAGTAGATGTTACCATAGAACTATCTCACCGGTTTCTGTTTGTCAACTGCTGCCTTAGCTTAGCGACATATGTTATAGTTTATTCAACTTATATACTTGGCCATAGTGGCCATGGGCCATGTTAGCATTCAAGTAAATTCCACACGGTAGTCAACTGCTGCTTAGTTATATTACTCTTAAATAATAAATATATTAGCTGTACATCATCATTTTCATACAGTCCTCAATTTCAACAGGTTCCATAAGTCCAACTGCTGCCTAGATCGCCCTGTGAATTATGTTTGTTTTCCTAGATTGCTGTTAGGACTTAAATGTTCTTTGAATGATTTGAGAAATAGTATGAAACATTTGAATGAATTATTAGTTCCTTTCCTAAAATTAAGAAAAAATACATTATGTTATGTTATTTTTTAATTGACATACATCATATGCGAACAGCGCAGCGAATTAAGTAGAGATTTAGTTAATTTTACAGATTTGTGATTTAATTGAAAGTAAATAATATGTGGGTGTAATAATGACTGTGAGTTTGTTTGTACGGCGTAGCGGGAGATATTTAATTATTGATATGTTTTGAGATCAATTGAATTAGTTAAGAACGGATTGTTTATAATTCTTAATCAATTTAATGTATTAATAATATAATGCAAAATAATGCTTTAATTTCTTTAAAATCGAATTGTGCTAACTTCCCACTCTATTCAAAATCGGTTTTGATGCATTCCTAACAAATACAAAACATATACATTTTTTTATAATTTGCAATATAAATAATAAACTAGTTTAATAAGCTGTTTTTTTTTATAAATTTACCCTCGACTCCCCCACTTTCTGCTAAGTTTGTCAAAGAATTTTTAACTGCATAGTAATGTAAATAAATACAACACATCCACGTCATCCAGTTTTTGTTAGCATTTATAGAACTTAGCCATTTTTATAACAGTGCTGTAATATAACTTGCCTTTTTTTTTTCTATCTACCATCGTAATTTCAGTAAGCTTGTTACCTTTTGTCCAGGTTGCCTGGAAGAGATCACTTTTAAGTGATAAGGCGAATAAACTATACTTTTCTCTTTTTGTTATGTAAATATGTATAGCCATAAGTTTCCCATGTATAGTTTTATTAAAAAGTAATAAATAAAATATAAAAAAAATTGGTTGTTTGTAAAGTAGGTTTACGATCGAGATGTTTACGTGATAACGTCTTATTGGTGGCAGCGCTCGAGATGAGACGGGAGATCGGTCCGTCTCTCTCTCGTTATACTTGCGATCGCGCTCGTGAGGTTTTGGTGTGACACAAGCTTCTGAACATGTCACCCGACTAAAACGATTTTAAAAACGTTAGCACGTCAATAAATAAATAAATATAACGCTTGTCCCCCCAGCCGGGTCGTACGTGCCGCTGTCGGAGGGCGGCGAGATGTACGGGCGCGGCGGCGGCGGCGCGGGCGGCGCGGCCCCGCTCGCCGGCGCGCTCTCCTCCGCGGCGCTCTCCAAGAGCTCGTCGGCGGACTACTCCACCTACCAGCAGTACCCGCCCGCCTACCAGCAGGACCAGGTGCGCACCACACACACGCTTACATGTAGCTGCATAGTGCATACACACACGTGTATGTGCAGCTAGCTATATACACGCACGTGTATGTGTAGCTAGCTGCACACCACACGTGTACAATGTACATGTAGCTAGCTACGTACACACGCATACATGCTACAGTAGTAGCTGCGTACACATGCGCTCGTGTGCATGTAGCTAGCTGCATACACACACGCGCACTCTCGAGCTCTGACCGCGCTGAAGTTGGCTGTGGGAGTGTGCGGTGCCAACTTCAGCTCAGTCGTTGAGTGCGGATGGTACACGTACGAGGTATAAAGGGGAAACAGTATGTGCGGGGGGAGGGTTGATTGATGTATACGTAAATTTAATTGATGGTTATAATAAAACGGGATGTTTTTATACATTTGAAATGACCGTGTTGACATACTGTTTCCTATGTATACTGCGTTTTTAGAAAAATGTGTCTATAGCGCCGCTCAAGTACTTAATATATACAATCGTATGTAATGTATTTAGTAAAACCATATCGATTTTGTTATTCAATAAAGTATGTAAATTATAGTGTCGTTATACACATATTTTTCTAATTTATTACAAATACACGGGGGAAATGAATGCGGTAAATTATCGCGACGGAATTGAGCATATGCTGTTAAAAATATCCCATATTTAATATTGTATGACTGAATAGAATAAATCTAAACATTATGTTGTGACGTCTATTCCTTATCAGATCAACTATTTAATGCCACACCATTGTGCAATGAAATCCGTCGCGAAAATTGTACATGTGCATTACTAACTCATGCATATCGACACAAAAGTGGAAGGCCTTCGAATTCTATTACTCTAATTCTTAAACTTTAGTCTTATAATAATTTTTGTCATAATACAAAATAGCAAATTGGACTCGAAGGTTTTCTATAAGTTATTTTGATGGATAAAAATAACTAAACTTGCTTTGCACAGTCAATTTAATTTTACGAGTTTTAAAAATCCGTCAAAGTAACCTAATTTGAACAATGCAACTAAAACAATTGCTACTTTCATTATTTTGATATTGGCAATTTTTTTAACCATGCAGTAATACGCTGATGTTTTTTTAATAACATTTGAACTCGGTATAAACTATTTGAGTAAGATTAAAGTGGATGGCTTTATATAAAGATAATTAATAGTAAATGCCGGGTGCAAAGTGGGAATGGATATTAATATATGTAGTAATATTGTGCTTTTGTTTTCAAATTGCCAGCTGTGCCGTTAAACGCATAATCGAGTGATTCCTTATCATGCTTGAACCATAAAATCTAGTGCGTGCCTAATCGTATTTGCAATTTAATATCAATCATTATTATTCTGCTTGTTACCTTCCAATTTTCTCGTAATATAATTTCAATTGTATCAATAGCATTCAAAATAAATAAATAAATGACGCGTATAAATTGCAAATACTTTTGGACAGTTTTTTCTCAATTCTATCTCGTTGTGACTCGAAGTTAACACTATTTTTGAGTCATGACATAAAAAGTGGGTTCCGATGTTTAACCTCCATTATATAACCGATATATAGGAATATTATTATTGACATGCTTTTATTTATTCCGCCATATGCATTGTGACGAGGAGTGGTGTTTTAAACTTACTGGATATTTAAATTCTATTTTGGATTACATATTCATAATAGTTTAAATTTAAAATTATTCACATCAAATTTTTCTGCATTACATTTTTATTTATTTAAATTATTTTTCATTTCATCCTTTTTATCCAGTTCGTTTAAAATTCGCAAACAAACAATTATATTTCTAACTATTTATATGGACCTATAATATATTTATTTAATTAAGATCAATGCATATAATTATAACTGCTATGAGGCGACGTTTCTATTTCAATATGTAAAAGTACAGCCAAGTTGATACACTATTTGCTACAAACTACCCGGGGCTTGTTTCCTTTGTCCTCTCCGCTTTTCGATTTCGTTTTCACATTCATTATAATTTGACTCGATCCACCCAAAAGCATGTGTGAATTCGTTCCCGTCCCGAATGTTTACTGCGTAAAGCGCGAACGGCGCTGGGCTAATTTCAAATTGGTTGTACTTTGCGAGTTTGTTTGCGTTACACGACCGGTGAGCGAGTGATATTCAGCGAAAACATGATATATAAACACTTGAATGCAAACAAACCTCCCGAGCGGGCCGCAGCATGTGCCGCCGCGTGTGTTCCCATATCTATGCTTGTTATATTTGGAGTTACATCGGACATCGACGCCCACTTGCATGCTCTCGGCGAGAACGAATGTGCGATGTCTTTTTGATTGTCCGAGCTGCGCCGGGCTAGTTCGCAGTCGCACCGCTATCCATAGTGAAAAATCAAGAAGATTAATGTTATCAAGTTTCGCTGAAGGTCTCTCATCACCCAGTCCCAGTCCCACAGTCCCACCGTCCCACCGTCCCACACACCCGCTCCCAGATCATCTTCGGGGATTCACACGCTTTCGGTTCCATGTTCACGCTCTGCGCTACTTACATTTCTTGCTATGAGTTGGAGCGAATTGTGGCGAGTGGGACTTTATGTCTGTAATTCTTCTTTTCCAGTTGGTCGATCAGGGCCCACAAGAGTGGCTCATCCCGAAAGACAATTAAACGTTGGGTGGGTTCGGATGAGGGTATGTCGCGAAACTCGGGGATTTCTCACTATGGACGGTTCGATCGTGCGAAGGTTTCGCGGGCTCACCTTAAAGGCATCGCACCGCACTAGATTTTTAAGCTTTACCTTAGTACAGTTCGTGACACGCGTTAGCATTTTTTGTAGCCTTCGAGAGATGATTATACGCTTTGTTTCATCTCGGATAACTGTGAATTGGCATTTAAAGTACAAATTAGTAAAATTTGGATTTTTCATATTGTTACAGGTTCATTAATAGATATATAATAATTTTAACGATAAAAATAATATTAAGAAGTGTACTTTAAGTGTTCAGAGATGAAATTCGATTATTCTGTTAAATGTAACGAGAGAGCATATTTCAAAACTGTGTCGCATATATTTCATGGGGTGTTCATTATTGTAAAACGAAATAAAAATCATGAAACGGATTATACATTAATTTTGCAATTATTTTGAACAACTTGACGCCCCATGACGACACAGTCAAAAGTGCCGAAGCCTGCGCTCAAATTATTTTAGAATATATATTTTTTATACTTCTATTCATTCAATTTTGGAAATTCTATCTTTATACTTGTCCTGTTCAGGCTTCGGTTGGTAAATTCTTAGTGCGCGTCTTATACCCTTCGATTTGTCGTCGGACCTATTCATAAATCCTTAATTGTTTTGACTTTTCTTATTATTTCCTGAAATCAATTGGACCACAAATCGTTTGGTATTCGGAGATCGTTAACGCGAGTGGTCTGTTTGATTTTGAATTATAGCTTCCTAATTTACTCGATATACAACTATGAATTTAATAGACAAATCATATCATGCAGAGAAAAATAGGCCGCTTCGCATCAACGATCTCCTGTGTATCCCTCTATATACATAATTAATTTGATAAGTTGCAAATTGCCTCGTATACTACGTCTAGTATAACTTGGCAAAGCCTACGGTATAATTATACAATGTCATTGTTGTAAGAATAATTTTAAAGGCCTATCGGAATATCGATCATAGTAACAATAAGTCACGGTCTGGCCAGTTAGTTTAGAGGCGTGTTATGGCTCGACGACCTCATCGTTAAATCGCATTCGGTATCTTGTCAGCGTAATAAACGTTATAATAAAAACAAGACGGGTTGCACTCCGGGAGTGCCGGCAGAAGTGAAAACTTGATTATTAACGTAGAGCATGTTTGATATTTTGGAATGGTATCCGTCTTACGCTTTTTCGATCAGGTCATGTGTCCTGACGCGAGTTTAAGATTTTATACCCATTACAGAAAAAGTGCTCAACGCCGCTAAAGAAGTTTTCTCTTCAAAAAACTTGTCCATTTCAGAGTTTTTAAAATAGTCATCGCGATCGAATTCGATTTAACGGTTACGTTTAAAAGTCCGTTCACTCGACGTAATTAGTGCTCATTTTGAACATTTAAAACGTAAGCCCATTGAGCCCCAAGCGGCTCGATCCGTCCCAGATACAATAGATTTTCTATTGTGTCTGTGGTTCCGGGGCCTGAGTTAACTGACAATGATTGCAAAACGGGAAATTGTCGCGTGAGCGGATCGAGCCAAGCGTCCCCGGTACGCGTGTGACGGTCGGGCGCCAGTTATACTAGACGCGCGGGAGGGGTTGGGCTGACTCGTGTGTCCGCCAGGGCTCGTACGGCGGCGCGGCGCGGTTCGCAGCGGGCGGCGAGTTCCCCAGCCAGCCAGGTGTGCACCTCCCGCACCACGCGCCCAAACACTGCGAGTTTAGCAAGGAGTGGCCCGCCGCCTAGGCGCCGCGACACGCCACACGCCCACACGCCCACACGTAGCCCGCTTGCTTGATGACTCTTCATTTAGATATTAAACACTTAACGGATTTTAAACGCGATTTATTCATTCTATTATTACATCGCGAACACTTTACAGCGAGCGTGGTCACGGGGAGACTGTAATAGAATGAATAAATTGCGTTTAAAATCCGTTAGTCTTTAATTTCTAAATGTATAATACTCGCGTAAAATCAAACATAAGAAGACACTCTTCATCCTTTGCTGATTCTTCTTTGACTTAACTTAATTATCCGTTTATTATTTTAAATAGCGTCTCGTCCTTCCGACTTCCCATGTAGCATCAAAATTATCGATCAAGCGGGCTATTCTGTCCGCAAACTTGTCCCCGACCAGATCGAGTACCCGGTTTAGTTTAGGTTCGACTCGGTTGGCAACATTCACACCCGACTGCCGGTCGTCCCGATGGCTGCCTTTTTTAATTTTTGTCTTCGAATAATTACAGTACTGATTTTGAATAAACGTTGCGCATCATCGGGCGGCCGGGTCGATCACACGACACTATCAAATCTGTCTCTGAAATGTGACAGTGAACCTTGATAGTAGGATTTTTTATTAACATTCATTCATCGACGTAGGATTTGACTTATACCGACACAAAACAGAAGGCAACTCGCGTATTTAAACATTTAACGTGTTACATCGACAATTTAATCGTGGAAATATGTCAAGTTCAATGCAACATTAATGTAAAGTAAACTTTGTAATCGATTACTATAAGAACTGAACTGCATTAACACAAACCCACACGCGTACGTAAGGACCTACATTTTTATAATGTTAAATATTTATTATTAAAGAACTAATTATGATATTAGATTTAAAACACCTGCATGAATAATTGGATAGTGCTTAGTGAGGCGTATTTTTTGAATTCGCTTGTTGCAACGTTTCGCTGTGTTAAATGTTTCTCTCGTGAAGTCCCTAATGTAATTTGATGAACTTTTCCTTTCCCCGAAGTCTCGCGGCCCCTCGACTAAGTCCGAAGAACGCTGAAGTCGGCACGTACTCTCCTGTACGACACGTTTCTTTTTAACTCTTTAAAATATTTTTGGATGTGGGCTCTTAACGTTTTTAATCTTCTTATATATTATATTTTTGATTGTCAATTATTATCATTTTTCTTTCGGAGTTAAAATGATTTCTTTTAATAATATCATGTGGATCTTCGCGATCTCGTATGTAAGTTAGTGGTGATGTTACAATGTAACGTAAGTAACAAGAAGCGCCCGCGTTCGGCCGCCGGCGCGCATTTGACAGACTCGCGACGCGCGACGCATACACATAAACAACTTAACTTAAGCTAATCACTTGTATAAATATTTCGTATTCGTATATATATCGATATGTATGGTTAATATTAGAAGATTTTTGGTTATTTACCACGCACTAGAGTTAGGAAAAACGGTAGCGATGTAATGAAATTATTATTATTATTATGTGTTAATTAAACGAAACATAGTAGGATGACTGAACGTGATTCTTTTAATTAATATTTTTCCCGTTGTTTTAAATAGTAGGGGAACAATTTCTGTGTACATGATTATTCGTAATTTTAATTTCTTATACATATATTGAATTTTAGTTATCGCATTTTTAAGTTATTAATTGTGGAATTTATTAACTTTAATGAATTAAATTTACCTGCCAAATTGTTAAAACAAACGATAACGTATGTGTTAAGTGACTGACGAAGCTCAATCATTAGGATATAGATAGGGCGCCGCCCCGCCCCGTTCGCGCGGACTCTTGTACATATATATACTTACTTGTGTGTAAAGCATAATTTTAATCGAACCAATTGACACATAGTTTTAACGTTTTTAATTTGTACGATTGCCAAATATTTTTTAAAACTGTATAGATTCGGAGCGCTCCGGCTCGCGCTCGGGCGCCGCGCCCCGACTTGTGAGTTATTATTTAAATAACATTTTTAGATTAAATTTAATGTTAGTCCTTTACTGTACTATATCGCTCAATCATTTGACCGATCGACTGATTAAAATTTTAGTGATAAGCTAAGTAATGAAATCGGAGCGTAGCAGTCGAGCGCGGCGGCTGGTCGACTTTATTTGTTGTAATTATCTTAGAGTTTACGGCGTACTGTTAGACTGCCCCCTTTATACGAACGGGAGCTGTTCCTTTAATTTTAAATATCTAGAGCGCGACCGCCCTACTCGCGGCGCAAGATAAGATTTGTTATAAATGTTTTTACTAGACGAATTGTTGAATACATTGAATGCATAATTTGATCGCGTATAGTATAGGGTTATTTAAGATCGCACCATAAGTAAAGTATAATTTATATACGATGAGTAAAGTGAGGAGTAAGCAAATTTATAAGTGACGCGGTCCGGCGAAAGGTGCGGGGTGCCAAATTAACGCTAAACATACTGAGGAAAACGCCTTTACATTGTGATGTTCATAGTTAATGCACATATTGGTACATTTCTTATAGCTCTATATTAATTACACACGACTGACATAATGTAGGAAATGGAAACTCGTACCTTAAAACAATATAAAGAAATAAATAATTAATTAATAACTAAACGATTGAAATCAGTGCCTAATCGCCCACTAGGTTACGTGTAGTCTTTACTATTTATCGCTTCGTTTACTGTCGTCTGATCGTTCCTATATTTAGGTTTAATTTGTTTCAATTTCATTCCTCAGTTACGGCTCTTTATTCTAAGTCTCTTTAGTTGTGTAGGCTCGTTGGAACTGCACGTTCACGTCGCTTTTAATTGCATTTTACCCGGTCCCATTTCGCTAACCGCCACACCGTACACGGTCCACCGTACACGGTCCACCGTACACGGTCCGCCGTACACGGTCCGCCGTACACGGTCCGCCGTACACGGTCCGCCGTACACGGTCCACCGTACACGGTTCACCGTACACCGTACAAACTCGCGCGACTCGTCCGCGCGCTCATCTCTCACGATCACTTACCGTAGCTATAATGTGCAACCACCGATGAATCGATCGAAACGTTTAAAACGATGCCTTAAAAAGTTAAGTAAATATATAGATGATTTATATTATATTATTTTCAGTGATATTCGAGTTAGCACTAAGGTGTTAGGGACGGGTCGTAAGCCCGCACTCACAAACGTTCGGAACAATTAAGCAAGTTAGTTTGTAATGGATCAATGTGGCAATCATCTAATTAAACATAAAGAGTATGATTTATTTATGATAAAGTATGATATGTATTTAGAAATTTTAGATTTACTCAACATTAAACTTAGTGCAAATTATTGTGAAAAATCAATTGAAGACTATTTATATGAGTTTTTAATTATTATTATATAGGAGGAGAGCATTAAATATTGGATGAATTTATTAATTAAAAATAGTTAGCGAAATACAAATACGATAAGACTAACGAGGCTCGTCTGTCAAATGTCGCCGGGAGCGCTCGCGGCGCCTGACGCACTTGCATCATTGCATTTTAATATTACATTATTACACTGAGTAATATCTACATAAGATATATTATGTACTGTATCTTAATATAATGTTTATGGAATAATATTTTAATCATGGCTTAACTGTAGTGATGTTTTGTAGTTAACCTTTCGACTCTTGTTTGTATTACTTTATATAGTGTACGCGGTTTTTATATGTGTATGTTTATTCAGTAGTATAACATGTTTGTGTAAAAGTGTATTTTGGTATTTGATAGCTAGCGCGTCGCAACGCGAGCGCATACATCAATAAAGTTTACGATCGTAATTGACTAATTATATTATACAATCCCCTAGTTGTAACGTTAGATTAGCTGAAACTCTCTTTTTAAGTTCTTTTTACTCGTAATTGCATTTAAAGCAAATGCGTCGGCAAACAACGGCCGATTGTCACTATAGTCGGTTCTAAACTTATTTTTAAAAACCAATGCAGGTATTATTAATATAAAATCCTCGTATTTATGCTAGAGTATATAATATAATGTAATTATTGAACACATTTTAATCGTAAAATAAATTGCACGGGCTTTACAGTTAATTATAACATTAATTATTATAAAAACTTAGGGCAAGTTGTTATTTATTTCTGTTTTAATTAAAATTTTGATGTTGATTATTTTTTTAACTATATTTTTTCTTTATAGTGAATTAAAGTACATATTTCGATCTATTTAGATTACAAAATGATTAGGTGAACTATCGACTGATGTACAATATTTAAAGTAATGTTTACTTACGGCAGTGTATAAGTTTTACTCGACGCGTCCCACTACGGGGCGCCGTATTTATACTGACTTGTATTAATTTCGTATAAAGTGTAATTAATCGGAAGCGGCGGCCGCGATAGAGCCATCTACTAAGCATGTTACGATTGTAAGACTATTATCTAGATTCGTTGTATCTTGTAATGTACTATACCTTAGCCCTAACGAGTGCGTGCGCGAGCGAGCGCGGAGGCCACGCCCACGCGCTCGCTCCGCATACTTTATATAAAAAGGAAAATTATGATAGACTTACGCGTGCGTCCTTGTTATTTTTTTTACAAGTACCTAATGATAATTAGTTAATTACGGTTATTGATTAATAATTAACCGAAGCACTAAAATTTTAAGATGGAAAGCTTTGTATGAGATTTAAGTATTCGATGTAATGATTAAAAGTGCTATCACAGAACATAACACTAAGGTTTTTTCGAAGTAGAAATTATGCATTATTCATATTAGGTATTTTGGGTATATATTAGCGTTAGTTTTAACTGGTAACGTTTAAGTATGTAGTTTGTAATGTAATGGAAAAAATTAAACGGTTTTGTCGTAGTTTCCTATTATTAAGCTTCTTCTACCTTAATGGTTTAAGTAATTACTATTACTACTGGTTTATAAATTTAAAATATTAATATTACCACTGCAAATATTTGAGATATCTTATGATGAAATATATATCTACTTTAAGGACATTATAAAACGTAGATAATTAAAAGAAATCAAAAATTTCAAAATAATACTGGCATTTTTAATGGTTGCATCCCCCACTCCCCACTAGATAAGTTATCATAATTTTTGTTTTTATACTTACAAACGTCTAGAATAGTCTTACTAAACTCTATTCAAATATACCCGATATCGTACACGGATATTTCCAATAATTACTGATATATAAATTATACATTTCGAAAGCACACAAAACTTGCATGCACTACTAACGCAGTACTAACACTATGTAGGTATATGGCAAGGTAATCTTTGTTGACTAATAATTTATTCACACTTGTATCTGTCTATGGCTTATTTATAGTCTATAGCTTTACACAATTATATTTTGCTTCATTATTACTTTAGTCTTTCTTGAGAAATGCACAGAAATATTTTATTCATCTTCTTTGATAGTTCATTCCAATTTCATAACATTAATTTTGTTGTGAAATTGGTACAAAAATAGTTTAAAAGTAAATGAACGTTTAGCAGAGGGTGACGGCGTAAGCAGTAATGCGGGCAGTCCGAAGTTTGTGCCACAAATGAATGATGCGATCGGAACATTGCCACAGGTTATATAATGAATTCAGTCGCATATATAGATGAACAACTAAATTAAATTCTTAGCAGTCTCATACAATTTATATCGTAGTTCTATTTAGTGATTAACAATTATTGAAATGCAGGTCCCTATGATGTACTGCGGAGGCATGGTATCCCCACAGCCCTCGTTTTGTAACGTATCGGACATATCCGCGTCTGCCTCAGGTCTCCCAAAATTTAAACCCTCGTTAATTCATTTAGTTGACGTAAATTCATATTTGTTATAGAAGTAACCTCAGTATAACATAGCATGGTCTCATCACACACTACACACAAGTTCGGTTTGTAAAAACACTAGTTAGAACAAATAAATCATACGACTCATGCATATGACATTGGATTGTAACCGTGTAATATCACTAACAACTGCCCGATTTCAATACGTAATACTAGAATTCGTGTTGTCCGTAGAAGTAGGTAGACTAATAGTTAGTTTCGGGGTGAAGATTGGTGCGTGGTGCGGTGAGTTCTTTATTATAATCTTCAGTATCAAGTAAAGTATAATGAGAATTGAATATGCTTGAAAATTTTGCTGTTACGATTTCGGTCGAGTTGTTCAGTGTTAATATAGGTTTATGTATAGGTGACGACTATGAGTACACTGGGGCGTCGGGAGATGGCTACCAGAAGACGTCCAAGCGAAGCTACCACGGATCCTCGGGCGCTGCTTCCGCGTCATCATACCATCCCTATAGGCGTTAGCGAGTGAACGACTCGTCGCTCGGTCATGCTAGCCTGGTACCTGCGATTTTAGACGACTAGCTGGCGGTTCTGACATTGATAAAAAATATTCCTATTACACTATTTAAATAATAACACATAGAAGTTAAAGCTATATCTTTTATACATATATATTTTTGACGTATTTGAAAAAATACTAAAATAAACGCATTTTGAAATATTCTCGGGTTCCGGTAAGTAGAACCGCACGGCAACGATCGTTTTTGAATATACTTGTAAAATAATTATATCTTTTCTACGAGCAATCATTGAGTTTTTAAATACATTTTTAACGGAATCAAGCCTATGGGAATGAGACGCTCTCGGTTTTCTCGTGTCAGACGTACTGCAATCGTCTTATAGACATGATTCCGTGTTATTTTTAAGACGTTAGCATAGTTTTCTATTTTGATACATTTTGGATTTACGATGAGAGGAATCTAAAAATTTACAGTTGTAACTTACTTTCCAATATGAAACGCTTTCATAAAAATATAGGACAAAATCATATTTTGTATGATGTTTTCGACATAATAGCTATTTAAAATGCATTACGAATGTACCTTTTATTCTTAAATGTTTGTTTATAAGGATTAAGATAAATTTGATGAAATTAAATATCATACCGCCATTTTGCGATTATTGTAAGTTTAGAATCTTTCTACCTCTGGCATAATATCCGTTTGGACAAAAAGCATTTACATTTCCTTAATTAAGGCCATATATTTTGATTTGATACACAAAACAATTAAAATTTTTCAGTTATTCCCATTTTGACTTGGTTTTAATCGAAGTGTTGTTTTCCATATATTGTTATGCATGATATTCGGTCAATGTTGGCCAAAATTGTCCGGTGAGACATTCTTCTGTTTATTTTGACTGTGTTCTGTTTACTTCAAATAAAAATACTAATATCTGTAAGTTTTATTTGTATTTACACACCTACAAGACTGACTTCATTCCTTCAAATAAGATTTTCATTGTCGTTCCTAAACTGTTTTTTTTTAAAGAATTAGGTAGCAGATATCATGGTATTTTATTTTAGAGATTCTTTAATATCGCTTTAGATATAGATTTTGCAATATACTAAAATTAAATACATTTCAGGTAAGTACAAACATTAGAATGATACAATCAATGTAATTAAAATAATTTTTATTATAAATAGCTGTAATAATTGTACATAATATTTTAAAACATCAAATCAAGAGACACAATATGATTAAAATATCTAAGCCTAGAGAATATTCTAGAATTACTTTAATTAATGATTAATATTAGGCCTTAAAATTAAGCGGTTCAATCGGATAGCACATGAGTAGTTAGATAAACACTTCTATTATTGTATAATTATTGTAGTTGACACCTTACTTTAAAATTTATAAATAATGGCTAAGTAACACGGCTTAGAGTAACTTTCCTAAGTTTCGTATTAAGTTTTTACGGAAAATTATATGTAGAATTTCTTCTTAATAAATTGTGTAAATTTAATTGTACGCAAATTATTTCTTAATTAAGGCCTAATTTACTTACACGAATCGATATAATTGGACAGAATTTAAGTTGCCAAGAGAACGTTTAAAGCATAATGGTCTCGCAAGTTACTAAATACACTTTAAAATTTTTAAATACATAATAATTTAATTGGCTTGATAGGATTAAGGCACTAGGATTAAAAGCAACTAAGAGTGCTGATCTGATAGGTAGCTATGCGTTTAATAGACATTTAAGGGTGGATTTAAGCGGGAATATACACCTAAAAATATTTTCTGGACATGAAAATGCTAGTAAATATTCAAATGTTAAATTGACCCGACAAAAACTACAATAGTTGGTGAGATTTATTAAATGCTTATATTGTGGGAATCTGGAATGGGCCTTGGCTTAGTCATCTGCAGAAACAACGAACCGTTATAATAGAATATTACCTACTCGTTAAGATCAGCCAATTTTGTTCCCAATGAATGAAAAGGGCGATGCGGGGTAAATCTTGTAGGTGCCTAATACCTATACACGTGTGAGATTTAAAATTATCAAATGTTCACTACAGTCACCACAATAATAGCAGATTTTTGCCAACATTTACTTATAGTCCATTGAATAAAAAGTTCTAGAGTGCGTGAGTTAGTAACGTAAGATGTTTCTTCGGAAACATGTCAAGAGTCCCTAGGTTATAAACATACTAAAACCCCGGGACACTAGGAGGAGCCCCGGAGTGGGGGGAGGGGGGAAATGGGTCCATTTTTTCATTTTTCGCTTAAATCTCAAAAACGGTACATGTAAGAGAAAAACTTTCAAGGAAAAGTTGAAAGGCCATAAAATTATCTACAAGTTGTACCTAAATCATTTTTTCCTATATCCTACTGTTTCTGAGTTATACGCAGTAAAAAATGATTTTGGCTCAAACAATTTCCCCATACTACACATTATTCAAAAAAAATATTTATTTCTTCCAAAAAACTCAAATGTGCAACTTGTGACCGGTACTGATAGATTGCTCTTAATTAGGTCTATAATTGGTAAAATAAACACATTGCTCCATGGAAGCCTTTAGCACATGAGTAGAAAGACGGAACAGAGACTAAGCTTCAAACAAACGCGAGAATCGATTGCACTACTACAAGTACGCGGGGCCATGTGTGTGTGACTCTGGCCGCTTGTCGCGTACGCAGCGATTCTGGAAAAAACCGGTTTAGGCAGAGGACAGTCTCAGGGTTGATACGACGCACGTTGTTTGTTTTATTAGTTGCAACTTGCAAGTTTGAATATTTTAATATAAAACGTAATATTTCATTGTCAAAAATGGTTGTTTATTGTACTGTGTGTATGAATAATAGTAGAAAAACCAAAAATATATCATACTTCAACTATCTCAAGGAGTACAATAGGTGAGTAAATATTTTGATTATTACTTTTTCAAGTAAGTACCTACTTGCGTTTATTTTATTAGGTCCTTTTTTAATAAGATGAGAATTGTACATGGTGTGTTTTTACCTTTCATTATTATTACAAGTTTAGCATTTGTAAGTATGTATGTATGTATTGTAAGTGTGTACATACCTAGGTTGGGTTGTAGTAGGTAGTTTTGTTTAATTTGTCTTAACCTATTGTGACAACCCTACCAAAATAGGTAACAATTTTGCACGTTCTTAAGAAGCTTAGTCTCTGTTCCGTCTTTCTACTCATGTGCCTTTAGGAGGAATCGATTGTCAAAATATTATATTAGGGCAG
The DNA here is from genome assembly GCF_061535455.1 of Colias philodice. NCBI lineage: Eukaryota > Metazoa > Arthropoda > Insecta > Lepidoptera > Pieridae > Colias > Colias philodice. The sequence goes on from NC_143104.1 coordinate 9,615,853, forward strand.
TTTGAGTTACTGAACTTGATCTTTTTATTTTTTTCTTCCAAAAAAACTCAAAAGTGCAACTTGTGACCGGTACAGATAGATTGCTCATAATTAGGTCTATCATTGATAAAAATACCAGATTCCACCGCGGAGGCGTTTACGGGTAATTGAATTTTATTAGGGTAGATACGATACTTGAACTTTTTATTTTTTTTCTTCCAAAAAACTCAAAAGTGCAACTTGTGACCGGTACTATTAGATTGCTCTTAATTAGGTCTATAATTGGTAAAATAAACATATTCCTCCATGGAAGCCTTTAGGAGGAATCGATTGTCAAAATATTATATTAGGGTAGTTTGAGTTACTGAACTTGATCTTTTTAATTTTTTCTTCCAAAAAACTCAAAAGTGCAACTTGTGGCCGGTACTGATAGATTGCTCTTAATTAGGTCTATAATTGGTAAAATAAACACATTGCTCCATGGAAGCCTTTAAGAGGAATCGATTGTCAAATATTATATTAGGGTAGTTTGAGTTACTGAACTTGAACTTTTTATTTTTTTTCTTCCAAAAAACTCAAAAGTGCAACTTGTGACCGGTACAGATAGATTGCTCATAATTAGGTCTATCATTGATAAAAATACTAGATTCCACCACGAAGGCGTTTACGGGGAATTGAATTTTATTAAGGTAGTTATGATACTTGAACTTTTTATTTTTTTTCTTCCAAAAAACTCAAAAGTGCAACTTGTGACCGGTACCGATAGATTGCTCATAATTAGGTCTATCATTGATAAAAATACCAGATTCCACCATGGAGGCGTTTACGGGGAATTGAATTTTATTAGGACAGTTAGTTAAAAAGTTCAAGTATCGTAACTACCCTAATAAAATTCAATACCTCCTAAACGCCTCCATGGTGGAATCTGGATTTTTTATCAATGATAGACCTAATTATGAGCAATCTATCGGTACCGGTCACAAGTTGCACTTTTGAGTTTTTTGAAAGAAAAAAAATAAAAAGTTCAAGTATCGTAACTACCCTAATAAAATTCAATTCCCCGTAAACGCCTCCGTGGTGGAATCTAGTATTTTTATCAATGATAGACACAATAATGAGCAATCTATCTGTACCGGTCACAAGTTGCACTTTTGAGTTTTTTGGAAGAAAAAAATAAAAAGATCAAGTTCAGTAACTCAAACTGCCCTAATATAATATTTTGACAATCGATTCCTCCTAAAGGCTTCCATGGAGGAATGTGTTTATTTTACCAATTATAGACCTAATTAAGAGCAATCTATCAGTACCGGTCACAAGTTGCACATTTGAGTTTTTTGGAAGAAATAAATATCTTTTGATCGATTGATGTGTAGTATGGGGAAATTGTTTGAGCCAAAATCATTTTTTACTGCGTATAACTCAGAAACGGTAGGATATAGGAAAAAATGATTTAGGTACAACTTGTAGATAATTCTATGGCCTTTCAACTTTTCCTTGAAAGTTTTTCTCTAACTTGTACCGTTTTTAAGATTTAAGCGAAAAATGAAAAAATGGACCCATTTCCCCCCTCCCCCCACTCCGGGGCTCCTCCTAGTGTCCCGGGGTTTTAGTATGTTTATTACCTAGGGACTCTTGACATGTTTCCGAAGAAACATCTTACGTTACTAACTCACGCACTCTAGACCCCCCTTGGAGGGACTCATTCAATGGACTATTAGTCTATAATGGTACTTAAGTATTAAGTGTAAAGTTGTAACATCAAAAATCAAATATGATTTAAATTTTCCGCAAAATGGACTATGGTAATGTAGGTAATTGATATCTAGGTCAGATCTGAAAGTCTTCTTGCGGCGCAGTTGGTACAGTCGCAGGGCCGCGGGTCTTCGTACGGGAGGTGCGCCTGCGCAGCGCGGTAGCACAGCTCCCTGTACCGTGCGCAACCTGTAATGGAATCACAATATAATATTGGACAGCTTACAAGTGACGGCATAGTGCTAAATCTTATTATTTTATGCTCTTCTATCGTTCTAGATAGGTCACCTGGTGGTTCAAATGACCCATATTTTTTTTATACCGGCCTGTAGTCTATTAGTTTTTAGCCTTCACTTGAATAGGATTTAGGTGGCATGCAACATAAACTCTTAATATTATTATAATATGAATAACCAGGTTGCTACATTATTATGTTGGTTATTTGTTTGTTACGATTAGATTCAAAAACTGCTTGACCGATTTGTAAAAAATATTTCACCATATAATATGTATACTAAAGTTATGTAGAAGAATGGTGTGCATTGTTACTATAACACTGCACCTCTGTGTAACGGCCCATATCACAAAGATTAGTTATTATTATGCTCTACGTTCACACTGTAGCAGATGGTAATGATATCAGCTTTTCACCTGTAGGTGGTAGAGCCAAACGCGTGTCAGCCGCAAAGCCACGTTGCGCGAGCCGATCCAGCAGCGTGGTAGCCGACCATCACCTTTCATTGTCGCTCTCCATCACTGAAATTTAGAAATTACCTAACAATGTTAATTATTTAACTATGCATATGTAAACAATTGAAAAAAAACCTGCTTTTATTTTTCAATTCAGTACTTATCATTTTATGAACGTAGCATTTGCTTCTAAATATTCACAGGCGTGCAAATATCTTTCGAATGACTAATAGTTAGCTACTTGTTCAAAATTAATTGTTTTGGTTCTCTATGAAATAAAAAAAGTATAGATGAAATTATTATAAAATATTTAGGTAAATCGGATACTACAGTAAACATTTGTGATAAATTTTCTCACACATTTACAAAAGAGATCTCAAATATTAAACACAACTGTGATTATAAATTCCTTGATCGATATACTTACATTAAAGATAGTTTAGTGTCACTAAGGTTTCAAAAAGCATCATCCAAGGATGTTGAAAAAATAATTAATAATTTAAGTTCTAATAAATCGCCTGGTATAGATAAAATAAGGGTAAAAGAGATAAAAATGTTAAAAAGTACACTGAGTCCCATTTTGGCATTGTTTATAAATTTATGTGTAGACAAAGGGCTGTATCCTGATATGTTAAAATCCGCTATAATCAGACCTATTTTCAAACAGGGAGCACATACAGATTACACAAATTATAGACCCATAGCAATATTGTCGGTTATAAATAAAATTGTAGAAAAATATATTGTCGGACAGATTAGTAGTTTTTTAGAAAAAAATAATGTATTAACCGATAACCAATATGGATTTCGGCGGGGCCGAAGCACGGAGACGCTCCTGGCACGATTCACGGATGAAGTTAATGAGGCCCTAGACCAACGGAAGCAGGTGGTGATCGTTTTCATAGACTTCAAAAAAGCTTTTGACACTTTGGAGCACCACCAGCTGCTTCAGGCAATGGAAGAGTGTGGGGTCGCAGGGAGTGTTAGTAAATGGCTCCAGGCGTACCTTGGGAATAGAACACTTGTAACAATGGTTAGCGGGGAGGCCAGTAAGCCGGCAAAGGTTGAGTGTGGCGTGCCAACCGGCTCCGTCTTCGGACCCGTTGGATACATAATGCATGTGAACAGTATGTGCAGTGTAGTACGTGATTGCAGTATATATATGTATGCGGATGATACTTGTCTACTCTATGCGCATAAAGATATGCACATATTAGAAGCTAAAATACAAAATGACTTTACAAATATAATAAAATGGGCGCACGATAATGGAATCATAATCAATATGAATAAAACAAAATGTATACATATTCGCTCACCTTATAGTAAGACTATGAATTCGCCAAAAATATTAGGTCATAATTATGAATGTCTACATATTGCAAAGAAATGTAATTGTAAAAATATTGAATTAGTGGAAGAATACAAATACTTGGGGTTAGTTATTGATAAATACTTTTCATGGAAATCTCATATTCTTAATCTTTCGGATAGGCTGAGGGCAGTTCTTGTAAAATTTCATCATCTTAGTTTTATTTTAGATAAGGCCACTATGTATATTGTGTACTATGCATTGACTGACTCACTGCTTTCTTATGGATTGGCTAGCTATGGGCGCACTTTTAAGACTTACCTTGATAAAATAAAAGCGCTTCAATTAAAATTTATTAAAATATTAGCACATGAAAAAGTAAAAATCCGCTGTAAAAAAAATAATGATTATAACTATTTGTTTGTAGAGTGCAAGATGCTGCCTGTTCATGAGAAGGTAAATATGTTAATAGCAATGGAACAATTTCATAATGATGAATTTAAAATCTGTATTAATAAAACAATGTCTTATAACTTAAGAAATAAAAATGTATTAGAAGTGCCACACTATTGTAACTACTATGGGCAGAGACATAGGAAGTACTTAGTGCCAAAACTGTTTTTTTGTTAATTATTAGGAAGGAATTAAGAAGATATTTTTTAAATGCATTTGAGAGTGAGTTGATGTGTTGATGATCTGTGGCCGTTGAAATGTAACATTGTTAGTTAGAATATCAAAGTGTTAAATTAAATTGTAGTGTTTTATAAGTAAAATGGAAGTACATTTGTAAAATGGAGCTACATCTGCCAACAAACTGTTTTACAGTTTGGCAGAGTATTGTGATAATATGTATATGTGTCTTTGGTTCTGAAATAAAAAAAATAAATAAAAAAAAAAATGATACAAATATTAAATATATTTCAGACAATGAACATTCAATCTATTTAAAACCAGCAAAGAATAAAAAAATGTGGTTAATTAAAAGTCGGCTTACCCTCATTAGGCCCGGGCGAGCGTCCACCGGACTTTTCTTCCACACGGGGACTCGTTGACCCATCTGAATGCTCCTAAAATATCACAATACCTACTTATTTGATTGTTGATTGTTGTGCTTTTATCTATCGTTATAATGCGAGGATGAAGACTGAGTTAATGGACTGATTAAGTAAATAGCTATCATAGCTATAGCATATAGTTTTGCTATAATATACCTAATATCACTGTATAAGCAATTGGAGCGAGCCTCGATGAAACATGTTAAAAACACGAAACCATGACTAGAATTTCCATTACAGTCGATAATTATGATTTATGAATAACTAGCGGTCCGCCCCGGCTTCGCCCGTGGTACATAATATTTACGTTTTCTCTACATAAGAACCATCCTCGTACTTCAAGGAATATAATAAAAAAAGAATTATCGAAATCGGTTCAGCCGTTCTCGAGTTATGCGCTTACCAACACATTTTGTGATTCATTTTTATATATAAGATTAATTGTCTTTTTACGAGACTACATCCTATCATCATACTTTATAGAGATAATTTGAACAAGTTAATTATTTGATTTATTTATTGGAGCCTACTATTAATAAGTACAGTCCTTAATAGGTACAGTCTAATTATCTTATTGAAGAGCCTAACAATGCACCTAATTGCATAGCCACTAATGGTTGCACTCCGTTACCACCTATTTTATTGAAAGGATAACCGCAGCCCCGCAAATAATAAAATTAGTGTCCGACCGAAACTGGTTTCCAGGCCGAAACCGAAACCGAAACCGAATGTTCGGCCGTGGCTTCAGTTTCGGCCGAAACCGAAACCGAAACCGAAACTCACGTGGTCAAGTATGAAATTTCTAAAAATACTGAACTTTGGGGCATTTTACCTATTATTTTGCCTTAATTAGGGCATAAAATGAAAACACACTATATTACATTTCAACAAATTTAAAATTTGTTGTAATCATTTATTTAATATAAGATAAAAAAATAATAATTTTAAAATATTAATAACTAGCGGTCCGCCCCGGCTTCGCCCGTGGTACATATTTCGCAATAAAAGGTAGCCTATGTTCTTTCTCAGGGTCTAAAGATTATCTGTGCCAAATTTCATCAAAATCGGTCCAGTAGTTTATGAGCCTATTCATTACAATCAAACAAACAAACAAAGTTTTCCTCTTTATAATATTAGTGTAGATAACAATTTTATAATTATAACGCATTTCATTAAAGAAACGAATCTTAAATGGCGACGCTTATCATTCCCTCTTGCTTACACACGGCCGTACCACAGTATTACCATTATTTCCTACAGTAGGGAATCGCCTTTGATGTCGCGCGATGCCGCCGCCAGCGTAGGTAATGACGCTGCCACACGAAAATACGCTAGGGTTGCAACAAATGGGAAATAAAACAATTGTGATTATTAATATTATGATGAAATCTTTATTCATATGTACATTAAAAATAATTGCGATTATTAAATCTGATGTAATTATTTGTTCATAAATATATAATTACAGATATTGCACTGCTAAATATTATTTACGTGGACACTTTATTTTTGGATGTTCTTAATTGTATATTATAACATTTAACTAAGTAATGCATTCGCATTGGGATGTACAATCTGATTAGAAAATAATGAGGACAACATATAAACATAGCTTTGATTTTAATTCAACAGATACAATTAATACAATCTTTCTGAAATATTGTTTCCTTCTGGGATTTCAATGTAGATTTACATCCGTAAACCGAACAGTTTGTGCGCGCCATAATAGAATATGTAAGTACCTATGTATAATAAAATTATTACACAAAAAATACGACTGCGTCATCCTTTCGCGCTAGGTAAAGCAAACTAAGCGTGTTTGCTTTACGCAGCCCGCGTCGCCCGACCCCCGCCAGTTCCCCTCCGTTTCTCTGCACAAGTACATTCGTCGCACTACTGTAGGAAATAATGGTAATACTGTGGCCGTACGGCATGCAAAAAAAATAGGGAAAAGTAAAATCACTAAAATGTATTTGATTTTCCCTACCTATAATAGTTTTTATCATAAATTTACAATGACAATTATGTATTTGCGATAGTAAATAATGTTTTTTTGGAATTTGACAAAATATGTTCTTTGGGAAAAGTTGCTCAGTTTTATGGGCTCATTACAAGTAGGTATTATGGGGATTTTGTTGCATTCTGTATACGTAAATATGATAATTCATATAAATACACAAATACCATAAGAATAATAATTGAAATAATTAATAAAATACTTAACAATCTACATTATTTTTATTTTCTTTTTTACTGAACCTACCATATTATGTCAGTGTCAGCTTTGGCCGCCATTGAAGATTCGTTTCTTTAATGAAACGCGTTATAATTTTTATTATTTTTTCAAATTAAGTTCTCAGTAAAATCAGTCATCTAAATCAAATCAGTAATTGTTACTGTTACTTTAAATACTAAGTATTGGTATTTTGAGATCTTTTTCTTTAATATAGAGTCTTTAATACTTTGGATTGGTATTTGTACTTAGAAGAATAATCTCTTTTAGGTACCTCTTATATAAAAATAATAATTATTAATTACTATTACACCCAGTTCCAATCTCAACATAGATAATCAAAAATTGTTTCCACCAGCGTGGGTCAAACAACGCTTTGACAGCGTCCGTCAAAGCGTTGCCGAGGAAAACGAAGTTAGGCGAGCGTGAACGTGTGTGAACTAAGTTCACTGAACTTGCGAAATAAGTTTCGGTTTCGGCAAAAGTTTCGGCCGATTTTGGCCGAAACCGAAACTGCGGCCGAAACTTGATTTTTGGCCGAAACTCGGCCGAAACCGAAACCAAAACCGAAAGTTCGGTCGGACACTAAATAAAATAATTAAACGATTCGAAACATAAATCGATGATGATGATGAACTATACTTACAAAATTTACTACAGAATTGCTTTTAGCTAGTACAATTCTATCTAGAATATGGACATATCGTTCGAGTAAACTGAAATCCTTTTACGGCAATAATAGCAGTAGTTACCATTCGCCGGAAGCAGGAAATTGCCATATAGGTATAGGATGTATGTAAACATGTCTAGACGCATCAATTTATTGGTGCACCTCGTGTAAGGCATGATACTAGAACATTGGACGACTCGTGGAACTTTCTACTTTTAAAAAATGATTAAATAATTTTTGTACAAATTGCTAATCCGAATATTAGAGTAAATCCTTTGGTTCTTAGAAATAAGAGAAAAGCAAAAAAAACATTGAAAATATACTAGAAAATTATGTACCTACATAGTTTAACCAATTTAGTAGATAAATAGCTTCGTTCTTCAACTGAGAATCTATTCTTCACAATAATAGCACAGATAATAGGCAGTTAGCAGTCTGATAGTTTATAGAAACATAAGAAAAAATACTAATACGTTCATTATTTAGATGTTTTTTATAAAATATCAACGAAATAAAATTTATAGTTAATAACTGTCTGCGTAGCAATTTCAATGATTGCCGAGTTGGTAACAGAATTATGAACGAACTTCTGACCTGTCGGATGTCGCTCGTTATCATGTGGAGAGCAATCGCTTTGAAAACTTGATTTCAGTTAACAGTTTGAACCTGTGGTTTGAACTAGGTTAATTGCTCTGTATTGCGATTTAGTTACGAGTTTAAAACTCGCGTCATTTTGCATTTTGCGATTTTATGCAAAACTCACGAGCTATAAATAAGTATGTAGGTACCTAGTTATAGATACAAATCTTGATTTTTTTAAGCTATTGCATAGCTTCTACCACAGGCCTTGAGCGCGGGGACCGAATCTAGAAATTCCGTAAGTAACGAAAAAACCTCACGCTCTCCACTCCGACGGGCGGAGGTGTGGTTTGAAAGGCATGCTATGCAATAGCTTTACCGCGGCAGTCCCCGAGTGCCACACGTTTTTTTTTTATATATACATATTTATTATTTAAAGAACCGAGTAAAATCAATATAAAATATGTCTTTTTATTGTAACAAAAATAAAGAAGATTGATGTGGTATAAATTACAATCAAGTTACAATCATATAAGCCAATAACAATTATTGTCTATTAAACAATGACATTTGATTTAAATAAGGTCACGAGACGGGTTAGCTTTATCTATTTTTAGATGCTATATTGGAGCTAAATTAGTTTTCAATAATTTCGATTTACCTCTTTACTTGTTTCTATGTAACTAAGTAAGTAACTACCTACAATAAGAATAGATTTAGATGGTTAGCGCCCTTATTATTTTCAAGGGTTGGGTGCCTATTGTCGAATAAGAATTAAATTAATCTTATAAGTCTTGTCTATTAGGTATTTACAATAATATATATTTATTATTTAATTACTCTGATTCGCAAAAAATATACCTATATAGCCTATATAGGGCAAAGAGAAACGCTTATTTTACCATCGGAATACATTAGCACAAATTATAGACATTAGTAATGTGTAAATAGAAAATACCATATACCTAGGTAGGTATTTAAGTTTTATGAAGTAGGTGTACTTGAGCTTTTAGGCAGATAACCGTTTTTTATTGTAAAAGAGGCCATACCTGATGATGATCAAGGTTAGCAGTGGCTGTCAGCAGGTCTAATATAGCTGAGAAGGATCCCCTGGCTGCTCGTCTGAAGCCCTCCGGGGGAGAGTCCGCCGCGCCTCCTGCCACACTCAGTGGAGATTGTGACCACTGGACACATTATATAGAAATTAACTGTAAATTATAATAATTCTTCTTTAAAAACCAGGCTTGCTTTGCCTGCTTAGTTACTCGATCATTTTCCATATATTTTGCAAATCGGATTTAGGTTTAAATGTATTTCTACCAGACATCAATTATTTACCTACAGATTATAGAATTAATGTAGATAAAAATATAAATCGATTTGTTCCATTCATTCTGGTTAACAAAACATTAGGAAATTCTTTATTTTACCCAGTTATCTAGTTCTTCACCGCTAGGTAGATATATTTAGTTACAATCTTAAAGTTTTAATGAAACGGAAAGATTCTTTTTGAAAGATTACGAGTTGAAAGTTTGGAATCAAATACAAGCTAAAATGTACATTTATTCGGTGTTTGCTCTATTTACCATTCCTGTGTATTGTATTAGTCGCTCTTGAGGCTTTATACATTGTACATATATAGCTTATATCAATGTTTTGCTATAGCAACTTCGATCTGGTGGATCATTATGACGTTTGTCTCCTTTTTTCAAGTCTATTTATAAAGTCGTTCTTGATGGGACACCCTATATTTAAGAACGCTACGGCTACTACCAAGTCTGAACACTTTTTCTTCAATAATTAAAAAAAAAGTTAAAAGATAGGTAAGCTTTTTTATTCTGTCTTTCGATTTATAACAAGAGCTCAAAATACCATACCTACTAGGTATGTGAGTTGGTGAGCATCTTACTCATCTGCAAACTGCAGTCAGCCATTTATTTTGAGCTTGACTAAAAAGTTTAGGTTCATATCTATCCAAGTTTTCGTATAATACATACCTATATTAATTTTGGTACGATTTTCCAAAGGATTTAGGTAGGTACCAATAACCAATACGAAATTAAGGTCTACCTTCATATATTGACGACGTTCAAACAAAGCTACAAAAGCTTCAGGTTCGTGTTATCTCAAGTCTATTTGAAAACTTTTTGTATCATAAAAGTTTTTCTTTAAGTCGGCAACTAAGAGTGGATTTCTTTCAAGTCTATAACCGCTAATGCTTAAAGTTTTAATTAATTTTTCAGTTGCTTTCTGAAACTTTACAAATTATCACTAAATGATAGAAAAGTTTTCTTAACAGTCAAATATTTATTTTTTATTAATGAATACGGGAGTTAAAATCATTTTCCTATTTACGGAATTCCCGAACTTAGGTGAAGACGAAATTGTAAAGAACTTTTTGACGTGGGTATAATAAAATGCCCAAAATATGTTTTGTTTTCAATTCGACGAAGGCTTGTAATTCAATATAAATAGACCATAGGCAGTGTTCGGTCTGTTAAACAAATTAATGTAAGGTTTTATTATGAAGGGTTCATTTCTGAATATATGTCCGTGTGATATAAAGGACAAAGTTGTCATATCTTAGTTTACTAATTTTATCCATAAATTGCATTCGCAACAACACTTATATTATTATATATTACCTATACCTACTTAGGTAACTGTACAGCATAATCATCCCTATGACTCATAGGATAGACTTGATTTCCTAAGTTGTTATATGTTTATTCCTAGCTTGTTCCGCATAACAAACAAGAATCATTAACATAGAAGATCTTGTATTAAACACAAGATTACTTTCCTAATTAAACTTGCCACAAGCTAAACGAAATAAATATAGAAAACATGAGCTTAATCTATGTGTTAACTACTTAGTGACTTTTCTATTTTTAACTTAAACTAGCTTTTGCTAACAACGAGCTTGTTGCAATTATTTCTGTTTATTTGGAATAAAAATAATCTCATATTAAAATAAACAAAAGACGCGTAATGTAAATTAATGAAGGGACGACACGTCTAGTACATAGTTATTTTGACGTTTAGATTATTTTGAAAACTCAGAATCATACATTAAAAAAGGGCAAAACATATTCTTCCACTCGCAAACATCAATGATCCAGTACACAGTGTACGCAGAAGCAAACAAACATGAATAATATAACAGGCTGCAAAGCCAAAGTGTGAGGTGTACCGAGCCGAGATGAATTATTGAAGCGAACCCGGCCATACAGCCAGTCGTAGTGTTGAATATGTTCATTAATTTCTGATTAAAATTTTACTAATTAACTCCATTGAACTGTAATAATTACGTACATTTGTAGGGTCTGTTGATTACCAAATAAAATATTGTGATTTATACTGATTTAAATCTACCATTTAGGTCCTTTGTTACAGATTTATACAGATAAGGCCGTCTTTAGTCTAGTTACTAGTAGTACCAACGATAAGATATTATTTTTAAAATATTTTTGAAAAAGAACTAGTAACTATTAACCAGGTACCTGCAGAAAAATAAATGATTAAACGGGACCGAATTGTCGTTTTAAGCATGTAACAAGAATGAATCTGTGTACCAGTCTAATTAAGAGGATGTCTAACTTTCAACGTATAATATAATAAATATGAAATACATTTTAAACTTGTAACTTTGAAAATAACAACGCAGAACATTATAACTCCTGTCTCCAAGATACAACTTCGCCTAATTAGGAAAATCTTTGAGAAAGCTTATAATATATGTGTATACTGTATACCTAAACTTGTGTTGGTAAAAGTACCTTGTACCTGTTGTACCTATGACTGATAGTATATGCCTGTACTTATACCTATACTAGCATGAGATATAACAAGGCCAATTTATACCGAATGAATGCAGTTTGCAATCGGCTTAAAGCTGATCAATAGTAGCCTAAGCTCAGTCTGTTTTGCTCACAAAGCTCTTACAGTGAATGCGTTAAGCTCACTGATAGCAAAGCGCAGGATTACATATGAATACAGCTATAGGTATTATTATCGGATTAACCTACAGTATAAGAGCTTCTGTACATACCTACCTAATAATACGTACTTGCTCGCTAGCATCTAATCCATCTCTACTAAAGATATTTAAAATTATTATTTAAAAAAATATTATTAAAAAAATTCAGAAACATTGGGTTAAGTGAAATAAGGCATTGTTGGTTTATTGATACATGGATATATCCGTATCTATACGCTAGAGACTAGTTGATCCTGTATTTTTTACTAAGGTTTAAGTCATCAAGAGCCTGGTTAATGCAGAATGCTGACTACATTGATCACATGAATAATTAGGAAATATATCACTAATTCACCAAAATCAAAACATGAGTAGTCAAGTAACTTACCTAATAAACTTTATTCAATAATTCAACTATATTTCATCATACGCATTTGCAATTCGCGAATTTGGCATAATTGAAATATGTATATTATAACAGATTACAATTCTGGTTTTGCAATATCAGCTTCATATTACTATTGTATCGAGAATTGCTGCTTTAATTAAATTTTATCATAAACACTATTGTTATCAGTTAATTCTTGTCGATACTACCTACACACGCTCACCCACGATAATTTCGTTGTAAGCCAAAATGTTACTTAAGTTCACATATTAATGTTCATATTTGCATTCCTCTCCCAATGATGACATCAGTGCATGTATGCGTTTTGTGAGCATAAGCTGATATTTGTTCATTTTTCAAGCGGGGATATAGCTCAGTGGTAGAGCATTCGACTGCAGATCGAGAGGTCCCCGGTTCAAACCCGGGTGTCCCCTAGAATCTCCTTTTGTTTTTAATATTATTAAAATCCACACTATAGTGAAAATAACTCCTTTGTATGTTATCTTTTTCTAATTATATCGTTCTCTTATAATCCTATGACCATGTGATTTAAGAAAGGGCGTTAAAAATTGTGTCAGATTAAAACTAATTTCATTAATTATGTACCGGTGATATGAGTTGTATTTATATTTTTTTTAATAAAGCAAATGAATTGTAACTATTTTCTTTAGAATAATAATCAACAAATAAAATATTATTCATCTTTCCTATGAATCGGTTCTCAATAGCGCATATTCGTACCTCTCAGTTTATTTCCATTATATTTATTATTATTTTTTTATGTCAGAGCAAGCAAAGGGGCAGGTGGGCCACCTGATGGTAAGTGGTCACCACCGCCCATAAACACTTGCAACACTAGAAGTGTTGCAGGCGCTTTGCCGTTGCGCGTTGGTCCCTACTCCCTAATTAAGAAAACACATATTATTCACACAAGACTTACCAACTTGTAACCAAATATAAAAATAAACTTAGTACTCCGTAATTAAGTTTCTAGGTTGAGACCCTTAACAGTAAGTAGCTAATTTTCCCTAATTTCATCAGATCTGAATACTAGGAGTGCAGAAACTAAAGGAGCTATACAAACTTGGTCTGTGAGAGCAGGGTCGGCTCCACGGGCTAGCAACAACTCTACTATGTCTGTCGCGTCAGCTGCGCACGCCGCATGCAAGGCTGAGGATCCCACCTAACATGGAAACATTATTTTAAATATTACATTATAATAAAAATACAGGAATTTCATAATACTTGTGTTTTTTAGATGCTGTCGTAAAATAAATTGTACCTAAAGAAGCATTAAAAATCTGGTCGATCGATTTTGGAAATTATCTGTAAGTAATTTAATGAAAAATATAAAAGATTGCCACTCGTATAAAGTGATACTTTAAATATAAGGATCGTTTGTTCTTGTAAAAATACAACGAAATAAATATCCCTACAGGTATACTTCATACTTACATTGTTTTGTAAGTGCACATCGGCTCCAAATGTGAGTAAATGTTCGACGATACCCCGGCAACCCTGAGCGCAGGCCATTTGTAGAGCCGTTACTCCATTCTGCACAAAAATTTTGAAAACAACTCAAAACTTTACATAAGTACCTACTTTACCTAAATAAGTTTTATAGAGCTTTCGAGATTTATGATTTCTAGGAATTTAATTCGCTTCTGTTAAAACACAACATTTAAATAAAACTTAACAAGTTACTAAGTAACAACAACTTCGGTACCGAGAAATTACCAAATATGTTTGCTATTTCTTATATCTATTATTTATCACTTAATATGTAGTTTGAAAACTTTACTAGGACCATTGAGATAATATTACTACGTATTAATATTATCTCAATGACTAGGACATAATAAACTTACGTTATCCACAGCATCCACATTGCACTGAGCTTCCAATAGTGTTTTCACTAGCTCCGTGTGTCGATGCACCGCAGCAATATGTAGCGGGGTCCGGCCCGAGTTGTCTCTCGCCTCACGGGACGCGCCTTTAGTTATCAGGAGAGCAGCAGTGCCACTGTGCCCGCCTTCACACGCCACGTGGAGCGCTGTCCGACCAACCTGGTGGTTATGATATCCTTGTACTCTATTCGGTTATCGGATACAAGGGATTCGGGAAAATCTCCCCTGGGAGCGGTGTCGGAAACAAAAGCTACAATTATTCGTCTAGATAGCTTAAATTTCATTCTTTAGTTTAGTTAACTCTGTTGGTGTGCACTGTCTCGCTCAAAAAGATCATTAAACTATGCTGCCGTCCTTTAACTAGAAAGCCGTTAAGCCCACGAAGTGAGTTTCGAGTAAATGGCAAAAAACACGGCAATCGTTATTTCTGAAAAATTATGACACTTAGAATAATTATTGTGAGATACATCGATCGAAATTTAATTATATTATATATAAATAATAGTTTTTACCCAGAAACTGTTATAATTTATTTTTAAATTCAATTTTTCTCGTTTAGTTCAGCATATAATCTGAAAATTTTAACTATTTACTGGACAAGACGGCCGTTAACATACCATAGCGACTTTTTAGCTAAGTAATTTAGTATTTTTATTTTCATTTTGGGATTTTTTTTTATTTAGTAATAAAATGCTTACCTAAAACGTCGTTAAGCTACTGTAACTACTTTTAAGCTATGACTTTCGCTTTAATTTAAATTTCAAAAACTTTATAATCAACGGTTAAGGGCTTTTAGATGCTTTTGTACTATGATTCTATATAGTTGTACTAAATTTTAATCTTACTAATGTTAAAAATTTGCTGCTGTCTTAGGCTTTGCTCTCGGGAATTACATCCTCTAGCCTCTAGGTCAACCAATGGAAAGGAAAAGGATCAAAAGCTTTTAGGTTTAAGTATTAAGGATTTAAACACTATCTAAATTAATGGTTCTTGCGTCTGTTTGTGAGTAACAAGTATTGTAACTCTTTTACTAAATGACTCTTTTAAGTTGTTGATAAAATTAACCTTTATTTCTCGTCATGTTCACGTTTATTTCATTACAGAGGCTCATTAAGGGTTAAGATTATAGATAAATCTTCTCGCTTTTCTTTTTGGAACCGTATTTTCATTTAGAATTGCAATTATAACGTTATTTTATAAATACTCTTCTGCGAAGCCATCATACGAGTCACGGATATGTGAGTACATATAGAACCACAAACAATGTAAACATAAATCGTTTCCTGAAAAAAAAATTAAGACTTGTGCACGAGGTTTTTGAAAAAAACACCCTGGTTTCAATAGGGCTTCAAGCTCGACTTACATGTGGGATGCTCTTAATAAATAATGTAGAACCGCTTATCAAATGATTAGAAGACTTTCATCCACATTTAGAAAATATAATATACCAGAATATGTGGAAAATAGTAGGAGGTAGAAAACTTTTTATTTGCTACCATGTAAAAAAATACAAATCTTAATAATCTAATATAAAGAAAAGAAAAAATAGCAATATTGGCAAAATGGTCTTCCCGTCAGCGGGTCAAAGGTAGTGTACTCATAACAATTTTTGTATCACCATCTCTAGTACATTGCTTGACAGTCGATTACTAATTCCACCCAAGGGGTAAATTTATTACATTATTAATAAATAGTTTTAAAAATTAAATAGTATAGACTGCCTATGTCCTCTTTCTCGGTTACAGAGACAAATCAGAGTCTAAACAGAGAAATACGATTGAAAGTTCGCAATGTCGTAACCATTATCTACCAAATTTTCGTAACTTTGACTTGTTATATTTTCCGTAATTTAGCTGCTAGATTGTTTAAAACTTAGTAAACTTGATCAGAAATAATACGCCTTGTAAAAGAAAATCAAAAGCAATCGGTACTCTGCTTGGGGGCGACATTATTTCATCATAACTCTCATCCCCAAAACTGATGCATCACCAGAATCGGATAACTGCCTTTTAGCTAAAAAATGAGGGTTAGCTGCTTTGTAGCTAAGCAAAAAAGTGTTATTAGAATTTGTCCTAAATAAAATTACTTAACTAAAAAAGCGTTAAGGGCGAGTAACTGCAAATAAGGTAAGGATTTCCATTGGAATAGTTATATGAAAGCTTATCATAAAGCAGTTATAGTCCTTTTGCGTCTCTATAGTCAAGTATAATCTGATAACGTACTTTTAGTCAAGTAAAAAGCTAAAAAATAATTATTAAATCTGGCGGTTAAGGTACTTTAAAGGAAATTTAGCGAAGTAGTGTTGGTTAGACGCTTTCAAGTTATGGAATCGCTGAAAATTGTGTTATTTAACGGCTTACAATATTTTTATATCTCTATAACTATTAATGCTAGAGAAATGATTCTTAGACAGAAAGATAGAGAATTTTGAACTCTGTCACCCTACATTTAAAACTGAAAATTGACCATTTGTTGGTTAACGGCTTTTTAGTTAAAGGACGGCAGTATGTGATTAATATTTTTTTCAACAGCTCTTGTCATCATAAACTAGATATAGAGATATTTAAATGATATTAAAACTTAATAAAATCATCGATATTAAAGTCTGCAGTGGTAAATTGAATGCACATCTATTGGAAATTTTCGCACTGAAATAAATCAGCTTTTCAATTAGCAGAATCCACGAATGTTGATGGCGGTTCGATGTTTTGGAATCAAATTAGCTTTTAGAGTATTGAATGGAATCGAATTTCGGCGTAGTAGGTAATTAGATCTGACTGGGACATTGTGATGTAAGTGCGATCCAATAACGTTATTGGAAAACTGAAGCCTCGATTTGCACTCACCTTACACCTGAATTCACATTATTTATTGTCTAAAAATGGCTTTTCATTTCGCGTTGCTTTCGTTATAGACCAGACAGAAATGTTACCTTATTCGAAGATATTTAAAAATGTGAAATACCTAAAGAATGTGGTTTTTTATTTAATTGGCTCAAGTCACCTTCATGAATTGGTCAAAAATAGTAGTGGTTTGAATCACATTCGTTATCATTTCGTTAAATATTACTCGGATATTCGCTTTATTACTAGGGTTTTGGGTGCTATTTCTCTGCGATCCGTTCCCATTTACAAAATTAAGGTACAATTAGGGGCAGAACATATTGCCTCATAAAGAGGAGGCAATAATTCTATCAAGTGGAAATGTAGGGAATCGATTTATAAGATCTAATTTGTACTAAAAGGCTACTCTTATTTTGTTTTCAATGCATGTACCTACCTATTGTTGTATTATAACTAGATTTTTCGATTTATCTTAAATGTGTCGAATTTGACTCCTGTTAATATTAACTAACTAGGTATTAGAATATCCTTAAGAAATGCTTAATAAAGCATTCTTTTTCAATTTAGGTTCTTTACACTCTCTATTCTTCCTCCGTTTGTAACTTATGTAGTCTTTTACCAGCAATCAGTTTTCAGAGTTTTGTATACAATTTTGCTTTCGTAGAAAATTAAATGTGATGAAAGGATTTCGCTTAGAGTTCTAAGGTTGTTTTAAGGTTAGTCTAAGGTTGCCAAAAATGGAAACTCATAAATTATTATTTATGAAAGATATCGAAAACAATATGATTGTTATATTTGTACCATTGTTATATTATTATGTACATATACTATAGTATAGTATCTGGTTTAGTATTGTGTGATATAGATATACATAGTACTATATATATTTTATCATTTCTGGAAAGCAGCTCTACAATTCTCAAGTTTATTTACATTTAAGTAGGAATATCAGTCTAAAGGTTTCATTTGAATTGAAGATGCATAGAAATACATTGGATTCTTGGAAAGCTTCTTTATAGAAATAATATTGTGGTAGAAGTAATAACAAATTACAAAATTCTTTTGCTATTTTATTGAAGGTTGATAATTTTACACGAGTAAACCATATTTTCTCATACAAAATATACATTACAAATATAACTATGATGATGTAAACTTTGTTATTAAACTTGAGTAATTAAGATTTAGTTATAATCTTCATTTACTAATTAACGAACTGGCATTTACTATTTTTTATGTATATGGTAATGGTAAAGGGTATTAATACTTACACGAAGATTTTGATTGACTTTCTGAAAGCAAACTAAACTTTTAGGTTTTTAATTAAGGAAAAAATACTGAAGATATTTAACTCTATGATAGCGTAATTAATTGTGTGAGTATTAATTTCAATCAATTAATAATCTCCTTTGATTTGTATATTTTCGATATGCAAAACTACCATTGTTTTTAAAACATAAAAAAGGTAGATACATAAATGAAAAAGAAAATCGGAATGTGTACCTACTCGTCAAAACTGCGGCCGGCGTGGTGATTACCTGTATCTGTTGCTGTTTATAATGCTCAAGTATTTTTTTTCGATTTAATTTATAGTATTCGAGTTTTTCAGTTACCTAAATGTATTGTTTTCAAATCATACGCTTCAATGAATACGATCCTAACGAGGCACAGAAGACAACAGGAAATCCAATATTATTGAATACTTAGTATGCCATTAGCCATACTCCATTAGGAATTCACACAAGAAGATAATCTGAGATTTGTCTCTTAGCATAATACGAGCGTGATCCAAGACGTGCTTTAGAATAAATTAATCTTATAGTGATCTGTTGCTAATCTTAGTATGAAGACATCATCACGGCTATAATTCACTAGCTGCGCTACCCGCGTGGCTCCGCTTCTTAGCGTGATGTCATATAATGCCAAAATAAAAAAGCCCTCGATAAAAGGGCTATCTAACACCGAAAATTTTTTTTTACCAGTAGTTCCTGAGATTAGCGCGTTCAAAGAAACAAACAAACTCTTCAGCTTTATAATATTAGTATAGATGTGTCTATTACAACGGATATAATATTTTATAGTTACTGCACGTTCTTCTAACGTTGCATTCAAACGAACTAGAGCTCTAGCTAGAGCAAAAGGATTATTTTGTGATATTTTAGTGTAAACGAAAACTCGTATTCAGTGTTGTTCAGTATTATAATCAGTATATAGTTGAACATTGCATAAAATCTAATCGACGCACTAAAAACGAAGAAATAATGCTCTACGCCTGTTTACACTAAAATATTACGAAAGAATGCTCTTGCTCTAGCTCTATAGTTCTCTATGTCTATGTTCGTTAAATGCACCGTAACATCAAATGAAAATTATTAAGAGAAAAATACAGAAAATGTTCGTCGTTAAAACCAAATAAAGTTCATAAAATACTGTACGTTCATTATCCTTACAAAGTTCCATAAACCCTCAACGTTCGTTACAAAGTTTTGTCAAACTTACATTCAAATCCTTATGGTGGCCATACACCATACTTCCTATCGTCCATTCGGCATGACGCTACCGATTGGATCAGTTAGAACTGACCATGTGTGGGAGTGGATTGGCATTATTTGGCATGATAGTTATACTTGACGGAACAATCGAATTTCGATTCTTTTGGCTTGATCATGGCGATTGGATCATGTCGATTGGACCGTGTATGGCGGTATGCGATCGTCACTTCAGTCTGGTAAATTTTCTGGTCATTTTTCGTCCAAGCTGAAGCATAGGTGCTTCGCTCGCTTGGTCGATAAATATGAAAGTATATGGGGTGTTTAGATATCAACGGTTACGGATTTGAATAAGATTTGTTTGGGAGATAGATGAAGTACCAGATTACTTAACACATTGGGTACTTCTCATTAAATAGGTACATATATATAACAACAATCTTCCCGGCATATAATCCTTTTTTTGTTTCATTTTTACGAATAAAACGCCCAAAACGGCTAAAACATCGTCGTCTGTCACCGGTGACGCCATGGCTTCAACTGAACGTTGCTGCCGATTGGACAATTCAAACGTTGTGTGTGTGGTCTCTATGGACAAACTGCAGATTGGATCAAGCTGCAGCGTCATGCCGATGGACGATAGAAAGTATGGTGTATGGCCAGCATTATCCTTATTTCCGTTCTAATTGGTATCTATTAGATATGCTCAGTGCTCACGTGTGTTTATTTGTCGCTAAGCGTAATAATTTCTGGAGTTAGGTGGCTAGAGTGATAGGTACAGTCTATACCTATCATCATGGTAAATATCAAATTCCCAAGGGAATTTCCCAACCACGCGAACGGAGCCACGTTAACCTACTACATAATAATTGTATCAACAAGCATCATATCTCCTCCTGCATCTCATACACTATTACAGATATTCTTACCTTATTAACAGCATCAATATAAGACCCCTTGTCCAGCAACAGTTCCACGACATTAGTGAATCCCGCGCGGGAGGCCTGCGCGAGCGACGCGTCGCCCGCCATGTCGGAGGTCTGCACTCGCGCGCCAATAGAGATCACGTACTGCGCCACGTCGTACGCGCCGCGAGCGCATGCGCATTGGAGGAGGTCGTTTTGTTTCTGGTGGAAACGATTAGTGTTAAAATTTTACTTAGGTATCAATAAAAAGAGCGTGTGTGCTGATTACACGTGTCAGAAGTGAAACTTCTTTAGCAAGATACCAAAATCGTCGCCTTACTCTCTTTGAAATTTTACTCTCAACGCGCTTAAAGAAGTTTCGCTTTAAAAATTAATGATAGCATTGATTGTTAATCCCTCATACAATATCCCAATCATTCATACAATAATATCTCGTATGAGGGTTTGGGCTATAATAATCTACCACAATGACCAAGTGCGGGCTGATAGATGTACAGCCGATGAACGTACACTGTATTTGATGCAATAGATAAGCTGAGTAATTATGATATTTCACATCAGAATTGTTAGATTCACATAATTAATTTTTATTTTACTTTCTTCAAGTTGTCTTCAAATGATACCTAGGATCTATTAAAACATAGAAAAAAAATTGTAGAAATTGCGGTGAACCTTTAAAACTTTGTTCAATATGAAAGTATTCATATTAAATATAACCTGCTGAAAAAAGGATTCCTTTCCAACTGATGAAATACACGCATTGTTACGTTGTCAATGGAAAACTGTATAAATTGCTTTCTCTCTACAAAGAATAGTTTCAAAGGGATGCAGAATATAATTTGCATTTAGTATCAGACTACCTTTGATATCGTAGAGAGAGTTAGATAGTTTAGATCAAAGGGAAATAAATATGCGAACGTTATTAATAGAGTTATTATAATTAGTATACAGTACTGAATTTACTGTAATGAGTAACTTTTCGTACTGGGTTTCATTCGCACATAGGTTTTTCAAATTAGATTTTGATCTCCCATTTATTTATTAATTCTATCAGAGTTGTTTCGGACATTTCACTTTTTCAAGGCTTCATTTATTCATTCATTTAAATATCCTTAAAAAATAAACCAAAAGCAGACCCTAATGTCTCTACAGTCAAGCTTGTAATACAAAGTAATTACCCTACTTATAAATTATTAAAACGAAATAATTATATTTTCCTACGTAATCGTTATTATTCGTCAAATAACGTAGTTAAAAATTAAAATATGGTTTCCTAAAATAATTATATTTTTACGTTATAAAGACAAAACAAATGAGAATTATTTACTACCTAATGGAGACCTTCATTAAAATTTGATTAGAATTTGATGTTAGGTTTGTTTATGCTTACTGAAATTTTGGCTTCAAATAGCTCTTGAAAAACTAAGTTATGCGCGGAAATGTTTTTATTTATTTCGCTCTATAAAAAAATTATTAACTTTTTTTTGTTTAATTAGCTCTCTCAATAATATCATTCCTAATTATTATAGCAGTTATTCCATGGACACAATTAGGTAAATGATTTTGGTCTAACAAGAAAAACCTCTTGGCATTATCCTGACAATTCATTCAAAGTTAGGTACTTTATAGGATACAGCTGGAGTCATTCAAGCAGGTAACTTATAGAGCTCTAAATTAAATCGCTGATTTAATTTTGCGGCGGCTTTGCCCGCGCAGTCAAAGAAAAACCCGCATAGTTCCCGTTCCCGTGGGATTTCCGGGATTGCGTCATTTTCCCGGGATAAAAAGTAGCCTAAGTCCTTTCTCGGGTATCAAAATATCTCCATACCCAATTTCATGAAAATTGGTTCAGTAGTTTAGGCGTGATTGAGTAACAGACAGACAGACAGAGTTACTTTCGCATTTATAATATTAGTATGGATTATCAAGATATAGCACCTTATTAGTAGCAGCGAGGCAAGCGCCAGCCTGGACCAGCATCTGCACTGCATCGAGATGGCCGTGCCACGCCGCCATCAGCAACGGCCGCATGCCGAACTGCGAATATTTCATATTATTGTACCTTAAACTTGCTATTTTTATAGCCTTTACATGAAATTTATACATTTTTGTAAAATGTGAAAGATTCGGAAAACTTCGATCGTGAGAAGGGAGCAATAAAACCAAGGTTAAAAATGCGGATTCAAATCCTGTCGACTAAAATAATTAATTAAAACATATTATTTGTACAACTGTTCCTTTAAAATGAAATTTTTCTACGTGACTCTTTTGTAATGTTTATTGTATACCAGACATAATATAGTATAGACCATTGCTACACAAAAGTATAATTAATTTTGTAGCTCTTATAATTTCATTATAATCTATATCTATACATATAATAAATCTGTAGAAGGGTCAATTCTGTACATTGAAAATATTGAAAAAATAAATAGCAGGGGGTGTTACTCGATCGATACCAAACCCAAATATGTGATTAAAAAAATTTTTGTCTGTCTGTATGTGAAGGCATCACGTAAAAACTAACGATTTGATTTCGATGAAACTTGGTATAATTATACCTTATTATCCTGGGCATAAAATGAGATACTTTTTATCCCGGAAAAATACGTAGAAATAAATAAATCTTAATTTTTCCGCGCGGACGGAGTCGCGGGCGGAAGCTAGTAAATAATATTTTTACATAATTATTATAATTGATTCATCATACATCGAACAAACCTGAAGCACGTATATATATCTGTCAACTGTGCCTGAAGTTTAGACACATAGAACATAGTTGGCGTATAAATCATTGGCCACGGCAGGCCTCCGTCACTCGCTCAAGGTCGCGCTATAAGTGCCTACCGCACAGTAGGTCGGTAGTCGGTACCGACCCTTTTTTTTTTTTTTTTTTTTTTTATTTTTTTTTTTTTATTTTTTTTTTTTTTATAGTGGGGAAATCTTCCAAAGATACCCACGGCCCCCGGGGAAGGAGCCGTAAGCGGCAGTTGGTTGGCACACGCGAGACTGCGCACCCGCGTCCGGCGTCACGTTTCCCGCGCTCGCTACCAAGATGCCCGGTTATTGCGATGTGGACGGGTGTCGGAGTTCAAGAGTGAATAACAAGGAATTGTCTTTTATTCAATTGCCTAAACAGGAACACAGGTAAAGTACTTTCTCGCTATTTTTCCAGGAGACACATATAGTGGGTCCACGCGGGTGAAACCGAAGGAAACAACTACTATCAATAAGATTTCATTTTTTTATTGTATAATGTAACAAATATAATTAACAATAAAAAATTAAGTGTTTCAGCAACTCTGTGTTTAATTTACGCGCTCGGTACAACCCTAAAGTTTTCGTTTGATGACGCAATCACGCGGCGTGCGCGGGAAACTCGCTTCTCGGTGCGGGTTCGTAGAGTACATTTCTTACTGCAGCCGAGTTGCGGCGCATTTTGTAGGTAAATATAGCGTAGGTATTTTAGCTTTTGTATGGGAGTGATGTATCATGTATCTGTTACGAAGTAACTATTCTCTAATCTGTGGCCACTGGCCAGTGGCCACGGTACAACAATCGCAGCTGAGACCTATTTGTTGTAAGGTACTAAAATAAATAGCATGATCTCACGAGAAGATTTATTATACTTTTCAATTCAATAATCTATAATACAATACAAACTTTTCCTTTAGTCTTTACTTTATTTATATGTGTGTGTATAAGCTATACTTACTTTACTTTATTTATATGTGTGTGTATTTCGCGTCGTGTGTTAAAAAAACATCCTGTTCCTTCTCTAACGTATCGTTGAGTTATTTATTCCCCAAACAACAATCAATTTACTGAAATGATGTCCTTTCTGCCCTTGTGGGTATGCCACATGGAAATATTCATGCTTCATAAATCAAAACTTATGTTACCACATTATTTCGTTTTTATTTTCACATCCGACAATTTCACTAGTGAAATTGTTTCTTTATTTACCTTCATTAAATAAAAGAGAGCTTTCACATAAATATAAAATTTTATAGCATTCCGGAAATAGTTTTAGTTGCGTGAATTTCACGTTTTCGTGCGACACCTGTTTCCCACACATATTATTTCATGCCCTTTCAAGTTTTGGATTTCGTGACAAAAGGTAGTTTTGAACGTCCTTCTCCAATGACTTATCTAAATAGTTCAGACATTCAAAAATAATAACCGAAGGAAGAAAAACATACCGAATTTTGAATGTTTTTCAAAATGTTTCAAGTTTGTTGCTTAACCTGAAACATTGTGCAGACATGAACCATGTTAAAAATTTCGTGCCTGACGAGCATCAACATTTAATAAAATACACAGCACACACAAATACACAATACACATACAACTTCGTCGATCTTCTTCTTTACAACCATGAATATGAATGAGGCTATAAATAGTAATTACTTAAAAGTAAGTAAGTAAGTAATTAAATAAGTTTAATGTTCCCTAAATGTATATCAAGCCTTTATTATAAGTCATTCTCCTATATCATCAGCTGTAGTAAGTCTATATTATAAGGTCTGAAACTATTAAAGCATATAAGACATTCTTCACATAATATTCTTGATGACTATAATTCCTCACCTTGTCGACGGCTTCGATATCGCATTTCGCGTCAATGAGCAATTTGATAATCTCGACGTTGCCTCTGCTAGCCGCCCAGTGGATGGGCGCTCTGCCGTACTGAAATAGACGCTTATTAAATTATCCTTAAAGTGAAAAATTTAACAGGGTTTCGCTGAAAAAGTTATATAAAAAGTGGTAATAAAAATTCATAATGTTTAAAACGATAAAAAAAAATGTTTTAACATTATCAAATATTAAAATAAAGGCTTACCTATAGCGAAATTTTTTTAAAGTATTTATCCCTGGCTAGAATACCTACGGTTTAGTATTAACATATTTTATTCCAATTTATAGATATTCCATGAAATATCCTTTTATAATCGCCTTTATCCTCTTAAAAAGAATTAAATAAAAACTTAGGTTGGGGCCTTCAAGAAAAGAGCTTATTTGTCCATAAAAGGCCGGCAAAGCACAGCTGCAACACTAGCTGCAACACTTCTAGTGTTGCAAGTGTTTATGGGCGGTGGCACTTACCATCAGGTGGCCCACCTTAACCGTGGCTTGCTCTGACATAAAAAAAACTTAGGTATCCCTCTACCAAAGTCCACACAGGGTAAAAACTAAAAAAACAAACCGAGAAAATACTTCGTTAACCCAAGGATACTCCAACAATAACGTAAAACTCCCAAAGAATAATTTCAAGTCGGCTCATAAAAAATGCACAGCCTCCGCCCGCGCCGGCTGGCTTACAATTTTGAATGACTAACCTCCCTGCAGTCGTACTTTATCCCGGGATATTATTTGAAGAATTTATTTGCGTATCCAGGGGATATGAAATATTTCCAATAAAACTTCACAGAATCGTTACTTATTATAGTAATACTTTTTCTGTAATATGGATTTGTAGTGACGCATATTATTTCATACAATTGTCCATAATATTTTCACGTTATTTGCAAAGAAAGAAAGAAGAAAGAAAGAAAAAACATTTATTTCTAGAAAAAGGTACACACACAAGAAGAAAACACAAAATAGAAGAAGAAAGAAAGTACGATACATAATAAAATTAGAAATAAATTAGACGCCATGTTTGTTGAGAATCTGGTACTGTGTGTGCACTGCATTTCCAGAAAAGGGTCTTGACTCAGCTTTCTGCCATAATCGCAGCAAGCTGCGACTACAGCGCTGGTATTCTGTCAAGACCGAATGGAGGGTGTGCTTTCGACTTTCCACTGATTTGCTACAATAATAAAATAAATAATAAATAGATAACTAATACAAATAATAGATATTAATAAATAAATAAATATGAATATGAATTTAAATGATAAGAGATGTATGTAATAAATAAATAAATAAATAAATAAATAAAGAGATGCGGTGTTGATTGGTTGATTGGTGCTTTAAATACTATGCAGTAACTACAACTAAAGAATATTAACATCTTTGTATTCCAGTGTGAATTTAAACGAATAAAAAAGAGAAGTAGGTATAATAATTATTTGACCTTTACTCGTTTAATTGGGTCCTACCCACTTACACACCCTGTGTATAAAAATAAACCTAACTTCCGCTTTCCCTTTCAAGTTTACCGTACATTACGCTTGCGCAAAGGTTTTTTAATCCTACATTATTAGAGTATATACCACACAGAATGGTAGGATAAAAAACTTTCTCTAACAAAAAGAATAAATTCTTCAATCATGAACCTATGGTTAAAATAAGGACCACAACACACAATGATCTATTGTTAACATAGGCTCCTGAAAAGCAGCTTATGACTATACTTACTAACTTTCTGGGAAGTGACTTTATTTTATACTAGTGGTCCGCCCCGGCTTCGCCCGTGGTACCTACACGTTTACGTTTTTTTTCATAAGAACCATCCTCGTACCTACTTCAAGGAATAGATTCCGCAGCGCATACGTAATTACGAACCTTTCCTCTTTATAATATTAGTTTTATACTATGTAGTGATTAGGAGCCTAGGCCAATAAGTGTATTTAAATATATTATAATGGTGTGAAATAAATGATTTATTTATTTATTTCGTCGTCGTTGAGGCGACCGTCGAGTTTAAATTGTGTTTTGTATCTATTGGTATCTACTAAATAAATGATTTTTATTTCTTACTAGCGGTCTGCCCCGGCTTCGACCGTGGTACATGTTTACGTTTTCTCTACATAAGAACCATCCTCGTACTTCAAGGAATATAATAAAAAAAGAATTATCGAAATCGGTCCACCCGTTCTCGAGTTATGCGCTTACCAACACATTTTGCGATTCATTTTTATACATAAGACTAGCGGTCCGCCCCGGCTTCGCCCGTGGTACATGTTTACGTTTTCTCTACATGAGAACCATCCTCGTACTTCAAGGAATATAATAAAAAAATAATTATCGAAATCGGTTCAGCCGTTCTCGAGTTATGCGCTTACCAACACATTTTGCGATTCATTTTTATATATAAAGAAGAAGAAGAAGAAGATTTGTTTTATTTTTATTTAATAATCTTACATTGTTCCTACAGTTGACGTCAGCTGGTCTCTGCAGCGCCTCCCGCACCGCCGCCGGCTCATTCTTGATCACCGCTTCGTGGAGGAGCAGGTCGTTTTGTTGGATACGAGAACGACCCTCCATCTGCTGACAATATTTAAGGATATATCCTTAGGCAACTATTATGATAAGGACTGAGTAAAATGTAAAAAGAGTGTAGGAGAGATTGTAATGTGACTGATTAAACTTATTTAGGTACATAAAAGTAAATTAAAATAATTAAATTACTACCGGTGTCTATCATTATTATAATCCATGTGGTATATTTTTTGGAATTTTTATATTTTATCTACACTTCATAAGGAAACAATACAAAGTTAAATACATCAAAATCAATTACGTATAACTTTCTATTGTGGAATACGAAAATTGAATCACATATAACTTGCATACTAAGCAGTTTAATAAGAATACCTAATTAATTTTATAAGCCATTGTCTACTACACAATTGCCTTCAGCAGTAATTGGAAGCCATCAATTATACCATTATGATTATTTATTATTTAAATTATTATCATTATTTAAATGAAAAGGATTCTGTAACAGAAAATGCACTGAAAATGTAGCGGTAACATAATTGTTACCACAATGAAATTGAATTATCTAAAGGATTAAATTAATAAACTGAGCCAACATTTTTATTTACAATTTTTAAAAATTAAGCCTGTGAAAGTTTTGAATACAGGCAGTATTAGCGACGTAGATACATAAAAGTACAAGCAATATTATTCCTTCGCAACTACACTACACTACACTACAACCCAGGTAACTATTTTCATGAATAATCGCAGAAATGTAGATTGTATTTTCATTATAATAGGTGATACTCTCTCTACAGTGAGTCTATTTGCACACAAGCTATGCTAGAAAACACATTCACAATTAAACCAGCTAGATAATACAAGTATGAAGTTGTTATCTCTTCTATATAATACGTTCAAAGCACCGACATTGTATGGAGGAGCTTTAATTTTAATACAAAACAAACATCGTATTAAATTCAATCTAGAACGCAATTACTTAAGCAGTTAAAGTTCCTTGGGATTGCTTTAAAATGGTGCAGTTTATAAATAACTAGCGGTCCGCCCCGGCTTCACCCGTGGTATTTACGATTTCTCTACATAAGAACCATCCTCGTACTTCAAGGAATATAATAAAAAAAGAATTATCGAAATCGGTTCAGCTGTTCTAACGTGATGCCGTGACAATGCGAAACGGGTTTCATTTTTATATATATATATAGATTTAACATCTGCAATATACAAGCCCATCATCATAAACTTGATATTATAGCAAATAAGCTGTATAATGTGTATCCAAAATAATTACTTTCACATGTTTGGTTGCCAGTATAAAATAGACCAACTCGAAATTCACAAAATAATAATATTTACGAAGCGAAGTAAAATATTGAATTTCTATCAATTAGCAAATTTTACTCCAATTTCCTTCATTGTTAATTAATTTTGAAACGATTTTGCTTTTATAGAGTACAGAGTACTCAAGCTTATGAAAATAACTTTATTTTTACATCGAATACTGAATTATCGGAGTGGAGCTTTATTGAGTATTGAGCAAAAACAATATTCACTGAAATCAAGTGAACCGGGTGATTTTATTTGTTGAAATGTTAAATATTACCGTTCAAATTGTAGTATTTTTTCATAATATTATGGATACAATTAAAACTATTGCAAACAAGCATATATCTCGTACTTTAAGCAGTAAAAAAATCCATCAAAGTTCACAAAAAAAATGTAACACTGTCTTAAAAATGCCCATTATGCACACAATGCCAATTATCATAATATTATATGATTGTAAAATTTGTAATGGTACATAAAATTGTTAATAAATAAATAAATATTCCTTTTGTTTCAAACGAATCCCCATGGAGGCCTTGAAGTGTAACATCAAGTATTAAAATGAACGCAATAATTGCGTGGCTTAATTATTTTACGAGTTATCGACCTTCCACTCCAGTAACTCATGAGAAAATGGAGCAAGGTCGATGTCAAGATCCTCACATTGTGCCGATGTTAAGCTTTTGTAATTTTTATAAGTTGCTACCAAGTTTGCTAGCGATTTAGCCAAGGATTTATGGGGATATTAAAGTTTGTTCTTTGCAGGCTTATTAAATCGCTTTGAAAAAAAAGTAAATGTTAATTGTTTTTTTTTACAAAGTGAATTAATAACAGAAAACAATACGTAAAAAAATATGGTAAGTGATTTTTATACAAAATAAGAGTTAGGTATGTAGGTACAGCTTTGTGGTTCGTGCTCAACAAAAGTTGTGGTGTTTTACTACAATACAATACTTTTATTAAAATCCATTCATAACTAATACACGTAAGTACCCACATATTTTCATCCTGATACTGTATATCTATACTAATATTATAAAGCTGAAGAGTTTGTTTGTTTGTTTGAACGCGCTAATCTCGGGAACTACTGGTCCGATTTGAAAAATTCTTTCGGTGTTAGATAGCTCATTTATCGAGGAAGGCTATAGGCTATATATCATCACGCTCCGACCAACAGGAGAGGAGCCACGGGGGTGAAACCGCGCGGAGCTAGTCATACGATATGATAAACCAAATTTGAATCAAATTGTTTTCCCATATTTCATCGCTCTATAAAAACAGGGATGAAATTTATTCAGTATGTAACATAGTTAACGTACCAACCGATTTCCTCTTTTTCTCTCAACTCACGGATTCAATTAAAACTGACAGTTCTGTAAAAGCTATTTCTAGGAAAACAAAGTTTGTTACGAGCAATGTCATTCGCAGCTTCAACTTTCATCCAGGATTTTTTACAAGCTTTAATTATCACAATGAAGGCGAAGCAAACAACTATATATGTATGTTTACAGGTTAAAAAGTTGAAACTAGTTTGTATAATACTGAAAATGAATACGAAAATAGGTAATGTAATAAACGTTTTTAATATTAACAATCTAATTAATTATAGTGGTAATATTTAAACACATTGTCATGATACTTCCTTAATAACGAAAAAAAAATTGTACATGTATAAATGTGTTGTAAATAACAACTAATTATTATGGATCAATTAATTTGGTTTTTCAAGTGATCAAAACATAAAACAAAATAGCCCCAACTATACAAGTGTAAAACAAATTATGCGGTAAAATGGTCCGAGTTGAGCCGTATCCTTGGGCGGGATTTATATACTCATTAATTTGATTTATTGCTGACTATATTCAAAACATCTCACTTATTAACTAATTGTTGTTTTTATGGTGAACATAAACATTTAAATGT
Organism: Colias philodice; assembly: GCF_061535455.1. Taxonomy (NCBI): domain Eukaryota; kingdom Metazoa; phylum Arthropoda; class Insecta; order Lepidoptera; family Pieridae; genus Colias; species Colias philodice. The sequence goes on from NC_143104.1 coordinate 9,647,071, forward strand.
AGGAAATATGTAGAAATAACGATTGTTTATTATGAAAAGCTTGAAAAGCTTCCACGACGTTCTGAGAAAGAAGAGGTATTGTATTTTATAAGTATTCTTCTGAGAATGCAAGAAAATACATATATTTTATATTTAAATTGAAAGACTTGATATTAAATGCCATCTCTGAGTCGTTTCATTGTATCATTAGGCTAGCAGGTAATAACGATCTATATTTCTAATGGCTTCCTGAGTCAATTCCCACTAGAGTCGAATAAAAAAGATTGTCTCGCTCCGGCAAGGCAAAAAGGTTAGCCTGTATAGAAAATAGAGGTACAAAGCGCATCTAGAAATGGAAGAGGGACTTGAAGTGTGTATTTTTATTTTCTATTTATTTGCCGACAAATTTTACTAAAATGAGGGCTAGAGTTCAAACGAAAATATATTAAGGATCCATAAAATAAATTGTTATTTTATTTAAAGCGTTTAAAGCATATTGTAAGCGTTCTAACAGACGAACGGCAAGTTGCGAACGGCAGAGGGTACTTCAGCCGTCGCCACATGTCGACGTCAGCCGTCGACGCGTCGGCGGCAGCAACAAATATGCCATTCCATTATTCTCCGTTTATTTCTAACTATTGTTCACATTCAGATGATTGAGTCCATAATCATTACCTTTAATCATTTGATCTTTAGCTTTCCCCTTCGTATTGTCACATATTAGATTCTAGTTACTACGTATTGTGGCTTTACACTAGTCCAGTATTACTGCCTGAAATATTAAAGTTTTCAAGCTTTGGTGAAAAGAAAATAATAAATATATCGTTAAAATTCGATCTCCAAATGTCCGATGCATAGTTTCTGAAAACAGTCAATGTTTTGTAGTGCCTGTATATAGGTCGTTTGCAAAATGTGTTTGCGAAATAATATGAAAGCTGTCAGAAGCGGATTTTAAAATACTTTTCAGTAAAAAACTAAATATCCAACGCCGCGCTGTGATAAATATTTCGTTCACAATCCGCCTTTGTGATATAGCTATAAATAAATAAATCGATGAATTCATGCCCACCAGTCTTATAAGGATCAATGCATTCATTTAGAACACTATAATTCACTACATTCATATTTATCCCTATTTATTATATAACTCAAAGGATCTATCAATGCACAGCCCAAACCACTGAACGGATCGGGCTGAAATTTGGCATGCAGGTAGATTTTAGGACGTAGGCATCTGCTAATAAAGGATTTTGATCAATTCTACCCCCAAGGTGATAAAATAGGGGACGAAAGTTTGTACCATGATAATTTATCTATTCCATGCAGGCGAAGCTGCGGGCAGAAGCTAGTAACAAATAAATATAAAATTTTATGATAAACTGATTTCATATTTACTATAAATAAAAATTAGATTTAGTTTTCAATCGAACTTAAGAGAGTTCGTGTCGATGAATACGTTTGAAGATAAGGTGAGAGCAGCTGAAATCTTACTCTCTCTAAGCCGATGCTAGGAAATATCCAGAAAACAAAATTAAAAGCTTTTCCTCGAAGCTTTTACTCGATGTCTATTGAGGTGTGCTCTTCCCGACTTTAATTTCCACAATTCCTAATACTCTTCACAGATAACTCTGAACTTGTAAATATGACACGGTTCTTACTTCTTAGAGTTTCAGCATGTTTCAGACTTCAGTCTACCTAGTCAACGTTTTGATAAGAAAATTTAAGTCCTTGTAAAAGAACAAAAGCACAACTTCATATTACCAAATATGTACTTACGCACATCTTTCTTAACATCCTTTTTTAAAATATGTATTAACAATTCACTCAAAAAAACATTTTACATATTCTTTTAACAATATAAAGAAATCATTCTTACTATCTAGACCTAGATTCTAGACAATTACTGGAAAAACTATATAGCTAAATAATGGATTTATTTATTTAAGAATTTCACTTGAAGCTTTCAACGTAAGATTGAAAGCTTATAGTCGTGCTTTTAAAGCTTTCTCTGTATATTATGAATATGATACACGAGTCACCTTATCTATTCAAATACATATTTTATAGAGTACTAGAGGTCCGCCCCGGCTTCGCCCGTGGTACATATTTCGCAATAAAAGGTAGCCTATGTCCTTTCTCGGGTATCAAAATATCTCCATACCAAATTTCATGCAAATTGGTTCAGTAGTTTAGGCGTGATTGAGTAACAGACAGACAGACAGAGTTACTTTCGCATTTATAATATTAAGTATGGATTTTATGTTCAAACAAAAGAATAGCAATATTCATATGGATGAAGTTTATTTCAAACAAAATTGTCCAACTGAAATAGAAATGTTATGATTTATTCCTAAACAAACTAAACTATTTTCTTTGTATCGTATAGTAAAAGTGCTTTAGTTATACTGCTACTACATATATTGCTTTATTTTAAATTCTTTGTAAATGTATTTAAAGATAAAAATTCTAAATAGTCATTAATATTGAAACTGGAAAATTACCAAATAATAAATATCTCTTAATTCAAAATTTTCAATCATGACTACAGAAAATTATTTGCAACGGCATTGTAGACGACAGCCGAAATATTATATTCCCATGTATAAATGTTTTTGCATAACAATACATGAGTTTCATTATTTCAGTTCTGTGTATCTAAATCACTATTCGCAGCATTTTCGCAAAAATAATTCCTTATTCTGAAATGCTCTCGCGTACTTATCGAATGCCCTTCGGCAAAACTACTCTTGTAGGAGTTTTTTTACGATGTATATAGCATAGTTTGCGATCTTAAAAACTGTAAAATAAGTATTGCTCGATCTCATTTTAAAAACAGAAAATAACAAAATGTTTTACAATTTTTTTTAAGTTTTACAAGTCACTAAGAAAGTAGTTTTATAGAATGAATTTTTGAATACGGCAAAATGTTATCAACGTAAAGTTAAGGTAAAACTTTCTTTCATTCATTCATATTTCATTACAAGTATTTACATAAATCACTTATTTGCTTTACATAAATCATATTTATAGGTATTAATATTATAAAGCTGAAGAGTTTGTTTTTTGACGCACTAATCTTAGGAACTACTGGTCCGATTTGAAAAATTCTTTCGGTGTTAGATAGCCCATTTATCGAGGAAGGCTATAGACTATATATCATCACCAACAAGAGCGGAGAAATGCGGGTAAAACCGCGGAGCACAGCTAGTAATGGATATACATGGGCTGTATAGCGTAGATCTAATAAAAACCCTAGATAAAAAAACCTTAAATTCTATTAATAAATATGTACATACTTATAAATCAATAATAACAAGCTTTATGATCTCCAAGGACCGAAAAATATCACTTAAAGGTAGACCCTGGACGGAATATTTAAAAATAATATTTCGGTCCTCAGAAATAACAAGGTGGAACATAGGGTCGAGGTCTTCGCAAATTATTCGTCCTTTATCCTTCACGAATCTTTTCGCTATAATGAACATGTTGTTAGAGTCTCTTTAATACAAATATTATACAATACTGACGACCCGTTCCGTGTATTAAGGAAAATATTTTACCTAATAGAAATATATACAAAGGGTATACGGGATATTATTGTGCATATGATTAACCTTAGAAATATATTTTCATGTTTTTTTGCTTTCACTTTGTTAGACATATTATTTATGATTATTTTTCCGACCCAAATATCGACCAATAGAATTGCACCATTCGACGTCACGTGGTACAACCTACATGGTATAGGTATATTAAGAAGAGCTGGAACGTCAACACATTTACACATTGCACATGTTAGGCCGGGAGATACTGACACAAAATTTCGGGCCATTTGTAACAGGATGGCGGTCTAGAGGGGTCTTAGTACGCAATGAAAAAAAGAAAAATGATGGTCAGAACGCTGGTACCGGCGGACTAGTCGCGTGGGCGTTAGTCACACTCGTCGGATAAAAAGCGAAAGTCCAACGATTTGTAACACAAAAATTTTAGAATTTACCGATAGCCCTTAAAAAAGATGTAGGCGGTAGTGTCATGCCATACAGTTACGATGTGACTTACAGTCCGCCATACCGACGTGAATGCGTTGATTTAAAAAAAACAATTCAACCATTTGTACCGGGCTCACTTTTGCACAGGTAACCATCGTCGTGCAGCCATTTACTAAAACCGCCATGCCATACTTTTCGGACGATTCCAAATGGTAGCCATACCGCGGAAAAGTCAAACGATTTGTAAATCGTTTGACTTTCGCTATTTATCCGACGAGTTCGACTAACGCCCACGCGACTAGTCCGCCGGTACCAGCGTTCTGAGTTCTGACCATCATTTTTCTTTTAGTCATTGCGTAATAAGACCTCTGTAGAACCGCCATTCTGTTACAAATGACCCGAAATTTTGTGTCAGTATCTCCCGGCCTATGTATGTGTCATTTTTTGCAATTGTTTATAAATACAGGGTGATGTAATTGGTGTAGTACGAATATCTAAAAATCTATGAAGAATTTTGTGATACAGTAAATGGAAGAATTATAGACTATTTTACAGTATTTAATAAAATCATTTAATTTTTTGTTCATTTTCATTAGAAATGTCAATTTTTCTCACCAAGGTGGAAATTTGGATGATAAGGATCTTGTTAGAAAAATATAAATTTTGACTAAAATCGGCATTTTTTTTTTTCAAAAATCAAATAACTAATTAATAATCAGAGTTATCACATTATTAAAAAAAATAAGCCAAACTATACACAATTTTTACCTACTTGATGCAATCCTCAAAGATCATGGACATAGTGTATTGCGCCTTCCACCATACCATCCAGAACTCAACCCAATAGAGTTACTATGGGGCATAATTAAAGGGAAAGTAGCATCACAAAATGTGAACTTTAACTTGAAAACTGTGTAAGAATTATTTAGAAAGGAAGCAAATGCTATTAGTCTGGATATGTTTAGTGACGTTTGGAGAAAGACGCGAGAACATGAGGAAAAATATATTCAATTAGAACCAAAAGTAGATATGTAATTACACTTACTCATTTATAATAACATTAAGAAATTCCGACAACGAAACATCGAGTTCTTCGAGCGATGAAAGTTACAGTGAAGTAGAAGATTACGATTATGATTAAATAGATTCTTCTTCTTCTCTATAGATACTGCTTTCTGAATTGGTGGTAAATGTTAAATCTGTTAAACTGTTATGACGATTCAAAAGTGCTTCTAAAAGAAGTCTAATTGTATAAATGTTTGAGTTTGAGTTTTAAACCAATAGTGTGAAAATTATACAATAAACATGCAATAAACATGTAACACATATTTGTTAGCGCGTATTGGTAGGTATTACGTACTTACTACAAATATAATATTTCTTAGATATCTTTACTCGACCAAAGTCAGGAATTTAATTATTATTTGATAATTGAATGATTATTAATACTTTTATCCAATTGATTATTATTAAAATAAATAATTAACTTCATCAATTGATTTACTTTTAAATTATTATTTTACAGGTAAATTATGAGAGCTTTCATAAGTAATTATATTTGCATATACATATCTACAACGCACCCATTTTACAATTCAAGTCTAAAATGAAACTAGAGTCGCATTATTTTATTTTTGAACATACTGTAAGTGAAATTGCATAAGTGTGAGTACTGTGAACATGCCAGCTTTCCCTAATTGACCGATATTATACTGATATTTTTTTGAAAATTTTCTCTGGTCGTTGACGTCAAACTGACAGGTTGAATTCAATTGTGAAACTATTGGCCGACATTTGGGACGGAAAAATAATCTCCCGAATACCACACGAGCTTAAAAAATTATCTGGCATTTCCCTCAAACTTGACTCCTTCATTTGTTTGCAACGAACCTATCGGAAAATACCCGATAATTTTGAAGCTCTTGTGGTATTATTCCCTCAGTCCCCGGATCACAGACACAATAGAAAATCTATTGTGTCGCGGCCCGATCGGGCCGCTCGGTGGTCAATGGGTTATAAGTGATAATGCATACATCTAAGGCATACATACATACATCATACATGTAGGTCCTATAGCACCATTTTTAAATTCTATTCTCTGTGAATGAAAACCTATTAAAGTCCGACCTTAAAAAATCTATCATTCAGATAAAACCATTCCAAACCATTTCCAAATAGTGTTAATAAGATATATTTATTAGACCCGTGTGCTCTTGTGGGATATATTAATTTCCCATCCATTTCAATGATAAATCTTTTAACTCTACCTTCGTACGTGCAGAGTCTCATGTGCCCGCCTGATGTTTTGTACAAAGCGTGTTCTATATTATATAGGTATGTATATTATCGTACATAATATTTAATAGTTCTAGAATGATTAGAATCTATATTCTAGACCCACTATTGTATTAGGTATAGTAAATAAAAAATCTTTTATAATGTTTAAAATTATCAAAACATATTAAAATCAAAATATATGCCTTTCATTTCGACTATTGCAATACGTAAGTATTGGTAAATATATTTAAAATCACTACATTTTTTATTACTCATTGACAGCTATACATAACAAATACAGTAACAAAGCGATACATAATTCAAAACAGACGCAAACAATGCCTCAGCCTCATATTGCCTTGCGACTACTGACAGGTAATTACCGCAAAGCCATGGTTGGCAAATCTTTGCTAATCGATTTAATTTTTTGCACTAGAAATGGGGTTTTTGGAAAATTTATTAAAAAAAAATTGGTTGTTTGTAAAGTAGGTTTACGATCGAGATGTTTACGTGATAACGTCTTATTGGTGGCAGCGCTCGAGATGAGACGGGAGATCGGTCCGTCTCTCTCTCGTTATACCTGCGATCGCGCTCGTGAGGTTTTGGTGTGACACAAGTTTCTGAACATGTCACCCTACTAAAAATATTTTATTTTTAAAATACGTTATCACGTTAAAAACGACCATGAGGAGGTATTCGAAGCCGCGTCCTACGTTTTACTGTGACGTATATTTCTATTCACGGAAACATTTTCTATTGTAATATTTTTACAAACTACATGTAATGACATAACATTTAAATAAAGGCTTAATGAGATACTTTGCGAGTTCGTATGAGCTTTTTGGGAATCCAACTTTTATAAAATAACATTTCATATGATTTGAAGAACGGAATACATTTTATACAGTCTCATAATCAAGCGGATGTCCGGCGAAGTAGCATTGCCTAGATTCAAAGTTTTGCTTTAGAATTCCTCTCAAGCTTGTTACATATCCAGGAATTGTTCACAAGTTCAACCTCTGCGTAAAGTTACGACGACCAAGTTGCAATGTTCATGTACCTATTCTAATACGTAATTTACCTATAAATTCACTTATCTACCTGAAATTAGAAATTATTCTGAAATATTTTTAATCTATAGCAAATATTAAATTGCCACGGATTAAAAATATTTCAGTAATAAACTATTATTATACTTAATTTAATAAGAATACAACATTTCATTTTAAACAAATTTTGTGTTTTCCAATCTGGAAAATAGTTCATATAACCGTTGGTTATATTATGTTTTTTACTTTTATTATATTAGTTAATGCTTGGGCAGCCCTAAGCACTAATTATAAACACACAATAATAACGGAACATTATTATTATTGTATGTACTTACTGCTGATTGAGTGTCAATTGAAGACAATTCAATTTGCAGTGGCTTATTGCACAGACTAATGCGCAAATACGCCACAATTTTGATATTGATCTGAAATGCTTCATCGGAAATATATTTATGAATGACCAACAAAGTTTCGTGGAAACATGTGTTTCGAAACAAATAACAAGTAGCTTATTTTTTTATTTAAATGGGCTTTCATGGCATGTAGTGCAAACAAAGGGGACAAAGGGATCACGTTTCACAGTTCTACGTACCAGGAGAGCAGAGTACAATAGATGGTACATTAACGTATTTACCCTCGGGTCGGGTTATCGGCTAGGGTTGAGCCTTGGCCTCCTTTGACATTTATGCTACCCGTGTTTACTTTCAAAACCGCGAGAGGACGTTTTGACGGAGGGCAAGTCAGCTTTGTAAGTTCCAATATAGAGTTATATTATCTGTGAGATTAAATGATAACTGTCACAAAAGTAGCGTTAGCTATTAAGTATTTTGTGATAAAAATTCAGCGAAGTTAAATATAAAGATTCAAAATTTTCTATACATAAAGTTACCCTTGTTACCTTATGCCATCTTACAAAGATCACTATACTGTGATACATCCATTTACAGTACATTAAGTTTGAATAGCTATTATACTCGAAGTTTCCTAATCTAGATAAGTAAAGGCCATTTATAACAATAGATACGTGAAATATTTTTCTGAATTGTACCTTATTGTTGGCGTTGAATTGTAAACTAAATGAATACAATTCTTTGAAATTGCTTATAAGTAAAGTAATATTCTGTAAATAGCAGACGAAATAAGTGTACATTGTCTATCTTTTGAATTAGCAAGCGTTCTTTTGTCTATTTTATTCATTTGAAAAATCATTTAAATTAGTGTTTGCTAAAATACTTTTAGGAAATTGCAAACGAAGCGATTGATCGAAGTAGTTGATTAATGGATAAAAACTGCTTCATCAGCGTAGAGTAGCTATATTTATAGCTTAGTGGAGGGATCTTAAACGCGATCATAATGATCATATACGCGAACATAATGATGATTCTCTAAAGAGATTATGTTTGTGCCAGTTTAATTTAATTTATAATGAATTGTATTATTGTAGTAAATATAAATAAATAAATAAATATCACAAAGAAAGATAATAAAATATAGAGTGTTCATATTATATATGTTCTATCCTATCCTTCTAATATTATAAATGCGAAAGTTTGTGAGGATGTGTGTGTGTTTATTACTCTTTCACGCAAATACTACTGAACAGATTACAATGAAATTTAGCACACATATAGAGGGTAACTTGGATTAACACATAGGTTTTATCCCGGAAATCCCACGGGAACGGGAACTATGCGGGTTTTTCTTTGAAAACGCAGTGGAAGCCGCGGGTGGAAAGCTAGTTGTTTAATAAAATTGAAAGTTTCTTGCAATAATAATAGAACTATAGACACTAAAATCCAGACACCACATACAGATAGAATACGCTTAATTCGATTGGCTTCGTCTACCAGTTAAGAGGTTTTCGATGAAAATTTTCTTTTGCAAGATTTTATAATCTTATACAGGGTGGACCAAAAGTCCGTTTACATTTCAAACGATGATTTAGAAGAAACTATTTAAGTAAGATGAAATCTGTTTATTTATTAAAAAAATACATAAATAGGGATTTTATTTTTTTTAAATCACATCGTCCATATGTGATCCTTCTCTATTTTACACTGCTGCAATCTGGAGCGAAAATTTTCAATGATGGCCTCACAAGTGTTTTGTGAAATGTTAATTCTCATTTCCATTCGAATATTGACTTTTAATTCATCAAGAGACACCGGATTACTGTTGAAAACTTTATTTTTAAGGTATCCCCATAGAAAGAAATCCATTGGGGTAGGTCCGGACTACGAGGCGGCCAGTTAATGTCACATCTTTTAGAGATCACCTTTTGTCCAATTTCACGAACAGCGAGTCATTTAAAGTGTGGCATGTGGCCCCGTCTTGCTGAAACCACGTTCGTTGATTAAAACCATCGAATTCCTGTAGCGCTGGTGTAAAAAAGTCCTGTAGCATGGCAATATACCGCTCTGTATTCTCTGTAACAGCATTTTCACGAAAAGACGCTCTTAGACGCTCTACGTTTTCGGGGTCTCTTGATGTTCTAGGTCGGCCGGATCGTGGTTGATTCATTCTTGAACCTGTCTCCTCGAACTTTTGTACCCATTTCCTAATCAATTGAACTGACGGAGCTTCATTTTTACGCCGTATGTTGTAATGAACGCAAAATTTTCGTTGCGCTAGCGTGAAAAAATCGCTGTTGCGGTTGTGCTCGCGCACACAGAATGCTCGTTACTTGTCGCTGAACGAATCCATGGTACTGAATTCCCATAGACCGCTCTAGCACTACGTACCCCTCCCGCCCCAACCCATTGTCGCTGCTTGTTGCAGCTACCGATTAAAATGTAAACGGACTTTTGGTCCACCCTGTATATAAAAATGTGTGGTAAGTGTTGGTAAGCGCATAACTCGAAAACGGCTGAACCGATTTCGATAATTCTTTTTTTATTATATTCCTTGAAGTACGAGGATGGTTCTTATGTAGAGAAAACGTAAACATGTACCACGGGCGAAGCCGGGGCGGACCGCTAGTACATATAATAAAAATAGTTTACTCATTTAATTTTATAGTCACTATATTTTTAAGCGCAGGTAAGTGTATCGAGGTATTAAAAGTATTTTATGAAATAAGCTATTGATTTTATTAACGAGCGATGAGAAAAGTGTAAATATAACATACTCTAGGTACAGAACCTAACGAATTTCATAGTAAGTACCTACGGAAATACTGGTATTTGGTAAGTATCAGATATTACATAAACCGAACAGAAAGAGAAAAAAAAACAAAAACAACTTTTTCGCTTTATATTTGCTCCAATTTGAATGGAATTTTTAATTCTGATATCAGGATTTCAGAAGTATTTCACAGAATTAAACAGATTGTTCCAGCGTTTCATTACTAATACAATAAGCTCCGCTTTTGTACTGAGCCCATACACGTGTTACAAGTACGCAGAAATTTAATTCATATTCCCTAGCTGTTTTAACTTATTTCATAACAGAACTATGTTACTAATTATCTATCAACTTTTGTTTTTAGATGGGTAGTAATATAATCATACTCTAAGTACTATGTACCTATTACATAATGTAGATTTAATTTTTCGCTCAAAACTCCAAGGATGAATGAATGAATGAATGAATGAATGGATGTTTGAGTTTTTATACAACGTTATAAAAAAATATTGAGAAATAAACATTCCTAGATGTACCTTAATCTAATCTATTTATTTGTGATACTCTTAAACATCTTATATATTATGCTTTATATAATATATATTACATTAAATTTAATCCGTTAGACAGAAAATTGTTACATTTACGAACAAAAAATAAATGATGTATTTTAAGATACAGTCTTTGAGACTGTATCTTAAGTCTTTGAGAACTTCTCAGCTTAAAGATTTAATAAAAGTGTTATCAACCCGAGTACGGAGCAAATAAAAGGATATATGCCATAAAAATGTCGTAAATATGCTCTATACGAGGTGTCGGAGTAATAAAGCAAGAATACAGACTTAAGTGTACTTTATGCTTCAAGTTTTACAATGTCTAGATTTTTACTCGGATAATTGAAATCTACATAAGTTCAGTAGAAGTTTCCATTCGTTTATATAAATGCGAATTATGTCCTCTATTTCGTAATAATATACTTAATTTACTATTCATCCAAAAACCAATAAAAAAAAACAAATTTAAATGAGACCTATCAAAAAAAATATTATCAAAATCGATTCAACCAATAAAAAGTTCTGAAGTTATATACTTACTCAAAAAAGTCGAATTGAGAACCTTATATTTTTGAAGTCGGTTAAAATAATACTAAATATTAGCTTTCCTTACATAACTCGTCGGCGGTTATGTTATCTTACGACAGCTGCCGTTCTCCATAATGTCGATCCCGTATTTCACCCCTGTCATGCTTTGTTGACAAAACTTAGGTATATCCTTTTCCAAGTAATCTAAATATCCATGAGACATCTATATATTAATTCAAGTTCGAAACATAACTACTTATTTAACAAACATAAAAATTGACGGCTGATAAACAATAATTTACGTGCTAAAACATCACTACCAAATTAGTCCAGTTGGTATCAATACAATAGTATATTTTTAACAATGAAACATTTGAACATCAAATAAACGCTGAAAAACCATATATTGAATTGCACATAAGTTTATTATTCCACCTATAGCAAGCAGCGAATGGCGCGAATCCAATCTCTTGCGTAAACAGAACGAATTGTGTTCAAACAGCGAGCATTTGCCTGTTTTCCTTGAAAAATATTCAATATTTGGTAATTGGAAGTCCTTGTTTAAGAAAATATTTAATTATATTTCTATTCAGTTACACAAAAGCTTTTGATATGTCTTTATAAATTGTTCCTATGAGAAATTAAATCAATGTATGACTCTACATTAAATTACTATTTATATAAAAATATGAAATTATTGCACAATTAATGATGAGGCCCAGAAACTATAATGCACTGAAAATTATAAATATCCAGGGCATAACCATTTTCGTGATTACAGACTTACAAATAACACATAAAATGTTAAAATGGCTTAAAGCCATTTATTTCATGATTTGTAAGTGATATCAGATGAAATGGGAATGTAAACGAAATCTAACATCAAACATCAATCTATCTAACATCAATAATCTGAAATCTTTATAGCCGTGTTGTCTTACGTACCTATCGGATATTTAATACGTACAATACATAAATCTATCACCATTTCCATATTCCGATTTGTCACCTATAAGTGCCAAGTGTCAATGCAATTAATATAACGCAGATAAGAGCTGTTTGAGTGGAAAGATCGAATTTTGACTATAGTGGGCATTCAAAATTCAAATAAGATAAATTCTCTGTATATCAATACTGTCATGTTCGTCATAACAAATGGAGAAAAGCGTTCTACTAAATTGTGTTAGCACCACTCTAATGCTAGGTGCTAGGTATAGGAAGTATAGGAGGATCCTTGATATCCTCTTCAGTGGTCGTTAGGGAAGTTATTGAGAAGTTATTTATATAGTTGTTCTAGAAAAACCATCAAATGTGTGATCAAGATTTATTTATGCCCTTATAGATTGATTTTGAGAAATATTAAAATTTCAAATTGTTAACGCAAAGATTTTTAAATGAAAAATTTAATTAAGCTCTGGGGAAACAAAGTGTTTCTGTGTGTAAATTATGTTTTAAACAAAGAGCTGCTGTTAAACAAAAAGCATAAAGCTGTCCGTTATCCAATGTACACTTACTAATTAATATTTCATTTACATGATTGTTCAATCTAATTTGTTAGCTATACAGATATCATCCTAGGAGTCATTTGACTATGTAAAGGGTACATAATATAATATAAGTTTTCTTGTGCATACCTGTAATTGGTGTATACATCACATTTATATTCGTTAGTTGTTTAGATCTAATTGTTATAATTTTTATGTGTACTCTGTTGGTATGTCAAAATAAATAAATAATGCTACAAAGATACCCCAAAACAATGAATCAAAGCAATCACTCTAATATATACTCCATACTTTATTGGCTTTTACCCACAGTTGGATACACTTAGAAATACAACAGATATTGTATCTTTACGCACGGATGATTCTGAGTATCTCTGATACAGCGGCATATTTCATTGTTCATAACAAAGAGATTTATGTACCCACAGTAGACGTAATTCTTTGTATCTCGGTTCTATTTTATGGTAAAAGAACAACCAACTGTTACCCCACAGATGACTAAATAGTTTCTACACGTACATTTACGGATTAGGAATTTAACTTTTTTTAGGACTTAAAGTTGAGTGCTGTTTTACTGTTTCCCTCGTGTCCGTGACGGTAAGAACAACATTGACTGCTTTTGGAGTCAATACATTTTAATTTTTACAATTAGTATAAAGTGATTTTTTAAGATGAGTTAGCAGGGCAAGCTTATATTATGACTGATACAATTTTTACAATGGAAAATACAATGCAATCGATGTAACAATCGTTTAAAAATAGTTCAATTGATCCTTGCGTGTTGATATTTTCTTCTTTCGTTATTTTAATATATAGCATTTCTATCCACACAAAATATAATCTTTTATCTCAATTAAATAAACTTTATGAATATAATATCGGCATAGAAAAATATTTAAACTGCTTCGAAACATTTCCATTTTTTTGATAAGGGACCCACTGCATTTAACGAGCATAACAACATTTTGACATAACGGCGTAGTTAACATTTTAATTAAAAAGTATCCGACAAGCATTAAATGCACTCTATTGTAGCTGTGTCAAAGCAAACTCTACAGCTATTATATTTGGAATTATATCCACCCGTTTTCTTGAACGAATAAAATCTGGTACAAAATGATTGTTCCTGTTAAAATCCTATCAAAATAGTACTCACCGTGAATGTCTCACACACAGAGAGTTGAACTTTTCCAACTTTCAATATTCGTAGCCGATAGAGCGCTCAAGCTTGCGACCGCGCTACGGCGTAGACCGCGGCAAATTGAGGCGTAGCGACCTGTAGCTACGGGATTCTGGGAACACATGCGCTGATAATATTATATTCTAAAGATACGGTTCGGCACGAGACCTTTAATAAATGCTCTTTTTTTAGGCTTAGGTCAATTTCACATAAAAGTGCAACTAAAATATGTTGTATAATAAACATATAAAAAAATTTATAGTTAAAAAAATAAAAATGCTCAGTCATTCAATTTTTAGAGTCCTAAGAAACTCACTCGATTGGTCTATTTTGCCAAAATATAATTTGCATCGTAAGTGAAAACGGTAAAACATAAAGTCGGGAAAACAAAATAGCTGAATTTTGCAATGTTTATGTGCCTATTTATACCACGGCGTAACCGACAAAGCGGGCGAAACCGCGGGCGGTAAGCTAGTTATGAATAAACATCTACAATGACGTCAGATCATAGACATTTAGGCCTTCTACACTGTTGTGGTTACCTCTACTCGCCCAACGATGCCTTTTGTGAAGAAGACCCATCATGTTTATATTATAATATTATAATAGTTTATATTATAATATTATAATATAATACAATTACGAAGCAAGTGCCCCTGTAATGCTAATTTTCCTGCAGGCAATGAGCGAACATAAGATTTAATTTTATTTAATTTGAAGCCAGTTCCTTGAGGGCGCACTTTGATCATAAATTCATTAAAGAATATGTTCATAATTATTTATGGGCACTTAGTGCTTCTGTAATGTAATAATTTTAGTTATGTTTAGATACAGGTATTATAAAACTAAATATTTAATATTACAATTACTTTTTAACTTAATTAAATGTTATCTTATTTTACAACAGGTATAACACAAAATGTTATCTTATTTTACAACAGGTATAACAGTTTAAAATAAATATTGTTTTCTGTTAAAACTGTGAATTAATTATTATTTCTTTCTTGATAGAGTTTTTATACTATAACTAATTTAAAGGCAATAAAGATTGATAATCATGATCATCATCATCAGACCATAATTGTACGTTCTCACTACGGTACTGGGATGGGCTCCTATGATACTCAATATTTAATAATAATTTGAAATAAAACACTTAAAATGTATTACAATCTTTTTTATTATAAAAATATTCAAAATATCACATTCATACATTGTTCCACAATATTTAGTTTTGACATAATTTACACTTAAGACTAGATTAAACCCCAGTATCCAGAAACTAGTTTAAAATTAAATAAATAAGTACCTAGATACATTCAATTTGTCTTTGGTCAATTGTTTCATATTAAAATATAGAGTTTAGTATTTTAATAAACATTGTTTGATCTTATCAAATTGAATGCAGGTAAAAAATACTAAAAATGCGAAATATACCTAGCTTGTTTTCCTTCACAGTTCACACATAGGATACCCATACGCATCGTTATAAAATTGTTATATTTATTTATGTTAACCATTTTTATTCCAATAAATAAACATCAGTTCAAAAATGGTCGACATAAAAAGCAATCGACACATAAGTAATATTTTATAAAAATACCTAACATAATATAGATAGGTACTGTATATAATTAAACACAACCACATTTGAATTAATTAACTATACATCTAAAAGTTGAGCAATTTTTATAAGCACCCTTAATTCTAAGTATTGCTAATTTTTTTATGTACCAAATTTCCTAATTATTGTTGAAAATAAATAAATATTGTTTTCAGTCCAAATATTACTTTCAAAGCTGACTTTAGCGATGTCTTAACAAATATTTATTTACAAAAAGGTTCAAAATATGTGCCTAATCAATATCAACACATCAGTACTTAAATTTATCATAAGCTTTTTTTTAAGCTCAAGAACGAACGAACGAACTTAAATTCAATATTAAAAATCTTTTCAGAACGTTCACTGGGTTTACTGTATAAACTATATTTAATAAGAATTTATCTATATTTAATAAGAATTTTATCAGCAGTGTTAATCATTATTTAAAAAAATATTCCATATTTTTTCCTATTTACCTATGTACCCTTCTGGCAAAAGCCTGTGATCCTAACATCTCCCTATTTAATAATTAAGAAGACTAGATCGTAGATCCTTATTAAATAAAAAAATAGCTAGTTGCATCAATAATTCATTTCTTGGATCTACTTATAGGTTCTACAAAGAACAGTTATTACAAAACTAAATACCTACATCACAATGACTTGACATAATACCATTATAATTTATGATGTATTACTATTCCTTGATAATATATCCTAGCTGCTTCATATCTCTATCGAACTGCTCATCTCGGTATTTCTTAATCTTTTTCAACCATTTTGTACAATTAACATAGTTCCTACAGGTTCCACCGTATTGCGTAGGAAGGCATTCAGGGTCTATGTGTTTTTGTAGGGACTTTAAATCACTGCCATGGAAGTGAATCTTGTCCCAGGCGTGCTGCGGGATGAACTTCTTGAATATGTAGAAGAAGGTGTTGAGGAGCCAATTGTAGTTGATGATGTGGCAGGAGTTCACGCGGGTTGGCGCTGCGCCCTGAAAAAGATTGACTAACATTAAAGCTTTACCCAAAGATGTTTTACCTAATAAATACGCTGTTTCATCGAGCGTGTCCTGTAGCAAGTGATGTTTATTATTAAATAACTTTAACATTAATATTATAAATTTAATAAATTAACAAGATTAACCATTCAAATCATATTTATCTATCGGACTGGTTTCCTAAAGGAATCGATGTGTGGATTTTTGGTAGATTTATCGATGAGTGATACATGCAAGTGAAACTTGAAAGTTTCTTTTCTTTATTTATTTTTTGTTTATCATGTTAATTCATACTACTTAACCAGCAAAACAAACAGGTCAATAACTGCATATACTACTATAAATACCTATTTTTAAAGGTATTTAACCCATTGAGCCCAAATGGGCCCGATCGGTCCCGGACACAATAGAAAATCTATTGTGTCTGGGACCAATTCTACCCTTCCAAGAGAAAATTGTATATTTACCCCCAGAATAGACACAATTTGGTACGCAAGGGTCGGCGTTAGCGCTGACACCTGTCGTAAGCTGAGCCCAACCAGATCAACGATCACGGTGCCTCCAAGGACCTGCATCTTTGGCTGCCGGATACCAATCTCTGCTAATACTAGACCAGTTCTGACCAAATCGTCGACAGGATATTCTGAAGGATCCCACATACCTGGAAGTGATAGATTAAAATTTATTTTATTTGGGACATTTGACTTTTTATGCGTAGTGGGTTATAACTTATAATTACTAGTAATTGATGAAAATTTATGTATATTTGGCTATTTTACAATTTTAACCGTATCGTTCTTATTGTTATTGTTATATCTTATAGTAATTGACACCTCGAGAAGTCTGCCTTGATTTTAATAAAGGCAGTTCTAGCCATTAGAAGGTAACTAGGTACTAATATGCCCATTCACTCCTTGTTATAATTTTCTTTCAAGGTCACTCTCAATGATAAACAGTGGATATAATGTATTTCTTATTTAACATAACAGTGCAGATATTATGCAATGTCATTAAACACGCATATTTTTTGCAATAATTTGCTCTTTACAGAAAGCTATTGACCTTCCGAATATAACTGCAGTTTTGTAATCATCCACAACGACACTTAAATATGCAATTAATTTTGTTAAATTAGGGTCTTATTAATTAACTAGCTCCCGCCCACGACTTTGTACGTGCATCCCCGTTTTTCCCCGTTCCCGCAAGAATTTCGGGAAATCCTTTCTTAGCGGATGCCTACGTCCTAACATCTACCTGCATGCCAAATTTCAGCCCGATACGTCCAGTGGTTTGGGCTGTGCGTTGATAGATCACTATATCAGTCACCTTTGAGTTTTATATAATATATAGATTGTGTTCTTGTGAGTCAATGTCAAATATGTTTACACACTCTATTAATAATAACTCTATTAATATTAGTAATAACACACTCTATTAATAATAACGTACCAAACTTCAAGATAGACAGTCTCCCGATATCAGGTCGGTCCAGTATACAGCAACCGAAAACATCGCCGACCTTCATCAGCCCCCACAGGTCCACATCTTTGTGAAGATGAGGGTATTCCTCTCGGAATGTGCAGTAGCGGACTAGCTGAAAGGATTAACATAATTTTAAAGATAACTAATGTTCCAAAAATACTTAATAGATACCCAATAGTACCTAATAGATAAAATATTTCAGAACTTCTTAATTCTTATTTGGCTTGTGTTATTAGACTAATTACGAACCATATGAGAAAAAAATATAATGTATTGTCGGCAAAGATTTTAGATTCATAATAATATTATCTTTATTTGCAATCTTTTTTTAATTCATATTCCAATTTCATATGACGTTATATTATAGTGGTTTTTCGCACCTACCCGCGTCAATGTCGAGATCTTTTGTAGATACTTAACAATAACTCTTGTTTACCACTTCTTTAATATTTTATTTAATACTGTGATTAATTATGATTTAGTGTTTTTAAAATATCCTGTTTCAAACGATAAAATATGCATATTGTGGTCACAAAGTTAAAGCTAGTTTCTAATCTGTGGTTAAAGTCACATAATATTAACGCTCAAAATATTAACTGAGTTAAACTAAGTACACTACTTACAGTAGCCTGGAACTGTCTCCAAAATGAAAAAAAAAAAAATTAACATTTATGAAAAATGTTTAAAAATACAATAAATACTTATTAACTACATATGCGTTCAAGTTTAAAATTTCAATGACAATATTTGGTTAGAAAACTAGGAGAAAAAAAGCAGACTTATTTAATAACTAGCTGTTGCCCGCAGCTTCGCTTGCGTGGAAAAGATAAATTTTCATGGTATAAGTTTTCATCCCCTATTTTACCCCTTTAGGGGATGAATTTTCTAAAATCCTTTCTTAGGGGACGCCTACGTTATGACATCTACCTGCATGCCAAATTTCAGCCTGATACGTCCAGTGGTTTGGGCTGTGCATTGATATTATCACTATAATATCAGTCACCTTTGAGTTTTTTATATATAGATTCGGGTTGTTGCTTAAGTCATAAGAATGTTGTTTTGTGTTATATATTATCGTGCATATTTTTTGCATTTTATACTTCTTTTTTATATTTACACCAAAAAAAATCTTCCTAAATATTGATCACACCTATTGAGAAAATATTATTGCGAATTTTTCTATTCCGGATTAGATTCTTTTTATGAGGAACTTTCCTGTTCCCCAATCCATATTACATAAAACTGAAACCTACAAAAAAAAACAGTGTTGTCGCCATTCGGAATAAATGTATTTATTGTATGAAGTATATTTTGTAATCAATCAAAGTGAGTGATTCGTTTAGTTTCACCGCTTGCTAATAATCCATACTATATAATATTATAAATGCGAAAGTAACTCTGTCTGTCTGTCTGTTACTCAATCACGCCTAAACTACTGAACCAATTTGCATGAAATTTGGTATGGAGATATTTTGATACCCGAGAAAGGACATAGGCTACCTTTTATTGCGAAATACGTACCACGGGCGAAGCCGGGGCGGACCTCTTGTGTATTATATAAATTCAAATTCAAATTCAAATTATATTTATTTGCAAGAATGTAGTTACAAATTATAGATGTTTTTAATTACAATATTATGTGGCTAATACATTCTACCCATTGATTGGGTGTGCAAATATTGAAAAAGAAAGTTGATTAGTCTAATTATTTAAATGTACACACAATTCAATTTTCACAATTACGCGAACGCACTACGATTAACACGATTATATCACACACTTATCACACACAATTCAGTTTACACTACTTAAAAGTCATAAATTCTTCAATGTCATAAAATTGTTTCACCATCAACCAGTTCGTCAGTTTATTTTTGAAAAAGTTTACTGGTAGTTCCTTGAAATTGTCCGGTATTTTATTATATATTTTAATAGCCATAAATATTACACTGTTTTTAGCTTTGTTAATTCTACACGTTGGGAAATGTAATTTGTTTTGGTATCTTGTCAACATATGCGAATTTACATCTCCTTTCTTCTTAAAGTATTCCGGGTGATATTTTACAAATAAACATACTTCTCTTATGTACATGCAAGTTAAAGTAAGGATCCGTAATTTACTAAACAGAGGTCTACAACTGTCTCTTTGGTTCAAACCGCACAGAGCTCTTATACATTTTTTTTGTGAGACAAATACCTTCCGCACATCACAAGATTGTCCCCAAAGAATGATTCCATACGAAAGTACAGAGGAAACGTAGGCATGATAAGCATTTATTGCTGCATTCATAGAAACAGTATCTCTTAAACGCCGTAATACGTAAACGAAACGATTAATTCTGTCACAAACGTAATCAATATGTTTGTTCCATTTTAGACCTTCATCCAACAAAACACCCAAGAATTTATGATGATCTACTTGTTCTATTACTTGGTTATCACACTTTATATTTAGGTTTATTTTGGAGCAATTTTTTGTATAAAATTGAATTATTTTTGTTTTTAATAAGTTAATTTTAAGATTGTTGTCTTCTAACCATTTTACAATATTTTTAACTGCTTCATTTATATCTCTCTCGTACGTTTCCTTTTCAGTACATTTAACAATTAGGGTAGTGTCGTCTGCGAATAAAACTGATTTGTGTTTCACTGATTTCGGTAGGTCATTAATATACAAGAGAAATAAAAACGGGCCGAGCACACTTCCTTGTGGTACACCTGATCTATTAATTTTTTTTACTGATCTATATACGTTTCTTGATTGATTTACTATTTTTTGTATTTCCACAAACTGATCTCTATCCTTTAAATAACTAGCAATCCATTCTTTGGCAATTCCTCTTATACCATATTTATCTAACTTAAGCAAGAGTAATTCATGGTCTACAAAATCAAATGCCTTGCTCATATCTAGAAATATAGCGCTTACGGGTTTTTTTTCGATGAAGGCTTGAATTATTTCTTTCACCATATCAAAGCATGCTAATGAAGTGGAACTATTTTTCCTAAATCCAAACTGTTCTTTACATAAGATCTTGTTTCTATCAATATAATTTCTAATTCTTTCTAAGATTACTTTTTCAAATATTTTAGATATCACTGGTATTAACGCTATAGGTCTGTAATTCTTAATATCTTTCGGATCGTCTTTTTTAAATAATGGTTTTATCACTGATGTTTTCAGCGCGTGTGGAAAAGTTCCCTGTTCCATCGATAAATTTACAAGAAAAGACAACGGTTCGCAAATATGGTCACTGCATGATTTTAATATTTTTGTACTTATTCCATCTGTTCCTACTGAATTAGTGTTATTAAGTGATTTTATTATTTTACAAATTTCGTTACTGTTTGTAGGTGTTAAGAAAATAGTATTGCAACTTTCTGTAGTCAAAGTCTTTTTTATGGCATTTACATCCAAATTAAATTTTGTTTGATTTGTGATGTCAATAAAAAAATTATTAAACTGTTCGCAAATTTCATTCATTGAGTCGTATATTTTATTATTAACTACAATCTCTTCAATTTCTGTAATATTGGTTTCGTCATTAATATTATTAGATATCATTTGCCATAATGCTTTGTTTTTATTTTTTGCCAATTTAATAAATTTTTCACTTTGAATTTGTTTTGATTTAAGAATGCACCTTTTTAGTATATTTTTATATTTCACATAATGATTCCAACTATGAGTATACATTTTTTTTGTATATATATTTTTAAGATAAAGTTGTCGCTTTCGTATACAACATTTCTTCAATCCTTTTGTTATCCAGTTAAGATTAGATTTTCCTGTACTTCTCTTTATCTTAATAATAGGAAAACAAAGATCATAAAACAGTTTGAATAACTCATAAAAAGCATTGAAGCATTCATTTAAGTTATTAAATTCATGTATTTCAGAGAAGCTTAACGATGACATACATTCACAAAATTTACGAATATTCTCATTACAGTAGTCTCTTTTTGTTTCAAACCAGGATACATTTGTTTTGCGCTTTATCATACTAACTTTTAATATCTGTGCCGTTTCATGGTCTGACAAACCGAGGTGTAGTACTTCTGTGTTCACATTTCTTTTTATATTTGTTGCTATTTGGTCTATGCATGCATTTTTCCTAGTAGGTGTTTTTATTAAGCATTCAATATTAAAGTTCTGTAGTAAAGTAATTAGTTCATCTGAAAACTTAGTCTTTTTAAGAATATCAATATTCCAATCTCCACATAATATTATTTTTTTATTTTTAAGTCCAATCCTTTGTAATATATCCTGAAGGTTTCTTATAAAAATATTTATGTTTTGACTAGGGATTCTATATATACAAATTATCACTGTATTTAAGTGCTTTAATTCTATACCACAACATTCAAAAAATAAATTGCAACCATAATCCCTTATAAAGTCTAGATTGGTGCATGGAATGTCGTGCTTAACCAAAATACATGTTCCACCTCTTCTTTGTTTACGAGAAAATGATGATATTAACTTATATCCTGGTAATTTAAGTAACTGTTCATTTCCCTTTTTAATAAACGTTTCACATAAACATATGATGTCAATGTTGTGTGATTTATCTAGTTGTGATATTGCCAAATACAGTTCTTCTGACTTATTAATAGCTCCAGCTATATTTTGATGTAAAATTGTCAAAAATTGTGTTTTAGATACGAAAAAATTTTGAATTTGATGGAGTATTTTTATTTTTCAATGTTAAATTACTATTTGGTATGTCCTCATTTAACTGGTTCGGTTTTAGAGTATGTAAAACATTTTTTGACCTCTTAAAATAATAGGGAATAGTGCCTTTTTTTACTGGATAGGAATTGTTTTGATTATTTTGGAATATATTGCATTTTTTTGAAGAAGCAAGCCTTTTTTTAATATTTTTGGGATTTAAAAATGTATTTGCATATTCTAAGCTGTCAATTTCTATATTTAATCTATTTGTTAAATTTTCAATATAATTAAGTCTGGAATTATAAAATGTATAATCTTCATCAATATCAATATATGTACAATTTGTATGTCCTCTTAAAAAAAGTTTCATTTTTGTATTAAGAAATTTCTCATTCAAGTAACGGTTATATTTTACATTTAATATAAATATTTTATTATTTTTTAATTTTCCCAATAATTCTAGTAAATTTGATATTAGAGTATATGGATTTTTGTCATTGGAACCTAAGCCCAATATTAATATGTCTTCATTATTTATAGATTGTATCAAACTTTCACAGCTGTTTAATATTTCACTTGAAGAAGCATGCGGTTTTGTCAAGCCAAATATTTCATAACAGTCGTTCCACTTATTTTTCCGTTTTTCCAGCATACTTATAGACAAATTTCTAACGCGTTCATCACCCATAATTATAATTTTATGTTTTATTACCTTTGTGCTGACATCTGTTATGGTTTGTTGACAATTGGTAATTTTATTTTTGTCGGTACCGTCACATTCTTTATTTAATATTAGTGGCTTAGTTATGTTATAGTTAGTATATAGATAGAGACGATAGTACGGTACTGTATGAAGCAGAGAAATGAAGACTACCTATGAAATAGAATGATCCGAAATAGACGAGGGTATATAATACGTGTTAACTATTGTATGACTCCTTACTTAAAAATGCTGCTACTACTGCCATTGTTTATTTATTTTTAAAAACGTTAATAAGCTCTAGGTCTGGGAACCTTTATGATATAAATTTGGTTCCCTAACGTGTTGGACATGGACTTAATACTATTTCTATCCCAAAATTGTCGAAGGTTCTATCTAAATGCAACCGTTTATTTATATCCATTTTTAAAGAATATTAAAATAATCTTCATCGCAAATCTATTTATAGAGCAAAATGAGCGGTATTGTGTTTTTATCGAATATCAATAGCCTTTAAAAGCATTGACTCAAGTGTCTAGACTTATAAAAATGCATTCCATAAATTAACATCTGCTTACAAGTTTATGTGCTCTTGGTACAATGAAATTTTTAGCTCGAAGGAAGCGCAGCAAAAATGCATCGTCAGTGCGGATTGGTTCACATTCACCTCGATCTGAAAAAAAAAATATTATTCTAGAATGTTCTAGAAGGAAAAAAACGTAACGGGAACTACTGGAAATTGTTAACATTATTTCTAGAATGTTCTAGAAGAAATAGAAAATATATTTAACGGGTACTACTGGAATGGTGTTTTTGATAGTTACATGTTTCGTTCTTCTAATTTGAAATACAATATTCAGTTTTCCGTTGTTATGTTTTAGTATGAATCATTTACCTTCATTAGTGTTGAACTGCGTTAATAATATGTATAACAATTTTGCGCCGGTGTAAATTGAACAATTAAGTGTGTTTTGGTTATTAAATTCAAACTTAAATTCTATTGTTATTTGATGAGCATGATTTTGTCATGAGTATTTTTTAACTTTGAAAAAAAAATGGTAGTCCATATGATTGAGATATATTTTAAGTGTTTATCAAATACTGTGTTTTTGTAACTATGTACTTGTAGATTACCTACATACATACACACATAATACTATTATGATGGATCATTAATTTATTTTATATATTTCCTGTGATAAATTAATATTTTCTTAAAGACCAGACCAATTAATTTGCATCTCGAGCGACATGATTATATTATGCAAATAACACAATCTTGCCAGTACATACCTATTACAAAAGAAGCATATAATTAGACTAAGACTAACTATAAAAATAATAAGAGTAGGTATTAATTATAACAATTTTCTATGCGAATGTTTTGCAGTGATATAGAACACAATCATAAAACAATGCTTAATACCTACGACTAATATTCAAACATAAAAATCACAAGAAAACTAATATTTTTGTACCGTTAAGGTTCACAAAAATACACATTTTAAACAATGACAACTATGTATGTACCGTTTGAAAATCACAATGTTGTTCGTTGTTCGTTTCTAGGTGTTTTGGACTTTGGTGCACCTACTTAAGAAACCGTATGAATTTACTAGTAATTACTGCGGGTTACTTTTTTTTATTCTGGGTTTAACTGGACGGAGCCGGAAGATTCGACTAGTTCTTACTACCTCATATTATTATAAAATAATGCAAAAGTAGGTTTCTTTTTAGCTCGCTTAGCTCTTTTATCTTTCACGTAATATTACGGACTACGGTATAATCTAATTTGTAAGTCGAGATTTCCATAATTATTAGAAATAATTTTTTATACCGCAGTGAAACATTTAATCGCCATTTTCATGTTCTTTGACCACGCGGACCAAGTCGCGCTTAACAGCTAGTCTTGTATAAAAGCAGACCTTATTACCTATGTCTGACGCCTGCGAGATATTCGCACAGATTGTATTGTTATATTGAAATATTGTTCCTTCAATGAAATAGATTGTGGCGTGCGACTTCCTATTCAAATCTTTGTGCTTTTAAAACAGTTTTTGTAATAAATATAATGAGTCAGTCATATTCCTTAAATGTGTGTGAATGTGTTTTTATTTAAAATTGAATGATGCACGAAAATTACCGTTGGTGTTACTTTTAAACACTCATCTGAATTAAAATAAGTATTTGGTCATGATGAAATCTAGCCGAATTACTTATATCGATAGTTTAAAAGCATGTTGATCTCCTTGATCTAAAATAACAAGATTATTTGGATTAAAAATATTTTAAGTATCGGATTGTTTTATACGTAGATATATATAGTTCCTAAGGATACGATAGTTGAGTGTATAGGTAGTTTTTCTTAATGTTTTGTCTATTATTAAATATGGTGCTTTCCCTCCATTTAATAAGCCGCAATACTTTAAATTCATTTTGCTGATTGAAATTCCTCAAATCATAAAATTCATACTAAAAACAAGAGCCATGATTTTGCCCTAAAGAGGGAACAGAGGTCACGTGTTATCTTTATGTTGCATAAAAAGGCCCTTACTCACCAAATATCATTTTCCTTAACTCCGTGATGGCTGTTCCCCTGGTACTTGCATTCTCGTTACATATTTTTGGAGCAATGTCCAACAACTCGGGGTCCTCTTTTGTATTCAACTCCGCCTCGAAGGCTATTTCAAGAAAGCACTCGTACATCATAGAGTCCTAGTATTCAGAACCTGTAACAAAATACATTTTTTGTTGGCTTATTTAATTAAATAATAATTTTATTTCACTTAAAAATAGGATTATATTTTAATACGAAAAAATATGGAAATTTAGTATCTAGATCAAAAGCGTGTAAAATTCAGTAGGTAGATGTTTAAATCAAAATTAATTTGCATATTTGTTAATTTTAGTTTCATGAAGCGTAAATTATTAAGGAAAAATAGACTAAAATACTAGAGTTATGCAGATATAATTTAACAATCGTTTCAAAAGACACTTAATTTTTACATTTCACAATAAAAGTTCATATTAAATTATTCGAATTATACCGGCAATGTTTCAACCGTAAAATTTGACGATGTTATCACATTTTAATTCACAATAATTAATGCATTTATCTTTTGAAAGAATTTTAAATTCAAAACAGTCATTACTGATGCAAAGTCTAGTGAATTATAGTATTTTATTGCAGTTTGCAATAATTCATTTTTCATCTATTATTATCAGAAAAATAGGATTGTAGTTACAAACATTCTTGAAATCATTAATTCGTAAGCTTAATTACGCGGATTTTATAAAAAGAGCTTTACTTTTAGACCCTATATATATAATAAATAGCCTATATTATATAGGTACATATTACAGGCTATTTCTTATCCGGTTGCCATGCGGGCCAAGTCACGTTCTGAATATATAAAGATAAATGAACAACAAAAGAGCGAAAATATTAGAGTTAAACCGTGGATCTTTTTGGCACAAATACGTTGTTCCAATGTGTAAGTGTCGTGAGTGTATCCCCGCGTCTCCTTATGCGGCTGATGCATTATCCATCTGTTTCACTGATCGAGTTTCTTTACGGAGTAGGTTATTAGCACTTATTAGCCTACACGGGACATTATGGGCTCTCTTCACAATGGACAGCTTTTGGCGAGTAGAGCCAATCGCGATAGTGTAGAAGACCTAAATGTCTATCGGCCGTCTAGATGTTTATTCATAATCTCCGTATTGGCGGCAAACATCTACGATCATTTGTTTGGCCAACGCTGTCCATTGTGCAGAGGTGCATAGAACGACTTCAATTGAAATCAGTAGCGGAAGAACAGCTAGTATTAAATAATAATACTTATTATGGCTAGCTTTGTTCGTTGTTACTTGATTACAGTAATCCATGAATAACCTCTTCTAACACCTACCGACCTAGCTGCTGCTAACTGCGTATTATATTTTTGTACTAAGACAAAATACGACATTACGTTTGGCATCAATTCACCTAATTGGCGAATTGTGGGTTGGTTTTGTGCGTCGTCAATCAATGACCCAAACATTCTAAATATATTACTTTATTTGCTACAATTTCGGACAAAATCTGACAAATCCCAATTTGCCATTTAATTCATTTGGTACGTTTCCACTCTCAGTTTAAACAACACGAGGGTCAGATTAAGTTTCAACGATCGGATAAAAGTTGTAATATTTAATTAAGCTCCTCATTGTGTTAAGTGGACTCTCTGAAATTATAGTTAAAGCATTTAAATAAATAGACTAAAATAATAGTGTACATAT